>NC_083096.1:18896072-21296072 GCF_949774975.1 Lagenorhynchus albirostris | reverse complement strand
TGTTAGGATCCCACCCTTTGATAAGCAGTCTATGGCTGCATGCTTCAAGTTAGGAGTTTTTTTTAAACCACGTGGCCCAGATTGCGTGACGTTCCGATGAACGAGAATGGTTTTCAGTTATTGGTGTCACCCGTGAATATGAAAAATGGCAGTTAAAAGTTTTCAAGTGGCCACTTACAGTTGCCCAAATAGGAAGGGGCAATGCGGAGGAAATCGTACGGGGCAGGATCTGTATTGCATTACTGAAGTGCCTTTTACGTGTGATTTAGTTCAGAGATTTAAGAGTTTTTAATGATTTTTAAATGCAGAGCTAGTCTTTTCAGTCTGTACTTAGCATTTGTGAAGCTTAGGGTGTCTGGAACATCCTGTACACCCAGTTACACAGTATTTTAATCGGCTGTCGTGTGTGTTCACAGGCTGCAAATAAGAATGTAGCTAAGGTACCACCTCCTGTTCCATCAAAACCAAAACAGATTAATTTGCCTTATTTTGGACAAACTAATCAGTCGCCCTCAGACGTTAAGCCAGATGGAAACCCTCAGCAGTTGTCAGCGGCTGTCGCATCCATGGGAAACAAACCCAAACCAGCAGGGCAGCAGCAGAGGGTCCTGCTGGCTGTCAGCATGCCTTCAGTTGGCCAAGCGGACCAGACCCTTCCTCCAGGTTCTAAGCAAGAAAGTCCCCCTGCTGCTGCCGTCCGGCCCTTCACGCCTCAGCCTTCCAAGGACACCCTCCTTCCGCCCTTCAGGAAACCCCAGACCGTGGCTGCCAGCTCCATATACTCCATGTACACCCAGCACCAGGCTCCCGGCAAAAACTTCCAGCAGGCCGTGCAGAGCGCGTTGACCAAGTCCCATTCCCGAGGGCCCCACTTTCCGAGCGGTAAGATTCTTGGTCTCATCTTCACCTGCGTGGATGTGTTTCCATCCTACACCAGAGCTGCCGTCGATCAGTAAACAGCACAGTGACGTGTACCTCTTTTGACTGATGCTTTTGTCCTAAGAGATTTGTTTCATTATGGCTTCTGTTCTTCATGGGCAGTTTAAAAGAGTTTGTGCTAAATGTCAGCTACTGTAGTAGCTGAAGATGGTAGGTGAATAAAATGAAATAAATATGAAAATTGATGCATAAAACCTATAGCGATGACATAGCCTTCTGTGTTGAATTTCCTGTGTGCGTTTGTTTCCCGCTCACGGACGAGCTCCTCGGTGAGCGGGGGAAAAGTGCCTGCAGGGGATCGCTGCGCAGAGGGATGTGTCTTCACTCTAGGTCTGACCAGGTGTTCTTGGTGCCTAGAGGTTTAGACAACTGCCTCTGTATATGTATTTTTTTTTTTTAATGTTCTCTACTATATTTTAAGTTGTTCTAATGAGGACACAGTTACTAGTTAAATATAAAACACAAAAAGATTACTTTGTGTTCAACATACATAATTTGGTAACTTGTTGGGTTCTTTCTAAGAGTCATTAGTTTATGGGACCGGAATAAAATTCACTGTGTTTTAATGGAATGAAAATGGCTTTCTAGTTATGAAATAAGCACGTAATTGTGGCCCAGAATGTCATGAAAGTAATTACACAGCAGAGAATTAGTATATATGCTACATCTTACTCTTTTTCATGAGTCTGGTGAAAACTGCTAATATAATAATTTGGGAATTAGATAATGATGATGTAATCAGAATGTTTAAGGAGAATAGTTTTGGTAAATAGAAGTGGTTATTAATAATTTTGTAAGCCAAATGATTTGTCACATTGATTTCCTTTTGAAAATTGTGAAAGATGGGATAGTGCATGTTTAGTTTTAATCTGGACACGTGAAAGGATCACCAGTTTTCACTGATTCTAAATTCTTTTCACATTTTGACATTTTATTTATTTTAATTTTAATTTTATTTTTTTTACATTTTGACATTTTAAATTTGGATACTATGGTCTGTGATTTCTTACAATTATAATTGACAACATTTTCTTTCACATTGGTACATAAAATAGTGGTACCTCTTTACAATCAATGAGGGTTTTGATTCTGTAATAAGTTTATTATGCAACGATGGAAACCTTGCTTTGTCATTTGTTATTTTTAAAAATTAGTTGTATTGAAGGGTATTATGTAATAACTGAAATTACAAGAGGCTTTAATTATTGTTAGCTATGTCTGTTATTTGCTAGTTTTGTTAATTAATACTAATCAGGGCTTTTTTTTCCATTTCCAATTAGTTTATGGCAAGCCTGTGATTGCTACTGCCCAGAACCCACAGCAGCTCCCAGAGAACATTTATTCCAATACCCAGGGCAAACCTGGCAGCCCGGAACCTGAAACAGAGCCCATTTCTTCAGTTCAGGAGACCCATGAAAACGAAAGAATTCCTAGGCCACTGAGCCCAACCAAATTACTGCCTTTCTTATCGAATCCTTACCGAAACCAGAGCGACGCTGACCTAGAAGCCTTGCGAAAGAAACTGTCGAACGCACCACGGCCACTAAAGAAACGCAGCTCTATTACAGAGCCAGAGGGTCCTAATGGGCCGAACATTCAGAAACTTCTGTATCAGAGGACCACCATCGCCGCCATGGAGACCATCTCCGTCCCGGCACACGCATCCAAGTCCACTTCCGGGACTGCCAGCCCGGAGAGCCCGCTGGAGACCCAGAGTCCATATTTGCACGTGGAGCCAGAGAAGGAGGCGCTCCCCCTGGCCCCTGAGCCGGTATCCCCGGGGGAAGCAGGGAGCGCCAGTACAGAGAGCAGTGACCTGCCCGCTCCTTCTCCGGGCCTCGAGTATGAGCCTGAAGGAGTCCCAGACAGCAGTCCAAGTTTCCAGAACAACGTGGAAGAGCCAAACCCAGAGGCTCCCCCTCTGCTTGAAGTGTACCTCGAAGAGTACCCCCCCTACCCACCCCCGCCATACCCGTCTGGGGAGCCAGAAGGCCCAGGAGAAGACCCTGTGAGCCTGCGTCCGCCTGAGATCACTGGGCAGGTTTCTCTGCCTCCTGTAAGTACTGTGGTGTCTTGTGGTCACTGCAGAAACCTTTTGTCTTGTCACAGCTTTCTAGGTGGCTAGTCGTCACTACTCAGTGAAACACCAGTGAGTACTTACAGCCGGCCATTCACCAAAGATGGTCTGTGTTTAAACTGCCTGTTGTAGCCAATGTGTTCTACAGCTTGCCCTTCATTTTACAGTTCCCTTGGCACAGAGTGGATCTTATAAATGTTATCAAAACGCAATATGTTCAGCATCACAAACATTTTAATTTTGGGGGAAGAGCCCCTTTCTTTATGAAGGAAACAAAGTTTTGCTCTCATACCTATAAACACCATGTTTGCTGTTTCTTCTCTAGCTGGTGTCACATATTATGGAAGGCAACACTGGGAATGAAAAGGCCTGGATTTGGAACTTTCGATCACTAGTTTAGCTCTGTGAAATCGGGCAGATGGTTTAACTTCTCTCATTGGTGATACCACTCTTTCAGACTTTTCTTTTTCTAGCAGTGAAATTTATTTTCAATGTCATATTTAGGTGGAACCTCAAACTTTCAATGCTGATAAAATTGGAAGGGTTCGAGATGAAATGGGGGCTGGGGGAGGTAACTGAGCAGAGAGTGGGGTGGACCCTCTTCAGCCTCTTCCTCTCCTTCAGCCTGGTTTGAAGTCTCTGGGTATCATGGCGATCCCTCAGGTTTCCTTGTGCTCTGACATTGTTATTCTGATTCAGTACTTGTAATTGGTCTGTTCATATTTTCTATTTCTTCCTGGTTCAGTCTTGGAAGATTGTACCTTTCTAAGAATTGGTCCATTTCTTCTAGTGTGGACAGTCATTTTATTGACATGTAGTCGCCTGTAGTAGTCTCTTATTGGTCCTTTGTATATCTGCGGTGTCGGTTGTAACTTCTCCTTTTTCATTTCTAATTTTGTTGATTTGGGCCCTCTCCCTTTTTTTCTTGACGAGTCTGGCTAAAGGTGTATCAATTTTGTTTATCTTTTCAAAGAGCCAGCTTTTAGTTTCATTGATCTTTTCTGTTGATTTCTTCGTCTCTAGTTCATTTATTTCTGCTCTGATCTTTATGATTTCTTTTCTTCTGCTAACTTTGGGTTTTGTTTGTTTTTCCTTCTCTAGTTGCTTTAGATATAAGGTTAGGTGGAGGTTTTTCTTGTTTCCTGAGGTAAGTTTGTATCACTGTAAACTTTTCTCTTAGAACTGCTTTTGCCGCATCCCATAGGTTTTGGATGACGCTAAGTTATTCTAAAGCTTTGTATGTTTTGACTTGGGCGTGTCTTCTGCACTCCTTCCAAATGTTAAGCTTTTCTTTGGAAGTTTATTTTGTCACTTTGAAATAGGTGAGAGAAGATCAGAATCCCAAAATGTCTTCAAAGTTGTTTTCTTCAGAGTTTAGTTTGAAGTCATTTTGTTTCAGTAGGATGCCAAGCTATGAATTTTTAAAACCTGGGCAGAAGCACCATAGCATATTGTAAGGGTTTTTTTTTTAAGTGCTTTATATGTTTGATCCCTTATTACATCTTTTAGATGTGGTAAAAGTCAAAGATAATGATTATCCAAAGTTGCCTCAACTACTAGTTTATAGTCGACATTTGTTTAAAACTTCTATATGGTAGGGCTTCCCTGGTGGCGCAGTGGTTGATAGTCCGCCTGCCGATGCAGGGGACACGGGTTCGTGCCCCAGTCCGGGAAGATCCCACATGCCGTGGAGTGGCTGGGCCCGTGAGCCATGGCCGCTGAGCCTGCGCGTCGGGAGCCTGTGCTCCGCAGCGGGAGAGACCACAGCAGTGAGAGGCCCGCGTACCACCAAAAAAAAAAAAAAAAAAAAATTCTATATGGTAAACATTGAATTCTAGTGAAAAAAGTTTTAAAATAGAGGTTAACACTTTTTTAACAGTTCTGTGCTGCTCCATCCTGAGGCGTGATTCTCTTTGAGTTAAACATGCGAGATTCTGTTATTCTCTTCCTGGGAAGGTGATCTATAAACTTTTCCCTTCTTGGTTCAAGTGAAATAGAAGCCACTGTCTCGTGCTGTTGTTTGAAAGTGGGTATGATTGTACTGTTTGTGAGTTGTATTATCTCAGCCATGTAATATTTACTCTTGTTTTCTTATTTTCAAGAGACAGAAACATTTTAGCCATTGTACATTTATGAAATATATTCATTGCTACTTAACGTTTTTCAAAACTCAGTAGTTTTCCACACCTGAAATAAAATAAAGAGAAGTATGTACAGCATATCATACCCTAGGAAATGTTTCCACTCTGTTGGCTGTGTTTAAGAAACCTGTCTTATAGGATGTTAGATCTAGTTTTAACATTTGCCTTAGTTTTTTAAGCCTGACGTATTAAAATGTAGAAAAGATGGTTAATTTACCCATGTGTCTTGGAGTACAGTTAAATTTTTAAATATAAAATAGTGATAGCATTTTAAGACTTGTAGGATTCCTCCCTGGTATGTCTAAGACAGACTAATAATCTTTATTTTTTACTTTCATAATATGCTCCACTCCCCTTCCCCCAGGAGGCATTATGTTGGATATGGTTAAAAGGAGGGGCTTTGAAGAAGCCAGATTCCTTGGATTTGAATTCCAGCTCTGATGTTTACTGGCTGTGTGCCTCAACTTCCTTATCTGTAAAATGGGATAATAGGGTTTTCAAGAGGAATAAATGAATAATCATTCAATAAATGTCAGCTCTCGCAATTCTCAGTTTGTGCTCTTGCCCAGTTTATTAATGTGGGGTTAGCGCTACTGTATTAGGTAATTAAAGACCAATCTTGGCTAATTTTGATCCTTGACAGAGAACCAGCCTGCTTCCTACTGCAGATTATACTCTTAGCGCATGTTACCCAAATGTAGTTTTCACTAGGCTTTAAAGAATTAGGTTCTTCCCACTTAGTTACGTGGGTTTATTCATTAAGCGCTAAAAAAAATATATTTTTATATATATATATATATATGTGTGTATTTTCAAAGCTCCTTTTACTATCTCAGCTGAGATATTATTCCTCCCTTCTTGTTGTTTTTTGGTCTCTTGCTTAGACCGGGATCCTTAACCTTCCGTGCATTTCTTTTGCAGGGCAAAAGGACAAACTTGCGTAAAACTGGTTCAGACCGGATTGCTCATGGGATGAGGGTGAAATTCAACCCCCTTGCTTTACTTCTCGATTCCTCTTTGGAGGGAGAATTTGACCTTGTACAGAGAATTATATATGAGGTACGATTGAATTAGTACGTTTCTTATATACCGCCTTGTATTTTGTTTTAAAGCTCTAATCAGAAGGCTACTGTAGGGAAACTGTACTTTTGCATTGTTTTCTCATTTGGGAGGTGGGGTTGTTGAGAGGAACTCTTGAGCATGCTCCCAAACCAGCTTCTCTGTTTTAAAGGTGTGGCTGTAACACTTCCAATAAATAGTGCGGAAGTTCAGTTATTCACTGGGGGTACTTTCCTTAGGGACATCATGACTCTCCTTTAAAAGTTGCTCAAGTATGGATTTGTACCCTGCAGTGTTAAATTACAGATGTGGTCCCTACTTTTCAGAAACCTACTATTTAAAATATTTTTAGTTGACCTTTCTTCCCTTCCATGGCAAACGTGACTTCTCCGTAGATGCTTATCTGTGGTGGGAAGTTGGAGGATAAATAAGCAAAAGTGACTATAAGGATATATAGTTTCTGGGACTTCTTCAGCTTTTAAAACCCTTTTTATAGGGAGTGCCTACTTAATGTCGTATTTCTAGAACTGTACTTGGTATAGTTTTCTTGGCTTCTGAAGGTTTTAATTATGTTTAAAAAAAAAAAAAACTACAAGAGTCTCTTTCAATTCTCTTGATCCTAGAGCCAGTTAATAGTTGACAGTTAAGGTGACAAAAAATTTGAGTGATGATCACCCTTGTTCTTATTGATGTTACAGGTTGATGACCCAAGCCTACCTAATGATGAAGGTATCACAGCTCTTCACAACGCCGTGTGTGCAGGACACACAGAAATTGTTAAATTCCTGGTACAGTTTGGTGTAAATGTCAATGCTGCTGACAGTGATGGATGGTAAGGTTTTCTTTTAAACTCCACTCAGACTTCAATTGTATCTGCTGCGTAGGCAGCGGAGGAGCAGTGTTGTAGATGCTGTTAGAAGGGAAGAAGTATGTCAGTGCGTGTCCTCAATGCTGCTTGTAATCTAGAAGGAGAGACGTGGGAGACATTTTTAAGGAATTAATATGTCTTCATGTAATAGTCATCTCACTCCCGTTCTGGAAGCAGACGGAGTTCTGTTTTTTTATATAAAAAAATTTTTTTTAGCCACACTGCATGGCTTATGGGATCATAGTTCCCCGACCAGAGATTGAACTCAGGCCCTTGGCAGTGAGAGTTTAGAGTCCTAACCACTGGACCGCCAGGGAATTTCCCAGATGGAGTTTCAGAAGTTTAGTAGTTAAATAATAAAAATAAGAAATGTCCCAAAGTGGTACACAGTTCATTGGCATGCTTCAGTGAATATGAGAAATGCTGATTTAAGCAGGGTCCCCCCACCTCCCTGAAACTACTGTGTGTCTAAGAGGGGATTATAATTTGTAAACTTCTCCCAGTAATTTTGACCGTGGAATCCATTTTTCATGGAGCATCTTGTGGAACTGGTGTGTGGCTAAAACCTAGGAGATATTATTGTAAATGACGAATATTATTATTCCTAGGATGATGATTTAATGATTATGATTATTAATTAAATTATGATTTAATGATTAATAATGATTCCTAGGAAAGATTTACTTCTTTCTATATAAAAAAGAATTAAGTTATAATCACACTATATTTATGCAAGTATTTAAATTTTATAGCCTGTATTTCTCTCAATATGGAAATAATTGTAATATCAAATTTACATGTATACACATATAAGTTGCAGACACCCATATGCATAGGTTTGAAAAAGCCTCATCTCTTACCACATGGCTGTGACTCATTCATTGTGGCTGTCTCCTTCTTGCTAGACGTTTAGATTGCTTTCCAATTCTTTGTTTGTTATAAATAATTCTTGGAGAAGCATTTTTGGTTGCACTTTAAAAAAATTGTATTTATAAAAGTAATGTGAGCCCATTGTGGAAAACGTACAAAATAGAGAAATAAGAGGAAAACAAGCCATTTGCATCCTACAATCTAGAAGTAAACACCATCAATATTTTAATATGTTTCCTTCAAGCTCATTTATGTATGTGTATATATGTATAATTTTTATTTATTTATTTATTTTTTGTGGTATGCGGGCCTCTCACTGTTATGGCCTCTCCCGTTGCGGAGCACAGGCTCTGGACGCGCAGGCTCAGCAGCCATGGCTCACGGGCCCAGCCGCTCCGTGGCATGTGGGATCTTCCCGGACCGGGGCACGAACCCGTGTCCCCCGCATCGGCAGGCAGACTCTCAACCACTGTGCCACCAGGGAAGCCCTATATGTATAATTTTTTATGCCTATATATTTTTTTTAGTTTAGCTCTCAATAGGTTTTTTTTTTTTAAGTTGAGGTGTAGGTGAGTTACAATATTATACTAGTTTCGGGTGTATAACACAGGGTCAAAATTTTTATAGGTTATACTCCATTTAAAGTTATTAAAATATCGGCTACATTCCCTGTGCTGTACAAAATATCCTTGTAGCTTATTTATTTTATACATAATAGTTTGTACCTCTTAGTCCCCGTCTTGATCTCTTCCTCGCTTGGCTTTCCCCACTGGTAACCTCTGATTTGTTCTCTGCACCTGTGAGTCTGCATGTTTTGTTCTCTTCATTCATTTGTTTTATTTTTCAGATTCTACATATAAGTGATAACAAACAGTATTTGCCTTTTTTATGCCTACTTTTTAGTTTACCTTCACAACATAAGCAGAACAAACTCTTAATGTGTCACAATGTCTTTGTTTCCTAATATTGGGAGTTTAGATTATAATTTTTTACTATTAAAAAAATTAAAAAGCCATGCAGTTAAAAAGTCTGTAGTAATATTCACCAAATTATTAGTGATAGTGTTTTGGGATATGGGGGGGTGGGAAATAAATTTCTTTTGTGAAAGACCCAAGTGGAATAACATGAAAAGGGGAGGGAAGAAAAGGGTAAAGAAATCTCATGTACTTCAGGGCTTGATTAACATCCTCCAGCCCATCTTCTGAGTTTGGGCAGTGGTCCCGGCTCTTCCACCTTTACCATGAATCTGGAGTCATTTATAATACATTATGAAACATTTGAGATGGTGGAGAAGATTCTTTGTCATGGTATTCCTAAGTTCCTGCTAACCGGTTGCTAATATAGATTGAAATGTGTATTTTCCAGTCATTTTTCTGGTCTGAATTGAATTGGCAATTTTTTTTCCAATTAAAATTGAATTAGGATTAAAAAAATGTTGGGTAAAGGTAGTTCTTTATGTGCAGCTTAATTCCTTCAAAATTGGTGGTGATAAAGGGACAGTTACAGGCACGTGTTTTTTTTTTTTGTTTTTTTTTTTTTGCGGTACGTGGGCTTCTCACTGCCGTGGCCCCCCGCACCGCGGAGCACAGGCTCCGGACTCGCAGGCCCAGAGGCCATGGCCCACGGGCCCAGCCGCTCCGCTGCATGTGGGATCCTCCCGGACCGGGGCACGAACCCGCGTCCCCTGCATCGGCAGGCGGAGTCCCAGCCACTGCACCACCAGGGAAGCCCAGGCACGTGTTTTGAGGGGAGGCCTATTATTTAAAGACGTTAGGTCCTCCATCCTGGCGGAAATAATCAGGCTGGATGCTCCAGAACGTGGAACTAAATATATTCTATCCTGCTTTAGATCAGTATACGAATTGCATGTCCTTTCACTCCTGTCCTTGATCCCTCTCACCCGCGGTGCTGCCCTGGCCCCAGTGCCGTCCCGACATTTTTCTTTGTGGCTGGAATTCTCGGATGGGCTCCAGCATCTATGTTTAACTCATTTTTAAAAATCTGTGAGAGCGGTTTTCAGGAGAAAGGGCCTGGTGGGTGACAGGCTGGAGAGCTCTCCCTGCGGATGCCGTGTTGCGGCAGGTGTCGTCCCGTGTAGGAAGGCACCCCCAGTCCTTGCTGTGCCCTTGTCCGCAGGACCCCGCTGCATTGCGCTGCGTCCTGTAACAGCGTCCAGGTGTGTAAGTTTTTGGTGGAGTCCGGAGCCGCTGTGTTTGCCATGACCTACAGCGACATGCAGACGGCTGCGGATAAATGTGAGGAAACGGAGGAAGGCTACACCCAGTGCTCGCAGTTTCTTTACGGTACGGAACAATTCGATTTACGTGCACTGATTACTGCATTCATTTATCCTTTATCTCTAGGGGATCGTTCCAAAGGGTTTTTATTATTTGGGAATGCATTTTGTGTTGTACATAGTCCTGGGCGTTGAAGATAGGGCAGCCTCGATCACAAACATGAATGCAGCTTTTGTGTGTGCCTAGAAGCGGCTGTTATCAGGGACATCTTCAAAGACAAAAGACAGTGATGCAGCCTTGGACCTAGCAGGGTTAATAGCTTTTGACCATCGAAAGATCCTCTAGTAAGACTTCAGTACTTAGCGAGTGATGCTGTATCTGTGCAAATAAGTAAACAGAACCCCCCCGCAAGATGATCAAGAGAAATGCAGGGTTGGAATGAGAATCCACAGATCCAAGTTTTCCTGCTAAATCAAACTTGTCGCAGAGGAAAAGAAAGGCAACACCATATTTTAGAACTGATTTTTTTGACTCTTTTGTTCCCTTGTTTTTGAGTTTATGATTCTGATGCATCCCATCAGCTCTGTCCCTAGAGAAAAAAGGACTTGAAGTTTTAGATGGATATATGTTGATTGGCACAGTTATTTACAAGGAAAATTGTTTTTATTTACAAGTCTTAGAAGTTGAGGTTAATGTTTCTTTTTAGTCTGGCTTGAGAGAAGTGGAGAAGGGGAAAAGACAGAGACAAATGAGGAGGTACGTCCCAGGACCCCAGACCACTCAAGCATCAGGCATGGAAAGATGCCTGAGGTGAAACGTCTTCTCTGTTTGACTGTTTTCCGAGTCTCACTAGGCCTGTTTTCAGGCTCTCGGAGAGAAGGGAGAGGGGTCAGAGGGAGAACCACAGACTGCAGGTTCTCTTCTTCATCTCTCAGCTCTTAGTTTTTATCGTTGATATTTATGATCACTCTCTGTTTATGTTCTCAACTTTACATCAAAGAATAATTTTGACCTATGGATACATTTTGAAATCAGTATGTTATATTAATATGTATTTTGTTACATTAAACGTATTGGCGATCGAGCTATATGTAAGTATGGGATATGATTTTTTAAAAAACATTTAGGGACATTTGATCAGATTTTTTAAATTTATGAAATATATCGTGGATACCAAGAGCATTTCTGACATAGATGTGCAGTTTAAGTAATGATGATCCTACATTAACACAGTGAAACATCCAGGTATCCAGCTTGGGAAACAGAACATGAGCTCTGTCTGCCGTCAGCAGGGGCCCTGCCCTGTTGTAGCTCTTCTCACATCTGTGGTGACTGCCCCCTTGAATTTATAAAAATAGGTATATCACCTCTGTATGAATCCTACAACTGATATTGTTTAGTTCTGCCCGTTTTTGGCCTTCATATTAAATAAACCATACTGGTGATTCTGTGGCTTGCTTTTTTCATTCCCCATAGTTTTTGAGATGCATCTGTGTTGTTGCATGTAGCTGTTGTTTCTTTTCACTGTGCTACTGTTCCATTTGGGGACTCTACTACAATTTATCTTTCCATTCTACTTTTGGCAGATGTTGAGTTATTTCCTTTATTTATTTATCCATTCATGCATTCAATTATAAACATGGCTTCGGCCACCATTTTTGTCCTCATCTTCTGGTGTCTCTCTAGAAGTAGAATAGCCAGGTCGCAGGAATATACGTCAAGCAGAGAGTACCTTTTGCTCTGTGTTCTCTTTGACCTTTGGTGGATTTGGAAGCCTGTCTCACTGTGCCTTTAGTTTGCATTTCCCAAACTGCCACTGAGATGGAGCATGTTTTTAGGACCCTCAGAAACGTTTGAAAATTGTTGACTCATAACTCTTAGTTTGGTAAATAGCAAAGTAATGAGAAATTGTCTTCCATGCCTAATGGTTTCCTGGAAATGAGACTCAAGTTGTTATGTTGAGTGCACCATTCTGATCCCAACCAGATGACGAGTCTGGCGTGCTTTAAAACTTGGTGGAGTTACAGTTCTATCAAGTATAACTTGAAAGTTGGAAATTTACTTGTCCCCATGAGTAGAAACCTGACCATTTAGATAGGTAGAGCCTTCTTTTGGAAAAGAACGATTTAATTTCTTGTTTTGCCCAGAGTGAGAGGTAGTGTGTGCTATGTCATATTAATTGACACAGGAAAAATAAGTTCATAATAATTTAGGTTCGCATAAGTTGAGAAACCCAGCTGTTCACAGGCAAGCAGGTATTTTCCTGGCTTTTCTAAAAAGGTGACAATGATAATGACCTCTGACTTGCCCAGGACGTTGTTGTCTAATTCTTCCTCCCCTTTCCCCATGTTGCCTGTCCGTTGATGATTGTGACCGCTAATTAGCATCACCTTATAGGATAGGAAGGTATAAATGGAGAAAGGTACAACCTAAGGTCGTAGTTCATTTGCAAATCTGTTATTAACTCTGGTAAGAAGTGGACATTTGGGGATTTTTTTTCCTTCCCCAGTTTGTGGATTTCAGTATCTTTTAGAATTCTGATTCTCATCATCTTAGAGTTGACTATATGTGGACTTTTATATCCTGCCTAATATACCTGGCCATATTTCTATATTGTAACATTTTATAATTTTTTTTCTTTTATCTTTCCACATTTGGAAATTGATAGAGACCACTTTAATAGGCACAACACTCTGGTCATTTTTCTCTGCTTTAAGTTTTAGGTAAAGAACAAAAATGATTCCAGAGTTCCTTGGTCATTACACTTAGTGAATAGGCTAAAATTGGACAGATGTTTCATTAACTTTTTTAATATCCTAGACTGGAACAGTTCTTTTTTTATTCCTGGGTTTGTAATCGTTTTGTATTCTGAGTAAGAGAAGTTTTGAGAGCTGCTTATAAGGTGTTGGTTAGTTTTTAGAGCTGGTTTAGAGATGATAGCATATGTTAACTTGTCTTTTATATGTTCCCTCTACACGGCTGGCCTTCGTCTGCTCCCCCTGGCCCCGGGAAGTTTATTTATTGAAAGTTTAATGTAGTAGTTCTACCATTCCAGCAGGTCCCCATTTCTTCTCATTTGGTTTTATAGAGTGACAGGTTCTGAGCGTGGTATCCTCTGAGTTACATATATTCTGTTCTGTATCTTACATGATTTCAGGAGTTCAGGAGAAGATGGGCATAATGAATAAAGGGGTCATTTATGCCCTTTGGGACTATGAACCTCAGAATGACGACGAGCTACCCATGAAAGAAGGAGACTGCATGACAATCATCCGCAGGGAAGACGAAGATGAGATTGAATGGTGGTGGGCCCGCCTGAATGACAAGGAGGGATACGTTCCACGCAATTTGCTGGGAGTAAGTGAAGGATATTTTTTTTTAAACAATTTTTATTTCTTTAATGTTGTATCTATTTTATGTTATTTATTTGTTTATTTTTGGCTGCATTGGATCTTCGTTGCTATGCGCGGGCTTTTCTCTAGTTGGGGCGAGCTGGAGCTACTTTTTGTTGCGGTACATGGGCTTCTCATTGCAGTGCCTTCTCTTGTTGTGGAGCACGGGCTCTAGGTGCATGAACTTCAGTAGTTGTGGCGCGTGGGCTCAGTAGCTGTGGCTTGCGGGCTCTAGAGCGCAGGCTCAGTAGTTGTGGCGCATGGGCCTAGTTGCTCTGCGGCATGTGGGATCTTCCCGGACCAGGGCTCGAACCAGGGCCCTGCATTGGCAGGCGGATTCTTAACCACTGCGTCACCAGGGAAGTCCCTGGATTTGTTTAAGTCAGGATTTCCGAATCTGCTAGGGAACTTGAACAGTGCACCAGAGACAAGATTCTTTGTTCTTTCTCTACCTTTGGATTTTAAGTTTCATAAAAACCAAGAAAATAATCGAATCATATCAGCACATGTAATCCAATAACATGTCTGTATTAGTCTGAAGGGACTGCTGTCAGTGGGCAGACATTCTTGGTGGGGGGAGTATTTTCAGGGAAAGGCTAGTATAGTTGGACAGAGTCTAATATACAAAAAATGGGAGATATTTTCACTGTATTTTCATCAGCTGTCAGACAGACATGGTCTGTGTCCGCAGAGAGCTTCTGTCCCACTTGAGGCCCTGAACCAGGGCTCTGTCTGGAATCATCCCACTGTCCGGACATTACTCTCTGTGGAGCTCGTTAAAATGACCCCGGTGTTGGGACCTGGAGCTTGGATTCTGGCCTGTATCTCCTCCTCCTGACTCTTCTCCTTTGTGGTTTGATGTGCAGTGTAAATGACATCATATATCCTGACTGCTGTCTTCCTGGTAGCAAAATTTACTATTAGATAAGCATTTGGGGTTTGGACAATATTCATTCGTGTGATCATACTATAAACGATAAAGAGTAGTGAAACTGAAAAAAACAATTAAGCCATGGAGCCTGTTAAAAAAAATCTTTCCAATTACGACGAAAGCAGAAACGTAAAGGTAGTTCTCTTTTGAGCCCTCCTGTTTGCTTCTACAAAGTCTTTAGCGCCAGAGAAGCATAATCTCTTGCGTGCAGCCTCTTTCCTTCTTTAATGAACACCGAGAGCAAACAGGCACGCACTTCTGCTTTTTGTAGTTTCTTATCTGGGAAAAGCTCTACCTCTTAGAAGTAGTTGCTTATTTGAGTCTTAACTTTAATTTTCTGACAAAGAGGTCCAGTGGTGAATGAAACATGGGGAGAATGATTTGTTCCCAAGTGTGGAAGCAGCTGGTCAGAGACCAAGCTCTGCCTCCTGGGTGGCTTTCAGAGGTGCTGTAATCAGCGGACTGGATTGCAGATTTTCATTTTAATCGGACATTTAAATATTCTCGGTTCTTTGGAGATCTTTCCTGGGTAGAAGTGGCCTCTACACAACTTCTTTGGGTTCCTTTTGAGGTTTTTTTTTAAAAAAGGAAATTGCATAAATGTTTTAGTCAGAGGCTCACATACAAGTGTAGAAAATTATATTGGCTAAAATATCTTTCCTCACAGAGAAAAACAACCCTTGATACAACATTGATCCCTCAGTTAACTTTGCAGTTTGGGCTGGAAGTCTGGCTTGACTTTGTTTCAGTAAACCCTTTTTTCCCTTTGTCTAGGGGAGGGGGAGGAGGGTTTTGTTCTGTTTGCCAGTTGAATGACTAGTTTGAGTTGCTCTTGGCTTCCTGAACACCCTCCTTGCCAGCTCTTGTTATGGAAAACACAAAACCACCAAATCCTAAAACAAAAAACTCCACTTATCCTTCCTCAAATCTGTAGACTTTTAGTCTGTGGCATTTGGTTCCTGACAGCCTCAAGTCTGTGTGACGTCCATTGTGAAATAAAGTTAAAATAGAGACTTTTTAACCTCTTATCTTTTCCCGTGGAATGGAAGCTCCCAGCATTGGAGCTTATAGCGTATTGCAAATCACCTCTAGTCCTTTGTGGTCCTTGTTGGACTTGATTTACGGTTCAGTAGGCTGTGTAGATGGAGTTAATGCTCAGAGCATCTTGGATTTTTTTTTTTTTTTTTTTTGCGGTACGCGGGCCTCTCACTGTTGTGGCCTCTCCCGTTGCGGAGCACAGGCTCCGGACGCGCAGGCTCAGCGGCCACGGCTCACGGGCCCGGCCACTCCGCGGCATATGGGATCTTCCCGGACCGGGGCACGAACCCGTGTCCCCTGCATCGGCAGGCGGACTGTCAACCACTGCGCCGCCAGGGAAGCCCGCATCCTGGATTTTATATCACTGCACCATGGCGTTGTCCCTGTTGAGGGAACCCCTGTGACCTTTGAATGTCCTTTGTACAAGAGTTGGTAAATATGAATCTTTGGGCAGCTCTGGGTGTTTCACATGGCAGGGAGTTCTTTCTTTGGTTTAATTTCTTTCCTGTGACATCAGCACCCGTCCCTACCCCCCATATTTCTTGAAAATGTGTTATACTCCCACGTCTGTGCAGTATGTAAATATTTTTAAAATTCTTTATTACAGCTATACCCAAGAATTAAACCAAGACAAAGGAGCTTGGCTTGAAACTTTGCACACTTTTAGTTAATGAAGAATTAATCTGTTACCAATAAGAAGAAATAATATGATTGTTTGTGGCAGAAATTTTGTAAGACTTATTTTAATGACAAACTAACTTGAAAGCAATGAAGATCAGGCTCTGGAAGCAAATGAAGGCTTGGAGCAGAGCCACTGTTGGTGGAGGATACTCAGCACGACAGAATGAACGGAGCTTGGCAGGAAGCTGACCACTCTGCGCTGGATACAGGTACTCCGTGTCACACTCCAAAAGATACACGGTGACCGTCCTGTTCTCTGCAAGAAACGGGACCACTTATTGGGCTCCTGGGAGATCAACTTCGGGGCCTGCTTAAATGGGCGTTTTTCATTGCCTGCCCCTGTCCCTGCCCTCCCACCGGAAGGAGCAGTGCCATCATGATGCCATCTCAGATTGTCCCCCAGCACCAGCAGGCCCGTGGGGGACTCACATGGAGGCTCGAAGGTGCCGCACACTTGCGTGTCGTCTGTGAAGAACTGTTTGTTGGTTGTCAGTGAGCAATAACTTTATGGTATGAGTTCTTGTAGCGTCATGTATTCAAAATATTGAAACCACACTACACTACAGGTAATTAGATTTAGACTTTTGTTTTTAGGCTGAAGTTTGAATCTATATTTATTGTCTTTTGTATCTCGGAAATTAGAGACTTGCTATATAGACTTACCCGTGATATTTGTCAAGATCATAGCTGACTTTAAAAACAATTGTAATAAAGTTAAACTTTTTGACTCTAAGCTTTTTACCGGCTTTAGTTTTTTATGTCACGTTAACAGCCTTGTTTAACGTTCCTAAGCCATTGGAATATCGTACCCTGCTGAAAAATAATAAGAATTTTTTTTTTTACCAGCCATGTGATTAAACGTAAGTATTTCTTTGCTCAGTTTTGCAATTTGTGAGTTTCGTGGCGGTCTTTGTTATAGAATTAAGATGCTTTTTAAAGATCCTAGAGGCCATGGTGCTAGAAACTTGTACCTTTACCTAGAGCTTCTGATAGGCTGTTTCAGTGTCCTCATTTTATTTCAGATTCTTCATAGAGTTATATACATTTACGGGATGAAAACTTAGGTGGACACAGTCTGCACGTCGTTTTATTAATAGGTTACCAAGTTTGTGAATTTTGGGGGAACTCCTTTTGCTTAGTGAAACTGTTTCATTTAATAGAAGATACAGGTGAGAAAAACCAGTGGCCACTTTTCCTTTTACATTTTTATGAGTAGCTAACTTCTAGCAAAAAAGGAAGATAGATGAATGACAGAACATATGATGCCTTTCAGAGTCATGCAGAAGTAGTGACAACATGGATGAAACATCAGAAGACCTGTGTGGTAGACAGAATTCTAAAGCTGCCCCTCCAGCCCCTCATATTCCTGTCCTGTGGTGCTATGGACTGACTGTCTGTGTCCCCCTAAAATTCATGTTGAAGCCCTAACCCCCAGTGTGATAGTATTTGGAGGTGGGGCCCTTGGGAGGTGATTAGGTTTAGGTGAGGTCCTGAGGGTGGGGCTGCATGATGAGGTTAGTGTTCTCATAAGAGGAGGAGTCTGGTGCACTGTGTGAGGACACCCCAGGAAGGCTGCCACTCTCACCAGACACTGAACCTGCTAGCACCTTGATCCTGGACTTCCCAGCTTCCAGAATCACGAGAATGTTATTTAAGCCACACAGCCTGTGGTATTTTGTTACAGCAGCTTGAGCAGACTGAGACACCTGGTTATTTAATCAAGCACCAATCCAGGTACTGCCGTGAAGGATTTTTCAGATTTAAATTAAATTTACTAATCAACGGACCCTGACCATAGGGGGATTATCCTGGGCCCATCCCAGGTGGGCCCAACTTGAGCCCTTCAAAGCAGGAGAGATGAGGCCGAAGGGGAGGTCAGCGAGATTTGAAGTGAAGGGATTCGACCTGCCATTGCTGGCTTTGAAGGTGAAGGGGTCATGAGCCAGGGAATGTGGAAACTGAGGAAACCCCTGGCTGACAGCCAGCAAGGAAACGGGGACCGCGGGTTTACAACGACATGGACCTGAATTCTGCCAACCTGAGTGGGCCTGGAAACAGATCCTCCTCCAGTCTCCAGCAAGAATGTGTCACCCAATAAGAGAGGTGTTGGACTTTAACCTACAGAACTGGGAGATGGTGGGTGTTTTTCAAGCCACCAAGTTTGGGCAAACATGTTACAGCAGCACAGGAGCCAAAAAAACAATGGATTCTCATCCTGGGCTGGTGCACTTACTCATCCATCCTGTGACCTTGCCCGGGACACTCAGCCTTGTGTGTATAATCTGAGATGGGGTCGAGGGAAACCATACTAAGTACTATACGTGAAGGTACCTGGAAACCCGCAACAAATTGCGCCAATGTATGAAAAGGGAAGATGGGAAAATTTGGGAAAACGTGATCATCTCACTTTTATTTCCTTAGTCCGAAACTTAGAGCATCATTTGTTTTTATTCTCCCTTTGGGGGTATTTTTACTTGCTTGTTTTATTATCAGAATATCCGTATATTAAAGCTCCCTATAGGGGATTCCCTGGCAGTCCAGTGATTAAGACTCCATGCGGCATAGCCGGAAAAAAAAAAAAGCTCCTTAAAAGTATAGAAAAAGGTTATGAAGCCAGGGGGGAAAAGACCACTATGGAGGCAACCATAACTAACATTCGGGCCTATTTCTTTCTATTCTTGCTTATGATTTTCTCTTCACATAGTTGAGAGCATACTGTTTAAGCAATGCTGTATTGTCCTGTTTTATGCTTCACGTTGCTGATTTTTAATGGCGGTGTAGTATTCCACCACGTCATTCATCCAAGTCGTTTGTGTTGAACGCCTGGCTGCCTTTCGCTTGTGTTATCATCGATGCTGCGCTCACATCTTTATGGGAGCAGAAGTTTTAGATTGTTGAAAAAATAAGTGGGGATAAAGCAACTGGAGAATGGGCCTTGCTAAGGAGGGTAGGGTGTAAACTCTAGCTGTGCTTGGAGTCTAAAGGCAGTGGAGCCACCGAGGGGTTTTAACCAGGGGAGTACGGGAGTCAGCCAGGGAGGCAGGCGAGCAGGGGTGTCCGTGAGGGAGAGGGGACGGCAGGGACGGCAGCACAAAGTCGGGGAGGGTGATGACAGATACGTGTCCATAGCTTTTTTGGGAGGTAAGTGGTGATCATCAAAAGCAGTTTTAGGAGAGTGGTCAGGCCATTAGCCAGATCGCAGAAGGTAAAGGAGTCCCAGAAAGATGCAGGGGCGTAGCTGCTGGGGAGGCCTGGCTCTGGGGGAAGGAGGGGAGGCCGGGAGGAGGCGGGTGGTCTGTGTGTTACCAGGTGGCAGGCCTAAGGCACCTGAAAGAGAGTGTGAAGAGAGGGGCCAGCTGATAGGCTGAGACTGCAGTTCAGAGCAGAGACGGGGAGGGCTTTTCTTTTGGACTGGAGGGAAGGGAGCAATGGGGGATTAGATTAGGGTGACTTCCTCGGGGCAGAAGTCTGGGGGGGATTTACTTTATCATCTGGTTCTTTCCCCCCGTGAAATCTCTCCCCTTCTCTTTTAAATCTTTTCTAAATTTGCTACGATAAGCATATAACGTATCTTTTTTTTTTTTTTTTAAAGCATTATTTCTTATCCTGTGACTAAAAGTGAAGTTGTGAACTCCAGCTTCAGGCAGCACGGCAGGTCAAAGTGCACCGGGAGGGGCAGAGCACCCGGAACAGTGGGAAAGGTTTGGAGCAGCCTGGGTGGACTGGGGGGAGCCTGCCTGCCCTTCTCCTCCCAATTTCTACCACTCCTGTATTTCAACCGTCTTAGCACCCTCCTCTCCCCTTCCAGTGGTCAGCCTACCCTCCCCCCACCCCACCCCTCCCATAGCAATCCCGTGTCACTGGGAGCATCCAGCCCTCCCAAACCCAGTTCTACTGAATGGAGAAAATCACCACCCCCGCACCAGGGGAAGTGCTGCCTGTTCTTGGTTCCCGCTTCCTCTGGGCCCTGAGATGCTCCGCAAGCAGGAAAACTTAAACTCCTGCGAGTTGAATTTGGGAAATCCATCTTCCTATCGTTTCATGAGATAGCAGGCTGCCATTTGCCTCTCTCTAGTCGTCTGACATCTTTCCCTCCTGCGATTCCTCAAGGATTCCCCAGCAGCCGACCTGTGGTTTAGCTGCATGTCTTCCTGGCTCTCTCTTGTCCCCTCCACCAAAGTGACAGGCAGGTGGCAGGTGGAGCACAGACTTGCCGGTACCTCTTTCAGAGACCAAGAAGCAGTAGAAATTGGAGCTGACTTTCTGGTCCATTATCAAAGCTTCTGAATTGGATTTTTAAAAAGCTCTATAGTTCCACACTGAAATGGAGGCCAGCTGCCCTTTCCTCTCAATACCGGCATTTAGGGAGGGAGGGAGCGCGCCTGGCTAGAGTGGGACGGGATGTAACTGGGTGTGCTCACCGCTGGGCCCTCAGGAAGAGCGGCACCCACGTGCGATTGCCTGAGCGACTCTTTATTGAACAGTACATTTGCAAGAAGATAAGGCAACAAGGCAGTATCTGTACAGTGTCGCTAGCATTTACCCAAGGTGAAGCCAGGAAACACGTTCATGTGGTTTCCATGGGCGTCCCCCCCAATCCATGCACGAACGCTAGCGGTGAAGTCTGGGAAGGTTCGAGGCAGGCGGCGAACAGCTCTGCTGTCTTCCGTCACCGTGGGCTTGCAGACGGGACCCCCGGTTTGGGTCATCACTTCAGCTGAGCAACAGGAGCGTCCCTTCAGTATCGTAACGCTCAGTTTATAAGACCAGACATGTGCGAGGACTTGAGACAGACACACTGTTAACCAATCAGTTTTATATAAAATCTGTCTCTTATTTAGCCCAAATGAGAGATGTGCTTCTCACCTGGCCTCTTCAGGTGCCTTCGTGATGCAGCATATTTTTCCATTTTACTCAAGGGAAATGGTAACCCCTGGACAGCTCTTTGGTACATGTCACAACTGTATTTTTAAACTCAAAGTTGCTTTAAATATTGCTGGCAAGGACCTTATGTCCTTTAAGGTTTGACTGAATGTTAAATTAAGCTCAGCTGTTAAATACCTCCCTGCATTTTTTCCTGATTTAATATTGTTATAAACAGGAAAGTGTGTAAAAGGAAAGTGTATCCTATGTACAGATTGAAGGTTTTCTCTAAGTTTTTCAAGGGTTAAGTGACCCGCTTGCATTTAGTACGGTTATATGCAAATCTTTTACTTCGATATCTGAAAGTTCTGCTTTCTCAAGCAGATAGTGTCATCATTTTCAGCTCTAATCATCAGTTTAAGTAAATGTTCCCATAAGTTCAAGATCCAGATAAAAAGTTTCTCTGTGGATGCTTAGTCCGTGGCTGATTCTTTCATGAGAAGTCTTCAGGCAGATCAGTTATAACCTCAAAGTACTGAAAAACACAGCCACTGTGGGGAAGGAAAAAAACCAAATCAGTTCAGTGAGCATTCTTAGAATTAAAAGGCTATCTGAGTACCTACAGATTATTCTGGAAGATTGTTGTACGAGAAAAGCTGATCAAGGGTTGAGATATCAGAGTATTAACTCACATTTTTTCTACCTGATTTCTAGAGTCTAGCTTTTTACAGGGTCGTAAATCTGAATTAGGTGGTCATGAATCGTATTACAGGGTTGACTGAAACACGTGAAACGTGGAAAACACGAATTAGCATTTCTGTATCCCTGCCTCAGTGTCACATCAGAGGTTAGTTTGGATAGCCCTTAAACTAGTGGTTTTCAACCTCGGTTCTCTACTGGAGTAATCTGCGAACTTTAAATCAGACTCTAATGAAATTAGTCTGGGATGGGCCTGGACATCAGGACTTCTGCGAAGCTCCCCAGGACTGCGAGCTGCAGGCCAGGCTAACAATCGCTGCAAACTGAAGGAGAGGTCTTCTTCTGTCGCAGCCTCAGCGAAAAGAGAGTTGAGTGTGGGGAACTCCAGGGACCTGTGAAAGGCGAGGCTTAGGAAAGGAGGGAAAGCCGGTGGGTGAGATGTTTCTCAGAGGAAATGGGAGGATGGTCTGAGTAGGCTGGCCGCATAAAATAGTGGGAGGAATGAGATTTCCAGCCAGAAGGATAAAGGGGGCTGCAGTTTCCCAAACTTCACACGTGGCATGTTTAGGTCCCAATTGTATTGCCTCTACCTTAGACTGCAGTCTCAGGGGAGGGTTATTTCCTGAGCTACACAGAGTTTTAAGCAAGTTAGTGTTCTTTGGAAGCAGCTAAAACGTATTTTGCAGTTGGCTCGCGCTACTTTAAAATGCATTGATACCAGAGTGAAAGAGCTATTTAGTTGCTGGCTTCCTCCAGAGTTCGAAATTCAATGGAAGGCGGCGCCAGTCCCTCACCCTCGTCCTTCTTACCACTCTGCTCCTCTCTGGTCCCTGGGACTTGGTCCTTCCTACCCAGCACTGGCCACCCAACCCCAGTCTCTGTAGCCTGTGTTGCTCCAAGCTCAGTTCCCCCTTGGACAGAGGAAATGCAAGCTGGAGCCGGGCAAGGATGAAAAGTAAGCCCCGCTGGCTTCCTTCTTTGGAGTGAGAGAACTTTCTGTCTTCGGATGACAAGAGAACATTTTTGCGCTTTGCTTTCTGTGGAATTGGCATACCAACTGAATTTCGAGTGATCGTTTCAGAGGTGCCCATTGCTGGGCTTCCAGACACATGAGCACAATCATTATATATGGTAAGCTTATCTACTATTGTTATTTTATTTTAAAGGTGGAGGAAGTAAAGTAATTTGTGCAGAAAGTATTTTAAGTAGATCTAAGAATGACAGCTCTTCCCAAGACCCACTTACATTTCATCCACAGGGTTTCTTTGCATAATAAGCATCTTCTCCCGTGCATGCTAATTAGCAGGTCATTTTTCTAAGAGGGATTCTACAAGCCACCCTCTTCTTCTTTTAACCTTGTGCTATTCTCAAGGCAAAGCTTCTGGGAGGAGGCACCAGGTGTGTTTTCTTGGACTCGAGAACCAATGGGTAGTTGGGAAATGACTGCCAGTAGAGGTGCACTGTGGGATCTTACAACAATTTACAGCCTGACCCTGACAGACCAAAAGCCACAGATCTCTGTCGCCCAAGTTGCAGCCCTTCTCCCCTCTGTGCCCTAGGAGTAGGGGCTGGGAAGCTGCTGACTTACAGAGATAAGGTCAAGCTGGATCATACCAGTATCCTCGGGGTCCAGCCGCTTAAATATCCCTGTGGAGGCAGAAACAGGATGTCATATAAGTGAGCTGCAACAGAGGTCACATTATCCTTTTCCCCAGCCTGGCAGCTGAGTTCACTGAATGGCACAAGTTACGATTTCTTCCCTCCGTCCCCAAATTAAAGAAGGATTTTCATTCTCAACTGGACGGACACGTCTCTGGCTCACCCGTGAGGATGGTTTCACCCGTAGGGAAAGGCAGGCTGCTTTCGTGCCGAGAGAACTGAAATGGGCCTTTACCCAAGTGGGCACTTACTGAATAGTGTTTCCAGTCGAAACAAACACCTAACAAAATTGTCAAAATCGATGACGAGCTGGTCATCTGCGAACCGAGCAACGATGACTTGGTGGAGCTGACAGGGCATCTTGAAACCTGCAGTTAAATGGACATGCAGACCGATTGCCAAGTGTTCGACTGCACCCTAGGGCTCTGTTCATGGGCTCTGGACCCGGCAGATGAGAGTTATGATGGCTTTGGTCCCCTGGCTGCTCTGCTGTGAGACTGTTTTTATTTTGCAAAGCCAGTGCCTTCTGCCATTGCTTCTGTTTCCACACTGTTCACCTCCACCCTGCCTCTCTCCTTTTCTTTTGGTTTTTTTTTTTTTTTGCATTTTAATATTTATATATTATTTATTTAGGCTGCTCCGGGTCTTAGTTGCAGCATGCGTGTGAGATCTGGTTCCCCGACCAGGGATTGAACCCAGACCCCCTGCATTGGGAGCGTGGAGTCTTACCTACTGGACCATCAGGAAGTCCCGTCTCCTTACTAACATGTAAGACTTTCCTTGCCTGTTCCTACTTTCACGGTCAGGCTATTTCATGCTATCGATCCTATCTCCTTTTCTGTCTGTCTTACGCTGAATCGCCTTGGAGACTAGATTCTTCCTGGATGTATGTGGCAGAAACTGTTCATGCTAAACTAATATTAATTCTCCCTTTTTCCATAGTTGTAGAATTTTTAACAGGCCATGGCTGCCTAGAATCAAGGCTGCCTTTCCCAGCTTCCCTGGCAGCCCTCTGAAGCCTTGTGACTAAGTCCTGGCACTGGGATTTGTGTACAGAGTGACATGTGCCCTTAAAGGCAAGGAGCCCCTCTTTCCCTCCTTCTGTCAGCCCACTGCTAGAACGTGGTTGTGGTGACAAGCCGTCCCCGACCTACAGATACGGGTGACGATCTAAGGGCTGGTGACACAGTGTGAGAGAAGGAGCCTGGGTCCCTGACAACAGGAGACACCATCTGGCCTTGGATGGCTTGAGCTTGAATCGTTATGTGAGAGGAAGGTGTATCTTGTTTAAACCACTTCTTTGGGGTCTCTGCTGCAGCATTACATCCCAACGAATGGACAGCCTCATACTGTCATATTTGTCCCCTAAGCACACCAGTCTCCCACTCTGCTGGTCTCCCACAGCTGGTGTCCCTTTTACCGACATCACGTGCTGCTAAGGACTCACCCAAGGGTGGAACTGGACATCGCACTTCTGCCTGACCAGCCCTGCACCTGAACGGACGAGGGCAGGGTGTGTGGGTGTGCTGAAAACTGGCTTTGCCTGCGACCCGCTGGGGCCCTTGGAGGGAAACTGAGATTCCAGACGGCTTAGAGGGCAGAGCGTCCTGGACTCCATTTCATTTTACCAATTAGTCTTTAAAAGGCGAATGAAAAGGATGTGTTTGTACTGAACCAGCACCTACTCTATTTCATAGCTTACCAAACTTTGTATCGTATAGAATAAGTTTTCACATATTCTACAGATAAAAGAAAGAAAATACAGTTAGGAAGTGTTACCTGCTTCTTCTAATGCTTTCCGCATCTCATAGGAGTTCATGGTTCCGGACCTGTCCACGTCGATCTCCCGGTAAATTTTCTGAAACACGCAAAATAGTTAGAAAACCATGACCCAGAAGGTGGCAAGTTACCTCTCTGTGCTGTGTGCTAAGTGGGGCTGAAGTTCTTCCAGCTCCATGCCTCTAGTGTGGCCTTGGAAGCGTCACCCATGTTTCTGCCTTAAAGAGTACTTTGCCTCTCCATGAGCTAGTTTATAAATATGCCCATCAAATCACCTAGCCAACTACATGAGCCCCTGTTATTATCCTCTGTAATTTTTGTACTTTAGCTGTCAAAAACCCCAACTACAAGTGGCTACATGGCCTTTTCAGGACACTTGATGGTGACTTTTAGATGACCCCGTTTCGGGTCAGTAAGGCAGGGAGTAAACCATGTCGCTTGCGAAGTCTTTGTTTTTCCTGTTTGCATTTGCCCAGCCCTGTCTTCACCCATTCTGAGCTCCGTTATGAGTACAATCCCCTCTGCTCGGAGATGCTCCTCCACCGTCCTAAAGAGCTGCTGCGTCCAAAAGTACGTGCATGGCGCGTTGCCCACACAGATCTACCGCCCCTGCCGCCCGGCCCGCCTGGGCTCTCACTTGGTATTTCTGAATCTTGGTCCAAAGAATGTAGAACTCCTTCAGACCCAGCTTGCCACTCCCATCCGACTGCCTGCAGTTAAGGAAAGCTCCCAGAGTCTGGGTTCACGTGGGCCGTGGCACCTGGTTTGTCCTCTCCCCTGGAGCATCTGGTAACCACAGTTCAATCACGAGAAGCTCTCGCAGAAGGACCCTTTTCCTGCTCTTCACACTGGCTAGACCTCCATCTGAGGGCTGGTGGAAGGGCCCAATAGAGACCTGCTGGTTCCCCGACACTGTGTGCTGATGGGTCTGGGGGTGCTATGCAGCTGGCCCCAGTTCCTGCTAAGAAGGAGCCGTTGGAGGATATGCAGAGGCTTCAGATGGCTTCTAATGGCTGCGCCCTTGCCCATTTAGGGAGTATCATTATTTCTAAGAGGCCTTCTGTGAGGGGAGCTACACAGCAGGTGCCATTAGCCCACCAGATGAAACTTCATAGAAGCTTAAGCCATCCAGGCCATCCTTGCCCAGCACCTCTCAGTAAGCAGCAGGGGCAGCAGATGGACGATGAGTCGGCCTCAGGGCCGGGTGGTGGCCTGGGAAGGAGCCAGAGCAAGAGGAAGGAGAGTGCTCTTGGAGGGTGGGCCCCTATCTTATGAATCAGGAAGAAAATCATGACTGGGGAAAGCATTCACATCAGAAGTATCATGGTAGGGACTTCCCTGGTGGCACAGTGGTTAAGAATCCATCTGCCAATGCAGGGGACACGGGTTCGAACCCCGGTCCGGGAAGATCCCACATGCCGCAGGGCAACTAAGCCCGTGCGCCACGACTACTGAGCCCGTGCGCCTAGAGCCCGCGAGCCACAACTGCTGAAGCCCGCGCACCTATAGCCCAGAAGAACCACTGCAATGAGAAGCCCGTGCACCGCAACGAAGAGTAGCCCCTGCTCGCCGCAACTAGAGAAAGCCCGCGCACAGCAACGAAGACCCAACACAGCCAAAAATTAAAAAAAAAATTAAAAAAAAAAAGTATCATGGTTTAGGGACTATTTCCCTAGAGGTGACACATCCAAGCTGCCCTGGGCAGAGAACCGCGGGCATGCTGTCGGGAATTTCCTGCAGGAACCCCTCAGCCTGTGGCATCTCACATTCCCTCAGCTGCAGTCCCTCGAATTCCCTACCAAGGGAGGTCAGTGCTGACAACGGTCCTACACCTCAGCCAGTAGGGACAGCTGGCCGCTGTGCAGGGGAGGAGGCCTGTGTTTGTATCTTCCTGGAGTGAAGTTTCAAACTCTCCCAGCCTCTGTCCTGCGGGGCCCATTAAAGGATACGTCGAGCATGTCAACCATGATTTTGCAGGTCTCTATGCTGAAGCCGTCTGACTTGATATCTTGGCCTAGGAGACAAAAATAAGTGTGACAGGAACATCTTCTAGAGCAGTACTGTCCAATACAACCTTCTACGATCGCAGAATATTCCGTATCTGCACCCTCCCATGTGGGAGCCACTTAAATTGTTTTAAATAGCGGCACGAGGCAGGTGGCCACCGTACTGGGACAGTGCAGAGGCTGTGTGACATCTGCCTGACTTCTCTGTATATTGGCCATGGGCATACGGAGTTATAAGAAGTGCTTTTTAAATAAATAAGAGAATGGTAAGAGTCTGGGCCTTGAAGTGTTCATAAGGTGCAAAGTCACCTGTGGAGCTAGCGGGGGCCCTGCGTGTTTATTCTAGGCAGGGCCCTGAGAGAGGAAGAGGTTTACTTAACTGCCCGTCTGCAGGCATTTAGGGGGCCTCTGTGTCCCCAGCTGGGTTAGCCAGAGGGCCAGAGCCTGTCCGCAGCCTGTGCTCTCCTAGGTGAGTCACTCACTGGTTGACTCCCGTCTAGTTGGTGGTCGACAGGTGGCGTGAGAGCCTTGTCACAGATGTGAGTCTGTTCCCACAGCCTTCAGGGGAGCCCACCCTTTTCATCCTGTCCTTGTGGAAGGTTAGGACGTAACCTGTCTCAGAGCTGCTGTTCTGGGCTCTGACCCCTTCTCGGGTGTGGGCTGTGCCTGGGGCCCTCGGGCAGGAGTCGTCACTGGGTGTGGAGCGGGGAAGGGTACCGAGCTCCAGGGCTCGGGTGAGGCTACTGCCGCGCCCCCAACAAGCAGCAGCTGAATCCCAGCGTGGCCCGATCCCTCCCCTCCCCCTCCCCGCATCTGTGCAGAAACAATGGGGCTCCGTGTCCCTGGGTTCATGACAGCCACACAGCTTAACAGGCTGTGACCTCACTCGTGCCTGGTGGCCTCGAGGGTAAACACTATCTTCTCATCACCCCCAGATTGGAGGAGGGGCGCCGAGGACCAGGGTCCGCCTTGGGGAAGCCCCACCCTGGCCGCTGGACCCCCTGGCTGCAGCTCTGCGAAGAAGCTCAAAGGCAGCCTTTTGTTTGGAGGCCACCGGGCATGGATCGGTCACACGCGGTTCCTGTGAGGGACCACATGCGTGTCGTTCACGTGCGCTGTGATGGAAGACCCCACTGGCCTGGATCCTTCTTTGGCTTCAAGAGGAGGATTTTTATCTCTTGGGGTTGGGCCAGAGTGAAGTCCACGGGACTTCTGGAGATGATCCCAGGCTGACGCTCAGCCCTGACGACATGCGCTCTGGTTTCGGATCCAGGCTGAGAACTCCTGATACCGTACAGACCCCTGCTCAGTGGACTGCTGTCTTATCACAGCAGCACAGTTCTGGTGCTAACTCGAGGGGGAGAAGAGCAGTGTGTGGGGGTGCTTTCTCCCCACCCCCTGCAGCGGTGATCAACACTGGGGAGGTGGACGATCCATCCTTTGATATTTTTTGCTTAAGAAACAGTTTCACCTGAAAAGGTGCGTGAGGACCATGGCTCTCCAGCTCCTTCTCAAGTCTCCACCCAGTTCTGTCCGTTCTGTATAGACGCCCATCGGCCTGGGCTGAGGGCCGTCACTTCTGGAGCCTTGAAGCCCCTTGCCTGGCCCACTGGCTCAACGGAAGTGACATTTCTCCCGTCAAGAACTGGCTCGACCAGGCTCCCTTAAACACACATGTGGGAGATGAGCCTTTTTAATGCCATCCCCTTAGCTGGAGTGGAAGACGGACCCCTTATTTTTCCATTCTGGCTCATCAGTGAGCTGTCGTCACTCTGTCAGTGGTTCCCCACTAAATACAGCCGGGAATCCAGGGAGGGGATGCTTTCTGGCTCCCATCACGCTTTTTCTTAGCAATTAATCATCCTAAGAGTCACCGTATATATACGGAGCCCAGGCTTTGTTCCTACACATCATCTCACTTAAGACATTCAACCACTCTGAAGAGGTTAAGTAATAATATGCCTATTTTGCAGATAACGAAACAAGAGTCAGGGAGATTATCTAACAGAGCTAGTAAGTCGTGGAAACCTGGATGTGATCATTGACCTCTATAGACTCCAGAAACCTCCGCCCTTTTTTATCACATCGGGGAGAACCTCCTTCATCCGGTTCCTTGGTGGTGACGGTGGCGTTTAAGCAGGAGTGGGGGTGACAGCCGCTGAGCCGGGGAAGGGGAAGGGTCACCGTGTCCCCTCACGTTGCAGAAGCAGGATGAGGGATGTGCGAGGGGTGGGTACTTACGCCTTGCCAGAACTCTTCTCAGGATTGTCTGCAACTCAAAGGCAGAGATCTCTGCATCCTGTGGAGATGCAACCAGAGCGTCATTATGGGCTCCCTTGGGGCTGCGTGAAGCGCGGAGCAGCGGACGTGTAACGGGTGTCCGCTCTGGCTGAGCCCGCGAGGTGCATTAGAGCTGGGGCGGGGAGGGGTCTGTGGGCGTGCGTTTCTAACAAGCCCCCGGGATACGCTGCTGCCATCACCCCCCAGGCCGCACAAGGAGCACAGCCACAGCCCAAGTTTCTGATAGTGTTTTAATGCACAGCGTGCTCCAGGCAGAGTTCGTTCGCCATTGCTCTGCTGTAGAGAATATGAAGAATAAATTCTCCATTCTACCCATGTTTGTGGTCTTTTGACTCAGTTCTCTATACCCTTCCTCGTACCCAGCATGCCTTCCTCTCCCTTTAAAACCCAGATCTGGCTTCCTGCAAAGCTGGCTGGGACCGGCTGTCTCCAAGAACTGGCCCAGCACTTTTTCTGTGGCCCTTGATGTCACAGCTCCTCAGAAGTGGTGCGGGTACCTCTGTTCACTTACACATATTGTGTAACTGGGGGATAAGCCCCATTATTTAAGACCAAGACTGACATTGTGCGTTCTTGGGGTGTGTGTGTGTGCGTGTGTGTTTCAATCAGTGGGGAAGTATGTCTCTACGATGCCCCTTCCCTTAGAAAGCAGGAGGGAGGGAGGGAGGCAGACAGGCGGGCGGAGGCATGGGGCAGGTGGCACCTGCTTCAACTCTGATGAGGAGGCCCAGGTAAGCCGATGGTGGACACTCGAGAGAGCTAGTGTGCTCCATATATGGAGGAGAATGACTTTGTTTGGAGTCGTTGGAGGAAGAGGCCTGCTAACTTTGTAGCGGACGGAAGCCTAGATGCCTGAGGGATTTCTTTTTTAAGGACAGGGAAGGCTGACACTCTCTCTGTTGCTTGCATCCTTGAGACTGAAAACCCTCCAAGTCCCCAAATATTTTCGTGGCAATCAAAGAGAAGGGGTTGAGTTCCACGTCTCAGCTGCAGTGGCACAGAGCAAACAAAACAGCCACAAGGAGAGGCCCAGAGTCCTCAGGCAGGAGGATCACAGCCAGAGCCGACCCCCGACAGCAGAAGCCCCTGGCGACTGACGTGCAGAGGCCCTGGGGAGGCCTTGGGTAAGGAATCTGAGCGGAAATCCCAGTTATGTTTGTAATTCCTCTTTGCTTTTTGTTCAGTTTGTTTCCTTTCCCCCCCTTAGACTGAAGTCTCCTTGAGGGCAAAGATGGTCTCTTCCTTTGCGTCAAGCAGGGCGCGCAGCACAGAGGTTTGGGGAGCACTTACCTCTCCTGCCAACTGGGCAAACAGCCTCCTGAATCCATCATCGATGTCGTCCTCGCTGATATCAATCTGGAAGGTGAGGCACAGAAGTGAGACGCAGTGACCAGCGGGCGCCTGCTCTCCCTTCCGAGGTGGCCTCCCCCGCCCCCCTCAGTTACCCTCTCTCCCTCTCTCAGGCCTGAATTCTAAGGTTACCGGGATTGAGACAAAGGACAGTGTGAGGAAGGAGTTTTTTTTCCAGTTAAAACACATAAGAGGGACTATTAACTATGTGGGAAGGAGTTACACTCTAATTTCTCACATAGGCGTCTTCTCCAACATTCCACCAAAACGGCCTTTTATGATCTAAGTAATGGGGACTCAGAAGTGTAAAGACGAGCTGGCGGGGTCTCGGACGACTCTGAACGTGGCGAGAGCACAGCCGTGAGGCCCTTGGGAATGGCTCCATGTCTCACTGAGTACACGGAGCTTCAGCTGCTGAGGAATAACCATCATCAGGCCGCTGCGGGCACCAGGACAGGGGGAAGAGCGCTCCTTCCCATCTGTGTGCTATCCTTCCTCAACTCTGGACGCTTAGGTTGGGTCTGGAATTCCTGAGTTGCAGTCCTCAAAGCCCTCAGGATTTACCACTGAATCACAACTCCCAGAACTCTAGGGAACCTGAAAAATCTTGTCATGCAACATTTCCATTTTGTTGATGAGAAAACTGAGGGCCAGAAAGGGGAGTGACAAGACCGCCCACTGCTCAGAGCAGCCTGGTGTCCCATCCTCCAGGCACCCCGTGCGTGCGGGCTACATCCAGGGGACCGTCCAGCCCCACGCAGCGGCTACAGCCGGTGCAGGAGGCGCTCTCGGACTCCCAGGCCAGGGCTGCACCCTAGTTTCAAGCTCTGCTCGTGAAATCCTAGGGGCCTCCTGAACCCTTGGGGTTATTTTCTGCTCCACCGCTCCTGGGTTGTTCAGGACAGAGCGGGTGAAGCTCAAGCAGTACGGTACCTCTTCAAGGTTGGCCTCGATTTCGTCGTCGACAACTCTGGAAACAGAAGGAAACTACGTGTCACTGAAAAGGGAGCGTTGCAGAAATCCCGGCTAAAATGAAACTGCGCCGTTAAACCCAGCATGGGGTGGGCACAGGGGTTTTTTCTGCATCCCAAGTTTCTGTGACAACACATCCCCTACAGCAGAAATTACAGTTAGAGATGATCCAAGGAAGTGTCCTGGCTAAAACAACTTGAGAGTCAGAACTGTTTTGTTTGCTAGTTTTCAATCTTCATCGAAGAACACAGGCTTCCCAGGCTCTACGGTGCTGGCGCTCTGGCCTGGAGGGACAGCTTTTAGGCTCCCTCTGAAACGCCCTTTGCTGTCATAAATCTTCACACTGAGAATCCTGCAGTGTACCCTGCTGCCTACTTGCTCTGCCGAGGGTGGGAGAAGGCAGGGAGGCCTGGGTGAGATTTCAGCTGAAGCTCAGGCCCTGGCTAGTTTATCCCACACACAGTCCTGTGTGCAGGGCTGGGTCCTTCTGCTCCACAGAGAGGGAAATTCCTTCTCTGCTGTGCATGGTCTTGGAGCCCGGCGATCCCTGCCCCTCCCGCCCACTGCCCGCCCCCCTCCATCCCACATGGATCTGAGCATGTGGCCCAAGGTCAGAGGGGGACATGGCAGCTGCCACACCCCCTCTTCCCACACCCTGGTCCTCTGGCGTCCAGCCTCCTATCAGTTCTAGAGGGTCTCCAGGGCCTTCCAGTAAATCTTGTGCTTAAGTTGCCCAAGGCTGATTACATCTCACGCAGTCAAGGGCCCAGCTGAACAGACACGGTTAAGCCAGCAGCCATTGTGAATTGAGCCAAAAATGGTCCCTGAACGGCGGGGCTCCAGTGAGGACGGGGGAGCGCCTGGAGACATCTGAGGGACCGCTGGGATTGGCACTTAGACCCTCGGCTCTGCCAGGCTGGTGGGCTGGGGACGCAGGGATTCTACCAGCACTGCCCCAAATGACAGGCATTTGCAATTTGCTCTACAACCATCCCTTTCTCATCAGAAACATCCCGAGTGTCTATTTTCTTTGCTGACCCGAGGACAGCACTAACGTTCTTCGATACCTCAAGTCCTCACGCTAAGCCTTCGAAGCGGGCGGGTACTACAGAAAAAGAAGCTGACGCGGGGGTCCAGGCGGGGCAGGAACAAGGCGTGGGGATGAGGAGGGCTGAACGACCTACTGGTAGTCAGCCTTCTTCTCGGAAAAGACCCGGATGCAGAAGTCCCCGTCCTTGTTGGGCTCGAAGGTGGACGGCACCAGGATGTACTCCCCCGGGGGCAGCTTGAAGCGGTTGAGCACCTCCCGCAGGTTGATGAAGGTGTCCGACCGCTCCCTCGCTCGGTGAGTCAGGAAGAAGCTCTTGCTGAGGTGGACGTTGTTCTGTCCTGTCAACTGGTGAAGAAACAGGAGCAAGACGGAGTGGAGGGTGGAAAGGGCTCCAAGCACCGTCCTCTCCACTCATCGAGACAAGAAGCTCACGGCGACAACTCTGCATCATCTTAGATGAAAAGCTAACTTTCTACCCCAAACACGAGCTCAGAGGCACACACAGCAGGAGACCCACATTCACCCCGTCTTCAGATGCCCCATCTCTCCACTCGGACAGAGGTCCTCAGCTTTCCCCTTACGACTCAGGGGCATTAAAGTGCCCTCGGCCGGGATCCACTCAGTTCTGTGTGGTATAGACACACTGACCAAGCAGCCAGGACCGCGGCGAGGAGGGGGCCCAGCTCTCAAATGTGGGGTGTCAGTCTGACCACGGCATCCACAAAGGCCCAGCACGCCACCAACTGCCCTGTCCTGTGTGTCGACTTGAATAACTGTTGCCTTTAAAAACACACACTGCGACTGTGTGTCTCACCAGCTCGGTTAAGCCTAACTGTGGGCCTACTAAGTGCTCTCACGTATCACCACGCATCCCAATAGTCTGGCAAGGTGGATGGTTGACCAGTTTTACTGACGAAGAAACTGAAGTCCAGAGAGGACAGGTTAATTGCTCAAGGTCACACAGCTTGCAAATGGCAGAGCTGGGAATGGGGTCCGGGCCTCTTTCTGTGCTCTCCCATCTTATAATACCACCGCAGGGCTCATCATTTCCCTTTAGGCCTGTTTTAAGAGCACTACAGGACTCCAGGAAGAGTCTCCTGCAGCCCCTGGACCACGGACCCTCCACCTGGGACTAAATGTGTGCAGCGGCTTTGCCAGGTCTGGGGAGACAGCACGCCCCGTGGCAACTGCCCCAGCTGCCTTACCCTGTGCTTAGACCCTGGGATCTAGGACCTGAGCAAGCTCACTGCAGCCCAGAGGGGCTGGGGACTCATCCTTCATCGCCACCAGCCCCTGCCCAGGCTTCACAAGACCCCCGAGCCAGCAGTCTAAGCCTCTTCCTTGTTGGTGAACCTGAGCCCCCAGGGACAGCGGCTGACGTGAGCCAGACGTACCTCCTCTGGAATCTGCAAATAAAGGAGAACACGCTGAATTCAGATTCTGGAAAAGCTCCAGAAAGAAATGTCACCACTGAGATGGTCTCCTTTGCTACCCCGCTTTCTCTGTAGCTTTACCAATAGGAACTAAGTCAACCCAGTAATTATTTCCCAAGGAACGCAACGTATTCCCACATTTTAAAAAAAATCTTATGAGCCGGCGATAATGTACATGGGCCCTTAGCCCCGTGCTTAACTTATAGAGCAAGAAACCGAGGCCTGGAGCTGTGAAGTGACCTGGCTGACCTGGCTGAGGTCACCCAGCTGCCTGTAGCAAAGCCCACACCCCACCCTCGCCGCCAGGGAAAGCAGGGCTGGAGGAAGCAGCACAGGGACACAGCTGCCCCCCGGGGCTGGGGGCCAGCACGTGCTGGTTCTAAGCTGCTGCCGGCCACATCCATCTGTATTTCCTCAAGCAAGTCACTTCCCTTCTCTGGCCTCAGTTTCCTTATCTCTAAAACGGGATAGGTGCTTCTTGGCTCTGAAAGCCCATGGCTGGATTTCCAAGTCTGGGCTGTGTGTCACAATTCAGTCTGCATTTTTCTTGCAGCTCTTCTGTCCTAGATCTGAAGTCCTCAGCTCCTACTTCAGAGACTGAGAAGCTTGGAATTATGTGCTTTTTTTTTTTTTTTTTTTGCGGTACACAGGCCTCTCAGTTTTGGCCTCTCCCGTTGCGGAGCACAGGCTCCGGACGCGCAGGCTCAGCGGAATGGCTCACGGGCCCAGCCGCTCCGCGGCACGTGGGATCTTCCCGGACCAGGGCACGAACCCGTGTCCCCTGCATTGGCAGACGGACTCTCAACCACTGCGCCACCAGAGAAGCCCTTATGTGCATTTTTAGAAATGATGGTGCTTGCCCAGCTCCACCTGTTGGTGGGTGAGCAGGCAGATCGTCGCCCCACGGGTGGCAGCCGCGTTTCCCTGCTGGGTGAAGTGAGCAGACAGCCTTCTCCCCGACACTGTGTCTGACTCCTACGCGCCGTGCTGGGAGCCCGGCTCTCAGGGTTCGGTGGGAGACCTGATGTGTAGTATTTGCTCATTTCCATGCTGTACATACTGCCCCCTCCCTGCCGTGGCTGTCTTCAGGCTGCCCACGTGACCTCACTGAATGTCGGGCTGGGAAGAGTGGGCCGGTTCCAGCACATCACTGCGGCCCGCCCATCACACCAAAGTGCACCCCACTTGAGTGGCTCTGAAGTCTTCCTTGCACCCCGCTTCTCCCACTGCTCACCCCAGGCCAGGAGCAGCTCTTCTCTGTGCGGGAGAAGGGAGAGGGGAAGGGACCGGGCCCAGCGTGTTGGGTCAGTTGGTTCGGAATGAAAGGACATGGGGGCAGTGAGAGCACCTGTGTTGGGCGCGGGGCTCTAGCCGGCTGAGCCCTGGTGGGAGCAGAGGACCAACTGCTCCCCTGCCCCGAGCACGGGCTCTGCCCAGCGGGACGGGACCTGCTGGCTCAGTTCCTGCCCTCACAGTGGCTCCGGACATGGTCCAGCATACTCTGTCCTCGCCTTACATCTGTTCTGTCCTTTGGAGATTGGTGGCCAGCCAGAGTGCCAGGCCTGGGGGAAGTGAGAAGGGACACGGAGGCCACTTGAAAGAGCGGGACTCCCCGGAAGCTGGCTGCAGGGGAAGGGGGGCGGGGGCTCCTGGTGACCCAGACCAATTGCAGGGACCTCCCTGCATGAGTCTCTTAGGACTGGCCCGGCCCATGGCTTTGCTTTTCCTTGGCCAAGCTCCCGGCCTGGGGTCCCATCTCCAGGTCTGCCTCTGGGGTTGGCCTTCGTCGCAGGGGCTGACACGAGCCAAGGTGGAAGGGAAGGAGGAGCCCCAGCCCTGTGGACGCCCCTCCCATACCTCATAGATGCCGAAGCCAATGGTGTGCATGTCCTCGCCCATCTTCCTCTGCCGCCGCCGGTGCTTCTGGATGAGACCCACCAGGAAGGTGCAGCCGTTCTCCCCGTCCTCCTGGTCTTCGTCCTCCTCCTCCAACTTGATCAGATACTGAGGGTTCATCCAGAAGGTATCTGTAGGCAGAAGGGGCGGGGGTCAGTCACTCAGACCGCAGGAGCCCAGCGTGAACAGGTGTGCATGGGGGGACGAGGGGACGAGGCCGCGCTGGTCGCAGGGGTTGGAGGCTGCTGGGAGAGGGGTGAGGATGGGCGGGTGGGGGTATGGCAGGGCAGAGGAACCAGAGACCAGGGCTGGCTGGCAGCCCGTCCGGGTGGCAACAGGCCATGAGCAGTGGAGGGCTGGGGGTTTGTCTGAACCTCACGGGAACCTAAATTAGAAGCTCCCCTTTGCAGTTCTCTCTCGCTCGCCCTCAGGCTGGCCGGGCTTGGAGGCATCCTGGAACAGGGTGGTCAGAGCTGAGGCCCAGATCTCCTTTGGCTCAGCTGTGATATCTCCCCGCGGTATCTTCTCACCAGGCTCTAACTCGGGGGTCAGAGATGGCCCAGCTGGCCTGGCGGGGGGGGACTTGGGGACTAGGTCTGCACCCCATCAATGAACCCAGGGGCCAGGAACATCCTGTGCCCCGTCTCAGCCTCTTGTTCTGTGTCCCCGTCCTCCTGGGCCTGTCCCCTTGCCCACTCCCATGGTGTCTCTGTCCTCCCAACTTTCAAAACCAACTTGCAGGAAGGAGCCGAGATTCATTCATCTTAAGGATAATTAATGTGATCTCCTTCCTTTACCTACTAACATTCTACTTGTGGAGATAAAGGTATCTAGTGTAGGGTTTGGCAAACTATGGCTTTATGGGCTGCTGGCTGCCTGTTTTTACAAGTAAAGTTTTATTAGAACACAGTCATCATATCTGTTCATTTAAGTATGGCTGCCTTCGGGCTACAGCAACAGTTGAATAGTTGCCATAGAGACTAGATGGCCCACAGAGCCAAAAGGGTCAACTATCTCGCCCTTAAGAGAGAGTCTGCCAACCCCTGATCTAGTGGGTAGGAGACATAGTCTTATCTGAGGCAGAGGACCATCCCAGCACCTCTGGAACTTGCTTGGTGGCTGCATACATGAGATGCCACCAGAGCTGGGCTCCCCTGGTGGCGCAATGGATAAGAATCTGCCTGCCAATGCAGGGGACCCAGGTTCGATCCCTGGTCTGGGAAGATCCCACATGCCACAGAGCAACTAAGCCCGTGCACCACAACTACTGAGCCTGCGCTCTAGAGCCCGCGAGCCACAACTACTGAGCCTGTGCTCTAGAGCCACAAATACTGAAGCCCGCGTGCCTAGAGCCCGTGCTCCGCAACAAGAGAAGCCACCGCAATGAGAAGCCTGCGCACCGCAATGAAGAGTAGCCCCTGCTCGCCACAACTAAAGAAAGCCTGCACACAGCAACAAAGACCCAATGCAGCCAAAAAAAAAAAAAAAAAAAGCACCAGAGCTAGAGGCACCAATCTGCTAGTCCCAGTCTGACTACTTGCTCTGTGGCCCAGGTATGCCACTGAGAGCCTTGGTTTCCTCATCTGTAACAAGAGAATCAATATATGACCATGAATTGCCCTTGCAGTACTTAAAGACTGACTCCACAGTCAGACTGCCCGGGTTCAAATCCCGGGCACAGTGAAGGCTGTGAGGCCTTGGGCAAGTCACTTAACCTCTCCAAGCCTCAGTCCCCTCATCTTAAAGATGGAGATGATAATAAAGTGCCTGCCTCAGAAGGCTGTTGTGAGGATTAAATGGAGTAAATATATTAATAAATCACTTAGCACAGTTCCTAGCACCCAATGTATGTTTCATAATTGGCAAATGTCATCATGATGGGACAATTTCTGAGTGGGAGAGGGCGGGGAGGACTGGGCCATCGAGGCAGAAGGGTCAGGGGAATAAACAAACGATAAACCAGAGGAGGAGTCCTTGCCCCCATCTGAGCAGGACCCCATCAACACCTGCTGAGTGAATTGGGCACAAGAGGATTGCCAGGCAACAACCAGGGTCTGGATGTGCAGAGGTCCAGTGGGTGAGGTCCCCCTGCTGGGCTAGGCCGCGTGGGCTTCGTGTGGATAAAGTAGCCCATGGGGGTTTCCCTGGTGGCGCACTGGTTGAGAGTCCGCCTGCCGATGCAGGGGACACAGGTTCGTGCCCCGGTCCGGGAAGATCCCACATGCCGTGGAGCGGCTGGGCCCGTGAGCCATGGCCACTGAGCCTGCGCTCCGCAATGGGAGAGGCCACAACAGTGAGAAGCCCCCGTACCGCAAAAAAACAAAAAAAAAAGTAGCCCATGGGTATGAAGTGGGATTAACGCTGCCTCAGTGGGCGAGGCCGTGGCATCAGGGAATCTAGGGCCCGGAGAGGAATCACAGAAAGAGCACGTCTTGGGTTCTGCGTGGGCAGGGAGACAAGTGAGTGCAGAAGGCAAGGGGCTGAGGGGACAAGAAGGGTGTTGAGGTGGAGACTCAGGGAGAAGAGGCAGAGGGTCCTGGAGGGTAGGAGCGGCCAGGATGGGGTGCAGCACACCAGGGTGGGGCGGTGGCAGGGTGCTCACTCGGGTAGTTCCTGCAGCCGCCCGCGGTGGAGCCCCGCCTCCAGTTCCCATCCATCTTGGTGAGTTTCCACTTCTTGTAGGTGTCACTGGTCAGCGTGTCAGGGGTCAGGTTGCAGATCTCCAGGCGGGAATAGTGCCTCAGGAAGTCGTTGAAAGACATCCTGCAAAAGCAGGGACGCAGCACCCAGGTTGCCGGAGGACACACTGATAAGCCTGGACCTTCCGCCCAAGGCCAGACTAGGACCCAGTCAGGGCCAGGCAGAGCTGCTAGGAGACAGCACCTCGGGGCCACATGGCCACCAGGTCCACCACTGGAAGGCGCCAATTCTAGTCCTGGTGCTACCACCTTCTAGCCAGGTGACCTTCAGCAAGTTACTTAAGCCTCTGTGAAACTCAGAACTCTCATCTGTAAAAATGGGGGCCACGTGCATCAAATGAGACAAAATACGGCTGCTCATTTGGTAAAACGCCAGTACTGTGCAGACGCAGGTGGTCCCAGAGCAGCACAGACACAGCCGCGTGGGCCCCACTGCTACTCTCCAAAGGACCCATTTCTTGAGGCCTCGGGATGAATCTCTAGGAACTGGTTAGGGGAAAGGCCCACATTCCCCCTCTTTTCTCTTGGGACCTGAACATGCCTGCAGGGATTCTTAGCCTTCTCTGCTGAGCTGCTCAGCTTTGAAACCCTACTGCTGAGATGGACAAACTGAAGAGGTTCAAGAATTGTTTTGTTCAAGGTCTTATAGTGAATTTAAAACAACAACAAAACCAGGATCCCACGCCCCTGCTCCCTCAACACGATAATCTCACTCATTTTCTAGTGAAGATCAGACACCTCTTTCCCTAACGCCTAAGAATCTTACCAGAATTCCCCATCTTCCTGCCGTCTGGTCAGCCTTTCCCTCTCCTCTGGGTCAATAGTGGTCCAGTTTGGGCAGCTGGAAAACCAAGCAATGGGAGAGGCATTAGAAACTAGTGTGGGACGATGACTTCTCCCCAAGATGCCCCAAAGTTGAGGACCGGGGACATGCTCTCCCACCTGAGGGCTCAGACCCCAGTAAGGGAGGGAAGTAACACACAGGTGGCTGAGAGGTACAGGGCAGCAAGGTGAGAGGATACATTATCCTGGAAGATGGTGGCAAGGAAGATTCCAGAAGATGAACACAGCCCATCAGAGAGACATGAAGTAGCATCAGTGGCCCAAACTGAGATGGGCCTGTCAGCTCTTTTAAGGGGCGATTGGAAATTCGATGTAGGGGAGGGGCGCTCATCTTGGTCTCTGTGGCTGGCCTGCAGTCCCGGGCAGGCGTCTCTATGCCATGGCAGAGGCTGCCAGGGAAAAGGTGAAGAACCATGGGTGCTGGGCTGTGGAGGGGCACGGGGAGACGGGAGCAGAGGAAGACCATGAGAGGGGCTCACAGAGTTCACCCCAGAGAGTCGAAGGTCTAACAGGCCTACCAGGAACCCTAGACATCAACAGAAGGACTTCTCTCTGGTCACAGGCACAACGTTTACATCCTTGGGCTAGAACGAGTGCTTAGGGGAGGAAGGGTGTATTTTTTCCCTGAAGATCCAATAGCAAGGTGACGCCGAGCTAGGGAAGGGAGGAACCATGAGGTGATGAAAGGATGAGCATCCCAGGAGCCCTTGTAAAGGCACCCAGACGGCTGGAGTGCACTGGTTAAGAGCCTAGAGGGCCACCAGCCCCAGGGGTCCCACTCGGGGTGGCCTGTGCTCTCGGGGATTTATTCTCAGCACGGCTACCATGCCCCCCCCCTCCTCAGCTCCCCAGAGACCCCTGGAAAGAGTGCCCCCACGCCGGCTCCCGAACCTGCCCTACTCACTTGTCGTTCCACTGCCCGGTCCACTCCACCTCTCCCCAGGGATTCCGGATGCGGATCAGCTTCTGCAGGCTTCCTCTGCTTTCCACCTGCAGGAGGGGTGGGGGAAGGAGAGGAGAGAGATGTTGAGTTCAAGCCAGGCCTGGAGGTTCTCCGGCCCAAAGCCCCTTTTTCTCCATGAGCCAGGGGCAGGAGGCGTCAAGTCCATGTAATAAGGGGGATCGCAAAAGGGAGAGGGCCTTGACTCCCAGACCCTCGCTGCTGCTCGTCTTGGTCAGCTCCCAGGGTCTGGCCCTTGGAGGACCAGGGCTCTTTTTTTTTTTTTTTGCGGCACGCGGGCCTCTCGCTGCTGTGGCCTCTCCCGTTGCGGAGCACAGGCTCCGGACGCGCAGGCTCAGCGGCCATGGCTCACGGGCCCAGCCGCTCCGCGGCATGTGGGAATCTTCGCGGACCGGGGCGCGAACCCGTGTCCCCTGCATCGGCAGGCGGACTCTCAACCACTGCGCCACCAGGGAAGCCGCAAGGACCAGGGCTCTTTAACCTCTATCCTGAGTCTGAGGCACAAATGTGCTTGCTCTAGATGCTGAATTGGCACGTCACCTCTGAACCTTAGTTTAACTAACTATAATAGCATGTACTTTTGTCACGGGAGCTCCATCAAATGAACACTGGTGATGACAAGCAAATGCAGTGCATGAATCTTGATTAAACCCTGGACTGGGGGCATCGAGGGTACTCTAAAGGACATTTTGGAGCAACTGGGAAAATGTTTACATGGACTATATATTAGATCATGTTATTGAATTAACGTTTATTTCTTCAGCATGAAAATAGTACTGGGATTATGTAAGAGAGTGTCCTTATGGGTAGGAGATAAATGCTGAAGTATTCAGGAGTGAAGCGTCTGTTGTGACATCTGCAATTTACTTCCAAATGGTTCAGAAAGGAAGTACACATACATAGAGACAAAACAGATGTGGAAAATTTCAACCACTGTTGAATCTGGAAAAATAGCATTTGGATGTTTATTATACTATTCTGTCAACTTTTCTGTAGACTTGAAATTTTTCAAAATAAAAAGATATATGCGGTGGTGTTAAAAAAAAAAAAGAGAGAGAGAGAGGGCACTGCACATGTCAGAAGACCTGGGATCTAGTCCGGGTTTTGTAATTAACAGTGGATGGTGGCTACCTTATAGTATAAAAACAAACAAACAAACACCGCCAGCAAAATCCAGGACAGCGACCTGCTTGGACACAATGTGTCAGGTGCAGTCTGAGTGCTTTACATATATTAACTTGTTTGAATCACCTCAACAACCTGCAATGGATGTTATTTTTTTTAATTAATTAATTAATCAATTTTTGGCTGCGTTGGGTCTTCGTTGCTGTGCGTGGGCTTTCTCTAGTTGCGGCGAGCGGGGGCTACTCTTTGTTGCAGTGCGTGGGCTTCTCATTGCAGTGGCTTCTCTTGTTGTGGAGCACGGGCTCTAGGCGTACAGGCTTCAGTAGTTGTGGCACGTGGGCTCAGTAGCTGTGGCTCACGGGCTCTAGAGCGCAGGCTCAGTACTTGTGGCGCACGGGCTTAGTTGCTCCAGAGCATATGGCATCTTCCCGGACCAGGGCTCGAACCCGTGTTCCCTGCACTGGCAGGCGGATTCTTAACCACTGCACCACCAGGGAAGTCCCTACAATGGATATTATTATTACTGTTTCTAATTTAAATCTGAGGAAACTAGGGGGCAGAAGAGAGCTTAAATAACTGCCCAAGGCCACACAGCTGGCAAGCAGAGTCAGATTTGACCACTACAGTAATTGGGGCACCAATGCTTCTGTGAGATCAAATGTGAAAGCACTTTTTTTGTTTGTTTTTTTTGTTAGTTTCAGCTTCACAACAAAATGAATCAGTTATATATATACACATATGTTCCCATATCTCTTCCCGCTTGCGTCTCCCTCCCTCCCACCCTCCCTATCCCACCCCGCCAGGCGGTCACAAAGCACCGAGCTGATCTCCCTGTGCTATGCGCCTGCTTCCCACTAGCTATCTACCTTACGTTTGGTAGTGTATATGTGTCCATGCCTCTCTCTCGCTTTGTCACAGTTTACCCTTCCCCCTCCCCATATCCTCAAGTCCATTCTCTAGTAAGTCTGTGTCTTTATTCCTGTTTCACCCCTAGGTTCTTCATGTCATTTTTTTTCTTTAAATTCCATATATATGTGTTAGCATACGGTATTTGTCTCTCTCCTTCTGACGTACTTCACTCTGTATGACAGACTCTAGGTCCATCCACCTCATTACAAATAGCTCAATTTCGTTTCTTTTTATGGCTCAGTAATATTCAATTGTATATATGTGCCACATCTTCTTTATCCTTTCATCCGATGATGGACATTTAGGTTGTTTCCATCTCCGGGCTATTGTAAATAGAGCTGCAATGAACATTTTCGTACATGACTCTTTTTGAATTATGGTTTTCTCAGGGTATATGCCCAGTAGTGGGATGGCTGGGTCATATGGTAGTTCTATTTGTAGTTTTTAAAGGAACCTCCATACTGTTCTCCACAGTGGCTGTATCAATTTACATTCCCACCAACAGTGTAAGAGGGTTCCCTTTTCTCCACACCCTCTCCAGAATTTATTGTTTCTAGATTTTTTGATGATGGCCATTCTGACTGGTGTGAGATGATACCTCATTGTAGTTTTGATTTGCATTTCTCTAATGATTAGTGATGTTGAGCATTCTTTCATGTGTTTGTTGGCAGTCTGTATATCTTTGGAGAAATGTCTATTTAGGTCTTCTGCCCATTTTTGGATTGGGTTGTTTGTTTTTTTGTTATTAAGCTGCATGAGCTGCTTATAAATTTTGGAGATTAATCCTTTGTCAGTTGCTTCATTTGCAAATATTTTCTCCCATTCTGAGGGTTGTCTTTTGGTCTTGTTTATGGTTTCCTTTGCTGCGCAAAAGCCTTTAAGTTTCATTAGGTCCCATTTGTTTATTTTTGTTTTTAATTTCCATTTCTCTAGGAGGTGGGTCAAAAAGGACCTTGCTGTGATTTATGTCATAGAGTGTCCTGCCTATGTTTTCCTCTAAGAGTTTGATAGTTTCTGGCCTTACATTTAGGTCTTTAATCCACCTTGAGCTTATCTTTGTGCAGGGCGTTAGGGAGTGATACAATCTCATACTTTTACATGTAGCTGTCCAGTTTTCCCAGCACCACTTATTGAAGAGGCTGTCCTTTCTCCACTGTACATTCCTCCCTCCTTTATCAAAGATAAGGTGACCATATGTCCGTGGGTTTATCTCTGGGCTTTCTCTCCTGTTCCATTGATCTATCTTTCTGTTTTTGTGCCAGTACCATACTGTCTTGATTACTGTAGCTTTGTAGTATAGTCTGAAGTCAGGGAGCCTGATTCTTCCAGCTCCGTTTTTCGTTCTCAAGATTGCTTTGGCTATTCGGGGTCTTTTGTGTTTCCATACAAATTGTGAAATTTTTTGTTCTACTTCTGTGAAAAATGCTAGTGGTAGTTTGATAGGGATTGCATTGAATCTGTAGATTGCTTTGGGTAGTAGAGTCATTTTCACAATGTTGATTCTTCCAATATGAGAACATGGTATATCTCTCCATCTATTTGTATCATCTTTAATTTCTTTCATCAGTGTCTTATAATTTTCTGCATACAGGTCTTTTGTCTCCATAGGTAGGCTTATTCCTAGATATTTTATTCTTTTTGTTGCAATGGTAAATGGGAGTGTTTTGTTGATTTCACTTTCAGATTTTTCATCCTTAGTGTATAGAAATGCAAGAGATTTCTGTGCATTAATTTTGAATTCTGCTACTTTACCAAATTCATTGATTAGCTCTAGTAGTTTTCTGGTAGCATCTTTAGGATTCTCTATGTATAGTATCATGTCATCTGCAAATAGTGACAGCTTTACTTCTTCTTTTCCAATTTGTATTATTTTATTTCCTTTTCTTCTCTGATTGCTGTGGCTAAAACTTCCAAAACTATGTTGAATAAGAGTGGTGAGAGTGGGCAACCTTGTCTTGTTCCTGATCTTAGTGGAAATGCTTTCAGTTTTTCACCATTGAGGACGATGTTGGCTGTGGGTTTGTCATATATGGCCTTTATTATGTTGAGGAAAGTTCCCTCTATGCCTACTTTCTGGAGGGTTTTTATCATAAATGGGTGTTGAATTTTGTCAAAAGCTTTCTCTGCATCTATTGAGATGATCATATGTTTTTTCTCCTTCAATTTGTTAATATGGTGTATCACATTGATTGATTTGCGTATATTGAAGAACCCTTGCATTCCTGGAATAAACCCCACTTGATCATGGGGTATGATCCGTTTAATGTGCTGTTGGATTCCGTTTGCTAGTATTTTGTTGAGGATTTTTGCATCTATGTTCATCAGTGATATTGGCCTGTAGTTTTCTTTCTTTGTGACATCCTTGTCTGGTTTCGGTATCAGGGTGATGGTGGCCTCGTAGAATGAGTTGGGGAGTGTTCCTCCCCCTGCTATATTTTGGATGAGTTTGAGAAGGATAGGTGATAGCTCTTCTATAAATGTTTGATAGAATTCGCCTGTGAAGCCATCTGGTCCTGGGCTTTTGTTTGTTGGAAGATTTTTAATCACAGTTTCAATTTCAGTGCTTGTGATTGGTCTGTTCATATTTTCTATTTCTTCCTGGTTCAGTCTTGGCAGGTTGTGCCTTTCTAAGAACTTGTCCATTTCTTCCAGGTTGTCCATTTTATTGGCATAGAGTTGCTTGTAGTAATCTCTCATGATCTTTTGTATTTCTGCAGTGTCAGTTGTTACTTCTCCTTTTTCATTTCTAATTCTATTGATTTGAGTCTTCTCCCTTTTTTTCTTGATGAGTCTGGCTAATGGTTTATCAATTTTGTTTATCTTCTCAAAGAACCCGCTTTTAGTTTTATTGATCTTTGCTATCGTTTCCTTCATTTCTTTTTCATTTATTTCTGATGTGATCTTTATGATTTCTTTCCTTCTGCTAACTTTGGGTTTTTTTTGTTCTTCTTTCTCTAATTGCTTTAGGTGCAAGGTTAGGTTGTTTATTCGAGATGTTTCCTGTTTCTTAAGTAGGATTGTATTGCTATAAACTTCCCTCTTAGAACTGCTTTTGCTGCATCCCATAGATTTTGAGTCGTCGTGTCTCCATTGTTATTTGTTTCTTGGTATTTTTTGATTTCCTCTTTGATTTCTTCCGTGATCACTTCGTTATTAAGTAGTGTATTGTTTAGCCTCCATGTGTTTGTATTTTTTACAGATCTTTTCCTGTAATTGATATCTAGTCTCATAGCGTTGTGGTCGGAAAAGATACTTGATACAATTTCAGTTTTCTTAAATTTACCAAGGCTTGATTTGTGACCCAAGATATGATCTATCCTGGAGAATATTCCATGAGCACTTGAGAAAAATGTGTATTCTGTTGTTTTTGGATGGAATGTCCTATAAATATCAATTAAGTCCATCTTGTTTAATGTATCATTTAAAGCTTGTGTTTCCTTATTTATTTTCATTTTGGATGATCTGTCCATTGGTGAAAGTGGGGTGTTAAAGTCCCCTACTATGATTGTGTTACTGTCGATTTCCCCTTTTATGGCTGTTAGTATTTGCCTTATGTATTGAGGTGCTCCTATGTTGGGTGCATAAATATTTACAATTGTTATATCTTCTTCTTGGATCGATCCCTTGATCATTATGTAGTGTCCTTCTTTGTCTCTTCTAATAGCCTGTATTTTAAAGTCTATTTTGTCTGATACGAGAATTGCTACTCCAGCTTTCTTTTGGTTTCCATTTGCATGAAATACCTTTTTCCATCCCTTCAGTCTGTATGTGTCTCTAGGTCTGAAGTGGGTCTCTTCTAGACAGCAAATATATGCGTCTTGTTTTTGTATCCATTCAGCCAATCTGTGTCTTTTGGTGGGAGCATTCAGTCCATTTACATTTAAGGTAATTATCGATATGTATGTTCCTATTCCCATTTTCTTAATTGTTTTGGGTTCGTTATTGTAGGTCTTTTCCTTCTCTTGTGTTTCTTGCCTAGAGAAGTTCCTTTAGCAGTTGTTGTAGAGCTGGTTTGGTGGTGCTGAACTCTCTCGGCTTTTGCTTGTCTGTAAAGGTTTTAATTTCTCCATCAAATCTGAATGAGATCCTTGCTGGGTAGAGTAATCTTGGTTGCAGGTTTTTCTCCTTCATCACTTTCAATATGTCCTGCCACTCCCTTCTGGCTTGTGGAGTTTCTGCTGAAAGATCAGCTGTTAACCATATGGGGATTCCCTTGTGTGTTATTTGTTGTTTTTCCCTTGCTGCTTTTAATGTTTTCTTTGTATTTAATTTTTGACAGTTTGATTTTTATGTGTCTTGGCGTATTTCTCCTTGGATTTATCCTGTATGGGACTCTCTGTGCTTCCTGGACTTGATTAACTATTTCCTTTCCCATATTAGGGAAGTTTTCAACTATAATCTCTTCAAATATTTTCTCAGTCCCTTTCTTTTTCTCTTCTTCTTCTGGAACCCCAATAATTCGAATGTTGGTGCGTTTAATGTTGTCCCAGAGGTCTCTGAGACTGTCCTCAGTTCTTTTCATTCTTTTTTCTTTATTCTGCTCTGTAGTAGTTATTTCCACTATTTTATCTTCCAGGTAACTTATCCGTTCTTCTGCCTTCTGCTATTGATCCCATCTAGAGTATTTTTCATTTCATTTATTGTGTTGTTCATCACTGTTTGTTTCATCTTTAGTTCTTCTAGGTCCTTGTTAACTGTTTCTTGCATTTTGTCTATTCTATTTCCAAGATTTTTGATCATCTTTACTATCATTATTCTGAATTCTTTTTCAGGTAGACTGCCTATTTCCTCTTCATTTGTTAGGTGTGGTGGGTTTTTACCTTGCTCCTTCATCTGCTGTGTGTTTTTCTGTCTTTTCATTTTGCTTATCTTACTGTGTTTGGGGTCTCCTTTTTGCAGGCTGAAGGTTCGTAGTTACTGTTGTTTTTGGTGTCTGTCCCCAGTGGCTAAGGTTGGTTCAGTGGGTTGTGTAGCCTTCCTGGTGGAGGGTACTAGTGCCTGTGTTCTGGTGGATGAGGCTGGATCTTGTCTTTCTGGTGGGCAGGTCCACGTCTGGTGGTGTGTTTTGGGGTGTCTGTAGACTTATTATGATTTTGGGCAGCCTCTCTGCTAATGGGTGGGGTTGTGTTCCTGTCTTGCTAGTTGTTTGGCATAGGATGTTCCGCACTGTAGCTTGCTGGTCGTTGAGTGAGCTGGGTGCTAGCGTTGAGATGGAGATCTCTGGGAGATTTTCGCCGTTTGATATTATGTGCAGCTGGGAGGCCTCTTGTGGACCAGTGTCCTGAAGTTGGCTCTCCCACCTCAGAGGCACAGCACTAACTCCTGGCTGCAGCACCAAGAGCCTTTCATCCACATGGCTCAGAAGAAAAGGGAGAAAAAGTAGAAAGAAAGAATTAGTAGAAGTAGAAAGAAAGAAAGGAGGGAGGGAGGGAGCAAGAAAGGAAGGAGGGAAGGAAGGAAAAAAAGAAGACAAAGTAAAATAAAATAAAGATAAAATATAATGAAGTTATTAAAATAAAGAAATAATTATTAAGAGGAAAAAAAACAAAACAAAAAAACGGATGGATAGAACCCGGAACAAATGGTGGAAGCAAAGCTATACAGACAAAATCTCACACAGAAGCATACACATACACACTCAGAAAAAGAGGAAAAGAGGAAAAAGTCATAAATCTTGCTCTCAAAGTCCACCTCCTTAATTTGGGATGATTCGTTGTCTATTCAGGTATTCCACAGATGCAGGGTACATCAAGTTGATTGTGGAGCTTTAATCCGCTGCTTCTGTGGCTGCTGGGAGAGATTTCCCTTTCTTTTCTTTGTTCTCACAGCTCCCAGGGGCTCAGCTTTGGATTTGGACCCGCCTGTGCCTGTAGGTCGCCGGAGAGCGTCTGTTCTTTGCTCAGACAGGACGGGGTTAAAGGAGCCGCTGATTCGGAGGCTCTGGCTCACTCAGGCCGGGGGGAGGGAGGGGCACGGAGTGCAGGGCGAGCCTGCAGCGGCAGAGGCCAGCATGACGTTGCACCAGCCTGAGGCGCGCCGTGCGTTCTCCCGGGAAGTTGTCCCTGGATCCCGGGACCCTGACAGTGGCGGGCTGCTCAGGCTCCCAGAAGGGGTTGTGGATAGTGACCTGTGTTCGCACACAGGCTTCTTGGTGGGGGCAGCAGCGGCCTTAGCGTCTCATGCCCGTCTCTGGGGTCCGTGCTGTTAGTAGCCGCGGCTCGCGCTCGTCTCTGGAGCTCCTTTAAGCAGCGCTCTTAATCCCCTCTCCTCGCGCACCAGGAAACAAAGAGGGAAGAAAAAGTCTCTTGTCTCTTCGGCAGGTCCAGACTTTTCCCCGGACTCCCTCCCGGCTAGCCGTGGCACACTAACGCCCTGTAGGCTGTGTTCACACCGCCAACCCCAGTCCTCTCCCTGCACTCCGACTGAAGCCCGAGCCTCAGCTCCCAGCCCCGCCCGCCCCGGCGGGCAAGCAGACAAGCCTCTCGGCTGGTGAGTGCCGGTCAGCACCAATCCTCTGTGCAGGAATCTCCCCGCTTTGCCCTCCTTACCCCTGCTGCTGTGCTCTCCTCCGCGGCTCCGAAGCTTCCCCCTCCGCCACCCGCAGTCTCTGCCCACGAAGGGGCTTCCTAGTGTGTGGACACTTTTCCTCCTTCACAGCTCCCTCCCGCTTGTGCAGGACCTGTCCCTATCCTTTTGTCTCTGTTTATTCTTTTTTCTTTTGCCCTACCCAGGTACGTGGGGGGGGTTTCTTGCCTTTGGGGAGGTCTGAGGTCTTCTGCCAGTGTTCATTAGGTGTTCTGTAGGAGTTGTTCCACGTGTAGATGTATTTCTGGTGTATCTGTGGGGAGGAAGGTGATCTCCGCGTCTTACTCTTCCGCCATCTTCCCGGAAGTCTCATGAAAGCACTTTGAAGAGGACGGAACACTACACAGATGCAGTGTTGTTGTATTATCTTACCTGGTCCAGAAGAGCGAGACAATTGTGGAACTCAGTGGCACAGAGGGCCTGGACCGACCTGTGGCCAGCAGAGGGCAGCACGTGGCCGGCAGGGGCTGGAGAGGGCCGGCCCATCCCCTTGGCCCTGAATTGCAGCGAGAACTGGGGAACACGGGCCCCACCCTCAGCAAGCAGCAAAAATGGCTTTTGCCATCGGGCGAACAAGACAAAGACCCCCGAAAATGCCTGCCAGGCGTTACCTCCTCGGCGCCAGTGACCGAGTACGCGTGCCCTTTCACCAGCTTCTGGAAGGTGATGGCCTCCGAGTCTGCAGCACTGGTGATCTGGAAATGTCGGAGAATCAGTCCCAGGCCGGCTGCCTCCCTCCCTCCCTCCCTCCCTCCCTCCCTCCCTCCGTTGCTCAGGGCTCAGCAGCGCCTTGGCCCGGGTGGAGGGCTCTCGCTCCCGCCTGGAGGCCCACCTACTACTTCTTTGAGGCGCTGCCCGGCTATTCACAACCAGAGAAGAGGCCGAGGGCAGCCCTCTGGGAGAGCGGCGCTTGCACTCGTGTGTGCCCGGCGCGGTCACAAATTCCCGCAGGAAAGGGCACACCGTGGAGGGGACTCAGGACACACACCTGGACGGCATCGGCGGCCCAGGTGCGCTGAGTCCCCTGAAACTGCGAGGGCTGCCCCACCCACTGCAGGGTTTACACTAGGACAGCCGTTCGTTTCTGCCTGACTTCAGAATTGGCTTCTGTTCTACTAGAACTTCCCCAGTCATTCCTTCCCCATCTGTTCTGATGGAGGTTGTTCTTTTTGTCTGGGTCAATGAGAAGGGCTGTGTCGGAGTAGAAAGGGTCTCTGCCATGCAAACATGGTTTGCAGAGAAAGTCTGAGAATCCCTGCCTAGAGTCAGACAGAGACTTGGGCCCCCAGAGCCACACTTCTTACCCCTGTCCCCACAGGGACCAGAGCTAGGACAGGGCTCCGGTGCCGGGCACAGGCAAAGCCTGGAGGCTCCTTGGGGACAGGGGTTGTGCCCACCTCCCTTCCTCTGGTGACGTTCACCAGCAAGGGTGGCACGTGGGAATGGTTCCTTCCTGTGCCTTCTGAAGTCTTGCCACGGGCCCCTTAACCCTGCAGCAGTGGAGGGAAGGCTGCTGGGCTCCCTGCGGTCATAGGCCCCACAGGTGGGGCAGAAGGTGTCTAGAATGGTCCTGCCTTGGGCCCAGCAGAGGGCAGGGGACTCTCAGGGAAGCTGTGGTCCGGGGTGGTGAGTCCAAGGAGGCTGAGGGTTGTAAGCAGGTGGGAGAAGGAAAGGCTGGAGTCACCATCGCCCCAGCGGCTGTACCCCAGCCAGCCGGGTGGTTGCCTAGCCGCCCCTGGGCTCCGGGTGAGGTGCACTATGGTGGACAAAGGATGCGCCAACCGTGTGGGGAATGAGGGCAGTGGGTCTCTTTGGTCACTGTTGGCGGAGGCTCCCTTCAGCTAGAGCAGATGGGGGTGCGGCCAGGGAGGGAGGCCTGGACTTACATCGATAGAGCAGCCAAGGAGAGAGCCTTTCTGCAGAGCTTTCTGGATGATCCTGAACAGGTTGGGAGGGGCCTTCCTTAACTCATACCACTCGGCGATGCCTCCGGTGAAGTCCTCGAAGCCCTCAGTGGTGGCACCCCCGGAGAGTGCTTCGTAACACCCATTGATCCTGCAGGAGGGGACAGATGCCACTGCCACCTGGTGCGGACACTTCTGCTTCTCAGAGTGCCCCTCCCCCCACGCCTCTTTTGTTGGATGCTGCAGGGACCCCCTGCTCGGTCGTTCCTTGGTTTGTCTCCACCTCCGGGTGCCCACGAGGGCCAGTGACTGTCGCCAAAGCTACCACTGCCTGGTACTTGGTGAAGGTTTTGGAAAAATCTCACAGAACCTTAAGAGTTAGGAAGGACTTCGGTGTTTATCTGGCCCAACCTCCTGTATTGATTCTTTCTACATCCTGGCAGGAAAGGGGAGGTCTGCTAAATTGGCTGTTTGGCATTTATAGCTTAAAAGAAAACAGTTCAGTAATGAAAGCAGCTTCCGTGTGCTGTGTTAGGAGGGGCTGGTCTCTCCCCATGGCGATGTTGGCGCCCTGTGGCTTCCCTAACTCTACTGTTAAAGCATAAGACTTAGTAGCATCTCAGGCCCCAGATTCTCACAGCTGGGTGTGTGACTCCTGGCCCTCCTCCCTGGCAGGGGCTGGAAGGAACAGAAATCCTCCTGATGCCTGAGAGCCGGTCATTTTCTCAGAGGGAGCCCAGATAGCAGGGCCAGGACCCGGCCACTCTGGAGGGGGGCCGACGTGGGCGTCCCGCTGAGAACAGGCAGTGCTAAGCGCTGGACAGGCTCGACTCCGGGCAGCCTGGGGGGGGCGGGGGCCCGGCTGGGGAAACCAGTTTTACTCAGCGTATTATGTACTGTGGGCAAGTCTGCATCATTTTCATACCTCTGCAGTGGATAGTTTTGCCCACGGGCAGCAACTCTTTGCTGTATTTAGCTGACAAAAATGTAACATGACCTGCCAAGGAAGCAGAGGCTCTTCTCAAGGCCAGCACGATCAGTACCATGACTCGTTCCTGTGCATTTGGTTAAAAACGGCAAGAGCTGGGTGCGTTATCTCCTAGAATTGAGAGCCCAATCTTGTCCAAAGTAGTCCTTCTGTACCAGAGGACTTCTCTTCGGGACAGCCCTCGCCTAAGTCCCGTGTTGCTTCCCAGAATGCAGGGCAGCTGGGGGCAGGCTGCGGGGGGACGGGCACGGCAGGCACTTACTTGGCGTAGGCCTTCTCCAGCAGCGCGCTCCAGAACTCACTGCCCTCTACCGAGTGCACGAAGAGCAGCTCCCCGTCCTTGGTGGGCAGCCTGTCGTCCACCACCACCTCCACCCATTCGCCGTACTGCCAGAACTGCAGGAGGGGGAGGTGGCGGCAGTGTGCGGGGGGTTGAGAGCCTCAGCCGCAGCTGGCTCCTCCCTGCCCGGCCCCTGGGCGCCGGTTCCCCAAGCCCATCGCATCCCCGAGGAGACGCTCCCCTCTAGCCCTCCTCCTGCAGGTACAGCCTCGCTGAGAAACGAGCGCAGAGGCACCTGCCCTTCCCTCCCAGGCCACACCTGCCCCTCCAGACTTATGCTTTTCAAAATGCTATTTCTCCTTTACCGGCATAAAAGGAGAACAGCAAGTGGTACCTTAACATTTTGTCTCAGACCCCAAATAGTCAACTTTCTTAAAGAAATGTGGGAATTACTTCCTGAGTGCCCTGCCCTACCGCCCTCCTCCGCATTGCTGTCCTTACAGGGTCCCAGGGCGACGACAGGCCAGGCAGCTTCCTGCTGTCTCTCAGTGTCCTTGCCTGGCCCCCAGCACCTGCTCCTAGCCCTCAGGACCTGCTCAGGAGAAGCTCGAGCCAACTCTTAAGTTACCTGGAAGTGGAAGATCCCCGCGTAGTTCTCCTGGAAGCTCTGGTCCAAGGGGACGACTCGGGCCAGGACTTCTTCATTCAAGGTGAGGGAGGCAATGGCTGCCAGTAGCCAGCAGTCACCTGTGAACACGGTGTAAGGAGCTCTCATCAGACAGGTTCAGTGCCGGGAGGATGCTAAACCTCTTGTGCCCACCTCTGGCACTTGAGGCTGTTGTTCCGGCACAGATGTTCCCCCCTGGTCCTCACACGAGGGCTATGGAGGAGGGCTGGGGTGATGCTCTGAGGGAATGCTGAGGGAGAAATGTTTTTGCTGTGATAGTTGAGATGGGAGAATTCATTCCCTGAAGAACCCAGAACCCGGTGATGGCTGGACTGTATCCTCACAGCCAGCTCTGGGCCTGGGCCACCGAAGGTGCATGGCAGCGATCATGTGTGGAGTGAGGACTCCAACTCAGCAGCAGAGGCTTCTGACAACACAGGGTTTAAAAGTGGGCGAGTTTGAGGGAGAGGAAGAAGACACCGGCAGGCAGCCCCATGGACGCAAATGCAAGAGCCAGAATCTGAGGAGGCACCCTGGGCTATCTCCCTGAGGACGGGCGAGGAACACCTCTGGGCGGGTGTGTGGGTACCACACGTGGGAGTCAAAGATGGGGACAGTCAGATGGTCAGCTGTCTGGCAGCCTGGCCTCCCCTTAGCCTCAGTGCCCTCCTCTGCGACACGTTGAGTAACTGGGAGGTGTGACGAGAGCACGTGTGTAAAGCACACACCCATTTCAGGGGGTCAGAAGCAAGCTGGTGGCGGGGAGGGGTCATGTTTGCCACGAGATAAAAGGCCCGACTGATGGGGGCGTTCTGGGACGAAGATGAGGAAGTTTACTCCATTCTTTTTTTTTTTTTTTTTTTTTGGTACGTGGCCTCTCACTGCTGTGGCCTCTCCCGTTGCGGAGCACAGGCTCCGGACACGCAGGCTCAGCGGCCATGGCTCACGGGCCCAGCCGCTCCGCGGCACGTGGGATCTTCCTGGACCGGGACACCAACCCGTGTCCCCTGCATCGGCAGGCGGACTCTCAACCACTGCACCAGCAGGGAAGCCCAGTTTACTCCATTCTTAAGGAATGTGCACTTTCCTACAATTTCCCATGACAAGAATAGGAAATAGCCTCAGATGAGTTTGATTTCCATGGCTGGGTTTATTTTTATTAATTGGCAGGTCTATTAAAAGTGTTACTGAAGGACTTCCCTAGTGGCACAGTGGTTAAGAATCCGCCTGCCAATGCAGGGGACACAGGTTTGAGCCCCGGTCTGGGAAGATCCCACATGCCGCGGAGCAACTAAACCCATGCGCCACAACTACCAAGCCTGTGCTCTGAAGCCTGCGAGCCACAACTACTGAGCCTGTGAGCCACAACTACTGGAGCCCATGCTCCGCAACAAGAGAAGCCACTGCAATGAGAAGCCCACACACCGCAACGAAGAGTAGCCCCCTCTCGCCGCAACTAGAGAAAGCCCATGTGCAGCAACGAAGACCCAACGCAGCCAAAAATAAATAAATAAAAATAAGTTAAAAAATATTTTTTTAAATGTCAACTCTTTTTAAAGAGTGTTACTGAAATTCACCGCAATCTTTGAATTCTGTGGACTAGTTGGTGTCCTGAGAGTTGCTGAACCGACTGACCTGCTAACACTTAGCAATGACGGGGGAACAGCTCTGAGGCCTCTAGGTGCTCAAGCCGGCCCTGTGGGAAGTGGAAGCACACCTCTCCCTAACCAGCCAGTCAGTAGCCAAAGGAAGTTAAATCCCTTTGCTCCTCAGGTTGGGCGGCCGCTGTGGGTTCACCGCAGTTTTCCACTCAGCGGCCATCTCCTCCCTCCTGGCACCACCAGTGACCCTCCGGGAAGCAAGTCTCCCTGCCTGAGAGGTTTGGGTAGCGCTGGCCTTGCCCCCAGTTCCAGAGGTGGATCTTCAGCAAGCTGGGCTGCATGTTCTCTGGCTTCAGTGGTTCACTTGGGGAAGGTTCTGCCATCCAGCCAGAGCCAGGGAGGTGTGAGGAGACCACTCCTGGGGCTTCAGAGAGAGTGGACAGGTGCCCTCTTCTACTGCACTGGCTCTACAATGAGGGGCGGCCTACTGCTGAAGCCATCTTGCAGCCAACTCAGAGGGAGAGGGGCTGAGAGCTGGAGAGAGAGAAACCATGTCCTGGTGTCATCACTTGAGTCCCTGTATCAAGCTGTACCTGAAGCCACACCTGCCTTGGACTTCTCAGTTCCAAGAACTGGTCAAGTCCCTATTTCCTGACCCATTAGCCAGGGCTACCAGTTCCTGCCTCCTGACTGCTAGGGGAGCTTGGGCAATAGCCATGACTGATGAGGCCTCCCTATGTGCCAGCCACTGTTCTAGGAGCTGCAGGTTCATCATTTCATTTATTTCTCACAACAGCTCTATGAGGATGGTGCTATGACCATCTCCATGCTAAAAGCTGAGAATGACAAGGCTTAGGAGGTTAAGTGCACTGCCAACAGTAAAACACTGCAAGGAAGAGTTTAAAAGGTGTGGCGTTCGTCAGATCTCAGAGACAACCTTTTGGGTCAACTAGATCTTTATATAAACCAAACTAGAGACACACTCTTTGACACAGTGAGAATAGGAGCTTGCAGAGAAACTTGGCAGTGAGGGTTTTAAGCACTGGCCCTGCGGAAGGAGCCCCCAGTTGGTGAGGATGGAAATCTATGTAGAGGAGCTCTTCCCGGCTTGATTCCCTACGCTGCCTTGTAGGAACCAGACTGTCATTGAAACAGACGACATTCAGGCCTTTTCTGAGCACCCACCCCCCTCTCACTTAGACCTTATCATACTGTCTGCCCTGGAGGATGACTACACCAAGTGGCAGCTGCTCTTCGAGTCATGAGATCCTCCTTTTCAATCTATTCCCCTTCCTCCAACTTCAGATCTTCTCCTGACTTTAGTCCTTCTTTGAGAACCTGGAGATGACTGTGATTCTTATTTTCCTTGAGGTTATTTAAGATTTTCTAGGAATCCTGGAAAATGACTTGGGTCTGTCAATACATGGAGGCAGACAGGCGTGTGGATAAAGTGGGCCCAAGTGTAGGAACTTCAGCGACATTTGTCCTGAAACCAGTTATTCCCATGGTTCCTGTAGCTCTTCTGTCAAATCCTCGGAAGAGCTGCCCACTCTGTCTGACTCTGGGAGGGCCATTCTAACGCCCTCCTGGTTCTCTTTCCCTTGGTACCAAGAGTCGATGCCTTTACCTTGTGCGTGCGTGTAGGCATCACACGAGTGTGTGTCTGCAGGACCTGTTGGTTGCTTTTTAGCGTTGGAGGTCACGGCTGACTGTGCTATTTGTGGGACAGTGACTGAATTCAGGTAGTGATGCCTTTTCCTTTTTTTTTCTTTTTCTTTTTGTGGGTCATACATCTAGGTCAGTGCCGACCGTACATGTGTCTCAGATTACCGCTCACCACCAGACCTGGACGTTCTTGCGACATCCCAGAAATCAGTGGCCACGTTTCAAGGCTCCCTGTTTTTTTCCTTCATGTCCCAGAAGTATTTTTCCTGGTCATCCTGAGAGGAGCAAGGCCTCATCTCCCCCTACCCTTCAGAGAGGATTGCTTTCTTCATCCCTTCCTATTCCAATCTAACATGTTTCCTCTGAAAGGATTCATAATCCTAGAATGTCTCCTAGACCACAAAACTGTACCTTTTAGAGATTAAGTTATAAAAAAAAAAAAGGGAATTCCCTGGTGGTCCAGTGGTTAGGACTCTGCGCTTTCACTGCTGGGGCCCAGGTTCAATCCCTGGTCAGAGAATTAAGATCCCTCGAGCTGTACAGTGTGGCCAAACGAAAAAAAAAGAGAGAGAGATTAAGTTACTTTCTTGAGGTCACAGGTCCTGGAAAGGGGGACCTGTGCAGGGACAGGAATCTAGACTCTTAACTTCTGGTCTGTGCTCCTTCCGCCAGAAGGAATGAAAGAAATAACAAGTAGTTAACATTGTGTATAATACTCTGCAATTTACAAAGAACATGGTCCACATCTTATTTGATCCTTACAGAAATCTTATGATTATCCTAATTATTATCACCTTTTTTGGACGAAGCTCAGGAGTCTGTGTTCTACACAGTTAGCAGGTCTTAACATGTAAATCCTCTGAATACAAATCCTGGGTTTTGTTTAAAAACCATACCTTGCTGAAGATTTCCTATGGTTAAGAGTATCTGATTCTTCTAACTAGGGAAAGACCCCACTTCTAACTAGGAAAATCCAACTGCAATTCAAATTTAAAACTAAGGGGTAACAAGTTGGCAGCTTCCTGAAATCCTATATTGTATCTTAATACCCCAATATCCTTGGCTCAGAAATATTAAAACATATCACCCGGGCTTCCCTGGTGGCGCAGTGGTTGGGAGTCCGCCTGCCGATACAGGGGACGCGGCTTCGTGCCCCAGTCCGGGAGGATCCCACATGCCGCGAAGCGGCTGGGCCCGTGAGCCATGGCCGCTGGGCCTGTGCGTCCGGAGCCTGTGCTCCGCAGCGGGAGGGGCCGCGGCAGTGAGAGGCCTGCGTACCGCAAAAAAGGAAAAAACAAAACAAAAACAAAACAAAAAACAAACAAACAAACGTATCACCCATTCAAGGCAGTGCAATTCCTTACAGCAACAGGAGGATGGCCTGTCACTGCACAGCCAAGACCCTGGCACTAAGATCACAGCACAAGCAAGAAGAAACAAGAGTTAGATGCATTTTACAGTCAAAGGTTCAAAGTTTTTTTATCAGGTCTCCAAATTCTGGAGTTGAGGGAGACTTAGAGCCACTCAGAAGAACATCTTGATTTCTAATAAGGTGAAAGCATTTGAAATCCTATTGTATTATTCTGATTTCTTAACTTTCTCCCTCACCCCACGCAGCAAAATATTTTTAACTAAGTTGGGAAGCTCCCTTATGTAGAGCCCATTTTTAAAGTTTATTTAATATCTGCTCATATAAGCTTTCTCAGTTACAAGATCTGAAGACAACGGTTATCGCAGTTTACACTCACGGAGACTTGACTTACTGTGTGCCAGGCCCTGTGCTAAAATGCTTTACATGCGTTGCAAACAACAACAACAAAATATTGCCTCTCATTCCAGGAAACAACAATGTTGCTGCCATCAAGCCATCAGCCATGGCAGCCACCCAAACAGTGCACCCTGAGGGGATTCAGGACGGAGAAAAACTGGTCCTAGATAGTTAAGACGCATATGATATCTAGGGAATAATTTCAATGAGTCCAGACTCCTGGATCCTCCCATACATAGAAGAACACTAAAGTCATTAACTTGAGATGTCTGTTTTTTTGTGATTAGCAGTAATCTTTTGATGTCCACTACGTGATTTTTTTCAGTAAAAACTCCTATATACCTTGCTCCTCCCTTACCTCTTTGGAACAGTCCCTCAGAGCTACCAGGGAGGCTGTCTCCCAGGCTACAGTCCCCAGATAGGTCCCCGAATAAAACGTAACTCGCAACTTTTAGGTTGTGCGTTTTTTTCAGTCGGAAGTATCATGAAGTTATCTCATTTCCTCGCCACAAAACAATCTGGGGTAGATGGGTACTATTACCCCCCTCTGTAAGGAGATTGGGTGGCTCACCCCAAGATCCCAGCTAATGAGCGGCTGTCAGACGTGCCTGAGCAAAGCACATGCTTTTAATGTATAATCTGAAGTCTCCTTTACAAGTAGGTGTCAGTTTCTAATTCACCCAGTTCACAAAACATGGTCTTGGGGGCTTTTGTCCTTGAGAGGTGACTCCACTATGTTTCAGTGTTTGGCTGCAGTGTTTTCTCTCTAGCTTCCTGCTCGCTCCGCCTGGATGGCCATGTCCGCCTGAGGGTTTTCTCCCCACGTGGAAACCTGTTCTACACCCTCATTAGCTGTAGCCTCACACAGTGCCACTCCTCCGGGCTGAGGGTTCTCCCTACCAAGGTCAGCATCTACTCTCCCTAAAATGATTTATGAAAACCCGTCTCCTCCGGGTAATCCCATGGTGATCTGCTTCTGTAGAGGTGACCTGGTTGGAGAAGTCACTGGAGTCTCCTCCTGGCACAGCCTGTTTGGGTCAGTCACATCCTGGTCTGGATAAAAACCAGGCCAGCTGGTACGGGCCGGGCAAGGCAACCCGTTGACCTCCGAGGCTCCAGACCACTTGTGGCGCAAAATGGTTTGAGAGGGTGCCTGCCAGTGACCAAGGCTTCTCCTGGAATGTTGCCACGTGGTTGGGGCTTGAAAAAGAAAGATCCGGTGTGTAGTTTTCTACGGGTGTCTAAATTATATATCTATAAGAGACTCTGCACTTCAGCAAATATTTCTTCCTCGTGCTCGCTTGTTTGTCTGTTTGGCTCTGCTCTCCAGTCACACAAGAAGATATTTTGGCAGGGGTGAGGGTAGCCGCCCAGACCGCTCAGGGGATGTGTCACTGAACAGTGCACCACGAAACTCCTGCCTTCCCTTCCTGGTGGGTTTTCCAGTTGTTACATGATTTTAGCCTTCCTGCCCAGGTACAAAGTCCTTTTAGAAGGAGCAGAAGGAGGTGATAACCTTCTGATCTTTCTTTTTTTTTTTGCGGTACACAGGCCTCTCACTGTTGCGACCCCTCCCGTTGCGGAGCACAGGCTCCGGACGTGCAGGCTCAGCGGCCATGGCTCACGGGCCCAGCCGCTCCGCGGCATGTGGGACCTTCCCAGACCGGGGCACGAACCCCTGTCCCCTGCATCAGCAGGCGGACTCTCAACCACTGCGCCACCAGGGAAGCCCCTTCTGATCTTTATTTACTCCATTTATCTCAGAGCAGAAACAACTGTCTTGGGGGCCTGAGTGCCGGACTGTGTGAGCTGGAGGTGAGGATGGGTACCTTCCGGTTGCCTCCCCACGTCCAGCCTACACCCTTTTCCATCCTGCCCTCTGCCCCAGAGCTGACCTCAGTGGATGAAACTGTGGGCTCCCGGGGCCTCTGGCTGCTGGGAGGGTTTGGCCAGCAGGGAGCCCTAAAGACCAGAGGGAGGGAGGAAAGTGAGATTAGTGTATTTCTTCCCTGGCTCCTTCTTTGTGAGCTCGGCTCGAGCTACGTCCCTTGGCTGCAGGCACTGTTCCTTCAAGGTGGCATCTGTACACGACCCAGTTCTAGAATCCTGACAACTGCCTCCGACTCACATCAGGGCTCTCTTCTGGGAGGGATGGTTATGCTTCCTCATTTGATTACAGAGGCTTCCAGCCACGCCGTTTATATCCAACAGTGTTCAAGACTTCTCTGGCTACTGTGGTCTGTCCTCCACTGGCTGTTCACCCTTATAGCTAAGTCCATCCTGGAGTTAGTTAGTCATCCTTCCAGGACACCATCCTGCCTGGAGAGGCGTAGACAGTCATTTACTCCATTCAAAAGGCGGCCCGCATTCTTGGCTAGAAAGATTCATCATAAAATTGGCGCTTCCTCTTAAGTCAGTCTATAAATTGAATGCAATCCCAATAAAAATAGCAAGAGGATTTTTTAAAAATTGGAACTTAGCTGATCCTAAAATTTACAAGGAAAAAGTAAACATAAAGGCTAGCCAGAAAAAAATCTAAAGGGAGCGGAGTCTAGCTCTATTAGCTATTAAAACACATATAGAGCTAACATATTTAAAATAGGACAGAACTTGTGCAAGAGTATCCAGAGATACATAAATGGCACAAAATAGAAAGTCCAGAAATAGTTCCAAACATAGGAATTTAGTAAAGATAAATTATTCACAACTGGAACTGGAACAACTGAGTAGCCATCTAGAAAAAAATCAAGTTATAGCTCATCTTGTCATGGGGATAAATTCTAAATGGAATAAGATTTACATGAACATAACATTATATATCTTAACAATGTACTTTATATTATTTATATGTTATATATAAATCTAGCCATTTGTATTATTTACATATTTATTGTTTATGTATTTATATGATATATTTTAATATGTTCACATTATAAATATATTTATAAATCTATATACCCTAGAAGAGACAATGGGAGAATTCTATTATAATCTTAGAGTGGTGATAGGCTATCAAATTGTAACCTAGAAGCCATAAAAATTTTAAATGATAAACTTTACATTAAAGTAAAGAAAATTTGCATGGTAAAAAAAAATCACAATAAGGTCAAACTAAAAATTAATAAGGAAAAATATCTGTTATTCAGCTCCCAGACCACAAGTGATATATAAATCTTCCTAGTATTTAAAAGGGAAAAAATGAAAGTTCAATAGAAAAATGGGCAAAGATATAAACAGAGTTAATGGAAAAAGGAAAAATTAATGTCTCTTACACATAGTAAAAGGCATTTATCCTCATCATCATAAAAGAAACATAAAGTAAAACTATACTAAGATACCATTTTTCACCTTTCGGATTGCAAAGGTCAAAGCATGATCATTTGGAGAGGCTCTGGGGGAATGTACACGCTCAATGCTGACAAAGGCAATTTGAGGATATCGTCAATATACTCCAGCAATTCCACATGTAGTAATCTTCCTACAGACATACTCACGTGTGAAAATAATGCATGTGTAAGGTTATTTATTGCAGCATTGGTTGCAACAGAAAAGACTAAAGGTAAATGTTCATCCACAGAGAACAGGTGAAACAAACTATGCTCCCTCTATGACAACATTCTGTGCAGCCCTGAAAAGAAACGAAGATGGTTTCTGTTGATACGGAATAATCTCCAAGATGTGTTAAGTGAAACAAAGCAAGGTACAGAACAACAACAACAAAAAGAGGGAAAAAGAAAAACTGGGCGAACATAGTATTGGCTCCCATTCTGTAATTCATATCTTCACAAACTGAAGTTATTTTTGGATGATTTATTACACAGAACATGTGTCCTATGTGCTTAAATCGTAGTTTTATTACCAGAAACTCTAGTTTATTGCCTTCAATAGATAACTGGTTATGTCAGTATTTGCAGCAAAAAAAAAAAAAGTAGCTTAATATCAGGTCTTCTAAATGAAAATGATTATTTTTTGGTAAAGTCTTCCATAATAATTGGTCTCTAGTCAGTAAGAACAAACAACCAATCAAGTCACTTATTCCTGTGTCCCCTAAAGTGTGTTGTGTAGAAACTAGTTCCTTGGGGTTAACAGATGCTCCTTGAGAAATGGGTTCTGTGGTCAAGTAAGTTTGGGAAATGCAAAGCTAACTAGGTCAAGTGTGGAGACATCTCAGAGCCTTTCAATAATTACACACTGTGACCTTCCCAGGGGTAAGGGGAGTGGGGTATAATATGAATGTTACCCAAATTTATTTGACCCTGGAACCCTTGCTGTTGACATCTCACACAGGCAGGGACCATGGAGCTCACTGGAGATGCTGGCTTACCTTGTGAGGGCACAGGAGCCGCTGGCTCACCCTGGGAGGTGCTCCAGGAGCTGGGCTGCTCAGAACCAGATCTTCCCTGGGGGCCCAGTGAGCGGCTGTCAGGCATCAACACTAGCTGCAGGGCCCACCTCTAGTGGCTGAGGTCCTTCTGACAGCACCCATGTGCTTTTTCCTCTCTCCAGGTTTTGACATCCTCTTCTTTCTGGATTGTCTATACTTTATTTATTAATTTAAATTAATTTAATTTATTTTTGGCTAAAGGCTTTGGGTCTTCGCTGCTGCGCGTGGGCTTTCTCTAGTTGCGGTGAGCGGGGGCTACTCTTCGTTGCAGTGTGCGGGCTTCTCATTGCGGTGGCTTCTCTTGTTGCGGAGCATGGGCTCTAGGCGCGCGGGCTTCAGTAGTTGTGGCTCGCGGGCTCTAGAGCACAGGCTCAGTAGTTGTAGCATGCAGGCTTCAGTAGTTGTGGCTCGCGGGCTCTAGAGTACAGGCTCAGTATTTGTGGCGCATGGGCTCTAGAGCTCAGGCTCAGTAGTTGTGGCACGCAGGCTTCAGTAGTTGTGGCTCACGGGCTCTAGAGTACAGGCTCAGTATTTGTGGCTCATGGGCTCTAGAGCTCAGGCTCAGTAGTTGTGGCACACAGGCTTAGCTGCTCCGCAGCATGTGGGATCTTCCCGGACCAGGGCTTGAACCCATGTCCCCTGCATTGGCAGGCGGATTCTTAAACCACTGTGCCACCAGGGAAGTCCTGTCTATAGAACTGATTATTTTTCTTTGTAATATATGGTTTCATTGTATGCCTTTTCTTGGGGGGGTGTTTAGGCCAAAACAATTTCTGAGGAATGAGGCGAGGCGTATCTAAACACTTAACATCTTCTGACTCACCACCTGTCATCTGCCTTTCTCATTCTGGGAGCCTGATACCTGCCTCGGTCTGTCCAGAGCCCTGCACACAAGCAGAGACAAGTGTCAGAGCTGGGTCACTAGAGGTCCTTGACCACCCTGGCTCCCTGCGACATTTCCTTTCAGCAGGTGGCTGCTGGCCCCGTCCATCACTGAGGCAGCACACAGGGCCCTGCCCAGAGGTTCCTGAACCACCCTGAAGGCCTGCCAGCAGGCTCGACATGCTGACTGCTCCCACATCTGGGCTCCCCCGACAGCTAAGCTTCTGCCCCTCCTTTCTGTCCTGGGAGACACTCGGCCAGTACAGGCCTGTGAGGCTGGGGACCTTCTGCCCTGCTGCCTATCCTAGAAGCCCACCTGGGTGCCCCTCCCTACAGGAGCCCGCAGCCCCCTTCCTCTGCACATCTGCACCACGTGCAGACGAAACTCCCCGGACAGAACAGTCCTCACCCTGCACTGAGGTGGGACCTCAAACGCAAGTACCGAGGGAAAGGGACCCGTGCATTTACATGCCCTAACATGAAAATGACCGAGAGCAGCTTAGTGGGGAAAAGGGAGAGGTAGGGTTCTGGGAGTCTGGAGCCGGGGTAGGGGTGGAGCAAATAAAAAGCACGAGAGAAAGGAAACCAGCCGAGGCCGGGGCGGGGGCGGTCCAGGACCTCATGCCAGACCTGCCCCTTGAACTTGGACTTGGGTGGGCGCAGAGGTTCCCTGCCCTCCCCAGTGGGGACTTCTGGATCCCTATAAAAGGCGTATCCCGCTGGAGGCTGTGTTCCTGCCCGTTCCCTTAAAGAACTGCCCTTCTCATCTTGCTTCGCACCCATTCTCTCACCTTTCCATGCACCTTGCTGCCTCCTGGCACCAGGAGGCCCCTGCACCAACTCCACGCTCTCTGGGTTCCTCAGAGGCTGGCTCTCGGCCGCCCTGTCAGTCCCCTTTGGCCGAGTTTGTCCTTCCAGCCCAGGCCCTAGGGATCACCCTTCCTGCACAACCCCCTCTACGAGTCCAGTCCACGTTGTCCTGGGGCTCTTGCTGCCAGCACTGAGCTAGAGGGAGGTCCACAAGCCCGCTGCAGGGTGCCTGCCCACCGGGAGCGCTGGCCCGCTGGATGAGAACCTGGGTGCCGTCAGCCTGGGTGCCGACGGGTCCCAAGGAAGGCTGCAGCTGGGCTGATGTGCTGACCCACCACGGAGGTGAGAGGGGGAGGTGCGCCTTGCCTGGCCTTCCCGGATCCCAGGCACAGGGCAGGGGCTGCACAGGCACCCACAGCCCCGCGGGGCCTCCAGGTGACCCCCCAACCAGAAAGGAAAGATCCCCTGAATAGAGCTAGGAGGACTGACCCGGATTTGAATCCTGACCCCGCCGCTTAAGATTGTGTAATCTTGGACACATTTCTTAATTTCTCTGAGCCCATGTTCTCTCAGCTGTGGAAGGGGGATAATACACACATATCCTCAAAGGGCTGTTAGGATCAGATGAAAAAGGGAAACTGGGGGTCCTGGATGGGCTTCAGAGATCTGGAACCCGAAAACACTGTGTGCACCTTTTGTATGTATGCAAATATATGCATTTTCTAGGGGGGAGTCAGGTTTCCTTCCCCCTCACACCCCCAAAATTAAGAAACAACAGAGCCAGAACATGGAGTTCAAATTCTGGCTCTGACTCAGGGCAAACTACTCTCTTTGTGCTCATTTCCTCATACATACAATGGGTTTCATGATAGGAAATGGCCTCACAGAGTTGAGAATTAAATGGGAGAAAAAAAGTCAAGCATTTAGAACACTGTCTCTGAGGGTTTGCTCTTTTTATCTTCTAAGTTTATAAGGGAGAAAACTGAGGCCCAGAAGAGGTGAAGTCTCGAGTGAGGATGAGTTACGCCCTGTTTCGGAAAGGGTGACAGCTGGGGGTGCGGGTAGGTGGGAAGGAGGAGGGAGTGAGACCGGGGAGGACTGTGACCTGCTGAGTGCTTTGGGGCCTGTCTCACCATCTTGAGCCCCTGCCGAATCTTCAGAAGCAAGCAGGGGGTGGGGGGGACGGTAAATAAAGGTAAAGGATGTGCACTGATGAGGATGTAGACATGAAAGCATTTACTCAAAACCCAAGAACGGCCCCTGCAGTGATGGAGCCCCTCACCTTCACCCCTGCCCGTGCCTCACCCGGGACTGTGGCCTTTGCCCCCTACGCCCACCCCCACCCCAGCGCAAGACCAGGGGCCCCGATACCCGCCCCCTGGGCTGAGGATGGCTTCGCGGACTCTGCTCTGTCCCCTCACAGGAGACAAGGCAAGAGGCTCCTTTAACAAGCAAACTGCCTACCCCGTCTCTGCAGTCTGATACTCACTTTCTCTCCCCGCATGCCTTTCCTGTGGGTTTTCACACAAAATTTTACTGTATTTTGTGCCTACGGCGGAAGAGTGTTCATGCATTGATTCTGAATTTATTCACTTGTTCAATGCCTATGTAGTGTCGTTCTCTCTGGCCCACCCTTGGGCACCTGCTGAGATCACTTAAGCCACTTTTCTCAAGGGACCTCAGGGAACCCCCCTCGTAGTTCAGACCTCCCCCTCCCCTTCTGATTTGCTTGGGAAAAGGAGGCTTGAGTAGGATCTTGGTTTGTTCGTTAAGCACAGCTGCCTCACCCTCCTGGACTCAGGCACCCAGGCTACCTGGATAAAAGTTTAACTGTCCCCGGCTGGGCTGCCCTTGTCCGGCTCCTCTGCAGCCTCGCTGTGACCGTGACCATGTACACACAGGCTTCCCTCTACTGCACACACTCAGCACGCCCAGATCCCCACCCTCTGAGCACACAGCACCCACGGGCAGACCTCATGAATAGCTCCTTTAAGCTCCGGAGCCCTCTTCTAAAAAGATAAATTCATGCAGAGTCACGTCGATGAATTTCCAGAGCTGTGCTCCCCGGGCCTCTGTGTCCAGTCCCGAGGGTCAGCGCTGAGCACAGGCCGAGGACACCTGGGGCCCACTGTAGTGGGGAGGGGTGGAATGGGGCTGGAATGGTGATGAGGATTACACTGGTGGCTGCTGGAAGTTTTCCCCAGAGGGGAGCGTGATGTTTGTTGTGTGTGTTCCGCTCCTTTCCCTCCCACCATCACTGTCTTTCCTCCACCCACCGGGAAGCGGAGCAGAGGACCCAGGAGATGCTGGCTGCCGGCCCACCTGTCCCGCTGCAGCTCCATCACTCTAGGGCATGGTGCCTGCTGACAGTCCCAGGAGGAGGCAAGCTCTGTGAGGGCAGGGACGCGGCCAACGCGGAGCACGTGCTCCATGAAGCAACACAGGCTGAGGAAGCTCTTCATCTCGGAGGAGAAAGAATGGACAGAACAAGAAGCCCAGGGCCAGCCTTGCAGGGCTCTGCACCCCTCGCTGCTGCTTCCCGTGGCTCCTGGGGCACACCAGCCGCCCCGAGAGCCTCTGAGCACCTGACTGGCCTACGTGCTTCCTCTGCCTCCCACCTGGTCTCAGATGTCCCTCCTGAGCCAGGTCTAGAGAAGGATGCTTCTCACACTTGGGCTCACCAGCTGGCGTGGGGAACAATGTGGAAACACCATCAGAGAAGACGGGGGTGAGCCCCAGGACTCAAGTCCAAACGGGTCACACGGGCTGTAGGGCCATGGGGTTCGAAGAGGGGAGCTTGGACTGGTCCTGAGAGCAAGGTGGAGGTGGGGTGGGAAGCGCTTGCAGAGAGAGAGGTCAAGTGCAGGCTCCCGAAGGTATGGGGGGTGGCGTGGCACCGTCCAGGAGGGTGGGGAGCAGGGCAGAGGGGGTGCGAGGACCCCGGGGGTCTAGGGAGGGCAGAGTCTGGAGATGGGTTACACTTCCGCAGCGTCTGAACTGACCCCGAGGGAATTTAAACGAAGGTTCCCTTTCACCCTTTCTTCTTCTGCACAGACCTTCCAGGCACAAGAAAATACCACTTGCACTTTCCAGAATGGGCTTCTTCCTGCTGGGGAAGCACACACTTTGCTCTGCTTCCTCTGTCCCACACCTTCCCTCCGCCTCTCTCCTTAGTCGTCCTTGGGGACTGTCCCATCCCTTGCCATTCCCCTCCTGTGTCCTCACACTGCATCCCAGCTGACCCCTACTATAGCATGAACAGAACTTATATTTAATTTGTCCGTTTAACCGTTTCCCCCACTGGCCGTCACTTCCCTGATGACAGGGCCTCTGGCAGTAACGTCAGAATGGACCGGTGACAGGCAGGTACCCAGAGCAGGAATCCAGGTGAGAACTAGGGCCCACCTGGAGTAATGGGGGCTTGGTAGGTGGAGAGGCTGGGAGAGGCGTGACGAGGGATTAAGGACCCAGAACAGGGAGGACCAGATGGATGTGGGAGAAGGAGCTGGAGACAAGACGAGTCTGGTGCAGAGAAAGGGCCGCGGTGTTTTTTGTCTTCTGCCTAAAGTCGCAGCCCACTGCTCTTTCGGTCACAGGCACCCAATGGCCGAGTGGAAGCAGAAAGGGCCTCGGGGCCCGGCAGGGTGTCTCAGGAAAGCTCGGCACCACCAGCCCAGCCCGCTGAGTGCCCCTCCGCCCTGCGTACTGGGAAGTCCCAGAGAACAGAGGACTCACCTGCCCCAACCACGATGGGCTAGTGTCCGAGCAGCCTTGGGTCACCACTGGTGACCATTATTCAAAGGGGAGGAACTGTGGCATCTTCCCAAAACGGCAGCCACGATATTTCCGGTTTCACCTGTTCTTCTAGGACCTTGCCCTTCCCCACCGGGGGTGGAATCTGCATCCCTCCCCTTGAACCTGGTGGGGCCTCTGTCTGTCTCAGTGAATAGATATGGCAGAAGTGATGCTCTGTGACTTCTGAGGCTCTCTCTCTGTAACTTCCGTGTAAGAAGTGGAGCTCCCTTAAAGCCTCCATGGAAGAGACCACACAGGATGCAGGAAGACCCCAGAGATTCAGCTGACGAGCCTCCAGCCCAGGCACCAAACACATGAGTGGGGGGCCTTCGGGTGACCTGAGCCCGTCCCCATCTGACTGCAACCCCACGAGGGACCCTGAGAGAGTCCCCCCTGCTAAGCTCAGCTATCTATCCTTCAGGACCACAGGAGAGAATGAGAAAATGATTGCTGTTGTTTCAAGCCTTTGATGGTGGGGCAGATTGCCACGCAGTAGATACAGGTGCAAGGAGACCAGGACCTTCCTGAAATCTGTGCCTGGCCAGGGGCAGTAAGAGGCCCCTGCCAGCTGACAGAGTCTGCCCCTGGGGGGGGGGGACATGCCTGCCCAGACACCCAATCACTCTGCAGTCCCCGGGGCACCCCAGGACCTGAGATGCACCGCACATGCCTGCTCCGGGAAGCTGATGAGACAGACGGCCCGCCAAGGGGAGAGTCCCGAGACGTAGAGAGGGCCGATCTCCTTTGCTGCAGCAGCTCCTCTCCATGGGGTCAAACATCCCAGCCATGCCGCCCTGACTGCAGCTCCATGTTTCCTCCTTCCCCAGGAGGACGCTTACTCCCAACTGTGGCTGGCTTAGGGGAGGTGATTCTGGACGTGCGTGGGGCTGGTCTTCACCAGCTGCCAGAACAGGCATCACACCCTGGGTGCCCAATGACTGCCCTCCGCCTGCCCCGTGGTACTTACTGTGTCCATAGCCTCCTTCTCTCCCCGGATCTACCACAGGTTGCCCCCCAGGACCGTTTTTGCTCCCCTTACCCCCAAGGGATTTTTGGCTCTGTGTGGAGACATCTTGGGTTGTCATGCTTGGGGAGGGCTGCCAGTGCATCTAATGGGCAGAGGCTGGGAACGCTGCCATGCGTGCCGCAGCCCTCGGGACACCCCCATGATGGAGAATGAGCCGGCCGCAACCACCAGCAGGGCCGAGGTCGGGGAAACCCTTCTCCCTCTCAAGTCCTGCTTGTCCTGTGTTTCATCCCTGCAGGGCTCTGTGCCTTTGCTTTTCCATGGTGACAGCTAGATAAATGATAAAGGGACCAAGATACTGAGGCTACTTCTCGAGACACTGGTATTTAGCAGTCTCCAGCAGACCGAGACCCTGCTGGCAGAATAACTGTCTCCTGGCCCAGGCAGCCTGGGGCGTCTCAGCTTTGGAAGGAAGTCCTTGGGAGCCAACAGGCACTCCCCCAGCCCCGGGGCTGCTGGTGCTCCCCAGAGGAAGTGCACACCCTGCCAGTGCCCGGCCCTGCACCATGGCGGCCGATGAGTCCCACGGGGCCATCCCTTCCGTGACTGCTTCACTGTCTGGAGCAGCCCAGAAAAGGGCACCCCCAAAGCGGAATGACCCCCTACACACAATCACGTCTCATTATATCGGCACTGTCGGGGGGAGGTGGAGGTGCTCCGTTCTGCTCACATCCCAGCCCTGGTAAACACAGGGCTTCAGCCGCCTTCCGTGAGCTGCAAGCGCGACTGCAGCCAGAACAAATGATCCGAACCACATGTGTGCCCTCTCCCTCCCTTCCCCCTGCCGCTCCTGAGGAGCGGGGCCCTGAAAGGGAGAAGGAGAAGGGAGGATGCAGGCGGACGAGGAAGCCGAGGCCTCAGGGTCACACTGTCGCACACCGAACTTGCATGGACGAACCAGACTCTCGGAAGGGAGGCCCTGCCCCGTGCCGCCCTCGGCTGCCCTGGACCGGGAGGACACAGCCTCCCGGTTGTAGGTGTCGACTCTGCCCCCCAGCTCCCCGCGACCGTGGACGCTGCGGTCACTACCAGATGGCAGAGTTACCAGCCAGCTCACCGTAGCCCTGTGTCTTCCTGCCATCCACATCCACAACCTCGCCTTCCTCCCCAACCCCTCCGTGCCCAGAGGCCCCAGCAGGCAAGGAGGTGGAGCCAACCCCATCTGAGATTCCTACTCCTCAGAATTGCTTCCTCACCTCCCGGAGGAACCAGAGGGTGAGGATCTACTTTCCTGGTTTCCTGGGGGCCTTCACAGTGTTGAACGAAAGGTAAAGTCTCAGTGCAGCTGGGGCAGCAAAACACAGGGGAGAGATCACGTCGGGGATTGCGGTAAGAGTGAACGTTAGAGGTTTTCTCACTCTGGTCCTGATCCCCAGAGAGAGAGAAACCATCAGTCATACAGCCTTAAGGTTCTCCGCCTCACGGGAAAAGGAAAGGACAGACATGTCACCTTGTTCCCATTTCACAGGTGGGTAAGTAGAGGCTTGAGACTGAAAATAGTAGGCACGCTACAGGCAAAGCGAGTGCTGGGAGAGGAGAGAGCCCAAGTGTGGTGGCAGTGAGGAGCCTCCTGGCCTTTTGGGAAACATCAGGGAGCAATGGCCATTGCACGAGCCCTGAAAGTTGGAGCAGGAGACTTCACCGAGTCTCTTGAACTTTTCTCCAAACATCAGCGCCTTGGTCACCTCCTAGTGCCAAGTGCTAGAGACGGACCCCATTGGTTGTTCAAGACACAGCAGGGCATGCTCCATCTCCCCTCCCCAGCCTCATTTCCGTACTCCCCTCAAGCCACACTCTCCCCAAAGGTAACTTGCAATTTGCAGTGATTAAACCCTTCTAAGTGTCAGCCTCTGGCACTCTGAGCTTTCCATGCATTATTTAATTTCATCCTCACAGCCCTCTGAGGTAGATACTACTATCATCCCCATGTTATGGATGAGGAAACTGAGGCTTAACGAGGACGGTGATTTACCCCATGTGATAGAGCCAGGAAGTGGCAGAACCACGAGGCCAGCCTCTAACTGACGGACACCCAAGTCCTCACTCTGGACCTTGCCATTTACAGATGCTTACTGATGTACGTGGCTTGCTTGTCTCTGTGTGGAGACCATCCCACTCCGGAAAGTCAAGGATGGGAGGCCGGATCCCAGCGCTGCAGTGGCCATAACGCACACGTGGCTTTTCATGTCCAAACTGAAGAAAATTAAAAATTCAGTCCCTTGGTTGCATTAGTCACACTTCAAATGCTCCACATGTGGCTTGCAGCTACCATATTGATAGTGTAGAACGTTCGCATCACGGCTCAAAGTGCTGGTGGACAGTGCTGGTCTAGAGCCTGCCCCACTGCACACAGGCCACCCAACGTCGGCCCAGCCAGAGCAGACTGCCCTCCTCCTGGGGCTTCCTCGCCCCACAGTTGCTGCCCAGGGCCCCACTAGACCTCACAGAACACACGGCCCTTATTTCTGAAATCCCCTGGATGGGGGCCTCTCTGTGGCTCATCCTGTGGGGGATGATCTGAGCAAGGGTCTCAGGCCCTGGGGTGGAGATGTTACTGCTCAACAAACACGATCTGCAGCCTGGTGCCGGCGGGGGGTGGTGGAGAGTGGGGACTGCCAGTGGAAGTCACAGAACATCAGAAGTAGTGAGACCTTATGGAACTAGGATCCAATCCCCTCAACTCAGAAACGGAGCAGAGTCCACACGGGGATGCGGCCTGGCTCCTGGCTCAGGCAGCACCCGAACAAGCGTCCGAACAAGCACAAAGTCACACTCTGACCCACAGGCCCACGGGGAGCCAAGGAACCGTGTAAACTCTTTGCAAGTTTCCTCTGGCTTCGGAGGAACATGCACATGACAATGGGAGGGGGGATTCTTTGGGGAGGATTCCCACTGCCTCTCCTCCCTGGGGAGAGGAGGTCAGGGACAGCCAAGGAGAGATGTGCCCAACTTTAGGCCTGGGATGAGGCAGGAACCCCGCTGTGTGATTGCCAAGGCTGGGGCAGCCAGGGCTGGACGGGGCCGCCGGGAGATTCATCCCTGGCGCGTTTATGGGCCTGTCTCAGGTGCAGCAGGAAAGGAAGCTGGGAGCCCAGGCAGCAGCCACAGGGGAGAAAAGCTGTGAAAACGCATTTGTAACCAGAAGAGCTGCCGGGGAGAGGACAGGAGGACTCACAGACCGCACACATCTGCCCCAGGAGCTGGGGGAAGCCACTGGGGTCGGGGACGGTGAGGGCAGTGCTGGGGCTGGCGGTGAAGCCATTGTTTTAAGAAACAGGAAAAAATATATTTATTTTCCCCACCAAACCAGCCAACACTTATTTTCTAGTTCTTTTTTTTTTTTTTTTTTTTTTTTAACTACAAGCACTCTTTTTTAAAAAAGGCACCTACAAATTCCAATAGAGGGGCATCCTACAAAATCCCGGACCAGTACTCCTGAAAAGTGACAAGGTCAACCAAAACAGGCTGAGAAACTGTCACAGCCAAGAAGAGCCTTAGGAGACATGACAACTAAATGTAATGTGGGGTCCTGGATGGGATCCTGGGACAGAAAAAGGACCTTAAGTAAAAACTAAAGAAAGCTAAAGTATGGTCTTTAGTTAATGATAATGTACCAATACTGGTTCATTAACTGTAACAAATGTCCCACACTTAATAATGTAAGAAGTTACCAGTAGGGGAAACTGGGCTGGTGTGTTTGGAATTCTCTGTACTATCATCTCAATTTTTCTGTAAACCTAAAACTGTTCTAACAAAGTCTATTAAAATGTTTAAAAGGCATCTATTAAAATGGCTTTTAAAAATTATAATTTAAGGGGGTTGGATCCAGGGCTGAGGCAGACACCCCTCACCCCCGTCTCAGTGGGTCATGCCCAGGGCGGCAGCGGGGGAGGCGGATGACTGGGCAGTGTCCGCGAAGGAGACCATGCGGTTTCCAGTTACAACGCAGGGATCAGAGCAAACACAGCTGCCGCAGAAGCACTATGGCATTACCTCTCCCATCAGCTTAGCAGCCCCCAAGGAGACTGACTGCCTGCTTACACAGAAACTAATTGAGACTCTGAAGCCCTTTGGCATTTTTGAAGAGGAAGGGGAACTGCAGCGCAGGATTTTTTAATTTGGGGAAAATTAAATAACCTGATAAATGAGTGGATACGAGAAATCAGTGAAAGCAAGAATCTTCCACAATCTGTAACTGAAAATGGTGGTGGAAAAAGTTTTACATTTGGATCTTAGAGATTACGAGTACATACAAAAGGTGCCGACATTAATGCATTGTGTGTCGTACCAAGACACGTTGATCGAAGTGATTTTTTCACCTCATTCTATGATAAGTTGAAATTACAGGAAGAAGTAAAAGATTGAAGAGCTGTTGAAGAAGCATTTGTACCAGTTATCAGACTGTGTTCTGATGGGATAGAGATTGATATTTTGTTTGCACGATTAGCACTGCAGACTATTCCAGGAGACTTGGGCTTAAGAGATGACAGCCTGCTTAAAAATTTAAATATAAGATGCGTAAGAAGTCTTAATGGTTGCAGGGTAACCGATGAAATTGTACATCTAGTACCAAACACTGACAACTTCAGGTTAACCCTGAGAGCTATCAAACTGTGGGCCAAACACCGCAACGTCTATTCCAATATATTAGGTTTCCTCGGTGGTGTTTCCTGGGCTATGCTAGTAGCAAGAACGTGCCAGGTTTATCCCAATGCAACCGCATCAACTCTTGTACATAAATTTTTCTTGGTATTTTCTAAATGGTATGTGTTTAGATTATATTAAAATAAAATGGATTGTAGACACTGAGAAAAATATATAATTTAAGAATCATTTAAAAAGTTATTTACAGTATTTAAAAATGGGAAAATAGGGAGAGGTTGAATTTGTTCAGGACTCTACAATTTGCCAATGTGTTTGCCTATATTAATCGCATTTTTCATCACAGCCCTGGGAAAGGGGTATTATCATTATTCCCATTTTATAGAAGAGGAAACTGAAGCTCAGAGAGCTTGGGTAACCTGCCCAAAGTCACCCAGGCTAGTAAGCAGGGGAGGAAGCAGGAACTGGAAACCTCCTTCCTGCACGCTTTTCCCACTGGCCCTGCCCTTCCCCACTCTCTGCTGAGCCGGGCTGTGGGGAGGGGCACCCCGTAGCCAAGCATCTCCTAGTGTTTGGGGGCCCACGTGACTTTTAGGGGTAGAGGCAGGGTGATCCACCTCTGAGGGGCCAGGTTACAAAGACACGGGGCTGTGTGGTTTCAACAGCTCTGACAGTGCTGGCAGCCTCGAGCCTTCCCCCAGGAAGCCGAGGGCCTATGGGGGAACCTGGCCAGGGCAGCTACCTTCCTCTGAGAGCTTTGAAGGCTCTGGGGCCCATGGGGGGCTCTGAGGGGGCAGTGGTTAAAGCCCAGCAGTGGCCCAGTGAAAACCAAAGGTAGGAGGAGCTCATCTCTGGGACCTCCTGGGCTCCTGGGGCCACTCCACGGCCATCACCTGTAAGAAGAGGCTGAAAGCAGCAACTCCAGAGCCATATTTAGCTGTAGGGCCAGCCTGGCCGAGGTTCAGCCTGGGTCTCCAGCCCTTCCTCCAGATGGGCAGATTTTTCCTCACTGACTCAGTGCTGAGCCCAACCAGGGTCTGCAAAGCAGATGGCTCACATCAGAGCAGTTCTGCAACCATGGTTGGAATTACTTTGGTGGGGCTTCCAGCTTACCCTCTGGGAAAGTGGGTGGGAGCTGGTGGATTAACCATTGCTGGGCAGCCCTGTGAAGGGAGGCAGGAGGCTGAGAAATGTACAAGTCCCAGGATGGGCCCCGCCCAGGTTCACTGGTGAACTGAGTGAGTCTCAGGGTAGAAAGTACAGGTAGGAAAATAAATTTTGCTTTGAGAATTTTACCTCCAAAATCCCTCAACATCGCCTCATGGCCACTTGTGATGGGAGTGAGAAGAGTGTGGAAAGCTTTACAATCAGATCAGGGTTCTTTCCTTTGGCAATTTTTAGCTTTGTGGCCTTGCATGGGCTCCCCACCCCCTGCCTCCAGATAAGGTAAGTTTTCTTATCTGCAGAGTGGGGATGAAAATATTTACTTGATTACATGAGACAATGCAATGAAAATGCTCCACGAGTTGCATACTGTTATACAGTGATAGGGGCTGTTATCATTCCTGCTCTGAGATAAGAGATCTGCCCTCGGTGCTTTGATTCTCCAGCACAAGATTTACACTCAGTGTCAGGCATGAGGAACGACTCTAGAATAGCTGACTGCCCCGTCCGTAGGGGATCTCTGAGGTCACCCCGTTGACTCTCCCCCTCCCTCCCATTTTCAGAAGAGACTGAGGTTCCAAGTGATGACGTGCCCAACGTCTGCCAACTAAGAGCTGAGCCTTGACTCGTATCTCTGGTTGTGTGGCCAGGTGTCACTGCCGCGGCCCCCCTGTTCCTGATGCCTCTGAACCTGCTGGGACCTGGTGACAGTCCCCACCCCATGCCCACCCTGTGTCCGGATGCCAGAATCAGAGTTCAGTCCACCACACTTCACAGATTGTAATCAAACCCAGATCCTCCAAAATAAAAGGCCAAGAGGACAAAACGGCCAATGTGGTGTAAAAAAAAACCTTAGAAATCACAGACCTGATTACTGAGAAATGTTTTAAAGGACTTACACTTAATCTTGTTTCTATTTGATTTGGTGCATATCATGGGGATTTCTACCCCAGGGAGTGTAAGCTTTGCGAGAGGCTCCTCTCCAAATGGCCTGACAGTATTTAACCAGGACTTAAATCTTGCAATTTGGCCCTTAAGATGTCATTAAACTTTAAAGTAGATGTTTAGTCTAGGTGTGGAATTTAGCCCGGGTATGACAGTTGTCCTTTTTTTTCCAGATTTCCTAAAGCCCCCATGGTTGGTCAAAGTCTCCATCAACTTCTAGCCCTGTTAACTTCCATTTTCTCTAACCAATGGATTTTCCGGGAGCACCCACCTAGGTGCCCTTGGCCCCCTGGGCATCTCTCTTTTGTGGGGGAGAGAAGGTGGGAAATGGGAGGTACGTTTTCTGTGGGTAAGAATGTGCTCTGGCATCTCAGGAATTTGCACACAGAGGCTGAGCTCAGAGAGCGGTGTTTGCACGCCCAGCCCTGGGTCATGCTCTCAGAGACCCATTTCACAAGGGGCTCCCAGTTGCCTGTCCTAACGATTCACACAAATGCCCTGACATCCCTCAGAGACTGAAAACTTTCCATGCCCCTTCTGGGGAGCCTAGCTCAGGGGTTAAACACACAGACGCTCTGCATTTGCATTCCAGGCCCTCACTTCAGCTGTTGGATGACCTCAAACAAGTCACTCCCAGCCTAGCTCAGGGGTTAAACACGCAGACGCTCTGCATTTGCATTCCAGGCCCTCACTTCAGCTGTTGGATGACCTCAAACAAGTCACTCCCAGGACAGAACCTCTGCTGGGTGGGCCAGGAAAGAAGGTACAATTCAAGATGATTAATTTTGTTACTGATAGACTGGTCTGGAACGCAAGTTGGAGCTGATGGCTCGAAACAAGTTTTTGGTTATTCGCAGCAAATAATCTCCTCCAGCGATCATAGGCCCATATCTATTATGAGTAAAAAAAATGAGCGTGGATTCTATGAGAATCTTAAATAGTGGTCCCAGGCACCATCGTTAAGACTTCTTTGCAGAACCCTCGGGTCCTGTACAGCAATAAACAACAAGGTCCTACTGTATAGCACAGGGAACTATGTTCAATATCTTATGATAAACCATGATGGAAAAGAATATGAAAAAGAATATATGTATAACTGAATCACTTTGCTGTACAGCTGAAATTAACACAACACTGTAATTCAACTTTACTTCAATAAAATAAATTAAAGAAAAAAAAAAGAAAACTTGGGGGCTTTCATGCCAAAGCTGGAGCAGGTTCCAATCTCAGCAGGCACTATGTCCAGAAAATCAGAGCTCAGCTACAGAGAGCAAGGTTTCAGACCCTCACGATTCAGCTACTCCAGTTGAACTTACTTAAACGAACATTTCAGTTGCCTCTGTGACAATAAGCGCCCACATTCACTGTTGTGATACCATGGTGAGCTCGTCCTGCAAACACTGAGAACGCCCTGGTACGTTAACTTCCTCCCAGCAGTGAGTGTGAGGGTTTCCTCTTCCTCCACACACTGAGTCACCATCCCACCCCTGAACCCCAGAGAACTGATGTCTCAGTGCTGCAACCAGGCCTGGGCTAGGCCTCCCACCTGGCCCTCAGCCCCGAGCCTGACTGTTCTGTGGGCCACTAGCAACACGGGCCCCGGGACATACAGACACCAAGGGTGGCTGAGATGCAGAAGCTCCTCCGTCTTCTAGTGGGAGTGTCTTTGTAACTTCAACAACTAGCCCAGGGCAGGGGACCCAGGAGGCCTCACTGCACATCTGTGCATTTGTCCGCCGCAGCACCGGGTCCTCAGGGGACAAGACATTCCAGGAAGCTTCTAGAACTGAAAATTGTCGAACTCTCTGGCAAGGGAGCGGAGCCATAGATCATCCCTCACGCCTTCTACCCACAGCCTTTCAGACAAGCCCCCGTAGCCTGTTTGAGATGCCATCACTTACCCAGGGCTCCTTGGCAGATGTCTGTGCGAGTGGCCCCTCCAGTAATAAATTGTGGATCATCGCAGATCTCCTGGAAACGAGACCCACAAAGTGCTGTCAACCCACCTGCCATGTGCTTCTGTAGTCAGGACACCTCGGTTCCCAGAAGGTGCATCGGACCCCCTCGGCCCCTTCCCCTCCCCTCTAGGGAAAGCTATGCAGTTACAGTTAGACTGCCACGGGACCCCAACGCTCCACACCGCCTACAGCCCACTTCATCACGCTACCTTCCTAGGGCCAGGGCAGTGCCAAGTCCAGCCTCCTCTGGGGGCCTCGAGACGGTCCTCGCTCTGGAGCTGCCCCGCCCGCTATGCCGGTCCCTCTCCTCTGTTCCTGCATGGAATTCCTCCCTCTCCCACACTCTTCTCTCCTTTTCCACATCTTACCATATCTCAAGACCCACTGCCACCAACTCCACGAAGCTCTCCTTCACAGTCCAGCCCTCACCCATCCTTTGGATCCTGAATCCCAGAGTATGTGTATTCTGCAATTTAGCAGCTAGTTGTGTGCTATGTGGTGGTGCTGGGTACCAGTCTGTCTTCCTAACACACGCTTCTTGAGGGCAGGGGATGGTATCTAGCCTTCTGGATTCATCCACGGGCCATGATACTTGGGGGTCCGCATACCGTGAGCCTGCTGTGTGTCAATACTGTGTGTGGTACTTTATCTCAGGCAGCCCTTCCAGGAGCACAGATGGACACTGACACCATTTCACAGGTGGGGAGACAGGCTAAGAGATAAAGCCACATATCCCAAGATACACTGCTCGTAAGCTGTAGATGGCACTGGGATTTGAACTCACCGGTGTAAACCATATATTCTTTCCCTCCTGCCCTGCCCCTAATGGATTACTAACAAGCCTCCAAGGGCTGTCCCACAGGTCACCTGCTGGAACCCAACCTTGAACAGTGCTGGCCCTTCTGCAGTCCCCTCTGAGTACGCTTCCTGATTCTGAAGAGCCCCACCCCAAAACCACAGAGGAAGTCAGGGCATGAATCTGGGCTTCCCTCGGCCGGGACCCCTTGGTTCGTAAGAGCTCCACCCCAGAGCGCCCAGCCCCCCGTACCCATCCCCCCACTGCCCTCCCTGTCAAGCAGCAGCTTTTCTTGGGTGAGGCCTGGATCTAGACCCTGGCCATCCCAGCTTAGTCTGCAGAGGCTCTTTTGGAATCCGCAGCAGAACACACTCCTTTCATGCCTCTGCATTGTCCCTTCCGTGTTAAGGTTGGGCTGTTTGGGGGAATGACAGGGACAGTGAGAATGCTTTTCTGCGGAGGCAAATGAAGCCAGCTTGGCCCAAGGCCTGCCAGCCAAACGCTTATCCTGCTGATGGAAGAGACTGGGTTTGGTGCTGGGAGCCCAAAAATCATACTGACAATCTTCAGTGTGCCAGGCACTTACCCTAGAAGGATTTTTCCACTATATTTGAGAAACTTCCTCACACCTTTGGCACCCTCTCCAAAGAAGGAAAAGTTTAGAGTGGCCCTTCGAGATGCTTCAGGAAATTGAAACTTGTCCACAACAGGAAGGGCACGGAATTAAATACGGAACTTAACAGTCCCAGGAAAGGGGTTGAGGGCTTGGGCCTTGGAGTCAGACAACCTGGGTTTGAATTCTGGCTCTGTCACTTCTTATATGGGTTCTATGACCCTGGCACGTTACTTCACCTCTTTAAGCCTCAGTTTCCTCATCTGTATAATGGGGACGGCGCTGACAAGCGTACCTACCACATCAGGTTGTTCTGAGGGTTAAATGAGATGACTATGTACACATGCCTTGGTAAGAGCTCTATAAAAGTCATCTACTATTAATTATTACTGGAGAAGTTGATCGTAATCACTGAACTTGAGGCAGGAGATGCAGGTTTGAGGCTAAGTTCAGCCAGCTGAGTATAAACAAATCATAAACCACTCAGAGGCCTTAGATGTTTCAGGGTAAGGTGGGGACTCACACACCTGCCCTCGCTCCCACCCGACGGGTGGTGCCGGCTTTTTCCTCGCTGTGCCTCTGCGTCAGCCACAGGGACTGCAGCCCTGTGCTCCTCAGCCTCCTTCCCAGCCCCCAGCCCTCTGTGGCCAGAGGAGCAGCCCCCGCTCCAGGGCTGGCCTGCTCCCCTGCCTCCCTCCTGCAACCCTACTCTCACTTCCTGGTGGCTCCGTTTCACCGTCTCCCCGCTGCTTTTCTCTCTGGGACCTGACATATAACACATTCCAACTGTTCTCATCTGAAAACCAGCCTCTCAAGCCCCAGGTCCCATTCTCCCCGACACTTTTCCTCCTCTCCTTTCACAGGCCCCCTTCTGGAATTAGCTGGGCGCGCTCTTCATTTCCGGTTCCTTACTTTGGGGTCTACAGCCATCCGGCTTCTACCCCATTGCAATTCTATGCCACTGCGATTGCTCTGTTACAGTTACCAATGACTTGCTTCCATCTAGATCCAGTAGACACTTGTCTGTTCGCCTTGTCTGACCCGAACCACAGTGGTGTTGGAGAAGGCAGAGAGGGCGGCTGTGAGCTGTGGCTCTCGACACCCATAGGCTGGACACAGTCCTGGCTCCACCCCAGACACCTGTATGAGCGAATAGCTAACCTCCCCCGGCCTCAATTTCTTCAACTACTGAATGGGACAATAACAGCTACCCTCCCCCTTGGATGTGCAGTGCACACCCTGTCCCGCCCTAATCTGGGGCCCTAAAATAGTCTCGGATCTCTATTTCCCCATCTGGAAGTCCTACAGGCATTTCCAACTGTTGGGTGACCTGTCTGTGTCCCCTCACTAGCCCCTAAAGCCTTCAGGGGCAGAAACCATATGCACTGTGCCTGGCATTCAGTAGGTGTTCAAGATACGCTTATTGAGTGAATGAAAGAATAAGCAAAGAAGTATGTAAATTCACTTTGTAAACTGTAAAGTGCTATACAAATGTAAGGCGAATACATTCTCGTTTATCACTTTCACAGCTGTAATTCTGTTTGAGGCTGATTAGTCTTGCATTCACTCATTCCACAAATAGTCACAGTCTTTGTTCGCAGATGTATCCCAAGCATTTAAGACACTGCCTGACATAACAGGCACTCGATAAGTATTGTTAAATGAATGAATGAACGAATGAATGCATACTCTGAATGCACTGGGGATAGACTGGTGCACAATACACACATGGTCCCTGCAGTTCACTAGGAAGGACAAACAAATATATGTAACTACATTTATAAGTTGTGAAAATGCTATGAAGGAAATTAGCAGGGTTCAGTGATAAAGAATAACAAGATGAGAAGGGGGCTGCTAAGAATGGTCAGGAAAGATCTCTTTGGGGAGTTGACATCTAACTGAGTCCCAAAGAGTAAGTGAGCCAGACCCCAGAAAACCAGGAAAGAGCATCCCTGGCAGGTGAGGCAGGAAAGAAATGGGTGCCCTTGAGAAACTAAAAGGTGCTGGGCCTGGTGCGCCAGTGGGGAGAGGAAACTATGTAGGCATCACCTCTTCTTTTAGACGAAGAAACGGAGGCAGGGAGGTTAAACGGCTCACGCAGGTTAGCAAGAAATGAAGTCAAGTGCTCCAGGCCAAGGACACTTCCTACTGAACTTGCTGCCTACGGACTGGGTTTGGAGCAACAGAAGGTGACTAGCGGGTGGGGGTGAGGGGCTCAGAGAAGTGGGAGCAGGGCGGGAATGTTTATTTCCCTAACAGGAGTCTGGAGCCTGTATTTCCCAGGAAGCCTCCTTGAGGTTTGGTGGGGGAAGATCGGTGAGGTGTCCCATAGGACATGGGGCCAGGAGGGGTTCCAGGGGAAATAGGATGGACAAACTAATCAGGAAGGAAACTGTTCCAAGGCCTGCCAGGGCAAGGAGGACAGAGACCCAGCGGGGCGGGATAAGGGAACACCGAGGGGCCCTTGAGATGCAGGGGTGAGGATTCTGGGAGGGTGAGTAAGGTGCAGGAACTGGCTCCTGGCTGCATCTCCCCTGTCCTTTTGATAATCCCCAGGGTAAATGTTACAGGGAGGTCGGCCCCCATTTGGAAAAATAAACAGGAAACTCCGACTGGATAAATCTAACCGTGGCTGCATGAGGCAATCCTTAGTCACAAAGGACCAGGCCAGGCATGGAGTTTCTCCCTTCCTGAAGCAGCCTAACCGAGTTAGAGACCGACTTTTCCCGGTTGGATAGTGTCCCACTCACCCCACCCCCGGCACCCTGCCTCCCTTCTCCGCAGACTCTCTCCCCACCGGAGTCCAACAAGTTTTCTCCACGTTCCCCCTATATCAACCCAGTTTTTGTGAGTTTTTGCTGGCGGGACTGCTAGTGGGATTTACGGGCAGCGTGCATTTCGGCCCGTCCTGCGGGCGCCGTGGGTGGCAGAGGGGACACGGGCGACCGCGGAGCTTCCCCCGACCCCGCGCCTGCAGAGTCCCCGGCTGGGCAGCGCGGGGACGGGGCTCCCGGCTGCGGGGCTCGGCTCTGCGCGCTCCCCGGGCTCCCCGCGCGCTGGGCCTGGTTCTCGGCTGCCGCGAGGCCCGGTCGCTGCGCCTCCGGTCTCCGCGCCCCGCCCGCCCCGCATCCCGCCGCGGGCCCGCTGCCTACCGTGGGCCGCTTCCACTCGATGCCCCGGGTCTTGCTGGAGTAGGGTCCCAACTCCTTGAAGCCCAGGGAAGACGGGAGGGCCGGGAAGGACGGGTCCTGGAAGAGCGCCCCGGCCTCCAGGCACTCGTCCCGCAGCGCCGCGTAGTCCTGGTTGAGGTACTTGATGGCCCTCTCGTGCGAGCCCAGCCCCTCGGCCGCCTCCCGGTCCCTCGCCAGCTTGACCGCGATGCCCGCCATGGTCGGCCCGGTGTCCGCGCTGCGCGAGCGAGAGTCTCAGCGGCTGCTCTGCGCGTCGCTCCGCAGGGGCGCGGCCAGGGTTCGGCGCGCGGTAGCGGGACTGGGAGCGGCCGCCGTGGGTGATGATTCACCCGGCAGGGCAGCGCACTCCGCGCGTCGGGGCGTGGCCTGGCCGCTCCCCGCCAGCTCGGCGCGCGGCCCTAGACCCTGCCGGCCGGCGGCCTGCACAGCGCCGGCGGGAGGACGGCGGCGGCGGCCCACAGGGCCGGTGCTGCTACCTGCGGCCGGCGCCTGGGATGGCCGAGCCGGCTCGCGCCGTGCACCTGGGCGTCCTGGTGGAAAAGTGGGGACTCAAACCCAACCCTGAGCGAAACGCGAGGCTGGGGCTGTCCTGACTCTCCAGGACACACCCTGTGAGTCAGAAGATCGGGGAGAGAGCTCCAGGGGACTAAATTAGCTCTGTGAGAAGGTTGTCCCTCCGCTATACTCCCAATTGGCAGATGGGAAAACTGAGCATCAGAGAGGTTCAATGACATCATCCAATGTTGCACAACTAATTAGAGGCAGAACAGGAATTCTAAGTCACCAGAGGCATGTTACAATCATGACCAGTAGCTACACACTGCTACTGGTTAGCTATATGATCACAGATAGGGTGGCCAGATTTGGCAAATAGAAATGCATCCACCTGTAATAGGAAAGAACAAATCTGACTCCATATTAGATCTGTTTTGTTGCCTGTGTTTAGTCATGCTGGCTCCGAACCTTTTGTAAAAGAATGTTATCTACAGCCTGAAATATACAGGATAGCCTATTCCCAGGGCTCTGACCTTTAAGAGTACATTCATATAGAGATAAAAAGTTGCAAAACAGAGAATAACTTTTGTTTCATTGGAGGTTTACAGGAACATCTTCACCTGACCAACATGAACAGCTACAAGAAGGAAGGATTCCAACACCAAGAAGTTTGCAACAACCAACCATGCCCCTCCCTCATCTTGCCTTTAAAAGTACTTTGCTGAACTTCTTGGAGAAGTTGGGGGCATTTTAAGCATGAGACAGCCTTCTTGCATAGCCCTGCAACAAATCTTTCTCTGCTCCAAACTCTGTTTCGGTTTGTTTGGGCTCGCTATATGTCAGGCACATGAACTTGCGTTTGGTAACACACCCAGTTAAATTTGATTTTCAGGTAAACACTAATGATTTTTAGTATAAGTATATCCCAAATATTGCACGGGGGCATACTTAAACTAAAAAATTATTTCCTACGTAGGGGAGCAAAATTTGCCACCCCAAAATATCTCTCTGGCATGTGGATTATTTTGAGCTGAAAACAGTCAAGGCCCAAAAGACTCAGGAAGAAGCTTTGACCTTCCCGGTAACTGCCTAAAGAATTTAGATAAAGGGCCTCTTTTCAGAAGAGAGCCATCACCAGAGATGTGTGCAAAGAATGTGGGCTCACTGTGGTGGGGAAGACTGGCCTAGAGACCAGATTCCTCCCTGTGTCCCATTGTCTCCACCTGGCCCAGCAAACATCTGTTTACCAAATATTTGCTTTTCCATCTCCAAGTCAATTGTCTTCTGCCCCTTTGAAGTCCCAAACCCCTACCACCAACATCCTCATTTGTCTTTAGCTGAAGATGGTGTTTAAGGAGAGGGCTTCAGCCAGTTTGGCGAGTTACTCAGTTTTTCTGGCTCTCTCCCATGTATACGTGGTATTAAACTTGTATTTGATTTTCTTTTGTTAACCTGCCTCATGTCAATTTGATTTTTAGACCAGCCGGAAGAACATAGAAGGGTGGAAGAAAATTTCTTCTTCTCTAATTGCTATTTATCTGAAACTCACTTTTAACTGGGAGGACGGAGTCCATATTGGTAAAGCCTTTAGAACACTGCCTGTGTTAGGGGCCACTGTGACCATTCTGCTCGTTGAAGAGGTAGTGTGAGATTCTTGGCTCATACACAGGAATGGGTGTGTGCCAAGGAGTGCGGTCGTCCCTTCCTCTCCATCTCTGTGCTAATATGGAAGAATTCGTGTTTCAGTGGAAAGCTATGCACTGTTTAGAACAGTACTTCTTTTTTAAATTTTTTAAAAAATTTATTTATTTATTTTTGGCTGCGTTGTGTCCTCGTTGCTGCGCGTGGCATTTCTCTAGTTGTGGCGAGCGGGGGCTACTCTTCATTGCGGTGTGTGGGCTTCTCTCGTTGTGGAGCACGGGCTCTAGGTGTGCGGGTTTCAGTAGTTGTGGTGCGTGGGCTTAGTAGTTGTGGTGCGTGGGCTTAGTAGTTGTGGCTCGCGGGCTCTAGAGTGCAGGCTCAGTAGTTGTGGCACACGGGCTTAGTTGGTCCGTGGCATGTGGGATCTTCCCGGACCAGGGCTCAAACCCACGTCCCCTGCATTGGCGGGTGGATTCTTAACCACTGTGCCACCAGGGAAGCCCTAGAGCAGTATTTCTTAACTGAGGGTGAATTTGCCCCCTCCTCCCGGCCTTGGGTGACCCTTGGCAATGTCTGGAGATAATTTTTGTTATGATGGGGTGCTACTGGCCTCTATTGGGTAGAAGCCAGGGATGCTGCTAAACATCTTGGATGTCTAGGACAGCTCCCCACAAAACAAAGAATTACGTGGTCCATGTCGACTGAAAAAAAGAAAGAAAAAAACACAACGTGAGAGTTGTGAGTTAAGTTTTTTGGGGGCAAAATGAGAATTATAGCCTGGCAGACAGCCTCTCAGCTCTGAGGAACTGCTCCGAAGAGGTGGGAGGAGGACGGTACACATGTGATTTTGGTGACGGGGGATACATACAGTCAAGCTCACATCTTGGCAGAAGGCTGCAGCTAGTCACAAGGAGACGTCTCCATGAATGGTTTTAGTGCTTTCCTAGATGTGAGAAGGTGCAAGAAATCGGGCTCATAAAATCTTCTCCTGAAAATATCTAACTATCTAAAGGCCTGTTCTGCCAGTTTTTCTCAGAGCACAGTGCCTCATTCCTGATCTCCACCCTGAACTCCTTTCAGCGGGTGTTGAAGGTCAGCGACTTTGAGAGCCAGATGGGAAGTGACAATTGTTAGTCAGCATCCAAAGATGTCAGTAATGCCGAGGCTGAGAAAGTCTGGTTTAGAGCACCTCCTCCCAAGTTATCTGCTTCCAGCCTTTCACTGTTTTTGAGTCATTTTACAACCAAAGTTGTAGATAACAGTAGCAGTGCAAAATAATTTTTCTCTACATGCAAATTAATTCTGTTCAGTGTGGGGCGGGGGATCTCCCTCCCCACCGTGGAGAAGCCAGTTGAGTCCATTTGCACATTCATTTCAATATTCTTTATTCTTTACTTCATATAAATCTGTGCCTCTTTGACTTTTCCTTTGAATCAGTCATAACATATGCTTAGTTGCCTCATTTAATTAATAAGTTAAATAAAATCTTTAAAACTTGTTCATTTTATATCCGTATGTGAGTCATGATTTTACCTTTTTTTTTTTTAATTATCTTTTAGTCTGAGGAAGACCAGATAAAGTGGCATTTTAGTCAATCTTGAAGGACAGTTTGAGATTTGAATATTCAGGATTTTTTAGTGAAACAATGATCTGTCAGGAAAAATTGAAAAGTCTTTGGAATTACAAAGTATTCCTGGTGTTCTATGGAATTAGGTGAAGCCTAATCACCCTGCCAGGGGTCAGATCTGCAGCGGTCTGTGCCTTTCACAGTCTTCAGGGTATTTTACTACTCTGTGCATTGTAGAAATGGATAGTAATGCAAATAATTATTGTCCATGTATATGCAAATGAACTTCTTTGGGTAGAAGCGCAATCAAACGGATTCCCTCCCTCAGTTTTGCATCTATTAACAAATTCCATTCAGCATTCCTAATTGTTCTTTTGCATTCTCCTTTAAACTATTTTTTTTTAATATCTACTGGTTCCCTCATTTATTCATGAGTTAAATCAAATCTTTGACATGTAGTTATTTTATATTTGTATGAGAGTCATTATTTACTCTTTTTTGTGTGTGTGTGGTACGCGGGACTCTCACTGTTGTGGCCTCTCCCGTAGCAGAGCACAGGCTCCGGATGCGCAGACTCAGTGGCCATGGCTCACGGGCCCAGCCGCTCAGCGGCATGTGGGATCTTCCCGGACCGGGGCGCAAACCCGTGTCCCCTGCATCGGCAGGCGGACTCTCAACCACTGCGCCACCAGGGAAGCCCCCATTATTTACTCTTTTAACAGACACTTTGTGGACAGGCTCTGTTATGTCATGTGCACATTATCGCCTCTTAATAAATGATGGAGAAATAAATAAAATGGGTGAGAAATATTCAAGTGAAATAGAGGCATTTTTCTTGGATAAGAGATGGATATTGGGCACTCGATGCGCTAACTTCAAGTGTTTACAGGATTGTCCTGGAGAAGAGGAAGTGTATTCATTCTGTGTTGCTCCAGAGGGAGAAGTGGAACTAGTGATCGACTTAAAGGGGCACAGATTTTAATTCAACATAAAAACTAATTAAATAGTGGCTTGTGACGCAGAGATTCCAGCAGCACTGGCTGTGTTCAAGGGGTCAGGGGTTCCCCAACTCGGCTGAGTATCAGAATCACTTGGGGTCACAAAGTGTTTGGTCTTTAATGATTGCGGGCCAGCCAGATGGGGGTCCTTCTGCTGGAGGGGCCTGCAGAGATAGGGCCTGGTGACCTATGGGGTTCTTTCATAGCCAAAGATTCCATGGCCTCAAGGTTTGCAGGCAGATGGTATGAGCCAGCCCTGCAGGTACTTTTCCATCATTGTAAGGTCGGATCTTAACAAACGGCACCACGAAACAGAGGAAAGCTTCAAGTGAGCTTTATCAGGGAGCGCTCCCGGGCGAGGTTCACTGCTCCGAGAGAAAGGGGGCCAGAGAAGTCGCACCTGGGCGAGGGTTGGGCAAGATTTTATAGAGGAAGAAGGGAAAGGGGTGTGGTGAATCTGGGAGGGCACAGGGTATTCCTTATTTGGTGGTCTTTTCGGGTATCCTGGGGGACCGTTGGTCCCGCCCCTCGAAAGGCGGGAAGGCTGGGCCGGGTTCAAAGTCCCCACGTCAGTTTCTGGAACTGGGTGGTCCGGAATGTCTCCAGGGCAGTTTCTGGAACTGGGTGGTCCGGAGAATTCGGTCTGATGCAACCTGTGAATCTGATTGTGTTCCCCTGCCTCGGGCCAGTTGGCCTTACAATCGTCATCAGGGTGCCATCCTCCTCCTAGCTTTAAAGTCAGCACTGGCCTTGTTCATGAGGGCCGCACACCCATTCTATAAGTGGGGGGGGGAGTGGTTTGCATATGAAGGAACTACTCTGTCCCTCAGAATCTTTGGGGGATTGCCTATTACTCCCCACTTTCTAAATTTCCCGGATTTCATAGGATTTTCGAATTGCATTGGCTGCCATGAGTATTTATTCACATTTAAGAACGGAGTCCTTTGGACCAAGAGCTCCAGGAGTGGAATTCCCAGGCACCCCATTTCCATGAAAACAGCCTCCATTTGTGTTTGGTTTTGTATTCACCAATTTTATTCCTCCTCCCTCAGTCTATCTTGTTCTTGACCAGGTGTTCACGTGTCCATTTCTTACACTCTGCTTGACCAAACTTTAGTCAGGTTTCTCTCTTGCCTCCAAGTCTGAGCAAACACAGAAAAAGCAGACCAGGTCCCGCTTATCAGCTTCTCCCGGGAAATCTCCTGACCCCCAGCATGACCTTTTCCTATCAGACCCCATTCGTTTCCCCTTGTTTGTCCAGCTTCCCCTCCAAAGAGTCTGCTTATTTCTGTCGCCCCTCCTTTACCCTATTAAAAAACAAATTGTTGTTTTGTGGTTTTTTTTTTGATTTTGAGATCCTTGCAGCTTTCTGAGACCTGAGAGTTCCCCCTGTTGCAACAGTCTTTCTTTCTGATAGAAGTCTTCCCCATCTAAGTCTGGATGTGTTTTTACCTGACATCCTCCATCTCCAGTTGGCACTGCCCGATGGACGGGTACCACTGCCACCACCAGGCTCTGCTTTCTGTACCCTTGGATGAAATGGGGGACACAGGCACTCATTCCTAAGTCACAGGTTTCTGGTGCAAGTGTTTTACGAAACCATCCCAGTTGAGAGCAGAGGAAAGAGACAACCCTTCCTGGAAGCTGTTAGTTTCCTTCACTGCTGGGCCACTGAGCCCCCGGGGGCTCTTGGGAGAAAGCTTGTCCAACCGTCCAGCAGTAGAGTGGGCAGATTTCTCCTCCAGCCAGTCTGCTGGAGGACAGCCCATCCTGGGAAAGCACCTCCTCCCAGGCAGGTGGCTGAGGTTCCCCTTCCCAGGCCTTTCAGCGACAAAGGCAAACCAGCTGTAACAGAAGCTTCCTGCAGCCCTTCACAGAGGAACCCCCTCGTCACCCGGGAGTACCATCCTCTGGCCCGGGCCACACCCTCTTCTCTGCGGTCCTGGCCGATGATTCGTCAGCCTTCAGGGCCTCTGCACACAGGACTCTGCTCACAAAGGAACTTGGTGGTCCTGAGCTACTCATATTTACTTGTTACCCATGATGATGACTACACCCGCCACTGGACAAGGTCCAGTTTTTAAAACCTGAATAAACACTGCTCTGTACTTTTCAAAGCCTCTCACATGATTTTATCTCTCTGGATCCAGCAAAATCTCCTTCTGATGGCATAATCCCTTCCACAGGAACTCACCAGTGCAGACAGACAGACAGACATCCCATTAGCCTCACTGATGCAGTGAGTCACCCAGCCCTGAGAGCAGGGGTGAGTCAGAGCAGCTGGGATTACCCACAGCTGCCTGGGGGCGGGCCACAGGCCTGTGTGCCACTAGGGGTGTGTGTGTATGTGTGTGTGTGTGTGTGTGTGTGTGTGTGTGTGTGAGAGAGAGAGAGAGAGAGAGAGAGAGAGAGAGAGAGACAGAGAGAGAGAGACAGAGAGAGAGAGAGGGAGAGGGAGAGAAGAAGAGAGGGAGAGAGAGAGAAAGTATGTGTGTCTCAGAGGGCCAGAGCAAAGGAATCTCTTTTTGTAGAATTTTTCTTTTTGTTTCTTTTTCTTTTTTCTTGGTCAATATTGTGTTTTTATTGGAGTATAGTTGATTTACAATGTTGTGTTAATTTCTGCTGTACAGCAAAGTGATTCAGTTATACCTATATATACATTCTTTTTTAAAATATTCTTTTCCATTATGGTTTATCATAGGATACTGAAAATAGTTCTCTGTGCTATATAGTAGAACCTTCTTTTTGTAGAATTTTTCTTTAGATTATTTTCTCCAAGTGAAAAGAAGAGAAAATAAAGCATCTAGGTCATACCAAATCCATAGCCCGGATGCTTAACCTCAGGGAAAATAAAAAGTTCTGTAAGAGGGCTTCCCTGGTGGCGCAGTGGTTGAGAGTCCGCCTGCCGATGCAGGGGACGTGGGTTCGTGCCCCGGTCTGGGAAGATCCCACATGCCGCGGAGCGGCTGGGCCCGTGAGCCATGGCCGCTGAGCCTGCGTGTCCGGAGCCTGTGGTCCGCAACAGTGAGAGGCCCGCGTACCGCAAAAAAAAAAAAAAAAAATATATATATATATATATATATATATATAATGTTCACAAGGAGTCAATATGTAGTTTAAGAGACAATCAGTATGCGTCTTATATAAATGGTACATCTGTGGTTTTTAATCTGTGCTAGACTTCAAAACAGTGAGCTCCTGTTATTGTATGCAACCTTGAACTCCACCTCTGCAGGGGTTCTATGATTAAAGAGGTTATAATTATAAGTAAATTCAGAGCAACTGAGTACTTATCTAGAACGATTACCTTTGGCTGGAGGTGAGCTGCACTGAAACTTTACAACAGAATGTCTCTGGACAAGGTGAGAGAAGAGAAACAAAAGGACACTAATTCATCTGTAATTTGCTGTTGGTAAGCCTAGCAGTAAAGAGACGTTGGTCAATTGCTCTGACCCTGATGAATTTCTAAACTGAGATCCTCGTTGTTTATGTTTGCAGATGTTAAATGGAAAAGTTATATATGCATAAACCTTTCTTCCTGGATTTGGAAGATGTGTATAATTATATTAAAATGGTTCTAGCACAAAAAAAAAAAGAAAAGCAAACAAAACAAAACAAAAAAACCAAAACTTTACTTAGCAGATCATAAATTCCATGAGACGTTAATGGATGTTCTATGGTATTGTGGCTGTGAGTGTGTGGATGTTAGCTTTTAGTGATCAAATAAATTTGGGAAACACTTCCAATTATGTTCCCCTCTTGAGAACCATAATGTATATTCTTACATTAAAGGCTCAGGCAAGTCCTGTAGCAAAGAATTCTGTTTTACCTAGTTTGTCGATTTGGGTCCTCCAGGAGGCAAAATGCCAACACAAAGTTAGACGTGCAAGAGATTGATTGGGGGTGATACCTGTGAAAGAGAAAGCGGGGAGGGAGCAGAGGAGGTAGGGGAGCCTTTGCACCACAGTGCAAGCCTGACACCTGTGGAAAGAGAGAGAGAAGGAAAAACAGTGGGGTTGGGGGGCCAGCAGTGCCGCCTGAGAAATCCCCAGCCAACCCACTGGGGACTCCTGAGCAAATCAGGCCTCTTAGAAGTCAGCAGTGGGCAGAAATGGCCAGCCCAGTGCCTCTGCTGTATCATCAGTGGCTAGAGCAGCCTGGGGAGAGCTTGTCTTCATCTAGAATGCTCTACACATATTTTTTCATTTCATGGATGGGTCTTGTCATTTTTTCCACATTTACAGATGAGGAAACCGAGGCACCATGAGTTTCAGTGACTTCCCTGGGGTCATCCAGCTAGTGAGTATAGTGGAGTCGGAATTTGAACGCAAAGCTGCATTTGGGAAGTCCTGCCCTAGACACGAGGCAGTGTGGTTTGCGGAGCGAATGCGGAGAAAAATGAACATTCTGACCCTTATTTATCAGCATGCCACAAACTGCAATGGCCACAGTCACTGATGGCTTCCAGACCTTCAGTCAAGGATCTAGTTCCTCCTCAAGGGCTAGAGATAATATTTTGAGCCACACCCTTTGAGCTGTTTTGCAGATACCAAGGCTTCCCTGTTTTCACCTGAGGTATTGTGCGCTGCCTCTGGCACTGCAGTCCTTCCCCTTCCTTCTCGAAACCTTTCCTCCCTCTGCTTCCGAGGATGACTCCCTCTCCTGGCTTTTCTCCCAGCTCTCTGCCTGTTCTTCCTCAACCTCCTTCACCAGCTCCTCTTTCTCTGCCTGTGCCTTTTGTGTACATTGTTCTGGCTTTTCCTGCCCCAGAACCTGCCTGGTCCATCATCCCCTCTGCTTCCAACTTCCAATCACAGGGGCCACTTGTAAATGCAGCCAGCGCTGGGGGTATAACCAGGATATTTCCACTGCCTGAGGCTTCTTCCTCCTCTGAGAGGTTGTTTGTTTGTTTTCTTTTACACACACACACACACACACACACACACACATACACACACACACACACACACACACGACTTTTCTACAGACTTAGAGATACTTACTTTTTTTTTTTTTTTTTTTGCGGTACGCGGGCCTCTCACTGTTGTGGCCTCTCCCGTTACGGAGCACAGGCTCCGGACGCGCAGGCTCGGCGGCCAAGGCTCACGGGCCCAGCCGCTCCGCGGCACGTGGGATCTTCCCGGACTGGGGCACGAACCCGCGTCCCCTGCATCGGCAGGCGGACTCTCAACCACTGCGCCACCAGGGAAGCCCAAGATACTTACTTTTTAGAACATTAATTTGGGCTTCCAGGCACAATGAAGCATAATGGTGCCCAAGGCATTCTCCATACAATTTATAACTTAAATTTTCACATGATTTAAAGCTTGGAAAGACATTCCTTTTTTTTTTTCATTTTTTTCGACCAGGGATCGAACCAGCGCCCCCTTCAGTGGAAGCGTGGAGTCTTAACCACTGGACCGCCAGGGAGGTCCCCGGAAAGACATTCCTTAGCATAAGTCTCTTCTGAGGATGAGGTGGTCAGCTACAGAGCCCATGCCAGACTGTCACTGCCTGGGTGTTGGGTGCCCAGGTTCTTCCCTGGCCCAGAGAGAGGCTCTGCCCAGCACCTCCAAAGAGAGACCCTGCCTGGGGGCCAAACGAGGGAATTACAAAAGGAGCCTCAGAGCCCTGTCTGGGTCTGAGTCACCCCTTAGTGATGTGGCCACACAGCATCTGGCTCAGAGCATGGAGATCCTTCAGCTCCTAATGGCAAGGATGAGAATCACAAAGGCGACAGGCTTAGGGGTGGAGAAGAGGGCAGGACCATTTCTTCCCATCTAATCGCTGCAGATGTGAAGCTGAGGCCAGAGAAGGGCTGTGACAGCTGGAGGGCCAGCAGTCATAGGGGAGGGCTGGAGCCAGCACTGGGGCCTCTGCCTAGTGGGAGGGGGTGGGTTTCCCATCTTGCTGCCCGCTTCCCAGGCTGTGTCCAGCCTCTGGTTGGAACACGTAGTGGAGCCCAGTTACCCTGCCTCTGACCCGGTTATGCCTGGGAGGCCTAGGCTTCCTGACTCATACTCAGAAGGGAGTGTCTTGGAGGAATTTCTTTCCACCCAAGCAGTCTAGGTGTTAGGGGAAACACTGACTGAAACCGCCTGTGGGGGCCAGGCAAAGACAGCAACAATTTGCATGAGTTATTTTACAACACGAGGTTCTGGTTAGGAACACGGAACTAACAAGGCACCGCCAACCAGAAAACTACGGGAAAGGTCAAAAGGAGAGAGGAGACACCTGTCCACATGTCTTACCAGCCTCCCAGAATCCTCCTCGCTGGAATCCATCTTGGCTGAGCCGTTGTGCGCACCACCAGAAAGGACCCTGAGTCAGAGAGATTGGCCAGAGACAACCCGAAACTAATCCCATCACCATGAAACCCAAGGCTGCGAGCCACGTGGCAGAGCACTTCTCCTGCGGTCCCTCACCCTGCTGCTCTCTTCCCCGGGCGCCCCTTCCCAATAAAGTCTCTCGCTTTGTCAGCACGAGTGTCTCCTCGGACAATTCATTTCCAAGCGTTAGACAAGAGCCCACTGTCGCGCCCTGGAAGGGGTCCCCCTTCCTGCAACATAGGCACTGATCAAAAATGCAAGTCACGTGAAGACATAAGTGCTCTCTAATGTATATTCTGTGATGTGGCTTTGAATGCAAATCAAAAAACACAATAATGAATAATCAGAGCTATTACCTTAGCACTTTTTGTGTCACTTCTTTTACAGTGCTTATAACCAGGTGCGACAAATACTAATGGGTCTGATTCCCTGCTAGCCTGTAAGTTCCTGAACTGGAGAACTGTCTTTCTTATTCACCCTGTGATCCTGGCACAGTGCCTGGCACCTGGTGGGTCCCTGGTGAAGGTCTGTTGACTGAAGGAACATAGACACAAAGCTTACTCTAGGCAAAGCTTGCTGGTATCTCCCATGGCTGTGTCACTTATATAGGGTGGGGGACATGCTGCTTAGGGCCCTGTGTCCTGCTAAAGGGGTCCCTGAATTGAGAGTTTTTAGGAGCCCAGGCTTAACAGCCACGAGGGCTGTGTCTTGTGTCTGTGTTTATCTTGGGGTGGGGTGTAACACTGCTCTCTACAAGAGAGCCAGAAGATCTCTGCCCCAGGGTGGGGCGGCTGTGATGTCTGCTCTAGGAGAAACATGAGAAGGTTCTTGGTCAAGGTCTTGCAAGCGTTTCCTGCTGACTCCCTCCTCCCCTCACTCTCCTTGGTTGGACTGGTCTATCCTTCAGATGTGGGTGCTGATGCTGGCCTATGGGGTTGGGGAGCCCTGAGAGTCTTCAGGGAGTCTGCCTGGGACCAGACTGGCCATTACACAGCCCAGTCTCTCCACCCCATTTCCACCCACTGGGGTGTGCAAATACCCTGGGGCATTCAGGGCTGATTACAAAGTACTGCAAACCAGGAGCCCGCCTCTGCAGGGCCTTGTAAGGGCCTTGAGGGAGTCATCAAAGGGTTAAGGAGGTGAGGGTGAGTAAGGCTGGGGGGGAGAGGGGGAGGGATTTGGGTGGAGGGGGCCCCTGAGCCCCATCACAGGAAATGCCAGGAGCACTGAAGGCTCCTTCCAGAAGCAGGACTCTGGCCAGGATTGCAGAGCCCCACCTCTCAGTCCCCAGGGCCTGCTCAGCCCTCAGAGGCAGGCTCTGAGGGAAGAGTACTCGGCTTTTCTGAAGACAGCAATTCCCCAAGGTTTCTCCTCGTTCACAGGGGAGCAGCCTTCTCACTTATTAGCACAATAGGCTGACACACTTTTGTGGGAGAGGAAATAACCCTCTCCGCCCTTTTGTGGAGCTGGGATGATTTCTCTGAGTCTCAGAGAGCTGTAAATATTGCCAAGATTTCCCAAACAATGAATACAAGCCCCTAGTAAAGCCTTTACACCACAATAATGCTGTCCACTGTCAACAAGGGTGGGTGGTATCACCCCCAGTCTGATGATGGGGGCGAAATGGCGCCTCTGAAGACCTCTTTGGTGTTGTGCTGGCGCCACCACGTGGCAGAACATAGTACTGTTCCTTCAAAGCCGTAAAACTCCCAACCTCCCTGTGGAAAAGGAAATCTCTACCTCAAAGGCCTTTGATACTTTTCGGCCATAATGAGTAAAACTGACAAGGTGTATTGCTATGGCTCTCAGGAAGTCATGAGTCGAGATTCCAAAACCCTCTGGAATTTATACTGAGTTGTTTGTTCGTTTACCTATTCTCTATCATCTATCTATCTACCTATCATCTATCTTTCTATCTATCATCTTTCTATCATCTATCACCTATTATCAATCAATAATTTATCTATTTTTTTAAAATTTATTTTTAAATTTATTTATGGCTGTGTTGGGTCTTCGTTTCTGTGCGAGGGCTTTCTCTAGTTGTGGCAAGTGGGGGCCACTCTTCATCGCGGTGCGCGGGCCTCTCACTATCGCTGCCTCTCTTGTTCTCTGTGGAGCACAGGCTCCAGATGCGCAGGCTCAGTAATTGTGGCTCACGGGCCCAGTTGCTCCGTGGCATGTAGGATCTTCCCAGACCAAGGCTCGAACCCGTGTCCCCTGAATTGGCAGGCAGATTCTCAACCACTGCACCACCAGGGAAGCCCCTCAATCATTTATCTATTGATCCATCTATCCATCTCTCTATCATTATATGTGGCCAGGTATAATGTGCCAGGTATAACGACGAGCACTGAGGCTTCAACCGTGGACAAGACAGTGCTGTCCTCGCGAGGATAAAGACAAATAAACAGGAAATTACAGTTCACCGTGGCAAATACTATGGTGGGAAGTGCATTATAGGAGATCCTCAACCAGACTTGGTGAGTCTGGTAGTAAACAAGCAATGCGTGACAGCTGAATGCAATTTATGTAAGAGTGAGTGAGTGGGTGGGAGAAGCAAGTGGAGTGAGGAAGGGTAGGAACGGGAGAGGTTTCCAAACTGATGGGGGGATATTGGGTTGGAGGAAGTGAGGGAAGTTTGAGGGGCTGGCATGTAGGGTGCAAGAGGGGAGAGGCAGTAGGAGATGAGGCCAGAGAGGAGAGCAGGGGCAGAACACAAAGGGCTTTGTGAGTTAACTGGAGGAGTTCAGACTCAGGTTAAAGTGCTCACCCACGGCGTTTAACCTCAGTGTGACACGTGGCCTAGAGGGGGAGAGGAGAGCTAGGAGGCTGTTGGAATGATCCAAGGAGAGCTGGGGTCAACGGATTGGCAGGGGGTGACTGTAGTGATAGAAGTGGACGGGTTTGAGGGAGAATTAGGAGGCAGAAAAGACAGGACTCAGTGACTGACTGAAGGTGCTCAGTGCAGAATGATGCTCAGGGTTCCGTCTTGAGAACAGGATATTTTCTGAGGTAGAGAAGACTGGAGCAACAGTGTGGCAGAGTGAACAGGAAGACAGAGAGCTCTGTTTGGGACTTGTTGAGTTTGAGATGCCGCTGGGTGCAGGTACCCAAAGGACAGGTGGAAATGTAGATACAACTTAGAAGAGCAGGGCCTGAGCGGGAGATGAGGGTGGGAGATTCTTCAGCGTGAGGTGGTCATGGAAGCTGTGAGCATAGATGAACCTGAGGTGGGAAATTGTGAAGAGTGGCGAGATCAGAACCCTGAATGTCACATGCGTGAAAGAAATAGGCAGAGAAAGAAAAGCTGGGAAGAGATGGAAAGGCAGAAGGAGAAACCAGGAGATCCATGCCAGTGGAAGCGGAGGGAAGAGATGTTTTCAAGGAGACAAAGTCAACAGCAGATCAGAGATCAACAAGGAAGATGACTGGTGAGTGGTCGCTGGACTTGGTCACTGCTGCTTCACTGAAGTGGTGGAATTGGAGGCCAGAAGGTTCAGGTCCTCCCTGTTCTCTCAGCAAATCACATTCCCTGTGTCTTTAGCAGCCATTTCCAAACCTCATCACCTTGCAAGCACCATACTCCTTCATTTCTTTTATATGCATATAAAAGAGTATATGCATATACCATTATGTATGCATATATATATACATATATATATAAAATACATGAATGTATTTTTCCTGAACCACTTGGGAATCAGTTGCAGACATTGTGTCTATTTGCCCCTAAATACTTTAAGGAGTAACAAAGTCAGAATATTTAACTTTGATACATTGCTATTATCTAATTATCCAAAGAATGTCCTTCAGTTTGGGTTTGTCTGATGTTTCTTCATGATCAGATTCAGGTTATGCATTTTGGCAATAATATTACAGAAATGATATTGTGTCCTTCTTAGGACATTGTATCAGGAGGTACACGATATTGATTTGTCCTATTACTGGTAATGTTCATCTTGATTACTTAGTGAAGGTGGTGTCTGTCAGTGTCTCCATTGTAAAGTTACTATTTTTTTCCTCTATAATTAATCAATCATTTGATAGGAAATATTTTGAAACTGTATAAATATCCTGTTCCTTATCAAACTTTCATCCACTAGTTGTAGCATTCATTGATATGTTTTGCCTGAATCAACCATTACTCTGAGTATTACAAAATAGTGTTTTTTCTCGTTTTATTATTTCTTCTGCCTTTATTGGCTGGCATTCCACTGTTAGGAAGCACTTTCCCTTCTCCTCCAGTTATTTATATAAAGACACACAGATTCTTATTTTACTCAATGGATTCTAATCCTTTGCTATCGTTATTTATTTCTATGCTTAAATTGCCCCAGATTTGGCCAGTTGGAGTCCCTTCAAGCAGGCTCCTGTGTCCTTTTAACAAGCCCCCACCATTCTTTGAGCACTCCCTTACTTTCTGGCACATAACTACATTCCAGATCTCTCTTATACGTCTTCTGCCCTAGCTCTGTAATTAACCATTGCTTCATGGAGTAATGGAGAATGGTGTTTAGAAACCAAGATCCTGGTGCTTGCTTATTGCTACTGAAGTAGCAATGTTTCCTGGCCCTCATGGCAGACATATCTTGTCCGCTCTATAAAGGACACTGTCCATTCTGCAGCTAAAGGCCCACTCAAAGGTTTTTTTATTTTTTAGGGAAATGTACTTTTGTTTGAATGGTTATTCACCATTGAATAGAGCCCAGACTGTATAAGGTTACATGTTAACATGCAGATTTTTGTCTGGTACTGATATAAATCATTTCTTTCAGGTAAAAAATAAAACAACAAAAACCAAAGAAATCAGAAACAAAATCCCCGGGACTTCCCTTGTAGCACAGTGGTTGAGAGTCTGTCTGCCAATGCAGGGGACACGGGTTTGATCCCTGGTCCAGAAATATCCCACATGGCGTGGAGCAACTAAGCCCGTGCGCCACAACTACTGAGCCTGCGCTCTAGAGCCCATGAGCCACAACTACTGAGCCCATGTGCCACAACTACTGAGCTTGAGCTCTAGAGCCTGTGCTCCACAACAAGAGAAGCCACTGCAATGAGAAGCTCGCGCACCACAACGAAGAGTTGTCCCCACTCGACGCAACCAGAGAAAGCCCGTGCACAGCAGTGAAGACCCAATGCAGCCAAAAATAAATAAATAAATAAATTAAAAAAAGAGGGCTTCCCTGGTGGCGCAGTGGTTGAGAGTCCGCCTGCCGATGCAGGGGACACGGGTTCATGCCCCGGTCTGGGAAGATCCCACATGCCGCGGAGCGGCTGGGCCCGTGAGCCATGGACGCTGAGCCTGCGCGTCTGGAGCCTGTGCTCCGTAACGGGAGGGGCCACAACAGTGAGAGGCCCACGTACCACACACACACACACACACACACACACACACACACACACACACACACACACAAAGAAACAAAATCCCCAGATCCCAAAGGTTACAGCTTCCTTGCCCTGTATGACATTAACCAGTTTTGTATCTAACCCAGAAATCCTATTCTTTATTCAGTGCCTATAATATTAAAAAAATAATTTTTATTGAAGTATAGTTGATTTACAATATTGTGCCAGTCTCTGCTGTACAGCAAAGTGACTCATACATGTATATGCGTTCTTTTTTTTGTTGTTTTCTTTTGTTTTTTAAATTAATTAATTAATTAATTTTTGGCTGTATTGGGTCTTCATTTCTGTGCGAGGGCTCTCTCTAGTTGTGGCAAGCGGGCGCCACTCTTCATCACGGTGCGCGGGCCTCTCACTATCGCGGCCTCTCTTGTTGCGGAGCACAGGCTCCAGAAGCGCAGGCTCAGTAGTTGTGGCTCACGGGCCTAGTTGCTCTGCGGCATGTGGGATCTTCCCAGACCAGGGCTCGAACCCATGTCCCCTGCATTAGCAGGCAGATTCTCAACCACTGCACCACCAGGGAAGCCCTGCATTCTTTTTTTTTATATTCTTTTCCATTATGGTTTATCCCAGGATATTGAATATCGTTCCCTGTGTTATACACAGGACCTTGTTGTTTATCTATTCTAAGTGTAGAAGTTTGCATCTACCACCCCCAAACTCCCAGTCCATCCCTCTTCCTCCCCCTCCTCCTTGGCAGCCACAAGTCTGTTCTCTGTGTCTGTGAGTCTGTTTCCGTTTTGTAGATGGGTTCTTCTGTGCCATATTTTAGATTCCACATATAAGTGATATCATATGGTATTTGTCTTTCTCTTTCTGACTCACTGCACTTAGAATGATAATCTCTATTTGCATCCATGTTGCTGCAAATGGCATTATTTCATTCTTCTTTTATGGTTGACTGGTATTCCATTGTATACATGTACCACGTCTTCTTTATCTGTTCATCTGTCGATGGACATTTAGGTTGTTTCCGTGTTTTGGCTATTGTGAACAGTGCTGCTATGAACATAGGGGTGCATGTGTCTTTTTGGGTTTTTTTAAATAAGTTTTAGGATTTTTTAAAAAAGATTTATTATTTATTTATTTAATTTATTTTTGGCTGCCTCAGGTCTTAGTTGCAGCACACGGGATCTTTGTTGAGGCATACGGGGGTTTTCGTTGTGGTGCGCAGCCTTCTTTCTAGTTGTGGCATGCGGGTTTTCTCTTCTCTAGTTGTGGCGTCTGGGCTCCAGATCTTGTGGGCTCTGTAGTTTGTGGCATGCAGGCTTTAGTTGAGGAGCGTGCAAGCTCAGTGGTTGTGGCATGTGGGCTTAGTTGCCCCGTGGCATGTGGGATCTTAGTGCCCTGACCAGGGATTTAACCCGTGTCCCCTGCATTGCAAGGAGGATTATCACTGGACCACCAGGGAAGTCCCTGTCTTTTTGAATTATAGTTTTGTCCGCGTATATTCCCAGGAGTAGGATTGCTGGATCATATAGTAATCCTATTTTTAGTTTTCTGAGGAACCTCCATACTGTTTTCCATAGTGGCTGTACCAACTTACATTCCCAAGTGCCTAAAATATTTAATCTTTCAAATTCTCTTTGAACCACCTTTGCTACCCTGCTGGTTTTCTTTTAATTAGGTAAATAAATTATTTTTAAACATTGGGTAAATAAATTCATCTTCACTTTATATTTATAAAAGTGAATAAATGAAATAACATTTTAATTTATTAAATGTTATACCTTGCACACGAGTTCCCATTGACCTTCAATTTCCAAACAAACACCACATGAATTTGTTTTAAAGTTCCCTCTCTCCATACTTGTAATTCCCTTCGCCAACAATGAAAAACATGGCTTCCATCATTCTTGATATATTTTTTCATTTACTTAATCCAAGAATACACAGAAAGTAGTTTTAAATTGCTAACCCATTCTACCGTGAAAATCAAAACTACCAACCAGTATTCAATATTTGTTTACAGTTGTCTTTGCTCAGGATATATGGTCAAAATGCTGTGGATAAAGTCTCTTGGATTAGTTTTTCTTCTGTCTGACAGATCCTTTCTGAGTCTGAAATCTGTTTATAAAAGGACTGGAACAGTTTATTCCACACCTGTAGCCAGAGTGTTGTTAACTGTACAAGTTCCTTTCACATGAAAACAGATTCTTACTTTTTGTACAAAGTAGCCATATAAATAGAAATATCAAATGTACATGGAACAGAATGTAAAAAAAAAAAAAAAAAGTTGTGATCACTTGCAGGAGTTGTACATTCGATTTACCAGTGACATATTTTTACTAGCCTTTTGCTGATATCCTAACTACACATTAGTTCTTTCTGCCCCACATGGAAAATGACAGTATCGGCACATTTTAATTAACTCCAGATATTTTTCTCTATTTAGAACTCTGATAAGTTGATATCCCTTCAGAGAACCCCAGGTAATAAAAAGCATCTCCAATTCTCCAGAGTTGGGCCATTCAAAGCCAGTTTTAAACAAGAGGTTGAATGACGTTTCTGATTGTTCACTCTTATATGTGGTGTTAGTGTACTCCTGGGGGTTAGGGAATTATTTTATGACTCATATAAACGATGTCTTAATTTTAGTTTTTAATAACTGGGCTGTACGTTTTATTCACATTAGCATCAGGAATAAGAGTCTAACAAAGCCTAACTCGGTACAAAATTTGGAGCTTATCTTTAACCCCTGACCCCCATTTCATCACTTTTTCCCACCTTAATGGTATTCTTTCTATTTTCCAGGTATGCAGTGCCCCTAAGCTTGCTTTTTACATGTTTTAAGATCTTTCATAAAAGGATCTGAAATTCATTTACATTAAGGGGTAAATGACAGATAATAGCTTAAAGTATTACTCCTCTTTTCCAAACTCCCACGGGACAACCAAATTAGTGGCACAGGATCTCACCCTCAGGGCCTGCTACATAACTTACAGGGCTCAGCACAAAAAGAAAATGTGACCACATTCTCAAAACCCAGGAAAAAAATGCTGTTAAAATATAAAGCTTTGGGGTTTCCCTGGTGGTCCAGTGGTTAAGACTTCATACTTCCACTGTAGGGGGCATGGGTTCAATCTCTAGTTGGGGGAGTTCTGCATGCCATGCAGTGGAGCCAAAAAAAAAAAGTTTTATATATATATATATATATAATATATAACATATATATAAAGCTTGGTAGGTAGTCTTGGTCAGAGGGTGAAGTCAAAATGTGATAGAGCTGAGACAAAATTTTGGCCAATCCCATGGAATGTTCTGGACCATCCATGGCCCATAAGAAATGCTAGGTTGGGCCAAAATGTCTTTAGACCTTTGTCTCTGTCAATCACTGGATGTGGGCTGCTCCAACGGCAGGGAGTGTGATTAGCAGAAAGTTTCCAACTCTCAGTTCCTTTAGGGTGTGTTTTAGTTGAAGGAGGCCACCTCACCCAAGGACACACCCTTCCCACCTGGACCCACATCCTGCTTTGTCTTCTGAAGAGAATGTTAACAAACGAAATCCAGCCATATACATATGGTAATAATCACAACCAACAGCTTGGGTCTGTTCCAAGAATAGAAGGTTGGTTTAACATTGGGGAATCAGCGAATCAATCACTGATTGACTGATCTGCATTAACAGAATGATATGCTTACAGATAAGAAAGGGTGAAAATAAAATGATGGGAAAAGATATATCTTGTGTCAATGATAAATTAATCAGTTGGTCTAAGAAAGGAATGGAAAATTTTATTGAAGCCAAAAGAAGACTGTAACCTGGGAACAGCAACTCAAAAAGCTCCAAGAACTGTTTCATCCATTAGAAGTCAATGCACAGTTATATAAGTTTTTTGAGACAGAAGGCTGTGTATTAAATGATGTATTATTGACAGTTTACACAATCCAGATCTAAGTGTCATCATGGCCCCTTTCAAGATCAAGAAGGAATGTTATCTTTTTTTTTTTTGGTGGTGGTACACGGGCCTCTCACTGTTGTGGCCTCTCCCGTTGCGGAGCAACAGGCTCCGGACGCGCAGGCTCAGCGGCCATGGCTCACGGGCCCAGCCGCTCCGTGGCATGTGGGATCTTCCCAGACCGGGGCACGAACCCGTGTCCCCTGCATCAGCAGGTGGACTCTCAACCACTGCGCCACCAGGGAAGCCCAGGAATGTTATCTTTTAAGGAGTTGTCTTGATGCTATGAGAATGTTGTTCTTTATGGCTGAGCAGGTATTTCTGCCGGTGGGGCAGGTTTGGTGGATGCAAAATCCAGATACAAGTTATCAAGGTACAAAAAGACATGGAGGAAATTTAAACATGTTTTGCTAAAGAACTCAATCTGAAAAAACTGCATACTGTATGGTTCCAGTTTCATGACATTCTGGGAAGGGCAAAAATATGGAGACAGTAAAAATATGGTTGCCAGGTGACAACAATAGACCAGACAGATCTAACTGATGTTTATAGAACATTCCATCCCAAAGTGGCAGAACACACTTTCTTCTCAAGGGCACAAGGGACAGTCTTCAGGATAGATCACATCTTGGATCACAAATCAAGACTCAGAAAATTTAAGATAATTCAAATTGTATCAAGCATCTTTTCTGACCACAGTGCTATGAGAATAGAAATCAATTACAGGGAAGAAACTGTAAAAAACACAAATACATGGAGGCTAAACAGTGTGCTACTAAATAAACAAGAGATCACTGAAGAAATCAAAGAAGAAATAAAGAAATGCATAGAAACAAATGACCATGAAAACACGACGACCCAAAACCTGTGGGATGCAGCAAAAGCAGTTCTAAGAGGGAAGTTTATAGCAATTCAATCTCACCTCAAGAAACAAGAAAAATATCAAATAAACAATCTAACCTACACTTGAAACAACCAGAGAAAGAAGAACAAAGAAAATCCAAAGTCAGTAGAAGGAAAGAAATCATAAAAATCAGAGCAGAAATAAATGAAATAGAAATGAAGAAAACAATAGCAAAGATCAATAAAACTAAAAGCTGGGTCTTTGAGAAGATAAACAAAATTGATAAACCCTTAGCCAGACTCATCAAGAAAAAAAAGGGAGAGGACGCAAATCAATAAAATCAGAAATGAAAAAGGAGAAATCACAACAGATACTGCAGAAATACAAAGGACTATAAAAGACCACTACAAACAACTATCTGCCAATAAAAGGGATAACCACGAAGAAATGGACAAATTCGTGGAAAGGTACAATTTTCCAAGACTGAACCAGGAAGAATTAGGAAATATAAACAGACCTATCACAAGTAATGAAATTGAAACTGTAATTAAAAATCTTCCAACAAACAAAAGTCCAGGACCAGATGGCTTCACAGGTGAATTCTATCAAGCATTTAGAGAAGAGCTAACACCAATCCTTCTCAAACTCTTCCAAAAAATTGCAGAGGGAGAAACACTCCCAAATTCATTCTACAAAGCTACCATCACCTTGATACCAAAACCAGAAAAAGATATCCCCAAAAAGGAAAATTATAGACTAATATCACTGATGAACATAGAGGCAAAAATCCTCAACAAAATAGTAGCAAACAGAATCCAACAGCACATTAAAAAGATCATACACAATGATCAAGTGGGATTTATCCCAGGGATGCGAGGGTTCTTCAATGTACGCAAGTCAATCAATGTGATACACCACATTAACAAATTAAGGAATAAAAACCATGTGATCATCTCAATAGATGCAGACAAAGCTTTTGACAAAATTCAACACCCATTTATAATAAAAACTCTCCAGAAAGTGGACATAGAGGGAAGCTACATCAACATAATAAAGGCCATATATGACAAACCCACAGCAAGCATCATACTCAATGGTGAAAAACTGAAAGCATTTCCACTAAGATCAGGAAAAAGGCAAGGATGTCCACTGTCGTCACTCTTATTCAACATAGTTTTGGAAGTCCTAGTTACGGCAATCAGAGAAGAAAAAGAAATAAAAAGAATCCAAATTGGAAAAGAAAAAGTAAAACTGTCACTGTTTGCTGATGACATGATACTATACATAGAAAATCCTAAAGATGTCACCAGAAAACTACTAGAACTAATCAATGAATTTGGTAAGGTTGCAGGATACAAAATTAATGCACAGAAATCTCTGGCTTTCCTATATACCAACAACAAAAAATCTGAAAGAGAAATTAAGGAAACACTCCCATTTACCATTGCAACAAAAAGAATAAAATACCTAGGAATAAACCTGCCTAAGGAGGCGAAAGACTTGTACTCAAAAAACCATAAAACACTGATGAAAGAAATCAAAGATGATATAAACAGATGGAGAAATATACCATGTTCTTGGATGGGAAGAATCAATACTGTGAAAATGACTATACTACCCAAAGCAATCTACAAATTCAACGCAATCCTTATCAAGCTACCAGTGGCATTCTTCACAGAATTAGAACAAAAAATTTTACAATTCGTATGGAAACACAAAAGACCCCAAATAGCCAAAGCAATCTTGGGAAAGAAAAATGGAGTTGGAGGAATCTGGCTCCCCGACTTCAAACTATACCACAAAGCTACAGTAATCAAGGCAGTATGGTACTGGCACAAAAACAGAAATATAGATCAATGGCACAGGATAGAATGCCCAGAGTAAACCCACGCACATATGGGCACCTAATTTATGACAAAGGAGGCAAGAACATACAATGGAGAAAAGACAGCCTCTTCAATAAGTAGTGCTGGAAAAACTGGACAGCTACATGTAAAAGAATGAAATTGGAACACTCCGTAGCTCCATACACAAAAATAAACTCCAAATGGATTAAAGAATTAAATGTAAGAACAGACACTATAAAACTCTTAGAGGAAAACTGAGGAAAAACACTCTTTGACATAAACCACAGCAAGATCTTTTTTGACCCACCTCCTATAGTAACGGAAATAAAAACAAATATTAAAAAAAGGGACTTAATTAAACTTAAAAGCTTTTGCACAGCAAAGGAAATCATAAACAAGACACAAAGACAACCCTCAGAATGGGAGAAAATATTTGCAAATGAAACAACAGACAAAGGATTAATCTCCAAAATTTACAAACAGCTCGTGGAACTCAATATCAAAAAAACAAACAATGCGGTTAAAAAATGGGCAGAAGACCTCCATAGACATTTCACCAAGGAAGACATACAGATGGCCAAGAGGCACATGAAAAGATGCTCAACATTGTTAATTATTAGAGAAATGCAAGTCAAAATTACAATGAGATGTCACCTCACGCCAGTCAGAATGGCCATTATCAAAAAATCCAGAAAAAATAAATGCTGGAGAGGGTGTGGTGAAAAGGGAACACTCTTGCACTGCTGGTGGGAATGTGAATTGATACAGCCACTATGGAGAACAGTATGGAGGTTTCTTTAAAAACTAAAAATAGAACTACCATATGAACCAGCAATCCCACTACTGGGCATATACCCTGAGAAAACCATAATTAGAAAAGAGTCATGTACCACAATATTCATTGCAGCACTATTTACAATAGCCAGGAGATGGAAGCAACCTAAGTATCCATCATCGGATGAATGGATAAAGAAGATGTGGCACATATATACAATGGAATATTACTCAACCATAAAAAGCAACAAAACTGAGTTATTTGTAGTGAAGTGGATGGACCCAAAGTCTGTCATACAGAGTGAAGTAAGTCAGAAAGAGAAAAACAAATACCTTATGGTAACGCATATATAGGGAATCTAAAAAAAAAATGGTACTGATGGACCTAGTTGCAGGGCAGGAATAAAGAGGTAGACATAGGGAATGGATTTGAGGACACGGGGTGGGAGGGCGAAGCTGGGGCGAAGTGAGAGTAGCATCGACATATATACACTACGGAATGTAAAATAGTTGGCTGGTGGGAAGCAGCAACATAGCACAGGGAGATCGGCTCGGTGTTTTGTGATGACCTAGAGGGGTGGGATAGGGAGGGTGGGAGGGAGGCTCAAGAGGGAGGGGATATGGGGACATGCGTATGCATATGGCTGATTCACTTTGTTGTGCAACAGAAACTAACACGGTATTGTGAGGCAATTACACTCCAATAAAGATCTATTAAAAATAAATAAATAAAAAGCATTTAAAACAAAACAAAACAAAAATAATAGAGGAAACTGTGTGTGTTGTGGGGACAGGAGTAGGAAGTGAAGGGTATATGGGAACTCTTTGTACTCTCTGCTCAATTTTTCTGTTAACCTAAAACTTGTCTAAAAAATAAAGTCTCCTATTAAAAATAATATTACTAGGAGAATGTAATATTACTAGGAGAGATTCTTTTGGTGCAAGTAACAGAAACCAACTCAAAATAAGCCAAAGACAAAAGTACATGCATGAGGGTGTGGGGGCCGGTTGAGTTAAGAGTTAAATCCAAGGTCATAACAAAGCATCTGAAGTTCTTAGCAGGGCTGTGATGGTACAGAAAGGAAACGTGGAAGGTGTGGATAGGACCCCAAACTGAATCCTCACCATGGTGAGGCTCACAGAGGACATGGATGTGATGGCGGTACTCTGAGAAGACGCTGCTGGTGACAGCAGGGAAGCTGTGAGATCTGATGGCAGACCTACAAGGTGGAAATGGCCTGCAAAATCAACTTCTTGAAGACAAAGAATGGGGCAGACTCGTGGCAGGGCTGCTGAGGCCAAGAGCTAGGATGCCCAGTATGAAATCCTCATCTAGTTTGTCTCTCCACCCATTTTCTTTCTCCAACCCCATCTTCTCTTAGCTTTCTCTACAGTAAACTGAATCCCAAATATATATGCAGGCCTGCATATACAGAAGCAATCTCACTAGTCAGCAAAGGAATCATTGCTGGTTTTATGGAATCATTTATCTGGTTTTCTGGGTTTTCCATTATGTGTCTTGATATTGATTTCTTTTCATTTATTCTGCCTGGGCTTTATTGAGCTTCTTGAATCTGTGGTTTGATGATTTTACTCAGTTCTGGAAAATTCTCAGCCATTGTATCTTCCAATATTCTCTACCCCTTTCTTTCTCTCCTCTCCTTTGGGAATTCAATTTTATGTTATTATACCTTATGGTACTCTTTATGTCTCTAACCCTATGTTTTTCTACTTTTCATATTTTTATCTCTCTGTGCTTCAGTCTTCTGATCTAACTTCCAGTTCACTAATTTTCCCTTCTGTTGTATCCAATCCACTGTCAAATATATCCAGTGAGTTCTTAATTTGGGTTACTGAATTTTTCAGTTCTAGAAGTTCCTTTTGACTTTTTCAAATCCATGATGTAGCTTTTTATAGTTTCCTGGTCATGCAAATGTTTTAAAGTTTGAATTTTATCAGTTTAATCATAGTAATCTTAGGTATTTAATGAATGAAAATTCTTAAAGCTTAAGTCTTTGTGAGTCTTTCTGTTTTCTGTTATTACTTATGGCTCTCAATAAATATTGTTTTTGAAAAAATATTTATAGGAATATTAATAGACATAGGATAGCATCACCTTCCTCCAGAGAGGATTTTCATTTGTTTCAGCCAGGCTCCTGGGTCTAGTCAGGACCATTTTTGTCCCCTTTTAAGGATTGAGGTTCCCTGGAAGGGTCACTCAGATTCAGCCTGCAATTCTAGGTGAGAGTTTACTTCTGGTTTGCTTTTACCTTTAAGAAGAGAAACTTCAGTGTCTCATTTAAAGTGTGGGAGGGTATTGGATTTCTCACCTTGGTTGAGTTCTGTGCCGGACTCTTGTTCCCTTCTTCCCACAGGGCTGCTGAAAGTTCAGCTTAATTTTTAAAGCTGTTATTCAGCTGTTCCTACAGGAGCAGCAAAAACAAACAAACACCCTCAGTGCAAAAGCAGGTTTGTATAAATGACTTATCTTTCTGGCTCCTTCCTACAATTTATCTGGTTCATCCTCATTAGCTTTTTTTGTTTTTGTTTTTGTTTTTGTTTTTGGCTGCACTGCGGCATGAGGGATCTTAGTTCCCTGACCAGGGATTGAACCCATGCCCCTGCAGTGGAAGCGTGGAGTCTTAACCACTGGACTGCCAGGGAAGTCCCTCATTAGCTTTTTTTTTGAATTTTATTTTATTTATTTTTTTATACAGCAGGCTCTTATTAGTTAACCATTTTATACACATCAGTGTATATATGTCAATCCCAATCTCCCAGTTCATCCCACCACCACCACCCCCACCACTTTCCCCCCTTGGTGTCCATACATTTGGTCTCTACAGCTGTGTCTCTATCTCTGCCCTGCAAACCAGTTCATCTATAACATTTTTCTAGGTTCTACGTATATGCTTTAATATACGATATTTGTTTTTCTCTTTCTGACTTACTTCACTCTGTATGACAGTCTCTAGAACCATCCACATCTCTACAAATGACCTAATTTCTTTCCTTTTTATGGCTGAGTAATATTCCATTGTATATATGTTACCACATCTTCTTTATCCATTCATCTGTTGATGGGCATTTAGGTTGCTTCCATGACCTGGCTATTGTAAATAGTGCTGCAATGAATATTGGGGTGCATGTGTCTTTTTGAATTATGGTTTTTCTCTGGGTATATGTCCCATAATGGGATTGCTGGGTCATATGGTAATTCTTTTTTTAGTTTTTTAAGGAACCTCCATAGTGGCTGTATCAATTTACATTCCCACCAACAGTGCAAGAGGGTTAGGGAAGTCCCTCATTAGCTATTTTTAAAATTAATTAATTAATTATTTAAATTTTGGGCTGTGTTGGGTCTTCATTGCTGTGCACAGGCTTTCTCTAGTTGCAGTGAGCAGGGGCTACTCTTCGTTGAGGTGTGCGAGCTTCTCATTGTGGTGGCTTCTTTTGTTGCGGAGCATGGACTCTAGGTGCTCAGGCTTCAGTAGTTGTGGCATATGAGCTCAGTAGTTGTGGCTTGCGGGCTCTAGAGCTCAGGCTCAGTAGTTGTGGTGCACGGGCTTAGTTGCTCTGCGGCATGTGGGATCTTCACGGACCGGGGCTCAAACCCGTGTCCCCTGCATTGGCAGGCAGATTCTTAACCACAGCGCCAACAGGGAAGCCCCCTCAGCTTTTTTTTTTAAATTTATTTCTTTAATTTATTTATTTTTGGCTGTGTTGGGTTTTTGTTGCTGCACATGGGCTTTCTCTAGTTTCGGGGAGCAGGGGCTACTCTTTGTTGCGGTGCTCAGGCTTCTCATTGCGGTGGCTTCTCTTGTTGTGGAGCACAGGCTCTAGGTGCATGGGCTTCAGTAGTTGTGGCTTATGGGCTTAGTTGCTCTGCGGCATTTGGGATCTTCCTGGACCAGGGCTCGAACCCGTGTCCCCTGCATTGGCAGGCGGATTCTTAATCACTGCGCCACCAGGGAAGTCCCCCCTCATTAGCTATTAATGCTCTTAAATTTAAACACCTTCATCCAGATTTTTTTTTTTTGTCCTTAGTGGGAGGATCGTTTGAATAACCTGATCTACTATTACTAGAAGCAAAAGACCTTTTGCTTTTATTTTATTCTATTTTTACCATCTTGTTATGGAACATGTAAAACCTACACAAAAGTAAAGAGAGAAGCAGAATGAACTCTCTTGTACTCATCAATCAGCTTCAACAATGATCAACTTTCTTAATTTCTTGTTTTATTTACTCATCTCTGCTGGCTCTTTCTTTCTTTGTTGAATATTTTAAGTCAAAAGACAGAAAAATATAATTTTAATTGAAAATACTTCGGTGTGAGTGTTTATCTGTTAAGGAGTTTATATATATATATATATATATATATATGTACAATAAAAATACATCTACAATATCTTATCATACCCAACAAAATTAACGATAATTTCTTACCATCATATAGTACCAATCTTATGTTCAGTTTTCCTCAGTTGTCTGCAAAATGTTTTTTTACAGATTGTTCAAACTGGGGTCTAAAGAAGGCTCAAACATTGCATTTGATTGATGAATTTAACTACATTTAGATCTATAACATGCCTTCACTCCTTTTTTTCCCCCCATGGCATTTATTTTTGGAAGAAAGTGGATCATTTGTCCTGTAGACTTTCTCACATTTGGGAGCAGGCTGATTGTATCCTCATGGTGTCATTTAACATGTATCTCTAACTCAGTGGTGCTTACCTGGGGGTGATTTTGCCGCCTAGGGAATATTTGGCAATGTCTGGACATTTTTGGTTGTCATGACTGCAGGGGTGCTACTGATATCTAGTAAGTTTGGGCCAGGGATGTTACTAAATATCCTATAATGCACAGAATAGCTCTACCCAACAAAGGATTATGTGGTTCAAAATGTCAATAGTATGGACATTGAGAAAGTGCCTAATCTTTGATTTTCTCTAAAATGGCAGTTAGATCTAGAGGTTTTATCAGATTTAAGTTCAGTTTTAGGGAGAGGATAGAATTCTTCACGGGTGGACTTGTGTTGTATATCCTAGGATATCATGTAAGAAATCAATAATCTCACATTTTCAGTGATGTGCAGATTGATAAACACATGTAGGTATTGTCAGCCTGATCCATCCATTATAAAGTTTCTATTTAACTTTTCATCTAATAGTTTTATCATGCATTGGTGGCTGCTTAAGCCCATTATTTCTTCAAAGGTTGCAAAAGGGTGACTCTTCTAATTCTGTTATTTGTTCTATTATTAGCTGCAATTCTTCTATACAGAAAAGCATTGCCTTATCAACTATTTACCCTGAAATACAGTCCATACTGGAAAGGCAGGATGAATGCATGATTCTTTCCCTTTCTCAATTCTCAGAATGCCATAGTTGCTTATAAATATGCTTAAAATAGTCTTTATAAGTGTTTTTGGAAAACCCAGCTTGCTACCACCCTCTGAGGAGAGAAACAGGAAAAGAGTGTTACTACACAGACACTGTTACACCAGGCACTTGGTTTTAAATGAATCCACAAGGTGGGTTGGGATGAGACAGGGATCTAGGGCGCAGCAGAGACCACCAGCTGCTGGAGTCAGAACACCTTTGCTTTGATAACCTTTAAAAATTCCTTGCCACTGACGGTTGCTGCTTGCAGCTCTAATTTCAGCTAGATAGAATCTCAGCTGATCTGAGAAACCACATCCCCGCCATGGCTGCAGGGAGGAGCTGGGCTCTCTCTGGACCTCCTGGCCCTTGCTACCTGCTGCGTAAAGAGTCTCACTTCCCACTAGCAACGGGAACCTGTCAGTCCCTGTGGGTGGGGTCTGTCTGTGACAAGAAAGCAGCTTCCACCAAGGTCAACTCCAGCGTTCATTCTGCATGTTTCCAAGCGATCATTTATGTGTCTCTTTAAACGGTGTCAATATGCTATCCTGGAGAAGAGCGTGAGCTTTTAGGTAAGACAAACCTGTTGCCAAGTCCTGGTTCTGCTATTTATGAACTGTGTGATGAAACTCAGCTTCCACATCTGTAAAACGTGGTGGATGAGAGTTGCTGCTGCACAGGGTTGTTGCTGCTGAAACAGAGGATGCTGGAAGTAAAGGGCTCAGTCAGGGCCCTGACGTGCAGGGCAGTGCTGTGCAGTGTGCGCGCGCGAGTGCACAGTAACCGCAAAGGAGCGCCCCTCACCTTCCCCTGGCACAGCCTGTCCCAGCTCCAGGGCTGATGGCTGCGTTCAGCTGGCCCAGGAGCCGGTCACCTCCGGACAAGTGTAGCTTGGTTGAGCGCATAGTGGAGCTGTGCTCTGTGCCCCCCCATGTCCCCTGTGTCCGGTGAGCAAAGGAAGACCTGGGAGAAAAGTGACTTCTCCAATTCACCATGAGGATGGGACAGGGCGGAGGATGGAATCCACTACAGACTCTTGGTCTAGGGCTCTTATTGGCTGCATTTATATTACTATTTTGCCTAGATCCCCCTAGCCCTTCCCTAACCCCTTCTTATGTTGTCTTGGTTTAAGTCATACTTGCAAACCTTTTCAGAGAATTACGCATAAAATAAGAGCCCTCAGGATACATGTGTACCGAAATTCCTATAATTTTACCCATCCTGGGCTTAATTATACTCTGTCTTTTGCTAATCCAAGGATGCAAGATACAAAGCCTGAATATAACTTGTATGTTTAGCTAGTTATTCATTCATCAAACATGTATTGAATATTTGATATGTGCTAGGTACTGGGCCAAAGGAAAGGGGTTTGAGATAATGGGGTGGGGGAAGGGTGAGTGGAGACATAGGGATGAAAAATGCAGTCCCCTGCATGCAAGGAATTTTAACTCTAACGGGAGGAGTGGAGGAAATTCAGAACCAAGAAGCAAACCGATGATTACAATTCAGTGTAATGCACAGGATGGCCTTTACCTTGGGAGCCTTTCTGGAAAATTGATACTTGAATGTAATCTAGAAAGACGGGTCATGGCAAAGCAGGGAGAGAACAGAGTGACTGTCATTTCAGTTAGAGGGAGCATGAGGGGTTGTTAAAGGGCATGGTAGCTTTGGGGGAGTTTCCCATAGCTCTGTATGGAGGAAGCATGGGCAGATAGGGTTGCTGTGGTAATGGGGCTGGGGTAGAAGCCAGGTGGTGAGAGCCACGATGCCAAGGCAAGGAGTTGGGACATCATCTTTAAGGCAAGATGAGGGGCATTGAAATACTTAAAGTAACAATCAGACTGGAGATTGGAGAGATTTGAGAAATTTGGAAGACTATCGCCATGATCCAGGCTAGAAGGGATAAAGGATTGTACTTAAGGGGCTTCCCTGGTGGTCCAGTGGTTAAGACTCTGTGCTCCCAATGCAGGGAGCCCCCCCGTGGTTCGATCCCTGGTCGGGGAACTAAGATCCCACATACTGCAACTAAGCCCACGGACCGCAACCACTGAGCCCGCAGACCCTAGAGCCTGCGTCCTGCAACCTAGAGCCTGCGAGCTGCGGCGAAGACCCAGCGCAACAAAAATAAACAAACAAACAAATTAATTAATTAATTTTAAAGAAAGAATTGTACTTAAGCTGTGGCTGTGGGCATGGAGAAGAAGGAAGTAACTCAAGGGACATTTAGGAGAAAGACTGGATAGGACATATGTTCAAATAGTAACCATGGGAAGGATCTACCTCGACGTTTTGGAATCAACCTTGAGAAATTGCTATGATGTGCCCAAGTTCCCACCTGGTTTTTCACAGGTTCAGCTTGGGGCACTCCTCTAAAGTTTGCTGGAAGTTGGAAGTCTGATAAACACCTATGAAGATTTTTTTTTCTTCCTTTGCCTCCCCTTTGAAAAACCCAGTGGAAAATTCAGTGTTTTCTTTGTCCTAGTGATGGGGATGGGGGGAGATGAGAAACGTGGCTATTTCCAGTGCAGCCTATGGCCTGCAAGGGAAAAATGATTGATGGGCTGTGAGTACCTTCCTTCCAACCAATTTCATGCCAAGCTCTGCTGTGGCACCAGGGTTATAAGATTTGAGGCTCCTTGCACAAAATTCCCAGCCCATAAATATCTCCCCTTCTGCCTGCCATGGGAACATTTTTTCTGTTAATGTCCAAAATTAGATTAATTATAATCCTTGATTTAGGACACAAGCTCATCATTAGTCCATGCATGGTTTTCTTTCATTTCTTGTTCATAGTATAATGAACTCCTTTGTAGCCACCACCCACCTGAGAATGAAAACATTACCTGAAATGTATACCTCTCTTCTGCTCCTCTCCCACCCCATCTCCCTCCTCTTCAAGATGGAAGGAAAAACCCTTCTGATCTTTGTGTTTATCTTTCCTTTTTGGGTGTGTTTTATTTTGTATATTTTTATGTATGGGTTTTTCTCCCCCACATTCAAAAATTGACCCACTAAAATGAGGACATTTGAACTTGGAGAAGAGCAAATACAAAATCCTTCGGAAGAGTCTGACATCTTCGTAAATATATTTCTTTTTTAAAAATAGATTTAGTTATTTATTTATTTTTATTTTTGGCTGCGTTGGGTCTTTGTTGCTGCCCGCGGGCTTTCTCTAGTTGTGGCGAGAGGGGGCTACTCTTCGTTGCGGTGCGTGGGCTTCTCATTGCGGTGGCTTCTCTTGTTGTGGAACACATTCTCTAGGTGCGCGGGCTTCAGTAGTTGTGGCACACGGGCTTAGTTGCTCCGCAGCATGTAGGATCTTTCCGGACCAGGGCTCAAACCTGCATCCCCTGCATTGGCAGATGGATTCCTAACCACTGCGCCACCAGGGAAGCCCTTAAATATGTTTCTTATTAAAAACCTAATTTGCGGGCTTCCCTGGTGGCGCAGTGGTTGAGAGTCCACCTGCTGATGCAGGGGACACGGGTTCGTGCCCCGGTCCGGGAAGATCCCACATGCTGCGAAGCGGCTGGACCCATGAGCCATGGCCGCTGAGCCTGCGCGTCCGGAGCCCGTGCTCCGCGATGGGAGAGGCCACAACAGTGAGAGACCCGCGTACCGCAAAAAAAAAAAACCCAACCCCCCCACCCCCCCCAAAAAACCCCCCTAATTTGCCTTACAAAAAAAAAAATCTTTGAGTGAAATTGAGAGTCCAAAAAAAAGATATGTTTGTGCTCTAGTATGTCACCAAGCACGCTGGAGGGCAGACGGCCCTGGTTAGAGAGGCACTTCTGGCTTCCGTGACTGCTGGCAAAGTGGGCTCTGACAGCCTGAGATCAGTGCCTCTTTCCAACAGAGGGACACAGGGAGGGGCTGCCAGCAGGTGACGCTCATCAGAGCCCAGGTGCACAGAATGGTGACGGGCTCCAAGCGGTATGGACAGAGCGTGGACTTCATGAGTGCAGCAGCTTATCCCTTCAACTGGTCAGTGACATAGGACTCAAGTGGCCTGGCTCCAAAAGGGGAGCTGGGCCAGTTAGATTCTCTCTTGGGAAACTGGACTGAGAAACACAGAAGGAATGATTTGCTAGTTAGTGGTGGGAGTTTCACTTACTTGACAAGTCAAGAGAGAGAGCTGGAGCTGGAGAGGACACGATGGGCCGTGGGAAACTCAGAGTTGTACTGGAGCAAAAATGATGAGCAGTCCAAGGAGGCCAGCTGATAGCCAGACAGAATTAGATGGTTGACCAGAACAGAGGCTTGCTAACAGGAGGGCAGTGGTGGAAGGAGCCACAAGTCCTGATACTGAGGCTGGGGGAGCTACGAGTATCCAACATTCAGCAGAATTCAACTTCTGATTTCAGAAAGCCTGGTACCATCAAGACTCTGGTTCTTAGATTTCCTGTTCTCAGGTGTCCATAACCCTGTTTAATCCAACTTTCCACCTATTCTATGCCTGTACCTGCACCTGTACCTGCACAGCTGAACATGACTGGAATAAAGAATACAATCAAACTGTCGTGGTTTAAAAATATGCCCACAAATTCTTTGATACTCCTCCCTTGAAGAGGTGGAGGCTAATTCCCTCCTTTTACGAGTGGGCTGGACTGAGCTTCCCTGGTGGCGCAGTGGTTAAGAATCCACCTGCCAATGCAAGGGACACGGGTTCGAGCCCTGGTCCAGGAAGATCCCACATGCTGCGGAGCAACTCAGCCCACGTGCCGCACAACTACTGCAGCCCGTGCGCCTAGAGCCCATGCTCCGCAACAAGAGAAGTCACCACAATGAGAAGGCCGCACACCGTGATGAAGGATAGCCCCCGCTCGCCGCAACCAGAGAAAAGCCTGCGTGTAGCAACGAAGACCTGAAGCAGCCAAAAATAAATAAATAAAATAAAATAAATTTATTAAGAAAAAAAGTGGGCTGGACTTAGTAGCCTTGCACCTAATGAGTAGAATAAATCAGGAGCGACAGTGTGCGATTTCAGAAACTAGGTTGTAGAAGGTGCTGCGATTTCCTCTTTGGTCTCTTGGATTGCTCGCTCTGGAGGAAGTCAGCTGCCATGTCATGAGGACACTCAAGCAGCCTATGGAGAGCCCCACAGAGTGAGAAACTGAGGCCTCCTGCCAACGGCCATGTGAGTGCACCATCTTGGAAGTGGATCCCCCCACCCCAGTCAAGCCTTCAGTTGACTGCAGCTCCAGTCAACATCTTAACTGCAGCCTCAAGAAAGACTCTGAGGCCAGAACCACTCAGCTAAGCTATTCTTGACTTCCTTCCCCCCAGAAATGGTAAGATAATAAGTATTTGTTGTTCTAGGCCACTAAGTTTGGGATAATCTGTTAGCAGCAATAGGTAACTAATATACAGGCTGATTTGTCTCACACTCAGTTGATGATCACTGACTCCACTGTGCTGTTAGTGTTGCCTGGCAACCATACTGTTATGTCTCCATCCTTTCATTCTCCCATTCTCTTTCATCCCTTCCCTCTTTCAAATCTCCAACACCTCCACCCCATTCTCACTCTCAGCTAATGTCCTTAATTCCTATTTCCATGAGTAAACATTAAAGCAGTCAGAAGAGAACTTTCCAGGGTCCCACTGTCATATCTACGTTCACATCTGTTCTGCCTTCTCTCCTGTGACTAGGGGTGGACTCTCTGTACTACTAGCTAAGGCCAATGTCTTCCCTTGGGTTCTAGATCTGATCCTTTCTTGTCCACTCAAGGACATCCCTCGTGAAATTCTTCCCCCCTCTCTGTTTCTGGAAGGAAAGAGCATTGATCTGTGACTAATTGCTACTCAGAGGTCAAGTAAGATGAGGACAGAGAAATAACCATTGGTTTTAGCAACATCATGGTCATGAGGTTCATTGCCACAGTGGTTTATCCTGAAAATCTGACTGGAGGGATAGTAAAAGAGCCTGGGAGGGGAGAATTAGGCACAGTGACTGTATATACCACTTTGATGAAATTCTGTTGTAAAAAGAAAGGGAGAAATGGATCAGGGATATGGGTTCAAGAAAGGTTAGAAAGAGGAGAAGTTAAAGGAAGGTTGTATGCGGAAGGAAATGACCTCATAGAGAAGGAGAAAACTGACGATGCAGGTACATCCATGGCTCCCTGGCGGCAGGGCCAGAGGGCAAGGGAGTGTGTGACATAGTGACGTGCCCAAAAGAACGACCTCAAAAACAGTTACTAAGCTCCAGCAATTACCCATGGCACTCTGAAGGCTTGCACGATAAATTTTAGATGTGCACAGTTCCAGCCTTCCATGGCCTTGTTTTCTACAACAGGCTGGGCCAGGACAGTTCTCACCTTTTTTCCAAGCTTTTTTTTTTTTTTCTAGGAAGTAGTTTCCTTTTTGGAGGAAATCACGTTGCCCCTATTTGCTCAAAACATGAGTCCTGAACCATTAGAGCTCTAGGGGTGGGGTGGGAGAGGGTCTCCGTGAGGCCAATGGTATCCTGGCCATGTCCCCTGTCCCACCCAGCCTTCCCGGCCACTCCTGTACATGCAGAGGAGGGATCCTTGACAATTCATCTCGCCACCTGCCCAGACCCACGGCCACTACCTTATTTAGGCCGTCATCCATTCTTGTCTGGTTTAGAGTGACTGCCTCTTAACTGCAGAGAAAAATTCCATGTTCAAAGCCCCTACAAACTGTATCATCTAGTCCATCACCTCATCCCTCACTCCAGCCGCTCTGAAGGATATTAACTGTCCTTCCTGCCTTTACTCTTGCTGCTTCTCTAGTCTCCAATGCCCTTTTCTCACTGCCCTCTTTCAAATCCTAATCATCCTTCAGGTCCCTTAAATCTTCAGGATCCAGCTGGAATGCTACCTCGTCCATGAAGCCTTCCTTATCCTCTGTCACCTCAGAACTGGCCGCTCCTTTCTTTGAGTGTTGTTCTGTCTCTCCTATAGCATTGAAGTTCCTTGTGGGCAGGGGTGGTGTTTACTTGTCTCTTGATCCTTCTACTTGGTGGCTGCCCCCGCCCAGCAGTGTCGTGCAGAGAAGGCTTGTGGGTTGGAGAGCCGAATGGTCAATGGGCTTCTTTCTCTCAGGTATCCTGCCTCATGGCCTATTGCATAGGCCAGGGCTTCCCACTGGTAGGCAGTGTAGGTCCTGTGCCCTGGAAAGAACATGGAATTTAAAACCAGGAGACTTGGGCTTCCCTGGTGGTGCAGTGGTTAAGAATCTGCCTGCCAATGCAGGGGACACGGGTTTGAGCCCTGGTCCGGGAAGATCCCACATGCCGCGGAGCAACTAAGCCTGTGTGCCACAACTACTGAGCCTGCGCTCTAGAGCCCGCGAGCCACAACTACTGAAGCCTGCATGCCTAGAGCCTGTGCTCCGCAAGAGAAGCCACTGCAGTGAGAAGCCCGCGCACTGCAACGAAGAGTAGCCCCTGCTCGCCGCAACTAGAGAAAGCCCATTCACAGCAACGAAGACCCAAGGCAGACAAAAATAAAAATAAATAAATGAATTAATTTAAAAAAATACTGTAAAACAACAACAACAACAAAATAAATAAATAAAATCAGAAGACTTAGGGTCAAGTTTGCCAGGTGAGTAACTTTGGGTTAGTCTGACAGTACAATCTACCCATAGACTTGCTGTGACTCTCTAATGGATCATGGACTTGAAAGTGCTACCTCTATTCAAACGTAAGTTTTTACATTAGTCACACTGGGTCCGCAGGGTCTGGGTTGGCCACTGGGGGGCAGTCTCAGCTAGCCTCCTAGCTGGGCTTGAGTGGATCCACCCTTTCCTGCCAGGGATGAGAGACTGGGGTGGTGTGCGATCCCACAGACCTGGAGAGCGATGAGCCCACACATCTGGCCTTCCCAGCCTTCTGTTTTCTCAGGGCTGGTTAGACACGGATCAGTCTTACAGCTCTGGCACTCTTTGGAGTGATGGGATACTTCCTGTCCCGGGCAGACGGGGAACCCATCTTTTACTTAGAGACGACTCATGAACGCGTGGATCACAGCAGGCCATCTTCTCTGTAATACTATTTTCTTTTATTTAAAAATTTTAATTGAGATATAATTCACATAATCAAAACTCACCATTTTAAAATATACAATTCTGTGATTTTTTTCATTATATTCACTATGTTGTGCAACCATCACTGCTTATCTAATTCCAGAAAATTTCCATCACCCCCGATAAGAAACCTCACCCCTATTTGTAGTCAGTCCCCGTTCCCCTCTCTGCTCAGTTTCCGGCAACCAATAATCTACTCTGTTTCTGTGGACTTGCCGATTCCGAATATTTCATATAACTAGAAGCACACAATTTGTGGCCTTTTGTGACTGGCTTCTTTCACTTAGCATAATATTTTCAAGGGTCATCCATGTTGTAGCCTATGTCAGTACTTCATTCCTTTTTATGGCTGCATAATATTCAGTTGCATGGCTGTACTACATTTTGTTGGTCTATTCACGCGTTGACGGACATTGGGCTGTTTCCACTTTTTGGCTACTGTGAATAATGTCTTACGAGCGTTGGAGTAGAAGTTTTTTTGTGGACTTAAGTTTTCAAGTCTGTTTCAATTCCCTGGAGTGGAATGTTGCTAGAAGTTACTCTGTCACTCTGAGGAACTGCCAAACTCTTTTCCAAAGTGCCTGTATATTTTCCATTCCCACCAGCGATGTACGAGAACTCTGTAATCCTCTTGCCACTGGACTCACCCCATGCTTGCCTTAGAATTCTGAAATGGGAAGGCCCAGGAGAGACACTGAAGTTAAGGTTCTGCATGACAAAGAGCTTTGCAGACTTTGTCTGAAAAGCACACTGGGGCTTTGGGGTGATTTGTCTTCCTTGCTGAGGACACAATGCAGCCTTGTCCTTCTGGCCGAGAGGAGCTGCTGTGGATAAGCTGAGTGCTCTGTCTGAGCTGCATTCACCAACACTGTTTGCCTAGAAGAGTTCTTACTGGTCGGTGCTGGCAGGTGTGTTTCTGCCCGGCCTCATCGGCCTCTGTTGTGGATCCTGGGCTTCCTGGGTGGAGCTGGCAGTGGCTCTTGTGGGGTGTCTGAGGTGTGAGGCTGGGGAGATGTCTGTTCAGGTTGACAGGGCCAGCGGGAGCCCGGCTGGGTAACAGGGAGACATTGGCTGTCAGCTCAGGTGGGGCTGGTGAGCAGAGACGGCTCCTGGCTCGGAAAATGAGGGTTCTCTTCCCAGCAGCTCAGACCTGTCTCCCTAGATGAGGATGAATTTGTTCATGCAGCATCTGGACGTGACAAGGGAGGTGATTTAGGCAGGTGGGTGGGAAAGAGATTGCTAACCCCAAAGGAGACCCTTATGGAGAAGGGAAATCACCAGCTGTGCTTACTCAGTGATTAGATGGAGAAGGGCTTGTTCATTTCAGTCAGTCTAAAGGGAGTGTTCCCGGGAGGCTCGGGGAGAAACCGAAGCAGGGAAAACAATCTCATGAGCTCCCTGCCTGAGGATGCTGGGTCCACTTTACCTGGTATGTATCTATCCAACCACTGGGCATCTTATACCTGTGGGTGTTTATTCATTCACTGCCTTCTCCTTTCTTGTCTGTTGTCAAGTCTCCCTCTGCCTCTGTCTCATGAGGACCCTTGTGATTGCATTTAGGGCTACAATAATCTCCCCATTTCAAGATCGTTAATCACCACTGCCAAGATCGTTTTTCCAAATACGGTATGTACTATTCACAGGTTCCAGAGTTTGGGACTCAGGATCTTTGGAGGACCATTTTTCAGCCACTCCCCCTCCCAGTTTCAAAAATCACTGACGTTCCAGATCCTTAGGGTAAACCAGGCCTCGGAAATTGGAACCCTGAGAAAAGCGATTAATGCAAGGTCCCAGAGCCCATTTCCCTTCTGAGATTAGAACCCACAACTCTTATTCCCCAGGCCTTCTCTTTCTGGTCCTGGTTCCTAGGAATAACAATGACTGGTACTTCCTGAGTGTTTCTTATGTACTATTCTAAGCAAATTCCATGTACTATCTCATCACCCTTCCAAACAACCCTATAAGGTAGAGCCTACGATTACCTTTCCCTTTACAGGTGAGAAAATTAAGGGGGTGAGAGGTTAACTAACTTGCCCAAGGTGACAGAGCTAATTACTGGTGCTGTTGGGCTAGATACCCAGGCAAAGGCCAAAGCCTTCACTTGTAGGAGGGACACCTTTGCTTGGGTTTACTCTGATCCACTCCATGAATCACCCTTCTCTGATATTTTTGTCCTTCTAGCGAATATGGAACTAAACTTTTCTGGAAGGAAAGGAGACCCCTCTAACCCCTTGCCCTCCTGCTGAGAACCAGTTCCTTGGAAAATACTGGCCTCAAGCTGCCCAATAAGCCTTCTCATCTCAGCTGATGGGACCAATGGGAAGTAAGCAGGGTCTTGCAATGAGATGGGGATGGATGGCTGTGATCCTAATGGATTTCTTAGGCTAATGGCCTGGGAGGGGCCCTGGAAGTTTCCCAGCCTCCAAATTGTCTGCTGAAAGCAGAAGGGGAGGGTGGGGCAGATTCATTTGCACCCTGGGTACATATCTGTTCCTGGCTGTGACTCACTTCCCTCTGGAGCAGGGCCTCGGGTGAGATGTTTACCTGTTCCACCTCCCCTTCACACTGCCTTACAGCTCCCCTCCCCATGGGGCGGATCTCTGACAGCACAGAGCAGCTCTGCCCTTCTGTCTACCCCACGGAGCCCTCGACCATGGCAGCGCTGGTGGCTAGACTATCCAAGCAGCAGGCGGCAGCTGAAGGTCTTGGCTCCAACCAGAAAGCCGTGAAGTACTTGGGCCAGGACTTTGAGACCCTGAGGCAGAAGTGCTTGGACTCATGGGTCCTAGTTAAGGATCCAGAGTTCCCAGCATCCCCACCAGCCTTGGACTACGAGGATCTTGGACCATGCTCCCCCCAAACTCAAGGCATTGTTTGGAAGCAGCCCGTGGTAAGGAGATGGGTTTGCTGTTGAGTGGCAGGATGGAGGGCCCTCGCTTCTGGTCAAAAGTAGCTGAGGGAGAAGTTATGGTTCTTGGCCCTCTGTTCCTGTAACCCGTATTTCAGCCTACCCCCACCCCTCCACTTTAAAAAACATCTTTTCAGAGGTGATCATGTATAGAGGGAAGGCATGCACTGGCTTTGGAACCAGACAAGTTAGATTTGAATCCTGCCTCTGCCTGTGTGGTCTTGGACAGATAATTGCTGTGATCCTCAGTTTTTTCATCTGTAAAATGGTGCTACTGGCATCTTATTTTTCAGTGTTGGTACAAGGACTGGAGATAAAGGTCAGAGCACAGTGCTTGGCATATAACAGGCACAGAAGGCATGGTAGCTATTGCCTAGGACCCCTGGGCCAGTGCAAGATGGAAAAAACCAATGCTAGAAGTAATCAGTCCTGGGGTACATTGTGATGTCGTGGCTGAAGTGTGCAGGGTTGTGAATTGTCATTGTTCTATTGAGGCTAGGGAGTGGAGAGGTGGGGCTGGGGGTCTGTGAATACAGATGGGAGTCAGGGACTCTGGGATGCTGTCACTGATTACCCCCGCCCCCAGATCTCAAGGGCAAGGGATGTAGAACCATCCCCCCAAAACCTGGGCCCATGACCTACTGCTCTGTGACCCTTGTCAGTGATTTAACCTCAAGGATAGGAGCCCCCCACACACAGAGTGGTTGTGAGAATTGAGATAATCCTTTGAAGTGCTCTGCTCAGTGCCTGGTCCACAAGTCTCATAAGAGAACACGCTTTGCGACCCTTGGCCAGGGGGCCGTTTGTCTTCTAGACCACGATGGGAAAATCAAGCCATGGTCCTTATTTTCTTGGCAATGGTTGAAGAGGGAAGTTAAGGAGAGAATGACTCCTTGGATGTGGTCAAAATCACCCTTTAACTCCAACTATCTCTACCCCTTCTGTTTTCATCCTATCAATTTTACACAACAGTTACCACCTCTGAGCATAACTCCTTTGCCCTTCTTCCCTCCAGCCCCCCATAGCCATCTTCCACGCCCCTCTGGAACCTATGTGGGTGCTCTGGGACGTTGGCAAAATCAAGGTTGGGAACCATGGTTTTATATTCTAGTGTCAAGAATTGGCAGCCACATTTCATTTCAACAGACAGTTTTTTTAGGCCTCTGTTTTGGGCCAGGCATTGGCTATGCCCTGTTTAGAAAGGTGGTCGGGGAGAAACTGAGCTGGGATCTCGGCTCTGAGGGAGACTGTGAGGAGGCAGACACATGAATAAAGGACCGACATCCTGGGCAGAATGAAGGAAGTGCTAACAGAGGCATCAATCACGGGCATGGCAATGTGGGATGTTAGGACTGAATGATGGAAAGACTTAGGGGAGGAGAATACATTCGAGTGGAACTGAAGGACCCCAAGGAGCTTGGGGGAGGGGAGATGGATATGGGGGGAGGGGAGAAGATTTCACTCTGTGACCAAAATCAGGTATCTTTAACCTTTGCCTAGTTTTTCTCTTTCATTTGAAATTCTTAAAGCCCTCACCTCCTCAACCACATTTCACATTCTCCCCTAAACTGTGTCTTTACCTGGTCTCACTGTCCACGTAAATATGATAAATTCAGACTGGAATGCTGATTTGTGCCTGTCAACAAAATGCTATAAAAGCCAGACCATGAGGTAGTAGAACCTGATTAATGTGGAACTGAAGTACTCCCATTATTGGGAGTTTTCAGATGAATAAATAAAAGCTTGTCGGAATGTACCCTCTCCATCCCCAGTCATCAGTGAAGGATTCTCACTCAGCTGCTTTGACCAGGCTGTGCTCACATATCACAGGATATATTACAGGACCCAGTTTTATCCTCTAAGATCTTACAGATTATTGAATAGACTCTTGAGTTTGTAATGACCCTGATTCTATCTCTATTGGGAAGGTGCCTTGGAATCTGGGAAAACAGCCTGTTCCTAAATACTTCATTTCTTTCTTCCCTTGAAGTCTCTCAGGGGCCTGCAGGAAGGTTGGGTGTCCAGAAATGAGGTGCACCAATGAGTTCATTTGCTCTTCTTTCCTCCCCTTCCCTCCCCTCCCCCTCCCTTCCCACTTCCTCCCTCCCTCCCCCTTCCCCCCTCCCTCCCTCCCTTCCTTCCATCCTCCCTCCCTCCCTCCCTTCCTTCCTTCCTCCCTCTCTTTCTTCCTTAAATTGTGGTAAAATACACACAACATATAATTTACCATCTTAACCTTTTTTTTTTTTTTTTTTGCAGTACGCGGGCCTCTCACCGTTGTGGCCTCTCCCGTTGCGGAGCACAGGCTCCAGACGTGCAGGCTCAGCAGCCATGGCTCACGGGCCCAGCCGCTCCGCAGCATGTGGGATCTTCCCGGACCGGGACACGAACCCGTGTCCCCTGCATCGGCAGGTGGACTCTTAACCACTGTGCCACCAGGGAAGCCCTGTTAGATTTTTTTTTACCCATATGCACATATTTTTTTTAATAGAAAACAAGTTAATGATTTTTTTTAATATTTGGAAGAAAAAAAAAAAGCCAGTCCAAAGGCACTGTCTTGGCCCATTTAGGTAGGAGCTAGCAGCTTTATACAAGGCTGTAGGGCTGCCACTTTGAGGTAGGTGAGCAGGGAAAGCGTAGGTCAGATGTGGGAATGGAGCTGAGTTCTCCTCTCTGTATAGGACACTTCCTGACGCCTCAGTGTTTCCATCAGCACACGGGGTCATCATTGAGTCAAGTATTTAATGAGCGTCTACAGGGTGCAGGGCATTTTGTTACAGTGTTACACATTAGCCTCATCCTCTCCCTGTAAATAGGGGTGTTGTCTGAATGGGTGAGATCATAGTTCCTCATGTCATTATCTCAGCCTTTGCCTTTCTCCTACCCTCCCCCCTACCCGCTTTCACACCCACACACCCACACAGTATGTATAGCGATACAGAGCTGGCCGTGGGCACCAGCTCCTGCTCTGCCACCCCTGGCTGTGTGACTGTGGGTAGCTCTCCTGCCTTCTCTGGGCTTCAGCATCCTCAGCAATAAAAGGCGGTATGTGCAGGAGATGTTCTCCTAGGTTTCTTCCATGAATTTTTATCAAGTTCTTTCACTCTTGCTGTCACCATCACTGGGCATCTGGTGACTTGTGTTTTGCAATTGCTTTCCCAATTGGTTTCAGGAATTGTGTCCCAGCCCTCAGTTTATCGTTGGTGGAGCCACGCGTACAGACGTTTGCCAGGGTGTGCTAGGTGAGTAACTGGGGAGAGTCCTATTTGATTTGGGAGACGGCAGGTGTGTACGTGTAGTGAGTAACGTCAGATTACGCTGTTAGAGTTGACCGACTACATTATGTCTGTGACTTATCCGTATGCGTTTGTGTTTTGAGACCGTACTCTCCATTCTGTGTCTGGAATGCTGGAACTACATTTGGTTCCTCCTAACAAGAGATTTTCCATAGGCTCATTTAACCCCTTTTAGTGCTAGAGTCACGAGCCAGAATTATAGGCATGCAGTAGATAACCACGCTGTGCTGTGTTTTGATAGTAGTGACCTTTAAGTGGATGTAATTTGCCCTGTGGAATGGCCATGTCTATATAATTATGGGCTGTCATAATAGATGCTCTTAGCATGAGTAAGAAAAGAAGAATCCCAGCTTTCCAGCCAAGCTTCTTTCCAGCCCGGAATCCTGGGATTAAGAACCTTCACTTCCCAACCTTTCATATTCCCTCCAAATCAGGCTCAGTTAAGTTGAGGAAATAATTTATTTTGTACGTTCTAGCCTTAAGTGTTGGAAACCGAGGTTCTCCTTGATAGCAGATCAGCACTGTTGATCTCATAAGCCCTCCTGATCCCGCGGAGCGGCTGGGCCCGTGAGCCATGGCTGCTGAGCCTGCGTGTCTGGAGCCTGTGCTCCGCAATGGGAGAGGCCACAATGGTGAGAGGCCCGCGTACCGCAAAAAAAAAAAAAAAGGTTAAGATGGTGCACAGTTTCTTCATTGAGTGGGACAACACTGACGTTTCAGGGACAACACGGCTCTGAATTGAATTCGCTGGGCTTCCAAACGGCCAGCCAGTGACAGCTTCAGGAAATAGACCTGGAAACGAAGGCAGGAGGAGACAAATCCTATTTGCTGAAAATTAGCCAAACAAACAAAATCTCAGCATCCACGTGGCCCCGATCACCCTTTATCCTTCAGGAGATTTCCCCTCCATCCTTTTTCTCCTTGTTCCTCCTGTTCTCTTGAGCCTGTGGGAAACTTTTATGATTTTGAATCACCGGCATTTATTTTAAATGCTTCCAATGTTCTCTCCTTTGACGAGTATAGCCGATATCCCCTTAGCCAGAGCTCATGGTGCGTGAGCACAAAGCAGTGAGAGCGATTCGGGTACCACACAGACGCGAGCCCTGTGCCCTGAAAGCCACAGTCTCCTAAGCCTTTGTGTGAGGGCTCACACAGGGGTAGCGTTCTGACCTTTTATTGCTCTGGATGACTGTGCTGTGCCTTTTTACTTCCAGCTAAATATTTAACCTAATTTAGCACGTGTCTCAGGGAAACACAGCTTCTAATCTATGCTTTTAACAGCTTCTTGTTGTAGATGTTTTGACTTTGGCAAAGGTATTTAATAAGTGTCTTTTAATTGATCAACTTGGATAGATCTTCCTTTGAATAGTTTTAAGCTCAGAGAAAAGAAGCGTTCCCAAAAGAGCCGAGCGTTACCATGGTGAGCGTGCGCTGCTGATGGAGCCTGCAGCTAGAGGAGCAGTAAATGAACCTGATTCTCCGAATCCGACTCACGTCAAAGTGAGGGGGCCACGCCGTGGAGGCTGCTCCGGGTTAGCCCTGCTGCAGTGGTGGTTTTTAATGAGCAGAGCGGAAAGTGGGTGTTGAGTCCAATTTCCTGAAGGATGCTGGGTACGGGGCTGGAGGGCCTGTGGACCAGATGGAGCCTCAACGTGTATCGAAGTGGGTGCCTGCACGCCAGGCCTGCAACTCAGCACCAGGGTGGTTGCCAGGAGCTGAGTGACAACAACCTGTGTGGCCTGTGAGACTTGAGCTCGGTGGCGTTAACGATGGGGTGGATCCTGGCGAGATTAAGAAGAAAACTTCCTGATCAGAGAACCAGGGCGTGTCAAGCTGCATCTGTTGAATCAGGGTGTGACAGGGATTCATGTTTGTTCAGTGCCTTTCAGGCTTGACACAGTCCAGCACAGTGCAGTGGGGTCTGTTCCAGGTTTAAAACATCTTTGTTATTATTTTTTATTTATTATTATCTTAAAAATTTATTTATTTATTTTTGGCTGCGTTGGGTCTTCATTGCTGCACGCGGGCTTTCGCTAGTTGCGGTGAGCGGGGGCTACTCTTCATTGCGGTGCGCGGGCTTCTCATTGCTGTGGCCTCTCGTTGCGGAGCACAGGCTCTAGGCGCGCGGGCTTCAGTAGTTGCAGCACATGGGCTCAGTAGTTGTGGCTCACGGACTCTAGAGCGCAGGTTCAGTAGTTGTGGCACATGGGCTTAGTTGCTCCGCGGCATGTGGGATCTTCCCGGACCAGGGCTCGAACCCGTGTCCCCTGCATTGGCAGGCGGATTCTTAACCAGTGCGCCACCAGGGAAGTCCTGTTATTATTTTTTAGCAGTTGATCTATATAATGAAAATGATGTCCTTTATACAGTTTTGTGTTACCGTGATTTTATTATTATTTTGAATACACACTGTTCAAAAATGAAAACAACTGAAAGGTCCACCGTGAAGATTCAGCTTCCTGTCTGTCTCCATCTATTCCACTGCTTGCTGTCCTGGAACTTTTTTTTTTCCTTATCCTTTCACTGTTTCTTTATGCAAATTCAAGCAAGTCTAAATACGTATTCTAATTTGTATCCCCTTCTTGCCTTGAAAGCAGCATACTGTAAACACTGTTTAGCACCTTTCCATTATTTGTTATTATTTTACTAAATAAAATGTCTTGGAGCTCTTTCCATGTCAGCGTATGAAGGGCTTCATTCCTTTGTAACCACTCAGAATATTGCAGTCCATTGTGCGAAGTACCAGTTGATTTAGCCTGTCTCCTACTGATGGACACGAGTTATTTTCTCTCTTCAGCTATTATACAAAATGGTGCAGTGAATGTCCTTCTCCGCGGTAGTGTGTGTGTGAGGGTTTTTGTCAGCAGGTTTGAAGTGTGGCTGCTTCAGTCACCATGGAATATCTTTCCCTTCTATTTGATTCCCAGTGCTTAGTGACCTCATATTCAGTCCCACTATCACCACTGTCTTATCTACTCTGAGGAAAGGGCCCAGGACAATCATTTACACTTTAGTGTGAATTTGAGTCAGTGGGCTACCAGAGGATTTGTATATTGAACATTATCTCCAGAGCATGAAAGAATTGTACCGTTACATCTTTAGTTACACCAACTCTCACTAACTTATTTCTTTTTGGTATGAATGCAGACAATGAAGCACAGTAATAGAAATCATGGCTTATATTCATATTACATTACAATTGTTGCAAATAATTCAAAATACCACATATTCATCATTACCTCAGAATTATGGTGCTTATTAGTCGCCACTCCAAAACTTTTATATAGAATGTTAATAAAGAAGTACGAACCTTACCATATTCTAATGTTAAAAACATATTTTGATAACTATTTCAATGTAATTATATTATATATATACAATGTATTTCTCGCCAAGCCAGGCTTCATCCTCGCCATGTGAGCCCCTTGCCTCCCACCAGAGTCTGTGCTCATGTAAAGTCCAGGAGCTAACTTTCTTTGGAGACATTATTATAGGAAGAAAGACTGGGAAGTCTGCAATGCTAAAGATTCAATTGCTCCAGGTAATTCTTACTGTGTAATATGACTTTCTGTTGGGTGACTCAGTCTCTGCCTGAGGGCGGTGTGGTTTGCCTCCACACCAGTAATCAAATGCGTATCTGTTGATGAAATAGCCCCCAGACAAAATCCCTCCCTGGATCCCCAGGCCTGGAGTTCTTCACCCGGACACACACCGAGGAGGGCTTCCCTGCAGCTGCAGCCTTACCACGCTTGGTCTTCCTGGCAGAGCCCCCGCTCACCAGATCTAGCAAGGGCCACACACACAGCATCCCTCCAGTGTGAGGAGATCTCAGGGCCACACCATAGTGAGAGGGAATAAGTTGTTAAGTGTGGGATTATGCCCTGTCGGGCGCGTCTGCGGTGCCCACTTCCAGCGAAGGCTCATGGTTGGCGCATCACACAGGGAACTGCGGGCACCTCGTTTGTCCCTCTGCTGCCTGTCCCAGCACCGTCTGTCTCTCCTTTGCATGTTGGACCATGAATGTCCCTCTGAGGCCTCTGTGTCCACAGAAATAGATTCTGTCCCACCACGAAGTACATGCTTCTGGCTTCTTTCACCCGACGCGGTAAGTCATGACTCTGGACTGGCCAGGACTCCTTTAGTCATTGGCTTCAGAAGTTCAACCCAACCAGCTTAAAGAAAAAGGAGAAGTTATTGGCTCATCCAACTAGACCGTGGAAAGGGAAGGGCAGTGCTGGCCTCGAGAAGCCTGGATCTAGGGATCTAGGTGTTCCTGGAGCTCTCTCTGTCTGTCCTGTCTCCACTCCACCCTCTTCCATGCCAGGCAGGCTTCACGCAGAAGGAGAGATGACCACTAGGGTTCCAGACTTCAACTTGGTAGTATCGCAAACCACCTTTGATTTTACAGATCTCAGAAAAAGTCTCTGATCTGGTGGTTGGGATCTTTGCCCACTCCTTGGGTTCAGCCAGAGGGGTGAGGTGCTGTTTGACTGGCTCAGCTTGGGTCATGGGCTTTGCTCTTCTGACTGCCAGGCTCCCCCCAAACCACAGGGGGTTCTCCAAAAGAAGGGGGTGGTGTGCAGTGGGCTGACAGAACGGAGAAAGTGTATCTCAATATGCCAGTGGGGTGGCGGGGACCAGGTCTGGCCAGACTGTGCTCTCCCCGCCCCAGGTCACCTTGGTCCTGCCATCTTCTCCCTGCCCCTGAATCCACCACCCTGCAGTGCTCCGGGACATGTCCCTCCCTGAAGGCTGCTCTCTTTCTCTGGATCTGTGCTACCAGCAGTGCCTAATTCAGCACCCCGGGTGCAAAGAGCCCCCCAGGGAGACCTGGGTCTTCATGGTCTGCCTGTGGCTTCACCACCTCAGTTTGCACAGCTGTACAGTGGGCTTGTAATCAAACCCAGCCTGCCGGGTGGTTTTGATGAGTAGAGAATTGACACGGCTCCTCGTCCGCCCGGAAGTGGGCACTGCGATGGGCAGAAGGGGTTGTAATAACCCTGGGAGCCCTGCCTGTGTGTTCCATGGGACTGACTCTCTTCTGCATCTCTGTAATCCACCGTGCCTGGGGTGTAGCAGGGCTCCGTGAATGTTTACTGGACTTCTGATCTGTTACCTAAGCCCTTTGCCTTGTATCACTATTAAATCATGAAGACAGGGGTATCTTACGTCAGAGGCTACTTGTGTTTTTTCTTCCTTCTTTGCCAATATCACTCTTGGCCATCAGGCTGGATCAGGTATTTCGAATAAAGAAATCCCAACCTGGGGACTCCCCTGGTGGTCCAGTGGTTAGGACTCGGCACTTTCACTGCAGGGGGCCTGGGTTCGATCCCCAGTTGGGGAACTACGATCCCGCAAGCTGGGAGGCACCGCCAAAGGAAAAAAAAGAAAAAATAAAATCCCCATCCTGAAGGTGACTACATGTCTTTATTATTATTTATTTATTTATTTATTTATTTATTTATTTATTTATTTATTTTTGCGGCACGCGGGCCTCTCACTGTCGTGGCCTCTCCTGTTGTGGAGCACAGGCTCCGGACGCGCAGGCTCAGCAGCCATGGCTCATGGGCCCAGCCGCTCCGCGGCATGTGGGATCTTCCCGGACCGGGGCACGAACCCGTGTCCCCTGCATCGGCAGGTGGACTCTCAACCACTGCGCTACCAGGGAAACCCTCCCCTGTATTTTTGATTGTTTTGTGTTGGGTGGTAATTGCTAATAATAGGAGCCTTATTGAAGGCTTTTCTCTGCAGCCGGCACCAAGCTAAGCACTTTCATAGATTATCTCCTTTTTATCTTTATAACAACTCCAAGAAGTAGCAACTGTATCATGCCATTGCCCTGTAAGTAGCTGCTACTAGATGAGGTAGGTCAGAAGGTGAACCAAATGTTAATGAGGGGTGGGGGAGGAGTAGTGAAGGCAGATGCAAAGCAGGGATTTGAGGAGAGGCTAAGGAGAAGCTGTGTGTGGTCTCAGGGGAGGAGAGAAGGCTCCTGAAACTTCATGATCGTCTTGCCCAGGAGTCTAGGGCGCAGTATTTCATATAGGGGGATAATCCCATTTGCTTCGGCTTCCGAGGGCTCTGCAGGGTGTGGAAAGGCAGGAAGCTAGTCATCCTGCTGCACTAGACCTGGCTCGGACACTGACTGACCTTGAGACGTCCCGTAGCTGCTCCGGGCCTCAGCTGTACAGATCTGGAAAGTGGGGATTAAATGCCCCCTTCACCCGGTGCAGAGCCTGAGAGGTTCAAATGTAGGAAGGCACTCTCCTTTTTGGGGGGATGCTGACGAAGGGGGGGCCTTATGTGATTTCAGGGGAATTCTTGGAGAGTGAAGGGCTGAGCTTCGGGTGCCTTTTTGTTCTCATCTCCATTTTGAAAGAACGCACCCGGCCCAGAAACCGTTGGATTAACCTACTTCAGGATTTGGCAGGATTTTTCAGGGGCCAGGCACGCATGGTCCATTAGCCCAGAGTACATCTGCAGCTCCAAGAAGGTGCAGACAACAGGCACTTTACACGTAACTCAGAGCGGGAGGTGGTAGTGCTGAATGGACGTGAGCAGAGCAGGGTCCATTGTGACCTGTGAGTGTGACTGGTTCCCAGACGCATTGAGGGAAAGAGACCACTGCAGACAGAGCCCGAGAGCCACCACCTACTAGCCCAGGAGACACTGAGGCCCCTGTTTAGCCCTGGATACGGGAAGGCCACTGGAGTTGTCCCTTCTGAGCAGAAGTGTCGCTTATCGTGGGAGGCTTTCTGAAAGCTCATCTCAGACAGCGCCTCTGGAGTCCCTGTGATCTAAAACCGCTTTCACCTTCCCCAGGAGCCCTGCCTAGGGAAGTGGGGAACTAACTAAATTTAGTCCAGCTCAACTTAAAACTTTGTCCAAACCAGTAGTTGAAACAGTCTTTTCTGGCGTAACTCGGTCCCTTTTGGGAAGGGAAGACTCTTTAGTCCTCCAGATTCTTCTCCTCTGTCCTCTCCTCCCCAAGATGGCCAGATGGGGCCTCCTGTGCACTGGCCATGTCTGCTGGAGGGGTGGTTGGTCTGCTTCCTGCCCTGCCTTCTGGTGGCATCACACTGGTGGCCTCTGTCCCTTATTTGCTGAGGCCACAGGGGAGCTCAGGGGGTTTCCTGAGTGTCAGGCAGGCACCTCTGTCCATCACGGCTCACCACGCTCTTCATTCTGTGGGGGCTGCCCATGCCTTCTCTGGTGCAGAACTTCTCCCCACAATGGTTTTCTCTCTGAGTCCCACCTGGGGAGGGAGTCCTCTGGGCTCACCTCACCCCCTTTGGGCCCCTCCTCCTTGCTCTGGACTTTTGAAGCCCACCTCTTCCTGCCCATCTCTCTCTGCCGTCCCTGAAGCTGTATTGGCAAGTGGGGTCAGGGTAGAGGGAAGCTGGCTTACCCACTGGGGACCATTAATCAAGATACTCAAGAGGCCCCCTAAAGATATGTCTGCTGTTACATGTACATCCATGTGCATCTTTTATATTTTTTATGTCCTGATGTCCTCTCTTCCAACTGGAGGTTGATATTTATGTGTATTCTTAAACATCTCTCTTGTTGCAAGTAAGTCCTTTGTGCTTAAATGATCCTATACAATAAACTGTGAGGTACAATCCCATTTTACAGATTAGAAAACAGGATCGTAAGAGTTAAGGGTTGGCTACAGGTCACTCAGCAGACAAGTCAGGGCCTGAGGATTTAAACCCGGGCTTTCTGAGGGCAAAGGCCATGTTATTTTGACTTTTCTAAGCTTGTGGTTCCCCAAGGGCAGGGACCACGCCTTTTACATCTCTCTTGTCCCAGTGTCCTACATGAGCAATGATTGCTAAATGCTGGTGAGTGATGATGACATAGAAGAACTACTTCCAAATCCTGAAAGAAGGGAACCTCTCAAACATATGTTTTCCAAGGAGGGTTGGAGGCTGGTACGAGATAGGGGAGATTTACAAATGATTCAAAGAGGACACGAATGTGAATGGAGTGTTCTGCTAGGCTGTAGGGGGTGTGAACATGGCTGATTCACTCACTCCCCTCGCCCTGTGCACAGCCCGGCCAGCCTGGGTAGGCACTGCTCCAGGGAGTGATGTGGCTTGGGGGAGCAGGTAACAATAATCTCAGAGTAAACAGGGGCCCTGAGGATTTCAAAAGGCCACTGCAGAGCTGGAGCCCGATGTCTATCTGTGCTCCAGGGCTAAGCCTGGGGAGAGGGCAGAGGGGTGTCTGGGATGGAGGCTGGCTGCAGGAAGGGGGCTGGGGGGTTCCAGTGGAAATGATGTCGTCCAGTTTCAGAAATGTCTAGCTTTGCCTCTGCTTGCGGAGGTGAGGGCTGGCATCTCTATGATTTGCAGGGAAAGAGGAATGGCGGAATGATATAGCTCAGAGGGGTGCGCAGGGGGTCAAATGGTCACTCTTCCAAATCCAGGTGGGTGGGCCTGAGTCTTATCATGCTACACCCGAGGTCTTGAGACGAGCACATGTTGGAAGCTGGGTAAGATGACACCCTACTCTGGCTTGGGTGCCTGCCGACCTTGATGAGCGAGTCAGAGCCTTCCTCTGGCTGTTATAATTTTCTTTAACCAGGGCAGACAGGAGCGAGAGAGGGAAGGGGGAAACAGAAAGTGGTTCCCAGAAGACTCTAGGAGTAATAGACTAAAGAAACATCATTATCATTCTCATCACTGACGTTTCCATACTGCGCAGTTGTTGAAAACCGGAGACTTATGCAAAGCCGTTTTGTCCAACCTCCCTCCCGTGCAGACTTTCCTCAACCCCTGATTTTACTGTGGTCGTTCTGGCTCATGAGGTCTCGATGCGGGGGAAATGATCCTCCATCCCCCAACCCAGAGGATGTTTGGCAGTGTCTGCCATCATTTTAGGCTGTCACACTGGGAGGCAGGTGCTACTGGCATCTAGTGGGTAGAGGCCAGGGATGCTTTTGAACATCTGTAGTGCACAGGAGAGCCCACAGCACAGAATTATCCAGACCAAAGTGTCAGCAGTGCTCAGTTAGAGAAACCTGCTCCGGCTGGATACACTATGTTATAGGAGCTTTGTAATTTAATTTCTTGTTCAGTTTTAATATTTTTTCCTCTTTTAATTGAAGTATAGTTGATTTACAATGTTGTGTTGTTTTCGGCTGTCCAGCAAAGTGAGTCAGTTTTATATATATATATACTCTTTTTCAGATTCTTTTCCGTTATGGGTTATTACAAGATATTGAATAGAGTTCCCTGTGCTATACGGTAGGTCCTTGTTGTCTAACTATTTTATAAATAGTAGTGTGTATCTGCTAATCCCAAACTTACGGGAACTTTATTAACTAAGATAGTCTCTAAATTCTCAGTCTGGTTCTAGTCTTTAAAAAATTTTTAATGTCACATTTCTTTTTTAAAAAATTAATTAATTAATTAATTTTTGGCTGCTTTGGGTTTTCGTTGCTGTGCGAGGGCTTTCTCGAGCGGGGGCTACTCTTCGCTGTGGTGCGCAGGCTTCTCATTGTGGTGGCTTCTCTTGTTGTGGAGCACGGGCTCTAGGTGCACAGGCTTCAGTAGCTGTAGCACGCAGGCTCAGTAGTTGTGGCTCGCAGGCTCTAGAGCGCAGGCTCAGTAGTTGTGGCGCACGGGCTTAGTTGCTCTGCGGCATGTGGGATCTTCCCGGACCAGGGCTCGAACCCGTGTCCCCTGCATTGGCAGGTGGATTCTTAACCACTGTACCACCAGGGAAGCCCCTGGTTCTAACCTTATACAGTATTCATGTATGCTGTTTTATCTCTCCCTGCTCGAGATATCAACCGCAAAATGGGCTAAGCCATGAGACTTTCTTGCTGGTAATTAGGATATGAATTGTCAGATCCCATCCGACACTTTGCTACCTACATGACTTCGTTCAAGGAAGCGTTTTGTGCCGGGGCCTTCAGTCAGCTCTCGATCTAGCCTGAGAGATGGGCATTGTCAACAAAGCCAGCACGGCCGCAAGGGTGTGTGTATGTGTTTTAATGTCGCCAAAAAGGCAGGAACTGAATGCCGAGGACTGGAAAAGGCAGGTTCACCCACGGGAGGGAGGGGAGGAGGGAGGCTCTGGTGATTGCTTTGCTTGGCACTAATGTGCAGAGCGAAGACAGCAGCCTGAGTGTGAAACACTGCAGCCGCCTTACCGCGAAGAGGGGACATGGAGGCCTCAGCTGGGGCAGAACATTAAAGATGGATTTTTGGAGAACAAGCGCACATTAGCAGGTCAGAATCTCTGCGTTACATTCAGATGTGCAATCATCATGGCATTCTTTACCTTCCTCGACTGCTCTCAAGGAAGCCCTAGTTTGCACTGACCATGAGTTGGGGGGAAACGTCAACTAGCCAATAAAAGGTATTTTCTGCCTCTGCCTGTTTCGGGCTCTTGTCTCTTTCGGATAAATATTCCTCCTTCAGCCACTCTGTTTGGGGGCTTTCTTGCTTCTTCAAGGCTGGCCCCTCTCTGGCCTCCCCGGGACAGTGCCTGCATGGAAGGAAAGGCTGAACGTCCCCCAGCCTATGGGAGAAGAGTGGCTGGCCCTTGGGTGCCCGCTGCTGTCCTCTGGGTCCCACTGGTCTCCTGGGACTAGCGTGTGGTGTGGTCTGTTCTGCTGGTGCTGTCGGGGTCCAGTGGACCTTCCCTGGCTGACCGAGGCCCGACTCGGTGCGCTGTCACGCCTCGGGCCTGGCCCTGAGCCACGCGGTCGCCATGGCCTCTGTGGTGGGATTGACGTGCCTTCTCCCTGCGCTCAGCTCAGTCACTATCTGACGGCAGAGGGAGACTTGGGGGTGCCCTTTACCACCTTCTCTCACCTCCTCTCCACCTGAGCACTCCGTGTTACCATTTTTATTCTGCTCCCACGTGCCCCGTGGGAAGCAGGGCGTAAATGCTCTCTGCTTCAGCTTCTCTTTAATCTCTCTGTGGTTTTTCTATTGTACCTGCTCCGGCCATTGTTCAACCTCAAGGTGGAAGAGGGGCGATGCAAGCAGTTCCAATGTCTGACCTTTTCTCCTTTTTCCCGTCTTCTCTCCTGCTTGTAGTCCAGAAGCATCTCCACTTCCCCCCTGATGTCTGGAAAATTCTCTTAAGTCATAGCCCAAGTTCTTGCTACCTAGGGTTTGTCATAACACTAGGTGTTTAGATCATCAAGCTTTGATAACATGTAAATGGAATTTTTGAATTTAGAGTTGTTTTTTTTTTAAGAAAACCTGACTCAGGATTATTATTTCTTTATTTTTATTTTTATTTTTTTTGCGGTACGCGGGCCTCTCACTGTTGTGGCCTCTCCCGTTGCGGAGCACAGGCTCCAGACGCGCAGGCTCAGCGGCCATGGCTCATGGGCCCAGCCGCTCCGCGGCATGTGGCATCTTCCCGGACCGGGGCACGAACCCGTGTCCCCTGCATCGGCAGGCGGACTCTCAACCACTGCGCCACCAGGGAAGCCCCAGGATTATTATTTCTTGATTGGCTTAAAATGCGTTTTTGACAGAGCAGAGCAAAGACTTCATTGTAGGGGCTGGGGTCTGCCTGCTGTTTACTAGAAGGCCTGAAGCCTGCTGATGCAGTGGGTGGGGAGATCGAGGGGAGCATTATTTCAGTGGAGTAAAAAAATAAATCAGTTTATTACTTTAATAAATATTAAACCCATTACGTATATAACCTGAAGAAGGAGTAGGAAGAAGAAAGCTCAGCTGGTCGCAGACCCCCGGTAAGGTCAGTGACGCAAAACCCTGCCCCTCCAGCTCCCTGGTCAGCCAACACTCTAACCAGGACCCGCCCTTGCTGGAAAGTGGCTGGAGAGGCAGGCGTTGTCCATCAAGACTCTTTCCCAGCTTTTTCTGTCCACCCTATTCACCACCAACCTTAGATCCAAAAGCCTCTCAGTTGCCTTTGGAAATTAAACTTATGCTCAGGGTCCAAGCCGTGTGTCCATGGAGGAGAACGTGATGAATGTGTACAAGCATCCAGGCAGATCCCCAAACACGTTTCTGAAATGTTTTGAGCGACGGCATAAATGTCTGTCTTCCCGAGAGAGCTCTCAGAAGAGGAACACGCTCACTGGATCTGTGCCTGAGAGAAAGCATCTTTGTGATGACAGCGCGTGCACACCTTACGGAGTCCCTGGCAGGCATCCCAAAGCCCGTGTACGCACTGCATCTCCTTGCAGCTCTGTGTTGGCCCTGAGAGCCAGGTGGACCCCGGGAAATGGCAACAGTGAGGCAGATGAAGAGAAAGTTAAACTCTCTTCCAGCTGGGCAGCCCCTTTTGATGTCAGCAACTGAGGGGCACTTTGTGTCCGTGCTGTGAATTGTAATGACTACGGGATGTTCCAGGTGGGCTGTTGGAAGCAGCTGTATGGGAGCAAGAATGTCAGTATCAGAAGAGAGCCAGGATTGCACCTCATCATGAGGGCAGGTGCTGCTCTGACCTCTGTGAGAGGCCACCTGGCACAGGGAGGGCTGCAGCCCAGTCATCTGCCCCTCCCCAGAGGCCTGCGCCTCCGCCATGGTCTTCCCTTATCTCCCTCTACCCCCGAGCTCTAGAGGCAGGGGCCCCTGATGCTGGCTTAGGTGGCCCCTGTCAGATTCAACGCATGTCCTCATTGGGCTCCACCTCTCCAGACACCAGGGAGATTCAGGTGCAAACATGTAGGTGCTGTTGGGGATTTGCACAGGAACAAAATATGAGTCATTGATTCATTTGGTCACATATTTACTTAAAAAACAATTTTAAGGGACTTCCCTGGTGGCTCAGTGGTTACGAATCCACCTGCCAATTCAGGGAACACAGGTTCAAGCCCTGGTCCGGGAAGATCCCACATGCTGCGGAGCAACTAAGCCTGCGATCCACAACTACTGAGCCTGTGCTCTAGAGCCCGCAAGCCACGACTACTGAAGCCTGTGCACCTAGAGCCCGTGCTCCGCAACAAGAGAAGCCACCGCAATGAGAAGCCCGCGCACCGCAGTGAAGAGTAGCCCCCACTTGACACGACTAGAGGAAGCCTGTGCGCAGCAATGAAGACCCAACGCAGCCAAAAATAAATAAATAAATGAATAATTTTTTTAAAAGATGATGAAAAAATAAATAAATAATTTTTTAAAGTCTTTTTCATTTTTCATTAAAGTATAGTTGATTTACAATATTTGTGTACAGCAAAGTGATTCAGTTTTATATATATATATATATTTTTTTCTCATATTCTTTTCTATCATGGTTTATTACAAGATATCGAATATCTTGTCCTACCTGTGCTATATGGTAGGACCTTATTGTTTATCTGTTTGATACAGAGTAGTTTGTATCTGCTAACCCCAAACTCCTAATTTATCCCTCCCCCCTTTCCCCTTTGGTGACCATAAATTTGTTTTCTGTGTCTGTGAGTCTGTTTCTGTTTGGTAAATAAGTTCATTTGTATGCTATTTTAGATTCCACATATAAGTGATATAGATCATATGATATTTGTCTTTCTCTGCACATCTTTATTTTTATTCATCAGACGGTCATTGAGCCCCTACTCTGTGTCAGCCACCCGCTGGGGATGCCAGGATGGGGAATCCACATTCCTGTCCTGCAGGAAGAGATTGCAGAGACAGTCTTGTTCAAGTCACCCAAGAAGGTGCTGGGGGCTCTGAGGAGGGAGCACACGGGACGCCAAAGTGGGTCAGGGATTGGATTGGGAAGCAGCTTGGGCACAGGGAAGTATAAACAAGGTCTTTAGGAAACACAAAGAAAAAGAGGTGACCTGCGGCTGGAGAATGAGAAGCATCAGGGAAGGCTTCGTGGAGGCGGGGAAAGGGGGTGGTGCTGCCTGCAGCAAGGACTCTACAAGCCGAGGGGATGGATGAGTGAAAGCGTGTGCCGGAAAAGACCAGGGCATGGTGTGTGCAGATCCGAGTTCGACTGGAGAGCAGACTCATGGTGGGAGGACAGTGGGAAGCAGGCTGGGGAAGTAGGGTGGAGGCGTATTGTGAAGGGTCTTGAGGCCCTGTTAGTTTTTATCTTGTTCTTAAGCAATGGAGGAAGTTGAAGATTTCTGAGCAGAGGAAAGAGGTGGTCACAGGTGTTGACAGGAAGAAGGCTGGAGTGAGAGGAGAAAACCTGTTATTTTATCCGCTCTTTGGAAGTTGCCTTTGAATGAGGTACTGCCCCCCTTGGGTCTTCTTTAGTGAGAAGCCACAGTCCCACAATTCTTATCTCCTCCAGCTACCGGCTCTGGTCCCACCTGGGGGCCCACTGCCATCGGGGGGAGGGCGTTTGTCAGGAGCAGGGCTGGCTTCTGGGTCAGAAAAGCTCTTCAAAAAGTAACTGTGTGTGAGAGACGGAGAGAGAGAGAGACTATATGAGGCTGGTCGGGGAAAGGAAGAGGGAAAGGAATTCATTTGGGACTAAATCATGAGCCTCTCTGTTGAGAGAGATGAGGGCAGATAGAGCAAAGGGTTTTCTAGGATAACCTGGTGACGGAGCCGTACTGAGCAGATGACGGGTCCTCAGAGGTGGGTTCCTGTGTCACAGTTTCCTGACTACTTACTTGCTCAGGCAGCCCACGTCTGAGAGAACTGTGGTGTGTTCATCCTGGACTATGTGTGCAGCGTGGGTCACAGCGTGGGCCACAGCGTGGAAAGAACACAGAGAGTTAGACGAGGTCCTCAGAGGGTCTCTGGATGGTTGAAGGGACTTTTATCTGAAGGTATGGTGAAGAGCTTCAGATTTTTTTTGTGGGCAAAGTGAAGGCTGAGACACACAGGCTAGATTTTGGAGCCATTTGATGGGGATAGGAATGGGAGAAACTTGTCTCCAAGCCCTAAACTCCTAGAGGTAGGGCCCTGGAGTGAAACTGGGAAGAGGCAGCTGTCGGGCCAGTAAGATGAAATATTCCTTCACACGATGAGCAGCATACGTAAGAACACTGAGACCTCAGAGACTGTTGTAGAAGAAGCCTATAAATGAGATGGGAGACAAATTTACATCAGTTCCAGGATGATAGATCCACCACAGGATGTTAAGGTCAGTAAAGGGTGTCTGGGGCTGTGCTTAATCTTTTGAAGTCGACACCACAGGGGATAATGGTGCCTTCCGTGGAGGTACTGCTCAGGGGCACGGGTCTGGAGGGTCCCGACTTGTACAGAAAGCAGTTTTCTGTTTTCTTCTGCACTTACTTGGATCTCCAAAGTGACCAACACTGAGCCCTAACATTTTTAACCTCTCTTGATTTTTATTTCTTCTGACTAAAAGTATGATCTTTTCATGCTAATCAATATCTCAGAAGTCTTATCAGCTGCCATGGTGAGCTCTGAAACATAAAAGGGCAGTCCTCCAACAGAAACGACGAGACAACTCTCCGTTATCCAAGGTCAAGCGGAGCAAGGAACACACACACACACACACACACACACACACACACATCCTGAGCTGGCCAAATAGCTTCAGTGTTTCCTCCAACCAAATGTTTTCTTAAAGTTGTTATTAAGCAATCAAAGAGGATGATTTTTTTTAAACATCTTTATTGGGGTATAATTGCTTTACAATGGTGTGTTAGTTTCTGCTTTATAACAAAGTGAATCAGTTATACATACACATATGTTCCCATGTCTCTTCCCTCTTGCGTCTCCCTCCCTACCACCCTCCCTATCCCACCCCTCTAGGTGGTCACAAAGCACCGAGCTGATCTCCCTGTGCTATGTGGCTGCTTCCCACTAGCTATCTACCTTACGTTTGGTAGTGTATATATGTCCATGCCACCCTCTCACTTTGTCACAGCCCACCCTTGCCCCTCCCCATATCAAAGAGGATGATTTTTGCTTCTTCCTTTCTTTCTTTGCACTTTCTACTCCACTGATTGAGAGCTTAGGACATGTGGAATGGTCAGCCTGTGGCAGGTGGGGGGAAGGGAGAAGCTCAGAACTTCCAAGGAGGCAGCAGGACCTTCAGACACTGGAGGCAAAGAGTCCCAGACTATCTGACCCAGAAGGGAGTCGTGTGACTCTGGATTGAATGGACCAGTGAGGGTCAGAGAAAGCAGGGACCCTGCATGCCTGGCCTGACTAGTGCGTGTCCCCCATGACATGGTGCAGGTGACTGCTGGCTTCTGGCGGCCGTTGCCTCCCTCACCTTGAATGAAGAGCTGCTTTACCGCGTGGACCCCAGGGACCAGAACTTCCAGGAGAACTACGGGGGAATCTTTCATTTTCAGGTATCCTGGCTTGCTCACAGCCCTTGACACTACTTTCCATAGTCTTGGGACCCATGCCGAGAATCAGAAATCTGGGTTTGGGGCCCAGTAGCCTAGGTTTTAATAATCCCTCCAGGGGATTCTGATGCGTGTTTCAGTTTGAGAAACTTTGCTTTAACATGTCCATCCAAGCATCCACACATCCATCCCCTCCTGTCTCCCCCAGGCCATGTGACCTTGAGGAAGGCGCCTTGTTTTTGTTTTTGTTTTTGCGGTACGCGGGCCTCTCACTGTTGTGGCCTCTCCCGTTGCAGAGCACAGGCTCCGGATGCGCAGGCTCAGCAGCCATGGCTCACGGGCCCAGTCGCTCCACGGCACGTGGGATCTTCCCGGACCGGGGCACGAACCCGTGTGCCCTGCATCGGCAGGCGGACTCTCAACCACTGCGCCACCAGGGAAGCCCGAGGAAGGCACCTTGGAGTGAGGGTCAGGAGATGTGAGCCCGAGTGGCATCACGCGGCATCACTGTTGCCACTGCGTGATGCAAGTTTTCTTATCCACAAACTCAGCCACTGGACTCGTTGTTTCCTGCTTTTGCTGGCGTCTCCTATGGGCACGGATAAGTAAGACACAGATCCTGCTCTTAAGGAGTTCATTAAATGTCCAAGGCTGGAACCTTGATCAGCACAGACGCTCCTCCTGAGGTCCACTGAGAACACTGACTCTACCTCTCAGCTCATTCCTGTGAACGGGCGCTGTGTTTCCTCCCACGGTTCTGGCAGGGAGGGTGGGTGGAGGTGGTGGTGGATGACAGGCTGCCCACCAAGCACGGGGAGCTGCTCTTCCTGCGCTCCGAGGAAGGCAGTGAGCTCTGGAGTGCACTGCTGGAGAAGGCCTACACCAAGTAAGTGGGTCAGGGAGGAGCTAGGAGGCTCTGCCGTCTCCTTGGAGGATTTTACCTGCCCCTCCCCAGACTCTGGGTGCCATGCCCATCGTTCCCAGCCCCTGCACCCCATGTAAAGTACCCCTCCGTAACTAAGAGAAACAGAAATTTGGGCTATGAGTTAAAAGCTCAGCTCTGTCCCACATGAATGAGTGAACTGGGACCACCACTTAGCTTCTTGGTGTCTCAGCTTTGTCCTCTTTCAAACCCCCGGGTCAGTTCTTAGGTCAATGTGAATTTTTATTTTATTTATTTATTATTATTATTTTTTGCGGTACGCGGGCCTCTCGCTGTTGTGGCCTCTCCCGCTGTGGAGCACAGACTCCGGATGCACAGGCTCAGCGGCCATGGCTCACGGGCCCAGCCGCTCTGCGGCATGTGGGATCTTCCCAGACCGGGGCACGAACCCGTGTCCCCTGCATCAGCAGGCGGACTCTCAACCACTGCGCCACCAGGGAAGCCCCAATGTGAATTTTTAAAAGAATGACAAAGAAGAATAAAGCAAATGTACTTAGATCCCAAACTCATCAAAGTCTCTACCCTTTGCTTGGGAGTCATGCTCCTTCTCACTGGCATTCAATGTTCAAAGTCTTCTCTGGGGTTCTTTGAATTAGTTTCATTGACTGGTACCCTTTTGTGCAACCCCTGTTCCTTCCCAGCCCTATTCCCAAAGCAAACCCCAAGGGATGCCTCTCAGCTTTGAGGGAGGGTCCCCATCATCCCTACCCATGCCCCCAACCCCCAGAAACCCAAGAAGCCAGGGTCAGCTCTGGAAAGGTTGCACTTTGGTTTTTAATAGAGCACATGGCTTGGTGAGAGGTGATCTGAGATTTGCTCCTGGAAAAGTGCTGAATTGGCCACGTGAAAGTGTGCCTAAGCCCCTCCCTGGCCCACAGACAAAATTGGCAAAGGCCCTCCTGTCCCTTCCAGACCACACCATGTCCTGCCTACCCCATCCCATGTGGTCCCCTCGCTGGGGTTGCTAATGGCTCTGAATGATGCACGTGTTCTTTTTTTTTTCCAACAGGCTCAACAGTTCTTATGAGGCTCTCGCTGGAGGGTTTTGAGGATTTCACAGGTGGCATCTCTGAGTTTTATGAGCTGAAGAAGCCACCAGCCAGTCTGTTTCAGATCATCCGGAAGGCCCTTCGAGCAGGGTCTCTGCTGGCCTGCTCCATTGATGTGAGCCGGGACGGTTTCTCTTTGCTGCCCCTCCCCATGTGTGGTAGGGAAGGAACAGGACAGGGGCTAGAGGCTGGGAAGGCTTTGGGCCAGAGTAGAGTCTAGGACTTACAGAGTAAGTCCTGTGACATATTTGTTCCTAGCACGTGGGAGCCGGTGGGAAGACCTAATTAATGCGTAGGAACTGGAGTTGGTCTCATAAACTCAGAAACCATAGGAGCTCTAAGTGTTAAGCCCCGTTAGTACTGCAGGAATTGCCCTAAGAATGCAGCCTTGATCTCTGGATCCTGGGCCCTACCTTTGCTACCCCCTCTTGCTAAGTAATCTTGGGATTTTGGAAAACAAATATGGTGATTGACAATACATGATGGGCTTTGAGAACACTGAAGAAAAGGGAAGAGGTTCTGAACCAGGCGTGGTGCCCTGTCTGGGGGCTGGCTGTATGCGGTTCCAAGGTAGTGTGTAGACCAGAGCCTGGAGGCCACCAGCCACGTGGTCTTCTGTCACCTGCCCCTCCACCTGCTCTTTCTCCTTCTCTCGACCCTTACCTTTTGACTTCACACACGTGAATGACAAAGCAAGAGCAGTCCCCCTTTCTCCTCTCTATAAAAACCCCAGCAGGATATGTGTATTTTTGGTGGAGAAGTGACGTGGGGTCTGGGGAGAGGGAGGGGCTGTTGAGGAGGGACCCTGAGGACACCCACCGCCACTGGTGAACCAGGGCCAGTCCAGACAACTGTCATGGATAATTAGTCTTCTGCAGGCAGCGCGGGGTCCTTCCTGGAGAATAAATGGCTTCCCACTTCCTGTGTCATTTCAAAGGCTGGTAAGTCATACTCCAGGACTGGCAGGCAGGCCTGATCAAAGAGGGTTTGGATGGAGAGAGCTCTATTTACCTGAGGTTAATTGCTGCACCTTCCCCCGCCCCCCCTCCCCAGCCCTGCACCGGGGCCCTGTGGCTGTGTAGCAGGTCCTTGGAAAGCATTGTAGGACTGGCCCCAACAAGGTCAGGGGCAGCCACTCTGAGTGGACTTTACTCTCAACTCAGGTCTCCAGTGCAGCTGCAGCAGAAGCCATCACCAGACTGAAGCTGGTTAAGAGTCACGCGTCCTCTGTCACTGGAGTGGAAGAGGTAAACTTGGGCATGGGGAGACGGAAGGGCAATGCGTAATGATACTACCATAAATCCCTGGCATCCTTGAGAGAAAGAGAGGGAATCACCACCTAGCCCTTCCCTGCCCTGCTGAGGTGCAGCATCTCTGGTGGCAGAGCCCCTGGCACCGGCCCACACTCAGCTCTTGCTTATTACAAGGGCCCTCCTACCTCTTACCCACTCAGAGATGGATAATGTAACCTCTTTGAGCTTCAACTCTATGGGTTCTAACTAAATGCAGGCTATCCTCTGAGATGTGGCCAGGAAGAGGGACGAAGTTTTGGAGGAAAGTGGTAGAAATTATCAGTTAGATCTACACTCATTCTAAGAAGGGTGTTTGGGCTTCCCCAGTGGTGCAGTGGTTAAGAATCCACCTGCCAATGCAGGGGACACGGGTTCGAGTCCTAGTCCGGGAAGATCCCACATGCCGCGGAGCAACTAAGCCCATGCGCTACAACTACTGAGCCTGAGCTCTAGAGCCCGTGCTCTGCAAAAAGAGAAGCCACCGCAATGAGAAGCCCGCACACCGCAACGAAGAGTAGCCCCTGCTCTCCGCAACTAGAGAAAGCCCGCGCACAGCTTCCAAGACCCAGTGCAGCCAAAAATAAATAAATAAAATGAAAAAAAAGAAAAGCATTTAAAAAGTATATCTTACTGTATGTCATATGGCAAAAAAAAAAAAAAAAAAAGTATGTTTGTACAGGTAAAGCAGTGGAAACCCATAGGATCTCCAAAGAGAAAAAGGCAGTAAAACCTGCCCCAACTTTCAAGGTGGGGTGCGCTGGTGGGAAGGAAAGCAAGTATTCCTTACGTTCCAACCCAAGGAGAAAGCATGGGCTGAACTTTTCATTATTTCTATTTACCATAGTCTGCCTACCTCCAAAAAGGATGTGCAGTGGTTTACAATGAAAAACATAGACACAATAAAACCATACAACAAAGATAAAATACACCAGACACTCTAGGCTAAAGACAGCACTCCAGTTGAGAAATTAACTTTGTTTTGGGTTTCCTGATGGCCAAGGCAAAAAAGGAAACGTAGTGGTTGTCTCAGTTTTTGTTATTTATTAAAAAGGCATGAATGTTCATTACGTGTGTTTGTGTTTCACAAATACGCTCTTTAATGAAGTCAATTCCCAAATATGAATTGAGCATGTATATGTAAACACTGGGTGAGAGCATGACGGAGGATACAAAGGAAGGTCAGACACTGAAGACAGAACGGTCCATCATGTTTGCACCTGTATGCAAAGGCACACGTGGGGGCTCCTGGTGAGTGTTCCGTAGACAATAGGAGAAGGTGGATGTATGGATTTCCCACTATGGGCTTTGAGAGAGACTGCCTGGGTGCCTGTCCTCCATCTACTACTTACTAACTAGGTAATCTTGCATAACTCAACCCCTCTGGCTGGGTCTCAGAGGTTTTTTTGTTTGCTTGTTTGTTTTTTAAAACTTTTATTGGAGTACAGTTGATTTACGATGTTGTGTTAGTTTCAGGTGTACACCAAAGTGAATCAGTTATACATATACATATATCTACTCTCTCTGGGTCTCAGAGTTATGAGAGAGATGAAAATGAAGATAAAACAGCACCCAGTTTATAGGATTGTGGTGAGGTTTAAATGAGGTGCTAATGCATCCGAGCTGCCCAGCTCCATGCCTAGCTCATACTACCCGCTCAGAAAATGCTAATGGCTCTGTTCTTAGTATCTGTTGGAGGGCATTGATTGGCAATAGGTCTCATATATTAAGAACTGAGTCAGTCAACTATCAAATTTTAATCCAAGTTACAGCAGATAGACACTTGTTTTTATGCTGGACTTACTATTTATTCAACCAGATTGTGGAAAATAGAGTAGTCAGCTAAGGCTTGAAAACATGTGTTAAAAGCAAATATAAGTGGTTGTTTAGGGGCATTTGAGGAATTGAATGCAGGTCCGCTCAGGCGAGGACATGAACGCAGGGCAGCAGGGGTATGCGCGGCGATTCAGTTGCCTTTGTCTGTGGCCCTTGCAGGTGGATTTCCGGGGCCATCCAGAGAAGCTGATGAGACTGCGGAACCCGTGGGGCGAAGTGGAATGGATGGGGGCCTGGAGCGATGAGTAGGTTCTTTCCTCCCTCCGGCCGTGCTCACCTCCCTCTGTGGGCAGGCATCACGCAAAACACGCAGTGATCGTGAGACCCACAGTGGAGTACGCTCGGCAGTGCTTTCCGTCCACAAAGCACACAGCCTGTTCGGAAAGGAGTGTTAGGTGGTTCCAGGTGGGGAAAAGCCAAACAAAAACCACTCAGCTGTAGTCTTCGATTCCTTGCTCTGCTTTGGCATTTGCAAGTTTGGCAGCTCAGTGGAATTTTGCTGAGCGCCGGAGGGTTGGCTTGTTTTCTACCTACCACCGCGGTCATCCAAAGGTGAGACCCGTCACTCTCCGTCGGATTCTTTCCACTCCACAAAGCCTGGTCACTCGGACAAAGGCCAAACCCCTCAGCATCAAGAAGAAACGTGCCTAGAAATAGGAACTGGATCCCAGGAGCCACTGGCCGCCAGAGGCAGTGAGGATGAGTGGGAGTGGCGCCGGCTCCCCCAGAGCTCATTACGGGCGGGCGTAATGATCTCTCCCAACAAAGCCATTAATGAACGGAGGGGCCCAGACCTCTCACAGTGGAGAGTGGCAGCCAGTCAGAGGTGGTGCCTGGACACAGAGGCCTCCTGCGGTGTCCTGGGACAGCTGTGCCCTGGAATCGATGCCACCGTGGTACCGGAGGATGGAGAGAGCATGGCCCAGTTTCCGTCCTAGTTAGCACCGCTGGCATGGCGGAAGCAGGCTGGCGCTGGGGAAGGATGGGGAATTGGCCAGTGTCACTGATGAAGAGCCACCACAAGTGGGAATGGTCATAATAACAACTCACCCCCCCCAGCACATCCTTAAGCCTCGTATGTACCTCATACGTGCTGTCCACACTGCATGATGCCACCAGGGCTTTGGAAGGGAACTTTATTACATTTATGAACTAATCACACATCATTAGTGCTCGTAGCTGGTACTTCCCTTGAGGTTTGCGTCATGAAGAAACACATCCCCAGGGCCACGGATCACCTCTCATATTAAAGATTTTTCATTCTCCTGCCTATGATGGAGCAAAACCCAAAACCTTAGTTCTGCCAACTGCCCCAAAAGGATGTCATGGCTGAATGAAACTGAAACCCCAGTTTCGGCCATTTTAAGCAGCAGCTGCTTCCCAAGCTGCTTACGGGGCTTATAGGACTTTATCTCCTTTCCCCAAAGATGCTCGGTCCCTAACAGGCGGGGATAGGTCCAAGGGTGTGAGGTGATGACAGGCAAGCCCGCAGGCTCCATGTGGAGACGCAGCCAGGGGTATTTATACATGGCTGCTGGGGGAGGAGGGTGCTGCATCTCTGAGGTAACATCCCTAGTCTCAGCCCAATGTCTTTAAATTAGAACTTTTTTTTTTTAAGTTTCAGAAAATTAACTGGGAGAGTTAGGTCAGATCTCATATTCTCCAGCTAGTCCCCTAATCTTTGTTTATAACAAGCACATTCTGAGGTTTGGCTCTTTTTTAAAAAAATGCATTTATTTATTTTATTTATTTATTTTCAGCTGTGTTGGGTCTTCGGTGCTGCGCGCGGGCTTTCTCTAGTTGTGGCGAGCGGGGGCTACTCTTCATTGCATGTGCGGGCTTCTCATTGCCGTGGCTTCTCTCGTTGTGGAGCATGGGCTCTAGGTGCGCGGGCTTCAGTAGTTGTGGCACGTGCGCTCAGTAGTTGTGGCTTGCAGACTCTAGAGCACAGGCTCAGTAGTTGTGGCGCACGGGCTTAGTTGCTCTGCAGCATGTGGGATCTTCCTGGACCAGGGATCGAACCCATGTCCCCTGCATTGGCAGGTGGATTCTCAACCACTGCACCACCAGGGAAGCCCAGGGAAGCCCCTCAGGTTTGGTCTGATCCAATGACTATTTCCATGAACTAAATAGGCCCTGGGTGCTCCCATCTCTGATGCCTAGGGGTCCTGAGAGCCCCCCTGGAGGAAGAGGCTGGGCTTGGGTATGCCCCAGCTTTTATGCAGCGACGGGGAGGTCTTCACGTTTTGCTGAAAGCAATCAGGGAGGGGATTTTTTAAAGATGGATCTGGATACTGCTCAGTTATTTAGCGTTGCATACATATTTAAGGAAAACCTAACTCCTTAAAGGTCAGGTAGCTGGAAATGGCATTTCAGCAAATTATGTGGGTATTGCTATGGAAAGGCCGCCAGCAGGAGGCCTCACAGGGTGACATTACTTCACGGAAATTGGCACAAAACTGGGCCTGATGGTCATTTTGCAGGCTCAGGAAGGGGACCATGTTCATGTGCCCAGAGATGCTCAGACCCTCTCACAGTATCTTCACTTCAGACTGATAGATAAGCCAGAAGGACGTCTCACCAATTGAGAAGCAGTGGAGTGGCCTGTGGCGGCCATTCTCGCAGCTCCTGCCTTGGACTTGCCCAGGCCTGTGATCAGGGCCTGGGGGGCTGAATCAGACATGAATGTAAAACTTGCCTGGAGAGTGAACTTAGAGCAAAGCCATGGCGCAGTGTTCCTGCTGCATGCCTGGGGTCACCCTGTTAGGGCCCGTGGAGCCCCGTCCCTTCCCCAGGCTACACCCCCCTCCCACCCCTGGCTATCATTTCGGTATTCCCCATTTCTCAGGGGGAAGTTGGGCTGCAGTAAATAGCTTGCACTGCAGCAAACCCTTCAGGAATGATCACCTCTGCTTCCTTTTAAAAAAACTTTAAATGTTATTCTTTCTTTCCCAGTGCACTAGAGTGGAATTACATAGATCCCAGGCAGAAAGAAAAGCTGGACAAGAAAGCTGAGGATGGAGAGTTCTGGTGAGAGTCACCTGCGGGAGTGCTGTCCCCTTAGTTGTGGGTCCATTCCTGGTTCACAGGTGGGCAGCTGTCTCTAGGTGTTCCAGGAATTCCACATGGTTCCCAGCCAGGAGGGCTTGTTTCTCCTCCCGCTTTTACCCCAGAGTAGTTCTACCTCCGTACCAGTACGTCTGAAGCATTGAAACCAAGATATCTGGGCTTCAACACGGATTAGCTATCAGCTTGTCTTCCTCCGTTTCCATAACTTTCCAGTGAAATAGGAGCACTGTTCCTATCTCTTTAAGTCCAAGATTTAGCATAGCAGCAAAATAAGATAACTTGGGCTTCCCTGGTGGCGCAGTGGTTGAGAGTCCGCCTGCCGATGCAGGGGACACGGGTTCGTGCCCCGGTCCGGGAAGATCCCACATGCCACGGAGTGGCTGGGTCCGTGAGCCATGGCCGCTGAGCCTGCATGTCCGGAGCCTGTGCTCCGCAACGGGAGAGGCCGCGACTGTGAGAGGCCCGTGTACTGCAAAAAAAAAAAAAAAAGATAACTTCCTTCACTCATGGGCTAAGGAAGATAATAGGGACACCGCTAAGAATATGACGTGGTTTAGGGGCCATCTCTAGGCTCCGACTTGAACACCAGTTAGATGTAAACAGGAGGGAACTTGGAGATGGTGGTTTGGTTCAATTTACCTGCCAGGGTCTCTCCAGTTGATGGTTTCGTCTCTTTGCGGGGTTGGTTAGATATGAGTGGGGGTTCTCTAAGAAAAATGGAGATGCTAACAGTAGTGAGGAATGTGGTCAATGACCCCTGCATATTTGTACAGTGGGCTGCAGAAAAGACTCGAGCTAGCCCACGGCCTTTGGTCCATCCTGTGCCCAGGGGGCACGCGTTCCATCACTTTTCCAGCCCAGCTCTCTCGACTGAGAGCCCAACTGTCCCTCTGCCCCCAGGATGTCTTTTTCGGATTTCTTGAGGCAGTTCTCTCGGCTAGAGATCTGCAACCTGTCCCTGGACTCCCTGAGCAGCGAGGAGGTGCACAAGTGGAACCTGATTCTATTCAATGGGTACTGGATACGGGGCTCCACTGCCGGCGGCTGCCAGCACTCCGCAGGTGAGGCGGGAGCTGCCGTGCTCACCTTCTTCTGGCTTGTCCTCCCAGGGCTGGGCATCCTTATATGTTAATCTTGGGACAGTGCCTTTGCACTCTGTTCTCTGGCTCCTGGCACCCCTTAGTGGCCCAGCTTCTTTCTGGGGCTTGGAGGCCAGGGCAGCAGTGGTGGGTGGCGGCTCTGCAGCCATTCACCCGGGGCCTGATCTCAGGTAACATCATTCTTCAGCGTCTGTGTGTTCAGACTATCTCTGCTTCACCCACCTGCCCCCTGCCCGCCAAGGCCGTTCTTCTTCGTACTAACCATGCTCTTGTCACCCTGCACCAAGGCCTCTTGTTTTTCTCTGAGGCTTCCTCCATCCCCATGTGGCCCGGCTGGCTGGCAACCGGCCCACTGCGCCCTGGGACAGAGGCTAACGGTGCGCTAGAGGGACGCGGGTTGGGCATCACTGTATCAGCAGACCGCATCTATCCGAGCGGCCATTCTGCTTTGTTTGCACCCGAGTCAGACCGCCTGGGTCAGGGGTGGTCACACACAGGGTGTGCTAATGGCCACTGTCCACTCCCCTGGTCGTCATCAGAACTCCCTCCCTGGTGGGGATAGCCTGGCGCAAACCGCTGCCTCTGCACTAACCCGGGCCCTCATCTTATTAAAGGTGGGAAGGCTTCCCTGTTCGCGGGAGACCACTAGTATCTACACATAGAGGCTCCTCCTAGGTTGAATCAGCTGAGGCAACACCAGAGGAAGAAACTCCGAAAAACAACCCCACATCTCTAAGGAGAAATGAAAGAAAGCAAAACCCACGCTCTCCACTGCCCACCTCCCCAGGCCCGGTCCTGGTCTGACGTTGACATTGTTAACCGACTTCGACTTGTAAGCATTGGGCCTTGTTCTCACAGCAGAGCTCATTGCAGGCCTGTGCTCAGGGCGTGGAAGCAGCATTAGAATAAAATCCCATGTGGGTGCAGTCCTGGGTCCTGACCGGGTCTCTTGTTCATTATCCCCATCCAACCCGAGCTCCCATTTCTGACGGCAGAGATGGAAGGAGGGTGGTCCTTTCCTGCCACTGTCGCTCGGATGCCCGGTGCAACAGCTCTGGGACCCTGGGAGGGTCGTCTCCCTGGTCTGAGCTTCAATTTCCCAATCGTCAAAGTGGAGGGATAATACCCACCTTCGGAAGCGCTTTGTAAATGGTGTAGCGTTATACAAATGGGATGTGTTATCTTTATGGCCCATTTTCTTCTTCCAGCTCTGTTAAGGAGTCAACAAAAAATGTAGGGATTGCAGTGATGTTGCATTTGGGAGAAATTAAAATATGCTCACCATTAGCAAGCTCTTAGAAAAAGTGTAGGAAATTTGCATGGATCATTTTGGGAGCTCGGAATTGTAGGGGTGCCTAAGGTATCTGTCTGCACGAAATCGCTACCCCATCTGTGCCGCCAGCTAGCTGTCGGGACAGATGGACTGTTCCTGCCCTTTGGTAATGATGTAAGTTTAGAAGATTACAGAATTGTCTCTGGCTCCTCTGGAATCGACAGATATTTGTTTTAAAATCTACACACTTGTAGGGGTATCCCTGGTGGCGCAGTGGTTGAGAGTCTGCCTGCCGATGCAGGGGACACGGCTTTGTGCCCTGGTCCGGGAAGATCCCACATGCCGCGGAGCGGCTGGGTCCGTGAGCCATGGCCGCTGAGCCTGCGCGTCCGGAGCCTGTGCTCCGCAATGGGAGAGGCCACAACAGTGAGAGGCCCGCGTACCGCAAAAAAAAAAAAAAAAAAAATCTACACACTTGTGCCTTAGATAAAAGAAAAAAATCTGGAAGTTCTGGGAAGGTGGAATTGAATAAGTAATTTTATTGTTAAGAAAATATAATAACCAGTGGCTCTTGGTCACCTGTGAATGCCCTGTTATTGTATCATGTTGGACCCTTACCTAGAAGATCTAAGCACTCTCTCCATCCCCCACCCCTTTCTTCCCCCAGGGCACATCGTTATTGAAATTACTGAGGCCCTGGCATGGAGATGGCTGCCAAGCCTATCTTCCTCAATCATACTCTGCCACTTGAGTCAGTCATAGAATTGCTGTGTGTCCCTGGATGACCCATTTGCCCTCTCTGTGCCTTGGCTTGTACAGTCACTATTTGGAGAGATTTTTTTGTTTTAAGGTCATATTTGAAATGAAGCAGTGTTTTAAAATATCCATAGGTGGTACAGCAGGCGTGCTTCTTAATTGCCAATTATTATTCCTTGGGCATTATTAAATGACGTACTCTTGAGGGAGCGTCCTTCATCTCTGGCTGCCACGCTGAGCCATCTAGTGGGGCCCCTGGATCAATGGACAGAGGATCAGCAATCATGGCTGTTTTGGGCTGTGATCTGAAGCGGGGGCCCGTCAGACAGGCTTCCCAGGGGGCAAGAGTGGTTGGTCATCTTCTTATAGTCTGTCAGGAGAGGCCTCCTTGGTAGCTAGATTTTGCTAGAATTGTCCTCATCTGTTTCAGGGACCTGCTTTTCCCCCCAGAGACCTCCTTCCTCCAGGAGATGGGTTCATCTTCACAGGTCAGTTCTTCACAGGCTGAGAACAAGGAGATGTTAATCATTTCCCCAGAAGACTTGGAGTTTCCTTCCCAGGGGGACCCAGTGTAGCCCTGGGACCACGGGACCTTGAATATCCCGTCAAGTATATCTGGGCCCTGGTTGATCAAATGGACAAGTGTAAAGTTTCCACGTGCTGTGGGGTGTGTGTGCTGGTATGTGGGTGGGGTAGGGAGATAGGAGGAAATACTGACCACCTTGTAAAGCAAACTTGCTAAGCCCTGCTTACCCGGCACAGTTTGGCCAGAGTTATGTTTCCTTGAGATGATCAAAATTCCTCCCTTTCGTTCTATTTTTCCCGATCTCCTCACACCCCCTGGGGGGAACCACCATCTCCTGGGTGACTTCTAGCCGCTTACTGGACCAATCCCCAGTTCAAAATCTCTTTGGACGAGGTGGGCGACCACCAGGAGGAGAGCATTGGTGAACCCGGCTGCACGGTGCTGCTGGGGCCGCTGCAGAAGAATCGCAGGCGACAGAAGAGGATGGGACAGGGCATGCTCAGCATAGCCGATGCTGTCTACAAGGTACTCTGGAGCTGGGGTCAGCCGTCACGGCACGCCTGATGTCCTTGGTCAGAATATTTTGCCCAGCAATTGAAGCGAATCTTTCTTATTGTTTGGATGTCCCTAATCAAGCATTTTCCTTGCTCCCCAAAATGCCTCCCCCAGTGGCCTTACTGAGGCCTGAATTCCACAATTAGAGATTCATTCCTCTGGCTTAAATCTCTACTGTTAACACTGAGACGTGTAATCCATTAAGCTTTGTCTGTCATTGAGGGTTCAGTGTAACTACACTTATTAGACTCTCTCCGGGTATAGGCTTCTCAGGGGACAGGAGCCAAGAAGGTGACACAAGGAGTATGAGGACATCACAGAGTGGGAGAAGGGAGCCAAAGACAAATCCTCTTTCTCCCTGGGCAACCTTGAAACACTTGTTGGGACACACAAGGCGTGGGCTGGGGTGAAAGGAGCCCCAGGTCATTTTCAGTTCTAGTGTCTCTGGATGGAAGGTCACAGCTGGCTCTGGGCTCAGGCTGCAGTGCGTGTCTCAATACCCCAGTTTGCCCTGTAACCACCCCTCTATAGATTTCACAGCCTAACAGGTAGGTTAAAGCAAGACCTCTGGGTCTTGACAAGTCTAGCCAGGATCGAATTGGAATCCACTTATTTTACGTAGGCAAAGACTTTTTATAACGAATTCCGGAGGGATTCGTGGTGGTTGTTTTTATAGAATTTTGTTAAAAGTGAATTTCTTGGGAAAAATATAATTCTAATCAGAAACACCAAGAGCTGGCTGGAAGCCCAACATCTCAGTATACATAAATGCATGGGAAAGAAGTACTGTAATAAGAAACCAGTAAGGAAAAGTGCAATTGTCAAGCTCACGTGACCTCCAGCCCCTTTCTTTCACTTATTTTGGAACTTAGAGCTTTAGAGTTTTGTGTGTGTGTGTGTGTGTGTGTGTGTGTGTGTGTGTGTGTGTGTGTGTGTGTATGTATGAGTATTTTGTGTTGGAGGAATGGGAGTTGGACAATAATTGCTGCTTGATGGCTGGAGAAAAGTATTTCAAATAAATAAGCTCCAATTCTACTCCAGCGTATCCCTTCCATCCCCACCTAGAATGTAAGTAGGACCAAAACAGATGTTTTGCTTATAGGGATAAAAAACCAAGAAAGCACTTACCCTATGCATATCAATTCAACACTTCTTTAGTGCGTATCTGCCGCGTGCCAGGTGCCGTGCTGAAAGCTGAGATCCAGAGGAAGAGCAGAAGGTTATCGACCTCAGGGTGCTCACAGTCTAGAGGGAGAACCACACACACACTCCACTAGCTACAGGGCAGGGCAGATCTGCTATGACGGGGACCAGCACGGTGAGCTGAGGTCTCCTCAGAGAGGGATAGCTTCGTGGAGGAGAAGAATTTGATCAGGGTGTCAAAAAATGCAGGTAGGGCTTCCCTGGTGGCGCAGTGGTTGACAGTCCGCCTGCCGATGCAGGGGACGCGGGTTTGTGCTCCGGTCCAGGAAGATCCCACATGCCGCGGAGCGGCTGGGCCCGTGAGCCATGGCCGCTGAGCCTGCGTGTCCGGAGCCTGTGCTTCGCAACGGGAGAGGCCACAACAGTGAGAGGCCAGTGTATTGGGAAAAAAAAAAAAAAGAGCTGGATTTCAAAGGTGGACAAGGGAGAACATTCCAGCCATAGGGGACATCATGTGCTTCTTGACAGCTGGAGAGGAAGTGACAGTTTGGGAGAGCAGGCAGGAGGTGGGCGTGGCCAAAGGGTGGGCTGAATGGGGACTGTGGCCACCAGCTCTTCATCCACCAGCTCTACCTTCTATAACCGGATCAACAAAGCGTTCTTTCATAGGTACGTGAGCTAACACACGGAAATAGCTTTGTGGGCATGGCATTTGCTCTCGTAAATAATATATACGGCATGTCAATTTTTCAGACATTAGTTTACAGCTGCTTATAAAATAACCCCATGTATGTGATCCGTGGACCTTCCTCTTAGAGCCAGAGGCATATAAATTAGAGCATGACGTCTGTGAACACAGCCCCTTTAACGTCAGGGTGAGGAAGGTGTACAGCCCTGTAGGGAGTGTCTGTGCCTGGGCTTGTAGAAAGTACCTGGTGTTGGAGAGAGGCCATGTAGGGATTGCAGGGGGTACCATTCTCTGACCCCTGGAACTGCTTCTTCTGGCTTTAACTGTCTGCAAACTGGAGTCTGGTTTGAGGTGGGAAACTGACAGTGACTGAGGAACAGCCAGAAACCCCCAAAGGCTAAAAAGCCCTGCTGTGACAACAGGCTCCTGCCACACAGGCCTGTCATTTGCATCCAGGATATCTTGCATTTCAAAGGTGACTGTCCCTTGCCATCCATCAGTGGGCAAGGCTGGCCTGCGCTCCTGTCTGGACGCTGTGGCTGGGGACTTGTGCCACCTGAGGCCTGGCTGGCTGGCTCAGTTCCTGCCTGGGGCCTCTTGGCAGTGGAATCAGAGCATATCGCCTGCGGCGGTGGGCGGGGTGAATGCAAAGACAGCCGAAGTGGTTGAGAGTCCCTGCCCAGGGGGTGAAGGCTGTTGGGAGGCAGATCCCCCGAGGACCTCTGCTCTCCCAGACAGCCGGGACCTCTGCATGCGGGATTTTAGCTTTAGATGCAAACTTAGAGGAGTGACTGCAGACTTTTCTACCTCTGCTGCCAATCATAAACAGGGGCTTCGGAGTGAGGATGTCAGCTGACCCAAATTTTCCCTAATTTTTTTCCCTCAGAGTTGGCAGCTGCCCACAGACCTAAGCCACAAACAATGCCCTTGCTACTCTTCTGGTCAAAAGAGCCTGCTTGGGAGGGGCAAAGGTGGGAAAAGGACCAGGGGGGATTGAACCCTCTTCAGAGCCTTCTCTGGCATGGGAGGACTCCCACTCTGCATCTGAGATCTCCTGTGGGCATCACCATTTCCATTTGCAAATAATTGGACTTAACTCTACCTAGACTAGTGAAAAAGGAATTTACCAGCTCCTGTCACCAAACCCAGGGAAGGACAGGGATGCTTAGGACTGGGGACGTGCCTGCTCTCAGGACCCTTTCTCTTCACATCTCCCCTCTGGTGTCAATGCCATCTTCCTGGTCCGGCTTTCTGCACAGTCTCTCTAATATCACCCACATAAAACAAGGGGGCCCCTTCCCTTAGTTCCAATGTGAAAATCCTAGAGGAGTCTGTGATGGACTCAGCCTGGGTCACGTGCCTATTCCTGGACCAATCCCTGTAGCCAGTGGTGATTAAATTATGTCTCGAGTTGAGTGAGACCCCTTTCTGGCCAAGCCCTTGATCTGGAGGCCAGGTCTCTAGGTCTGTAAGATGGTAGTTCTCCTTTAACCCCCAAGGTTAGTCCTCCTCAAACATTTGGGGTCCTGGTAGATTATACAATATGAAAATAAAGGAGAACTTTTTTCTCCTTTCGGTTTTCTAGGGTTCAGTAGTCCACAGATGGCCTTGAAAATTCACCAATGACTTTCCAGTTTCAGAAATGCTAATGTCTCTCACTTTAGCACAGAATTCCTACCAGTGGCCCAGGACTGCACAGTCTGTGGGCCAGATGTGGGGAGGGACACAAAGGCACAAAGGGAGGCCCACGGCACCCTCAGGTGACATGCTCTTGTCTCCTGCCCTGTAGGTCCCCAAAAAGGTATGTGAACACTGACGGAGATGTCCTCCTTGGTAAGGAACAGCTGGGCTGCCTTCGTGATGGGCACCCAGTGGCATGTGCTTCCTCTGATGGAAGCCGGTTCTCCCACAAACCGACCCCCACAGGATCCGGTGAGCTGCTAACCCTGAGAGAGCTGGTAAAGACACTTGCGTCCCACCCGCCAGGAAGGGGACAGTGGTGACCTGTGCCCCTTGTGTGCCTGGTGGTCTGATACAAACAAGATGACTGTAGCTCACTTAGGCTCCTGTTTATCTAGCCGACAGAAATAAAGGCCCAGAGAAGGAAGCACCACCTTGATCTTTTTGGCTCCCAGCTTTTCCTGCATCTCCCCAGTGATTTACAGCTGGGTTAGAGAGGCATGTCATCAGGGTCGTACTTACATCTGGGGTTTCCTGCTACGGTCCCAGGCCTCGCCCAGCTATCCCAGTGGCCTCGTGGGCAGGGGCTGGTGGGGTGCTGTGAGACTGCCTCATCCATGCAGCTGGTACACAGTCAGGCCCCAGCTCGGCCCAGCCCAGCGAGCCTCTTCTCGGCTGCCGCCAGGGACACCTGGGAGCTCTTAGACGTCTCCACGCCCAGACCAATTATGGCAGAATCTCTGGGATGATTCCAACGTGCGGCCAAGGTTAGGAACCACTTGTTCTGTCTGGGGCTACCCCAGCCGGAGTCTATTACTCGAATGATGTAGGGGTACATTTGCCCTGCTGTGCTAATCCCTGCTCCCCCGGGGTTCTCAGCCTTGGCCACCTGGTAGCATGTGCCAATGAGGTCCACGTTCACAGGTTCCAGCCTATGCCTTCTTCCAAGGCTGCCGATCGCTGGTCTACCCTGCCTGATGGCTCCCAGATGCATATTATTGGTTATGGAGGCAACAGACAAGAGTGAATGGATGATTTAGGGCATGCCCCTCTTCACTACTCAAAAGTCATTAAATTCAAACGTGCACTAAGTCTGATGGGTGGTGGCCCCCATCAGAAGCGGCCCGTCTATGAGAGCGAGGTCCTCTGCACACACAGTGGGGCCTCCAGGAGCATCTCCCGGTGCTCTCCGTGCGTCGCTGTGGAGCCTGTGCTCTGCAGGTGCCGGTGGCTCTTTGGTCAGCGGTTTCAAGGCCTGCGGGGCTTGTGAAAGCACAGGCTGCTGGGCCCCAGCCCCAGAGTCTCTGATTCCGCAGGTCTGGCTTGGGGCCCGAGGACCTGCACTTTCAACAAGCCCCCCAGGGGTGCTCACGCTGACCCTGGGCCCACACACTCATGGCTGGGCCAGGCCACGGGGAGGTGCGAGGGCCAGGGCCCTGGTGGCACATGCCTGTGTGGAGTCCCCAGTAGGACAGAGGGGCCCCAGCTCCTGCCTCCGTGCTCTCCACCTCTCACTCTGGCCTCCCAGGTGAGGCGTCTGCAATCTGTCCCGCCCCTGGGTTCCTGCTAGAACTCAGTTTGCCCCGTTCCCTTCCCACCTCCCATCCCACACTTCTCCTTCTCCCCTGCTGGTTTCCTGTTTCCTCCCCTCGCAGTCATCAGGGAGGGCAAGAATGACATTTAGCCCCTTAACACTTGCACTCGGCCAAGGCCTTGCTGGCCATGCCCCAGCATTCTGCCCAGAGTAGAAAACTTCTGGTGGGTGGGGGGGGGATCCCAAGGCTGTGGCTGCTCTGGTGCCCAGGTCAGCAGGGGCAGGCTGGGGGGTCCCGCTGTGCCAAAGAGGGTCGGGTGACCACGAATAGGCACTGTCTACCCTGGGGTGGGCAGTCCAGCTCTGGGTCACACAGAAGTCACAGCCCTTGCAGTTCACCAGCACCTGCGCTGTCACAGGCATCTTGATGAAGACTGGGCATGAAGATACAGTGCCATGGGGAGGCTTCATCACAGCAGCAATAACACCGGCAACAGCGTTTTCAAAGCACTCTATAGCCACTAATTAGCCCGTGGCCTACGACCACAACCTCCCTCTCCCTCCAGCAAACAGATGGGTCTTGGGGAGCATCTTCTGCCTCCCAGGAGGGCCAGGCCTCCCTCGGGGTGGCCAGCCCCTCTGTCTGCCTCCCTGCCCCGCCCCTCCCCCAAATCTGATCACTCTGGTTACCTCACAGAGCAATTTTCCAAGCCAGGCCAAGGTGAGCAGGCCCTCCTGGCTGCTGTTGCTTGGGAACCAGTATTTAAGCCACAGGCCTGTATTGGGGAGCTCAGCGCCACACCCCCAGGTACAGCTGCAGAGTGAGAGTCTGTTGGATTCAATGAGGGATGATTCATGAGGACAGATATCCAGAGAGAAGCTGAGCACACACACTGAGCACACTTGCTGTCCAATCCTTCATTTACGCAGGAAGAGGGAAAGGGGTCTGGCCAAGGTCAGTGCCTCAACCTGGGCCGGGCACCCAGAGGTGCTCTGAACACATTTGATGATGGACACACGGTGAGCTCACGACAGAATCCAAGGCTTCCTGATTCTCAGCCCAGGGTTAAAAATCAACCGTCCCTAAATTAGTGCGATAAAACCCAACTCTGGGGCCTTCATCTTCCAGGATTTCACAAGACATTGACCCTGACTGTTGCTTTGCACAGCTGGAGAGCCACAGGGATGAGCACCTGGGCCGGGTCTCCTTCCTGGGCCGCAAGCCTTCCGCCCGCTCCAGCACCTACGTCAACCTGCACCAGGTCTCGGCACGTGTGCAGCTGTCCCCCAGGGAGTACGTGGTGGTGCCGTCCACCTTTGGGCCCTTCAAGGACGGCGACGTCTGCCTGAGGGTGTTCTTGGAGAAGAAGGCCAAGGCCCTGGGCGTGTCCTTTCCCTCCGGGGTGGCGGGGGTGACAGGGGGACCTGGCTCCGCGCAGGTGCAGGCCCTGTCGCTGTGCGGGACCTACCCCCGGCTCCCAGAAGAAATTTGTAGAACACCATAGATCTCAAGGGTCCTTCACTAGGTGTCCCGCTACTGCCCCTACACGTTGGTCTGTAGGACATGGGGGAGTTTTCCTTAAAAAAGGTCAAGGCTAGAGAGAAAGGGCACCAGTAACAGCCTGATTAGAGCGTTTTCCTTGCAGTGGGGATGGGCACCTCATAGAGGAGGATCTAGATGAGAGCACCGCCTCTTCCCTTACACACACCACACACACACACACACCACAGACATACACACACACAACACAGACGTATACCATACACATCCACAACACATACATACACACACAGACACACACCACATATACCACACACACACACACACCACACTGCACCACGTAAACCATGTGCGTGTGTGCATGGACACGTGGGCTGTGGGCTTGGTGGCTTACTCCTCAGACACCATTTCAACAGGGATTCACATAGCTGGGTTACTAGGGGAAGATGAGAATAGTAACTGGGGCAAGGTGGGGAGAGAATTCCCCAGAAGAGTGATCCACCAGGGGGAACATTCTAGATTCCATGGGGTGCCCACTGAACTTGGCAGTTCTTGTCTCTGGTGAAAAACTCAGGGTGGGGGGGCGGTTGGGGAGGTGAAGGAAGGGGTCCTGGTTCAGTTTATGCAGTTTGGTGCTAGTAGGAACTGAAGGTCTTGCGTAGGAATCCAATCCCTCAGCAGAGCTAAAAACTTCCTAAAAGAACCTAGCCATTAGCTGTATGTTTGACTTACTCATATTTGTTTTTTTCTTTCTTTGTGTTTTAGGGAAATTGGGGATGTAGTAGCTGGAAGCCCACATGAGGTATGCCGCATTTTAGTATGCCAAGCTCTGACACTGATGCATAGCAGTCATTTGGGATTTCTTATTGATTCATAACTGCTCTTTATATACTGAGGACGATAACTTTATTCATCAGGGCCACAACATTTTCTAGGTCCTGACTCTTCCTGATGAAGATGAGATAGACGCAGCACCCGGAACCCAGGCTTTGTAACACATTCCTACCCCGTAGGGGGAGTCTGAGTGTCCCCCACATTCAGGCAGGTGGATCCTCAGAGCACTTGCTGTGAGCTTGAGCACTTCTGGGTGGGATGGAGAAGGCGATGGGAGAAAGAGATCTAGTCCCTGCTCTTAGACAGACCTCCATCCAGTCTTTTAGACAAATGACAGAAGCATAAGGAAAAAGATGAAGGGCAGCTCACGTCAGCAATGGAACTAAGCCTGTGTGAATGTAGTCTGAGGGTGCTGGAGTGAGCACCTCCTTTGGGAGACTCCGTGGGGGAGGTCATTTCAGAGCAGACTTTGGAGGAAGAAATGCACAGAGTTTGTGGGTTCACCTGCTTCACTCCCTCGACCCCTCCCTCCCTGCCCTGTTTCTCAGATGCGGTGCACAGGGGCAGCACGTTGAGTGTGGCTGTTTTGTGAGGGGTAGTGGTATTATCTGGCATATATCAAATCTTTAAGCTCTTATTTCTGCAGATGCATGAGGAGATGCCAAAGATGGACCTATCTTGCCCTGGGGGCGGGGCAGTTATGCTGTGAGTCTATTAGATAGAAAACATGTGCCCCATTGTCTGTTCCTTCTCATTCCCATTAGTCTCTGAACTGGACTTCGTGCCCAGTAGTTAAGCTAATGGTCAGTAGCGGCCCCTGCCTTGAGTCAGCTGCAGTCCTGGCACCAGAGGCCCTTTCTGTGCTTCTGCCTCTGGGTGGTCCCAGCTGGTCAGAGCTCTCCCTCCTGCCCCCTTCCCCTTCCGCACTGCAGGTAGATGCCAGCTCAGCCTCTTCCCTGCCCCCCAGGCCTTGTCTCTCACAGTAGCTGCTCCTCCTAGTGGTCCCAAGTGTGTTAGAAAGGCCAGTGTGCCAATTGTGGATCTGAGTCCACAATTCAGGTGGGAAGAACTATCCTTCCCCCACTCCCCCTTTTTTTTCCCTGCTAAATCAACTTAAAACTGACTCTACCATCATCAAAAATTCTACAAATAATAAATGCTGGAGAGGGCGTGGAGAAAAGAGAACCCTCCTACACTGTTGGTGGGAATGTAAATTGGTACAGCTACTATGGAGAAGAGTATGGAGGTTCCTTAAAAAAACTAGAAATAGAGCTATCACATGACCCAGCAATCCCACTCCCGGCCACATATCCAGAGAAAACCTTAATTCGAAAAGACACGTGCAACCACAATGTTCATAGCAGCACTATTTACAATAGCCCCGACATGGAAGCAACTCAAGTCTCCATCAACAGATGAGTAGATAAAGAAGATGTGGTATATATGATGATGAAATATTACTCAACCATAAAAAAGAATGAAATAATGCCATTTGCAGAAACATGGATGGACCTAGAGAATATCACACTAAGTGAAGTAAGTCAGACAAAGACAAATATAATATGACATCACTTATATGTAGAATCTAAAAAAATGATACAAATGAACTTATTTACAAAATAGAAACAGACTCACAGACATAGAAAACAAATATATGGTTACCAAAGGAGAAAAGAGGGGGAAGGATAAATTAGGAGTTTGGGATTAACAGATACACACTACAATATATAAAATAGGTAAACAGCAAAGACCTAGTATAACTATACTCAATATCTTGTAATAAACCATAATGGAAAGAATATGAGAAAGAAAATATATACATATATTCTTTCTCATACTCTGAAAGTATATATTTGAATCACTTTTCTGTACACCGGAAACTAACACAATATTGTAAATCAACTACACTTTAATAAAAAAAACTTACTGGGCTTCCCTGGTGGCACAGTGGTTGAGAGTCCGCCTGCCGATGCAGGGGACACGGGTTCGTGCCCCGGTCCGGGAAGATCCCACATGTCGCAGAGCGGCTGGGCCCGTGAGCCATGGCTGCTGAGCCTGTGCTCCGCAACGGGAGAGGCCACAACAGTGAGAGGCCCGCGTACCGCAAAAACAACAACAACAACAACAAAAAGCCCCCAAAACTTACTAAAGCCCCATTTCAGGAGTTCAATATCAGTCATTGTCGGGGTGCACCGTCTCCACCTCCCATGGTCTTGGGGTTTTCTGAAACACCAGGAAGTCTGTACCAGTCACGGGTCCTCACTGTTCTCCCTTGAGATGCCCACTGTCTCAGCTCAGCTCCTTCATGTCTGGCAGCTCTTGGGCTTCTGTACTAGGTCTGCGGCTTAGAATCTTTGGTAAACTAGGAGTCGCCAGGCCTAGGGGACAACCGTCCCTTGAGGTCCCCAGAGCATATGTATGGAGCCATACAAGGGTTCCCATATTTCAGGGCCCTGGGAACGGCCAACATCTTCTTGGTCTCAGGGAAACTTGGCCTTTTCTCTTTAAGGTACCCCTCCCCCTGACACACACACACACACACACACACACACACACACACACACACACACACACACGCCACAGGGATAATATATTCAGGGGACTTAAGACTTTACAGGAGACAGGAAGAGCCATTGCCCTTGCCTTCAAGAACTTCTGTTTTCCTCCCTCCAGAAATCTCCAAGACTTGGACAGCTGGACATTTAAAGGGCCTGCTTGGAATGGGGGAGGGAAAAAAGAAAGCAATTGAACAAACACACTAGAGAAGGGTTGCAAAGATGCTGTCAACATGTAATATGACAACAGTAAAATAATACCTGTTTTTGCCAGGTTGCCTTACCATTTCCAAAGCGTTTTCATGTATATTTTCTCAGAGCAACAGATAATTCCACTACGTTAAGGTCCTTGAGAGCAAGGACCATGTCTTGTTCACCACTACATCTCAGACACAGATACAGAACAGTTCCCAACATGTGCCGGGTGTCCAGTAAATATTTTTTTGAAGGAGTGAACGAACTGAAGTACCGTTTGCCAGACCATGTATGCCATCATTTAAAAGCATCTTTCTCCCTGGTATCCAGAAACTCCCATGTGCAATGACATCCCCTAGTGGTGAAGTACCTGCTATGCACCCGTTTGTGCCTGTGTCCATTTTTTCTTTCACTTTTTTAAAATAAATTTTTATTGGAGTATAGCTGCTTTACAATGTTGTGTTAGTTTCTGCTGCACAGCAAAGAGAATCAACAATACATATACATATAACCCCTCTTTTTTGTATTTCCTTCCATTTAGGTCACCACAGAGCACTGAGTAAAGTTCCCTGTGCTATGCAGTAGGTTCTCATTCATTACCTATTTTATACATAGTAGTGTACAAATGTCAATAGCGATCTCCCAATTCATCCCGCCGCCCCCCCTTCCAAGGGGGACTTGAACTTTTAATATGCTTTGATATTGCACGTTTTCATGTATAACTTGTGTAATTTTTATAAGTACAGTATTTGAATGTCTGCATGATTCCTAGGTAAGAAGGCCATACAGTTGCTTTAATAGAATCCTCCCTATTACTGCAGTTGACTTCTATAGCCAGGACCTTCCCAGTCCCTGAGGGAGAACAGTAGAACTGGAAGGCAGGAATAGTAAGGCCGGTGCTGTAGAGCTGGAGAAGGTGGGTCTGAGCAGCCAGCCCAACCGCAGCGCTGAGATTTATCCTTATTGAAATGTATAGCTCTAGTCTATTTCTTCCTTTTTTTAGAGGTTTTTTTTTTTGATGTGGACCATTTTTAAAGTCTTTATTGAATTTGTTACAATACTGCTTCTGTTTTATGTTTTGGTTTTTTGGTCACGAGGCATGTGGGATCTTAGCTCCCTGACCAGGGATCAAACCTCCACCCCCTGCATTGGAAGGTGAAGCCTTAATCACTGGACCGCCAGGGAAGTCCCTCTCTCTCTCTCTTTCTTGCCCCCTCCCCCCCTCCTTCCCTTCCTTCCTTCCTTTCTTTCCAGTTCATACTCATTTTCCCCCAGAATAATAGAATATTACTGTATGTTCAGAATCTGTAGACTTCACACTAGATTCAGGTTATCGTATATTTTATTACATGGACGATATAAAGCTTTTATTCTACAAGACCACTTTAAAATCATACATGTGTGATGAGAAGTATTTATCATTTCTTCTAAAAACTTTAGATGTATTTTTGGATTTACTCCTCATAAATGTAAACAGTATGATAGGCATTAAATCCCCTGTGTTATCGACGAGGAAGCAGAGCCCTGGCGAGGTTGAGTTGCAGTAGGATGCTGAGAGCAGCTGCTCTGGGGATCAGACTGGTGGCTGGTGAAACAGTGCACAAGCTTGACTTTGAATCCTGCCTCCACCATGTACCAGCTGTGTAATCTTGGCCTGCTACTTAACACTTTTAAACCTCAGTTTCTCCATCTGTGAAATGTGGATAGCAATGAGACCAATCTCATAGAGTACTCATGAGTATTAAATGAACCAATCTATGTATAGTACCTGACAGGTAGTAAGTGCTCAACAAAGGTAAGTACTATTACTACCGCTGCTACTCTTTTTTTTTTTTTTTGTGGTACGCGGGCCTCTCACTGTTTTGGCCTCTCCGTATGCGGAGCACAGGCTCCAGACGCGCAGGCTCCGCGGCATGTGGGATCTTCCCGGACCGGGGCACGAACCCGCGTCCCCTGCATCGGCAGGCGGACTCTCAACCACTGCGCCACCAGGGAAGCCCCGCTGCTACTCTTAATAGTACAGTATCATTGGGCCAGATCAGGCCTTTTGTACTTTCCTGAGGGATGGTTTTGGAAGAAATTGACTTGGTTTTCTGAAACTCTTCAAGACATCTGGGAAACTTGTGACTTTTCTGTCTGGTGATGACAGTTGAGGAGTTTCATTCCATTTTGCAAAGAGCCCATGGTCATATCAGAAAGTCTCTGGACAGTCATTCATATAATGATTAGCAATTTTCGAAGGACTTTGACACACATTAGTTCTCATTTGATTCTCAAATGACCCCATGTAACAAGCCTAGTTAATTTAATACTGGACTTGAGGAAATGGATGTCAGAGCCCTGAGATGGAGTTTCGTAATTGGTCAGTGCGGTGTTTGAACTCCTGTCTTCTGGCTTCCAGTTCTGCTGTTTCCACTAGGCTGTGATTTTAACTCCTTTTTAATCATGTTGCTATTTCAGAATCTGGTGAAAGCTAAGAAAACACATGTTAACGTTACTCCCAATTTTCATGCAATACCTGAAGTTCACAGACCCCTTGAAGGTCATCAGTGAATCTCTTTTAGGAGCCCACAGACCCAGACCGAGATTCTCTGCTGTCAGTGTTGCCACCGATCTCTGAAAGCGATTCAGGGTTGAAATCAGAAATTCAGGGTTGGTGGGGATCACTTCCTCACATCGCTGATAGAGGAAGCCCCTAGACCCCTGGACCTTGCTGGATGGAGAGCTCCTGGGGCCAGGACCTTGGACCGCTCCTGTTTACTGTCATGTACCCCCATCCACCCAGTGTCTGACACACGACAGATATGCGACAGATGTAGTGAGTGACGAGCGAATGAATTTTAAATCTTTGTCTTTCATTCTCCTCAACGAGTCCCATCTTAACTTTGCAATTGCCCTGCCTTTTAGCCACACCCCAATGAGGTGGACAAGAAGACGGCCAGCTCTGGAGCCTGTTTGAGAAGCTTGCAGGGAAGGTGAGTACAGGGCATAGACAGGCTCCCAGATAGGCAGGAGAGTGTTCTGGAAAGCTCAGCTCACCTGAGTCTTTCCCCTCGCATCTCCGTGAGTATAAACGATGAGGCCGCAGGTCTCCGGTCCCCCAACTCTGTCTGTTGCCACTTTCCTGTCTTAAACCTGAGAGGCCTTTCCTGCACTGCTGGGGAGAGGAATCTTGGGACCAAGGCCATTTTTCTTGCTGTGTTGACTGCTTTTTGAGAAAACAGAAAATCCGAATCTCTAGATCCTACCAAAAGCCTTTCTGTGTGTAAACTGGCCCTGTTGGATCAGAGCCCTGACTTTATAAAAAGCGGGGAGGCAAAACTTCCCTATATCAATATCCTTCAGAGATGAGAGGAATCGCTCAGCCCAGGTGGCAGGCGGCTCAGTTAACCTGGCCTGGGATTAGTGTTCACCGGCCCGCCGCCCTGCCTGCCCTCAGGGACACCAGCGGAGCTTGGGCTGCGGAATTCAAGTTGGCCCAGGTGCCGGCACCGCTCAGGGGCACATGGAGCCAGGGGAAGACGCTGGTGTGCCCCCTGCTTCTTCCCTCCCTGTCCTGCTGACTTAGCTTATTGTGATTCCAGTCCTGTGAGGCCATAAGTCAGAGCAGACTCAGGACTGCAAGTGTCACAACTGGCCCCATAGATACAGTGAATGCACTGCTCTTTGAAGGATAATAAGGTTTGCCAAAGGACCTTGGAAGGCATCCGTCATCTTGGGCGGCCATAACAATGTACTGCAGACTGGGAAGCGTATGAAACAGAATAAACAGAAATTTATTTCTCACAGTTCTGGAGGCTGGAAGTCTGAGATCAGGCATGGTTGGATTCTGGGGAGGGCCTTCCTCTAGCTTGCAGACTGTTGAAGTCTCACTGTGTCCTCACAAGGTGGAAAGAGGGTGAGGGATCTGTCTGGGGTTCCTTTTATAAGGGCATTAATCCCACTCAAAAGGGCTTCACCCTTGAGCTTCCCTGGTGGTACAGTGGTTGAGAGTCGGCCTGCTGATGCAGGGGACACGGGTTCGTGCCCCAGTCTGGGAAGATCCCACATGCCGCGGAGCGGCTGGGCCCGTGGGCCATGGCCACAACGGGAGAGGCCACAACAGTGAGAGGCCCGCATACCACAAAAAAAAAAGAAAGAAAAAAAAAAGGGCTTCACCCTCATGACCTAGTCACCTCCCAAAAGTCTCTCCTCCTAATACTATGACATTGGGGATTGGATTTCAACATATGAATTTTTGGGGACGCAAACATTCAGTCCATAACAGAAGGTAAAAACAATGCTCTCCACCCTGCAGGGAAGCTCAGAGCCACTTTCTAGATTTAAGGATAGCGTAGAAGAAAATACATCAGAATCCTTGCAGAAGATAAAACCTGGGAACAAAATTCCTTTATATAGCCATTAAAAAAGCTTTTCAAAAATGAGTCAATCTGTGTTTTAGATGGGCGCTCAGACCAGTGTTTTTGCTAACAAAACCTTGTTGCCTTAGCTGCCAAGGGACCATATTTTATTTAGAACATCAAGACTGATAACAAAGTAGAAGTTCCTATTTGTATAGTTCTTCACGTACCTTATCTTTTCTGTCCGGCCTGGTGGGACAGTATCGGTCACTGTCCCTGCTCTGCGGGTGAAGGGTCAGGCACAGAGAGTTAAGGAGCTTGCTGGGGCACAAGGCCCGGTGAGGGACAGGCCAAGATCTCAACATCCCATTCTTGGCCTGGAGGCTTTTCAGAGGGTCCCCAGGTCTTGTTATTGGGACTGACCGTGCCGTGCTTGAATGAGGCCAGCTGTGCTCACAGGCAAGGCTGCCCTGTGCAGCTCCAACCTCCCTGGTTTCTAGTAGAATAGCCTGGGCCTGGCTGGTGGAGGCGGGGAGAAGTGGGGCCCCATGGGGACAAGTGATAAGACCACACCTCACCAGAGGAAGTGACTTGGCTAAGGTCGCATGGAGAGTAAGGGACGGAGTCACGACTGGAACCCAGATCTCAGTCCAGCATCCCTTCTCTGAGCCTCATTCATCGTCCTGCCCGAGGTCTGCCCTCCAGCTCAGAGTTAAGGGACGAACCGTCCTACGGGCTCAGTGTTTATCCCAAATGCACGTGGGAAATCCTACTCCCCTAAATCTCTACTTCCAGTTTGAGATGGGCTATGCGTGAAATAGCAACTCCCATAGGTGCAGTGGGGAAAGCGGGCACTTTGGGGTGAGACAGTCTTAGGTTTCTGCCACTGGTGGCTGTGAACCCCCAGCAGTTACCTCACATGGAAATGACAATTACATGGTGAATGTATATGGTGTTTAGCAATCACAGTTTCCTTAACTCTCACATGGGTGCAGAGCTGTTGGGAGGGTTTGCGGATGTCCCACATCCGGCGTGTGGCCCGTCAGCACTGCCTCCTGTTATTGCTTCTTGCCATGTCTTGGTCTTGGGTTAGGCAAGCCCGGAGAAAGGTAGCAGGCACCGTGTGCAGCCTTCTGCAGAAGGTGCACCCCGCTCACGCCATTAATATACACTTGCCACCCGGCTATGGGGGCCCCAGAAAAACTGTGAATTGGAGTTTTTTAAAGATGTCGCAGCCTTTTAAAATCATAGAGTCAGTGGACCTGGTGTCTGACTCTACATGAATTTAATGTCTTGAAACGCTTGTCAGGGCCTGACGTGATTTGCATTTGGGTTCCTCTTTCTAGGATTCTGAGATCAGTGTCAATGAACTCAAGACGGCTCTGAATGAGGTGTTTTCCAAACGTAAGTTCTTCCTTGGGGCTTTTCAGGAAGTCTGGGAGCCTAAGACAGATGCTGGGGTGGGGGTGGGGTAAGGATGGGTGCAGGCACTGGGCCAGGGGCACTGCAGATGGGGACAAGGGGCCTTTGGCCTCTGGCCCGGGGCCCTGTTTCCCTCTGGGCTGATAGAGCGTCCAGCAGGTGGGAGAGGCTGGAGCGGGAGGGGTGCTGGGCCGGATGAAGGCGGGGCTTGTGCTGGGGCCAACCGGCCCCGCAGGAAGGAGTCCTGAGTCTTGGGAGGAAAGAAGTTGGGCTGAGAGTAAGTGAAATTTTCCCGCCGAATTTATAACTTTGATACAGTGGGAAACTGCGCAGATCGAAGATCTTGTTCTGTAGCGCATCCCTGGGGAAAGCGTGTGGAGGGGAGGATTCTGACTGTCCTAGGTCGTGACAGTTCTCCGTCTTTAGACTTTAGCAAGCCGCGGGGGCTGTCAGAGGATCACGCTGCACCCAGGTTGAGGAAAGCCTTGCTCCTTCCCTCTGAACCGCAGGCCCATGTAAGCTGGCACGGAACCGGCTTCTTGTTGGGCCCAGGGCTGGGCCAGGGTCAGGCTTCCGCCTGGTCGAGGGATGGGCATGTTCACCCATGGCAACAGGACAGGGGGTGAGCATGCAGGATGCAGGGGCAAGGCCGGGTGTGAGCCCACCTGGGGCCGAGCAGCTCCCCAGGGCTCAGAGCCCAGGCGCAGGCTCAGAGACACCCCGCCCTGCTCCAGCTCTCCCTCCTGCCTTGCAGAGAAAGAGCCCAGGGAGGAAGAGAGGATTTGCAGCGCCTTTGGTTCCTTCCTGCCTTGGGTCTCAGGTGTGGGCAAGGTGAGTATGGAGCCAGGGATGGCTGTAGCTCCCAGGAGATACCTGCAATTTAGCAGTAAGGATAACAGGTGCCGTGTGAGAGGCTGTGTGTCATGGTTGAAAGCTTGGGCTATGGAGACGGGTGGCCTGCGTTTAAATCCCAGCTCTGCCTGGGTCGTGTGATCTTGAGCAAATTATTTAACCTCTCTGGGCCTCAGTTTCCTTATCTATAAAATAGGGATGAAAGTATCTACCACATGGGGTTATTTGGAGGAGTAGAAGTACAGTGCTTAGAACGATACCTAGCCAATAAAAAGTTAGCTGGTTTGTTAAGAACTTGCTATATACCAAGCACTGTGCTAAGAAGTTCACTTCCATTATCTCATTTTAGCCCCAATTAGCTTTGGGGGCAAGTACTGTTCTTATTGATGGAGAAAGAAACCAAAGCTCAGAGATATGAGTTTGCTGAAGTCCCGGTGGCTTGTGAGTAGCAGAGCTGAGGTTCAGACACTGGACCCCGATGCCAGTGCCCACCTGTGCCACCCCCAGGGGGCCCCGCCCAGGAGCCCGCCGCCATGCTCTCTCCTTTCTGTGGCGCTCACATCTGGCTCCGTACTCTGGCTGGCGTCCTCAGTGGCTTCCTACCAGGGAGATTATTTCCCCTGCCTTCAAATGATCCTGATTCCCTCCCTTCTTTTCTATTTAAATATTTAGGAACAGACATCAAATTCGATGGATTCAACATCAACACTTGCAGGGAGATGATCAGCCTGATGGATGCATCCTTTAAATGTCACATTATTTTTACTCTGATCCTGATTTTCAGGACTCCTCCACCTCTCCCAGTGAGATGGAGGCAAGGGAAAGAGGGAGAAGGGAACCAGCATTTTCTGAGCATATGGCAGGTACTTGCTTGAGCTGTAAAGGAAAATGTCATCTCATTTTTGCTCCTCAGTAAGCGCGAGATGATCCATTTTACAGGTGAAGAAACTGAGGTGTGCCCTGTTGAAGTGACTTGTTTAAAATCCTTTAATTCAAAGACAGCAACTATGTGGCATTTGTGACCCTCCTCCTGTTCATCACAGTATTCCTCCCACGAGGCTCCTCCCACGAGGCCCCTCCCTCCTCCTTCTCCCCGGCTGTTTCTATCCCCGTCTGTCTTTGTCTCTCAGTATTGACACGGCCACCACCAGTAGTTGAGAAACATCACACAGGATAAAACCTGTTTGTCACTCTGACCCAGTTTAACCCTCGCTGTGTATTGAAGAATGAGTAAGAGACTTGGGGAGGAATGGGGAAGGTGAGGGCATCCTAGGTGGAAGGAACGGCTTAAATGAAGCGCAGAGTGGGGAAGTGTGGAACATCACGTACTTGAAACTTGGCCTCAGGTGGGTCCAGGTTACCGTTCTCCATGGTGCTGCTGGTGAAGGTGATTTCTTGGAAAACTGGAGCCTAGGAGGGTGCCCCTCAGTTCTGAGGGCTTCATCCGTGATAAGATCTGATGACCTTTGGGGCGGTGGGAATGAACTGTACTTACACGGTAGTCATGCAGAGGAGTCCTGGTTAGGCAGCACGCGTGTGCTGCCCTCTGGTGGGGGTGTCAACCACGGAGAGCGGGTGCTATCCTTGTGGTCCCAGAGCTTCAGACGCTGGGACTCTCCAGCCCTGTGTCCTTCTGTGAGGTCGGCATGGTCCACAGTTTAATTCGTGAGCCACAAAGAACTGTTAAGCGTCGATTCATTTTTCTACAAATATTTCTTTGATTTCTGAATCATTCTTCTCAAACTTGCCTATCGACTTTAACTTAGATTTGAGGGTGACCTTGTAGTCACTCACTCATTGTTCCCAGGGGTATTTGCATTTTCATGGCTCCAGGAGGACCGTGACTCAGTCATTCTTCAAGAGGGTCTGTTCCACGATTTGGATGCTTTGGGGCAGAGGTTCTGAACCCGGATATGCAGCAGAGCTGCCCATGGAGCCTTGTGTAAATATAACAGCTTTATTTAGATATAATTCACATACCACCCAATGTACCCATTTACAGGGTACAGTTCAATGGTTTTTAGTATATTCACAGAGTTGTATAAACATCAACCACCCATTTTAGAGCATTTTTATCACCCCCAAAAGAGACCCTGCACCCATATTAGCAGTCACTCACCTTTTCCTCTCAACAACCTGAAACCCTCTGCCCTACAACAACTTTGTCTATAGATTTGCCTGTTCCGGATATTTTCATGTAAATGGAATCATATAACATGTGGTCCACTATAGCATGTATCAGCACTTAAAAACCATGAGGTTTTAACAATCCAGTTGCCTGAGTCTCACTCCTGGAGATGCTGATTCATTAAGTCTGGGATGGGGCCCGGGAGTCTGTAGGCAATTCCATCTGGGATTGAGGATACATTGGTGCTCTGGGACAAGGGCTTTGGAACAGACAGGAGTCCAAGTTCTGGCTCCACCACAGTTATTGAATGCTCTGAACCTCAGTTTCTTCTCCCGGAAAATGGAATAACAATATGTAGCTTGTGAGGATGAAATGAGATACAAGTATGCATGGGACGAGCTAGACCAGAGCGTTAGCCCTCCTTGTAGACCACTCTTCTCAGGTATGTTGGTTGAAGTATTAGGACTTGAAGGCTGTGGTGCATCCAACACTCAGCGTGGATCGTGGAAATAAGGACACAGACTTTCTTAAAGGGTGAGGTTTATACTCTTGGATGTAAATGTGACTTTTTGTTTAGCTAGTTGAAGGAGGTGGGAATGATGTTCTGTTTCAGAATTTTAACATCTGAGCTGTAACACACTGGTGTCTAGCGATTAGTTGGGATGGCTGAGAAAAGGGTAGAGTTTCAAAGAGACTGAACTTCATGAGGGTAGGGACAGTTCAAAACCAGCCCCCCAGGTCGAGCCCAGTGCTTATCAATATTGCTGGACACAGAGAATTGCACACAACCCCTGGCCTGTTTGGGTTGAACAGTGGCCTATGAGCCAGCTGTGCTCCTGGGACCATGTCCCAGGGTCCCAGGAATCAGTGTTGAGAAGCTCAGAGCTCCTGCAGGACACCAGACAAACATCTGTAGACCGTGTGGCAGAGAATCCCAATCCCGTGCTCCTGAGGACTCTTCTGATAACATTTTTTTAAAAAAAATATTTATTTATTTGGCTGCGCTGGGTCTTAGTTGTGGCATGCACGATCTTCGTTGCCGTGTGTGGGATCTTTATTGCGGCATGCAGGATCTTTAGTTGCGGCATGCGGGATCTTTAGTTGCGGCATGTGAACTCTTAGTTGTGGCATGTGGGATCTAGTTCCCTGACCAGGGATCGAACCCAGGCTCCCTGCATTAGGAGCACAGAGTCTTAGCCACTGGACCACGAGGAAAGTCCCTCTGATAACATTTTGACATCAACTATCAATGACATCAATATCAACCAGACATTTAAATCTGGAAGGGAATTTACAACAGACCATAGAGCTCAACCCCTCAATGACCCAGGATGACGAGGGTGCTGGATGCTAATGAACGGAGGGCGTTAGGCTCCTGACTTGCCCTTTGCTCCTATCTCTGTACCTGACCTCAAAGGAGGGCCTTGGTGAGTGTTTGACTCTTTAATCTTTATTTGAATTTGTCTCCCACCAACATTTCCCAACGTGACCCCAGGGCCCTGCTTACTACAGACACGGATGTTCACTGAGGTCTTCAGACACTCACTGTGCAAGGTCACAAGAGAACGAAATCCATAGAGCATGTGGAATCTGGGCTTGATCATGTTGGCCTTTAACCTGCTTAGAGCAATGGGACGGGCACCTTGGGGCTGGTGGAATTCAAGATGCTCTGGTTGAAGATTCAGAAGTAGCTGGTAACCCCTCTCCCTGTTGTGCATACTCTGGGCTCTTGTCACCGTCCTCTGTTCTGTTTCTAGACCCTCGCCTTCCATGACACCCATTCCTGATTCTATTTGCTGCCCTGGTCTGACCAGATCCTTCATCATGGTCAAAGGCAACACCAAACCTGGACATACTGTTCAGGAAGGACTAAGGAGTCAATGAGAGATTGCCAGTTCTGTCAACGGAAGTGCTGTCAATGTGCCTGTGCTGTCACAGGAAGTTCCCCTGTTCACAGGGCAAAAGGACTAGCACCGGCCCTCAGCCCAAGCGCTTAATTTTGTTCTGGAAACTTCTTGGGACGAATCAGTGAAGCCTTCTCTGAGGGTGTCCCTGTTCTGAGGAAGTGGTGGGGTGGAGGGAGATGGTTCTGCAGGGGCCACAGAAAGCTGTTTTCTACGTGGAAATTTTCTTCTACTTTACGAGATCTATCGGGAAACCGATTACAACCACTCGGGGACCATGGATGCCCACGAGATGAGGACAGCCCTGAAGAAGGCAGGTGAGGACACATCCTGTAGACAAGGTCTTGAGACCCAGATGTGCTCACTTTATTTTAATTTAATTTTTAAAAACTTTTATTTATTTATATATTTTTAACATTTTTATTGAAGTATAATGGCTTTACAATGGTGGGTTAGCTTCTGTTTTATAACAAAGTGAATCAGTTATACATATACATATATCACCATATCTCCTCCCTCTTGCGTCTCCCTCCCAGACTCCCTATCCCACCCCTCTAGGTGGTCACAAAGCACTGAGCTGATCTCCCTGTGCTATGCAGCTGCTTCCCACTAGCTGTCTGTTTTACATTTGGTAGTGTATATATGTCCATATATACACTACCACGCTCTCACTTTGTCCCAACTTACCCTTCCCCATCTCCGTGTCCTCAAGTCCATTCTCTAGTAGGTCTGCATCTTTATTACCGTCTTACCCCTTGGTTCTTCATGCCTTTTTTTTTTTTTTTTTACTTTCCATATATATGTGTTAGCATACAGTATTTGTTTTTCTCTTTCTGACATACTTCACTCTGTATGACAGACTCTATGTCAATCCACCTCACTACGAATAACTCAATTTCATTTCTTTTTATGGCTGAGTAATATTCCATTGTATACATGTGCCACATCTTCTTTATCCATTCACCTGTCAGTGGACACTTAGCTTGCTTCCATGTCCTGGCTATTGTAAATAGAGCTGTGATGAGCATTGTGGTACATGACTCTTCTTGAATTATGGTTTTCTCAGGGTATATGCCCAGTAGTGGGATTAGTGGGTCGTATGGTAGTTCTGTTTGTAGTTTTTTAAGGAACCTCCATACTGTTCTCCATAGTGGCTGTACCAATTCACATTCCCACCAACAGAGCAAGAGGGTTCCCTTTTCTCCACACCCTCTCCAGCATTTATTGTTTGTAGAGTTTTGATGATGGCCATTTGGACCGGTGTGAGATGATATCGCATTGCAGTTTTGATTTGCATTTCTCTAATGATTAATGAAGTTGAGCATTCTTTCATGTGTATGTTGGAAATCTGTATATCTTCTTTGGAGAAATGACTATTTAGGTCTTCTGCCCATGTTTGGATTGGGTTGTTTGTTTTTTTGATATTGAGCTGCATGAGCTGCTTGTAAATTTTGGAGTTGCTTCATCTGCTTCATTTGCAAATATTTTCTCCCATTCTGAGGGTTGTCTTTTCATCTTTTTTATGGTTTCCTTTGCTGTGCAAAAGCCTTTAAGTTTGATTAGGTTCCATTTGTTGATTTTTGTTTTTATTTCCCTTTCTCTAGGAGGTGGGTCAGAAAGGATCTTGCTGTGACTTATGTCATAGAGTGTTCTGCCTATGTTTTCCTCTAAGAGTTTTATAGTGCCTGGTGTTACAGTTAGGTCTTTAATCCATTGTGAGTTTATCTTTGTATATGGTGTTAGGGAGTGTTCTAATTTCATTCTTTTACATACAGCTGTCCAGTTTTCCCAGCACCACTTATTGAAGAGGCTGTCTTTTCTCTATTGTACATTCCTGCCTCCTTTATCAAAGATAAGGTGACCGTATGTGCGTGGGTATATCTCTGGGCTTTCTATCCTGTTCCATTGATCTATATTCCTGTTTCTGTGCCAGTACCATACTGTCTTGATTACTGTAGCTTTGTAGTATAGTCTGAAGTCATGGAGCCTATTCCTCCAGCTCCGTTTTTCGTTCTCAAGATTGCTTTGTCTATTCAGGGTCTTTTGTGTTTCCATACAAATTGTGAAATGTTTTGTTCTAGTTCTGTGAAAAATGCCAGTGGTAGTTTGATAGGGATTGCATTGAATCTGTAGATTGCTTTGGGTAGTAGAGTCATTTTCACAATGTTGATTCTTCCAATCCAAGAACATGGTATATCTCTCCATCTATTTTTATCACCTTTAATTTCTTTCATCAGTGTCTTATAATTTTCTGCATACAGGTCTTTTGTCTCCTTAGGTAGGTTTATTCCTAGATATTTTATTCTTTTTGTTGCAGTGGTAAATGGGAGTGTTTTCTTGATTTCACTTTCAGATTTTTCATCATTAGAGTATAGGAATGCCAGAGATTTCTGTGCATTAATTTTGTATCCTGCTACTTTACCAAATTCATTGATTAGCTCTACTACTTTTCTGGTAGCATCTTTAAGATTCTCTATGTATAGTATCATGTCATCTGCAAACAGTGACAGCTTTACTTCCTCTTTTCCGATTTGGATTCCTTTTATTTCCTTTTCTTCTTTGATTGCTGTGGCTAAAGCTCCCAAAACTATGTTGAAGAAGAGTGGTGTGAGTGGGCAACCTTGTCTTGTTCCTGATCTTAGTGGAAATGGTTTCAGTTTTTCACCATTGAGGATGATATTGGCTGTGGGTTTGTCATATATGGCCTTTATTATGTTGAAGAAAGTTCCCTCTATGCCTACTTTCTAGAGGGTTTTTATCATAAATGGGTGTTGAATTTTGTCGAAAGCTTTCTCTGCATCTATTGAGATGACCATATGGTTTTTCTCCTTCAATTTGTTAATATGGTGTATCACATTGACTGATTCGCGTATATTGAAGAATCCTTGCATTCCTGGAATAAACCCCACTTGATCGTGGTGTATGATCCTTTTAATATGCTGTTGGATTCTGTTTGGTAGTATTTTGTTGAGGATTTTTGCATCTATGTTCATCAGTGATATTGGCCTGTAGTTTTCTTTCTTTGTGACATCCTTGTCTGGTTTTGGTATCAGGGTGATGGTGGCCTTGTAGAATGAGTTTGGGAGTGTTCCTCCCTCTGCTGTATTTTGGAAGAGTTTGAGAAGGATAGGTGTTAGCTCTTCTCTAAATGTTTGATAGAATTCACCTGTGAATCCATCTGGTCCTGGGCTTTTGTTTGTTGGAAGATTTTTTTTTTTTTTTTTATGCAGGCCTCTCACTGTTGTGGCCTCTCCCGTTGCGGAGCACAGGCTCTGGACACGCAGGCTCAGTGGCCGTTGCTCACGGGCCCAGCCGCTCCGCGGCATGTGGGATCTTCCCGGACCAGGGCACGAACCTGTGTCCCCTGCATCAGCAGGCGGACTCTCAACCACTGCGCCACCAGGGAAGCCCTGTTGGAAGATTTTTAATCACAGTTTCAATTTCCGTGCTTGTGATTGGTCTGTTCATATTTTCTATTTCTTCCTGATTCAGTCTTGGCAGATTGTGCATTTCTAAGAATTTGTCCATTTCTTCCAGGTTGTCCATTTTATTGGCATAGAGCTGCTTGTAGTAATCTCTCATGATCTTTTGTATTTCTGCAGTGTCATTTGTTACTTCTCCTTTTTCATTTCGAATTCTATTGATGTGAGTCTTCTCCCTTTTTTTCTTGATGAGTCTGGCTAATGGTTTATCAATTTTGTTTATCTTCTCAAAGAACCAGCTTTTAGTTTTATTGATCTTTGCTATTGTTTTCTTTGTTTCTATTTCATTTATTTCTGTTCTGTTCTTTATGATTTCTTTCCTTCTGCTAACGTTGGGGTTTTTTTGTTCTTCTTTCTCTAATTGATTTAAGTGTAAGGTTAGGTTGTTTATTTGAGATTTTTCTTGTTTCCTGAGGTAGGATTGTATTGCTATAAACTTCCCTCTTAGAACTGTTTTTGCTGCATCCCATAGATTTTGGGTCGTCGTGTCTCCATTGTCATTTGTTTCTAGGTAGATTTTGATTTCCTCTTTGATTTCTTCAGTCATCACTTCATTATTAAGTAGTGTATTGTTTAGCCTCCATGTGTTTGTATTTTTTACAGATAATTTCCTGTAATTGATATCTAGTCTCACAGCGTTGCGGTCGGAAAAGATACTTGATACAATTTCAATTTTCTTAAATTTACCAAGGCTTGATTTGTGACCCAAGATATGATCTATCCTGGAGAATATTCCATGAGCACTTGAGAAAAATGTGTATTCTATTGTTTTTGGATGGAATATCCTATAAATATCAATTAAGTCCATCTTGTTTAATGTATCATTTAAAGCTTGTTTCCTTATTTATTTTCATTTTGGATGATCTGTCCATTGGTGAAAGTGGGGTGTTAAAGTCCCCTACTATGATTGTGTTACTGTCGATTTCCCCTTTTATGGCTGTTAGTATTTGCCTTACATATTGAGGTGCTCCTATGTTGGGTGCATAAATATTTACAATTGTTATATCTTCTTCTTGGATCGATCCCTTGATCATTATGTAGTGTCCTTCTTTGTCTCTTCTAATAGGCTTTGTTTTAAAGTCTATTTTGTCTGATATGAGAATTGCTACTCCAGCTTTCTTTTGGTTCCCATTTGCATGGAATATCTTTTTCCATCCTCTTATTTCAGTCTGTATGTGTCTCTAGGTCTGAAGTGGGTCTCTTGTAGACAGCATATATATGGGTCTTGTTTTTGTATCCATTCAGCGAATCTGTGTCTTTTGGTGGGAGCATTTAGTCCATTTACATTTAAGGTAATTATTGATATGTATGTTCCTATTCCCATTTTCTAAATTGTTTTGGGTTCGTTATTATAGCTCTTTTCCTTCTCTTGTGTTTCTTGCCTAGAGAAGTTCCTTTAGCATTTGTTGTAGAGCTGGTTTGGTGGTGCTGAACTCTCTCAGCTTTTGCTTGTCTGTAAAGGTTTTAATTTCTCCATCAAATCTGAATGAGATCCTTGCTGGGTAGAGTAATCTTGGTTGCAGGTTTTTCTCCTTCATCACTTTCAGTATGTCCTGCCACTCCCTTCTGGCTTGCAGAGTTTCTGCTGAGAGATCAGTTAACCTTATGGGAATTCCCTTGTGTGTTATTTGTTGTTTTTCCCTTGCTGCTTTTAATATGCTTTCTTTGTATTTAATTTTTGACAGTTTGATTAACATGTGTCTTGGCGTATTTCTCCTTGGATTTATCCTGTATGGGACAAAAACAAAACAAAACAAAACAAAAACCTACTACCAGTTTGTGACTGAGCTATTCCAATTTTATGAATTAATCTTTAAAAAAATCCATCAATCAAATCAACACCAGATTATAAAGAATTTTTACTGAAATTAGTTTTTTAACACCTCCAAAAGAAAAACAATCCAAATGTCTAAGAAAATGTTAATAATAACATATTTTCACATATTCAGCTATGTAATACAATTAGGAATAAAAATGATGCTTTCAAAAAAAAAAAACCTGGACAGACAGAACCCTGGGATAAATGGTAAAAGCAAAACTATACAGACAAGATCACACACAGAAGCATATGCATACACACTCACAAAAAGAAAAAAAAGGGGAAAAAAATCGTTGCTCCCAAAGTCCACCTCCTCAATTTGGGATGATTCATTGTTTATTCAGGTATTCCACAGATGCAGGATACATCAAGTTGATTGTGGAGATTTAATCTGCTGCTCCTGAGGCTGCTGGGAGAGATTTCCCTTTCTCTTCTTTGTTCTCACAGCTCCCAGGGCCTCAGTTTTGGATTTGGCCCCGCCTCTGCGTGTAGGTCGCCGGAGGGCGTCTGTTCTTCGCTCAGACAGGACGGGGTTAAAGGAGCCGCTGATTGGAGGACTCTGGCTCACTCAGGCAGGCGGAGGGAGGGGCACGCAATGTGGGGCGGGCCTGCGGCGGCAGACGCCGGCGTGACGTTGCACCAGCCTGAGGCGCGCCGTGCGTTCTCCCGGGGAAGTTGTCCCTGGATCCCGGGACCCAGGCGATGGCGGGCTGCAGTCTCCCGGGACGGGACGGTGGATAGTGACCTGTGCTCGCACACAGGCTTCTTGGTGGCGGAAGCAGCAGCCTTAGCGTCTCATGCCCGTCTCTGGGGTCCGCGCTTTTACCCGCGGCTCGCGCCCATCTGTGGAGCTCCTTTAAGCAGCGCTCTTAATCCCCTCCCCTCGCGCACCAGGAAACAAAGAGGCAAGAAAAAGTCTCTTGTCTGTTCGGCAGCTCCAGACTTTTTCCGGACTCCCTCCCGGCTAGCCGTGGCGCACTAACCCCCTGCAGGCTGTGTTCACGCCGCCAACCCCAGTCCTCTCCCTGAGCTCCGACCGAAGCCCGAGCCTCAGCTCCCAGCCCTGCCGGCTCCGGCGGGTGAGCAGACAAGCCTCTCGGGCTGGTGAGTGCCGGTCGGCCCTGATCCTCTGTGCGGGAATCTCTCCGCTTTGCCCTCCGCACCCCTGTCTGGGGCTGTGCTCTCCTCCGCGTTTCCGCAGCTTCCCCTTCTCCCACCCTAAGTCTCCGCCCGCGAAGGGGCTTCTAGTGTGTGGAAACCTTTCCTCCTTCACAGCTCCCTCCCACTGGTGCAGGTCCCGTCCCTATCCTTTTGTCTGTGTTTATTCTTTTTTCTTTGGCCCTACCCAGGTACGTGGGGCGTTCCTGGCCTTTTGGGAGGTCTGAGGTCTTCTGCCAGCGTTTAGTAGGTGTTCTGTAGGAGTTGTTCCACATGTAGATGTGTATCTGATGTATTTGTGGGGAGGAAGGTGATCTCTGAGTCTTACTCTTCCGCCATCTTGAAGTTGACCGTGTCGGGTCTTGGTTGCGGCTTGCGGGATCTTTTGTTGTGGTGTGTGGGCTGTGTAGTTGCAGCATGCGGGCTCTGTAGTTGTGGTGTGAGAGCTTAGCAGTTGCAGCACATGGGCTTAGTTGCCCCATGGCATGTGGGATCTTAGTTCCCCAACCAGGGATCAAACCTGCGTCCTCTGCATTGGAAGGCGGATTCTTAACCAATGGACCACCAGGGAAGTCCCCTAGATGTGCTCATTTTATTTAGTTTTAATTATTTTAAAAATATTTCTTTCTTTATTTGGCCGGACCGGGTCTTAGTTGCAGCATGAAGGATCCTTAGTTGCAGCATGGGGAATCTAGTTCCCCGACCACGGATTGTATCCGGGCCCCCTGCTTTGGGAGCAACCACTGGACCACCAGGGGAGTCCCAAGATGTGCTCATTTTAAACTCTTAATATGATGGTTGCTAATGACCATCAGTGGCAGTTACCTTACGTTGGATGTCAGTGTGACAACAAATATTTGTTGAGCACCTTCCTTATCTGGGGAGGAGGGAATGTTGCTGGATTCTTTAGACTTTTTCTAAGGACTTTGCCTGTTACTGGGAAGGTGACAGCAATCACAGGGACGGGGCTGTGAAGGGCATGGTCAGGAGAGACCATCCCCTCACCTTCCCTGTTTTTTTTTGCTGTAGCCAATGTGATGCACAGCTGAGTTAGTACTGGAGCTACAGGCCTTATTCTTGGATCAGGGAGGAGGCTTATCCTGTTGAGGATTATCTAAAAGGAGACTGATTGGATGACTAGACCCTTCTGGTATCTTCTGAAGGGGGCAGCGTCAGGCCTGAGTCAGCCCTGATTTCTGCTGTAGACAGGGCCGAGCCCCCCACTCCACCTATAACCTTGGCCCCCTTCTGCCCGTAGGTTTCACCCTTAGCAACCAGGTACAGCAGACCATTTCCATGCGGTATGCATGCAGCAAACTTGGCATCGACTTTGACAGCTTCCTTGCCTGTATGATCTGCCTGGAGACCCTCTTCAGTGAGTCACTCTCTCCTTTAACCCTATCTCATTTCTCCTGAGGTGCGGAGAGGGGCAGGGGGCAGGGCCAGCAAGCAGAACCAGACAGGCTTCAGAAACTGTGGCATCCTTGGGGGAGGGGAAGCAGAAACTAAAGCGGCCGAGGAAGCCCAATCTGGCCACGCCCAAAGTGCTGCCTTCTCTGGGAGATTTAAAAAGATTGTTGTGGGCTTCCCTGGTGGCGCAGTGGTTGAGAGTCCGCCTGCCGATGCAGGGGACACGGGTTCGTGCCCCGGTCTGGGAAGATCCCACATGCCACGGAGCGGCTGGGCCTGTGAGCCATGGCTGCTGAGCCTGCGCGTCCGGAGCCTGTGCTCTGCAACGGGAAAGATGTTGTGCACCTACTACATGCAGTCATTGGGCCAAATGAATGAGTCCCAGCAACGGTCCTTAAATGGCTTTTAACATCTGTGCCTCCATGGGGATCATACTGAGAGTGTGTGTCACTTCCCAGGGAGGGAATAGGGGTCTCCTTCTGGAAGCCTTTAGATGGTCTAGTGCCCCCTTGGGCTCATGCTAAGGTATCATATTAAGGGAGGGAATTTTCCTTCCAGTGAGGGCTGGGAAGTGGTAAATTCTAATGGGGAAAGGTCAGTGACTGGATTACCCACAAATGGGGAAACCACCTCTGTTCCACGACCCCATCGCCAACCCCTGTTGAAAGAATTGCAAGTTTCTAGAGCTTCTGCGGGTGGAGATGGCAAAAGGACCTTCTCTGCTCACATCTGGAGGTTTGTCTAATTGGGCAAGGGGACATCTGCTGTCTAAAACCCTCACCCTGGGCACTGGATCCAGATCTAGCTTTTTAGGGTCCCTGAAGCTGAGTGGGAGCTGGGAAGGGTGCAGGGGCCGGGGGAAGGTACCAGGTGGGGTGGACAGAGACAGCTCTCTTTGGCTGTTCCAAAGTCCAGGAACATCCCCATCTGATTTCATTCGTTCTCTGTCATTCTAGAACTGTTCAGCCTTCCGAACAAGGACCAGAATGGCATTGTCCGACTCTCTCTGGCAGAGGTAAGTGGTTTTGATAAACTGCTTGGTGATGATACTTAAACATTCTTGGATGGTATTGCTGCCGAGCGCTGTTAATTCACACTGACTTGTCTTATTTCCACGTGGATACAGCACATGTTCTATGGCAGGCATTGCCGGGGGAGTGTGATTGTCATCAATCTTTCAAATATTATTTATTATTATTATTATTGTTGTTGTTTTAAAGATAAAGCTACAGTTACATATCAGATCATTTCAAGGATGCAAGCTCTTGTTAATTTGGATGGAATGGTGGTTGGTAGGTATAATTTAAAGTGCCTAACTTTTAGGACCAGGCATCTTTGATTGACGTATAGAAGGATGTCAGAAACAAAGAATTAAATTGCAACAAGGTAGAGTGCAGATGCAAAATAGATGGGTGTAAATTACTGTGTACAAAGCCCATAATGTCTTACGCTGACAACGTCGTGCCCTTCCCCTGTGGAGGGCTGCAGCCTATGCAGCAGGGCCTTTATTGGCCTGTGGGGATGCAGGTGTGGGTATGTGCTGAGGGGCCAGGCCAGGAGGCATTGCCCTAGATCTGTTTCTCAGGCAGAGGAACTAGAGCACCAGGTTATTCCTGGCCCTGCCTAGTTGTCTGGGTACAACCACTTCTTTTCTTCTCTAGAATGGGAATGTCATTGACCCCTTTCAGTGATCTAGGGAAGGCCTTCCTGGAAGCATGTCTGTGGATGTCTACAAACACCCGCTCAATGGTGTTGGACCTGAAACTTTTGGAAGTCCCTTTGGGGCTAAGCTTTTCCTAAGTCACTTTTCCATGGGGCTCTGGCTCAGGGGGTAGTGACCTAGTTAAGGGCTTCCTTGCTTCCTCCTGTTGAGCAAGGCACTTACTGGAGGACACAGCTAGAACAAGTCATACCACGTGAGGCAGGAGAGCGCCTCTGGCGCAGTCACACCAGCTCCTGAGGACCCCTGAGCTCACCCCGATCTCCTTATTTTGCAGTGGCTGTGCTGTATGTTGGTCTGACCCAGGGTTGTGGACATTGGTGATGCTCCCTGCCAGCCTGCCTGCCTGCCTCTTTTCTCCCTTTCTTTACAGTTTTGTGAACATTTATCCTCAAGGGGGCATTCACTGGTTATTCATCTCTTCCTTGCCGTTTCTTGTTCCCTGAGATCCTGGCCTGTCCCACTGGAGCAGTCTGGGGAGCCCGAGATCTCTTTCAGCAGCATTTAAGCTGATCCCAGAGCACAATGGAGAGACAGAAATTAATTAAAGTTGTGGGTCAAAATGGTTTCTGCCTTCGTCTAGCGATATGTAATCTGGGGGGTGCCCTGGGGTGTTCCTGCTTTAGAAAAGACGTTCTTGAGCAATGACGCAGCCCAAAGCTGCTGAAAGATGTGAAATGTGGGTGAATTTCTTGGAGGAAAGGCCTGCTATAGATTAAACTGCCTCTGGGGACTGCCTTCAGGAAAGGAGCTGCCCCCACCCTTCCGAGGAGGGTGCAGGGAGGGGCTGCTAGGGGGAGAGGCCTTTCTTCCTCACTTGCAGATGGGAGAAATTGCTATACTGCAGGTCAGCATGGGCTAAAGGAAAGGAAAGGATAGGAAAATTCTTGCTGAGGGGAATTCTTACCTGACAAATAGCTTGAGGGGAAATGCAGTTCAGGTTAGTTTTGCTCATGGTGGAACACAACGATCTTTGTTGTTGGTAAGAAAATAGGTACCATAGCCTAGGGTCCTAATGGGTAGCTGGGGCAGAGCTGACTCTCATACGTGGATGTTGGAAATGAAGTGTACAGGAAGATGAGTGTCTTAGTCAGTTTGGGCTGTCTGAGCAAATACCAGAGACCAGGTGGCTTATAAAAAAACAGACACATTTTCTCACAGTTGTGGAGGCTAGAAGTCCGAGATAGGAGCAGCATAGTTGGGTTCTGGAGATCTCTCTCAGACTGTAGACTTTTCATTGTGTCCTCACAGGGTGGAGAGCAGAGGGGAAGCAAGCTCTGTCATGATTCTTGGAAGAACACTAATCCCATTCATGAGGGCCCCACCCTCATGACCTTATCCAACCCTAATTAGCCCTCCAGGTCCCACCTCCTGATACCACCACATTGGGGGGTGTAGTTTCAACGTATGAATTTGAAGGGGATACAACCATTCAGCCCATAGCTGTGACCTACTGGAGAGAAAACACACATTTATGCCTTGGCCTCTGTATTAGTCTGATTAAAGATTAATTTTTAACCTCCAGAAGTAGAGCTGGATGAACGTTCCTTATAGGAACATGATTTATAAGTATGGTATAACACCCGTCAGCTTGTTTTTTTTTTTTTTTTGAAGTATAGTTGATTTACAATATTGTGTTAGTTTCATGTGTAGAGCAAAGTGATTTAGTTATATATATATATTTTTCAGATTATTTTCCATTATAGGTTATTACAAGATATTGAATATAGTTCCCTGTGCTAAACAGTAGGACCTTGTTCTTTATCCATTCTATATATAACAGTTTGCATCTGCTAACTTCAATCTCCCAATCCATCCCTCCCCCTCCTCCCCCTTAGCAACCTCAAGTCTGTTCTCTATGTCTGGGAGTCTGTATCTGTTTTGTAAATAGGTTCATTTGGGTCATATTTTAGATTCCAAATGTAAGTGATACCATATGGTATTTGTCTTTCTCTTTCTGACTTACTTCACTCAGTTTGATAATCTCTGATTGCATCCATGTGGCTGCAAATGGCATTATTTCGTTCTTTTTATGGCTGAGTAGTATTCCATTGTGTGTGTGTGTGTGTGTGTGTGTGTGTGTGTGTGTGTGTGTGTGTGTATACATATAAACCACATCTTCTTTATCCATTCCTCTGTTCATGGACACTTAGTTTGTTTCCATGTCTTGGCTATTGTAAATAGTGCTGCTATGAACATTGGGGTGCATGTATCTTTTTGAATTAGGGTTTTCTTTTTTTTCCTGGATATATATCCAGGAGTGGGGTTGCTGGATCGTATGGTAGCTCTGTTTTTAGTTTTTAAAGGCTCTTTCCATAGTGGCTGCACCAATTTACATTCCCAGTGTAAGAAGATTCCCTTTTCTCCACACTCTCTCTAGCATTTATTATTTGTAGACTTTTTGTTGATGACCATTCTGACTGAACACCAGTCCACTTTAATGCTGTCTTCAACTCTCCCAAGGCCCAGCGGGGAGAAGGGGTAGGCCCTTAACTGAAGGGGGCTGTGGGAGCTCTGGGATCCCACACCTCAGGGAGAGGCTCTGGGACGGCGCCCCTGCAGGGAAGGCTCACTCACCGGAGGGTGGAGAAGGAGCTGTATTTGTTTGGCAGTCTGTGGGTCGCAGAAGAAAAGAGGTCCTTCCACGTGTAGTCAGAAGTATGAGGGAGCATTCATCACTTGGGTCATCTGCAGGACCCAGCAGGTGTATGTCCAGCTGCCCTCAGGCTGCCTGGGGATACCACCCAGCCTGCCCCTGTCGGCCCAGGTGGTGTTAGCTACAAGTCCCTAACCCACCCCGTTGTTTAAAAATAAAGTACTACAAAGCAGTTCTCCTTTACATTTCGAATATAGCATGGCTGCCTAAGTTGAAAGGACTGTGTTATAATTGGCGGGCAGCAGGTAGGTTTATTTTTCAGGCCTACAAGCTACTTCAGGGAATAGTCTGGTAAGCAAAAAACCCAAACCAAACAGAAAAACCCAAAAAACAGTTTAGTTACAAAATAGATTTGCTTTGGGGGTCCCAGTCCCAGGGAAGTGTTGTGCTGGGGACTTCTTACCAGTACAGCCTGTGAGGCAAGCTAAGGATCTTCACACTGCATAGCTTTCCTCTTAAACACCCGAGAGTTTGCTGTCTGCTCCTCTCTGCCCCCTGAATTAAGGCAGCAGAGGTGCTGCTTTTTGGTGTGGCCTCTTCGTCGCCCCTCTGTGTGGCTGCATCTCAGGAAAGATCAGCCCCTGCTGGATGGTGGCTCCTCAGCGTGGATTCCCCAGGGAGGCTCCTGTGCTTCCCCGGCCGAGGCCTCCCCCACGTTATTGCGTTCACGTGTTTCACGTCTTCTCTGTTCCTGTGGACAGTCTGTGAATGCAGAGTGTTCCTAATTCCTCCAGAGCCTAGAACAGTGCCTGGCACAGAGTAGGCGCTCGGTGAATGAAACCCGTGTCCTTTCCTTTGCACATGAGGAAGTTCTGCAGCACTTGGGCCCCACTTTGTTTTCCCAGTAGAGAGGATGGGTTTGCACTGGTCCCTCACAGCAATTTCCTGCAGCCCCAGAGGGGAACTGCTGATGTTTGGATGCGTTACAGCCAGCCTCCGTGGGCGGGTGAAGGGCTGGAGGGGGGGATGGCGAGAAGAAGAAGATGTGTCCCCTGCAGGGTCCCCAGGCTCCTTCCCACCCCATGCCAGCAGCCGAGGCAGCCATTGCCTCCCACGTCGGCGGGTCTTTGATTTGTGCAGAGAACCCTTGGAGGCTCTCGGCTTCCCCGCTTTCTGGAAGGAGAGGGAAGCAGCTCGGCAGGAGGCTTGAGGCAGCTATGGGGGTCAGGGTGAGCCTCCTTCTCTTCCTCTCCATCCTCCCTCGCCTGCAGAGCCCCGTCACTTCTCTTAAAGGCCGAGCTTGTTTCCTCATTAGTAAACGTGAGGACACACATGCTACCATGCCACCCCCAGACGCAACTGAGGCCTCCGGGGGCGTGGAACCTGACACTGGCGGGAGGCGGTCAGGGTGTATGGACTATGCCGGGTAATTCCACACCAGCAAGGCCACCTCTAGCCAGTCCCCTTTCCCGTGAGAGCTTCGAGTCACGCAGTATTAGCTTTCTGCTCACGTCGCCGGCCCCAGCAGGGCTTTCGGTAATTATGCACAGTCGCAGAAGCCTCGTTGATCAGGGCTGGGAGAAGCCGGTGGCCCTGCCACACGCAGCAGGGGGCTCTTCCCGCCAAGGTCCCGACGGCATCCTGTGCGTCCTGCCCGGGGCACAGCTGGTGGAGGCCCCCGCCCTGCTCGGGGCTCCCCTCCGTTCCTCACCGTCTCCCTAAAGCCAGCTGCTCCTCCGGGCTGGGGCAGCGGGGCACACAGCAAATTCCTGCATCAGCTGTTCTCGCTCTGCCACCTAGGCTGACTTCTTGCCTCTCACTCCAAGCCTCACGCTGCGCAGCCTCTCAGATGCCCAGCATCTTTTTTTTTTTTTTTATGCGGTACGCAGGCCTCTCACTGCTGTGGCCTCTCCTGTTGCGGAGCACAGGCTCCGGACACGCAGGCTCAGCGGCCATGGCTCACGGGCCCAGCCGCTCCGCGGGATCTTCCCGAACCGGGGCACGAACCCGCGTCCCCTGCATCGGCAGGCGGACTCTCAACCACTGCGCCACCAGGGAAGCCCCAGATGCCCAGCATCTTTTCACCTTTAGATGTTCCAGTTTCCCACAAGCCCTGATCCTGTCATTGCTTCCGCCGTGGCTCCAGGACACGGCCAAACCCCATCTCCCCAGCCCACGCTTCTGTGCTCTCCTTCCACGGGGGATCCCATCCCCCCGGTCGACATCTCCCTTCATACATGAACCCTTCCTTTTTTTTTTTGGACCCTTCCCTTTGATTGATGGGCTGGGTTGACCTCGAGAGTTCACGTAATTGGACAGTGGACAACCAAGACACCCCCCCCACCCCCAACCTCTCTCTGCACTTCAGAACGGTGTCAGGAAGGACCTAGTGCGGGGACACCTACCTGCCACCTTTGCTCTGCTCCGCGGCTCCATGTTATAGATAGGGTGACTGTGGAGCCCATCTGTGTGATACAGACAAGGATAGAGAGAAGCACCCTGAATCCCATCTGCCTTCAATCCTATCTGATGCGTACCTGTCATACCTGAGCTGCAGTCTTTGGGAAGGATAGCAGTGGTCACTTACTAGTGGCAGCTCGTGGGGGAAAGGGTGACGATTTGGAGTTTGCAAGCTGTAAATACACACGTTGACTCCTTACAGTTTTGGGAGGCCTGTGTTTGCTTCACCCGTTGATTAACATAGGGCTTTATGGGGGATGGAGATGAGGCAGGGGATATGGTCCCAGCCACTGAGTTATGAAGGTCTTGTGAAGGCTGATGGTGCCTCTCCCAGCTCCCTGCTGTGGAGCAGAGCCAGGAGTGCAGGCGTGTGGAGACCCAGCAATCTACTGCCATCTGCTGAAACTTGCTTTTTCTTTTGTAATATTTGCTATATTTACATTCTTATACTTTATAAATTTATTTCTGTTAAAATGATTGTATATATTTATTGTTATAAATTTATATGTTCATGTACATATTTACATATTTATACATAATCGATATATAAATATCAAGATATATAATAATAGTATATAAAATCAGTATATATATCAATAAATATCAACAACATATAAATCAAAGGACTGTATACTGAAGTCCCATGTATTATCCATTACAGTGAATGATTTTAAATATTTTACCGTATCTGTTTTATCATTTTTGCTGATGAATTTTACTGAAGAAGTTTTTGTGAAAGTAAATTGCAGATATCATGACATTTCACCCTATATTGTGCATCTCCAGCAAAGGGCATTTTATTACACAGCCAGAAAACTATTATCCAACTTAACAAAATTAGCAATAATTCTTTAATCACATCTAATAACCAGTCTATATTCAAATCTCCTTGATGGACTTAAAAATATACTTTTACAGTTGGTTTATTTGACTGAGGATTCAACTGGGGTCCTCATTTTTCTGGTTTTAATCTACAGCAGTCTTCCATTTTTGGGGGATATTGAATGACTGATGCATAATTGCAGCTTTAAGAAAGAATATTGGTGATATGAATCTGCTCTATCTGCTTCTCAGTCTAATTAAATCTCACGCAGAGCGCCCGTCCCCTCCGGCTTCCTCCTTCTCACCACGACCAGGCAGGATGGTCTGTAGGGACTGGAATCTGGGAAAAGGGCATCTAGGTTTCCCTCCACTGTGGTTTCCATCCAAGCCCGCCTGTCCTTGCCGGTGGCATCTCCTGCTGGTGGCCTGTTGGCTCCAGAGCCATCTGAGCTGGAGCCTCCCCTTCTGGGCCACACCTGGTTTTTGTTCAGGTCACCTTGTTCTCTGACCCTGAGGTTCATGGCTCCTTTCAGCCAGTGGGGCGGGGCAGTACTCATCCTAACCCTGAGGACGCCAGGCCCCCGGGGAGGCCTGCAGACCAGCGATCTGCCTCTGAGTATTCGCTGAGGGGAACGGCCCAGTTAGTAAAAACAGAGGAAAGCACATGGGAATTCTCTGGGATTTAGAAGGTATTGTGGTTCTGTGCATAGTGTAAGCCTTCAATTTCGGCTTGTTGCATTGGATTGAACTCAGCAAGGAAGAGAAGATTAGGAGATGAGAGACATTATCTGGTGATGAAATTCAAGCCCAAATGTTCCTGTAGTCACAGTTATTCTACTTATGCTCTGGGAGGGATTGGCAGGGAGCCCGTTCCAGAACCTCACAGACACTCATGTGTGGATTTGCACACTGGGCTTACCCAGTGGGCATGAGGGGCTTCTGTCTGGCCCCTAGGCTACTCCTGGAGACCTGGAGTGGAATCCCCTCAGCCTCCTGACGGCAGTGGGGTGGGTTCTCAGGGCGTGGAGCCACGCTCTTCAATTCTACTCAGTAATTTGATCAGTAAACGTCTTAAGCACCAACTACAAGCCAGGCTCAGTGCTCACCCTGGGAGTTGTAGGGGGGGTGAGGTGGGATGGTGGGATGGTGGGTGGCGCAAGGATGAATAACTGAGGTCTCTGCCTCCCAGAACCTTCCAGGCGAATGGGGGAGACAGACTCCTACACAAGTAACACGATTTGAAACAGTGTAACATCAGTGCTGGAAGAGGTGCAGAAAAGACAGGCCACAAGAAGAGAGAGAGGTTAATGCTGTCTCAGGAAAGGGAGCAGGTTTCCTGCAAGATGGGTAGGAATTGGGCAGCTGGGACTTCATTCAGTCATTTGGTAAATATTAATTATGCATCAGCTATATTCTAGGTATTGTGCGGGCACCAGTAAATGAGAGGGAAAGGTGTTCCAGATGGAGGGAACAGCATGAGAGGAGGGAAGAGCATAGGAAAAGACAGAGCCTGTTTGGAAAAGCCTGGGCTGTGACTTTGAGGCCGTTGCTGCATCCCCCAGGACCTGCTGGACCAGGAAGCAGCCACCTTCCTTCCTTGCTTCTTCCTGTCTGCTGTGCCATGATCCTGCCTGGGGTGCTTTGCCTTTCTATATCAGAGGGAAAGAATTTCAGGCTATTCCCCAGAGAGGGCAGTATCCTTGGCCTCCTGAGGTTCAGGTTGCTGGGTAACATCCACTTCCTCCACTCCCTGGGCTGGAAGCACCCCCAGAGCTCTTTGGGCAGCTGAGAGCCACCTTCTGGGGCTGTTGCCCAGCACTGGGTCAAAGCACCTTGATGTGCAGCCAGCTGTAGCTTCTGCAGCTGTGTCCTCACCACCCAGGGTGAAGAAGAAAAGGCCAACTCTCAGAAAGCCCCTGGGAGAGGCCAGAAACATTCCCCTGGAGCTGAAAGCAATCCAGATGATTGGCGGAGGAAGTGCAGCTGGCCTCCCCCTTCCACCTGCATTCTTGAAACCTTTACTACTAATTAATTTCTGAATTACACAACAATGCACTTTCTAGTTACACAGGCGAAACACTAGCAGCTATAAAGGGGGCCTTACGTATTTCACAAGTGATTCTTTTTTTTTTTTTTTTTTTTTTTGCGGTACGGACGCTCAGGCTCAGCGGCCATGGCTCACGGGCACAGCCGCTCCGCGGCATGTGGGATCTTCCCGGACCGGGGCACGAACCCGTATCCCCTGCATTGGCAGGCGGACTCTCTACCACTGCGCCACCAGGGAAGCCCACACAAGTGATTTTAATAGCTGCTCTCCCAGAAATGAGAGGGACGGAGGGGCGGGGGGAGGAGGAAGGAGAGAGAGAGGGAGAGAGAGAGGGAGATTTTGGATCGATTGAGACAGAAGATAAGCCTGTCTGGCACGTCCTCCTGGTCTCAGAGGCTGGTGTCGTCTGGAGGAGCTCAGATGTTTGGGGACCTCAGCAACCCTTCCAGGAGATATGCAGCCGTCTCTGGCCTCAGAAGGAAAGCTTCCTCGGGAACCCTGCCAACTGTACAAACACCAGCCAACACGGAAATGTAAATAATAACACGCAGACACGATGCAAACATAATTATAGCCGAACATTATGAGGAGAGAGACTCACTGGAGACTGGCCACGTTTTCCTGTCTGTAGGTCCCATTTTGCATTGCGGTGATTAAAGCAGACTGATTTTTTTTCTCTCTCTCTTTTCTGTTTTGTTTTTACTGCCACATAGAATTTTTTTTTTGTGTGTGTATTTATAGTAGATTGGATAGCACATGAAAACAAGGAAGTGGCTTCCACATCATGTTGGAGTATCGGATTATCAAATGTTTATTAGGCTCATCAGACTTACTGAGCTCCTACTGTGTGCAGGGAGGTATGCTGGTCAGTGGGCTACATGAATAAGGTAGGATCCCTCCTGTGGGTGTGTCTCTGAGGAGAGAGACGTGTGTAAAAATAAGTGGCTTCAGCATGTGGTGGAGACAGGCACAGGGAGCCATGAGGGCAGTAGCTGCATCTTGGAGTTCAGGCAAATCTGTGGAACAGAAGAGAGTGTGAACAAGGACTTTCCTCCGCTCTTACCTAGGTCATGAGGGCTGGAGCCCTTCCCAACTCTCAGCACTTGATTTACAGGTCGAAGGCCAGGTATGAAGGCTGTAGGCTACGGGTGGTTCTCCTGAGGGGTGAGTTGTATCTGCCACAGTCCCCCGGGGGACAGAAACCATAACAGTTATTTGAACAGAAAGAATTAAACGCAGCAAATTGTTATCTAGGTAAAAAGTTATAACTAGTAATTGAATGGATAAAAAGAGTACTTGAAGGTACCGTGGAGGTAGCAGCTGTGGGAAGCAACTGCGTCGGGCTGAGTGAACAAAGCGAAGAGGTTGGAATTATTAAAACACAGAAGTTTAGAGAGACCCCATCAAGCTGAAACTCAGACCTCTGAGAAGCTGGTGTCTCTGGAAGGGGAGGCTGTACCACAAGGGGGCAGGTTTTATGATTGTAGGAGTGATTGCGGAGCGGGTTCACCTGCTGGGGGCGCCCCCTGTTGGCAGAGCTGAATATAGAGACAGTGGACAGAGATTCAGAAGGTGGGGTGGGTGGCCCCGTAAGCTGGAGATTCATTCATTCCGCCTAGATTTTTGAGTACCTGCAAAATATCAGGCATTTTGTGGCTTGGACCAGCCTTGCAGCCGTGGAGGTGGTGAGGAGAGCTTATAGGATCTGCTGTCGGGTTAGGTATGGGGTATGACTGGGAGGGAAGAGTCGAGAATGATTACAGTATTTTTGGCTGGAGCCTCTGAAGGATGGAGCTGACGGTAACTGCGGGTTTTAAAAAATATTTACGCCATCGATGATTATAAAGTTATGAAAAGATTGCATTTGAATTCACTGAGTGAATTAATCTGAAGAATGCAGTCTTAATAACCTGAGATGTATAAACCATTTTGAATAATCCAGGATATTTGCATGTTTCCTGTTCACTACTCTTTATGAAATTATTATTTTCCCAGACAGGCCCTGGGAGTGGGAGTGGCCTTGTACACTCTGGGCCTTTACTTTCTCACAAAAAATCTTCTAGAGTTCTTTTGTTTTTGCCTTTTTGACTCCTGCTACCTACCCATAGGTCCCCCCCACTCCTCCCCATTGCTAGCTACTGAGGATGTGTCTGTCCTCACCTTTACCTGCTCAGAATTCTTCAGGGTTTCCTTCTCAATTTCTCCTGTTTTCCTTCTCAGTCTCCTTCTCTGGCTCCTTTATTGAGGTCAACCTCCAGATCTCCATCCTTTCTCCAGCCCAACTACCTCTACTTTGGTCTTGAGTTTCCAACTGCCTTCTGGGGATCTCCACAAGGTTTTCCTGAAGACACCTGAGGTTCTCCACGTTGCCAAATGAACTCATTCTTCTCCCTTTATACCTAATTCGCACCCGCTCCTCCCAAATCCTTGATGTCACTTAATGTCATCGCCTAGCCATGCTGGCTTCAAGCCCAGTCATCTTTGGCGCCTTCCTCTCACTCATCCTCATAGCTGATCCATCACTGATTCCTGTCAGTTCTCTTTTCACTCCCTCCTTGTTTCCCACTTTCCTTCCCACTGCCTGAATTCAGCCTGTTCTCTTGTCTTGCCGGGCCTGTCCCGGTGCAGAGGCCTCCTAATTAATTCTTCTCCTTTCAAGCTCTTACCTCTCTGTCCCCTGCATCGGGAATTGCTTCCTAAAGCATCAGTGCACCACTCTGTCTCCTTCTCAAAGCTCTCAGTGGTGTCCTGTTGCCAGCCAGACTTCACCCCAGTTTCATCACTCTCTTTTTTTTTTTAAATGTTGAGCCTTCTTTTAATTTATTTTTATTTTTATTTTTGGCTGTGTTGGGTCTTCGTTTCTATGCAAGGGCTTTCTCTAGTTGTGGCAAGCAGAGGCCACTCTGCATTGCGGTGCGCGGGCCTCTCACCGTCGCGGCCTCTCTTGTTGCGGAGCACAGGCTCCAGACGTGCAGGCTCAGCAGTTGTGGCTCATGGGCCTAGTTGCTCCGTGGCATGTGGGATCTTCCCAGACCAGGGCTCGAACCCGTGTCCCCTGCACCAGCAGGCAGATTCTCAACCACTGCACCACCAGGGAAGCCCCATCACTGTGTTTTAATCATGCAGGATGGCTTGATATTAACTACAGTCACCAAGCATGCTACCTTTGCTGGGGCTCTTCCTTCCACCTGTGCTTTCCTTTTGTCCCTCCCCGGCCTACAAATGCCCCACCGACCCTGCCCACTTCCTTCCACCCCCCCATGAAGGTGAAGTAGAGGACAGTTTCTTTACTTTTTTCCAACATGCCTAAACTCAAATTAGAGCCCATTCAGTTCTAGCCTCCCAGCCAGGCAGAGAGAGAAGTCCAGAGCCATGGACCAGAGAGGAAGGGTCTGCAGAAACCTGAACTTGAGCCCCTGAAGGCCCATCTGCTCACCCCAGGCACAATTTCAGTTCAGTCCAGAAGATGGTTTTCCACGATGTCTCTCACCGTCTCTGGAGAAGAAGGTGCTTCCCTGCAGTCTGTGATGGGCAGGGCCTTGCATGAATTAATCAGCAAATTCCCTGTATTTAGCCAAGTGTCTGCAAGGAAAACCACTGCAGACTGAAGGGGTGTCTTCCCGGCTGTCTCTGGGCTTTTACTCTCACTGAGTTCCTGGCGCCCCAGGGTCCTCAGACCAGTCTCTCTTTAACTGGATCTCTCAGAACTCCCTTCCTGAGACCCATCCAGCATCTGGAGCTGTCCTCCACCCAGCCTCATGCTAATCTCTCACCCCTGGGCTCTAGAGGAGAGAGCTGGGCATTCCTGGGTCAGTCCTGCTTGTTCTTTTCCAGCAGGGTGGTGACTGCTTCCTTGGCTTCTCTTTTTTCCCACGTGGGCTCCGGTGGGTGCTTTTATTTCTCTCCCTCCCTTGGCCTACCTCCCGACCACACCCTCAGGCCAAGCAGACCAGCATTGGGGCCCGCCTGTTCCAGGGATGTGCCCCTGGGGACGACCCAGGGTGTGTCCATACAGCCCAGCACTTACCTGTCCTTGGGCTCATCTGCTCGTGGCCTCTGGATTTTTCCAAGGGGACAGTTCCTTGGGGGGACAGCTCTGAGCCAACAGGGGATTAGAGGCTCCCCGTCGTCAGCCAGAGAAGGAAGAGATTGCACTTCAGAAAGGCCTCCTGGCAGCTTCACCCGGAAGGTGGCCGTCATTATGGGGCTTGGAGTCCTTGTCTTAGCTCTGTCATAAGCTGTCCATTGATCTTAGGGAAGTCGCTTCGCCTCTTGGGGCCCCATGAAGGCTGTATGGAGAGACTTGTGTCCTGCATCTGTGTCCCAGTTGTGGTGGGCTGTCCTGGAGATGTCTCATGGCTCCTTGGAGCAGCTCCTGGGTTGTCCTGGGCACTAGGTGACGCTCTCTGTTCTGCATTTCAAGTATGTCGAGTTGATTATTACGTTTGAATTCAGTATCCATAAATTCTTTTATTTTGTTTCACATGCTGAATCTCTGGAGCCCAATATGCAAATTTATGGAAAACAATATGCAAATAAGAGCATAGGACATCAAGTCTGCCGGTAGAGGAACTGTCAGGGGAGCCAGGCCCCTGCCGCCTCCACTCTGTGACTTTTCCAGGCCTCAGTTTCCTCATCTGTAATGTGGGGGAGCTGGGCTGGAGGGTCACTCAGTTCCTTCCCAGCTCCCCAAACCCAACATTCTGTGTTCGGAAAAATTACTACAGTGTCTACGGAGGGAACAGCTTCTGAAATGGGCTCCTGTCTGCTGGGAGGTGGGCTACAGTGGCAAGCTAGGAACCCAGGGTCATAGGGTCCCTTCCAGTGGAATTTCCCGTTTGGCCTTTCCTCTCCATCCCACTAAATGTGCAAAATTAACAGCAATAACAGCTAACAGTAGTTGAGTTTTTCTGTATGCCAGAATTTCTATGAAATGTTTTATGCTTTATCTCATTTAATTGACGAGGCATAGTGGCTAAGAGCAAGGGGCGTGGAGGTGACCATCTAGCTCCAGAGCCCAGCTCTGCCACTCGCTGGCTGTGTGGCCTTGGGCCACCTGGTTATTATTTACCTTTCTGATCCTAATTTTCTCATCTGACAGTGAGAATAATTATGGTACCTACCTCATAAGGTTGTGATCATGGTTAAATGAATTTGTCTATGTGTTCAGAACAGTATCCAGCATGTGGTAAATACTGCATTAAAATCTAGCTATTAACACTACAAATGACAGCCTTCCCAACACTCCTACCAGAGGGTACTGTTATTCCCACTGACTGCTGAGGAAATTGAGGCTTAGAGAGGCTAAGGGTAGGTGGCAGCCTTGGTCCATTTGAGCTGCTGTAACAAAGTACCATAGACTGGGTGAAACAACAAACATTTACATCTTACAGTTTTGGAGGCTGGGAGTCTGAGACCAGAGTGTCAGCGTGGGTGGTGCTGGGGAGGTCCCTCTTGCAGGTTGCAGACTGCCATCTTCTTGTTGTGTCTTCACGTGATGGAAAGAGGGTGAGGGAGCTCTCTGGGGGGTCCCTTCTATAAGGGCACTAATCCCATTCATGAGGGCTGCACCCTCATGACCTAATTATCTCCAGAGGCCCCACCTCTGAACACCATCACATTGAGGATGAGGTTTCACATAAATGTTGGGGGGACATGAACATCCATCCATTGCAGTGGCCAAGGAGGAACTCCAGCCCGTGACTGTCCACATGCATCCACTGCACAGCACCCGGTGCTCCTGGACTGGTCCTCCCTAGCTTGCTCCTCAGCACAGGGTCCAGGCTCCCCTTCCCTCAGGGCACTGTCTCCAGCTGCTCTTTGAGAACTCTCAAATTGAGAGGAAAGTGGTTAAGTCAATTCACAGATTTTCTCCTGGAACCAAAAGGAGAGGCAAAGGGCAAAGCAACCAGTGAGGAGGCGTTTCCCATCCTGATGCAGCTCTCAGGGCTAATGGCTGTGGCCCAGGAGCGGTCACAGGCAGACCCAAAGCCATGTTGCCAGCCACAGACTTGAGCTTTCCTAATGCACCCAGGCTCCTGGCACCAGCCCATGTGAGCTTGTCTCTACCCAGTGCACCCACAAACACTCTGGTTTATCTACAGGACTAATGAATTCTGCCAATGCCATAATCAGCAGGAATGGAAGAGTCAACTAGAGCTAATTTTTTTTTTTTTTTTGCGGTGTGTGGGCCTCTCACTGTTGTGGCCTCTCCCATTGCAGAGCACAGGCTCTGGACGCGCAGGCTCAGCGGCCATGGCTCACGGGCCCAGCCGCTCCGCGGCATGTGGGATCTTCCCGGACCGGGGCACGAAGCCATGTCCCCTGCATCAGCAGGCGGACTCTCAACCACTGCGCCACCAGGGAAGCCCTAGAGCTAATTCTTTCTAGGGTTCAATGTAATTACTTTAAAATGACTTATTTAGTGAAATGGTAATGACGAGGCTAATGTTATCTCCCCAGATGACGAGGCTATTCGTTGTATGCTGCTTCGGGGGGGAAGCAGGGAAGCAGGGCTGTCACCCAGAAGTGGAGGCCGTCCGTCAGGGCTGCAGCTTGATTGCTTCTGCTTCTCCTACAGAGCAGTGGTAGGAGGCCACTTCCCTCAGTGCCGTGGCCCCTGGGGACAAGCCCACTGCAGCCAGGTGGCCTTTTCTCTAATCGTCCAGGTGTTACCACTGTGGCTGAGAGAGGCTGATGGACGCTTCCTGTTCGAGAGGAAGTCCGGGGGTCTTATAGACTTAGGAAGCGTCTTCTGTTTGGGCAGGCCTGGATTTAAATCTCATCGCCACCTTTCGACCAGCCGGCCATGTGACCTTGGCTGACTCACTTAACCTGTTGGTCAGTTTCCTCACCTGTCAATGGGAAATGGCAATACCTGCCTTAGCTACCGCTCATGTCCTCTTATTGGCTGCAGGGGATATTGGAGGCGAAGCTATGGCCCACGCCGAGCGCAGACTTTATGGACACACTTGGCTCTTCAATCTTGGTTTATGTGCCCTGTTACTACTCTTTCTTCTTTTGCGTCTGCTGTTAATCCATGCTAGTTGGCCTTTTATGTAGTCTCATAAGGCTTCTTACCCCATTTCTGGAGCAAAGTGGAGGATAAATTACAAGTAGCGGGCAAAGGCATGAGCATTAAGTGACAATTACAAAGTGTCTAGCACTTTACGTCTTTCCCTCCCTCTCCCCCTAATGGGATTCTGTCGTCTGCTTCTCACTGGGGCAGGGTAGGGGTGGGGGGACATGGACCCTGAGCGGGGGGTGGGGTGTGGGCAGGGACAGGCAAGGAGCCAACACTGGAAGCAGAGTCTCAGGGGGCCGAGGTCTGAGCTGAATGGATGGTCCAGAACTAGGTCACCACAGAGTCAGATACAAAAGGCCGAGCCAGGGAATGAAGTGAGGTGCCAGTGAGTTTAGGGGTTGCTGCTGATGAGGAGGGTCCAGGTGGGTGGTGTGGGTTCTTGAGCTGAGGTAGTTACAATGGCGGCAGGTGTTTATGGGGTGGGTAGGGTACTTTCAAGGAGTCAGAGTAGGGGAGCCAGTTGGGAGCCCATTTGGTAACTATGGGGCACAGATAATCTGGGAGGGTTCTGTGTGTCCAGGAGGGATGAGAGAGGGGTATTCTGGGGGTGGGGGAGGGGGGACTGATTGACCCCGCAGGGACAGTGCAAGTGCTGTAGGCCAGTGGGCAAAGTCTAGGGGACCAGCCTAATTGAGGTGCAGCGAGCTCTTCTCAACAGCCCCAATGGCCAAACAAAACTGTTGGAGTAGGCATCTCAGGGGAGCATACCTGGAGGACTGGGTGCTACCAGGCCTTCAATCTCAAACGGTCCAGCAGCATCAGCATGCCGGGCTCTGACTCACCTTGGTAGAGAAACTGTCTTCTGGAATTTGCCCTCTGCACCAAGAAATAAGTGAGCATCTAAATGGATAGAACATAGAAGTTTAGTTTTCTTAAAGCCTGACAAAAATTAAGTATTAGAAGCAGTAGAAATAGAGAAGGTTTAGACAAGATTGCAGAAAAAAGTCAGGATATGTTTGACTCAAAACTCAGGCTCTGAGTCAGATTAACTCGGAATCCCCATTTCCTAGCCGTGTGACCCTGGATGAGTTACTGTCGTCTGAAAAAAAAAATGCGTAACCTAGAAGTTGAGAGTATGTTTTATTCGATGGACATTTTTAGGACTTCAAGCCCAGGAGCCAGCATCTCAAATAACTCTGAGAGACTGCTGTGAGGAGATGAGGTGGGTAGCCGGGGTATATAGGAGTTTTTGCAACAAAGAGCAGGTAGTCGGAATGTGAAAAGATTATTGTTAATTAAAGAAAACCAGATATCACAAGTTAAGGAGTTTAGTGCTTTTCTATGTATGGGAAGATGCAACAGTCTGGGCTCACTGAATTCATTCCTTTGATATGCACCTCAGCTCTCTGGGGCCGGGATCCTGTGTTTTCTCATCCTGAGTTCCCTCAGGGCTCACCGTCTGGGCAACTGTAATGTGATGGCTTGATGGCTGCAACATCCTTTGTTTACTTGATATGGCAGGCAGTATTTTAGTCCTCATTACTTAACCTCACCGAGCCTCAGTTTCTTCATCTGTAAAATGGGGCCATAGTGTCTCCGACTGGCCTGGGTTGCTCTTAGGGTTAGACGGGTTAATGTATGTTCAGCTCTGGGTTCAGGAGTGGGCCCCGATCAGACACTCCATCAATGTTACCACTTCTCATTAGTAAAAGCAAAAATCCCATTAAGAAAATTTGGAAATGTTTTTCTCCTTTAAAAATACATTTATTTATTTATTTATTTTGCGGTACACGGGCCTCTCACTGTTGTGGCCTCTCCCGTTGTGGAGCACAGGCTCTGGACGCGCAGGCTCCGGACGCGCAGGCTCAGCGGCCATGGCTCACGGGCCCAGCCACTCCGCGGCGTGTGGGATCTTCCCGGACCGGGACACAAACCTGAGTCCCCTGCAGCGGCAGGCGGACTCTCAACCACTGCGCCACCAGGGAAGCCCCAGGATGGGACTCTTTTTGTTTGTTTCAAGCTCAGAGCTAGGACACCAAAGTTGTCCCACTAAAGGATTGTGTGCTGACTTTTACGCAGTTGTGTTCTATTTCTGAGAATATTTTCACACTGAGAATGAAGCTGACTCAACACTGTCCAGTTAACCATGGAGGGAATATGTGGGGCTGGGGAAGTTTGGCCTTGAGCTGTACTTGTACGTGACATCTAACTAATGCTAAACACCATGCTACTGGGGGAAAGAAAACTCCCCTTCACAGGCTCCATGGCGCTCAGAGAATAAAGAATTAGCGACCACAGATAGGATGTCCAAATAATGGTTATGTTTGATCATCTCGCTCTTTGCAGAGAATTAAAAGCAATCATAGGTAGAATCAATGCCACTCTAAGTTTCCCAGATCAGGGCTGGTTTAATATTTTAAGTGGATTTTACTGCTGGTGATTTTTAAAACACATACACGCGTCTCCTGCTGACTGCTGTGGCAACCGGGAAATGAAGACGAGGGACAGGGTCCCTGCTGACATTTAATTCTCAGGGCACTGCAGGTGCCTTACTCCCAGAGACCTGCTTTCCTGACACGAATGTGTGTGTCTCTGCCTCTGGTGATAATCTTTTCCCCACCGTCTCTAGCATTTTATATATATGACAGTCACTTACAGGGCGAGTTATTTACGTGACACCTTGCAAAGGGCTTTAAGAATACAACTGCTGTTCAGTTATTCCTTACAACTCCCTTGTGATGGAGATCATGTCTACACATCAAGCTTCAAAGGATCCGGAGGCTTAATGCTTCTTGCTTGAGTCCTATAAGAAGTCACAAGCAGGGACCCTGGCTGCCACCCCAGGGTTGCCCGGGGGCTCTGGGTATCTCTGTTTGTGCTGGAAGTTTCCTCTGAAGGAGATAGTTCCAATTCAAATGGGAGACTTGTGGGGATCAGAGGATGGTGAAAGCAGGGTAGCTGGTGTTTGGCCAGGGCATGGTGCTCGGGATAGCCAAGGACACTCATCCAGGAGCCCAGGAGCTTTGGAGCAGAAGAGCTCATCTCTATAGACAGTGACTTCCCTGAGGACACTCTTCCGGATTGGTCCACGTGGGCTCTTGTTCTCACTTAGATCAGCACTGACTCTGCAGCATAACTGGGACATGGGCGGGTCCTGTCCAGGTACTCCCAGGGCAAGGTGGGAGGGAGGCGGGGCTGGTGTCCTTAGTCTCTGAAGGCCAAAGCTGCTCCCACCAGGTGGTTGAAGCTGGGGGTCGGGACAGCAGCCCCCATGAGGGCAGGCCCGGGGAGGGTGGTTTGGAAAGAAGGGGCAGGAGGAAGGAGCCGGGACCTCACAGCAGCAGCTGTGCCTCTTTGTGGGGGTAAAGAAGAGATGGCTCCCAGCCATTGGGGTGAGCAGGGCTGCATCTGTGATTCCTCCAAGGAACCGTCCAGACTTTGGCTAATGCTCCGAGTGGGGGGACTCATGGGTGGGGTCCCCTGCCTGCCTCATCCCCCCTCAACTGGCAGGCTCAGAGCTGTGTTGGGGAGAGAAGAACATCTGTGCTGTGATGATGTATAGCCTCCGGCTGCCCCCAAGAGCCCCAAGGCGGAGTAGGGAGAGGGGTAGGAAGGGGGACGGTCACGGAGATGTCATGGTCCAGGAAGATCTGCCCCCGACCCGGCTCATCTCATTTGGTCCTCATGGCAGCTCTTTGCAGTCGACATAATTAACTTCATTTTACAGATGAAGAAACCAATATTCAAAGTAGTTATGCGGCTTGTCCAATATTGTACAACTAATTAGGAGCGGAGAGTGGGCTCATTAGCCTCTCCAGTGAGCCAAAGTACCTGTGTGTCTCTCTCCAGGGCTTCTGTTCCCTTAGGTATAAGATGCATGCCTTTCCCTCCTTCTGCCTCGATGGTCTGCACCCTCTGCACTGCTCCAGCTCTCGCCCCAGGGTCAGCTTCTGCCTCAATGGTCTGCGCCCTCTGCGCTGCTCCAGCTCTCGCCACAGGGTCAGCTTCTGCCTCGATGGTCTGCGCCCTCTGTGCTGCTCCAGCTCTCGCCACAGGGTCAGCTGGGGCTAAATCCATGTCCAAGCTCCTCACTTGCCACGATCTTTGGTGAAGTCTCACTTTCCTCTGGTTTCCTGGAGGAAGCTGAGTGGACACAGAGAGAATGCCGGTAAGAGGCCACAGAGCTACTGAGATCAATGCAATTTTGTCACCATGGCAAGTGGAAGAGGCTGCGACATTTCAGTTCGCCCCCATCTGCATCTTGAGGAAAGAGAGAGCGTCCACAGGTCCCCGCTAGGGATGGGGACCTCTGCAGTCTGACACCTTTTGCCTCTGAACTACGGTTCTCTTCTCTTGAAAGCCATTTGGTTTTAGCTCCTCTAAGGGGCCCTGCGTGACGCATTTATTTTAACTCAAGAGTGCTGTCCTCAATTTCCCTGGGAATGTGAACAAGGCCCTTCTATTTCCTGATCTGAAGGCAGGCCTCCCTGAGGTCAAGCCTGGGACTGGCTCTCTCATCTTCACGGGGACAATCGTGCTCCTGTCAGCAGCTCTTCTCCTGCGGGGTCTCTGGGCTTCCACTGCCTGGGCGCATAGTCTCTTGCAGGAGATGGGAGAGCACGATAGTGGCCAAACACAGAATGGGTTCTTTTACTTGTTTCCTTACCAGCCGCTTCCAGGACAGGAGGAAGGAAAATGGGGTGCTTGGTGCCTGTGAGGGAGGCTACTGAGCCTGGACATTGAGATTGAGTGAGTGAGCACCGGTCCCAGCTGGCTCTTGGATATTTGATTTCTTAGCTTGTGTCTACTGAGCACCTACTATGTGCAGAGCCTTGAGCTATGGCTTCAGGAAAGAGCAGAGTTGGCTATTGGTTGCTGAACCAATAACATTTCCCAACCTCCTCCTTCCTTTCTGGTCAAGCATACCACACATGAGACACAGACTTGATTACGGAGCCAGCAGGAAAGTCTTCTAGGGAAAGATTGTCTCTCTGACAAAAAGAGAAATGGAAAGAGAGGTTGTCCTCCTTTCTGATGTGATTGCATTAGGATGGGTGGCTGGCAGCCATCTTGCCACCTTGAGGGGACCGAGCAAACACTGAGGATGGCAGAGTGGAAACGCGGAAGTCAATAAGTCATTGATGACTTCATTACACTGAATTAACCAACCCTAGACCTGGGAATATTCCCAGACTTCCTGATGTGTGAAATAATCAATGTCCTTATTGTTTCAGTTATTTTGACTGGGATATTCTGTTTCTTGCAGCTGAAAGCATTCTAACCGATAAACACAGACAACAGAATCTTTCCCTTTAGGAGATTAGCATCCAAGGGAGATGGGAAATGCACCCATGAGGCCTCTGGAAAGCACTTACCAGCCCATGCCATACGCATAATGCATAGTTGGGTCTTTTTTTATAAAGAAGATGCGTTCATAAAAACAATGTGTTACACAAATTCTCCAGTGATTTCATAACTGCTTCTGAGATACTTCACCTAATTAATAATTGGTATTTAACTCACAATAGCTCTTAATACTGTAGAGTTTCTTTCCTCTGTTTTGACAAGTAGTAAATATCTGGAAATCCCTATTATTCAGGTGAAGTGTTTTATAAACAAGTTATCCTTTACCAAATGAGTATTAATTCTTTAATTTATCTCCTTTAATTGCAGATATTGGAAATAAGGGTCCTAAAGAGAAGGGTCTCACCTGAATATCAGGCTGTATGATCACATCTCTTATTCCCAAACAGAAGACTGGGGTAAAACATGGAATGATGTTCATACCTTCATTATTCCAAGTGTTTATTGTATCCTAATTGATACATGTGTAATGAGATGTTAAAAGGGTGCTTGTGGCTGAAGCTCGTGGACCATACATGCATCATTCAAAGGAGTGGTGAGGGCTTCCCTGGTGGCGCAGTGGTTGAGAGTCCGCCTGCCGATGCAGGGGACGCGGGTTCGTGCCCCGGTCCGGGAAGATCCCACATGCTGCGGAGCGGCTGGGCCCGTGAGCCATGGCCGCTGAGCCTGCGCGTCCGGAGCCTGTGCTCCGCAACGGGAGAGGCCACAACAGTGAGAGGCCCGCGTACCGCAAAAAAAAAAAAAGAGTGGTGAGACTGTTTGCAGGATTTGCCGTGGAGCTCTCCAAAATTCAGTCACATGAGTCTCAAACCCCTCATTCTTAGTGAGGGCATCAAAGATTGGTGATGGAAAATTAGGAAGTGGATTCCAAGTGAGAACTCCTGCTGAGCCCAAGGCGGGGAGTCATTCACCCGGCTCTAGCTCTCTTCTCTTTAGGAGTCTAGAGGCCGGTTCCCAAACTTGCTTGTTTGCAGAGTGGTTTAATTCTACCAATGAGATGCCCTGTAGCTAGATTTGGAAGCCAGAGTAGCAGGCAGAGCCGTTCTTTCTCCTCCAGCATGGCGGCAGGTGCGTGTGCTCTGGCCAACACGAGTTTTCCCAGTGGATTCTCTGTTTGCCAGCCAGTCTCCTGCCTCAGGGCTATTGAGAAGATGTGAACAACAGCAGTGGTTTCCATAATTTTCAGACTCCAGGTAGCACAACAACTTCCTGATCTTTGGGATCACTGCCATGGTGATAAATCTGAAATTCTGTGGTGGGCTAGAGAGGCACTCCTGAATCTCTCTCCTCTGGCCCTTCCAAGAATTTGACCCGCACCTGATTTCTGCAAAAGTTAGCCAACTGGGAAGTTAGAGAGGACAGTCTATCAGACTGCTCCCACTTCTGACACCAATTATAAGTTCAGGAGGTTCCAAAACCACCCTCAATTTTGATAATTGACTAGAAGTACTCACAGAAACTCACATTCTTTTATTCACAAATGTGGTTTATTACAGGAAAAGGATATAGATTAAAATCATTCAAGGGAAGAGATGCATGCAGCAGAGCCCAGGAAATTTCCAAGTGTGGACTCTTCATTTTCTTCTCCCCATGGAGTCAGGATGCATTACCCTCCTGGCATGTGTGATAACACACACAGAGTATTGCCAACAAGGGAAGTTTCACTCTTTCACCCTTTTTTCACTAAAATAACAAGTGGTTTCTATTTTCTTATCTGAAAACCATGACCAATAGAGGGCATGGAAACTATATCCTCCTTCACCTCAAGTCAAGATGGAAGAGTTTTAAATACGTCACCCAGAAAGGTCAATATGGATCTCCTTTAGTTTGGGGGACAGAGCGGTCCATGGTCTGAGTCCCCCTGAAAAATCTAGAAGGCGAGAGACAGGCTCACCAGCAGCTTTGTGAGGGGAGGCGCAAGGCAGAAGTTTCTGCCACACCGGGATTGGCCTGTTCTCCTGACATCTGTCAGGTCAGAGGGTGCAGGGTGATGCCCATGGACCACTTTGGACCATGTGTGAGAGAGGGCTAGTGTGGGCCATCTTAGGACCTTTCCTAGAGGGTCACCTGGAGGGCCAGACAGACACAGCTGAAAGGAGCTGGAGGGATCACTGATAGCTTAGAGACTGAGGAAAGAGTAAGGAACCACCATGAATAGAGGTACTTTGACACAGGTCAAGGGAACTGATGGCAAGAGAGCCCCAGTTTTGAGGGTGTCTCCAGATGTGCCCTCATAAATGCACATGAGACAAGACTCTTCCCTCACTTAAGAGGAAGTTGGTGCTAGATCACCCAGCAGTGCCCGTCAAGGGAGAACTTTCTGCTCTCCACTCCTTGTTTCTCTTTCCCCCACCTCAGTCCAGTTCCAGTGGGCCTAAAGCTGGACGGGAGGAGTAGAAGCCCATGGTAGGGGGGCTAGAGAGGACCGTGACCACATCCACCCAGCCAGCCTCGCTGCCTCCAAGGCGTGAGATCTGGGAGTGGAGGGAGGGGTCTCCAGCTTGGATCAAGAGCGGAGTCTTGACTATTCCTCTGGGCTGGAATTTTAATTATTAAACCAAGACTTGTGATTGTGAGGACTGGAGAACTCTTGTATTATGCAGGAGTGACCAGGAGAGCCATGGGGCCTGCCATGGGAAAATGGGCTTCCAGGAATACGTTTGCATAAAACTGGGAGATAAAAATAGAATTGCTCACTCCATGTAATGGTTATACAGATTTGCTCTCTCCTCTAAATGGTTACTTGACTGTGGGTGGAGGGTGTGTGTGTGTGTGTGTGTGTGTGTGTGTGTGTGTGTGTGTGTGTGTGTGTGTGTGTGTGTGTGTGTGTGTGTGTGTGTGTGTGTGTGTGTGTGTGTGTGTGTGTGTGTGTGTGTGTGTGTGTGTGTGTGTGTTTCATTTCCAAACCCCCAGAAGTTGTGCCTGGTACATTATAGCCATTCAATAAGTGTCTGGGGGGTGAGTGACAGTTTCTCTGGGTTGCGAGGTACTATATCAACCAGCTATTGCCACAGTGACTCTGCTTAACAAAATACCCCAAGCTTACTGGCCCCAAACAAGGAGTATTTATTTCTCGCTTATGGGTCTACAGGTTGGATGCGTTCAGCTGATCTCGGGTGCGTTTAGCTGGGCGTGACTACAGACAGTGAGGTGGGTCCAGGTCTGCTTTATGTGTCTCTCCTCTTCCTTGAGACAGGGGCCACGCAGGCCGTGTTCTTCCCGTGGTGACAGGCAGGTGTGCCAGAGGGCAAGCCCAGCTGTTCCCATCGACCAAAGCAAGTAACATGGACGTGCCGCAAGTCAAGGGGCAGTGAGGTGCACCCAGCTTACTGCGGAGGTCAATACGGCGGCGGGGGCGGGGGTGGTGGCAGGGAGTGCGGGCAGGGGCGGTGAGAGATTAGGGCCAGTAATTCAATCGGCTGCAGGTACCATCTACATTTTTTTGTCCACACTTAATCAAAGATAAGGGATGGCCTTGAGTCATTCACTTCTTGCGCTGCAGGAGGGAGCGCTCGGGGCCCCTACCGGGAACTGACGGTCATTGAGGACAGTTGGCCTGGCCTTGGGAGCTCTGAGCTCTCGGCCTCGCCCTGCTGAGTGATCCAGAAGAGGAGCGACATGAGGCCCCCGAATTCTCTGGGCAGAGACTCTTGATTACAAAATAAGAGGGCCTTGGTCCCTTCGGCTGAAACTAGTCCCGGTCAGGTCCCACGGGCATGACTCCTGTGCCCTAAGGAAGGTCCATAATTGGTGCAACCCTCTGCTGTCGCCATCTTGAAATACTGAATCATTTTTGGACAAGGGGCCCTACCTTTTCATTTTGCACTGGACCCCGCAATTTATATAGCTGGACCCGCCCATGGGGATGCAGGTTTCCTGAAGATTTACTGATGTAATTCCATCCTTGGAGGGACTGCAGCTCACTCTGTGCTCATTTATTCAGCAATAATGACAAAGAGTACGGCCACCAATTCATCCAGTGTCCTGAAGCACCAGGCGCTATGCTAATAAGGGTTTTACGAACATCGTTCCAAACCTCATAGCAGACTTTCAAGCTTTTCACGAAAATGAATGTCATTGTAACGTATAACTCATCCAAGATCATACGGCTGGGACTTGAGTCTAACTTCGTTTCTCTCCCATGCCTTTCGGCCAGATGATTTTGCTGTTATGTTCCACAAACTGGATGGAGATCTGGGGATGCAGAGTACACTCCCTACCCTCAAGGGGTTAAACATCTTATTAACGATAATTGCAAACACCTACTTGGAACTTGCTGTGTGCAGGCAATGTTCTGAGCAATTTATACATATCAAGTCATTTAATCTGTACAAAAGCAATCCATGGTTTTTAGCCCCATTTTATAGAGGGGAACACTGAGGTATAGAGGAGGTGAGTACCTCACCCATGGTCACATGGCTGGAAGGTGGCAGGGCCAGGTTTCAGGCTTAACCCCTTGCTATACCTCCTCTCAACGTGGTGCAGCCAGGCTCCTCTCTGCTTTGGTGACGAGGGGAAAAACATAGATGAACTCTTCCTACCCTGGGTCAGATTCTGTGGATACAGTTGAGAACGTTGTGGGAGTGGAAGGGAGACAGGCCCTGGGCCCTGAGACCTGGGACCCTTTACCAGAGCGCTTGCACCTGGACAAACGTCTCCTCCAGCAACAAAATACAAGGAAACTAAAAATAACTGCAGGTGTGCGCAGCTGGGGCAACTGTAAGCAATAAGATACAAAAAGGCCACAAACCAACTGTCGCTTCCTGAGTGCTGGGAGCAAAAGCAGGGGACCGTGTATGGTCCCTGCACACAGCACCACCAAGGGGGTGGGCAGACCACCTAAGCTCTGCCCCCCGCCCAACCCAGGGACCTGCATCTGTCGTAACTCCGCTTAAGGAGCCAGCTGGCACCCTCCTCAGGGAGCGGGCAAGGGCACCTGTTACTTGCTTTTGCTCCCAGTACCGCCTTACCTGGATTTCTCGACTGGACTCTTACCGATTTCTAGTGATTGAAGAGTCCAAGGACCTGGGTCGGTAACAGAAGGGAGATGGGAGGCAGGTGAGCACAGAGGCTGGGACCCCGGTGTGACATGATGGGGGCTGTAAGGGGATGGCCGTGGGACATAGGTGTTACCGGTTCACCAGACGCAAGGAAGCGGGCCTTGCACACGCAGCGGGAGGGAAGCTACCCCGTGACTGGGATTCAGAGCTGTCTGTTCCATGCACACCGACTGCTTGTTCTGTGTTTGCATCCGGGGGGATTTCTTTTCTCACCTCTCTTCTCAGCATATGGTCCGATTAGCCTGCTCCCTTTTGAAGGGAAATGTGTCCATCCACCCATCCCGGGTCTGTTGATGCCATTTTTGCCTCCCCAGTAAAGCTAGACGTGAGGAAAGGCTTAGCCAGGCAGAGCCGTCTCCAGACCTGCCCGCCGCTGTGGCACTTCATGGGGGGACTGGCGTGTGTCACTGCAACCCTATTCATTCCCACAGAGCACCCACCTCACGCCAGGGACCGTTCTCACGGAACGAGGTTCATTTGAATAGCAGCTAACAGAGGCGTGACTGGGACTAGAGCTTATGAAACCATCCTCCCACGTTCCAGATGTGGTTTGGGGGTAGTTGCACTGCCTCTGGTCACCCTGAAGTAACTGAGGAGTGATGGGTGAATCTTTACTATTGTCTCGGCGATTACGGTCTACTGCGAGTGTGAAACAGAACTTTGAGGAGAGCCCGCAGGGTGAGTGAGAGCAGGTGAGGGAGGAAAGGGAAGCAGAGGCCAGGTGACAGAAAGGAGGAGCAGGGGAGAGAAGAGGGGAGGGTGGGAGAGACGGGAGTGCAAGGACCATGCTGTGGCTCCCTGCAGAGTTTGGGGGCTGGACCGTGATGCCCAGAGAATGGGTGGGGTTCGCTTCCACGGGGCTTTTTGAGAAAGGTTACACCCTGCGGTAAATATCTAGAGCAGTTCTGTGTTGCTGTGCAGCGCCAAGACCCAGAGAGGCTGCTGGTTGTTGTTTCCATCAGGGCTGGGAGCTGGCCCTCCTGGATGGGCAGAAGCCCTCTCTTCCCCCGAATCTCTGACCACCCCTTGTCCTGGGTACCATCTCCAGGCACCTTCATCTTGAGAAAGGGTGCCCAGTGTCACATGGGCTCTTCCCTGCCACCTGTGCAGGTCCCCAGTTCCCCTGATGGATGAGGGCTGTGCCTCTCCTTCCAGGTTGGCTGTCTCTCAGCCCGGAGCGTGGAGTGGGGCAGCCTCAGAGCGGAAGGGCAGAGAGACGCAATTGAAGTCATTTTCCCTCTGCTTCTGTATCTCTTTTTTTTCCTTTGGGTAAAGATTGAGGCAAAGTCAATTAAATGGAAAAGTCAATAGGCTTGGGTTGAGAAATTAAACAGAAAATCAGACTGTGTAAGCATTACAGTTCTACAGGAATATTAATTCAACTTAATGGTGGAGTTTGGGCTGTGTCACGGGTCTAGTAATTTGGAGGCCTGCAAGAGGACTGTATATTCATAATGCAATTTTCATCGTTTCGTGTCGAAGGCATTCCTAATACAGTTTTATGAGCCTCCTTGCCCAGGTCACTATCGTAAATGAGAAGTTATTCCCAGAGGATCTTATTTGGGACAACAAATGGATAAAAGTATTGAGTTTATTAACATCTAAATTAAAAAGTCTGAAAAATGGAGTTTTAATTAATCAGCTTGCAAACAGCTACCCCCAAGGATAAGATAACAGAGCTAGTGATTGGAGACATATTATTTTTCAAAACAATAATGATATTTCCACAGCAGCTCCTATCTTAGGAGTTCAAAGCCATCCCGTAATCGTTAATTATTTAAAGACTTTCTAAAACGGAAGCAGATAATTGATGCTTTTTCGGGCTTTCTAATGTGGAAATGGGGCTAAGAGGGGAGGGTGAGTGCCTTTGTCTAGCTGTGGTGCTGGCTGTCAGAAAATCAGGAAGGTCAGGAGGTGGGTGCAGTTCTCTGAGCTTGCTCTGCCTCTGGCCTCACGCCCTCTGGCTTTCTGGTTCCTGCTCTGCACTTTGGGCCCAATCTCCTTCCCATCCAGCCACCCACCCCGTCCACCATCCTGTTCAACAGCCCCCAAGCGTGGCCCTGTCTTCACACCTGGGCCATCGTAGGTGTTCATCAGCCTCCCAGGACCTGTCCCTGGACCCCAGCTTCCCCAGGGGCCGCAGCACCAGGTGAGACACATGCTCTGATCAGAGGCTCCCTTCCACCGCGGGCTGCTGGGAAGCTCAGCCTCCAGCCATCTCTGGTAGGGGCGCTGGTCTTTAGAGAGGCTTTCCCTTCTGCTCCCGTCTGGTTCATGGACTCTGCACTCTGACATCTGGTCTTCTGGGCTGCCTTCCTGGGGCCTAGTCCTTCCCCGAAGGGCACGGAGGTGGTCGTCCCCTTTCCTGAGCTTTACTTGGAGCTAGAGGTAACTCACTTGCCATCAGGCAGTCGGGAGTGTAAGATGTCAGAGGCCTCACTGACCTGTCTGCTTTGGAGCCAACTGGCAAAATCATCACGCTGGGTCCTAAGTCACTGACACAAGCCACGGGAGGCCAGCGAGTGCTGGGAAATCAACGTCGCACTTTCCCCAGGAGAATGATGGGGGGAAGCTGTGTGCCATAGAGATATAGGTCACAGAATGTCTTCATATTTGATACCTCATCTCACTGGCACCCAACCCCTGTAAGGTAGGGAGAGGCAGACAAGACTAGTTCTATTTTATAGATAGGGAAGGAAGCTAGTAATTTTTGAGTAAGATTGTTTTGGACAATTGGGCAATTTATATATGTTATCCTATTATGTTAGGTAAGGTGGTTTATTTTTCTTTTATATTATTTATTTATTTAAAGAAAAGTGATGGGACTTCCCTGGTGGTCCAGTGGTTAAGACTCCAAGCTTCCTATGCAAGGGCCGTGGGTTCGATTCCTGGTCGGGAAGCTAAGATCCCACCTGCTTTCTTAGTGCCCATTTGTCTCCTTCATTCGTTCAGTTGCTGTGTGAACTTGCTGCATCACTTAGCTCTTTCTTGGTTTCCTTATCTTCGAAGTGGCCACCTCATAGTGTTGGTATGGGGTTAAATGGGATAATGTGTTTGTACCATTTAGACAATGCCTGACACATATTCAGTGCTCAGTGAGCGTCAGCAATCATTGACATTATTATTATCATCGGTATTATTCACAACTTCCCTGAACCTCTATTTTCTCAGCCGTCAGATGTGCATGAACATACTCAGGGATGTCGAGGGAGTCAGAGAGAATATGAATAAGGTACTTAGAACAGCATTTGGCCAAAATTGAGGACGGCCGACCCTCTGTATCTGCAGGTTCTCCACTGGCAGGTTCAACCAACGGCGGATCGAAAATCCTGGAGAGAAAAAAAATTCCAGAAAGTTCAAAAAGCAAAACTTGAATTTGCTGCTTGGATCATCTATTTATGTAGCATTTATGTTGTATTAGGTATTATGAGTAATCTAGAGATGATTTAAAGTATGCGGGAGGATGTGTAGGTTTTATGCAGATGCCATACCATTTTATATAAGGGACTTGAGCATCCGGGGATTTTGGTATCTGTGGGGTTCCTGGAGCCAGTCCCCCGCAGGTACCGAGGAGTGACAAATAGGAGACACAGGGCCCTGGTGAGCTGCCTGTAGTGGGTGATGGAAGGGAAAGGAAAGGGAGTTCGGGTCCTCATTCATTCATTCGTTCACTCACTCATTCGTTCAAAAGCTGAGTGTTGAGGACCAATATGCTTCAATCTCTCTAGAGTCCCTTGGGCCAGCCAGTGTCTCTCTAGAGGTTCCAGGCATGAGAAACAAAGCTGGCACCTGAATTTGCCAATGGAAAGGACTAGGCAGGCAGAAAATCCAGTTCAGGGGCTGACATTTCCATCCACCCCCTCGGGGAACTGGATACCCCACGCCCCTTGATTTACTTACTTTCCACCAGAAAAGGAGCCGTGGTAGACTTTTCACATAAAAAAGAGAGCGATGTAATGACCCATTATATTCCACCCCCCCGAAGTATCAACCCATAGATCAAGTCAGGATCATGCAGGGCAGGGTGATGGGAAAGGGGGGCAGTCTGGGGACAAATGTGGTGCTGAGAGGACAGAGGCCTAATGGGCTCCCACCTCGACCTTCCCTCTGGCTTCCCCACAGGTCCCTCTCCTCTTTGCCTCCCTAAATACTGCCCTTTCCCCCCAGTTCACCTCCTCCCTCTCCTGTGATGACTTCTTGGACTTACCTCGCCCACACTTGATCTTTCCTTTCTTTGGAATGTTATTTCAGTTGGACTTAGAGCCACATCTTCTAAGGCAATGGCTCCAATGGTTCAATGCCTACCAATCTTATTTCCCCAATTAGGTTATAAGCTCCACGTGGGCCTGGGACTGTGTCCTAAACCCCTTGGTACACTCACAGCATTGGCCCAAGGAGAAATCACCGTGGTCTCTGGAATCTCATCTTTATTCCACTGCCCACATCAGGCACCTGGTTATCCAGTCCCACAAGCCCAAACGAGCCAGGACACTGGCACCTCTCTGTTCCAGATCATTCTTGTTCTTCCTGTAGTTGACCTAGAAAAATCCTACCCATCCTTGAAGGCTGAGCACAAATGTCACATGGTCATTTCAGAGAGTAAGCTCCAGGCAGAGCTAATTCCTTCCTTCACGTTGATTCCATAGCACATCTTCTGTTCTTAAAATGACACACTTCCTGGCTTGTTGGAGGAGTTAGATGCAGGTGGCTACGAAGCCTCATATGCCAGGCCCAGTGGGTATTCTCATGGAGCCCCGGCACCTCCCTGCTTTGGTACAGAACACTGTGTACGTTCTTTAATAGCTCTTGTTTCTTGTTTCACTATTTCTGTCAAGCCTTCACCTTACAGAGATGCTGTGAAATGAGATATACAAATGAGATAATAGGTAACAGTGCCTTAAGCACCAGAAGATGGATATATTATTACAGCTGGAAAGCTCTCTACTGGGGAAATCAAACTTGAGGAGGGTGAATAGGGAAGGGAGGGAGGGATAGAAATAGAGAGAGAGAAAGACAGAGATGGAGAGATACAGGGAGAAGGAGGCACAGAGAGAGAGAGAGACAGAGAGCGGACACACAGACTAGCGTGTCTACTGGACTGGGAGACCAGGAGGGATGTCTTCAAGGCAGCGGGGTGTTATGTTTACTGAAAAACGAAACACCCCCTAAACCATTTGAATGTGGTTTCTGCTAGGTGTTCACAGAAAGTCCATCCCTGTCTCAGGGGACCGTATATTTTAGCGAGTTAAGAGCTTTGAATTCAGCTAGACCTGAGCAGGGCCCTGCCCCCGACTTCCTAGCGGTGAGGATGTGGTCAGGGGACGCCCTGCGTGTGGGTTTCCTCGCAGTCAGCAACAAGGGTGCACAGCCCCAGCCTCCAGGGTGGTGTGAGGACGAGGGAGCGTGTGCAGTGCTCACAGATGTGCAATAAATGCACAACTGCCTCACCCCTTATTTCTCCACCCCCGCTCCCCTTCCCCCCACTGTCCCTAGGGTTGGACTCGTAGCCAGAGGAGTCAGGCTAAAGTCAGCAGTTTCAGAAGGAGAGATCACATCCTTCCCCCGTGGTCCTGAAAGTCACACACCAGGACCCCCCGGGAAAGGAAGATACACAACAGGTGCCATGAGGAAGGTTCCAGGGCGTCAGGGTGTAACCCTTCTCTCTTCCCTGCCTAACTTAAGAACCAGCCGAGAGATGGTCGAGAGAGACAGAGAGACAGAGCAGGGCCTAGGACGTGACGCAGGGCAGGAGGCTCCTCGTCTCCAGAAGCGTCCATTGCTATCCTTTGGATGTCCGGGTCAGAGCATCACTTGAAATCCCCATGGGGACACAATTATGGATATAAGTAGTTGAGGCCTCCGTCGCAGGAGGGCTCGGAGGATACGTCCTGTTCTCAAGCTGTGTGGGTGGGTGTTTTCCTGTAGGCAGTGACCCTGGTCTCCCTGGAAACCACATACCGCAGAAACAAAGGCACACTGCTGGGCGTCGTTCACGGCCACCCTCAGTCCCTGTCTCATGGCGGAGGGGGTGTGAGGGTGGAGGGCACCGAGGACACGTTCTGCTTCTTTGTTGTGGGAATTTGTCCCCCATGCCCACCTGGCCCCCAGAGAGCTTTCATTTTCTTGCCAAGTCGGTCTTAGTAATAATGTGGCGAATTCTTAAGGGGGCAACCATGTGGACCATCAAGGCCTCAGTCTATCTTTCTCTTAGCTTGTAGTCTGTCAGCAGGACCCCAGACAAATGAGGAGCGGGGTGGAGAGAACGTGAGAGGTCTGCGTGGATTATTCTCTGACCTGGGAGCCTACTCCCTGGCCCCCAATTCCCTTCAAATACTCTCCCCAACTCCTTCGACACACCCCTACCCTGAATGGGTCCCTCACCCGAATCCCCACCACACAGGGCTGTACCTGCCCATTCACCTGTCAGGCTTCCCGCTGGGATCCAGGGCAGGACAGAGGCTCTCACTCATCTTTGCATCCCCAGTGCCCTGGTGCAGCCCCAGAAATGCTTGTTCATTGATTGACTATCAGAGCCCGCCTGGCCCGGACCTACCCACGGGTGCCACGCTCAGTGGTCCTTGCAGAGAACCAGGAAGCCGAGCCCCCAGAGCCTCTCCTTTTCACTCCGCATCTGCCTTGTTTCATCTGAAACGTGGGAGGGGTGGAAGGGTTTCCCGATGCTCTCTGGGAGCGCAGGGCTTGTTTTCCCCTCCCCACTTGTTGCTCTGTCCCGGCCCCCCACCCTGCGCTGCACACGCCCTGGGAAGGCAGGCCTGGCCCAGCACCTGGTTCAGGTGCTGCCTCTGAAGGCCTTTGGGAGCTTGGGGCCAGGCCCCTTCAACCTTTTCAGCACAGTGAGCATCAAAGCTACTTTTGTCTTTGGCTGATTGTAGTGCGTTGTTTTTTTTTTTAAATTGTGGAAAAACATACATAACCTAAAATTTATTATCTTAACCAATTTTTTTTTTTTTTTTTTTGCGGTACGCGGGCCTCTCACTGTTGTGGCCTCTCCCGTTGCAGAGCACAAGCTCCGGACGCGCAGGCTCAGTGGCCATGGCTCACGGGCCCAGCCGCTCCGCGGCATGTGGGATCCTCCCGGACCGGGGCACGAACCCGCGTCCCCTGCATCGGCAGGCGGACTCTCAACCACTGCGCCACCAGGGAAGCCCTATCTTAACCATTTTTAAGGGTACAGTTCAGTGGCATTAAATGCATTCACATCGTTGTACAACTATCACCACCATCCATCCGCAGAACTCTTTCACGTCCCAAACTGCAACCCTGTACCCATTAAACGACGCCTCACTCTCCCCTCACCCAGCCCCATGCAGCTACAATTCTATTTTCTGTGTCTATGAACTTGGCAGTTGATCGTTTTCATGGGACAAAAGCACCGACCGCCTGGCACCACCTGGAGACTTCTGATACCCAGTCGTGCTCTGCTTAAGACGTAGGCTTGAATTTGACACTTCTTCTCTTGTGGGTCACAGACCCCAAAGTCCATTTGACTCTAAACCTGTGCTCAAAACTCTAAGGAATGCATTTGGAATGGGGGCATTTCAGGAACCTTGGCTGGGGAGGGCAGGGGCTTTGGGACAAGCTGTGAGTTTAGAAAGTTGAGATTTTTGGCGTCTCTCAGATCATACTTGGTTGCCTGTTCATAAGATCAGCTTTGTCCCCGGTCATCCAGGTTTCCAGATTTTCTGTTCCTTCTTGCTGACAGCTTATTTATTACAAAGGAATGTTCCTGGTTACTTGGAACAATCAGAGCTCTATATTCACAAGAGAGCTGCCTTGGGTAGTATTTCACCGACCCCTCGCACTGGGGGCTGTGAACTGTGTACAAACTCAGCTTCTCTGCTTGAATTCCCTCCTCTGGGCCTGGTGGGGTGAGCTCAGCGCAGGGCAGGCGGTGCATCTTAGTGGCGTCATAGCCTGAGGCCGTGGCTCCGTGGCTGTGGGCTGGACTGGCCCTACCAGCACTGGCTCTGGCAGGAATAGTAATCACGCTCGCTCCCTTCTCATAAGATCCTGCCATATACCAGGCACTGTTTGACTCGCATAATCTCATTTAATCCTCGCAACTGTTTTAGAGAGGGTTGGCCAGAAGCAGATTTGAGATGAGGATTCTTAGGCAGGTGATTTAATGAGTGGGCGCTATCGTAGACGTGAGGGAAGCAAGGATGGGGCAGGGGAAGAGGGGAAGCCAGGGGACGGTCTTGATGGAGCATAACCGCAGCCTGATACCACAGGAGCTCTGACATCGCAGAGTTGCCGCTTTGAGGCAAGGGCTTTGTTCTCCTCAATCTCTTGTTCAAATTGACTCTCCCCGAGCCCGGGTTGGGAGTAGGGGTATAACCTCGAAGGAATCTCTGGGTGAGGAGGTGGCTGAAGGGGGACAGAGAAGGGTACAGCTGGGAGCTGTTAGCAGCCCAGCTTCGGAAGGAGGGACAGGGTGAGTCTCCAACAGCATCCTCTAGAACAACCTTCTGAGGTGTGTACTAAGATGAATCCCCATGTTACAGAGGAAAACTGAGGCCCAGAGAGGGCAAGCGACTGGCCCAAGCACATCCTTGCAGTAAATGGTAGAGGCAGGACCTGGACCAGGTATTCCCACCCCAGAGTCACCCACCCACTGGCTCTTATGCAGACTCTGATTCCTTCCAGGAGCTGTGGCTGATCCCACGAGCACTTATGTCTGCGCCTGGCTCTGGCTTTCCCACTGCATGAATGGTAGATAAGCCCCAGATCTCGGGGACTCAGCACAAAAGGAGTTTCTGTTTTGCTCACATGAAGTGCAGCTGGCAGTGGCGGCAGGGGGAGTAGAGTCCCATTCAGGGCCTGGGCTGAGGGTAACACTGCCATCCTGCAAGGACAGCTCCCAGGAAGCCCCAAGGAAGTGGAGAATCCTGCAGGAGGCTGGTAGGGGCCAGGCCTGGAAGCCGTGAACCCCACTTCGACCACATTCACATTGTTGTACAACTATCACCACCACATTCAGTGGCTGGTCAGAACCCAGCCACAGGCCCCTCCAAGATGCTCGGGAGACTGGGAAAGGTAGACCCCGCCTACACAGATGCTTCCCAGCCTCGACTCCTCAGAGTGGAGTAGTACTTATGACCCACCAATAGGGGTCACAGCCTCTGACACGGCCACCTGGGCCACTTCCTTGGTCCTAGGGGTCAGCTCAGGCCCCTAGGACCAAGGGGCCTGAGCCTTGTTTTTTTTTTTTTCTTTTGTGTGAAGAAAAGAACCATCCAGAATTTATTCTCCAGCAGACAGATAGCATCAGCAGATAAAAACTACAAGGGTTTCTCCGTAGATCATACATTCACAAGGCATTATTAGCTTAACAAGTGAGAAAGCCTCTGGTGTATTTTCTGTAACAATATCCACTTCACAGTGTAAACAGGTACTATTACTGTGTTCACTTACAATTCCAGAAGGAAAGGCACAACTTGGCAAAACAGAAAAACAATTTTGGGGGGGTCCTAAAGTCAGGTGCAATTACTGAGAGACAGACTTGAGAACCGTCGCAATCCACGTTTCCGCATAGAGGGGCAAAGACTTCACCCAGAAATGTGGGTCTTTCTTTCTCCTTCCTTGTTAAATCCTCAAGACTAACGCCTCATCATCTGCTTAATATCACGTATACAAAAGGGGGATTAAGAAAAAAAGAATCACAACAACGTCTTGAACTTCCAGCTGCTCCCACCAATATGTTAACTCTTAGGTTTACGACAGGGCCTAGGAACACTTCAGCTTCAGCTGTCATCAAATGAGCAAACAGAGACTATAGCTACAAAAATAACACATGAATGAGGTAGATAAATGAAAGCTTTCACATCCAGGACTTGCCTGTTCCAACTTGGTAGCCTTCTTGCAATACGCAGAAAAAAAAAATCTTCATAATTACTTGGCATAAGTCACAATCAAGGAACTTCTGGTACAAATTAGTAAAAGAAGTTATTAGTATATAATAAGAAAACATGCCCTTCCAGTGAGTTTGTTTCTTCAAGAACGGACACCCAGCTCTTCAGAGTAGGCACCGACGAACTAAATTAAGTCACCTGAGATTCCCTGCTCAGGTGCTCACCTCTTCTGGTTTTAGGAAGAAGAAGGGCATCTGGAAAGCATAGGGAGGACCTTGGCACTCTTGGGGCTTCAACTGAACTGTATTTAAATAAGCAGCAACACACATACTGACTCTCTAAGGACTAAAATCTGTCCACTTGAGGGCATTCTACTTCAGGTGCCAAGGTTGAAAAAAAAAGTTGGAATTCTACAACCTTGGTTTAAAAAAAAAAAAAAAGTACATTCAAAAAAGAAAAGAAAAATGGGTGTAGCTTTGGGAGAATACAAAACAGGTCCCTAAACAGACGACAGACCTTGTCCATATACCCACATACAGTCACTGCAGAAGTAAGTATACACTACCCACCCATCCCTGCCCCCAACCCCCAAACAGGCAAAACAGTTGTATTCTATCCCTTGTCTCTGTCCCCTCCTCCAGGAGGCTGGATGCCCCTTAACTAGCAGATGCCTGGGACGTATCTTCAGGACTGTTTCTCAGGTGGCACCTGGTTCTGCCTTTGTGTACCATTTCACCCCTGGAGGTGGGTGGGTGTGGGTGGAGGCAGGCATGAGGATGACGCAGCTGGGAGCTAGGGAGCCTGGCTGGAATCAGCATGGGCACTTTTTCAAAGAAGCCAAGTTTAGAGCCAGACAGAGTGAAGATAACAGACTTGGAGAAGGAATTCTAAAATCCTATCCTAAACAGAGTCTGCATCTCAGGAATCCAACGGAAGTCCTTGGACCTATTCACTCCCTCAAAAACTGTATCCTAAGCTAGAGCCAGGTAATATGGAGATTAGACCTCAGTCCTGTGTCCCATGGAACTCAGAGTGCAGTGGGAGGGACAGAGGATCGGCACACAGGAATATCCCAGGAGAAGCAGCTTCATGATGAGAGGAGGCACCTGGGGCTTTGGGAGCCCCTGATTGAGACTGGGGGACTCTGGGAAGGCTTCCCAGAAGAGGTGAGGCTGAGTTTAATCTTGAGGGGTGACTAGGAGTCATCCGCAGGGTTTTGAGGGGTGGTGGGCTGGAGCTGGGTGCCATGCCCAGCCCTGGGAACAGCATGCCTGCTCAGAAAGAATCAGGTGACCCATGAGGGCCCTGAAGGTGCCAGGGGTTTGGGCTTGACCCTGAAGGCCCTGGGGGATCACTAAAAGGTGACTTGGAGGAGAATCGTAACCAGGTGTGTGTGTTCTGCATGCCAGGTGGAGAATGGGGAGGAGGGCATTGCATTCATCCAAGTGAGAAATAAAGACCTGAATGGAGGCAGTGGCTATAGGGACAGAGTGTCAGGGTTGGGCTGCAGAGATATTTAAGGTAGAATGGTGGGTTGGAGGTGACTGGAGGGGAGGAATCAGGATGGCATCCAGTTTTCTGGGGTTAGGAGCTGGAGAATGGGACCATTCACTGAGAGGTGCTGAGGCCATAGACCTTGGTGTTCCAACAGGATCTTAGAAGCCAAGTGTATGTATTACTTGCTCGGGATGCTGTAGCGAAATGCCATGGACTGGATGGCTTAAACAGCAGACATTTATTTCTCACAGTCTGGAGGCTGGAAGTCCAAAATCAAGGTGCCAGCATGGTCAGCTTCTGGTGAGAGCCCTCTCCTTGGGTTGCAGATGGCCGCCATCCTGCTGTGTGCTCATATGACCTCTTCCCTGTGTGTGTGAGCATGAACATGGGGGGAGAGAGCGAAAACAAGCTCTCTGGTACCTTCTCTTATAAGGGCACGAATCCCATCATGAGGACCCCATCCTCATGAGCTCATCTAAATGTAATACCTTCCAAAGACCCATGTCCAAATACCTAACATTGGAGGGTAGGTCTTCCTCGTATGAATTTGAGGGAAGGGGACACAGACATTCAATCCCTAACACGAAGTGACCTTAGGCAAGCCATTAAGCTTCCAATGCTTCAGTTACTCATCTGCCAGGTGCCTTCCTCCAGGGTAATGTGAGGATCAAATAAAGAATGCGTGTGAAAGTGTTTTGAAAATCACAAGGAGTTTTGCAAATTTAAGGCGTTAATTCAAGGAGAAGGGGCCACAGGAGAGACCATGCAGTGACCTGCCAAGAAGTCGCTGGAGATGCCTGGCTGGGGGTGCTATCTGGCTATTCTGGAGCCAGTCCTGGTCTCAGAGCTCCCCAAAGAAACTTCTACCCTGCTGGGGCCTGAACTCGGAGGCCCCACTGGGGTGTGGATCGTTTGAACTGTTCCGGCACTGTGGGCACATCCCACTGAATGCTTCTGGGTGGAAGGTGCGATGACCATTTTTTCTTTTTCTTTTTTTTTTAATAAATTGGAAACTGTTTTCTCCCCTTTTCTTTTTCTTTTTTCTCTTTTGGCCATGCCACATAGCATGCGAGATCTTAGTTCCCCGACCAGTGATCAAACCCATGCCCCCTGCAGTGGAAGCATGGAGTCTTTTTTAAAAAATTAATTAATTTGGCTGCATTGGGTCTTTGTTGCTGCGTGCGGGCTTTCTCTAGTTGCAGTTCGCGGGGGCTACCCTTGGTTGCGGTACGTGGGCTTCTCATTGCGGTGGCTTCTCTTGTTGTGGAGCACGGGCTCTAGGTGCAGGGACTTCAGTAGTTGTGGCACATGGGCCCAGTAGTTGTGGCTTGCGGCTCAATAGTTGTGGTACATGGGCTTAGCTGCTCCACAGCATGTGGGATCTTCCTGGACCAGGGATCGAACCCATGTCCCCTGCATTCGCAGGTGGATTCTTAACCACTGCGCCACCAGGGAAGTCCAGAAGCATGGAGTCTTAAGTACTGGACCTCCAGGGAATGACTTTTTTCTCATAACCTCCGTGGCCTTCATGGGCCCCAGAGACTGGTCAGTGACTGGGCTCTAAAGGCAGCCATATTATGGCCTTGGCAAAGAGCTGCAGCCCTCGGACTGCCAGGAGAACCTCCCAGGGCTCACGGACCCTCTCACCTCAGCATTGCCTTAGGTATTTTCCTCCCTTGCCTTTGGGAAGCAGCTGTTTGCAGAGGCCCTTGGAGCTTTCTCCTTTGCTCTGCAAAAAATGTTAAGCAAACATTTAAGGAATAAGGGCTTTATAATGATGAAAGTAAACACTGAGGAATACCAGCTATTATGGAATGTAAGTGTTTAAAAAAAAGAGGAAAGGAAAAATAAATGACAAAGTGCTGCTTGTCTCAAACAGCCCTCCTACTGACTTGCAGCTGTGTGAGGCAGGGTGGGGGACCAGCCTTTCCCATGCTTCACATTTCAGGCTGCAGCTCCCCGCAGACGGCTCCTAAGAGGCTCAATGCCCAAGTGTGTTCAGGTAAAACGGGCATTTCCTCCTCCTGGAGAAAGGAGGAGAGCAGAACAGATGGGGTGCCGAGGCCAGAGGACCAGCTCAGCTGTGCTCTGAACTGTGGGGCACCCCCGCCCCCCCCGCCCTGAGAAAAAGATGGACAGGAGGAGGCCAAGGAAAGGGAGGCTGGGCAGCCCTGGGGATGGCAGCAGAGACTTTACCACCAAATGGAAAGCCCAGGCAGGTGCCAAGGGCTGTCCCAGGTCTGGGGGCTCCCATTCCTCCCCACATCTCCAACCCACTCCCATGCCACTCACCCCACGCCTGTTAAGCCTAAAGGAAGGCCTTTTTCTGAGTTCCCAACTGGGGGATCATTCACTTCTTCTCTGAGAAGCAATGCCTCAGCCTCTCTCTGGGGGCATAACATAGTGGTTGGACAGCAAGGGTCAAACCCTAGTCCTGACACTTGTTGGCTATTGGCTTCAGTTACCTTCCCTGAGCCTTGGCTTCCCAATCGGTAAAATGGGCAAATAAAGAGCCTACCTCAGGGCTTCCCTGGTGGCACAGTGGTTGAGAGTCCGCCTGCCGATGCAGGGGACACGGGTTCGTGCCCCGGTCCGGGAAGATCCCACATGCCGCGGAGCGGCTGGGCCCGTGAGCCATGGCTGCTGAGCCTGCGTGTCCGGAGCCTGTGCTCCACAACGGGAGAGGCCACAACAATGAGAGGCCCGCGTACCACAAAAAAAAAAAAAAAAAAAAAAAGAACCTACCTCATTGGGGACTTCCCTGGTGGTGCAGAGGTTAAGGATCCGCCTGCCAATGCAGGGGACACAGGTTCGAGCCCTGGTCTGGGAAGATCTCATATGCCGCGGAGCAGCTAAGCCCGTGCGTCACAACTACTGAGCCTGTGAGCCGTGACTAGTGAGCCCACTCGCCTAGAGCCCGTGCTCTGCAACAAGAGAAGACACCGCAATGAGAAGCCCGCGCACCGCAACGAAGAGTAGCCCCCGCTCGCCGTATCTAAAGAAAGCCTGCATGCAGCAACAAAGACCCAGCACAGCCAAAAATAAATAATAAATAAATCAATTAAAAAAAAATAAAGAACCTACCTCGTCATGTTGTTGTGAGGACTGGATGAGGTGGAGCTTGGACAGGGCTGGGCCTGGAGTGCAGAACATGCTGAGAGACTGTCACCACTCTTATCCCTGTCTCCTCTCCCCTCCCAAGCTGGGATCCGGCAGTGGCCTTGGTGACAGCTGAGGTACACATTCTTAGAGAGTCGACTTGCCAGGCTCACCCCAAAGTAATCCTCCCTGGGTCCGCAGTTGGGTTTGGTCTCCTTCCAAACTGCCTGCCTAGCACACCCTAAGACGTGGGAAGATTAATGGCTTCCAGAGGGTCTCTTTACCTCCCACTGGAAGCCACTATCTCTTTCTAGAATGGCTTTAGAAAAGATGCATCTCATTAAATTCAGACCTTTGGAAACCATTTGCTGTACCCCAGGCCTCTCCAGATGGACCAGGCAGCCAGCGAATGAGCTGGGGAGTGAGGACCCACATTAGGAAAACACAGAGGATGCTGTGTCTGACACTGCTTACAGTTCAAGAAGGTCTGGTGAACTTCTTGCTCTGAATGAGCTAAAGGTGTCGGGAATTCCAGGGCCTTTGATTCTCAGTGGGTTCTTTGAAGGAGTTGAGCCTGGGGGGCTTAACTTGGGAGGTGGGGGGTCATGGTGGAACTTATTGAGGCGATTTTTCAAAACCTACATCTTCTCCCAGCCCCCACCAGGGCATCTGGGAATCTATCGGGCAGGGGCTGTGTTGATAAAGCCCGTACACATCCTGCCTCTGGCTGAGGACCACACGTGTGGACTCAGGAATAGAGAATAAGCAGCATGTGGTAGTGACCTCCCAGTGTGGCTGTTAGACCACGAAGCTAGAAAGTGGACCCTACCTTTGTGTAATTTCTTTCTTTCTTTCACTCAATGAATGTGTTTGAGTTTCTGCTATGTACAGGGTAGTTACCAGGCTCAAAGAATACAAAGATATGTAAAGCATAAAATGTCCTTATCTTCATTGAACTTACGTTCTCTTTTTCTTTAATTGAGGTATGATGTACAATATTATGTAAGTTTCAGGTATATAACAAAGTGATTCACAATTTTTAAAAGTTATAGTCCATTTATATTATTGTAAAATATTGGCTATATTCCCTGTGTTGCGCCATATATCCTTGTCGCTTACTTACTTTATACATAGTAGTTTGTACCTCATAATCCCCTACCCCTACCTTGTCCCTCCCCGCTTCCCTCTCCCCACCAATAACCACTAGTTTCTTGTCTGTTTCTTTTTTGTTACATTCACTAGTTTGTTTTATATGTGTAATTTATTTATTTATTCCGTTTTCACATTTTTATTGGGGGCCACTGAGGATGGGGTGCTCATACTTCCTCCTTCCACTCCAAGCTGGGCCTTGGTGTCCTGGGGGTAACTGGGCACATTCCCATCATCTCGGAGGTGGCTGTAGGGTGTGGCCTGGTTGACCAAGACATTGTACATGGTGTAGGGGCCGAGTGTGGGCAGAATTATAGCAAGGCCCAAATGGTGAAGGATGGGGCAGTTCCAGCTCCTTGGCACAGGCATTCTTTTTTTTTTTTTTGCGGTACGCAGGCCTCTCACTGTTGTGGCCTCTCCCGTTGTGGAGCACAGGCTCCGGACGCGCAGGCTCAGCGGCCATGGCTCAGGGGCCCAGCCGCTCCGCGGCATGTGGGATCTTCCTGGACCAGGGCACGAACCCGTGTCCCCTGCATCGGCAGGTGGACTGTCAACCACTGCGCCACCAGGGAAGCCCGGCCCAGGCATTCTTGATGAAGGCAGTGAGTTTCACAGCCATCTCGGTCTCCACATTTGTGTAATTCATACCTGACAGATGCCTTCACAGACATCGCCTCACTTGACATCCAAGGTTACACTCTGATAGTCAAGGCTGCCATAGCTCCATTTTACGAATGAGAAAGTTGAGGCCCAGGTAGGACAGGTGCACACAGCAAAGAAAGGATACGCCAGAGTAAGAATCCAGCTCTTCTGACCCACATAGCTGTGGTCATCCCAGTCTAGATCATGCTGAGGGTGACCAGTCGAGCTGGGCCAGCATCCAAGTGTAGGTGGGACACTTTTTTTTTTTTTGACCACGCCATGCAGTATATGGTATGTGGGATCTTAGTTCCCTGACCAGGGACAGAAACTGTGCGCCCTGCAGTGGAAGCATGGAGTCATAACCATTGGACCGCCAGGGAATTCCCTAGGTGGGACACTTTAAATGTGCATCTCAAAAGCATTTCTTCTATCCCTTTGTCAAACAGACCTTGAAAGGACACCGGTTGCTTTGTGTGCCATCATTTTGGGCTGCGTTGTCATGATTCTCTTAGTATGGCTCTGGAATTACGTAGCAAAATCCCTCAGAGTTCCCCTGCTTGGCACGAGTGGGTACTTTTCAACTGTCAAGAAATGAGAGGAAGCTTCTCGACTCTCCTGGAAAGTTCTGGACAGAAATATAAATGTTCAGACACATCCTAAGAGTCTCATGGGAAGAACTTAAAGCCAGCTCATAATCAGGGTTCAGACATAGAGAGCGATCTGATGCAATGGGTTCCCCAAAGTTGGGTGACTTGGAAGATGGAGTGAGCCTTCCGTCACAGTGGCCGTAGCAAAGGTCCAGCAGCGTGGATCAGCCTTGGCGGCAGGGCCCGAGATGTGTGTACACATTCCAGATATGGCCTGAGGCTGGCCTGACCACGCCCCCCCCCCCCCCCCCCCCCGCCACTACCACCGAGAGCCTGGGATCCGGGAAGGTGACCGGCTGGGGCATCAGTGAGAGAGCTGTCACTTGAAACCCAGCAACCCTTCTGCAGAAGCTGGTCAGGAGAAGGGCAAGGATGGAAATTTCCTGCTGGCCAGCGGTGGGGTGGAAGGGGGTGAGATGGTCAGAAGTGGCCCAGGCATTGGGCATGAGTAGGCATGGCTAGAAGCCCATGGGCAGCTCAGTAAGAGACTGCACAGAACAGAAGGAGGGTTGGACTGGAGATAGAGGCGGTTCCATCGTATGTGAAATCTTCTCCCCTGCCCACTCTGCCAGGGGCTTCTAGAGAGAATGACTGGAGAGTTCATCTGCCGCCCCAAACACTGGAATCTCTGCTCATCAGATGAATGGTGGGTTTGGTCAGTGCTACAGATGTGACATTGACAGACGCCAGTGGGTAAGACCAGAGGCATTTGAGTTATGTTCATTTGAGGGAGGTGCTGCAAATTCAGGCTGTTTCTGCTGCTAGGACCCCATCTGTCTGCATAGGTTGGTGAAGCCCAGAGAAAGTGGAGCTGCAGATAAGGAAGGTGGCTCCGCTGGGAAGCTATTTGCTGAGCTCGCTGTAGTGAATGCCAGCTGCATCCTTCAGACACCCCTCCAGGACAGTCTCCCGTTCTCCCAACACCTTCTGGCTCACAGCTCAGTCCTCTCTGGGAATTGCCTGCAGCCAAGACCACATCCTCTTCCTGGGCAGCCTCTCTGGGGAGAGAGATAAGTGGTCACTGAGGGGGTAGGAAGGCCTGACCCCCTCTGTCTAACGGGATCACCTCTGAAGGGCTTCCCAGCGGCAGAGCTCCCCGCAGGATTTCCGGATGCCCCTGCGGGGTGGCATCGACGCTCACCTGCTTCCTCTGCCCAGCACTGCTTCCTGCATCCGCCCAGAAAAGGTGTTGGCCCCAAGAGTACTGCCCAGGAAAACTCCTGCTTGCTAAGCTCGGCCTCAGAGTCTCCTTTCGGGCTCCTGAGCTAGGACAGCCCAGCCCTGTTGTGTCTCCATCACTGCACTACCTCCTAAGTGGGAGGAAAGTTGGTGATCAGAGCCAGAGGGCCGCCGCCAACCTTGGGACCCTCATGTATGAGCCCTACCCTGAGTACTCTTCCAGAGCCTTGGCGATGTGTCCAAAGAACGGGGCGGGGGGAGCCCTGGACAGAGAGTGTTGCGGGTAGCCAGGAGCCTGACTTCTGTGTGTCCTCAGCCCCATGCGGAGTCTTAGGAAACACAGAAAAAGCAGAGTCTAGTTTGACTTGTAGACATTTGGGGCTGTTTATTGACCTCGATGGACTTGTACCATGGGAACAAGTCTCACCAAGGCCTCACTTGTAACCAGAGAGCATTTTTTATCGAGATGTGTATATAGGTCAGCCCCCTGGGTAGTAGTCAGGGTTCTCCAGAGAAATAGAATACACACACACACACACACACACACACACACACACACACACACACACACACACGAGTAGGTGTGTGCGTGTGTGTGTGTGCGTGTGTGTGTGTGTGTGTGTGTGAGACAGAGAGAGAGAGAGAGAGAGAGAGAGAGAGTTATTTTAAGGAATTGATTTATGTGATGGCAGAGGCTGGGCAGCCTAAAATCGGCAGGGTGGGTTTGGTGGGCTGGAGACGCTGAAAGACCATCCAAACGCCGTGTGCTGCAGAATTCCCTTTTCCCCCTGGGGGGCGCGGTGGGCTGGTCAATCTTTTCTCTCTGAAGGCCTTCAACTAATTGGGTGAGATGCACCCAGATTATGGTGGGCAATCTGCTTTTCTCAAAGTCTCCTGGTTTAAATGTTAATCTCATCTGAAATATACCATCACAGCAACATCCAGCTATGTATGAGCAAATATCTGGGTACCATGACCCAGCCCAGTCGACATAAAACTATCCATCACATCCCTCCATGTTGTACAATTTCCATCTAGGAAACTTCGCCCTCATCACCCTATAATAAGCAGGCAGGGCACCATCAGGTGAGAGGGGAGCCATGCGCCTGCTCAGCTAGTGTCATTCTCAATTGAAGATGAATGTTTGCCACCAGGGATTCACTGTCTTTACCTTTCCTCGTGAACTTTAGACATTTTATCATCTCTAGCGCCTTCATTTACCAGGGGCTGGCAAGCTGATTCTGTAAATCACATAAGGAAACGTAGTATTTTAGGTGCTGCACGTCACATATGTCTCCGTTGCATATTCTTTTTTGTTTGTTTTACAACTTTTAAAAAATATAAAAACCACTCTTAGCTTGCTGGCTGTATAAAAACAGGATGAGGGCTGGATTAGCCCGTGAGCTGTAATTTGTCAAACCTTGATTTAAACTACTAACGTTCCGGGTGCATCTGATTGCTTGAAATTCCTGGACGACTTCCAATCCCTAAGTGCACTCCTCCAACTGCTTCCAAATCCAGGTGTTCAACAGAAACCTAAGTGACATCAAAGCTGCAAGGTCTGCAGGAAGAGAAGGGCTTCCTTCTCCCAGGCTCTAATGACCAGATCTCCCCCTAAAGATGGGGACGGCTTCTCCATCACGAAAGCTTTGAGCTGGGAGGACAAAGGGCCAAGGAAGACCGTGAAAGAACACCAGCCCTGCCCTCCCTCCAGCCAGCTCGTTGCCCAGCACAGTCCCCTCCAGTTCTGTTGGACGCTTAGGGTCCCCAAGAGGGAGCACTACCCCAGGTGGCCTGGAGGGTCCCCCCACCTGGGCGGGGAGGAGGGCAGCTGCATGGGCTTGGACAGCTGCCTGTGGCCAGAGCACACTGAGCCTGCGTGCAGCCTGGAGCCGCCCTGGGATGAACCACCTTCAGGCAGGAGGCCTGTCAGTCAGCCTCCAGGGGGCTTTTCAGTGATCAGGGTCATGGCACTTTGAAACTTGGCTTTTCGGTGTGTCTGGCGGGGTGAGGGGGGAGCTTTTTATGAACCACTTGTAGATCAACTCAACTGCACAATCCTGTTGGGTAAAGACTTTGTGGAAAACTGTGAGCTCTCACACCGGCCAGTGCTGTTTTAGCGTGTGCGTTCCTATCTCCTGTGAGAGTTGAATGAGAATAGAAATCGTCCTGTTTGCTGCTTCTCTAGTTTTGTGTTTGATCTGGCTGTAAAGAACTCTTTTCTCAGAAGTTGGACTTTTCATTCCTCTCCTTCCCTCCCTCCTCTCCTCCCTCCCTCCCTCTCTTTCCCCATCTATCCTTGTCTGCTATTGCACCTGCTGTGAGAGATCCCCATATTAAACTTGTCTGCAGGTAGCTCAGGGGAGGGCATGTGTAAAGCAAATATGAAAGACTTTTGTGCCTTTGTAGCTCTCTCTTCCTTACTCAAAGTATTGTTTCTGTGACACTAACAGCAGTGAAAGCAGACCCGGGGGCCAGGCCTCTGAATGGCAGGAGAATGAAAATGGACCAAGTACTGGATTACCATGCAACACCCCTTCTGGCCACAGCTCTTTCTACCGATGGTATCTGCCCTCCAGCCTGTCCTGCTTTGTCCTCAGGAAAGCCATCTTTGGAACATCAGGCGGCGCAGGCCAGGCCCTTCTCCTCACGAGGCTGGGCAGAGATAATCAGACGCCATGGGCTCTACTGTCTAAGAGTTCTCAGCCCAATGCCAAAGACTGTGACCACATGGCAAGCTTCACCCCTGACGGGCCCACCAGGGTGAGCTGCCCCAGAACAGAGGGTCAGAAACATGCAGAAAGTGCCAACTGTGAGTGTCATTTGTCCTGCAAGTCAGTGCAGAGATAATGCCTTCAAGATCTGTGACTCAATAGTGAATCCCCATAGAATTCTCTTTATTTTATATTTTGGGGCTAATTTCCAGAAAGCATAATATTTCAGGAAAATGCATTGTGTTTATTTGAATAGCATTCATTTCTTTATAAGTTTGCCTTTAGATTTGATTAAAAATGTATTGTCACAGCTGCTGCTGTTGGGATCGTTGGAGCCAAGCCCGTGAGCCACGTTCTCCACAGAGGCTGCTCTGAGTCTGCTCAGTGGTTCCAGGACTGCCCACGGAGGCACCTCCTGAGGTGTGTGCGTGAGGCCCTTCCTCCTGTTCCTAAATGCAGGCATTATACTGACCGTTTTAGAGTTTGTACTGCAGGCCTGCTTAATATAAAAAAGAAGCTTTTCAGAGTCACCCCATTCTGTTGCTTTTTCTTTGTGAAGTAGAACACGTAAACTGGATCCTCTTTTGGTAAACCGTTCAGATCCAACTGAAGTTCAGGAGAATATTAATAAGCGCTCGGAAAACCATAGAGTGTGTCTTCAGAATTTGCTGCACGTGGGGCTATTATTTTAATTTCAGAGTTAATGCAGGTTCTAACTCCTGATAACAATGACTTTATGAAGGCAGGCACTGGATAACAAAGCTATTTTCATCCTTTACTGAATGGTTTGGAAATCATACTGCTTTAATCTCTTTTTAATATTTTTTTTTTGTTCTCTGACTTTCTGAAAGATGTTTTATAATTCAGGAACGCCAGTCATCTTTGCATGATGGAAAGGTGGAGAAAAATGGCATTGTCATTCATGCATGCATTCATCTGCTTTATTTCTTCATTTTTTTAAATCAGTACAATCAGAATAACAATAATACTTTCCTTCTAAGGCTGTGGGGAGAGGTCAATGAAATGATGTGTGCACAGCGTTCAGCGGAGAGCCTGCCAGCAGAAGGCACTCGGTGAATCTCAGTTTTATTTTCCGGCTTCCCCATTCACTTTCCTCCCTCCTCCATAGAGATCTCATAAGCAAATTCCACGTGCTCAGACTGTAATATATACAGGATATACAATGTTAAGGAAAAGTAAAACAACAACAATAATAATGCTATAGTATGAAAAATATTACAGTACAAATGTAGTGGGAGATCTCATGCCCTGTACTTCTGTTCCTCCCTTTCTCCTTTTCTTTTTTCTTTCTCCGATCCTAGAGTTAGTGGTGTTTCTTAGTTGAGTGAGTCAGCTTTGAGGCACTAAATGTGCCTCCCTGACACATGAAAAAGGTGGGCCTGTTGGGTCCCCCGGAGGGGGTCCGGGCATCTGTGACAAGGAGGCTGAGTGACTTTGTCTTTGGAGAAGAAGCTGTTTTAGACCTTTTGCATTTGGAGGCTGCTGGGCTCCTGGTAATATTTAGGGAGGCCACATTGCTGGGAAAGGGGATGTCCTCTGTGTCCCAAGCCTTGGGAAGGGCAGGGTTGCCCTACCTCCTGTGGGTGTGTGTCCAGGCTGGGCAGGAGTGGGAGCTGCCCAGGGTGGAGGCCTGAGCCAGTTGTGCTGGGCTCCTGGGACTGCTGGTGGGGATGGCTGGGTGTGAGGCTGGAGGAGCTGGTACCAGGTCCCAGGGAACCACAGGGAGCCCCAGGGACACCAGGCAGGGGATGGTCCTCCCTCAGAAACCAAGGGGGACTGTAACCTGGGGCAGCCAAGAGCAAAACCAAGGAAGGAACATGGGGGAACACCAGGAGGGAGATTCTGGACTTCTCCTTAATCTGGTGTGTGGGTTTGAGCTGGTTTTGTTTATTTGTAAGAAATAGAATGGATACGAGCCTACTTGCATGCTGAATTTGCAGAGCAGTTGTACCAGTTACCCAAGGTACAGAAGGCCATGGGGACACGTTACAGCCAAGTCTCTCCTCCTGCCAATCTCTGTCACACATGGCATCCTGCCCACGACTATCACGTCTTCCTCAGACACTCATTCATTCATGTGCTCAACAAACTACAAATAAGTCACAGCTGTAGTCGCATCTCACTCCTTGTTCTAGAACCTTCCATGGATCCCCATTGTCGACTGAAGGAAGGGCAAACCCTCCACAATCTGGCTCAGACCTACCCTTACCCTTCTAGTCTTAAATCTCCATCTCGCCTTCATGGGCTGCCCTCCCCATCAGAACTGACAGATTCTTCTCGAATTTCCAAACATGCCCTGGGCTGTCTTTTCTGAGCCTCTCTGCTAGTGCGGTTTCTTCGGCTTGAAATGCCCTCAGCCCCGTTCCACCACTCGTTACCTGTGTGCCCTCCTCCAGACTCTCTCCAAGTCCAGGTTCAACAGAAACCTAAGTGACATCAAAGCTGCAAGGTCCGCCGGAAGAGAAGGGCTTCCTCCTCCCAGGCTCTAATGACCAGATCTCCCCCTAAAGATGGGGACGGCTTCTCCATCACGAAAGCTTTGAGCTGGGAGGACATAGGGCCAAGGAAGACCATGAAAGAACACCAGCCCTGCCCTCCCTCCAGCCAGCTGGTTGCCCAGCACAGTCCCCTCCAGTTCCGTTGGATTCTTAGGGTCCCCAAGAGGGAGCGCTACCCCAGGTGGCCTGGAGGGTCCCCCGACCTGGGCGGGGAGGAGGGCAGCTGCATGGGCTTGGACAGCTGCCTGTGGCCAGAGCACACTGAGCCTGCGTGCAGCCTGGAGCCGCCCTGGGATGAACCACATTTGGGCAGTGAGGCCTGTCAGTTGGCCTCCTGGGGGCTTTTCAGTGATCAGGGTCCTGGGGTTACCCCATGCGGGGTAGGGGTGGGGATTGGGGCATTTTATGAAGCACTCTGACCTTTGGGTGGGTCTCTAACCCCTCTAAGGCTGGGATGTCTCATCGGAAAAGGAGAAGGATGTTGCCAGACAGGGTTAGCTTTCTGCTTCGTGTCCAGGCAGGGCCAGCTCAGATATCGTTGACCTTCAGGCTTTTCCTTCTCCAGCCTTGCCGTCATCACACCTCTGTCTTTGAACTGCCACAGCATTTGGTTTGTCTCTCTTAAGGCACATGTAGCTGTAAAGTCATATAACTGTAAACGCCTAGAGGCAGGAGCTGACCTGACACGTCTTTGTATTCCCCGCCCCCGCCATAGCCGAGGGACATGGTAGGAATTATTCACTCTTGGCTGATTTGAAAACTGATAATATCAACCCACATTTATTGACCTCTTTCCGCGTGGCAAGCATTTTGCATGGCTGTCTCATGTCCCCTCACAACGCAGCCTCATGGATGTATATGTATAACTGAATCAATTTGCTGGACACCTGAAACTAACACAACATTGTAAATCAACTCTACTCCAATTTAAAATAAAACACGTAAATTGAAAAAACCCCCCCAAAACCCCCAAAACTCCTCAAACGAAAAAACAACATAGCCTCATGGGCGGGCACTCTGGTTAGTCCCGCTGACGTCTTGGAGAAGGGAAGTAACAGCCTGCAGTCATCTGAGCAAGGGGAGAGCTCAGGACTTAGCCCGGGCAGTCTGGCCTGTAGGTCAGCTAGTTCACACTCGTCAGGTCCTTCTAGAACCCACAAAGGGACCATCTTTGGTAGTTTAAGAGCAATGTTTTTCCCCATAAGGGATTAAGATAATTGCCCCAAAGACCAGTGGTTCCCAGCCTTGGCTGCACATGGGAATCATGTGGGGAACTTTCTTTATTTTTTAATCAATATATTTTTTTATTGAAGTATAGTTGATTTACAATGTTGTGTTAATTTCTGCTGTACAGCAAAGTGATTCAGTTATACATATATATACATTCTTTTTAAAATATTCTTTCCCATTATGGTTTATTGAATATAGTTCTCTGTGCTATACAGTAGGACCTTGTTGTTTATCCGTTCTGTGTATAAAAGCTCACATCTACTAACCCCAGCCTCCACTCCATCCCTCCTCCAACCCCCTCCCCCTTGGCAACCACCAGTCTGGAGAACTGGGTTTTTGATGACACCTGGTGAGGCCTGTGGAGAAAAGCCTGCAAGTGAATGTGAATCCTCCTTCATTTATTTACTTACCATGATAAACTGTACATAACATAACACCTACCACTGTAACCATTTTTTAAGTGCACCGTTCAGGGGCGTTAAGTACGTTCACATTGTTGTACAACCGTCACCACCATCCATCTCAAGAACTTTCTCATCATCCCAAATAGAAACTCTGATCCTACTAAATGATAACTCCCAATTTTCCTCTCCTCTAGCCTCTAGTAACCACCATTCTACTGTCTGTGTCTATGAATTTCACTGTCTAGGTACCTCAACTGAGTGGAGTCATACAGTATTTGTACCTTTGTGTCTAGCTTATTTCACTGAGCACAGTGTCTTCAGTGTTCATTCAGGTTGTGTCAGGTATCAGAATTTCATTCCATTTTAAGGTAAATAATATTCCACTGAATACTTTTTTTGTGTGTTTTTTTTGCCAAGCCACGAGGCTTGCGGGATATTAGTTCCCTGACAAGGGATTGAACCCCAGGCTCTCAGCAGTGAAAACACAGCGTCCTAACCACTGGACTGCCAGGGAATTCCCCATTTAATATATTTTTTAAAATTTAATTAAATTAATTTATTTATACAGCAGGTTCTTATTAGTCATCCATTTTATACACATCAGTGGATACATGTCAATCCCAATCTCCCAATTCATCCCATCCCCCAACCCCCATTAGCCCCACCAAAGAGCCCGGCTAGGCTCCAGTGTTGGGTCACCTCAGGCCAAACAACCAACAGGGAGGGAACCCAGCCTCACCCATCAGCAGACAAGCGGATTAAAGTTTTACTGAGCTCTGCCCACCAGAGAAACAGCCAGCTCTACCCACCACGAGTCTCTCCCATCAGGAAACTTCCACAAGCCTCTTAGATAGCCTCGTCCACCAGAGGGCAGACAGCAGAAGCAAGAAAAACTACAATCCTGCAACCTGTGGAACAAAAACCACATTCACAGAAAGATAGACAAGATGAAAAGGCAGAGGGCTATGGACCAGATGAAGGAACAAGACAAAACCCCAGAAAAACAACTAAATGAAGTGGAGATAGGCAACCTTCCAGAAAAAGAATTCAGAATAATCATGGTGAAGATGATCCAGGACCTCGGAAATGAATGGAGGCAAAGATCAAGAAGATGCAAGATACGTTTAACAAAGACCTAGAAGAATTAAAGAACAGACAAACAGAGATGAACAATACGATAAGTGAAATGAAAAATACACTAGAAGGAATCAATAGCAGAATAACTTAGGCAGAACAGATAAGTGACCTGGAAGACAGACCGGTGGCATTCACTGCTGTGGAAGAGAATAAAGAACGAAAAGAAACGAAGACAGCCTAAGAGACCTATGAGACAACATTAAATGCAACAAAATTTGCATTATAGGGGTCCTAGAAGGAGAAGAGAGAGAGAAAGGAGCCAAGAAAATATTAGAAGAGATTATAGTCAAAAACTTCCCTAACATGGGAGAGGAAATAGCCACCCAAGTCCAGGAAGTGCAGAGAGTCCCAAACAGGATAAACCCAAGGAGAAACATGCTGAGACACATAGTAATCAAGTTGGCAAAAATTACAGACAAAGAAAAATTATTGAAAGCAGCAAGGGAAAAATGACAAATAACATACAAGGGAACTCCCATAAAGTTAACGGCTGATTTCTCAGCAGAAACTCTACAAGCCAGAAGGGAGAAGCATGACATATTTAAAGTGATGAAAGGGAAGAACCTACAACCAAGATTACTCTACCTGGCAATGATCTCATTCAGATTCGATGGAGAAATCAAAAGCTTTACAGACAAGCAAAAGCTAAGAGAATTCAGCACCACCAAACCAGCTCTACAACAAATGCTAAAGGAACTTCTCTAAGTGGGAAACACAAGAGAAGAAAAGGACCTACAAAAACAAACCCAAAACAATTAAGAAAATGGTAAGAGGAACATATGTATAGATAATTACCTTAAACGTGAATGGATTAAATGGTCCAACCAAAAGACACAGGCTCGCTGAATGGATACAAAAACAAGACCCATATATATGCTGTCTACAAGAGACCCACTTCAGACTTAGGGACACATACAGACTAAAAGTGAGGGGATGGAAAAAGGTAGCCCATGCAAATGGAAATCAAAAGAAAGCTGCAGTAGCAATACTCATATCAGGTAAAATAGACTTTAAAATAAAGAATGTTACAAGAGACAAGGAAGGACACTACATAATGATCAAGGGATCAATCCAAGCAGAAGATATAACAATTATAAATATATATGCACTGAACATAGGAGCACCTCAATACATAAAGCAACTGCTGACAGCTCTAAAATAGGAAAGCGACAGTAACACAATAATAGTGGGGGATTTAAACACCTCACTTACACCAATGCACACATCATCCAAACAGAAAATTAATAAGGAAACACAGCTTTAAATGACACAATAGACCAAATAGATTTAATTGATATTTATAAGACATTCCATCCCCAAACAGCAGATTATACTTTCTTCTCAAGTACGCACGGAACATTCTCCAAGATAAATCACATCTTGGGTCACAAATCAAGCCTCAGTAAATTTAAGAAAATTGAAATCATATCAAGCATCTTTGCTGACCACAACGCTATGAGATTAGAAATCAATTACAGGGGAAAAAAACGTAAAAAACACAAACACGTGGAGGCTAAACAATACATTACTAAATAACCAAGAGATCACTGAAGAAGTCAAAGAGGAAAGCAAAAAATACCTAGAGACAAATGACAATGAAAACACGATGATCCAAAACCTATGGGATGCAGCAAAAGCAGTTCTAAGAGGGAAGTTTATAGCAATACAAGGCTACCTCAAGAAACAAGAAAAATCTCAAATAAACAATCTAACCTTACACCTAAAGGAACTAGAGAAAGAAGAACAAACAAAGTCCAAAGTTAGCAGAAGGAAAGAAATTATAAAGAACAGAACAGAAATAAATGAAATAGAAACAAAGAAAACAATAGCAAAGATCAATAACACTAAAAGCTGGTTCTTTGAGAAGATAAACAAAATTGATAAACCATTAGCCAGACTCATCAAGAAAAAGAGGGAGAGGACTTAAATCAATAAACTTAGAAATGAAAAAGGGGAAGTTACAACACACACTACAGAAATAAAAAGCATCCTAAGAGACTACTACAAGCAACTCTATGCCAATAAAATGGACAACCTGGAAGAAATGGACAAATTCTTAGAAAGGTATAACCTTCCAAGACTGAACCAGGAAGAAATAGAAAATATGAAGAGACCAAGCACAAGTAATGAAATTAAAACTGTGATTAGAAATCTTCCAGCAAACAAAAGTCCAGGACCAGATGGCTTCACAGGTGAATTCTCTCAAACATTTAGAGAACTGCTACAACCATCCTTCTCAAACTCTTCCAAAAAATTGCAGGGGAAGGAACACTCCCAAACTCATTCTATGAGGCCACCATCACCCTGATACCAAAATCAGACAAAGATACTACAAAAAAAGAAAATTACAGACCAATATCACTGATGAATATAGATGCAAAAATCCTCAACAAAATACTAGCAAACTGAATCCAAAAACACATTAAAAGGATCATACACCATGATCAAGTGGGATTTATCCCAGGGATGCAAGGATTCTTCAATATAGGCAAATCAATCAATGTGATACACCATATTAACAAACTGAAGAATAAAAACCATATGATCATCTCAATAGATGCAGAAAAAGCATTTGACAAAATTCAACACCCACTTATGATAAAAACTCTTCAGAAAGTGGGCAGAGAGGGAACCTACCTCAATATAATAAAGGCCATATACGACAAACCCACAGCAAACATCATTCTCAATGGTGAAAAGCTGAAAGCATTTCCTCTAAGATCAGGAACAAGACAAGGATGTCCACTCTCATCACTATTATTCAAGATAGTTTTGGAAGTCCTAGCCATGGCAATCAGAGAAGAAAAAGAAATCAAAAGAATACAAATTGGAAAAGAAGAAGTAAAACTGTCACTGTTTGCAGATGACATGATGCTATACATAGAAAATCCTAAGGATGCCACCAGAAAACTACTAGAGCTAATCAATGAATTTGGTAAAGTTGCAGAATACAAAATTAATGCACAGAAATCTCTTGCATTCCTATACACTAATGATGAAAAAATCTGAAAGAAAAATTAAGGAAACACTCCCATTTACCATTGCAACAAAAAGAATAAAATACCTAGGAATAAACCTATTTAGGGAGACAAAAGACTTGTATGCAGAAAAGTATAAGACAATGATGAAAGAAATTAAAGATGATACCAACAGATGGAGAGATATACCATGTTCTTGGATTGGAAGAATCAACATCGTGAAAATGACTATACTACTGAAAGCAATCTACAGATTCAATGCAATCCCTATCAAATTACCATTGGTATTTTTTTACAGAACTAGAACAAAAAATCTTAAAATTTGTGTGAAGACACAAAAGACCCCGAATAGCAAAAGCAGTCTTGAGGGAAAAAATACAGAGCTGGAGGAATCAGGCTCCCTGACTTCAGACTATACTACAAAGCTACAGTAATCAAGACATTATGGTACTGGCACAAAAACAGAAATATAGATCAATGGAACAGGATAGAAAGCCCAGAGATAAACCCATGCACCTATGGTCACCTAATCTATGACACAGGAGGCAAGGATATACAATGGAGAAAAGACTGTCTCTTCAATAAGTGGTGCTGGGAAAACTGGACAGCTACATGTAAAAGAATGAAATTAGAACACTCCCTAACACCATACACAAAAATAAGCTCAAAATGGATTAGAGACCTAAATGTAAGACCAGACACTGTAAAACTCTCAGAGGAAAACTTAGGAAGACCACTGTTTGACATAAATCACGGCAAGATCTTTTTTGATCCACCTCCTAGAGTAATGGAAGTAAAAACAAAAATAAACAAATGGAACCTAATCAAACTTCAAAGCTTTTGCATAGCAAAGGAAACTGCAAACAAGATGTAAAGACAACCCTCAGAATGGGAGAAAATATTTGCAAACGAATCAACGAACATAGGATTAATCTCCAAAATATATAGACAGCTCATGCAGCTCAATATTAAAAAACAAACAACCCAATCCAAAAATGGGCAGAAAACCTCAACTGACATATCTCCAAAGAAGACATACAGATGGCCAAGAAGCACATGAAAAGCTGCTCAACATCACTAATTATTAGAGAAATGCAAATCAAAGTTACAATGTGGTATCACCTCACACCAATTAGAATGGGCATTATCCGAAAATCTACAAACAACGAGTGATGGAGAGGGTGTGGAGAAAAGGGTACCCTCTTGCACTGTTGATGGGAATGTAAATTGATACAGCCACTATGGAGAACAGTATGGAAGTTCCTTAAAAAACTAAAAATAGAATTACCATATGACCCAGCAATCCCACTACTGGGCATATACCCAGAGAAAACCATAATTCAAAAAGACACATGCACCCCAATGTTCACTGCAGCTCTATTTACAATAGCCAGGTCATAGAAGCAACCCATATGCCTATCGACAGAGGAATGGATAAAGAAGATGTGGTACATTTATATAATGAAATATTACTCAGCCATAAAAAGGAACGAAATTGCATCATTTGTAGAGATGTGGATGAATCTAGAGGGTGTCATACGGAGTGAAGTTAAGTCAGAAAGAGAAAAACAAATATCATTTATTAACGCATATATGTAGAACCTAGAAAAATGGTACAGAGGAACCAGTTTTCCGGGCAGAAATTGAGACACAGATGTAGAGAACAAACGTATGGACACCAAGGGGGGAAAGCGGCAGTGGGGTGGGTGGAGGTGGTGTGATGAATTGGGAGATTGGGATTGACATATATACACTAATATGTGTAAAATGGATAACTAATAAGAACCTGCTGCATAAAAAAATAAATAAAATTAAATTAGAAAAGCCAAATGTGTATAGTATAGTTCCATCTTGTTTACAAATATAAGTATGTCTACATGGATATATAGAAGGAGAAAGAAATTGAAGGAGTGAGAGTACGTTTGGAAGGCTAAATAGTAAATCTTCATTGGGTTAGTTCTCAGTGTTGTGGTTAAGGATTATTTTGATTTGCTTTTTCATTTATCTGCATTTTCTAAGTTTTTCTACACTGAGCATGGTTACTATGTAATATGACATTAAAATTAAAAATTGATAAACTTGTAAACCAATGTTAATAGCAGCATTATTCACAATAGCAAAAGATGGAAACAACTCAAATGTCTAACCACAGATGAATGGAAAACAAAAAGTGATATATCCATACAATGGAATACTATTCAGCCTGAAAAAGGAGTGAAATTCTGACACAGGCTGCAACATGGATCATCCTTGAAGACATTATGCTAAATGAAATAGGCCAGACACAAAAGGACAAATATTGTATGGTTCCACTGATATGAGGCACCTAGAGTCATCAAAAATGTAGACACAGAAAGCAGAAGGGTGGTTGCCAGAGGCTGGGGGAGAACGGAATGGGGAGTTATTGTTTAATGTGTATAAAGGTTTCTGTTGAGATGATGGAAAAGTTTTGGACATAGATGGAAGTGATGGTTGTACAACAATGTGAATACTTAATTCCACTAAATTGTGTACTTAAAATGGTTAAAATGGGAGATTTCATGTTTGTGTATATTTCACCCATCAATAAATAATAAAATGATAAAATAAAATGAGGGAGCTCTTCCAGGTGCTTCCCCATGGCCCTTCCAGCTCTAACTCCACAACTCGCTCCACTTCTGACCTAGGTGTCGGTCCAGGTGACTTAGGAGATGATGAAGAGGGGCAGCCAGCTCACATCCTCTGGCACCTGGTAGGTGGCAGGCAGGGTTCCCCGAAGCCCACTCTCATTATCAGAGAGACAGGGCCTTGGATCCCTCCAGGAAGCCGTGACCCTGGCTGCTTAGTGAAGAGACCTGGGAGCTGGCGCAGAAGTGAGGAACGTTGTTTTCACAAGGCTAATTAACCAAATGTGTTTTCCTTGCATGTGTCTGTGTTTTCACATTAGGTTTTTTGGCAAAGAGGATATTAAAGCTAATTAGGCTCACAGCTTTGGACAGAGCTCCGAGTAACCGATACGTTATTTCTTATGGAAGCATACTAGTTAGCACTGCTATCCTTTACCTGAAGTCGCACGTCTCTGCAGCCCACCAGGCGCCAAGCCTCCAAAGTTAGAAGATTTGCGGAGTCCAGTGGAGACGTAATTCTAGGAACATTTCTTCCTGCTTCAGAAAGACATGATAAGGCTCAAGGCAAGCTAACCCCACACTGCGCTCCATCACAAGCCCTTTTCCACAGTCACACCAGATTGCTTACCACCCTCATCTATGCCTGGCTCCCCCTTCCCTGCCTGATCTCATTGTAGGAGACCCTTCCTGGGGGCCTTCCCAGCCACCTGAAACGGTGTCTTCAACCCTGAACAATACATCCAAGGGTGGGCCACTATAGCCGTGTTTCTAAGTGGCCCTGCTTTTCCCGGCCACAGCTGATTGGCCTCAGGGTAGACGCTGACCCAGAAAAAGCCATTCCAGAGGCGAGGTTGAGTCAGATTCTCTCTCCAGGGAATCTGAAATAGAAACATGGAAAAAATGGTTCAGTTAGCTTCAGAGTTCTTTTGGTGGAAGCCAACAGAATCTAGCCCTGACTCACTTAAGAGAGATTTAGCAATAATAATAGTTCCAATTGACACAGCAATGAGAGGAATTGGGACCGATTCAGACCCAGAGCAGCAGGATAGCTGGGCGGCCACCAGTGTGATTCTGCTCCAGTGGCTCCGGTCATTGTGTCTCTCTTAAGTTCAAATTTGCAGGAGAGACTGGCCAGCTCAGCTTGGGTCAGGGGTCTACTATGGGGACGATCAGTGGGGCAGAGGCAAGATCACAGGGGCAGAAAAAGTTATAGGAGGCTCACCTCTGAGTTTTAAGGGTCTTCCTAGAGAAGGGGGCACTTTGTGGGCCAGATAATCCCTTGAGAGGTATGTATGGAGGCAGCCGTGATGCAGATGGAGAGCAGGAAGGCTGCCGACAGAGAGGGGAATGACCCCGGTGTAGGGAGAGAAGCAAATGCAGGAGAGGGGGTGGAGGTGGGGATGGTGAAGATGAGGAAGAAGGCGTCCCTCACATATGAAGTTCTGGGGCATTGCTCCAACCCACATCTTTAAGCCCCACTCTTTGTGGCAACCATCTCAGTGACTCAACTCTTTTTGTTTTTAATTTTATATTGGAGTATAGTTGATTTATAATGTTGCGTTAGTTTCAGGTGTACAGCAAAGTGATTTAGTTAAACATATTCATATATCTATTCTTTTTTGTTTGTTTGTTTGTTTTTGTTTGTTTTTGTTTTTGCGGTCCGCGGGCCTCTCACTGCTGTGGCCTCTCCCGTCGTGGAGCACAGGCTCCGGACGCACAGGCTCAGCAGCCATGGCTCACGGGCCCAGCCGCTCTGCGGCATGTGGGATCTTCCCGGACCGGGGAACGAACCCGTGTCCCCTGCATCGGCAGGCGGACTCTCAACCACTGCGCCACCAGGGAAGCCCCCTATATCTATTCTTTTTCAGATTTATTTCCTATATAGGTTATTACAGAACAACTCTTGATAAAACCATTCTGCACCTGTTATTTGATCACTTCCCTCTTGAGAAGACTTATCTGCCTGTGAGTCTGGAGGCATTTGAGAGTCCTGGGCAGAAAGAAGGATTTGCTCTTATCTGATCACAGCCATTTGCCTGGCTGTGCAGGCGAGGGCTGTTACGCTGAAACTTGATTCTAAAGATGACTATATCCGTGCCTGCCTGCCACTGCCCCTCAGCTTCATCAGCCTCCTGGAAACTGAACAGGAAGAACTCTCTGTGCCTCTATCGAGATGAGTGAGGCTTGGCACTTCTGCTGGGATCTGTCGACTTTCCATTCCAAGTCTTAGGAGCCAGACAGATGTTCCTCCGGGGAGCAAGGTCCTGAGAGCTCCAAATACTAAGTACACAGCTGCTGCCTCGGGGATGAAAGGACAGAGCTGTTCCATGTGCTTCTCAGCATCTCTTACTATCTTGCCAGTTTCTGGCTTACAGGGCATGTCACTCAAATTCTTTGCCAGCCGCTTGCCACTGTGACACCTTAGAAAGAATGGTGTCCAGGAGGAATCTAACAGGGAGCACCTCAGGGCAGCAGGTCCTCTGTGTTTGGGGCACAGAATGAAGGTTGGACGTGGGCCACACTTTGGGAGGGACAGTCACACAGAGGAGGGGAGAGGGTGTGATGAATGACTAAGTACACATCAGGGAATGTGTAACTGGCTAGGAAGGTAGATTCAGTGAGTCTAGGGAAACTCCCAGGTGTGAGTGTTTGCTTAAAAGCCTAAGGTTGTGTCTTGAAGGCAGGGACAGCTGCGGCTTGGTGGATGAGATGAAGTTCACGTGCAGGTAATAGACGTGGAGAAGATCCAGGTATGGACGACAGTGGGCCCTAGGAGTCCTGCACAGAGTACACTGGGACAGGTGAGGGCTGGTTTCCAGGAAGCTGCCAAGAGGGTCATTTTGAGGAAACACAGCTTAGAACAAGGATTCAGAGCTGGGGATGGAGAGACAAGGTGAAATTCACATGATGCAACTGACCATTCGCAGAAAGAAAGATAGGCAGTTGGCCAAGGTCAGTCACCGGGTTCCCGACTGTGTCAGGGCCAGTGGGCTCTCCAGGCCCCTCATTGAGTATTAATTCACTTCAGGACATTAGTGAGAGGTCCATGCCTGAGTTGGGAGTAGAGCCATGGTCTGGGTGAAGTTTCAGAGTAATCTACAGAAGATGAAGCTCAGGGAGGTATGGAAGAGAGGAAGGAATGGGAGAGCTGGGGTTCTAAGCCAGTGTTAGGATGTTGATGTTCAGGCATCCCTCCTTTGGAAATTGTCTTCTCTATATACCCCAGGGCCAGATATCTCTGGCAATGCAGAGCCAGAGAAGACAGACAGACTAGGGCAAGCTCAGGTGTCTGGAGTGTGGTTCCTGGGTTCCGTGGTGGGCCAGGCAGTTCAGGCACAGAGTTCAAATGTCAGCTGAGCTGGTTTGTAAAGGACAAGTGCCAGAAGTAAGTCTGGATGGGGACCAGGAAATCAGAAGGAATCAGAGAACGGGAAGTGGGAGAAGAGGGTCTGCTGCAGGCTGCTGACGAACAGAAAGAGGGGCGCCCACAGCAGCACCAGGCGAGGAGGCTGGAGGCTCCTGCCGGCCTCACTCGGGGGTATGGGGGGTATCAGGGATGGTGAGCAATGAGGAGCACTGGGCTGGGGAGGGACGGTGCACAAGGGATGTGCAAGCAATGCCTGAGGAGAAACCCAGCTAGTTTAGGGGAAAGAAAGTTCCAGCAGAGAGAAGAAAGTTTCACAAACACAAAATGTCAATAGCTATCAAATCACAAGCAGAGGCTGACCATTTCGCCAGTCTCTTAATTCACAAAGCAAATTTCTGACCAGAAAAGGTGAGGTATGAGGCATATTATATGCTCAGAGCTGGCATCCTTGGAACAATGGATGAAGAGCTGGAATCTCCAGGTCTTTGAGTTGAAAGGGCCATTGGAGAAGGGATTTGGGGAGCAGCTACTGTATTTTCAGTATCATTTTTTCCCCTTTGGGTGATCCTATGTTGCACACAGGAGTGTATGTGATTGATTTTCTATAAATCCTTTAATAGGACTCACTGGACCCAAACACAATAAGGATTTTGCTTGCTATATTGCGGTCTTTCTTATCTGAAAAATAATGTTTCAAGAAGGAAAACTAGAATCTGGAATTTATGCCTTTATTTATTCATCTATCCAGCAAACATTAACTGAATTACCATCCAGGAATCTTCAAGGAGACCCTGCCCTCCAGTAAATAGCAATTTTTTCTGCACTCAAGTTCTGAACTAACTGAAAAATAGGACAAACAATAAGGCAGATGGAGACCGAAATATCACAGTTAGTACTGATTGGTTGAAAGATGTAGCTAAGACTAAGAGCAAATGGGCTTCTTAACTGAATCTTCAAATTAGGTAAAGTGACCCAGTTATAGAAGACCTGGGTACCCCAGGCCCCCTCCCCACAAGGCCAGGGCTGGTGCCAGTATTGGCGAGCAGCCCGGGTCCCAAGAGGAAAAAGGAAGGAGCTGAGTCAACGTCAATATGCCCAGTTTATTCCTTCAAAACCTCTAATCAGATAAAGTCACATCTCCTGCCCAGGGTGAAGCCAGTTAGGGGAGAGAGGACAGTGACAGAAGTTCGCACCTCCACATGGGAGATACCTACATGAATAGGTAAAAGTGGTTTCCCCCTAGACATTCCAGGGGATGGAAATAACATTAAAAATGGTTAGCACTAACTGAATAATTAACATATGCTAAGCATTATTCTAAGATCTTTTATGTCTATTACTTAATTTAGTCTTTAAAACAACCTCATAGAAATGCAGATCAAAACTACAATGAGGTACCGCCTCACACTGGTCAGAATGGCCATCATTAAAAAGTCTACAAATAACAAATGCTAGAGAGGGTGTGGAGCAAAGGAAACCCTCCTACACTGTTGGAGGGAATGTAAATTGGTGCAGCCACTATGGAAAACAGTATGGAGGTTCCTCAAAAAACTAAAAATAGAGCTGCCATATGATCCAGCAATCCCACTCCTGGGCATATGTCGGGACAGGCAAAATTATAACTCAAAGAGATACACGCACCCGTATGTTCATAGTAGCACTGTTCACAACAGCCAAGACATGGAAGCAACCTAAATGTCCATCCACAGATGAATGGATAAAGAAGATGTGCTATATACATATATACAGTGGAATATTACTCAGCCATAAAAAAGGAAATAATGCCATTTGCGACAAAATGGATAGACCTGGAGATCATCATACTAAGTAAAGTCAGTCAGACAGAGAAAGACAAATACCATGTTATCACTTATGTGGGGAATCTAAAATATGACACAAATGAACTTATCTACAAAACAGAAACAGACTCACAGACAAAGAGAACAGATTTGTGGTTGCCAAGAGGGAAGGGTTATGGGGGAGGGTGGATTGGAAGTTTGGGATTAGCAGATGCAAACTATTATACATATGTATAACTGAATCACTTTGCTGTACACCAGAAACTAACACAACATTGTAAATCAAATATACATTAATAAAATACATTTTTAAAAAACCTCATAGGGTACACACTTTTATTGTCCCCATTTTACAGATGAGCCACTGAGGTGCAGAAAGGGTAAGGAAACCACCCAAGACTACACAGCTTGAAGGAGTTAGAAGTGCGATTTCATTGTAGGCAGCCTGACAGCAAAGGCCACACTCAACCTCCAATACTGAAAACACAGGTCTTGCCTCAAGATGGGGGAAGATAATACTGGTTCCTAAAGAGCTGTAACATCAGCTGAAGGGTGAGAAGTGCAGATAAAGGGCTACACATATTCAGGGAAGGAAGAGATGCTATCGCCGTAGTGGTCCAGGAGGTCCTTATTATCCAAGGATAGTTGGTTCTAAGCAAAGCCTGTTGAAATGGGGCATTAACTAGTAACTAGTGTGAACAGTTTGGGACTTTGTCTTAAGGGAAACCAAATTAAAAATTATGAAAAAATAAAATTATCTTTGCTGTAACACAATTTAAGTTATAATTACAACTTTCCACTAAATTTTAGGGTGTATGAAAACTGAAACCAGGGTTGATTACAGAATTTTTTGCATCATTGTCAGACAAAACTATATGACGGCATAAGACAACCTTCTTCACTTCTCTTTCCACTTTCCTGGAATAATCAAAAAGGCAGTCTTTGGGCTTCCCTGGTGGCGCAGTGGTTGGGAGTCCGCCTGCCGATGCAGGGGACACGGGTTCGTGCCCCGGTCTGGGAGGATCCCACATGCCGCGGAGCGGCTTGGCCCGTGCGCCATGGCCGCTGAGCCTGTGCGTCCGTCCGGAGCCTGTGCTCCGCAACGGGAGGGGCCACAGCAGTGAGAGGCCCGCGTACCGTAAAAAAAAAAAAAAAAAAAGGCAGTCTTTTCTCCCAAAATGTTTGAGGGCTTTTTTAATTTTCCAAAGGCCTGTCCTAATTGTTTGGTGTTCAGATCATTGTTTCCTAAAGCCCGTTCGAAGGTATCACCCTCTTTGATATTCTCTTCCTCAGTTGTTACGTGTCAATGACTTAGCACAAGATTAGACACTTCTCCAACATCACTTTCATTGACTTCATGAAATTCACATCTTTCCCAAGAGTCCTCGTTTAACTTTGCCATCAGTTTGAATTGTGTGTGCGTTATAGTGTGGATGTCTACAACAGGTCTCTTCAGGGAAAGACTGAAGGACAAAGCCTGGGCCAAGCAAGTCCTCGTAGTTAATCAGGGTCAAACAGGGCTACTTTTACTAGGGGTCAGTTCCTTAGTCACTATCTGCGAGAGAAGGCACCTTTTATTTCCCCAAGCAATAAGGACCTGTGGGACACAGATGTGAACACAGATATGAACACGGATCCCCTATATATGGAAAGGACTTGAAGAGATGGCATTCGTGCTGCATTTTAGGGAGCAAAGGAATTGGACATGCAGAGACCAGGGAACAGGGCCTTCGAACTGGCATCAGCAGAGGCAGAGATGGTTCATACAACCTGTGTATCAGGAACAGGAAGTAGATCTGAAGGTGAATGTATGAGAATGATGAAGATGATGTTGGCAAAGCTAGGTCTGGAGCCAGATCATGGAGGACTTAGAAGAATGGACTTTATTTTATAGGCAATGTGGAGCCACTGATAGCTTTAGATCCTGAGCTCAGAATGGAGTTTGGCACATACTAGAAGTTTAAAAAAAATGTTGAAAAAAGCTGATATTAGGGATGATGGTTGTTGAACGACAGCACACACCAGTATAACAAAACCCGGATGTCAAAATTACCGATATACTAACCCTAGCTAATTACTTGCTTACTTAAATGTTTGATAGAAACAAAAGACGAGGGACTTCCCTGGTGGTCCAGTGGTAAAGAATCCGCCTTCCAGTGCAGGGCACGTGGGTTTGATCCCTGGTCGGGGAACTAAGATCCCACATGCCATGGGGCTACTGAGCCCACGCGCCACAAGCTACAGAGCCCACGCGCCACAACTAGAGAGAAGCCTGCGCACCACAACAAAGAGCCTGCGTGCCACAACTAAGACCCGACGCAGCCAAAAATAAAATAAATAAATAAAATTTAAAAAACAAACGAGAAAAACAAAAGACGATCCCCTTCGGGGTTTCTTGAGATGGGATTTTAGTTTCAGACTGGAAATTGTTCTTTTTAGAAAGGACTTTGGTACTTGACTTGCAGATAGAAGAGCTATTTTGAAACTAAGACTTAAATTGAATTCAGCCACTGTACATCCCAATGTGTTTTTGAAACTGTTACTACAGAGCGTGAGCATTTGACCTCTTTGGTTATACGGAAGATGAAAGCAGTGCAGGAGGCCTGCTTCCAGATCTAACTGAAACCATCTGTGTTCCAGATTCTAGTTCTTACTGATCTTTTGGGAACAGCACCCAAGTAGCAGCTCCGTGTTTGGTTGAGCCTGTGCATGGCTGCGTGTGCCTGCGGATGCCCGTGATCGCGTGCCCATAGGCACATTAAAGAATCGAGTGCAAAGTACTGAGTAGAGGTCCCTGTGCTATACAGTAGGTCCTTATTAGTTATCTATTTTACATATGGTAGTGTGTGTATGTCAATCCCAATCTCCCTCCCCCACCTCCTCCCCTTGGTAACCATAAGTTTGTTTTCCACATCTGTGACTCTATTTCTGTTCTGTAAAGAAGTTCATTTGTACCATTTATCTAAACAAGAGTGATATATGTATAACTGATTCACTTTGCCGTACAGCAGAAACTAACACAACGTTGTAAATCAACTATACTCCAATAAAAACTAATCTTAAAAAAAAAAAAACGAATCAAGTGTAGCCAGTATTCCTCAGGACATAGAAAGGTCTTGCTTGGGGGAAAACAAGAGCTCCTAGAACTCTCTGAGACAGACAAGGAAGTCAGAGATGATGTTTTAGATTTCTCACACTCTAATTGTGATGATTAAAGGTCGGCAGACTCTCTCCTTTGGTCACAAACCCAAAGGTATGCCAGGAATAAGATAGGATTTGAAATATGCAGTAGGCAATGTGAATACCCGCTAATGTGACTTTTCAGATGGGGAAGAGGGAATAAAAAACAATGAATGCTAATTAGTTTACATTAATCAAACTTGTATCCGGCTTCTTTTTTTTTTTTTTTCTTTCCAGAGCTCTTAAGTGTGAGGAAGCAGTTATTCAAATTTCACCCCTGTTTTTCAAAAATTAATAAGGGCCATACATTAGTGTAACATTCTGCCTGCTTCATAGAATATATTAGTAAAGGTTTTAATTACTGAAATTATACAGTCATAAAAGGATGATTTAATGAAAGCAATCGTATCATTTGCATTCTGGGCCTGCCTGCACGCAAGACACTTCAAGGAGCAGTAAATTAGACGAAAGAGGAGTCGAATAATTACCACCGTTGTAATTCTGCCTGAGGACCCTATAGGCTCATATGACTTCAAGCTCCAAGTAACTACCTGTTTGAGTGACAAGAAAACCAGCTTCGTCTCATAAGGAGGATTAGAGATGACAATGGAGTCCTAAAATCTCTTTTCTTTTCCAGTATCCAGAGCTTGTCTTTCCTGGAGGAATGCATTATGACCTCATCTCGGATAAGGGAAAATTAATTGGTGTGCTCCTTTGTTGAAGAGGGTTTTGTGGTGGTTAAAATAATTAGAGTCGAGTCTGGAAGTGATGGCCTGGGTATAAAAAAGGACAGATGATTTTATTATTCTCATTTTTTCCCCACATGCGACAGGACAACAGATGTGTGTGTGGAATCGTGCATAGAGCAGAGCTGCGTCCTTTGGGTTTGTAAAACAAAACCCTAAGTGTGGGCAGGTGCAGCCTGACCTGCCTCCACTCCCGGGTCCTCCTGGGTTTTCCCCACAAAAGGGGGCAAACCTCGTGACACATAAACAACACTGGTGGGTGCTGTTGAGAGCCCAGTGAGGGTCCATCTGGAATTATGTGAAGGGCAGTGGTGGGGGCCATGGGGAAGGGTCAGGGGCCTGACTTGGTTTATTTTCCTTAGATTTATATCAACCCTCAGGTGTAAATTCTGGTTTCCCAAGTTACATTTTGCAAAGTCTCCTACTATACCCCCTACTCTGTGTACCCCAGGGGTACCCCTCCTTTGATGTGTCATTGATGCCAGGACTTCAGAGATGAGGGGTACAGTTGAGCCTTTGTTTCTTTTCTATGATCAAATCAAAGGATGTCCTTTGTGGACCTACAATGTGTGAGACCCTCTGTTGGGCTGGCATAGGGTACAGGGGGGACATTGTCCCCACCCCATAATGATGTGAATGCAAGGTACACATCATTTGTACACTCAGAAAGAGAGTAGTTCAGTGTCACAGGGACCTAATTATGGGGGGAAAAAACCACATTCAGATGAGCTGAGTAAAGGATTCTTGGAAAAGTCTGCATTGAAGGACAGGAAGGAGATGGGGTCAGGGCATTATTATTATTATTAGGCTAGAACCGTCGTCTGTTCTTGGAAGATGCAGAAGCTGAAGCTTAGAGAGGCTGCTGAAGGCCACATGGTGGGAGCGTGTGAAGCCAGGACTCGCATCCGTGTCTGAAGCCCACGCCTCTGCACTTTGTTGTCCCCAACGACGTCCTGTTAGGGCTGGAGGGAGCCGATGAATCATCCTGCTTAGCTCTGAGCTTTCAGGGATAAGTAAAGCCGCTGGGTCCAGAGAAGGGAAGTGACTGGGCCGAAGTCAGCCAGGGACAGAGTCAGGGCTGCACTTTGGCGAGAGGACGGGCAGCTGAGAACAGTCACTGAGGTCCCGCTGCGTGTGGGAGGGGACCGCAGGGCCAGGCAGGGTCTTGCTGATGCCGCCAATCACGAGCTCCGGAGGGAGGAGACGTGCAGGCAGCGAGAGGCCCAGGGGAACGTACACGGCACAGGCAATGATTAGAAAGTGAGGAAGGGGGATTGAAAAGAGAGACATGCTGTTTCTGTGCCGCAGGAAGTACAGAAGATACACTCATCAGGGACCTGGGCTCCCTGCCTGTCTGGGAGGTCCGCTGAGCCAGGGCTGGGGGTGGGTCTCCCTTGGTACTAGGTCAGAGGTGCCAAGGGTGGTTATGGACCCGGCTGCCTGCAGTTGGGGCCTGCTCTGTGCTCATCACTGTGCCAAGAGGCCGGACAATCAGAAATCTGCCTAAGGAACTGAGGAATTGCTGGGGAGAAGTCCTCAGGGAAGAGATCAGTTAGCCAGGCCTGGGTTAGTGCTTGGAGGGTAGGGCAATTCCGAAAAGAAGTCATGTTACTGAGTGTTTGCTCTGTGCCACACGCTATTCTAAGCATGCGGCATATATTAATTTTTAAAATTCTCCCACCTCTGACGTAGGAAGTATTAAGTCTTCTTTTACCAGATGAGGAAGGGGAGACACAGAGAGATTCGGTAACTTGAGTGGGAGCACGTAGTGAGCAGCAGAGCCCGGCTTCAAATACAGAACCTGGGATGTCAACAGCGAGGCTGCACCGCATAGCATAGCACAGGGGCTGTCATTTGGACGTGTGTCCCAGCCAAGTCCCCAAGGACTGAGTCCAGTGGTGGAGCCAGAAGAGGAGAGAGCTGCAGATAAAGACTGAAGGTTGTTTCCTTAAACATTTCAGAGAGTCCGGGGCAGAGGTCAGTGCTGCTTTGGTACCTACACGACAAACCCCAAAGAGGGAGGGAGGACAGCACAGCTTTGTGCAGTGGGATCCCAGGGTGCCTGATGCTGCTTGGGTACCTGCCTGGAGGGCGCTACTCTGGAGGTGACTACAGCTCTGCCTGGTGAGCACAGCGCTTCCCAGAGGAAAGGGTTGGAGCTGATTCCCAAGCACAGTGAGACAACCCTGGATCTAGAAATACCATATGGCAAGGGACCAGGGGACTGACTCAGTAGTTGGCATCCATAACCATGGGTTATGCTGTGCAAAGCATCCGGTATTTCCAGGTCTCCTGAACTTTGCACTGAGCCATACAACCTGGTTCCAGGTGGTGGTACTTGCCTTCATTTAGGGGGGTTGGCGGGTCTGAAGAACGTTTCTCCAGCTACAGCATGGAGCCCACGCATTTGCTGGTGAGTATTTACCTGACCGGCCTGAAGTCCAAAGCAGCTCCGTGGTGGCGAATGCTGTGCTGTACTTCCCGATGCCTCCTCTAAAAGGAAGGACTTATTCCCCCCGCTGCTGCCACTTTACCGCCGAGCACTGGGAACTGCCCTCAACAGAAGACAGTTGCCTCGCCCAACTTCATGCCCCTTCCAGGGGCTAAATGGCATCCAATGACTGGACGATGTAGGGGTCCAAAGGCCTGGGACCCTCGCCCGGCTGGGGACAACTCTGAAGGGTTGTCCCAGCTCCAGAGCTCCCTGTGGGAATGACTGAGGCTTTTGTTGTGCCCTTGTCACAGCCCTACCCTTCTCGCAGGTCAGCCCTGCTTCAGTTCTCATGAGGAGAAGGCCCAATACATGTCCTGTTGTCACCCCATCTCCAAGGCAGTTTTAACACCCAACATGTGACAAGGGCCAAGATACAGACTATATGGCTCTCTTTTAACTCTTATGGGAAGTCTAAGAAAAAGAATTAAAGATGAGAATTGGAGATCTGAAGCTGGAAGGCTCTGGCCTCTGTTCCCCACCTCACATGTTGGGTTTGTGGAATCTCAGGGCTCAGGAGCTCTGCAGTGGCTGTCCATGTTTCCAACTGCTGGATGATTAAACAAGTAAAATCTTTGAAAAATAGGGTATTTGATTAGCCAAATTAGCCGAATGATTGAAAAAACAAGTATATATACAATACAAATCAGTCCTAGGAATTACATGATAATAGAAAATGAGGATGGGCATTCTAAAACAGGAGACCACAGGATAAATGCAACTCTAGTTCTGAGGGAGCTGAAGTTAAAATGATGACAGGTCATTATTAAGAAAAAAACAATAAAGAATTGTTTATGGGTTTATCCCAATCCTAATTTGATTGCCTCTTTGGGGAAGCCATGTAATGATTGAGAAGAGAAAAGAGCAAATGATTTGAAAGCAGAGAGATGCAAAAAAGAAAAAAAAAAAGGAAGAAAGAAAAGATCTTTCACAAAGTAACTGCCACTTGAACTTTGAGGGATTCTTTCTGGAAAAACTCCACATGCTATTGCTTGCTCTGCTTTCAATATAATATCAGCAGATTCTGTATCATCCAAGAATGTATTCAACTCTGAAGCCACGGGGTGGTTCAGAGATACGAAAACGTTGATACGACCTTGGCCAATTTACTTCCCCTCTCCGGACACCAGTTTCCTCATCTGTGTGGTGAGAGGTTTAGATCACCTCAGTTTCTCCACACTGTGTTCTGTGAAACACTAGTGATCCATAAGACATGAACCAGTTATACGCAAGAAAAGTTCTACGATTGAGTCAGTTTGGGGAAAGCTGCATACCGTAGTACTCTTTTGAGTATAAACAGTGCATATAATATATTAAAACATTGCTTCCCAGCATTTGTTACATGATTGCACACATAGAAAATGATGATATTCTATTTCTGTAGCTCACTGGAGTAAACAGGAGGGGATTTACATTTACATATATTACATTTTTCTGTATATTATATACTTGTGATTAGAAGATGAAATACAAAGTCTTACTTTTTGAAAATAATCTTTAATGAGAAACTTGATCTTGCTTTCACGAACTTACTTTTTAATATTGGGTTTTATATTTGAAATGGCTGCACATAAATCTTAATCAAGATTTTAATAGTTAGCACTGGAACACATATGTTGTACCAAATGGCAGAATAATGTCTTTTATTCCTCAGCGGGCAGAAACTTTCCCCTCGCCACTCGCCAGAATGTATATAATTTGATCTCTTTAAGTTGTACTTTAAGGGTAAGATGATTCTTTATTTAAATCCAGCAGCTTTTCTTTTTCTTTCATTACCAAATATAATATCTTATGATAATGTGAATAGATTTAGAACGCAATCAAATTTGATCATATTAGTATTTCTAAATAATAATGAAGCTTTTCCTTAAGCCTACACAAATATTCTTCTATTGGTCTTTAATCATTTTTAGGATTCATATATTAGTCTTGATTAATATCACCAGTAAATCACATTAACCCCACTTATCAAAAGGTAAATTTTGCTTTGAATTCATAAACTTTGTCCACCCACATTTATATGTTTTCATGCAGTTCTTATAATTTTTAATTAATTTCTATCAGATGCTCAAACTTATTAGTTAAATCATTTAGAAAGTCATGAACTATTTTTTAGTATATCTGTATAGTATGAATGATTCATAAATTAATTTTTAATTTTTCCTTTTGTCCATAAATTCCTGACACAGTTCTCTCCCTGGCCAGCCAATGCACTTCAGCATGAAACATCAGAAATGGGTATTGTGATACCATTTATGTAGAAAAAGCTGAAAACAGATGGGACGGTATAGCCTGAATTTCATTAGGTTCACCACTTTTATAGTATCATTCAACATAAATTCAGATCTATAGGTAAAATTGCTCATATGAAGGCTTCTCTATGAATAAAATAAGGTATTACTGGTGTCTCACAATTTTCAGAATAAATGCTTGATGCACATCACTTATTCCTTCCTGTCACTGCAGCTATACCATCAGTCCCTACATTTATGCAGGGTTTTGATACTATTTGTTTCGATGCTTCCATCTATCACTTCAAATATTTCATCACCTGTGGTTTGTTTTGGTACTTCTTTGCAAAAGAGACATGCTTCTTCCAAGGTCCTTTCTTTAGGGATTCCTACCAATACAATTACTGAACACAATCACTAACATCTGCAGACTTATCAACCTGCTGTGGAGACATTTTGACTCTATAATTTGCCTGTGTGCCATCTAAAATGCTACCATGCACCTACTAATAGCATTATTCCAAAGTGCTCCCTTTTCTATTCCCTTTGCTTCATTGGTTCCAAACACAGGGCTGACAATTTCTAGGCAGCAGGGAAAATGAGCCATTATGCAATTACAGGAGGCATTTTGGCTTTTAGTTATTAATTGCCTGAGTTTTTTCTAGCTTCTTCAGTTTGATCTGATATTGTTGTAACTGATGTTTTGAGGTTATTTGTTTCTTATTTTGCACTTGGAGATGCATAGAACATTAGTTTTTTTTCCTGGCTAAGGTGGGTGTTTTGAGATAATATGTTGACATAGTTTGCTTGGCATTATTCCTTCATTTTCTTTCTTTTTAAAATTTTTAATTGTGACAAAATACACATGACATAAAATTTATCACCTTAACCATTTTAAGTGTACAGTTCAGTAGTGTTAATTATGTTCATATTGTTGTGCAACCAATGTCCAGAACCTTGTCATTTTGCAAAACTGAAATTCCACACCCATTAAACAACAACTCCCCATTTCCTCTTCCCCTCAGCCTCTGGTTACCAACATGCTACTTTCTGTCCCTATGATTTCTACCACTCTAGGTACCACATATAAGTGGAATTATACAATATTTCTCTTTTTTGTGACTGCCTTACTTAATTTAGCATAATGTCCTCAAGGTTCATCCATGTTGGAACATGTGTCAGAATTTCCTTCCTATATAAGGCTGAATGATATTCCATTCTATGTATAGACCATACTTTGTTAGCCAGTCATCCATCAGAACGCTTGGGTTGCTTCCACCTTTGGCTATTGTGAATTATGCTGTTATGAACATGAGTGTACAAATATCTCTTTGAGACCCTGCTTTTAATTCTTCTTTTTTTTTTTTAATTTGGTTGGCTTTATTTTTATTTTTGGGTGTGTTGGGTCTTCGTTTCTGTGCGAGAGCTTTCTCTACTTGCGGCGAGAGGGGGCCGCCACTCTTCATCGCGGTGCACAGGCCTCTCACTGTCACGGCATCTCTTGTTGCGGGGCACAGGCTCCAGACGCGCAGGCTCAGTAGTTGTGGCTCACGGGCCCAGCTGCTCCACGGCATGTGGGATCTTCCTGGACTGGGGCACGAACCCGTGTCACAGCAGCTGCATCATTTTATATTCTCATTAACAGGTGCAAGTGTTCCAATTTCTCCACGTCCTCAACACTTGTTATTTTCTGGGTTTTTTCTTCTTTTTTTTTTTTATTTAATACTAGCATCCTAATGTGTGTGAGGTAGTATGTCATTGTGGTTTTGCCTTGCATTTCCCTAATGATTAGTGATGTAGAGCATCTTTTCATGTGTTTGTTGGCTATTTGCATGTCTTCTTTGGAGCAAAATTTATTCAAGTCATTTGCCCAGTAAAAAAAACTTGAAAAATATTTACTGACAAGATTAATATTTACAGACACAGTAAAATATAGGTATATTTCATATTATTTAGTACACGGAAGTCACAATTCAAGTCCTGAAGAAAAAAAAAGGTAGTGATACGAAGCCTAATTTTATTATATATCAGCTGTGATATCATCTCATGGCTCTATCCTTCAATTAAAAGCACAAATTCTCCAAATTCCTAAATGAGGATCTTTAGGTTTGTAGTACATCTTTAACAAAAACTGATCACCAACTTTATTTTTATTTATGCTTTATTGAGGTAAAATTGACAAAATTGTACATATTTAAAGTATGTGTGATGATTTGATATAAGTATACACTGTGATTACCACAGTCAAGTTAATTAGCATCCATCACCTTTTTAATTAATTTATTTTTTGATGAGGATGCTTAAGATCTACTCTTATCAAATTTCAAGTACACAATACAGTATTATTAACTATCCTCACTCTGCCATATATTAGATCCTCAGTGCTTACTCATAACTAAAAGTTTGTATACTTTAACTGAAATCTCCCCGTAACTCCCAGTCCCTAGACCCTGGTAACCATTATTCTACTCTCTGCTTCTGTGAGTTTACCCTTTTTTTTTTTTTTTTTTAGAGTCCACATATAAGTGATACCATGTGGTATTTGTCTTTCTTTGCCTGATTTTTTCACTTAACATAATACACTCTAGGTTCATCCATGTTGTTGCAAATGGCAGGATATCCTTTTTATGGCCAAATAATATTCCATTACATTTATATTATATTTTCTCTATTCATTTGTCCACTGACAGACACTGCTTCCATGTCTTGGCAATTGTGAATAATGCTGCAACAAACATGGGATTACAGATACTTCTTTAAAATATTGATTTTGCTCCCTTCAGATATATTCCCAGAAGTGGAATTGCATGATTATAAGGTAGTTCTATTTGTAATTTTTTTTTTTTTTTTTTGCGGTACGCGGGCCTCTCACTGTTGTGGCCTCTCCCGTTGCGGAGCACAGGCTCCGGACGCGCAGGGTCAGTGGCCATGGCTCACGGGCCCAGCCGCTCCGCGGCATGTGGGATCTTCCCGGACCGGGGCACGAACCCATGTCCCCTGCATCGGCAGGCGGACTCTCAACCACTGCGCCACCAGGGAAGCCCTATTTGTAATTTTTTGAGGAACCTCCATACTGTTTTCCATAATGGCTGCACCAACTTATATTGTGAGCAACAATTGCAAGGATCCTCTTTTCTCCACATCTTTGCCAACATTTGTTAACTCTTGTATTTTTGATTTTAGCTATACTAACAGGTATGAGGTGATATTATAGTTCTGATTTGTATTTCCCTGATGATTAGTGATGCTGAGCGGCATTTCATTGGCCTGTTGGCCATTTGTATATATTCTTTGGGAAAAAAAAAGACTATCAGGTACCACGTCCATTTAAAAATTGGATTATTATTATTATTATATTTGCTTTTTTTAAAAAAATTCTCTCACTTTATAATTTAATAATATCAACACTGTTGTGCTAAATAATTACCCAACTATTACAGGATAAAGCCACAGATATTGTTTACAACCTAAGGTACTTTTTTTTCTATCTCATTTCCATGGTTTTTTTTTTTATTTTTAGTGAAGTATAGTTACAATATTATATTAGTTTCAGGTATACAACATAGTGACTTAAGATTTTTATAAATTATACTCCATGTAAAGTTATTATACAGTATTGGCTATTTTCTCTGTGCTGTATATTACATCCTTATATCTTATTTGTTTTTATTTATTTATTCATTAATTTTTTAACATCTTTACTGGAGTATAATTGCTTTACAATACTGTGTTAGTTTCTGCTGTATAACAAAGTGAATCAGCTATACGTGTACGTATATCCCCATATACCTTCCCTCTGCGTCTCCCTCCCACCTCCCTATCCCACCCCTCTAGGTGGTCACAAAGCACCGAGCTGATCTCCCTCTGCTATGCGGCTACTTCCCACTAGCTATCTGTTTTACATGTGGTAGTGTATATATGTCCATGCCACTCTCTCACTTCATCCCAGCTTACCCTTCCCCCTCCCCATGTCCTCAGGTCCATTCTCTACATCTGTGTCTTTTTTCCAGTCCTGCCCCTAAGTACTTCAGAACCATTTTTTTTTTTAGATTCCATATATATGTGTTAGCATATGGTATTTATTTTTCTCTTTCTGACTTACTACACTCTGTATGACAGACTCTAGGTCCATCCACCTCACTACAAATAACGCAATTTCATTTCTTTTTATGGCTGAGTAATATTCCATTGTATATATCTGTCACATCTTTTTTCTTTTAACATCTTTATTGGAGTATAATTGCTTTACAATGGTGTGTTAGTTTCTGCTTTATAACAAAGTGAATCAGTTATACATATGTCCCCATATCTCTTCCCTCTTGCGTCTCCCTCCCTCCCACCCTCCCTATCCCACCCCTCTAGGTGGTCACAAAGCACCGAGCTGATCTCCCTGTGCTATGTGGCTGCTTCCCACTAGCTATCTACCTTACGTTTGGTAGTGTATATATGTCCATGCCACTCTCTCACTTTGTCCCAGCTTACCTTTCCCCCTCCCCATGTCCTCAAGTCCATTCTCTAGTAAGTCTGCATGTTTATTCCCATCTTGCCCCTTGGTTCTTCTGACCATTTTTTTTCTTTTAGATTCCATATATATGTGTTAGCATACAGTATTTGTTTTTCTCTTTCTGACTTACTTCACTCTGTGTGACAATCTCTAGGTCCACCCACCTCACTACAAATAACTCAGTTTCGTTCCTTTTTATGGCTAATATTCCATTGTATATATGTGCCACATCTTCTTTATCCATTCTCTGTCGATGGACACTTAGGTTGCTTCCATGTCGTGGCTATTGTAAATAGTACTGCAGTGAACATTGTGGTACATGACTTTTTGAATTATGGTTTTCTCAGGGTATAGGCCCAGTAGTGGGATTTCTGGGTCATATGGTAGTTCTATTTTTAGTTTTTTCAGGGACCTCCATACTGTTCTCCATAGTGGCTGTATCAATTTACATTCCCACCAACAGTGCAAGAGGGTTCCCTTTTCTCCACACCCTCTCTAACATTTATTGTTTGTAGATTTTTTGATGATGGCCGTTCTGACCGGTGTGAGGCGATACCTCATTGTAGTTTTGATTTGCATTTCTCTAATGATTAGTGATGTTGAGCATCCTTTCATGTGTTTCTTGGCAATCTGTATATCTTCTTTGGAGAAATGTCTATTTAGGTCTTCTGCCCATTTTTGGATTGGGTTGTTTGCTTTTTGATACTGAGCTGCATGAGCTGCTTGTATTTTGGTGATTAATCCTTTGTCAGTTGCTTCGTTTGCAAAAATTTTCTCCCATTCTGAGTGTTGTCTTTTCATCTTGTTTATGGTTTCCTTTGCTGTGCAAAACCTTGTAAGTTTCATTAGGTCCCATTTGTTTATTTTTGTTTTTATTTCCCTTTTTCTAGGAGGTGGGTCAAAAAGGATCTTGCTGTGACTTATGTCATAGAGTGTTCTGCCTATGTTTTCCTCTAAGAGTTTTATAGTGTCTGGCATTATAGTTAGGTCTTTATTCCATTTTGAGTTTATTTTTTTGTATGGTGTTAGGGAGTGTTCTAATTTCATTCTTTTACATGTAGCTGTCCAGTTTTCCCAGCACCACTTATTGAAGAGGCTGTCTTTTCTCCACTCTATATTCTTGCCTCCTTTATCAAAGATAAGGTGACATATGTGCGTGGGTTTATCTCTGGGCTTTCTATCCTGCTCCATTGATCTATATTTCTGTTTTTGTGCCAGTACCATAATGTCTTGATTACTGTAGCTTTGAAGTATAGTCTGAAATCGGGAGCCTGATTCCTCCAGCTCCATTTTTCTTTCTCAAAATTGCTTTGTCTATTCGGGGTCTTTTGTGTTTCCATACAAATTGTGAAATTTTTTGTTCTAGTTCTGTGAAAAATGCCAATGGTAGTTTGATAGGGATTGCACTGAATCTGTAAATTGCTTTGGGTAGTAGAGTCATTTTCACAATGTTGATTCTTCCAATCCAAGAACATGGTATATCTCTCCATCTGTTTATATCGTCTTTAATTTCTTTCATCAGTGTCTTATAATTTTCTGCATACAGGTCTTTTGTCTCCTTAGGTAGGTTTATTCCTAGGTATTTTATTCTTTTGCTTGCAATGTTAAATGGGAGTGTTTCCTTAATTTCTGTTTCAGATTTTTCATCAGTAGTGTATAGGAATGCAGGAGATTTCTGTGCATTAATTTTGTATCCTGCTCCTTTACCAAATTTATTGATTAGTTCTAGTAGTTTTCTGGTAGCATCTTTAGGATTCTCTTTGTATAGTATCATGTCATCTGCAAACAGTGACAGTTTTACTTCTTCTTTTCCAATTTGGATTCCTTTTATTTCTTTTTCTTCTCTGACTGCCATGGCTAAAAATTCCAAAACTATGTTGAATAATAGTGGTGAGAGTGGGCAACCTTGTCTTGTTCCTGATCTTAGTGGGAATGGCTTCAGTTTTTCACTACTGAGAATGATGTTGGCTGTGGGTTTGTCATATATGACCTTTATTGTGTTCAGGTAAGTTCCCTCTTTGCCTACTTTCTGGAGAGTTTTTATCTTAAATGGGTGTTGAATTTTGTTGAAAGCTTTCTCTGCATCTATTGAGATGATCATATGGTTTTCCTCCTTCAATTTGTTAATATGGTGTATCACATTTATTGATTTGCATATATTGAAGAATCCTTGCATTCCTGGTATAAACCCCACTTGATCATGGTGTATGACCCTTTTAATGTGCTGTTGGATTCAGTTTGCTAGTATTTTGTTGAGGATTTTTGCATCTATGTTCATCAGTGATATTGGCCTGTAGTTTTTTTTTGTTTGTTTGTTTTTTTGCGGTATGCGGGCCTCTCACTGTTGTGGCCTCTCCCGTTGTGGAGCACAGGCTCCGGATGCGCAGGCTCAGCGACCATGGCTCATGGGCCCAGCTGCTCTGCGGCATGTGGGATCTTCCTGGACTGGGGCACGAACCTGTGTCCCCTGCATCGGCAGGCGGACTCTCAACCACTGTGCCACCAGGGAAGCCCTGTAGTTTTCTTTTTTGTAACTTCTTTGTCTGGTTTTGTTATCAGGGTGATGGTGGCCTTGTAGAATGAGTTTCGGGGTGTTCCTCCCTCTGCTATATTTTGGAAGAGTTTGAGAATGATGGGTGTTAGCTCTTCTCTAAATGTTTGATAGAATTCGCCTGTGAAACCATCTGGTCCTGGGCTTTTGTTTTCTGGATGATTTTTAATCACAGTTTCAATTTCAGTGCTCATGATTGGTATGTTTATATTTTCTATTTCTTCCTGGTTCAGTGTTGGAAGGTTGTGGTTTTCTAAGAATTTGTCCATTTCTTCCAGGTTGTCCATTTTTTTGGCATCTAGTTGCTTGTAGTAAACTCTCATGATCCTTTGTATTTCTGCAGTGTCAGTTGTTACTTCTCCTTTTTCATTTCTAATTCTATTGATTTGAGTCTTTTCCCTTTTATTCTGGTTGAGTCTGGCTAATGGCTTATCAATTTTGTTTATCTTCTCAAAGAACAACTTTTAGTTTTATTGATCTTTGCTATCGTTTCCTTCATTTCTTTTTCATTTATTTCTTATCTGATCTTTATGATTTCTTTCCTTCTGCTAACGTCGGGTTTTTTTTTTTTTTGTCCTTTCTCTAATTGCTTTAAGTGTAAGGTTAGGTTGTTTATTTGAGATTTTTCTTGTTTCCTGAGGTAGGATTGTATTGCTATAAACTTGTCTCTGAGAACTGCTTTGCTGCATCCCATAGGTTTTGGGTCGTCGTGTTTTCCTTTTTATTTGTTTCTAGGTATTTTTTGATTTCCTCTTTGATTTCTTCAGTAATCTCTTGGTTATTTAGTAGTATATTGTTTAGCCTCCATGTGTTAGTATTTTTTACAGTTTTTTTTCCTGTAATTGGTATCTAGTCTTATAGCGTTGTGGTTGGAAAAGATACTTGATATGATTTCAATTTTCTTAAATTTACCAAGGCTTGATTTGTGACCCAAGATATGATCCATCCTGCAGAATGTTCCATGAACACTTGAGAAGGAAGTTTATTCTGTTGTTTTTGGATGGAATGGCCTATAAATATCAATTAACTCCATCTTGTTTAATGTATCATTTAAAGCTTGTGTCCCTTATTAGTTTCATTTTTGATGATCTGTCCATTGGTGAAAGTGGGGTGTTAAAGTCCCCTACTATGATTGTGTTACTGTCAATTTCCCCTTTTATGGCTGTTAGCATTTGCCTTATGTATTGAAGTGTTCCTATGTTGGGTACGTAAATATTTACAATTGTTTTATCTTCTTCTTGGATTGATCCCTTGATCATTAGGTAGTGTCCTTCTTTGTCTCTTGTAATAGTCTTTATTCTGCTGTCTGTTTTGTCTGATATGAGAATTGCTACTCCAGCTTTCTTTTGGTTTCCATTCACATGGAATATCTTTTTCCATCCCCTCACTTTCAGTCTGTATGTGTCCCTGGGTCTGAAATGGGTCTCTTGTAGACAGCATATATACGGATCTTGTTTTTTTATCCATTCTGCCAGTCTGTATCTTTTGGATGGAGCATTTAATCCATTTACATTTAAGGTAATTATTGATATGTGTGATCCTATTACCATTTTCTTAATTGTTTTGGGTTTGTTATTGTAGGTCTTTTCCTTCTCTTGTGTTTCCTGCCTAGAGAAGTTCCTTTAGCGTTTGTTGTAAAGCTGGTATGGTGGTGTTGAATTCTTTTAGCTTTTGCTTGTCTGTAAAGGTTTTAATTTCTCTGTCGAATCTGAATGAGATCCTTGCTTCGTAGAGTAATCTTGGTTGTAGGTTTTTCCCTTTCATCACTTTAAATATGTCCTGCCACTCCCTTGTGGCTTGCAGAGTTTCTGCTGAAATATCAGCTGTTAACCTTATGGAGATTCCCTTCTATGTTATTTGTTGCTTTTCCCTTGCTGCTTTTAATACTTTTCCTTTGTATTTAATTTTTGAAAGTTTGATTAATATGTGTCTTGGTGTGTTTCTCCTTGGATTTATCCTGTATGGGACTCTCTGTGCTTTCTGGACTTGACTATTTCCTTTCCCATATTAGGCAAATTTTCAACTATAATCTTCAAATATTTTCTCAGTCTCTTTCTTTTTCTCTTCTTCTTCTGGAACGCCTATAATCCGTATGTTGGTGCATTTAGCGTTGTCCCAGAGATCTCTGAGATTGTCCTCAATGCTTTTCATTCTTTTTTTCTATATTCTGCTCTGCAGTAGTTATTTCCACTATTTTATCTTCCAGTTCAGTTATCTGTTCTTGTGCCTCACTTATTCTGCTATTGATTCCTTCCAGAGAATTTTTAATTTCATTTATTGTGTTGTTCATCATTGTTTGTTTTCTAATTCTTCTAGGTCCTTGTTAAACGTTTCTTGTATTTTCTCCATTCTATTTCCAAGATTTTGGATCATCTTTACTATCATTACCCTGAATTCTTTTTCAGGTAGATTGCCTGTTTCCTCTTTATTTGTTTGGTCTGGTGGGTTTTTACCTTGCTCCTTCATCTGCTGTGTTTTCTCTGTCTTCTCATTTTGCTTAGCTTACTGTGTTTGGGGTCTCCTTTTCACAGCCTGCAGGTTCGATGTTCCCATTGTTTTTGGTGTCTGCCCCAAGTGGGTAAGGTTGGTTCAGTGGGTTGTGTAGGTTTCTTGGTGGTGGGGACTGGTGCCTGTGTTCTGGTGGACAAGGTTTGATCTTGTCTTTCTGGTAGGCAGGACCACGTCCGGTGGTGTCTTTTGGGGTGTCTGTGACCTTATTATGATTTCAGGCTGTCTCTCTGCTAATGGATGGGGTTGTGTTCCTGTCTTGCTAGTTGTTTGGCATGGGGTGTCCAGCACTGGAGCTTGTTGGTCATTGAGTGGAGCTGGGTCTTAGTGTTCAGATGGGGAATTCTTGGAGAGCTCTTGCTGATTTATATTATGAGGGGCCGGGAGGTCTCTGGTGGACCAATGTCCTGAACTCGGCTCTCCCACCTCAGAGGCTCAGGCCTGACACCTGGCCAGAGCACCAAGACCCTGTCCACCACGCGGCTCAGAAGTAAAGTGAGAAAAAATAAAATAAAATAACTTTATTAAAATAAAAATTAAAAATTTATTAAAATAAAAAAGTAATTAAAAAAAGAAGAGTGCAACTAAACCAATAAACAAATCCACCAATTATAACCAGCACTAAAAACTATAGTAAAAAAAACCTGACAGAAAGAACCCTAGGAAAGATGGTAAAAGCAAACCTATACAGATAAAATCACACAAAGAAGCGCACACATACACAGTCACAAAAAGGAAAAAAGGAAAAAGAAAACTATATGTATAAAAGAAAAAGGAAGAGAGCAACCAAATCAATAATTAAATCTACCAATGTTAATAATCTCTAAATACTACACTAAGATAAACATAAAACTAGAAACAAATTAGATGCAGAAAGCAAACCCCCAGTCTACAGTTGCTCCCAAAGGCCACCGCCTCAGTTTTGGGATGATTCCTTGTCCATTCAGGTATTCCAGAGATGCAGGGTACATCAAGGTGATTGTGGAGATTTAATCCACTGCTCCTGAGGCTGCTAGGAGAGATCTCCCTTTCTCTTCTTTGTTCGCACAGCTCCTGGGGTTCAGCTTCGGATTTGGCCCCACCTCTGTGTGTTAAGTCACCTGAGGGCATCTGTTCCCCACCCAGACAGGAAGGGGTTAAAGTAGCAGCTGATTGGGGGCTCTGGCTCACTCAGGCCGGGAGGACGGAGGGGTACGGAATGCGCGGCAAGCCTGCAGTTGCAGAGGCTGGCATGACTTTGCAACAGCCTGAGGCGCGCCATGCGTTCTCCCGGGGAAGTTGTCCCTGGCTCACGGGACCTTGGCAGTGGCGGGCTGCACAGTCTCCTGGGAGGGGAGGTGTGAATAGTGACCTGTGCTTGCACACAGGCTTCTTGGTGACTGCAGCAGCAGCGTTAGCATTTCATGCCCATCTCTGGTGTCCGCGCTTATAGCCACAGCTCGCACCCGTCTCTGGAGCTCATTTAGGCGGTGCTCTGAATCCCCTCTCCTCGCGTACCCTGAAACAACGGTCTCTTGCCTCTTAGGCAGGTCCAGACTTTTTCGCGGAGTCTCTCCTGCTTATCTGTGGCGCACTAGCCCCCTCCAGGCTGTGTTCACACAGCCAAACCCAGTCCTCTCTCTAGGATCTGACCTCCGAAGCCAGAGCCTCAGCTAGCAGCCGCTGCCCGCCCCGGCAGGTGAGCAGACAAGCCTCTCAGGCTGGTGAGTGCTGGTCGGCACTGATCTTCTGTGCAGGAATCTCTCCGCTTTGCCCTCTGCACCCCTGTTGCTGTGCTCTCCTCTGTGGCTCCGAAGCTTCCCCGCCCACACCCCATCCCTGCCAGTGCAGGGGCTTCCTAGTGTGTGGGAACCTTTCTTCCTTCACAGCTCCCTCCCAGAGGTGCAGGTCCCATCCCTATTCTTTTGTCTCTTGATTTTTCTTTTTTCTTTTGCCCTATTCAGGTACTTGGGGAGTTTCTTGCCTTTTGGGAATTCTGAGGTTTTCTGCCAGCACGCAGTAGGTGTTCTGTAGGAGTTGTTCCACATGTTGATGTATTTTGGGGAGGAAGGTGATCTCCACCTCTTACTCCTCCGCCATCTTGAAGGTCCGTCTACTATTTGCTATTAATTTATATGAGTTCCTCACATATTTTAGGTACTAACCCCTTGGCAGATGTGTGGTTTGCAAATATTTTCTCCCATTCTGCATGTTGCCTTTTCATTTCATTGATTACTTCCTTCACTGTGCACAAGTTTTTTAGTTGATATAGTCCTGTTTGTTTATTTTTGCTGTTGTTGCTTGTGCTTTTGGTGTCATATCCAAAAAATCATTACCAAAACTAATGTCAAGAGGTTTTCCCCTATGTTTTCTCCTCGAATTTTTATGGTTTCAGGTCTCACATTTAAGTCCTTAATCCATTTCAAGTTAATCTTTGTGGGTGGGGTAAGATAGGGGTCTGATTTCTTTCTTTTGTATGTAGATAAACAGTTTTCCCAACACCATTTATTGATGGGATTATCCTTTTCCTATTGTGTGTTCTTAGAGCCATTGTCAATGATTAGTTGACTGTATAGGTGTGGGTTTATTTCTGGACTCTCAATAATATTCCATTGGTTTATTTGTCTTTATACCAGTACTGTACTATTTTGATTACTATAGCTTGTAGTATAGTTTGAAATCAAGAAGTGTGATGTCTGTAGCTGTGTTCTTCTTTCTCAAGGTTGCATTGTTTATATGGGATCTTTTGTGGTTCCATATGAATTTTAGAATTGTTTTTTTCTATTTCTGTGAAAAATGTCACTGAAATTTTGATAGGGGTTGCATTAAATCTGTAGATTACTTTGGGTGGTATGGACACTTTAGCAATATTAGTTATTCCAATCCATGGACATTGAACCTCTTTCCATTTATTTGTGTCTCTTTCAATTTCTTTCATCAATGTTTTACAGTTTTCAGTGTACAGTTCTTTCACCTCCTTGGTTAAATTTATTTCTAGGTATTTTTTTAATGCAATTATAAATCAGATTCTTTTAAAGAAATTCTCTTTTTGATGGTTTGCTATTAGTGTATAAAATGTAACAGATTTTTGTATATTGAATTTATATCCTTCCCTCTTGCTGAATTTGTTTATTATTTCTAATAGTCATTTGGTGGAGTTTTTAGGATAATATCATGTCATGCAAATAGTGACAGTTTCAGTTCTTTTTTCCAATTTGGATGACTTTTATTTCTTTTTCTTGCCTAATTACTCTGGGTAGGACTTCCAATACTATGTTGAATAAAAATGTTGAGAGTAGGCATCCTTGTCTTGATCCTGATCTTAGAGTAAAAGCTTTCAGCTTTTCACTGTTCAATATGATATTAGCTGTGGGCTTGTCATATATGGCCTTTATTGTGTTGAGGTATGTTCCATGTATAACCACTTTATTGAGAGTTTTTCTCATAAATAGATGTTGCATTTTGTCAATGCTTTTTCTATATCTATTGAGATGATCATATGATTTTTATGTGTCATTTTGTTAATGCAGTGTATAACATTTATTGATTTGCATATGTCAAACCATCCTTGTATTCCAGGGATAACTCCCACTTGATCATGGTGTATGATCCTTTTAATGTGCTGTTGAATTCAGTTTGCTGGTATTTTGTTGAGAATTTTTGCACCTATGTTCATCAGGGTTATTGGCCTATAATTTTTGTTTCTTATAATGTCTTTGACTGGCTTTTATATCAGGGTAATGCAAGCCTCAGAAAATGAGTTTGGAAGTCTTCCTTCTCTTCAGTTTTTTGGAGAGAATTTGAGAAGGATTGACATTAATTTTTCTATAAATATTTGGTAGAATTCACCAATGAAGTTATGTGGTCCTGAGTTTTCTTTGTTGGGTGATATTTGATTACTGATTCAGTCTCCCTATTAGTTATAGATCTATTCAGATTTTCTATTTCTTCATGATTCAGTCTTGGTAGGTTGTATGTTTCTAGGAGTTTATCCATTTTCTTCTATGTTATCCAATTTGTTGACATATAAACGTTTAGCCTCTTAGGATCCTTTGTATTTCTGTGGAATCAGTTATAATGTCTCCTCTTTCATTTCTAATTTTATTTATTTGAGTTGTCTCTCTTTTTCTTCTTAGTCTAACTAAAGGTTTGCCAAGTTTGTTTATCTCAAAGCAGATCTTAGTTTTATTGATCTTTTCTATTGTTTTTCTAGTCTCTATTTCATTTATTTCTGCTCTGATCCTTGTTATTTCCTTCCTTCTGCTAATGTGGGTTTTTTTTTTTTGTTTTTTGTTTTTGCGGTACGCGGGCCTCTCACTGTTGTGGCCTTTCCCACTGCGGAGCACAGGTTCCGGACGCGCATGCTCAGTGGCCATGGCTCACGGGCCCAGCCGCTCCGCAGCATGTGAGATCTTCCCGGACCGGGGCACGAACCCGTGTCCCCTGCATCAGCAGGTGGACTCTCAACCACTGCGCCACCAGGGAAGCCCTGTTGTGGTTATTTTTATTTTTTAGTTCCTTGAGGTGTAAAATTAGGTTGTTTGAGTTTTTTTATTGTAGGTGTTTATTGCTATAAACATCCCTCTTAGAACTGCTTTTGCTGCATCCTATAAGTTTTGGTATGTTGTGTTCCATGTTTCACTTAATTTGTGTCTAGATATTTTTTTAAATTTCCCTTTTGAGTTCTTCTTTGAGTCATTGATTGTTTAAAAGTGTGTTGTTTAATTTCCACATATTTTTGAATTTTTCAGCTTTCCTGGTATTGATTTCTAGTTTCATACCATTGTGGCAGGAAAAGATACTTGATATGATTTCAATCTTGTTAACTTTTTTAAAACTTGTTTTGTGACCTAATATATAATCTATCCTGGAGAATGTTCTGTGTGCACTTAAAAGGAATGTATATTCTGCTACAGTTAGATGGGATGCTCTATATATGTCTGGTCCATTTGGTCTAAAGTATAGTTCAAGTCCAATATTTCCTTATTGAGTTTCTGTTTTGTTGATCGATCCACTGTTGAAAGTGAGATATTGAAGTCCCCTTATATAACTGCATTGCTGTCTATTTCTGCCTTTAGCTCGATTAATATTTGTTTAATATATTTAGGTGTTCCAATGTTGGGTGCATATATATTTAATAATTGTTATATCTTCTTGATGAATTGATTTCTTTATCATTATATAATGACCTTCGTTGTTTCTTGTTATAGTTTTTGACTTTTGATATAGGTAGAGCTACCTGTGCTACTTTTTAGTTTCCATTTGCATTGGTTTCCATGTCCATTCCTTCACTTTCAGCCTAGATGTGTTCTAAAGTTGAAGTGAGTCTCTCTTAGGCAGCAAATAATTGAGTCTTGTTTTTTTAATCCATTCAGCCACTATATGTCTTTTGATTGGAAATTTTAATCCATTTACATTTAAAGTAATTATTAATCAGTTTATTATTTTCCCATCTTGTTTATTTTTTTAAGTTGTTTTGTATTTCCTTTGTTCCTTTCTTCCTCTCTTTCTGTCTTCCTTTGTGATTTGGTGATTTTCCATAGTGATGTGCTTTGATTTGTTTCTCTTTCTCTTCTGTTTATCTACTATACGTTTTGGGTTTTTTTGGTGTTTTGTTTTTTGTTTTGCTTTGTAGTTACGATAAGGTTTACATAAAACATCTGATAGATAACAATTTATTTTTAGCTCATAAGAATTTAACTTCGATTGCATAGAAAACTCTACCCTTTTTGTCCCCTCCCATTTTATGTTTTTGATGTCATAATTTACTTCTTTTTATATTGTGTGTCCACTGTTGTATTCATACAACAAATTACTGTAGCTATAGTTATTTTTAATACTTTTGTCTTTTTACCTTTTTACTAGAGTACACACCACCATTTCAGTATGAGAATATTCTGAATTTTAGAATACACTTATCTTTACCAGTGAGTTTATACTCTCATATGTTTTAATGTTACTAATTAGCATCCTTTCACTTCCACTTCAAGAACTCCCTTTAGCATTTCTCGTAAAGCAGATCTAATAATGATGAACTCCCTTAATTTTGTTTGGGAAGTCTTTATCTCTCCTTCATTTCTAAATGGCAGCTTTGCTGGGTAAAAGTATTCTTGGTTGGCAGTTTTTTTTTTTCTTTCAACACTTTGAATATATCATAACACTCTCTCTTGGCCTGCAAGGTTTCTTCTGAGAAATCTGTTGACAGCCTTTTGGGGATTCCCTTGGATAAGATGAGTTTTGTTTTGTCTTTTTCTCTTGCTGCTTTCAAAATTCTCTTTGTCTTTGATTTTTGACAGTTTTTATTCTAATATGTCTCAGTGAAGTCTTCCTTGGATTGAATTTGTATGGGGACCTATGAATTTCATGTATTTAGATGTCTATATCTCTTCTCAGATTTGGGGAGTTTTCAACTATTATTTCTCTAAATGAGCTTTCTGCCCCTTTCTCTTCCCTTCTCTTTCTGGGACACCCATTATGTGAATTATTCTTTTGCTTCATGATGTCTCATAATTCACATAGGCTTTCTTCACTCTTTTTTATTCTTTTTTCTTTTTTCTCCTCTCACTGGAGAATTTCAAAAGATTTGTGTTTAGTTCACAGATTGTTTCTTTTGCTTGATCAAGTCTTCTGTTGATGCTTTCTTTTGCACTTTTTTTTCCCATTTCATTTTATTCTTCAGCTTCAGAATTTCTGTTTGGCTCTTCCTTATAATTTCTATCTCTTTGTTGAACTTCTCATTTTCCTGTACTGCTTTCCTGATTCATGGAGTTGTCTATCCGCATTCTCTTTAGCTCACTGGGATTCCAAAAATAGTTATTTTGAATTCTTTGGCAATTCATAGATCTCAATTTCTTTGGGATTTGTTACTGGAAAATTATTGTGTTCCTCAGCAGTTTCAAGTTTTCTTGATTTTTTTTGTGTGTTTCTTGTAGCCATGTGTTGATGTATGTGCATTTGATGGAGGGGAGGAGTCACTTCTTCCAGACTTTACAGATTGGTTTAGCTAGGGAAAGACCTTCACCTGCAGATAGGCGTGGGGGCACCAGCTGGATGGGGTATCATGGTTAGAGCTCTGGGGAAGACCCAGCAGTGTAGTCTCCATGCAGCTCTGTCAGCTGAGGCCATTGTTGGCAAAGATTGCAAGGGTCCTCGATGGCCAAGGCTGTGGGTGTCTGCAGTGACAGCAAGGGCTGTTGGGGTCTTTAGTGGCAAAGGCTGTTGATCTCTTTTACTCCTGGGGTATATCATGGCTGAGGAGATCCCTCTTGGTGCAGGGTCCTGCTTGTGGGTACGCTTGCAGTCTAATGCATGGGTGCCCATGGAGCAGCAATGTTGCTGGGGACTGGAGCATGGATGCTTGCAGAGCAACAGCAGCCCCAAGGTCCAGGGCACTGGCCACTCCACAGTGGTGGTGATGTATGAGACACAGGTACACACCAAGTGGCCATGAAGCTGGGGTCTGGAGTGCTGGCATATGTGGAGCTATATTGGCTCTGGAATCTAGAGCACTGGGTAGCCTGCAGTGACATTGGCTCTGGTGCCGAGACACAGGTGCGCACAGGGAAGCTATGGGGCTGGGATCTGTAGCATGGGCATGTATGAAGTGGTCTCAGAGCCAGGATCTGAATTGCAAGTGCATACAGAGCAACTGCAGCTCTGGGGTCTGGGGTGTGCACAGGGTTGTCAGGTGTGCTGGTAACCCTGGTTCCTGGCAGTGCAACAGTAGCTGCTTCTGGAGGGGGGTGCATAGCAGCATCTCCCCTGTGGTGGTAATTTCTGTTGGTCACCTCAGTGGTGCAAGCTGCTGGTGTTCTCTGCAGAGCAGGCCCCTGGATTCTGCACCAATGAATGCTATGGGATCCTCCTTTGTGAAAGCTGTGGGAAGTTCACAGCTGTCAGGGGGAGCTACTGGGGTCTTCAGTAGCAGAGGCTTTTGGGGCCCTCTTTAGGCCACTAGGGGCCACAGTGGCATCTGCCATGGGGCTGATACTTATAGTGCCCACTCTCTTCTTCTTTGTTCCTAACTGTCTTCAGATGTTGCTGCTAAGCCAGTGTCTCTAGCAGTCATCTCTGTGCTGTTATTTTCCATTTGTCACTCCACTGTGTTACTGTAGGTTCTGAGGTGACTCTTGAACGCTCCCAGGGCTATTTTCACTTGTGGATAGCTGTCTAATTGGATTTTTGTGGGGGAACAAAGTCTAGTATCTCCTACTCTACAGTCTTGCTGATAGCATTCTCTCATTTGCCCATCTTTTAATCGGGTTATTTTGTTGTTGAATTGTAGGAATTCTTTATATGTTCTGGATATTAACCTCTTATCAGATATATATTTTACATATTTTCTCCTGTCCTGTAGATTGCTTTTTCACTCTGTTGATTGTGCCCTTTGATGCACAGAAGTTTTTACTTTTGATGTAGTTCAGTTTATCTATTTTTACTTTTATTGCCTATGCTTTTGGTGTCAGTGCTTCATTTTTATAACTTGTCCATACGGATAGGACAAGATTGAAGAAGAAAAGAATTATCCTGTACTTTAATCCACATTTGAGGTAATTCACATTTTAGTGTCTAATTTATGACTTTAACTTTTTTTTTTTTTTTTTTTTTTTGCGGTACGCGGGCCTCTCACTGTTGTGGCCTCTCCCGTTGTGGAGCACAGGCTCCAGATGCGCAGGCTCAGTGGCCATGGCTCACGGGCCCAGCCGCTCTGCGGCATGTGGGATCTTCCCGGACCGGGGCAAGAACCCGTGTCCCCTGCACTGGCAGGCGGACTCTCAACCACTGCGCCACCAGGGAAGCCCCGACTTTAACATTTTTAAAGCTACAGTTTCGCACTTTGGTCTGATGATCTTTGTTGTGCCTGCATTGCATAGGCATACTGATTAGATAGCTCTGTATAAAGGTCTGAGAAATTCTGAAAGAAAGAAACAGATTTAACTTTGTTTAACCAGGTTAACCAGGTTTAACCCAGAATTTCCAAAATCTATTCCTTATTTTACAGAACATTGTACAAGTTACTAAGGTAACTTGAAGGATAGTTTGATAAAATCTGGGTTAGTCGATTTTTCAACATTCCTGGTTATAAGAATAGCCTTTTGCTTCAACAACAGTAAGGTAAAATTCTGATTTCCACCTAGGCCCTGCCTGTAGATCAGTCACAAGTGCAGTATGTTGGGCGACATGCTCCAGCAGAAACCAATAAGGAGACCGAAGTCAGCGGTTGTATCAGTCAGCTATTGCTGCAATTAATGCTACATAACAAACAGAAATTTTATCTTTACTAATTTTGTCTTGAATGCATACAAGACATTTTTGGATCAGAGACAAATGTCTTATTCTATTCACAGCAGGATGATCACCAGCCAGAGTAACATTGCAGGAATGCTCTATGGGATGGTAATCTCAGTCTGTAGGCCTAGGACACAGAGAAATGAATTTTCAGTGTTATGCGCAGAAAGAAGAGACAGCTTTCTCACCTTCCCTTTCTGAGGGAGTCTCTTTGGAGTCTTACTGGAAGCATCCTTACCCTAATCCTTTGGCATGTAAATAAATCTCTCCAGGGAAAAGATAAGCCCAGTGTCTCCAGTTTTATATCTCAGAGGTATCTCCAAAGTCCCAGAGCTGATCCTCCCTTGAAATGTGCACATACCTCCAGAATTAGGTAAATCTTTCTAGAGTTCTCTCTCACATTCTAATCTGTTGTATATTGCCTTTCAGGGCTTGCTTTGAGCCCAGGAAGCAAATCTCAGTGAAATTTGTTTAGAAAGCACTAACTGTGCAGAAACATAAAAGCAGTTTCTCTACAATCTCGTACCACCCCAAAATTCAGTGGCTTAAGAAAACTGTTTATTATTTCTTGCAAAATTAAATATCAGGTTGGGAGTTCTGCTACCCTGGGAGTGCTTAGCTCATCTCAGTGGAGCTGATTCATGTATCTGTGGTCAGTTGGCAGACAGGTGAGTGGTGGCCTCGGCCGAGGTGGCCTGGGCTCTGCTCTGTGTGGCCTGTCATACTCTAGCAGTGCAGCCCAGCCTTATCTTCATAGCAGAAGCAGGGGTCTGAGAGAGAGTAAAAATACACAAAGCCTCTTGAGGCCTAGGCTTGGACCTGGCACACTGTCACTCGTGTCACGTTCTATCAGTCACAGTAAGTAACAAGGGCTGCCCAGACCCAAGGGGTGGAGAAACAGATTCCATCTCCTGATGGGAGGGGCCGCAAGGGGGTGGATACAAGGAGGAGTGGAGAATTGGCAATTCATCTTCCACAGGGGTGCTCAGGATAGCTTTCTAGTGAGAAACCGAGCTGCCTGACTTCAAAGCAGTGCGTCTACCCTGATTCTCATAATTTAGATGAGAAACATCAACTCATAATTCTAGAGCCTCTGCAGAGTCTGGTCTACAGGCAGGTGGGCTTGGGGCAGATTACACCATGTGTGTGTCCCCCTCTTCCCCAACCTAATCACACTTTTTTCTCTCAATATCTATGCTGTTGAAAAAAGATTAAAATGAACATCAAGGAGAACCCCGAAAGGCAAAAGAAAGGATCAAAAGCTAGCAAGTAACATGACAGATATGTGATGCAGGAGGAGGGGAGGGGTGGTCCCAGGCCCATCCCTAATACTTTCAGAGCTCGAGGCAAGAGTACAGATGGAGAGCCATGGGCCCAGTGTCTGAATATGTCAAAGTTCTGAATCTAGCCTAACATTAAGTGAAATCTGTTCTAGATTTCTATGTTGACAAATAAACCTTTATGATAGCCCGTAGGCCAGATTTGGTTTTAAAATTTTTGAACTCCTTGGAGGTCTGTGCTGGGACCATGGGAAGAGCTGGCCCCTGGTCCCCAGACCCTGGCCCATTGTCTGCCCCCTTCTCTTTTCACTTTTGACTGCAACCCATACTACAAGGGGCCTTGTGAACTAGTGTATTCACGCAGGTGTACATACACACGAGGGTACGCTTACGAACACATGCAAGTTCTGTTCACACTCTTTGCACACAGCTGTCTACTTTTTGGCAGTTCAGATCTGCAGAACAGCACATAGATGTCCTATAAGTGGACTGAGGTCATCTGGACAAGCGATTCTAGGGACCTGGGCACTGAGCACGTGGTGAAGGGGGTGATGGTAACGCAGGCTTTGGGTGGGCTTCCTATGCGATGGAGTCAGGTGTGGCTGGAGGAGAGCCAGAGTGGGAACCTCTAATCCCAGGATGCAGGGCAGGGGCCTGTCTGGCCTGGATCTTAGGGTTTTTCTATGTGGGCCAGCTAGTTTGCTTGATAATAATGGAGGATTTAGAGTTGATTTTAAAAAAAAATAAAACTCAGGTCCTTTTAAAGTCAATTCTTCTTCCCCTGATGACTATTTTCCCTAGTTTTCAATCTAGTCACTAATTATGGCAGCACTATGGGTTGGGGAAGGAAGGAGAGCGAAGCAGAAGCCAGAGATGGCCCAAGATGGCAGCAGCAGCAGCAAGCCAGTCTCTGCCAAGTAGAGCTCTGGGATCTCAGCAGAACCACTCATCCCTTAAAATATCCTTGTGTGGCCCACATACCCACGCACAGAGAATGAAGCCATCCCCGCCAAACCAATATGCCACAATCAAACCGTGGACCTCCTGTGCAAACAAGGGTGAATTCATAAGCAGCTCTATTTATAAGAGCCAGAAACGGAAAGAAATCCAGATGCCCTTCAACAGGTGAATGAATAAAGAGATCGTGGTCAATGGATGTTCAGACGATGGACTAGTACTCAACAATAAAATTGAAGGAACTATCGATGCACACAGCATCAGGGATAAATCTCAGTTATGCTGAGTGAAAAAAATCCAGACGAAAAAAGAGTGCATACTGTACAGTTCCATTTCTATAAAAGTCTAGAAAAAGCAAACTCATATATAGGGACAGAAAACAGATTAGTGTTTGCCTGAGGATGGGTGTGGGACTGGTGAGAGAGCAGGAAGAGGGGGAAGTTTTCCTGGGTGATGGATATGTTCATTATCTCGATTATAGTGATGGTTTCACAGTTGTATACATATGTCAAAAATTATCAGATTGTACACTTCAAGTAAGTTCAATTTATTGTATGTCAATCATACCTCAGTAAAGTTGTTAAAAAACAAAATGAAATAAAACAAACCATGGACCCCACACAGTTTTTCCTTAGAGTTGTTTGTGACCTCTTTACTAGGGAGAAGACATTACCACACCTGGTCTCAATTGGGTTCTTCTGAATAAGATGTTCTAGATAGCTTGGACCCCTAACAGTAGCATTTTCTTTTCCCTGGGTTGAAGGAGCCACTGTTTGGGGTTGGGGCGCCTCTAAATAGCCCTGTGACCTTCATTCTCTCCCAGCTCATTCCTTCATCAGAGCCCTTATCTGAGATGAAGTCTCTGCCTTTTTTACTTCCACATTCTGTGGACACTGCCCAGTGATTTCATCTTTCCCCACTAGGGTGTCAGGATACCACCAAGGTTAAAAAGATAGATTTTAATCCCAGATGCTGAGTGTTCTGGGTCAAGAAAAATGCCTGGGACAGCAGGGAAACCTTAGGACTCTCATTTCTGGGCATTTCTACCATAATCTTCTGGAGACTTGCTTCTCGAAGTGAAGTCCTGTCTCCCAGCAGGCACTGTGAAGACTAGATAGATAGTATTCAGAGGTATCTCAGAGGATCTAAAGGGCTACATAGCACAGCTGCCAGAGAGAGACTATACAGTGAAACCACAGAGACAGAAAGCGGTGTGATGGAGAGATCTCTCTCTTAGGGTTTATTGTCATGCTGTCTGTCATCTACCATAGGCTAGAGGAAGGGGAAGTGATTTTCCACAATAGCTGCACTTAAAAGAGAAAATACACTCTCTCTTTATAAAAAAAAAAATATTGTAGAGGCTTCTAGGATCACTGACCCAGCATCCATTTTATTGCTTCTCCCCTAATAGAATCCTGATTTTCATTTAGCTATCTTCTCCCCTGTCCCATGTGTTATGGGTTGAATGTGTCCCTCTAAAATTCATGTCGGGGGGCTTCCCTGGTGGCGCAGTGGTTGAGAGTCTGCCTGCCAATGCAGGGGACACGGGTTCGGGCCCTGGTCTGGGAAGATCCCACATGCCGCGGAGCAACTAGGCCCGTGAGCCACAACTACTGAGCCTGCGCGTCTGGAGCCTGTGCTCCGCAACGAGAGAGGCCGCGATAGTGAGAGGCCCGCGCACCGCGATGAAGAGTGGTCCCCGCTCGCTGCAACTAGAGAAAGCTCTCGCACAGAAACGAAGACCCAACACAGCCAAAAATAAATAAATAAATAAATTAATTAAAAGAAAAAGAATGCAACACAATTCTTTAAATAAATAAATAAAATTCATGTCAAAGTCCTAACCCTCAGTATTTCAGAATGTGCCCTAGTTTGGAGACAGTGTCATTGCAGATACAATGACCTAAGATAAGGTCACACTACAGTAGGGTGGGCCCCTAACCCAATATGACTGATGTCCTTATATGAAAAGAGGAAATGTGGACACTGAGACAGATAAGCATACAGGAAAGGCAATGCAAAGAGAGACAGGGAGGAGATGGTCATCTACAAGCCAAGGACAGAGGCCTGGAATAGATCCTTCCCTCACAGTCCTCAGAAGGAACCAATCCTGCCAACATCTTGATTTTGAACTTCCAGCCTCCAGAATCGTGCAATGATAAATTTCTGTTGTGTAAGCCACCTAGTTTGGATAATTTGTTACAATAACCCTAGGAAACTAGTATACCATGAAATACTCAGGGAAAAGCTGATGCTCCCCTGTTCCCCTGGCTTCCATCCAGCATCACCCTCCATCTCCCCGGCCACCTTTCAGTTTAAGCAGTGCAAGCCTTCTGGACGGCGTGGTGTGAGGAGGAGATGCTTGGGACTGCGGCAGGCCTTTCGCCTCCATGAGAAAGACAATTTCGGGAAGGCAAAGTGGAGTGATGAAAGAAACTGGGTCCATGTCGACACTCTAGAGCTTCTCCGTCCTTCAGTGAATTCTGAAACCTGCCCTGGCTCGAGGATTTTATGTATGAACAAATAAATCAGCTTTACTGTTCAAGGCAGTTCCCAGGACACTTTCTGCTTCCTGCTCCCTGCTCCCTGAACCACCTTACTACAGTGTGGTAAGTGCGGTGCTATTAGGGTTAGTTTTCTAATGAAAAACATGGGAAGAGAACATCATTCTCTCTCCACCCATCTTTACCCCACCCTCCCCGCCTTGCCCAGTTCTCTCTGCCGCCATTGCTTTGACCCGAGATGGGGCGAGGTGACTTAGTTCAACCAACACAGATTGTTTGCTATTGCAAGACACATACTAAGCATTGGGGTGGGGGCAGAACCAAACAAGACCCCACCTAAAGGAGCTTAGAGTTTAGTGAGGTGGATGAGATTTCCACAAATGACTAATATGACGTATAATAAAGTAAATAAATACTGTAAGATAACTACATGGAAAACTGCATGGGTTCATGAAGCAGGGTTGACAACTAATGCTATAAAGAAAGCAGAATCCTTGTTTACCCCTGGGGATAAGGTTTCTGTTGAGTAAAGACTGGTGTATTAGTTAGGGTTCTGCAGAGAAACAGAACCAATAGGATAGATAGAAAGATAGGTAGATGATTGTTAGATAGATGGATGATTGATAGATGATAGATAGATAGATATAAAAATTGTTATTATAGGAATTGGCCCGCATGAGCCTGAGAAGTCCCACAATCTGCGGTCTGCAAGCTGATGAACCAGGAGCGCAGGGGTGTAACTCAAAGGCCTGAGAATCAAGGGGCTGATGGCATGAAGTCCTGGTCTGAATCTGAAAGCCTGAGAGACTCGCAGTATTCGAGGGATGGAGAAGGTGGATGTCTCAGTTCAGGCAGAGAGAGCAAATACGCCCTTCCTCTGCCTTTCTGTTCCATTCAGGCTCTCAACGACTGGATGAGGCCTCCCCCTACCACCCCCGCCCCGCACTGGGGAAAGTGATCTTGACTTAGTCTGCTGGTTCAAGTGCTACTCTCTTCTGGAGACACCCTCCCAGACACACACAGAAATAAAGTTTAGCAGTTCTGCAGGCATCCGTTAGCCCAGCCAAGATGACCCATAAACGTAACCATCGCAACCAGCATGCGTTGTGTGTCTTTAATGCGCTTGGCTGTGTGTCAGGTATTCAATAAGAGGCGATGAGGTAGTCATGGCCTCCACGGCATCCACTTCCCCTTTCCCCTTCCCAGTAGCTCTTGGTTTGTGTTTGGGGGTCCAGGTCAACCAAGTTGATCCTAGCCCTGGAGGCAGGACACTTGCCCCAGGCAAAGTCATCAGCACAACTGACCCCCACTCACCATACATGGTGGCTGTCAAGTGTAGCCATGGGACCCTTCTCTTGGAATCCATGACGAAGTTGTCTCTCTTCCTCTGAGCTCTCTTCCTCTGTCCCTGTGAGGCCTGGAACAATGGCAACTATTTTGGCTTCAGTGAGTAAATATAACTGAGGATAAAGCCGACAGACTGAGGAGGGCAGAGGCAAGAAAGATCGAGAGAGAGAGTGTAGGGCTTAACATCTGTGGCCCTCTGGATTAACCCAGGTCTGAAAGCCACAAAATTTCTAGGCTTTTTAATTATCAGCTAATAGATTCTTTTTATTATTTAAGCCAATTTGAGTTAGGTTGTCTGTTACCTGTAACTGAAAATGTGCTGATGGATGCAGAATTCAAGAGGATAATCCCTTATCCCATATCCCTGGAGCCAGGCATGTTTCTAGTTCAGAATTTTTCAGATATAGATAAGTAATCCAGTTCCTAAACTGTACATTATATAACACCACAAGTGGGCTCTGGAGCAGCACCCTGCAAGCAACACATTAGTATTTCTGCAGTGAAACATATGAACGTTCATAGTCGGAGGATAAACCAATAGTCTTACATTGGTTCAGGTCAGATTGTACCACCTTGGGAGTTTGCCTCAAACTTTGGGGAAAAAACACTATGGCTGTCAGAGCTTTTTGGATTCCAGAGTTGCAGATAAAGAATTGTGGCACAGGGCTTCCCTGGTGGCGCAGTGGTTGGGGGTCCGCCTGTCGATGCAGGGGACACGGGTTCGTGCCCCTGTCCGGGAGGATCCCACATGCCGCGGAGCGACTGGGCCTTTGGGCCATGGCCTCTGGGCCTATGAGTCCGGAGCCTGTGCTCCGCGGTGGGAGGGGCCACAGCAGTGAGAGGCCCGCGTACCGCAAAAAAAAAAAAAATTATCTTGTGACCTGTGTTGAGGAATCCAGATAATAAATATACGTAAAAACATCCAGTTCCAAGGCTGCCAAGTAGGAGATGCTAATTCAGTGGTGCTCGTGATTACGACATGCTGTTCTGCACAGTGTGTCAGTGGTTGGGAAATGGGATATGGGAATATCCTGCCGGCCTCCCTTTCCTTCCATGAGCTGCCCCATCCTTCTCTAACTGAAGAGTGTCTTGAGTATAGCAGTTACCATAATTTGGAAGTTATATATCAGAGAAAAAAAACCCACTTCTGCCATGATCTCAGCCCTGGATTTTTATGGAAAGCATCACACTTAGCAAACATAAGAACCTAGTTCTGTTCTTTTCTATTCTATTCTGTTCTATTGTTATTGTTGTGGTGGTCGTTATTGCTATTATTACCATAATAAACTCTATGGAGCACTGACAGTGTGTGGGACACAGCTCAAGACCTAGAACCAGAGCCAGTCCCTGCCCAGTCCCTGTAAGGAGAATCCACTACTGTCCCTTGACTTTCAAAATCATCCCAATAAGCAGTGGTCTCTTGGAGTAAAATTCATTCCTATTGGTATCTGAGTCACAAGCATTTTCACAAGGATCATTACCAGGCTTTTAATTTTTTTTTGATTTTTAAAATAAATTTATTTATTGTATTTATTTATTTTTGGCTGCGTTGGGTCTTCACTGCTGCACGCGGGCTTTCTCTAGTTGAGGCGAGCAGGGGCTACTCTTCGTGGCAGTGCGCGTGCTTCTCATTGCAGTGGCTTCTCTTCTTGCAGCGGCTTCTCTTGTTGCGGAGCACAGGCTCTAGGCGCGCGGGCTTCAGTAGTTGTGGCTCGCGGGCTCTAGAGCGCAGGCTCAGTAGTTGCGGCGCATGGGCTTTGTTGCTCCGCAGCATGTGGGATCTTCCTGGACCAGGGCTCCAACCCGTGTCCCCTGCATTGGCAGGCGGATTCTTAACCACTGCACCACCAGGGAAGTCCCTACCAAGCTTTTTAGACATGGCTTTTTGTGAACTGTCTGCCTGGCAGCCATAAAAATGTGTCGCTCAGATCTTCCACTGGAGGGAGCAAGGTTGACTGATGGCTCCAGTGGGATCCAACGTGGCACTGGCATGGAGGCCAGGCTTCCCCAGGGTTGGTCCCAGTCAATGACTATGCAAGGTAGAGGACTGTGGCAGGCCCATTCCTGCAGGGTGGGGACTCCCTAGATGAGTCACTTTGCTTCGGAGACTTCCCATCAGCTTGGCAGAAGCTTTCTTAGAACGGAGCTGAAGTCTGAGACTTTCCCACCTCAGCCTTCCTCCTCTCTGGCCCCTCCCCGGGCACCAGACCTGTGCCACCATCTGTGGGCTCTCTTTCCTTCTCCCGCTCCCTCTCCTATGTCCTTCTGACATTTTTCCAAGTAAAAATCTCTTGCCATCTTGGTATCGGTTTCCCAGAAGGCCTTTGTACAACGATTTGACTGGTGTAGCTGGTTGTGAGGGCAGAGGCAAGGCTGTGGACCTCCAGGCCATTTCAGCCTTCCCCTTGGACCTCAAGCCTACTCTTGGACTTGGGCTGGTCCACCAGCACTTCTTTGTCCCACGTGGATTAGATAAGATTTTCCCTCTTGGCAAGTGTTTATCTTACTGACTGCTCCTGGCTGTTTTTACTCTGAAACAGACACCAGCCTAGATAAAAGATGAAAACATCTAGAGTTGGCAGCCTAAAGCAGCTGCCAAACAAATCAGCATCTCAGCCCCATTCATTGTTTTAAACAGGAAAATGAATCTTCTGGTCTCACAAATTACACCTGGGCATGTAGAGGTAACGGTGAATTACCCGCTTTCAGAGAAGCCATCCTTTAAAGAGGGCAGGCATGTTTCATGGTATTTAAGTCGAGATTTGAATGTCAAAGGGAGTATGTGTGTGGCACTTTATTATAAATAATATGACAGATTCTTATTCATCACCTCTAAGATACCAAAGAGAGGGAAAGAAAGGATATGGGTCGCTGTCGGGTTGCTTGGCCATATTTCTGAATCACTACATGATGAGTAGATTGTGACTGGAACAAGTTGGGTACCAGTTTTGGCAGAAAACCCCCGTCAATTTCAAAGTCACTTCCCTGTGGCATCGCTATGCAGAGGACCTAGGAGCAGCCGCAAAGGAGCACCTGCTTCTCTGAGACCAGCTGGCCAACCCTCAGAATTGCCTGCGCGTAGAAGCGAGAAGGTGAGAGATGCAGGGGGGCTGGAATGTGAGCTGAAGCCTGATTCCCGGCTTGGCTTCTACCCTTCCCTCTGGAGTCCTTGCCCCCGCATCCCTCGGGTCCTGCTGCCCTGAGTGCTGGAACCCCCAGTGTCGCCCTGGCTGAGTGATCTCCCCCATTGACCTGGCAGATTTCTAGCCTTGTTTCTCTGTGACTCCCAGCAACCTGGCTTCTGTGTCTCGGTGGCCATGTGAGATCTATGCTGCCCTTGCCCTTCATTTATACCAGCACTTCTTCATTTATCCTCTGTGGTCTTGGCTGCTGTGTCTAATATCTCAGCGAAATTCCCTTGCAAAGTGTACCGATGACTTGCTTGTGGAACATGGGGTCTCTGCCTCAGTCCCCCTCGTCCAGGTCTGACTGCAGCGTTTGACCTAAAGATCACCCACTCCTGACCCTCCCTCCTCTCAAAGCCTCAGCAGCCCCACACTTTCCCAGCCTCTTCTCCTCCCTCTCCTGTGCTTTCTTCCTCCCTCTCCCTTGGTGGACCCCGAAGGAGACATTTTCATCCCTTTTCTTTCTCAAACATCCCTCTAGGGGAGCACATTCTGCCTCCTGCTAGCTGATGACTTGCACCTAGTGCAAGCAGTAACAGCTAATACACACCCCGTACTCGCTGTGTGCAGGCCCTGTGCTACACGCTCTACGTCATTTAAGAGGTCGTATTATTACTGCCCCTCTACAGCTGAGAAAACTGAGGCATATAAAAATTCTCTCTTTGCTCATTTCACGCTAGCCATGTTGGTCCCTTTGCTATTCTGTGGATATGTGGATTTAGCTCCTACCCCTGGGCCTTTGCACTTGCTGGTCCATGTGGCTGGATTACTCTTCCTTCAGCTCCTCACATGGCTCACTCCATCAACTCCTTCACAGTTTTGCTCAAACGTCACTTACCTCTGCGTGGCCTTCTCTAACCATCACATTTACATTTTGATATTCCTCAGCCTCTCCAGCTCACCCTTTCACTCTCCCTGCTTTCTTCTCCTCCATAGCACTTATCGGGTTCTAAATACTATATAATTTACTTATTATTTTACTCCTAGAATGCTTCTGCCCACTAGGATATAAGCTCCGTCACATTCCAGTGTGGTGGGCAGTAAGATTTGTCTGTTTGTCCCTTGCTCTGTCCCCAGGACCTAGCACAGTGCCTGCGCATAGTAAGTGCTCACTCTTGGCTGGGGAGTGAACCGTATTCACCTCCTCCCCTGGCCCTCTGCCCTGGACTCACCAGGCTCCTCCATGCCCTTCTGCCCCTGGTGTCACTCTCATCTTGCCCCCCCCCGCAAGCCTGCTCAGATCTGCCCCAGTTCTTCACCCTGTTGGGGTCTCCCCTCCCCCTCTCTTTCTAATCATGCCAATAGGTCAAAGACACAGTCAGGTGCCTCCTCCAGGCAGCCTTCCCAGCCCTTTTCCTTCCACACTGACTTTTCCCTTCTCCGGGTTCCTTTGCACTTGTAACTCTGGACAGAGGTGGTGGCTGTGATTGAGCCCATCACAGGGGGAACAAATAGCCAAATCTGGATTTCCTCTTTTTTTTTTTTCTTTGCGGTACGCGGGCCTCTCACTGTTGTGGCCTCTCCCGTTGCGGAGCACAGGCTCCGGACGCGCAGGCCCAGCGGCCATGGCTCACGGGCCCAGCCGCTCCGTGGCATGTGGGATCTTCCCGGACTGGGGCACGAACCCGCGTCCCCTGCATCGGCAGGCGGACTGTCAACCACTGCGCCACCAGGGAAGCCCCTTCTTTTTCTTTTTTTTTTTTTTTTTCAAATGTGGAATTCTTTAGAGAGGAATTGCTTCTATTTTTTCCCTAAACCTTGTGATTCCCCCAAGAAGAGAGGAAGAGGGGAAGGGCAGGAGCCACTGCAGAGAGATGGCAGCTCAGATGGGAAAACCCCAAAGGACATTCCCAGCAGCCCAGGGGACAAAAGCGTGAGGTGTATGAGGTCAGCCCCAGGGGAACAATCGGCAGTCGTGCCTGGTGTAGCCATAGCCGGAGACACAGAGCCGCCACCCTGGGAATCCCTGCAGGCAAGGGGACGTGGCCCCACCTGGTGAGGGGCGGAGACATTGGCAACCTTGGCTTTCCAGGTCATGTGATAATGAGCTGTCACTGAGATGACCGTCCGTCTTCAGGGTCCACATGCAGCATCTGTACTTGGTGTTTGCTCCGAGGAGTATAGAGTATCCTTTGTTGATCAGATTTATTCAGATGATGAATATGCTAGAGAGTTTGGCAGGAATGCCACATTCGGAAGAACAGTGCCTCGTTCACCTTCAAAAATACTCCAAGGGAGACCCATCCTATATAAAGGGTGTGTTTCCCAGGGATGGGTGACAGCCTGTAATTATGCACAAAGGGTTAGGGCCACACACAACAGCATTCAATTTCCCTCTCATTTTCTCACGTGTTCTAGTCATCCTCAGCAGGTTGATGATTCTGTGAATGGCCAGGACCACGTCAGGCTGTGCCGTCTCTTCCAAGCTGTCTAGTTCTGAGCACACAATAGACTCTGAGTAATTTTTTGATTGACTAGTCGATAAACAAAGGATGAACATTCTCCTATTTCTATGTGAGGGATGCATACATATCGATCTAATGTCTGTCCATTTTCTGAGAATTCAGCATTGGCATTACTCTATATCCTCTGTCCCCACAAAATTGTGCTCCATGTAAAGGGAGAAATTAGCTTTTGAAAGGGATTGAGGGGCCTGGGAATTATTCTGAGAGAGAGTGTTCATCAGCTTTGTGACAGAGAGTCAGAGAAGAATGGCTTGGGATGTAGAGGGCAAGTTCAGGCAAAGCGCAGTGGCAGCTCTGACAGGTTCAAGGCCATGTGGACGAGCAAAGCACAGGGGCCACCTCTGAACAGCCAGTTTCAGGATGGTCTGCCCACCCACCAACCGCTAGAGTGCACCTGGGGCTTCCACACCACCAGCGACCCTCTCCCGGCTGATGGGATGGCATCCTCTGGAGTAAGACCAAGTCTCTCTCTCTCTCTCTCTCTCTCTGGGACCCAGGATCTTTGGGGCAATGGGAGTAACCACCATTTTCCTTCCTGTTAGCAAAGATTTACAGCAAGTCACCCAGGGCTGTTTGCAGCTCTTGCAGGTATGAGCTGAGGGGGCCCTGCAAGGACCCCTTTGCCCCAGAAGCCCACCAACTGTGGAGTAATGTGAGGTCCTCCAGCCAGTGGGACACCAGGGGGATACAGAGGGGCACTGAAAACTTGCTTTAACCGCCTCTGAGGACTGCTAAGAGCCTGCTCTTCTCCCAGCCTCTCCGTGTCCATCCAGGAAGCTTGCACAAAACATTTCACCCCAGAACAAAGCACACACCTTGTATTACAGGATCTGCAATATCCCTCCCAGCTCCAGGAAGCTGTGGCTCTAAATTCAAGGCTTAGCTAGGAGATGACACAAGCCCTTTGCTTCTTTTCCTCCTCCGCCTGCATTTGCTGTTTCATCGTGTTCCTTATCTCCTCTGCCTTATGGGACTGAAAGTAAAGAGAAACTCAAATCCATCATTTTCAGTTTGTTGGCAGCTCAAATTCACTGTTTTGCAGTTGTTTGCAGCTCTTGGGGAAAAAAAAATGTGTGTTCGGAAGGGTGATGGAACCACAGCCTGGTAGGAGAGACAACGGTGCGATGGGATAAATACAGGTAAAAGTCCTTGGAAGCACAGGCAGGGAGTGACCACCTGCTCAGGGATGTGAGAGAAAACTGCAGAGGGGCTGGCATTGGAGTTGAGGCTTCAGGAAAGATTAGAAGTTTCCCAGCCTTTATCTTTGCTGCCCCACCTGCCGAGAAACCAGTCCCTTGGCAATTTCTGTGACTGGCGCTATTTTTTTTTTATGTTAAGACTTTATTTTTTTAGAGCAGTTTTAGGTCCATAGCAAAATTGAGGGGATGGTACAAAGATTGCCCATATACCCCCTGTGCCCGCACATGTACAGTCTTCCCCATTATCAACATCGCCCACCAGGGTGGTACATTTGTTACAACGATGAACCTATGCGAACACATCATAATCACTGGAAGTCCATAGTTTACACTACGGTCCACTCTCAGTGTTGTACATTTTTTGGGTTTGGATGGCTGGTTCTTTTCATTCTTTAGCTCTCATTTCAAATGTCACCTTCTTGAACCGAAGCATTCATCAATGGATAAATGGATCAACAAAATGGTGTATCCATACAATGAAATATCATTCAGCCTTAAAAAGGGGGAAATTCTGATGCATGCTTCAACATGGACGAAACTTGAGGACATATGCTAAGTGAAATAAGCCAGCCACAAAAGACAAATATTGTATGATTTTAATTCTGTGAGGTACCAAGAGTAGTCAAATTCATAGGCAGAAAGCATAATGGTGGTCATTGGGGCTGGGGGGAGAGAGGAATGGGGAGTTAGTGTTCAATGGATATGGAATTTAGGTTTGGGATGGTGAAAACTTCTGGTGATGGAAGGTAATGATAGTTGAATAGCAATGTGAATGTACTTAATGCTACTGAACTATACACTAAAAATGGTTACAATGGTAAATTTTATGTTATGTACATTTTTCAATAATAGAAAAAATAGATGCAAGTTACAACTGAGAAAAGGTCACCTCCTCAAAGAAGCCTTCCCTGACCATCAGGTCTTAAGAAGTCTTCCCACTGCAGTTAGTTGGTTACTCTCTGTTTCATTGCCTTATTTATTTCCTGCACGTCAGTCACCACAATCTGAAATTATTGTACTTGTTTCCTTGTAGGCTTCGTGAGGACACAGATCTTGTCTGCTTCCTTCACAGCTATATCATGCTGCTTGTGCCATGGTTGGCACATACTAGACGCTTAAGCATCTAGAAGGAAATACTGAAACCTCTATAAAATGCAAAGTGCAATAAATATGTCAAAATTGTTTATTTCATGTGGCTCTTCTCGATCTGGAAGGATTCCACATAGTGAGGCTAGTTCAGGACCGAGGACCGGATGTGACCAATTGTTGCTAAAGGCAGCAACAATTTGACTTTGACTGATGTAGGCCTGAAACAGAGCCAAGAAGTAGATCAACAAAGCCTCATCAGGGCATGGCTCCTTGAGCCTGCTTTGAGCTGAAAGAAACAGAAACCTCAACTCAGAATGGTTTGGACAGTAAAGACCATTGTCCTTATCATCTCGCATAGAAAGAGATCTCGAGGTAGAGTGCTGCAGGGGTTGGTTAATTCAGTGGCTCATCTATCATCAAGGCCCCTGTTTCTGTCCGTACTTCTATTCTGCCCTTTTCAACACATGAGCTTTGTTGTGAGCTCATGATGACTGCCTTAGTTCTACTGTGCCATACCTAGACACAATAACACAATTACTCTTGTGGAAGAAAAGAAACTATCTTTCCTTGTGTCTCTCTTGGGCAAGTGAAGGAATCTTTCACAGAAGCCCCACACAGATTTCCCCTCGTATGTCCTTAGCCAGGACTGCATACCATGTTCATGCCTAAACCGGTCACAGGCAAGGGGAATGGGACCGCCATGACTGGCTTAGACTCATATAGACCCTTGGGATTAAGGATGTATCCAGCTTTCCCCAAAGCACATGGCAAGCTAATGGTAGATGCATGAATTAAACTTGGCATTAGGAAGATGGAAATGCCTATTGGGAAGGCAGCTAGTAGTGTCTACCTCAGGGTGAAATTAGAGGTTTGAATGCATGTCACAATAGCCATCCTGGCATGGAGATGGAAGCATGGGTCATTCAAGGGGGCACTGACTATGGAACACCATGGCAGCCCCCAGGCCCCAGCTTCTTACCCACCACTGACCTTAGCTTATTTGGGATCAAATTGGCTACAAAGGGTTTAATGAAATTGATGCACACCTAGGAACTTGCCTCATCTTGTGATTTCCAAGACAAGTAACCATCACTCAACCTTCATCCAGCATGAGGTTTGCATTTACACGAGCCTGTGTTCAATTCTTATTCTGAAACTCTTTCGTTCTTCGATTCAAGATATATTTATTGAGCACCCATTTTGTGTCAGGTATTATACTAGGAACTGGGATATAAGAAATAAAGTGTCTGCCTTCATGGAGCTTACTATCTGATCTGGGGAGAGAACCAACTAACATGTTTTTAAAAATTAATTTCACATATGTACTGATATATACTAAGGAGAAAATAGAATGATGGGATACAAAGTGGTGGGACCAACAGGCTACTTGAGCTAGACGATTAGGGAAACTCTGAGGAGGTGAGAGATCTGAGTTGTGAAGGAAAAAGCTAGAAGGAAGATTTGGGGGAAGGATATTCCTTGTAAATACATACTCTTTGTAGCAAGAATAAGATTAACATGTTTAAGTCATACCAAGTCAGCCTGTGTTACTGGAGCATGGAGGGCAAGGGAGAGAGTGGTAGGTATGAGGCAGAAGTTTCAGTAGCCTTGGAGAAACTATTTTAGTGGGGGAGGGGAAAATCCAAAATTTGGGTTTTGGTCATGTTAATTTATCTAGGTGGACTAGCCATTTAAGGGGGGATGTAAGAGGTCCAGAACACAGAGCTGTAGACGTGAAGCTGGGAATTATTAGCTTATGGATGATATTTTAAATCTGGGTGAGATCACTTAGGGAGAAATTGTAAAAGAGAAGAGAAAGGCTTCTACACTCACTAGGTGTATGATTTGAGCATGTTATTCAGCTTCTTTGAGCTTGATTTTTTTTTTTTTTTTTTTTTTTTTTTTTACGGTACATGGGCCTCTGACTTGTGGCCTCTCCCGTTGCGGAGCACAGGCTCCGGACGCGCAGGCTCAGCGGCCATGGCTCACGGGCCCAGCCGCTCTGCGGCATGTGGGATCCTCCCGGACCGGGGCACGAACCCGTGTCCCCTGCATCGGCAGGCAGACTCTCAACCACTGTGCCACCAGGGAAGCCCCCTGAGCTTGATTTTTTAAAATTAATTAATTAATTTTTAACATTTTTATTGGATATAATTGCTTTACAATGGTGTGTTAGTTTCTGCTTTATAACAAAGTGAATCAGCTATACATATACATATATCCCCATATCTCTTCCCTCTTGCATCTCCCTCCCTCCCACCCTTTGAGCTTGATTTTGAATTTGTCTATAAAGTGAGTTTTATCGTATCTACCTTGCAGAGTTGATATAAGAATTAAGTTAGATAATGTATGTGAAAGCACCTGGCACAAGGCTTGGTAGAGTCTAAAAAAATGTTTTTTCTTCACGCTGAGTATCCTTGTCCCATTTTGTTAGATAATAAAGGTATATATGTGAATCATTAAAATTGGATCTAGGTAAAGTGAGCGTCCAGGATTTGACATTCCTTTTTCTGACTGATCAACTTTCAAAAAATCATTCTTAGGCACTGGTGGATAGATGAGAAAGGAGTTCTATCATATTTTTCTGCTAAAAGAGAGCCCAGATTTCCTTAGATGGGTGAGGGAGGATCGGTGAAAGAAGAGCTGCAGGTATGGGAGCGGAAGGAAAATGAGAAAAAAGTATTTCGGACAGCATAGAACGGAGCAGTGATGGAAAGCCTCAAGATTTCAAACCTTTGTCTTTAGGAGATGGTGTCGCTGCCCAGAAATAGACACATCGGATGAGGAGTTAGTCTGGGATGAACATAGAAGTGATGGTGAGCTTGGTTTTGGCCAGGCTGAGTGTGAGCTCCAGAGAGGGCAACCTGGAGGAGGTAGCAAGCAGACAGCAAGCACTTAGGGGATTTTTGTAGCACAGGAGAGAGACTGGACCTGGAGCTATAGGTCTGGGGGGCCTTGCATGGAGATGACTGAAGCCTTGAAAATGGCGAGGTCATGGACAAAGTTTAGGGTGCAACCCTTCTCCAAAGAGCTCTTTTACTGCTGTTTGATATTTCATGTGGTTGTTTGGCTTCCCTGTTTGATTGCAAACTTAACTGGTCTTCCACTTTCTCAAAGGTGACTTGGGAAATTGCCTCTCTCAGCTTCAGTTTCCTCAACTCTCAAATGAGACTAATAATACCTACCATGTAGATGCTTGGGAGGACGAAAAGAAATCATCTCCTGGAGAGATTAGCATCGTGCCTGGAACGAGGCAGGTACACAATGAACACTGAAAGTCACCTCGATGTTATTTATTTGATTCAAAGCTAAGAAGTGTTCTTGCATACTTTCCAGGTGTATAAGCACTTCCTGTTCACTCAGGGTATGTGACAGTGGGGTGGAGGGGTTGAAGTGGGGACTCTAGTCCTATAACTTCCTCCTGTCCAATCCTGAGGTCACTTCCTAACTAAGCTTGGGAGAACGGCCCCGTCCCTGGTTTATATCTGTCCCTCCCACATAGGAGGGGAATGGTAGATTGCTGCAGATTCAACTGAAAATAGTCTTTTCCAGTTGCCACGGCCCACATACTGCTCTGAAGCCCGTCTCTAGCACAGATATCCAGGTCTCTTTGCTCCTAGCGGGACTGCCCCAGCTGGACATATGGGCGGTTGTCAGAGGGTTGGCGGGCCCCTGAACAAAAGAGAGAAGCAGCAGGGACTCATCTTTCTTGGAAACCAGCCTTAGGCAGCCCAGGATCCCACAGTCTTCCCACCTTCTTTGCTTTTCTGCTGGGATTTGAGGTCACCCCCTCCCCTCAGGAGACACCCACGTGGATCTGACCATTGTGATTTGCTCTCCCCTAGTCTGTGCTCCCAGGGAGGGGAGGGGAAGAAGAGTTTAATTAGGTCTCTGAGTTTCCTGATGCCAGCAAGAGTGCCCTCAGGTTGTCTGATGTGTGAGTGGCTTTGGGCTAGTTTCGAATTATTTTTAGGACTATAAGAAATCAGCTCTGAGACCTGAGTCATGAGCAGGCTTGCAGGAATCTGCGGATATGGAGCTCTTGGCCCCTGGCATGAAGGGGAAGGAGGGTCTTGCCTTGACCTTGCAGCTTTTCCCTCTCAGAAGCCGAGCAGACAACCCTACGGGGGGCTCAGGGTGTACAGGGTATATGCGTCCTTTTAGAAATGCAGCCCTCCTCACCCCACGCCCATCCCATTTCCCCACCAATTTTTTCTAAGCTATTTTGAAACAGCCATGACAAGGTTTAGAACTGGTTTAAATTCAGGTAACAGTGATGATTCTCTGTTTGCAAAGACCTGGAAACCCTGCTGTGCCCTTAAAGCCAAGGAGAAGACTGGATTTAGCTATTGCTGGGAAAATAGCAACTGTTTCTCCCACGACCCTGGTTTGGCAATATACAAACATGCCTTCAGAGATCTCAAAGCAAAACTTAGATTTTAAAAAAAATAAATTTTGACCTAACTTCAATTTACAGAGCAGTTACAAGGCTAGGACAAAGAATTTCACTCAAATAAGGCAGACCTCAAAAATATTGCAGGTTTGGTTCCAGAAAAAAGAATATCAAAGAAAGTGAGACACTCTAATTTTTGTTGTTTCCTAGTGCACATCAAAGTTATGTTTACACTGTAGTCTATTAAGTGTGCAATAGCATGACTAAGAGAGCATATATAACCTAATTAAAAAATACTGGGCTTCCGTGGTGGCGCAGTGGTTGAGAGTCCGCCTGCTGATGCAGGGGACACGAGTTCGTGCCCCGGTCCGGGAAGATCCCACATGCCGCGGAGCGGCTGGGCCCGTGAGCCATGGCCGCTGAGCCTGCGCGTCCGGAGCCTGTGCTCCGCAACAGGAGAGGCCACAACAGTGAGAGGCCCGCGTGCCGCAAAAAAAACTTTATTGTTAAGAATGCTAACCATCACCTGAGCCTTCATAATCTTCTTGCAATAGTAACATTAAAGATCACTGATCACAATCACTGTAATGAATATAATAATGATGAAAAAGTTTGAAATACTGTGAGAATTACCATAACGTGACACAGTGAGCAAATGCTGTTAGAAAAATGGCGCCGATAGACTTGCTTGACACAGGGTTGCCACAAAACTTCAATGTGTAAAAGACACAATATCTGTGAAGTACAATAAAGCCCAATACACAAGGTCTGCCTGTACCCCAAATGTTAACATTCTACTATATTGGTTTTATCATTTTCTCTCTCACCACATATACTGATACAGGGTAAGACTGATACAATACTATTCCCTAATCTGCAGACTTTATTCAGTTGTCATCAATTTTCCTATAAAGTCCTTTATAGCAAAAGAAAACCCAGGACTATATTATTCAGTTGTTGTGTCACTTTAGTCTGCTTTCATTTTGAACAGTTATTGAGTATCTCTTTGCATTCACGATCTTGACATTTTTTCCATAGTGCAGGCCACTTACGTTGTAGAGCGACCCTTCCTTCGGGTTTGTCTGATGTTTCTTTCTGATCGCATTCAGGTCGTATGCTCTGGGCAGTAACACCAAAGCTGTGGTACTGGGTTTTTCTCAGGGCACCGTATCAGGAGGCACGTGCTGCTGTCTCTTTGTTTCATCACCAGTGATGTTAGCTTTGATCATTTGGTTAAGGGGGGATGGGTCAGATTTCTCCACAGTAAAGTGACTTAATTTTCCCTTCTGTAAGGTTACTTTGTAATTAATAAGAATCCTGGGGGGAGATACTTTGAGTTGGTCTATATAGTCCTCTAAATTTCACTCACTAATTTTAGCATCCATTGATGATTCTGGCCTGAATCTATCATTATGATGATGGTTGCCAGGTGCTGGTTTTCTAAATCCATTATTCCTTTTACATTTTTTTGCTGGTTTTCTACTCTAAGGAAGAACTTTCTCACGTATCTATCTATCTATGTATCTATCTATCTATCTATCTATCTCAGTTTTTAAAAACAAAACAGCATGTTAACTAAAAAACCCCAGTGTATTCCCACAGTGGGTGTCCTTCCTTGAGCCCTCACTGACAGCAAACGTGTCCAGGCCGGTCTGGTGAGCTGGGGGCCGGCAGAAGGAGTCAGTTCCCAAGAACTGAACTGCACTGGGGCTCTGAGTGTGATGGAGGATTCGTGCTGGCCTCTGATAAGGGGCAGCGTGCGGAGGGCAGCAGGCAGGGATTGAAGGAACTGTCTTGTGTGAGACACCATGAACCTAAGAATGTGAACGGCAGCATGTGTGTCCCTAGGACAAAGCAGGGCTCACAGTGGGGGACACGGGATTTAATATTCTGGGCACACGGCACCCTGTGCTGTAGGACCATACAACCTGGCAGCAGTGGCTGTGTAGGAAGATGGGGACACTGGGGTCTCACTTGGGTAGTGCCAGAGACTCTCACGCGGGCTTTCAGGAGGACGGGAGCAGGACGGAGGCAGAACACAGGCCACAAGCATGACGGTGGGGAGGGGCACCTACTCTGGGTCCTTCCAGAGGCAACTTTGTGGGAGTCCAAGATCTTATATGAGAAGGTCAAGACAAAAGCCAGTTCAGTGTCAGAGGCTGGAGAGGCCATGGGACCCTGGAGTTTCTATCCACACAGCACTTTCAGCCTGGCAAACAGTCCCTGAAAAATGATACTCGTTGCACTAGGGGCGGGACTTGCTTAGATTCAGAGTATAGTGCCAAACTGATGAGCTGCTCCATCTGCCAGCCTCCCATGCTTGTCAGCAGTTCGGTTGTCTCCTGCTCATTCATGGCTGCTTCCCTGGGTTCTGAATGGCAGAGGACCGGTCCTCCTCTTCCAGAATTATGTATACCTGAGGGGACTAACTCTGAACTAGGCACTCGCAAAGAGGGATGAATGCACGAAAGGAGAGCACCCAAGAACAATGGAAAACGAGGGGACGTGGCAGCACAAGGGAAGCACCTTCACCGCATCTACCAATTAGCTCCCTAGGAAATACTCAATCTTTCATTTAATTGAAGACCAGAACATTATTATCTCTGACACGAGAAGGAGTTATCCTAAAGAAAATTTACAGTGGTATTATCATCGACTCAGAAATAAATTACACTTTGGTTTAGTTTAATTTAGTTTCCTAAATTACACTTTGGTTATATTTGGGTTTCATATCAAATCAGGCCTTGTGCATCTGTCTGTGGGAGTGAAGAAATGCTACGTTAGAAAAGCCTTAATTTGAAATGCTGGGTGAATTGTCCACTGTGTACACTTTAGCAGTTTCCACTTGCAAGTTGATGGTGATGCAGTGTTTCCTACAGTACAGTCTTTATATCAGGCTTTCGAAGAAATCTTTTCGAAGATTTACAATGAGGGACACCTCGAATGTTACTTCTGAAGTGATTTTTGGGAAGCTTTGAGATAAGCTAGCTGGGCTGGAGGATGCCCCCAGGGCCTCAGACTCCTGCCTGGCCACCAGAGGCTACCTGATCTGGTCCCTCTTTTCAGGGTGGTGACGGGCACAGTTGTCTGATCACCTGCCCTTGGAAGCTGTGTGTGTGATGGCCTCTGAGCTCCTGTGTGGAGGTCATCCCTCCTGGATCAGGGAGTCACGTGGAGTCACAGAACAGCTGTCAGAGCCTGACCCGGCCAGCAGGGACCTTCCCACAGAGCTATTACAATTCAATTTCAGTAAATATTTAATGGCAGTCAATACCAGAACAGATGCTCTGGGATGAGAGTTCAGGAAGTACAAACAGGACCTGCCTTCAAAAGATGGACAACCTAGTTGAGATTCAAGTAACATTTATTGCGGAAAAATGGGAGAGAGTGAACAGAGCTTGGGGCTGGAACAACCGGGTTTTGTGTTTGTGTTTTGATCTTGTCACTTACGGGTTTCGGGCACCCAGTAGGACCTTTCAGGGCCTCCATCCACACGGAGCTTCCGTGTCTCCATCATACATGGAGAATAACCATTCTTACCACATGGGTTTCTTGTAAAGATTAATGGGAGACTAGACAAAAAGCACTCAGCGTGGTGTCTGGCCCAGAATAAGAGCTCAGTAAACAATAGCTGGTTTTTTGAGGGCTTTCACATGCTGGGCACGTTTACCTATGTGGCCTCCCACACCCCGCTGAGCAGGGTGTTATTATTATGCCCTATTTACAGATATAGAAACTCAAGGCCAGAGAGGCAAAGGGCTTGCTTTTAGTTAGCGGTTCATCAGCGGTAGGGCTGCACTTGACGGCCCACCTCCTGGCACCTGACTTGACGCCATCCTCACCCTGACACGACTGGCCCTTGCGGTGTCATGATCATCTATGGAGAAGAAATATTCTGGCATCTTCTCAGCAAACATACCACTAATGACAATGATCTCTTACCTTTGTATAATCCCTTTAACTTTCCAAAGTGCTTTCACATCTAGTATCATTTGATCCCCTCCACTCCGAAAAGGAGTCTTCTCTGTTCAACTTGCAAAATCAACTTCTGCCAGGACTTTTTCTGCCTGAAAGACTGACGCATGGCAGAATAAATGTTCTGGACCGTGTCTTTTCCTGCCTGGGCAGCGGATAGGGTGACTTTCTTTCTGGGCTGAAAAGGCTCTGTTTTATTTTGGGCTTTTGTGCAGCACCCCTAACCCAGCCCGCCCCACTTCAAGCTTCTTCCCGCTTTACGTCATGAACTAGGGGAGCGTTTCCTATTTTCTTCAATACTTTGAAAGCCTCAGACTCACCTTGGGATGAGGCACAAGTCACATTGGTAGGATGCTTGGACCAAACTCTCGTCCTTACATCCCTTGGAATACACACATGTGCACACGTGTGTATACCTGCTGCTTCCCAACTGCCCTAATGAATAAGGCTCAGTGAACACGAACTGATGAAGCTCCACGGAAGTCTGCCAGTTCATGTTTATGGCTCCCTTCTAGGAGCTCAGATGTTGATTATCCACGTGTCTCATCTCCATCTCCTTCAACTTGGCTCAGGGGTGCTCCCATTAATATAAGTTATAGTCACTAGACACATTATCTTCCTTCTCTTTGAGCAAAGTTATTTTTCAAACACTAAGCACAAATAATCATTCAAGAAACGCTTTGCAAAAACAGCATTTATGAAAACCATACAATTCAAGATCTATTTTAGAAGCTTTTACAAAAAGCAGGAAATTTAGCGGGGGAAGCAGGTGCTGCATTCTTTTCATGATAAATGGCGGTGCATGCCCGGGCGAGAGTGGGGTGGGAGGCTGCCTGACTAGTCCCGGATAGAGTGGTACCAGAAGGTTTTCCAAACACAGCCTCGAAACCAAAATGCCCTTAGACTCAAGCAGCTCTGACCATAAAGGTAAGAATGAGAGGTGTGTTTTGCTGGTCTGAGATTTGTAAGAAGTGCAGTCAAGTAAGCAGTTGATTAAGTATCTCACCCACTCCCCTTGCAGAATTTACCATTTGACATTTGGTGTCTGTGACCTCAGCAGGAGTTCCAATGACAAAGTAACCCCTGTGTCGACTGAAGAGGCCATATCTGGGGTCTGGAGTGTCCCCGAAGCGTCTTTGAAGGAAACGTCTTGAAATCAAAAGCCATCTGCTAAGGGAAAACTCTGTCTTTTACCCCCAGGAATCACTAGGCTCCTAGTGGAGGAGTCCAGGAAGCTGAACAAGACTGACAGCAACCATAGCTATCACTTTCCAGAACTTCCTGAGCCACAGACTTCACATACATTATCTTGTTCATCTCATAGCAATCCAGTGAGGTGGGGACCATCCTTATGCCCATTTTCCAGTGGGGGAAACTGAGTCTCACAGTGGTTACGTCCCGCGTGGACAGTCTGTCAGCTGGTGAGTGGCAGAGCCGGCATTTCAACCCCACACCGTTTGCTTCTACATCCCACGCTTTACCTCCTTACTTCACACTGCATTCCTGGACCCCTTCCAGCCATTAGCCCCCCACCCAAGGGGAGCCACACTCCTGACTTCCACAGCAGAGATTAGTCTTTCTGTATTTGTACTTTATGTAAATGGAATCATGCAGTGTGTGCTCTTTGGTGTCTAGCTTCTTTCACTCAACATTAAGTTTCACCCATGTTGTTGAGTATGGTTGTTGACCATTGGTTTGCTCTTGGCCGTACAGAGTTCCATTGTGTGACTATTTCAGTTTATGTATCCATTCTATTATTGATGGACTTTGAATTGTTTCTTTTTCTTGGCTATTACACAAAGCTGTATTATGCATATATAAACTTTTAAGGTTGTAGATAAAAGAATGTATACAGACAATCATATCATCTGTGGATAATGAGAATTTTTAGGTTTCTTTTCCCCTTTCCAAACCTTATATGTTTTCTTTCTTTTCTTTTTTCTTCCTGATTTTAAAAGCCTTCACTGTTTCACCATTAAAAATAATTTTGTGTAGGTTTTGGTTAGACTCCCCTTATCAGATTAAGGAAATCCCTTTCGATTCTGAGCTAGTTAATTTTTTAAATCATAAATAGATGTTTTGAATTTCATTGAATGTGTTTTCTCTGTCTTTTGAAATAACCATATCGTTTTGTTCTTGTAATGCTAATGGGGTGAAAGATAATTACAGATTTTCATAAAAGATGCATGGATGGGTAAAGAACCTTGCCCAATGCCCCTCTTAGTTAAATGATGGAGATTAGATTAGAACATGGATAGTCTGGTTTCAGAGTCTGGGTTATAATCACAATGGTATATTTCCTTTTCATCACTGAAAGGCCGGTAATGTATGGAAACAGCATAGGGAGTCAGAGAGAACTGGGTTCAAATCCCAGCTCTACCACTTACTAGCAGCAGCATCTCAGAAATCTTGATCAATCTCTGTAAACCTCAGTTCTTCATCTGTGAAATACCGTAGCTAACTTATGTTATAAAGGTTATAAAATAAAAGGATATAAATGAATGTAAAAGTGTCTAGTGTATGTCAAGTGCCTGGCACATATTAAACATTTCATAAGTTTGGGCTAGATGATAGGATGTTTTGATCCCATAGTTTTGATCTGCTAAGTACTGAATACAAATATTTAAGTCAGAATACTAAGGCTATTATGTTTTCATTGAGAGAGTATTTTCTAACACAAACTCCTTTAAGCCAATTCAATTCTGTGATCAGTTTTCTAAACGGTACAGTCATTGCTTCCAAATTTTTCTATTTTTGTTTTCAATTTATGAAACTTCTTTGCATTGAGACCAGTTGCATTTATTTATCAGTGTTCTTGACGATATCAAATGTGACCAATTACAGCTTCTCCTGTTGCGGGAATTATTTCTACCAAGTTCAATTTTTCCAGGCCAAATTATACATAGATACATGTATAGAGAAAATGTGCTTCAATTTTTAGTCAGTAACAACTGTTACTATTTTCAGTTTTAGCCTTTGTTGAGTTTACTTTGTGTTAATAAATTTCTACTAAATCTGGTTTTCCTGGGTTCAGGTTTTGACGTTCTCATCGTCACCAACAAAAATGTATTTTTTTCCAGCAATAAATAATGTTAGTTTTATTTTGTTTTTAGAAATCTTTTGAGATAATTGTAGATTCACATAGTTTTAAGAAGTAGGACAGAGAGATCTTATGTGCCCTTTACCCAATTTTTCCTGATAACAGCCTGTAAACTATAGCACAGTATCACACCTAGGATACTGACATTGACAGCCAAGATACAGAACATTTCCTTCACCAGAAGAACCCCTCATGTTGCCCTTTTATTGCCACAAACACTTTCCTCCACCTCCATCCCATCTAGAATCCCTGACAGCCACTAATCTGTTTTTCGTTTCTGAAATCCTGTCATTTCATTAATGGTATATAAGTAGAATCACACACTATGTAACCTTTTGGGATTGGCTTTTTTCAGTCAGCATAATTCTCTGGAGATTCAACTAAGTTGTTGTGTGTATCAGTAGTTGTTTCCTCTTCATTGCTGAGTAGTATTTCATGGTATGGATTCACCACTGTTTGTTTAACCTTTTAGCTGTTGAAAGACATCTGGGTTAACTCAGTTTTGGCTTCTTATGAATAAAACTGTTATAAACATCCATATTTAGGTTTTTGTACAAACATAAGTCAATTTCTCTGGGATAAATGCCCAGGACTGCAATTGCTGTGTCATATGGTAGTTACATCTTTAGTTTTTGAAGAAACTGCTAAATTGCTTTCCAGAGTGACTGTACCATTTTGCATTTCCACCAACAATGCCTGGGTGATCCAGTTTCTCTGCATCCTTGCCAGCATTCCGTGTTGTCACTATTTCTTATTTTAGCCATTCAGTAGGTGAATAATGATATCTCATTATAGTTTAAACTTACATTTTCTCATCCCGTAACTTGTCACTTCATCCTCTTAACGGATTCCTTCACACAGCAAAGGTTTTTAATTTTGATAAAGTCCAATTTATCAATTTTTTCTTTTATAGATTGTGCTTTTGGTGTCAAGTTTAAGAACTCTTTGCCTAACTTTAGATCCTGAAGATATTTTCCTGAAAACTTTATTGTATTACAATTTGCATTTAAGTGCATTATCCACTTTGAGTTAATTTTTGTATAAGATGTGAGACTTGGGTTGAAATCTTTCCTTCCTTCGTCCCCTTCTCCCTCCCTCCCTCCCTCTGTCTCTGTCCCTCTGTTACTTCCTTACTTTTTGCCTGTAGATACCCACTTGTTCCAGCAGTATTATGTTGAGCTGTCTGTCCTTCTCCACCAAATTGCTTTTGCATCTTTGCCAAAAATGATAATTGGACATATTTCTGTGGGTCTATTTCTCGTTTCTTTATTCTGTTCCATTAATGTATGTGTCTGTATCTTCACCAGTATCACATAGTCTTAATTACTGCAGCCATGTAATAAGTCATGAAACTGGGCAGACTGATTCCTCCCACTTTCTCTTTTTCAAAATTGTTTTAGCTCTTCTAGTTCCTTTGCCTTTCTGTATACATCTTAGAATAACCTTGTCCATATCTACTAAAAATCTGAGATTTTAAGAGGAATTACACTAAATCTGTTTATCAGTTGGGGGAGAATTGACATCTTTTTTTTTTTAACATCTTTATTGGGGTATAATTGCTTTACAATGGTGTGTTAGTTTCTGCTTTATAACAAAGTGAATCAGTTATACATATACATATGTTCCCATATCTCTTCCCTCTTGCATCTCCCTCCCTCCCACCCTCCCTATCCCACCTCTCCAGGCGGTCACAAAGCACAAAGCACCCAGCTGATATCCCTGTGCTTTATTATGTTGAATCCTCTAATCCATGGATAGTAGGTCTATTTATTTAGGTCTTCTTTCTTTCATCAGCATTTTGTGGTTTTCAGCAAATAAGTCGTATATATGTTTTATTAGATTTATATATGTTTTTCTGAGTTATTGTAAATGGTAGTGTATTTTTAAATTTCAGTGACCATGTGTTCATTGATAATATAAAGAAATCTGATTGATTTTTGTATGCTGCTCTTGTATTCTGTGATCTTGCTAAACTCACTTATTAGAAGATTCACATAGATTCCTTTGGATTTTCTATATAAACCATCATGTCATCTATGAATAAGGATAGTTTTATTTCTTCTTTTCCAATCTTATGCTTTTTATTTTCTTTTCTTGCTTTCCAGCATGATGTTGAATAAGAGCAGTGAGAAAGGACATGCTTGCCTTGTTCCCAATCTTGGGAGAAAGCATGTAGTCTTTCACTTAGGTGTAATGCTTGCTGTAGATTTTTTTGTAGATGCTCTTTATCAAGTTGAGGAAGTTCCCCTTTATTTTTATTTTTCTGAAAGTATTACTCACGAATGGGTGTTGAATTTTGTCAGATGCTGTTTCTGTATTGATTTATATGTTCATGTGCTTTTCTTCAATTTGCTAATGTGCTGGATTATTAATATGGTGATTGATTTTCAAGTACTGAATCAGCCTTGCAGTCTTGGAATAAATCCAACTTTGTTGTAGTGCATAATTCTTGTTATATACTGTTAAATGCAATTTGCTAACATTTTGTTAAGGATTTTTACATCTATATTCATGAGTGACATTATTCTGCAGGTTTTGTTTTTTTCACACTGTCTTTGTTTTGGTATTGTGGTAACACTAACTTCATGAAATAAATTGGGGAGTGTTCCCTTCTCTTCCATTTTTTTGGAAGAGGTTGTGTAGAATTGGTGTTATTTCTTGTCTAAGCATTTGTGAAATTCTTGAGTGTTACCATCTGGCCAGGAGATTTTGGGGGGAGAGTTTTAAAATTATGAATTTAATTTCATGAGTGATTATGGGCTATTCAAATGATCTATTTCATATTGGGTGAGTTGTGGTAGTTTGTGTTTTTGGAGGAATTGGTCCATTTATCTAAGTTGTCAAACTTTGTGTAAAGTTGTTCATAGCATTCCCTTATTATCCTTTTGATGTCTTCAGGGTCTGTAGTGATATTGCTGTTTCATTCATGATATTGGTAATTTGTGTCTTCTCTTTTTTCTTTAGCAGTCTTGTTAGCGGTTTGTCTATTTTATTGAATTTTTCAAAGAATTTTTCAATTTTATTTGAATTGATTTCTGTTCTTTGATTTTCTTTGCTTGCTTTGGGTTTAGTTTTGCTCTATTTCTAGGTTATTCTAAGGTGGGAGCTTAGATTATTGATTTGAGATTTTTGCCTTTTTAAATGTACTTAATTCTATAAATTTCCCTCTCAGCACTGCTTTTGCTGTGTCCCACAAATTTGACATTTTATTTTAATTAAATTCAATGTATTTATTTATTTTTTTTTTGCGGTACGCGGGCCTCTCACTGCTGTGGCCTCTCCCGTTGTGGAGCACAGGCTCCGGATGCACAGGCCCAGCGGCCACGGCTCATGGGCCCAGCCGCTCCACGGCACGTGGGACCCTCCCGGACCGGGGCACGAACCTGTGTCCCCTTCATCGGCAGGCGGGCTCTCAACCACTGCGCCACCAGGGAAGCCCAAATTCAATGTATTTTTAAAATTTTCCTTTGAGACGCTGACTTAGGGATTGTTTAGAAGAGTTCTGATTAATTTCTAACTGTTGGAGAGTTTCCTGGTATCATTGTTACTGATTTCTAGTTTGATGCTTTTGTGGTCAGAGAACACACTTTGTATGACTTCAGTAATTTAAATTTCTTGAGTTTATTTTATGGACCAGGATATGATCTCTCTTGCTATTTGTTCCATGAGCGCTGGAAAAGAATGTGTGTTCTGCTGTTGCTGGCCAGGGTTTTCTGCAACTGTTGATTAGATCCTGTTAGTTGATGGTGTTAAGTTTTTCTGTATCTTTGTTGATTTTCTTTTTAGAAGTCCTATCAGTTCTTGAGAGAAGGGTGTTCAAGTCTCCAGCTGCAACTGTGATTTTATTCCTTTTTCTAGTTCTACTGGTTTTTGCTTCATATATTTTGTAATTCTGTTGTTTATACATAGATGTTTAGAACTATGTCTTCTCGGTGGATTGACTCTCTTGTAAGTTTATGATGTTCCTGTCTATGGTAATTTTTTGCTCTGAAGTGCACTTTGTCTCATATTAATATAGCCACTCTTTTGCAAATGTTTTCTCCCAGTCTGTGGCTTATTTTCTCATTCTCTGATCAAGAATTATTTTCTTTTCTTCAGTTTTAGAAGTTTGACTATGATATGTCTTATGGATTTCTATGGGTTTACTCTTTTGGGGGGTTCACTCAACTTCTTGAACAGGTAGGGTTAGCTCTTTACCAGATTTGAAAAGTTTTAAGCCATTATTACCTTGAGCACTTTTTCAGCCCTACCTTCTTACTCCTCTCCTCTGGGGACATGCCATGACTGTTAGAACTTTTGTTATAGTCCCACAGGTCCATGAGGCTCTGCTAATTTTTTTTTTTTTTTTGGTAGTTTTCTATTTCTCAGAGTTGGTAATTTTTATTGTTCCGTCTTACAGTTCACTGATTCTTCTGCCCCCTCCATTCTACTGTTTAGCTCATCCACTGAGCTTTTTATTTTTGTTAATGTATTTTCCAGTTCTAAAATTTCCATTTGGTTCTTCTTTATATCTTGTATTATTTTTTTTGAGGCGTTCTATTTGCCAAGACAATTTTATTTTTTGCTTGTTTCAAGTGTGTTCGTAATTGCTTGTTGAAGCATTTTTATCATGGCTTCTTTAAGAACTTTAGATATTTCTAACATTTGTCATCCTCACATTGACGCCTATTGTCTTTTTCATTCAGTTCGAGATATTCTTGGTTCTTGATATGAAGTGTGATTTTGAACTGAAACCTGGACATTCTGAGTATTGTAAGACTGGATCTGCTGTTTTATCTGGCTTCCTCTCACACTGTTCTAGAAAGGGAAGAAGGTTGAGGCCTTATTATTGCCAGGCAGGGGTATAAGTCCAGCTCCCCACTCAGCCTCCATTGCCACCTAAGTGGGGGGGAGGGGGCTCTCTCCACCACTGCCGGGTGGAGGTGGGGATGTTGGCTCCCCTCTAGGCCTCCACTGATACCTCCCTGGCTGGGAGGGCTGAGAGTGCCTCATTACTGCTCCCCACATGACATCTGTTGACACCAGAGGGCTGTTACTGATTGAGGGTGACAAAACTCCTCTCCACTAGGCTTTATCTGATACCACTCAGTAGGGAGAGAGAGGGGTGCCCTGTTACCGCATCGTGGTGGTGGTGGTGGTGTCAGTAGTGGTTGAAAGTCTAGGCTCCCCAAGTGGTCTCAACTGACACTGCCAGGGTGGGGAGCTCCTTATTACATCCTGGTGAAGGTAAAAGTCTAGGCTCCTCACTGGGTCTTTGGGGGCATGGGTAATGGTGGGGGTCAAAAATATATATATATTTATACTGGGGATATATATGTATATATAGAATATATTTTTTTAAGGGAAAAATAGGGGAAAGTAAATGTACTTCATCTCTATCAGTCTTATTCTGTATTGATTATTTCTACCAGTAATATTCATAAAGAATTGGATAAAAGAATGAAAGTCTGTATTTATTTCTTGGAGCAAAGAGCAAAGAACATTAGTAGGGTAAAGGCATAGGATATGGATATAGGGTCAAAATATCGTGCTTAATGGCTTTTGACTATATATTGACCATCATGTTAAGCATGGGTATAATGACCCTGGCCTTAAGTAGCATGCAGTCCAGTTTGGAAGCCAAGATGGGGATTGCAAAATGGATATGCGAACGAAGCATCAATTTCTAAGTGCTCAATAAGCCATAAAGTGAGCAGCTTGTCAAAGAAGGCTGATGTTGAGATGGAGCAGCCAGGGAGGCCCCACATTTCATACCAGAGGCAGGATGTGTGCTAACCTCAGAAAAATCAGACTTGGGTATGATGGGAGGAGGCAGCTGGTGAGAAAGCAGTGAGATAGGGAGAATGGAATTGACAAAAATGGAAAGCCAGTAATATAATAACAACTGCAATATTTAATTACTGTGTGTATTAGGTTCTGGACACTATGCCAGACACCTTACATGATTTTAATCATCCCTCACAACATCCCTTTGAAGTATGAAATATAATCCTATTTTACAGATGAGGAAACTGAGGCCCAGGAAGGTAACTTCCCCAAAGTCACATACCTATGTCGAGAGGAAGAGTTAGATTCATGGGACGTCTGTCTGAGATATTTTAAGCACTCTCCTAGAATGCTGGGAATGTACACAGCGTTTGGCTAGAACAGCATTAGCTTGGGTGAAGAGAAGAAAATAATAAGATTAGAAATTGAGCCAAGATGTACGGGCCTTTCTACTTTTGAGCAAAGGAGTGAGGGCCTGAGTAGGTCTCTTTGGGGACAGTAGACAGAGGGGAACTACGGCAGGGAAGTGGCCCCAGTTTCCATTATGTAAGATGAGAATATGGATCTCACACTGACCTTTGAACAAAACCCCTTGCCAGGTCACCTTTCATGTCATTTCAAAAACACTAAGAAGACACAAATCTTCCAGTGGGGCTTACTTCCTCTTCTCTTTTTTTTTTTTTTTTTTGAAAGACAAATGTTACATTAGGGGCATTTAAAGAACACCTTTAGAATTTTTCAATAGAGACTTTGAGATGTGATGGGTTAAATTCTACTTAGCTTCTGGCTCCTTATTTTTTAAATGTCGTGTTCCTGAATCATGCTTAGCCATTCGTTCAGACTGTTTAGGTTAATTAGACACAATGTGGGTAGACAGAATGACATCACATATCTCCTTCAGAAGAGACAGAGGAGAAACAGAGGGGAAGAGAAGGACTCTAATAGAATTTTGTTCCAAAAGACTGGATGAGACTGACCAAAAGGGGGAAAGAAAAAAGAATTGGACCAAAAGATTCCAGTGAGCTTTTGGACAGCGTGTCTGTGGTGGTACAGTCAATCAGTAGTGCTAAAGGAATTATAAATATTTCCTATTAACACAGGAAGGGAAGGCCAAAGAAGTACAGCCTGGGAGGATCTGCAGAGAGCTGTTTCCAAAAATATTTCACAGAACATCAATCCCATGGAAAGATCCAAGAAAAAAGAGTTCTGTGGTTTGTGAAAAACACTAGGTTAATCAAATGTGTCTTTACTGCCAGACTTTTCAGAGCCTTTAAAAATTTCACATGCATTATGAAATCCCAAGAGGGGCTGTAGTATGCTGTGTTCCCAAATATACCTGTTTACAGAAATTCCCCCCACCCCTAGCCCCACACACTCTTTTTTTTCTTAGAGATTTCTTATGACAGGTACATTACACTTCACACTTTCATAAGTTCTGGGACAGGGAAAGACTTACCTCATGACACAGAACTGTATTCCCCACTGTAGGTTTTTCTTTGGTTCCTCAAAGATGTGTCTGACATATGCTTCTAAGATTACTTGAGAACTAAATGAATATTTTCTATTTAAATCCAGATGTACAAAGGCAAGTAATTTTCTTAAAATTTCCAAATTTCTACCCCAACCCTCTCAACCATCCAAATGAATCAATAACCTAGTTCATCAGAGGAAATTGCAGCTATTTTATGTACTTTTAAAAAATGAATGCTCAATTATAATCAGATTATAAAATGAATCACATTGCCACATCTCTTTCTAGCCGCCTGGGCTGTAAGCTGTTTGTTGTCAGGTTCTCAGTGGCCTCTTCCCTGCTGCCCAACTCGAACCTGGGCCTCCCGCCCTATCGGATCAAAGAAGTTGTTGGCAAACTTTCTCACGTTGTCTGTCCCGGAGGCCCTGGAGATCTTTTGGAATTCACGGAAGGTTGCATCTTTCTCTCGCGAGATCTGCTCCGTCTTCTGCTCCTTTTTCCTAATGGCTTCCTTAATGCCCTCGATGTGGCACTTTTCCTCCTTCTCGGCGTTCAGCTTCAGGATGTGATGATTCTTCTCCCGAAGGATGTTGAGCTCCCGAATGTGCTGCACCTTGTCACCGATATTCTTGTGGACGTTACTCCTGGTCTGCAGGATCTTCTGGTCCGCGAGCTCCATGGACAGTCGCTTGTGCTCCTTCCTCTGCTCCTCGGGCTCTTCCGCGCACCACTTGACCTGCTGGCACTGCTCCTCCTCCCTGACCTTCTCCTTCGGCTCCCGGTGATGCTCCTTAATCAGGCCCTGGGGAAAATCTTGGGACCACTGGGAACTCTGTTCCAGGGACAGCTTCCTGAGGAGCTCCTCAGCCTTGGCCTGGCAGTCCATGAGGACCTTCCGGGCCTGGTAATTGACTAGGGAGCTAAGATTGGTCTCCTGGATCTTTTTCTGGCCCTCCGTGGTGTGCACATGCTCCTTTAGACAGGCCTGCTTCAGCCTCTTCTGCAGCTGCAGGCTGTTCTGCTCCCGCAGGTCCTGCATCTTCCTCTCGTGCTCCTGCAGGCGCTGCACCTGGTACTGCTTCCCGTGCTTGGTCTCGGTCTCAGAGGGGACCCCTTCCAGCTTCTCCTGGCGCTGGTTGTCTTGGTCCTCCAGCTGCGCCTTCCACCTGCTCCCCTGCCGGATCGTGTAGGTCGCTTGCCTGTCCCGCTGTCGGACACGCTGCTTCCGCCTCAGGCGAGCCTTGTGCCACTCCTTCTCCTGCTGCCACTGCTCCTGGCTCTGCTGCAGCAGCAGCTGGCGCTCTGTCTCTAGGGTCAACTGGACCTTCTGGTCTGAGCGCTTCAGCTCCTCCCAGGCTAGAGCCGCCTGCTGCTGCAGCTCCCGCATCCTCTGGGCCTTTTTGAGCCAGGTCAGCACCAGGGCCACAATCTTCCGGTCCCTGGAGGACATTACTGCCTTTTCCAGCTTGTACTTGAGGATCTGGGTGTGCTGGTTGTGCATCGCCTTGCTGGGGAGCGAGGGCTGGGAGTACTGGCTGGCTAATGACTCCCCTGGATCATTACGGTATCTTTCCTGGATGTACACGCAACCTGACTGCGTCCCGAACTCTCTGGAGGGCACAGAACACTTCTTCATGTGAACCGAGGAAAGGGACCAGCGACCGAGACCTCTGCAGGCTGGCACTGCCCACTGGTCTCTGCTCTGCACCTTTTCTACCCTGAAAGTTCCACTCGGGGGAGTGTAAGCTCCCTGCGGGTAAGGTGGGGGCGAATCTCCCCAGGCCGGAGGGTGGTGCTGGCAGGGCTGAGGTTGTTGCGGTGGCAGCTGGGGCTGCTGCTGCCGCCAGGCCCGGCTAGGCGGGCTGCCTCCCTGCTCCAGGGGCTTGGTACCTGCCTCCCCCCAGGCGTCTTCCAGGCGCCGTCTGCGGGGCCGGTGCTTCCTGGCGTGGTCCGGGGGCCTCCGGGCCACGTCGGTCAGGCTGCGGCTTTCAGGCGGAAAGTCCGGGTACCGGCGCCGGCGGGGCCGCGGGATGGGCGAGCAGAGCAGGTGCAGCCAAGGCGCCGCGGCCTCGCTCCCCTCTCGGGGAGTCCCGGCCCGGGAGCACAGGCCCTGCTCGCTCTGCGGCCCTGACCCGCCCAGCCGCGCCGAGGATGCGCGCTCCTTGCGGGGCGGCGGGGCCTCCCAGAGGTCCGAGTGAGGCCGCGGGGAGAAGCGGCCGAAGCCCTCCATGCTCCCTCCCCGCGCTCCCAGCGTCTGAGCCAGGGTCCCGGGACCTCACGGGGTCGCTGCGGAGACCCGCCCCGCCCTCGGATCCCGGGGGTCCGGGCCGCCTGTGACGCTGTGGCCACTTCACAATGCACCTCCGCCCCCCCCGCCCCTCCCCCCCCCCCCCCCCCGCCGTTGCCGCAGCCGCAGCCCTCGGCCCTCGCCCACTGGGGACTTCCTAGCGCCCGAGCGGTGAGAGGACGGGGGAGGAGGGGAGGGGAGGGGGGAGGAGAGGGGGAGGGGGGAGAGGCTGTAGAAAGACAGGGTGACCCTTAAAGCTGAGGGTGCGTAGTGAACCCCCACCGGTGTTTCAGGCAGGAATTTGAACTCGCATTTGTACACCTTAAAGTAGCAGAATTTTAAAAGTAGCCAGGTGAAGGCGTTACCCCCAGAATGGAATGTAGCGGGGAAGTCCTTTAGTCAGGGGTCCCTGCGTCTCTGCGCCTCTGCAGTGTATGGAAATGAAGCGGCCGTGGAAGCACATTAATTCACTGCACCATCCTTCTGCCCTTTTAAGTTAGCAAGCCCAAAGTGTACTTTTTAAACTTTTAGGGGAGAGAGAGAGAGAGAGAGAGAGGGAGAGAGGGAGAGAGGGAGAGAGGGAGAGAGGGAGAGAGGAGAGAGGAGAGAGGAGAGAGAGAGAGAGAGAGAGAGAGAGAGAGAGAGAGAGAGAGAGAGAACAACTAATTTGTTTTCTCCTAATATGGCAGTTACTGCTTTTGACAAAATATGAATGTTAAGTGCACATTTCTGAAATAACATCAGTGGACAGCTTGCCGAAATCACATTGTTGTTTTCCTCTTTCTCCAGTTTTGTGAGATTAATTTTTCTTGTTGAGGCACCCAGGGCTAATGGGAAAAGCACTGGATTTGGTCATGCAAACTTGAGTTTCAATCTCCTCTGCCACTTTCCACTTGTGTGGTCTTGGGCTAGTTACTTAACTCTCCTGACCCTCAAATTCTGGAACAGTGGACTGGAAGAGGGGCCGTGACAGTACCATTGTTGGGCTGCCCTGAGGGTCAGATGAAACTACGTATCAAGAGCTTAGTGCCTTAATGCATTCAATAAACATCATTTTGATGTCCTTCTATCCTTCAATTACAAATTCTAAGGTTTAATATACGGGTTTACAAAAGTTTCTACACATTCCTAGAAAAGAAGAATGGAATTAATGTTATCCTAAAACAGTTTAGGTAAAGGATAGAGTGCTAGGGAGGGGCGATGCCTCTGTTGTGTTCTGTTGTGTTCATCCTGGACTGTGGATCATGGCTAAGTCACTTCCTGTCTCTGAGATGTAATGAGGAAACAGTTCTGGATAACATTCTCCAAATATGGTCAATCCTTAAAGAAGAAAATTAAGTATTTACTGACCCCAGTCCTCTTCACCCACATCTCCTTGAAGTTTCACAGTGACCCAGCTAGGCAGGACCAGTAGAACTGATAACATTTCCTTAAGACAAATCTGAGACTTGGCCATATTAACTGATTCCCCCAAAGATCAGTTGGTCAATGGTGGAAGTTTTGACTTCAGGTTCCCTTGTCTTTCCATATCATGCTGCCTTTCAGGAAATGCACTTTGAATTGAGACATGTGTTATGGACCGAAAGTTTGTGTTCTTCCCAATTCATATGTTGAAGCCCTAAACCCCAGTGTAATGGTATTTGGAGGTGGGGCCTTTGGGAGGTGATTAGGTTTAGATGAGGTCATGAAGGTGGGGCCTCCATGATAGGATTAGAGGAAGGGACCAGACCTTCTGCTCTCTGCCATGTGAGATCACAAACAGAAGGTGGCTGTCTGTAAGCCCGGAAGCAGGCCGTCACCAAGAAATGAATGTGCTTGCATTTTCACCTAGCACCTCCCAGCCTACAGAACTGTGACAAATAAATGTCTGTTGTTTAAGCCACCCAGTCTGTGGTGTTTTGTTAGAGCAGCCTCAGCTGACTAAGATGACATGCTTTACGAAAAATTATGGTCAGTATATATCCGAGGGTCCTGACAGCCATGTTCTTGAAGCCATGTGGTAGCAGCCTTAACCAGAGTGACTGAGGCCTCCCCAGGAGCCCACTCTGCCTGGATGGGATCTCACATGCAGTCATTAGCACGTCTATAGCTGAGGACAGGAGGTTGTTTCTACCCTAGGTTTCTATTGGTGCAACTCATACCATTGTTAGAGAAATTATTTAGTGATTATAATTTTTACCAGGAGGCAGCTTTTACATAAAATAAATCAAATTTGAAATGGAATCATTTACGTGAGGAAATATTTGCTGCTATCTGAATGTCATATGAAATATTTGCTGCTATCTGAATGTCATATGCCTTTGTGGAAGCTTTGTAAAACATTTTGTACATCTACATGTGGCTCTCGCTGGTACCAGGCCATTTCCTGTTACAGAGAAGCAGTGCTGTGTGGACAAAAGTGCAGCCACCCAAGAGCCAGGAGACCTGCCACCAGGCAGCTCTGCCACCTGCTGAATCACCTGAAGTGGTCATCTTATTCTCTGTCTGGTGACTCTGGTGGTTTCTTCATTGCTGCAGGAGATGATCTGTAATATCTCATTCAGTCCCCAATGCAACTAGAAAGAGGAGTTCAATTTAGTAACTCCTGCGGCCTTCATTCTGCAAAACAAAAATGAGTTAATCCCTGAAAAATGCTTACAGCAGTGCTTGGCATGTGGTTGCTGCCTTATAAAAATTAGTCACTAGAGTGATCATAATCATTATTCCAAGAGCATTAAAACCATAGCCATAGTGTAGGGCCGAATTTAAAGACATAGTTTGGCAGATGTAAGCTATTACATATGGAATGGAAAAACAACAATGTTCTACTGTATAGTACAGAGAACTATATTCAGTATCCTATGATAAACCATAATGGAAAAGAATATTTTTTAAAAAAAGAATGTATATATATATATGTAACTGAATCACTTTGCTGTATAGCAGAAATTAACACAACATTGTAAATCAACTGTACTTCAATTATAAAGACAGAAAGAAAGAGAGGAAGAAAGAAAGGAAGGAAGGAAGAAAGGAAGAAGGGAAGAAAGAAAGAAAGAGAAAGAAAGAAAGAAATACATAGTTTGGAGCAAGCCAGTTTCCCAATTCAGGGCTCTTTGGCCTCTTTCTTGCCCTGGAGGTTCTCAGAATTCCTCATGGAATTGAGAATAGCTCACTCACCTCTGTTGACGATAGAGGGGACACAGTCTTAACTTCATGATGCCACAAAGATTTATTGAAATCTGGGGCAGGATTAGAAAGATAATCAAAGGTCCTTGCCCACAATATTGCTAGGAGAAACATGTCCAGGTAACGGATGTGTAAGTGGTTAGACGGTAAATTCAACAGTATTCCTAGAGGAGGGAGGGGTTAGTTTATAACGGAAGTTCATCCAGGTTGTTCATAAGGGAAGAGTTCACATAGAATGGTGCTAAACCTGGGAAGAGTTCACATAGAATGGTGCTAAACCTGGGAAGGGAAGAGTTCACATAGAATGATGGTGCTAAACCTGGGAAGGGAACTAGGATCTCACCGTACAGGGATGGGCAGGAGGACACACCTGGCAGAGGACACTGTGTGGCCACAGTGTGAAGCCTCAGAAATGCCTGGCATGTGGGGTCATGTGTGGTTTGTGTAGCGGGGACTTGGGGTATGTGTGCAGTGCCGTGACAGGTGATGGCACCAAAAAGGTGGGCTGGACCCAGATTCCACTGGGCCCTGAATGCTAGGCCAAGGAGTACAGGCTTCCCGCTGGGCAGTAGGGTTCCAGCTGTGTCCAGAAGTGCTTCAGGATTCCTTGAAGCTGCCGGGGGCCCAGAGGAGGTGGGGCTAGAGGACTTCAGGGCAGCCTCTGAGGCCTCTGTCCCTGCTTCACCCAGAGCAGCTCAGAGCAGCTCCGATTTTATCTGTTTTCTATCCTGGGGTTCTTGGTAACACCTTCTTGAAAAAAGTTGGGGCTTCCTCTGCTTATAAAAAAGCATTAAAATCCACTATGTAGACAACAGTGAAGTCAGTAAGAGTCTTGAAACCAAAAAGTGACCCGATTTAGTTTCTATTTTAGAAAGCTCACCCTGGCAGCAAGGTAGAAGATAAATTGAGATGAGTATGGGGAGGGGACTTGGAGAAAGGGGGCTAGTTAAGAAATTGGTTCAGTAATGGGGCAAGCAAGAAGGAAGTGAGTGTAAACCCAGACATTGGCAAGGGGAGAGGGAGGGATGGATTCAAGGTACACGGCAGAGGTCAAGGAACCATGACCTGAAGGTGGACTCGATCTGGAGAAAGAGGGTTTCTACCCCAGGGGCCTGGGAAGATGGTGAGTGGCAATGACAAGAGGTCTCAGTCCAGGTGACCTTGAAAACAGTGATTTTGGAAATCAGGTGAAAGAAGCTGTAATAAAAGTGACTACAGCACAGAGCAGCAAACAGAATGTCTGGAAGAGGCTGATGAAACTGGGAAGAGAAACCTTATCTTTTGAGGGACCTGCTGATGAGGCTCCTGCTTAGAGCACAGCTGCCCAAGCAGGACAGGTGCTCTCACCTGCATTGTTAGCATCTGGTCAAGATCCCTGGGAGAATGACTACCTGGGAAGCCTTGGTCAGCTCTTCCATCAGGCAGATGAAAGAGATGTTTTGTAGATGTTCAGCTGCCAAGCATTCCCTTGATACTAGGAACAATCAGCCTCCTTTTTATTTGGCAGAAAAATCCTCAATGTATTTCACTGGAGGCCTCAGAACTTAGACGTTCTGCCAAATGAGGACATGGGCCTCTTTTCTGCATTTGTTGGAGACTTAGAAAATATGGCAAAATGTGCTCTAACCTCACAATCTGAATTGACTTATGGAATAGACGTGTGTCTTGGGCCCTTACTCAGAATGACTGTTAGTGTCTTCAGATTTGATCTCTTGGCACAAAGCAATTAGTTCTTGGATGGTCCAAAGGGGAGAAATAAACTAGAGTTTCTCCATCCAGTGTAGCAGCTGGCAGCCACACATGGGTATGAGCATTTGAACAGGGGTAGTTCCAGTTGTCATGTGCTATGAGTATAAAATACACACTGATTTTAAAAATTTACTATAAAAATAGTTAAATATCTCAACACTTTTTATAATATTGGTCACTTGTTGAGATGGCATTTTAAACACAGTGGACTAAATAAAACATATTATCAAAGTTAATTTCACATGTTATTTGTTTTAATGTGGCTATTAGTCAATTTAAAATTATATATATGTAAGTATATATCACGGTATATTTCTATTGGACAACACTACTCTAGATAATTGAGGTTCCTCAACAGTCATGTTGCAAGTGAAACTTTCAACGTCTAGGTAATTTTTATTTTATGTAAATTTATTGCTTTGAGTAGAAGGGTTTAAGATGGCGGTATAGGAAGACCCTGAACTCAACTCCTCCCATGGACACAACAAACGTACAGCTACATATGGATAATTTTCCTCTGAAAAGGACCTGAGAACTAGATAAACAGTGCCTTGACAACAAAAGATAAAAAAGATGCATTGAGACAGAGAAACAGAGACACGGTCTCACCCAGGTCCCCACCCCAGAAGCAGTGACCCACAGCTGGGAGGGATCCCAAAGATATAGAACTTTCCCTCAAGGAGCGAAGGGATTGAGCCCCATGTGAGGCACCCTGACTTTTGGGTCCAGCACTGAAAAGAGGAGCCCCACAAATCAGTGGGGATTAAGTCCATGAGAACCATAAAACTATAGGGAACAGAGAACCCACTCTTAAAGGGCTTACATGCAGACCCATTTGCAGTGAGATCCAGGGCAAAAGCAGCAGAAAGGGCAAAAATGGCAAACAGCACCTAGACCATAAGTGAGGGAGACCCACTTACTGATTTTACAGTGGCTGCCAGAGAGGTAGGAACCTGCTGGGACTTTCTTGGAGATGGAAGTGCTGGTGGGCACGTTTTTTACAATCTCATCATAATTTGCTGGTGAAGAGCTGGTGAATGCCATTTTTGGCACCCTCCTTCTAGCCTGATAGCACCAGAGGGCATGCTCTACCCACTCCACAATACAACCCAGCTGGTTGAGGGCCTTGCCCACCCTGCGCAGCAGCTGCACCACAACCAGGCTGGGCGAATGCACTGTGTCCTGCCTTCCCCATGCAGTGGCCATGCTGCAACCAAGTCAGGTGAGCACCCCAGGCCCCTGCCTTTTCCACACAGCACCTGAGACCCCAACACAGCTGGTGTGTGCATGCAGCCCACACAAGGGCCTCCCCTTGAGCACCTGGCTCTGGTGTTCAGGGAAGACTATGCTTCTGGGCCCCAAGGGTCATCTCCTACACAAGAACACTCCTTCAAGACCGTGAGAAGTAGGTGTTTTGCCTGATACATATAGACAAACATAGGTAGTCAGACAAAATGAGGAGACAGAGGAATACGTCCCAAACCAAAGAACAAGACACATCCCCAGCAAAAGACATTAATGAAATGAAGATAAGCCACCTACCTGATAAATAGTTCAAAGTAATGATCATAAAAATGCCCACCAAACTTGGAACAATAATGAATGAACACAGCAAGAACTTCAACAAAGCAATAGAAAATATAAGAAAGTACCAAACAGAAGTTATAACTGAACTGAAAACTGTACTTGAGGGGTTCAACAGTAGACCAGATGAAGTAGAAGGATGAATCAATGAGCTGGAAGACAAAGCAATGAAAATCACCCAGACAGAGCAGCAAAATGAAAAAGAATTTTAGAAAGTGAAGATACTTAAGTAACATCTGGTCCAGCATCAGGTGGAATAACACTTGCGTTAGAGTGACCTCAGAAAGAGCAGACAGAGAGTAAGGGCCAGAAAAATAATTTGAAGAAATAATGGTTGAAAACTTCCCTAATCTGGGGAAGGGAGTAGATAGCCAGGTCCAGGAAGCCCAGGGAGTTCCAAGTAAGATGAGCCCAAAGAGAGCCACACCAAGACACATTATAGTTAAAATGGTAAAAATTAAAGATAAAGAGAGAATCTTAAAGGCAGCAAGAGAAAAACAACTTATAATGTATAAGGGAAACCCCATAAAGCTGTTAGTAGAATTTTCAACAGAAATTTTATGGGCCAGAAGGGCGTGGCATGATGTAATCAAGGTGCTGAAAAGAAAAAATTTCCAGCCAAGAATTCTCAACCTGACAAGGTTATCATTCAGAATTGAAGAAGAGATTAAGAGTTTTCCAGATAAGCAAATGCTAAAGGTGTTCATCACCACTAAACTGGCCCTACAAGAAATGTTAAAGGAAATTCTCTAAGCTGGAAGGAAAAGGCACTAATTAATAATATGAAAACATACAAAAGTAAAAGTCTCACTAGAAAGGTAAATATACAGGAAAGGTAGTAAATCAACCACTTATAAAACAGGTATGAAGGTTGAAAGACAAAAGTAGTAAAATTAACTAAAATTATAATAGTTAAGGGAAGCATAAAATAAAAAGATGTAAAAGATATCATTAAAAAAACATGGAGGAGGGAGTAAAAATGTAAAGCTTTGGAATGTGTTCAAAATTAAGTTGCTATCAACTTACATCGCTGTATACATAGGATGTTATATATGAACCTCACAGTAACCACAAGGAAAAAACTTAAACACACAAAAGAAAATGAGAAAGGAATCTAAACATAACACTGAAGAAAGCCAAAAGACCACAAGGAAAGAGAGAAAGAGAAGAAAGGAACAGAGAAGAAGAAGAACAACAAAAAAGCCAGAGAACGATTAACCAAAAGGCAATAAGTACATGCCTATTAGTAATTGCTTTAAGTGTAAATGGACTAAACTCACCAATCAAAAGACATAGAGTGGCTGAATGGATGAAAAAACGGGACCCATCTATATGCTACCTACAAGAGACTCACTTTAGAAGTAAGGACTGAATGTGAAGGGGTGGAAAAAGATAGTCCATGCAAATGGAAACAAAAAGGAAGCTGTGTAGCTATACTCATCAGACAAAAGAGACTTTAAAACAAAATCTGTAATAAAAGACAAAGAAGGGCACGGAATAATAATAAAGGAGTCTATCCAGCAAGAAGGTGTAACATTTATAAATATATGCACCCAACATATGAGCACCAAAATATATAAAGCCAATATTAACATACCTAAAGAGAGCAATTGAAAGCAATACAATAATAGTAGGAGATTTTAACACTCCACTTACAGCAATGGGTAGATCATCCAGACGGAAAATCAATAAGGAAACATCAGCCTTAAATGACACATTAGATCAGATGGCCTTAATAGATGCCTACAGAACACTCCATCCAAAAGCAGCAGAATGCACATTCTTCTCCATGGAACATTCTACAGGATGGATCATATATTAGGCCACAATATAAGTCTCAATAAAATCAAGAAGAATGAAATCATATCAAGCATTTTTTCTGACCACAATGACCACTATGAAACTAGAAATCAATTACAAGAAGAAAACTGGAAAAAACACAAAAATGTAGAGATTAAACAACCAGTGAGTCATTGAAAAAATCAAAGGAGAAATTGAAAAATACCTGGAGACGAATGAAAACAGAGATACAATGTACAAAATCTATGGAATGCAGCAAAAGCAGTTTGAAGAGAGAAGTACATAGCATTACAGGCCTACCTCAAGAAACAAACAAACAAACAAAAAACCTCTCAAATAAACAATCTAACTTTACACCTAAAGGAACTGGAAAAGGAAGAACAAATGAAGGCCAAAGTTAGTAGAAGGAAGGAGCAGATCAGAGCAGAAATAAATGAAATAAATACTAAAGAGACAAGAAAAGAGATCAGTGAACTTAAGATCTGGTTCTTTGAGAAGATTAAAAAAAATAGAAAATAGAAGATAAAAAATATTGAAAAGCCTTTTGTTAGACTAACCAAGAAAAAAGAGAAAAGGCTCAAATAAATAAAACCAGAAATGAAAGAGGAGAAATTACAGTTGCTACTGCAGAAATACAAAGGATCATAAGAGAATACTATGAACAATTATACACCAAAATATTGGACAGCATAGAAAAAAAGGGACCAATTCCTAGAAACATGCAATCTACCAAGATTGAATCATGAAGAAATATAAAACCTGAAGACTGATTACAGTAGTCAAAAACCTCCCAACAAACAAAATTCCAGGACCAGACAGCTTCACTGGTGAATTTTTCCAAACATTCAAAGAAGATTTAATACCTATCCTTCTCAAACTCTTCCAAAAAAAAAAAGATCAAAGAGGAGGGAATGCTTCCACACTCACTTTATAAGGCTAGCATTACCTTGATATGAAAACTAGTAAGGACATCACACACACACACAAAAATTACAGGCCAATATCCTTGTTAAGTATAGATGGAAAAATCCTCAACAAAATATTAAGAAACGAAATTCAATAATACGTTAAAAGGATCATACACCCCATGATCAAATGGGATTTCTTCCAGAGATACAAGGATGATTAACATCTGCAAATCAATCAACATGATACACCACATTAATAAGAGGAAAGATAAAAATTATATGATCATCTCAATAGATGCAGAAAAAGCATTTGATAAAATAAAAACATCTATTTATGATAAAAACTCTCAACAAAATGTGTATGGAGGGAACGTACCTCAACAAAAAAAAGCCATATATGACAAACCCAGAGATAACATCATATTCAATGATGAAAAAGCTGAAAGCTTTTCCTCTAAGATCAGGAACAAGACAAGGATGTCCACTCTACCAATTTTATTCAACATAGTGTTGGAAGTCCTAGCCACAGCAATTAGTCAAGAAAAATAAATAAAAGTCATCCAAATCAGAAAGGAAGAAACAAAACTATCACTATTTGCAGATGACATGATGCTATATATAGAAAACCCTAAAGATTCTACCAAAAAACTCTTTGAACTAATAAATGAATTCAGCTAAGTTTTAGGATACAAAATCAATATATAGAAATCTGTGGCATTTCTATCAGAAAGATAATTTAAGAAAACCCCATTTAAAATTGTAGCAATAAGGATAAAATACCTAGGGAAAAATTTAACCAAGGAGGTGAAATACCTGTACACTGAAAACTGTGAGACACTGATGAAACAAATTTAAGAAGACACAACTGAATGGAAAGATACACTGTGCTCATGGATTGGAAGAATTAATATTGTTAAAATGTCCATACTACCCAGAGCAATCTATAGATTCAATGCAATCCCTATCAAAATTCCAATGGCATATGTCACAAAACTAGAACAAATAATTCTAAAGTTTGTGCAGAAACAGAAAAGATCCTGAATGGCCAAAACAATCTTGAGAAAGAAGAACAAAGCTGGAGGTATTATGCTCCCTGATTCTGAGCTATACTACAAAGCTATAGAAATCAAAACAGTATGATACTGGCACAAAAACAGACACATTGATGAGTGGAACAGAATTGATAGCCCAGAAATAAACCCACACATATAAGAACAATTAATTTATGACAGAGCCACAAAGAACATACAATGGAGAAAAAGGACAGTCTCTTTGATAAGTGGTGGTAAGAAAACTGGATTGCCACATGTAAAAGAATGAAACTAGACTATTATTTCACACCAAACACAAAAATCGACTCAAATTGAATTAAAGACTTAAATGTAAGGTCTGAAACAGTAAAATTCCTAGTGGGAAACATAGGCAGTAACCTCATTGTCATCAGTCTTAACAATGTTTTTGTGGACCTGACTCCAAAGGCAAGAGAAACAACAGTAAAAATAAACAAATGGGACTACATCAAACTAAAAAACTTCTGCACAGTAAAGGAAACAATCATCAAAACAAAAAGACAAACTACTAAATGGGAGAAAATATTTGCAAGTCATGTATCTGATAAGGGGCTAATATCCAAAATGTATAAAGAACTCATAAAACTCAACAACAACAAAACAACCCAATTAAAAAATGGGCAGAGACACTGAATAGACACATTTCCAAAGAAGACATACAGATGGCCAATAAGCACATGAAAAGATGTTCATCAGTACAAATTATTATGGAGATGCAAATCAAAACCACAATGAGATGTTGCCTCACACCAGTTAGAATGGTTAGTATCAAAAAGACAAGAAATAGCAAGTGTTGGAGAGGATGTGTTGATGGGAATGTAAATTGGTGCAGCCACGATGGAAAACATAATAGAGATTCTTCAAAAAATTAAGAAAACTACCATACAATCCAGCAATTCCACTTTGGGGATTTATTCAGAGAAAATGAAAACAATAATTCAAAAACATATATGCACTCCTATGTTCATTGCAGCATTATTAACAATAGTCAAGATATGAAAGCAACCTAAGTGTCCATCCATGGATGAATGGTTAAAGAAAATGTGGTATGTATACCCAATGGACTACTACTCAGCCATAAAAAGGAATGAAATCTTGCCATTTGTGACAACATGGATGGACCTGGAGAGTATTATGCTAAGTGAAATAAGTCAGAAGGGAAAAGACAAATACCATATGATTTCACTCATCTGTGGTAGGCAAAACAAAGCAAAACAAAACAAACGAACAAACTCAGAGATACAGAGAACAGATCAGTGGTTACCAGAGGGGAAGGGGGTTGGGGGTGGGCAAAAGTGGTCAATTTTATGGTGATGGATGTGATCACTTTGTAGTGTATACAGATTTCGAATTATGATGCTGTACACCTGACACTAGGTAATTAAAAAATGTATTGCTTTGAAATTACCTTTTCTAAAAAGATAATAATTCGGTCAAAAGGTTTTTTTCCTCAATGGCTGGATGATAGGTTAAGTTTCAGATTTTAGCTTTGCAGTACAATTTCACAGGAATTCAGTTATTTCATGCCCACCCCCACTTTTTCCTTACTATACAAGAATATGGATGCCCCAAAGCAACAGTAACTGAGAAAACAGAATAGACAACTCTCTACATGTGCCTATGAGATATGAACTCATTAAAAATAGCAGACCCACAAAACAGTGAAAACAAATTTTTTATGGGAACACCCACGGCAGTAAATGAAAAACTTATGTTAATGCTGTTCTAAGAATGAAACTTGTAGCTTATAAACTTCTTTAAAAAGAAGAAGAAGAAGAAGAAGAAGATAGTGGGGTAAGGACTTGGAAATATGAAAGTTAAGTTCCCATGGAAACAACCACTTATCCACCATGCAAATATTCTATGTGTATGAGAGTAGATATGTGTGGAAACGAGGGCTGACCCATATTAAGTTGGAGCGTTGAAGTGTTGTTGTAAGTGCTTTATGTGTAAACCCTACCACAGTGAAGTGAAGTAGGGACTGTTCTTTCTTGGGGCACAGAGAGAGAATCAGAAGATCAGGAAGCTAGCTAGCAGTGGAGCCAGAATCAGAACCCTGGCCCTCACCCTAACCTCTACATTGTACGCCCTTCTGAGCAAGTGCAACATAATTATAGCCAGAGAGAATCATGTGTGGACCAGAGAGCAGGACAGGATTTTAACATTTCTAGTTTTGCTTCATCTTGGCATTCTGATGTTTTTCACATTTGTAACCTTAATGCAGTTAAAAGCAGGAGGTGGTAATCAACCAATTCTTATGAAGGAAGGAAGGACTTAAAATAAGTACTTTGAAAGCCAAAAGGGAGTTCACTTCCACTGTGTGATAACGGGATGCAGTTACTGGATCACTCAGCAGTGACACAGGAACACAAAACTGCGCCATAACGTTATTTATTTTTGAAATTTTATCACAAATAATTTGTAAACTTAAACATAGGAAGAGGCTTTCCCAAAGGAAATTTGGAAAAATAGTAACACTTAATAACTTACCCAATTTGGAACTTCTTCATCCTCAACATAATATAGATATTATATTAAATCTTTAAAAAAGAATGTGCTTTGTTGAAACTTTAAAAATTGTGTGGGTTTTTAAAAGTTTTATCTTTTTCTGTTTTGCTAAAATTGAGCCTGGCATTTTTAACTTCAAAGGAAATTTGTTTTTCCGAGAGGTCTAAGTGAGGGGAGATAGCTCTACAGTACAAGTCTGGGGATGGATGGTTTGCTGTGAGTGCTGACTCTGCATGTATTGTATCAGTAATAATGCTGTGCATTGACTTCTTTTTTTTTTTTAATTAATTAATCAAGTAATTATTTTTTTATTTTTGGCTGCGTTGGGTCTTCACTGCTGCACGCGGGCTTTCTCTAGTTGCAGCGAGCGGGGGCTACTCTTCGTTGCGGTGCGCGGTCTTCTCATTGTGGTATCTTCCCTCGTTGTGGAGCACAGGCTCTAGGCGCATGGGCTTCAGTAGTTGTGGCACACAAGCTCAGCAGTTGTGGCTCGCGAGCTCTAGAGCGCAGGCTCAGTAGTTGTGGCGCACGGGCTTAGTTGCTCTGCGGCATGTGGGATCTTCCCAGACCAGGGCTCGAACCCATGTCCCCTGCCTTGGCAGGCGGATTCTTAACCACTGTGCCACCAGGGAAGCCCTGTGCATTGACTTCTTTACTGATGTTATCAGCAGGGTAGGAACCCTCAGCCCACGAAAATTCCAGCCGCCACATCCAGCAGGCTTATCCTACTGTGGATGTCATACGGTGTCTTTTCACTCAAAGCCACCCACACACAGGGCTGGAGTAGAATCTCGACCACCATGGGCGGCTTTGTCTGTGTGCTCAGCAAACACTTCTATCCACAGGAACCTTACAAAGGTGCCTTTGTCTGCCTGCCTGCGTCTCTGCATGGTCCCAGTTCAGGGCAAAGTTGTGAGCCGTTCTCCCTTCTGTATGGATTGGTGCTCCTTCTTCAAGTCTTGGTTTGAGGCAAGCCTTCCCTGACCTTCCTGACCAGATGAAATCCCCTGCCATGCCCTCTCGTAGCCATTTTAGAGCGCCAGCCCCTCTCCTTGGTGGTATGTGTCCATTGCAGGGCTACACTTGGCAGCTCTGTGATTAACAAAGACTTCCACCAGTAAGTTCCATGAGAGAATGGGCTTGCCTGTTTTTGTCACTGTCATTCACTAATGTTTCTCCAGTGCCTGGCATGTTGTAGGCACTTGGCAAGTATTTGTTGAATGAATGAAATAAATGGTTGGCTGCCTCTAAAATTCAGTATCTAACCACAGCTGAGCCCCCATGGGTGAGCATCAATCATTCTCTTTGTGTATATGCACCTCCTGCAGCGATGATTTCCAATCTTTCTTACTTGACTCAATGCCCAAACTTGGCCCACTCACTCTTTGTTCCTGTTCTCAGCCCCTACATTTTAGACAAAATCAAGTGTTATCAAAACAAGCTTTGTCCCCTTCCCCTTCCTCTGGACCTTCACCCATTTTCCTCTTCCTTTCTGACCCAGAGCAGAAATTGTCCCCATCCCTTGGCAAAGCCAACTTTCCCCGTACTCTGATCCTGCCCGTCCATCCTCCCCCAGGCCACTGCTCCATCTTGCATCCCCCATCTCGACTCTTCTCTCTTTTTTCCAACTCCTTCCTCTCACCTTACAGCCATGCTCAGGTGACGCCCATCTTCCAAATACGTTGGCCCTTGGTGGTTTAGCTCTCGAGCATCGCTGTCCAACAGAACTTTCTGCAATGGGGGACGTACTCTGTATCTCTGCTGTCACATATGGAGGCTACTACCACATGTGGCTGTTGAGTACTTGAAATATGGCTAGTGTGACTGAGACATGAAACTTTAATTTTATTTAGTTTTAATTAAATTTAACATTGAAGTACACACATGTGGCCAGCGGCCTCCATATTGGATCCCACAGCTCTAAAGTGTAAGTTCCAAAATCATATTGTTTAGGTTAAAATAAATTACAGTTGTACCACCTCCTAACCATATGGCCTTGAGAAAGCTACTTACGTACTAAACTTTTTCATCTAAAATTATGATAATGGCACTATAGTATAGAGTTGTTATGAATAAGATAATTCATGGTATTACCTTTAGTGCAAAGTGTATATACTCAAAATGTATTTGTTGTCATAACCATCATCTTCACTGTTACCCAATCCTATTGAGACTGCTTTTTCAAGCTTCAGGTCAGATGCTTTAATGACCAACAAAGTCAGTTTAGTGGGTCTTGACTAGCATTTTTTTTAGAGAAATAGACCAGACTAGGATAAGAAATATGAGTGCTTCTCATGCAGTAGAAATAGGTATTAACTCATGAAACATTTGTTTCTATATACAAGTGCCTTGTGTACCAGGCAATGAAGTAAAACATATTTCTCACCATGAGTTGCATAAAAAGAGTTGTGTTTCTCTAGAAGTGCTGCTTCCGAGTTGAGAAGGTCAAGACTGATATACCAGAGGCCAGATCCACTGGCCTCTTCTCAACCTTATCTTGATTTCTCAGTCCTATTTGGCACTGAGGTCCACCTTCTGTTTGAGTTTCTTTCCTCTGTTGACCTTTACTCTTTCCCATCCAGTATTTCTTTGAGGGCTACTTGCATCAAAATAACTCCAGGAGGGTAGGGACATATGGTAGTCAGGATCCAAGCTGCCCCTCCACCCTGATTTTGTCTCCCGTCACTTCTGTGAACTCTCCTCTCACAGTAAATTGGACTCATCTATGTAACCAATAGGATTTTGCAGAAATGACAAATGTGACTTCTGAGCCTGGGTCATGAAAGATACTGTGGTCTCTGCCTTGCTCTCTTGGATCACCTGCGCTAGGGGAAGCTGGCTGCCACTTGATGAGGACACTCATCTTGGAATCAGAGCTTCAGGCCCAGATAAGTCTTCAGATATCTGGCTTACAACTTGATGGCAGCCGTGCGAAAGGCCTCGAGCCACCCAGCTGAGCTGCTCACAGATTTTTGATTTCCGGAAACCATGAGATCAAAAATGTTGCTGTGTTAAGATGTGAAATTCTGGGGTTATCTCTCATGCATCAGTAGATAATGAAGGGAGTGTTCTCTTTAGATTGTATGTTCCTGCTGAATCTGGTTTTCTGGGGAGGGGTCTAGGAATCTGCATGAATGTCTCTGGGTGATTCTTTGACCCTCTAGAGTTTGAGAACCACTGCTCTTTTTTTCACTGACTGCTCTCCCTCTTCCTTCCCTCTCTCCATTCCTTCCTTCCCCTACAGTACAGTTCCCAAAAGCTCTGACCAGGGCCTCTTCTCTTTTTATTGTGCACTCCCCAAGCAAGTACATCTATTCTGTGGCTTTAACAGACAGACTTGGAGCAACCCGTGGACCTACTTCTTCCACACCAAGCCCTCTTCAAAGCTCCTAAGCCCTATTTTCCAACTGCCTGATATCTGTGTGTGTATTTCCCTCCAGCAAGTCAAACTCAGTATGTCCAACTTTGAATTCATAACCATCCTCATGAAACCTTTTCATTTGTGTTCCCTATTTTTCATAGTAATTTATAGCTTAGTCTCCTAGGCTTGATATCAAGCCTTGATATCATCCTTGCATCCTCTTTTTCCTTACCCTCAACACATTCGAAGATCTGACAGTCCTCCTCTTCAGTCCTCCATTCTCCCATGGCCACTGCCACCACTCTGGTTCACACGTCATTACCCCTTACCCGGCCTGATGTGATGGCTGCTCCATTGTTTTCTCACTCTTCTCTTTCCCCACAACCTCTTCCATTCCAACCTTCAATCCACAACCTCTCCGCTGTCCTTTGAATAAAGTTTAAACTCCTTGGTATGGCATGTAAGGTCCCTAACAGTGAGGCCCTAACAGGATGTTCTACGTTTATTATTAATAGCCATCTCCTAACTCACCCCTAAACGCACATACTCTCTCGGCACAAGACATATGACGTTATCCATTATTTCCCAAACATGCCTTGAAGGGGTCTATATCTTTTCTCATACTATTATGGCCCCTAGAGAATTAAAATTCTCCTTTGAGAATAAAAAAAAAATCATACTGTAAAGCCCATTGCAAAATTTATTTGTGATGCAGTTGCAGTGGTAGATGTAGTTCATGTCCACACTCTCTCATCCCACTCCCCAAACCAGGTCAGGAGAAGGCAGGGGGAGAGCGTGGGTGCAAACCCCATTGAGCTTGCAGCTACTTTGTTGCCTTCGGACATGAAAAAGGCATTTTCAGCTTCCTGTGGGTCTTCACCTGCTTTAGCTACACAGGTTGTACTTTTGTGAAAAGACGCACTCATTATTCATTTATTGAGCTGATAAGCATTTATTAACCCTGTCCTAGCATTATGGTGGATATCAAAGTTAAGACCTAGTTCCTGCTCTTTGTCAACTCTGGTAGAGAGTAGCAATTGGCCAGAAGATACTAAAATATCAGGGGACTTCACGGGTAAAGGAAATCACCTCTAGGTTGGAAGGGTGGGGAGTGGGGATAAGTAATTGCCTACCTTCCTTTCCTTGAATGTAAGCTCCAGAAGGGCAGGCATCTTTGTTTGGTTCAAGTCTGTATTTCCAGTAGCTATATCAGCAACCTACACAGAGTAGGACCCAAGGTATATCTGTTGAATGAACGGGTGACTGAATAAAAACTTTTATGTAGAAGAAGTTTAGGTTCGGGTTCATCACTGTGAGCTTCTTAAAGGCTGAGATGATAGCCATTTGCATTTTTATGGATTTGCATTGTGTTCAGCATACCTTAGGCACTCAATAAGTGCTGGATGAATGTCAAGTGATTCCATAGTGAGGTTTGTTTTCTCTCACCCCTTCCCTGGTGTCATTAAGTGTTAGCCTTCCTGAAGAAAATATTTATGCTAAATTGACGGTGGTTTTAAAGGTAAGAGTCTTGGGGCTTCCCTGGTGGCGCAGTGGTTGAGAGTCCGCCTGCCGATGAAGGGGACGCGGGTTCGTGCCCCGGTCCGGGAGGATCCCACATGCCGCGGAGCGGCTGGGCCCGTGAGCCATGGCCGCTGAGCCTGCGCGTCCGGAGCCTGTGCTCTGCAATGGGAGAGGCCACAGCGGTGAGAGGCCCAAATGGTAAGAGTCTTTAAGAAACCAAGAAAAAAGGGCAAGGTGAAAGAAGATGAGACAAGATAAAAAGGTCAGGAAAATAACATTTTTAATGTAATTAACTACTGAAAGTGTTCCTGAAACCACTGGTTTACCTTTACCCAAGAGTCAACCAAAATGGAAAATCTGACTATATGTGACATTGTTAAACTATCTCATTAGCAACACTTGTTTGATTTAATCCAAGAACCAAATATTACTATATAGAGGTCAAAGCTTAAAGTTATTGAAGACTTACCCAATTCAGAATTAAATAAAAAGGCCAAAGGCCCGGAGAATATTTATGCTGCTGTTCTTTTTTCCCCCCAGTGATTTAAATTTAACTAACTGAAATTATATTCTAAGTATCAGATATTTATGCCAGGCTCTGAAGTGGCAGCTAATTTGCATACTGAAATTACTTGAGACTTGTTTTAGTGAGAAGCCCATTGGGTGCAGAAATAATTGCTGGGGAAGAATCAAAAGCAGGAGAACATGATGGTCTTTGCCCTGAAGCAGCTCACCATGTAAGCAGGTGAAACAGATATGAAGAAAGCAGGGGCTGGGGGGCTGGGGGTGGGGGTGGGGGGGAAGAAGTAAAGAAATATTTGAGTTCAGATTCATTTACAGCCTTTTGGCACAGCCTGCTAGTTGGCCATTGAAATCTGAGCTTTCCTTCTTCAGAAACGGTTGTCCCTGGGACTACATTTCCCAGCGCCCTTTGCATCTATGTGAGATTATGTGACTAGTTGGCCATGTGACCTCATTCTGGCCAATGGAATGTGGGCAGAAAAGATGTGGACCACTTTTAGGCCTGGACCCTATGCCTTACCCTCCTTCTTCTATGGGCTGATATAACTTTTTTTTTTTTTTTTTAATTGTACTGTCTTGTCCCAGTTTTGAAGCCCTGAATAGAGGCTGGTCAGTCAGTTTCCCTTCTTAAACAGCCTATTAAGTCCACATCCCAAACCACTTCACTTGCTGGGCCCTAACACTCTGGGGCCAGGAAACATATACCCTAATTGCCCCAGAGTCAGGTACCGGACAACTAGGGGTAACCCCTATGCCCAGAGCCCCACCCCCAAATTATTCAACTTAGCCAATCCACAGGAAGACCGTGAAGCCTAGCTAACCCCACCCCACTTGCCATAAATCAGCTGCCCCCTAGACCCCCAGCCTGCCGTTACTCTGTTCCTGGGTACAATCCCCTGTGTGGCCCTGCCTAGCAATCTTCTCTTGTTCAGAGCTCTAAGAATCAGAGAATTTTGCCTTTCATTTATCCAAGTGTCATTGTGTTGGGTCTCACCATCTTTAAATCTTGTAAAACAGCTGAAATGGCAGTGATCACAGATTCTTGGAAACTATGTTGATGATGACAAAGTTGCCTTCTGTCTGCTCCTGAATGTCTTCCTCTAATTCTCCCATCCCTGCCCCACCGTCAGTGCCCTGCACGATCCTATGAAGAGAAAGGAGCTTCTGTTATGTTGTTACTTGTTTTGGCTTATCGGTTATGTCAGTCTAGCCTACTATAATTATTATAGGAAAACAACCAACCCATTGCTAGGGATATAGTATGAAATGAGGAAGGCTCCAGAGAGAGACAAGGGAAGCTATGGGCTATGAGGAGGGGAGCTCAGGGTTGATCTTTTACAAAATGGCAAACTAGTTTTGCAGTTAGTCCTTACTGGCTATCCCTCCACTCCTGTCCAAGGAAATGCTTCAGTCAAAAGATGCCTTATGCGGATAGATCTCCATTATCTCTAGTTTCAAAAAATATACCATCAGTGCATGGTATTCTCAAAGTTAACTTCATGTCCTTAGGCCCCAGGTTCATTCTGACCTTCTCCTCTTCTATGTTTATCTTTTTCCCCTCCTATCTTTTCCTTTGCATTGCAAATTAACTTCTAACTATCTAAGCATTACATAATAGTATTCTCAACAAAATTATATACAAATAAATAAATTAAATAATGAAAGTAAAATATAAATTATAGAAATAAAACTATTCTTTGATTAATCCTCCCCAACAATTCCATCTGCTCTCACCAACCCAGATGCAACCCCACTGTCTTCTGTGCATGGTTTCAGACACTTTTCCTTTTTATTCACATTAGTTGATAGAAAATCTATGGTACTGTTTTTCCGTAAATCATGTCTTACTGTCCATTTTGTCCCACAATTTGCTTCTTTCACCCAACAATGTTTTGGAGAGTTCTCCATGGTCCTACATGGAGATCTAGTTTATACCTAATGACTACATACTGTTCCTTAGTGTGACTGTACCACAATTCCTTTAGTCATTCCATTATTCAGGGTGTCTCCAATTTTCCACCATTACATAAATATCTGCAGTGAACATCCTGGGACATGCTTGCCTGAGTACTTGGTCCTGGGTGCTCTTCAGGTGCTTTCTAGGGGATCCCATTTAAGCCTCTCAGCAGCTGTATGAAGTAAGTACTGACATCATCTTTGCTTAGTGGGTGAAGTGTTTGAGGTGAACTTGCCAGGGCTTCTTTAGGGGTAATAATGAGTGGTGCGTTTGCAGGGCAGTTTACCCTCCTCTAAGCGTAACATGTTTTAAGGACACCAAAGGCTTTGTTTTAATCAGGTACAGTAAGACATGTAGACATGGAAATGACTGTCAGGAAAGAGGTGTTTTTCTTTATACTCACAATTCCCTAGAAGCAGGAGGCATGGCAAATTATGCAGGGCCACTTGGGGAAGCACCAGGACTGGCCAGGAGGCAGAGGGAGTGAGGGGTGCAGTGGGGAATGTGTGGTTTTCATGGGAAGGAATGGTGAGGTGGGTAAACAAGTTTATAATAGGCTAGTTTGAATAATTTCAGTGGGCTCTGAGGCATAGGGGCTGTCCCTAGTTGTCTGGTACCTGGCCCTGTGGTGATTATGTCAGGGGGATAGTAACTCTAAGTGTGAGAGACCATAAAGGAGGTACTGGGGTGTGTGGGCTCTAGTTTACTATCTCTAGGAATTGCTTAGCCCTGGGAAGGGCAGTCTCTCCAGGGTCAGCAAGGCCCCAGGTGTCAAAGCATCAGAATACAGAAAATAAAAGACATGGTTAATACATAGCGATTTACACTCGTACCAGCAGAATATGGGAATTCCCCTTTCCCTGCATCATCACCAAACACTTGATGTTATTAGACTTATATGTGTAGTCCATCTGATAGGGGAAAATAGTGCCTGTTGTTTTAATTGGCATGTTCTCATTAATTAGTGATGTTGAGTACCTTTCACGTATCTTTGGTCCAATGGTGAATAGTCCATTCCTGGCTCCTCTCTCCAATTTATTTCCACTCCTCCACAGTCTTCTCTCTTTTTCTTCAGATACAAACCAAACTTCCCTCCATGACTTTCCAAGCCTTTCTCAGTATGGCACAGGTGCTTTTTGGAAGCTTTACTTCTTGGCATTTCCAAACTTGTCTTCTAAATTCCACACTTGGTCTCTTTCCCCACCCCCTCCTTCCTGGTCTTTACACAAGCTGTTCCCTCTGCCTGGAAACTCACTGCACCTTCTCTTCCTTTTCTTCCCTTTACACACACACACACACACACACACACACACACACTTCTATTCATACAACGTATGAAGTCACCCCCAGGATCCTTTTCCAGCACACTCCATCCTATCTGCTTTACAATCTTAGCACTTAGCCCGTGACCCTGTAATTGCAGATTTACTTTTCTACTCTCTCCATAGGTTATAAACTGGTTGAAGACAAAGATTGTGTCTTTTATATTTTTGCATCCTCCACACCTAGTACAATGACTGAAACATGTCAAGTACCCGAGAATACATCTTGAATGGAGGAAGAATGGGTGAGAGGTGACTGAATGAGCACTTTTTAAAATTTAAGTATAGTTGATTTACAATGTTTCAGGTGTACAGCAAAGTGATTCAGTTATACATATACACATATATATATTCTTTTTCAGATTATTTCACATTATAGATTATTATAAGATATGGACTATCGTTCCCTATGCTCTACAGTAGGTCCTTGTTGTTCATCTGCTTTACATATAGTAATGTGTATCTGATAATTCCAAATTCCTATTTTGTCCCTCCCTCCTTTGGTAATCATAAGTTTGTTTTCTATGTCTGTGAGCCTATTTCTCTTTTGTAAATAAGTTCATTTGTATCATTTTTTTAGATTCCACATATAAGAGATATCATATATTTGTCTTTGTCTTCTCTGACTGACTTCACTTAATATGATAATCTCTAGATGGACCTATGGCAGGGGGACAGTGCTGGCATGGTACCAGCATGTTGCTGCAAATGGCATTATTTCACTCTTTTTTATGTCTGTGTAATATTCCATTATATGTATATGTGTGTATATATATATATATATATATATATATACATATACATATAAAACACTTCTTTATCCATTCATTTGTGTATCAACATTTAGGTTGCTTCCATGTCTTGCCTATTGTAAATAGTGCTGCTATGAACGTTGGGGTACATGTATCCTTTTCGAATTAGAGTTTTTGTCTTTTCCAGATATATGCCCAGGAGTGGGATTGCTGGATCATATAGTAACTCTATTTCCAAATGAGCACTTTTATCCTGTTCCACACTCCAGCCTTGGAAGGGTGTCTCCTCACTGAGTGTGTTATCCATCCAGGACAGAGGTGGTGGGTGGGTCATATGCTTTGACAATTCTAGATCTGTACTCAAAACCAGCATGTAGTGCAATGCTAAGCTATGTTCTAGAATGTCCTGAGCTCATTAAATGGGTTGTGTTTGATTCTGTGTTTTCCTGGATGGGCAGGATTGAGGAAACCCAGAGAGAAGAGAGAATATCAACTGACTTCAGTCTGGTTTTCAATGCCAGGGCAAGATTGGTGGGGAAAGTCTCCTTTCCTTCTGCTGTTAATCAGTTAATTCAGAAAATAATTCTTGATTGCTCTGCTGTGTTCCAGGCTCTATGTTTAGCAATAGGTGGACCAAGTAGAGAAACACTTGCTCCCAGAGAACTCACAATCTACTCAGAGGCACGGTACCAGTCTGCTAAGTGCAAGCACACTGGGATGAATGAAAAGGTGTGGGCTGTGGGAGGTGCTTCGTGGAGATAATGTTTAGACACTGAGGGTTGATAGGACTGTGAAGCAGTGTGTCTTCAAAGCTGGCATTCTGGGGTTCAGGGGCACAGGAGCTGAGAGGTGCTCAGGAGGGAGGATGGAAGGGCCACAGAGCAGAGTGGTAGAGTGTGGTTGATGCCATGCTGGACATAAATCCTTTCAGACACTTCCTGTTCAAGTGCCATCGTGTCCTTTCTCTGCTCACAAACCTCCAATGGCTTCTCTTCTCACTCTGAGTAAAACCCAGATCCCTGCCAATGCCTCTAAGGTCCACCTCAGTAGGAGACCTCTCCGACCTCAGCCCCCCCTAGTTGTCTGCATCACTCACTCACTCCAGCCTCATTGACATCCTTCCTGTTTCCTGTCCACAACAGGCATGCTCCTGCCTCAGGGACATTGCGTCTGCTCTCCCCTTGCCTGGAAATGCTTTTCTCTCAGAAAACTGCATAGCTCACTCCTTCAGGTTTTTACTTAAATGCTACCTTCCCAGTAAGGGCTTCCCTGCCTACTTTATGAAAAATTTAAGCCTCGATCTTTGCACACCACATGTGATAGACTGCCAGTTTCCCGTGACCCCTTCAGTCCACTCTCTTCTTGCTTCTGGTCACCTGTTTGCCCCATAAAGACTACATTTCCCAGCTTCCCTTGTAGCTAGATATGATCATGTGACTAGGTTCTCACTAATGATAGGTGAGAGAGTTAATTTTTGTGTAACTCCTGCCTCCCTTGCCTGAAAGGAAATTGTTTGCCTTAGATTCCCTTTTCTTATCACTCTCCCTCAGACTGGACCCCAGACAGATCAGTGACCCAGCTTCAGTCCCACACATGAGGACAGTATCTTAGAGGATGGCAGAATAATGAGGTAGAAGGAATCTGGGTCCCGGAATGACCCTATGGAGCAGAGATGCCCCATCCACCTAGAATAGTAAGACATTCACATAAGGGAGAGAAACTTCTATTTAAGTTACTGAATATTTGGATCACTTTGTTGTAACGACTCTGCCTATGCTCTAACCTACACATCTCCTCTATAAATTCCCTGATTTATTATTCTGCCTAGTACTTCACACCATCTAACACTCCCAATATTTTCTTCTTTTGTTTATCATGTGTTCCTTAAGTAGACTGTGAGTTCTTCCAGGGCAGGGGGTTTAGCATCTTTGTTCACTACTGCATCTCCAGCACCTAGTACAGTGCCCAGTTCATAGTAGGTGCTCAGTGAATATATTTGGAATGAAATGTTATTGTCCACTGAAAATGAAATCAAAGGCTGTGCCGTGAATACAGAGCTTCAGTAAGTTTTGAAAAAAAATCCTAGGGCAAGGTGGGGGGCAGTAAGAGGATGGGAGAGGGGAGGGGAAAATGAGTGAAAACAGTGAGGAACGTCATTCATGGAGGGTTGAGAGAAGCGTGGCGTCCGAGGAGGGGTGGAGTTTTTAATCAGGTCAGAAAAGCCCCTCGGCTCTCCTGTGTTTGGGAGGGAGGCTCTGGGGGCTTTGCTTCAGCATGTCTCCCCACTGGTATTGGTTTTGGCACTGACTTTTATATGAAAGAGGAAGAAAGATTAAGTTTTTCCCCATTTAGCAGGAAGGAAGTCATGCTCTCTCCTGCATTCCACCTACCCTTATTCTCATCCTCTTGAGAAAAATCTATATCCTAATATTCAGGATAACTTGCCTAGAATCCTTGAGGTGGAAGGTATTCACAGCAATAGCTGTGACGTATTGGGAAAACCATTAGGATGGAACTGAACTGCTTTAGATTTAACCTGACGCCTTCCTAGGCTGGGTGGTCGTGAGTAAATGGATTGAACTCCTTTGTCTTTAGCATCCTCGCCTGTAAAATGAGTGTAACACTGGACACTGAATAGTGTCCGCCCAACCTCCTGTACCTCAGAATGTGACTGTATTTCAAGACAGGGCCTTTAAAGAGGGAATAAAGTTAAAATGGGGTTGTTAGAGTGGTCTCTAATCCGATATAACTGGTGTCCTTATAAAAAAGATTAGGACACACACACACACACGCACACAGAGGGAGACACCAGACACTTGCACACACAGAGGGGTGACCATGTGAGCACACAGCAAGATGGTGGCCATCTGCAAGCCAAGGAGAGCAGCTTCAGAAGAAACCAAACCTGCTGACACCTTAATCTCAGACTTTTGGCCTCCAGAACTGTGAGAAAATAAATCTTTGTTGTTTTATGACACCTAGTGTGTGATATTTTGTTATGACAGTCCTAGAAACTAATACATGAGATAATGTGGAAAGCTAACAAAAGGGTGTGCTGTACCTGCACTCAAATACTTGTCTTCTAAAGTTGCATTAATAGAAGCAAATATGTAAAACACAGGATGTGCCAGTCCTGTCGTATGCTGGTCGGAACCCATAGAGTGAATGTGGAATCCCCTTCTGGAAACAAACTGATTGCTTGGGGGCGGGTGGCCATTGTGAAACTGGGTCCCATCCAGAGAAAGGCTACAAGGCTGGCGAGGAGTCTAGGCACTGTTACACTGTGCGAAGTAGCTAAGTTTAACCCAGAGAAAGGAAGAGTTAAGGGGACATAAAGCCATCTCCAAATGGGTAAAGCACTGTCTTAAGGAAGAGGAATTCCATCTAGCTGTGTGGGCCCAGATGGGAGAGCCGGAACCAGTGTGTAAAAGTTTCAGGGAGGTAGGTTTCAGTTCAGTACAAAGAGGGCTTTTCTAAGACAGCTGTGGGCAAACATTACAGGCTTCCTCAAGTATTCCATGAGGCTGCATGACCACTTAGCAGAAATGTCAGAGGGGGGACTCAAGCACAGGTCCTGTGTTTGCACCAGATAAACTTGGATGTTTATTTCAATCCTGATATTCTCTGTACGACTGGATTGTACTTATCAGCTGGAGAACAGGTCTCAATAGTGCTTAGACATATCTCTTATGATTATAAAGACATACACATGGTCAACAAATGTTTCTGAGTTTGTTGATTTGACGGCTTATTAGAAAGCTTTAGAAAATTTACTGAGAAAAACAATTACATAAGTATTCAAACTCTAGAGGTCAGTCATAGGACCTTGGAAGCATGGGTACCCAACTAAGATTCTGGTGCCCCAAAGCACAAGCTTCAGCAGAAACGAACCTGTGCAAGTGAAAAATCTTAAACTTATCCTATACAAAGCTGCCATCTCAGTTTTACAAAGCAAAAATAAATAAATAGAAAAAGTGCTGAATTAGATTTGTTTACTAAAAGTTAATCTATCCTGAAAGAATTTGTTAAAATTACTCCCAGTAAGAGTCGACAGAGTAAAAGCTGTAATTTCCTGACTACCATCAGTATGTGAGATTTGGGGAAAGCCGACGGAAGCAGAGGATGATTTGGTGGCGGTATCCGAAACATGGTTTTCATATCCACAAATTGCTACAGAATAATGGGGTGCCGCTGGTTCTAAAGTGCTGCCTACCTGCACCACCTCATCAGCTCACACCCCTTAACTACCGTGGCTGGGACGGAGGCCCTCGGAGCCAGGCAGGCCGAGGAAGACCAGTTTTGCGCAGGGCCAGCGGGCGGCCAGAACCAGTGGGGAGTGAGTTGCACCCTTCTGCGGGCTGGGCTCGGGCACCAAAAGCCGCAGAGAGACAACACCGACAAGGCGAACTCTCTCCAGATAAACTTGGATGGTTCCGAGGCAAACACCTTCGAACCCCTTGGGTTCCGATCCACAGCCCCAGAAGCACCCCCCCGCCGCCCCCTCCTCCGTACTCCACCTTCTGCAGCGGCACCGAGGACCCTCCCTCTCCCCGCAAGGAGAGCGCGCGCCGGGCGGAGGTTCGGAGGGGCCAGCGCATCCCCCAGACAGGCTCAGAGTCCTCCTGCACAAGCCTGCGGCTCGCAAAAGGGCAAATATCAAGGGAGCGGGGGAGGGGGAAGAGTGTCATTCGGGCTCGGAGCGGACACGCAGAGCCTTGGTGGGACCTGGTGAGGTGCGGAGAGCTAAACGCAGGAAAGGAAGAGACTTTGGCAATTGGCCGTCCCCCGCCCCGCCCACGTGAACCCCGTCGGTGGTGAGGGTCTTGGGGTGGGGACCGGCCGGGCTGTGCACTCTTGTCCCACGGGTTGGAGCCACCACCGCGGCAGCAGCCTAAAGCGGAGCCCTCTCCCGCGCCGTGCCGCGCTCTGGGGGCACCAGAGGACGCGCGGAGGCCGCGGCGGCCACCCGGGCTCGCGCGCAGCCCAGGCGGAGACCGCCGTTCTGCGCCAGGAAAGGGGCGACCCGGCCCTAGGCCTGTGCCGACAGGTGCAGGCGCGCGGGCTTCCGATTGGTTGCGGCGGCGGCGGGTCCCTTCCCCCTCCCCGCGCTGGCGGGGCCCCTTCCCCAGCCGCGGCGCTGGCTGGGTCTGCGGAGGCGCGTGCCCGCCGCGTGCGTGTCCGGGCTGCGCGCCTCCGCCCCGCCCCCGCCCCCTCCCTCTCTCCGCGCCGCCGCCGCGCGCTCGGGAGCTCAGGTAGCGGGCGCGCGGGTGACTCCTCGGGGGCGCGCGGCCGGACTACCGTCCTCCCCCGCGCAACTCCCGCACCCGTCCGCTCCCGGAGCCTGGGGAGGGAGAGCGCGGGCGGGGGGAGCTGGAGCCGGGCGCCGCCGCCGCCGCCGCCGCCGCCGCCGCCGCCGCCGCCGCCGCCGCCGCCGCCGCCGCCGCCGCCGCCGCCGCCGCCGCCGCCGCCGCCGCCGCCGCCGCCGCCGCCGCCGCCGCGGCTTCCGTCTCGCTCGCTCGCGCAGCGGCGGCAGCAGAGGTCGCGCACAGATGCGGGTTAGACTGGCCGGGGGAGGAGGCGGAGGAGGGAAGGAAGCTGCATGCATGAGACCCACAGGTAAGACCGAGAGCCCCGGAAGGGGCTTTCCATCCCGGGGAGGCGCTCGCAGGCCGAGGAGGGGGAGTTGGTGCCTGGTTCTGCTCCCCGAGGGAGGAATTTTTTGACAGCGCGGAGAAATCTCACTGGGGACTGGGCAGTAGGACCCATCCCGATCCTGGGGAAAACCAGAGAAGTAGCTGGGGGGATCCGGTGCCACCTCGTGAGATTGCTAGGAGTGAAATGTGTAGGCCCGGGGAAAAGTGTTTTTTCAGCCCCGAGAGGCTGGAAGGCTTTAGACTTTCCTGTCGTGGTCACAGCCGCTGAATCCGGGGGACCGGCACGGAGCCAATGTGCGCTAACCCCTGCCCTCCCACCCCTCCTCCATCCCTCCCGCACGCGCAGCATCCCGCGGCGGCAGTTACTCAGTGTACCCCGCGCTGGGGAGAAGAGGGGGCGGGGGCCGCGCGGGTGAGGAATGGGAAAGGAGCAGGGGAAGCCGAGGGTCCCGGTCCCAGGGCGGAGGAGGGGGAGCGTGGCCCCCGGCGCCCTGGCAGCCTGGGGTATCGTCGTGTTCGCTCTTGGTTGCAGACTCTTGCAAGCCGGATGCCCTCTGTGGATGAAAGATGTATCATGGAATGAACCCGAGCAATGGAGATGGATTTCTAGAGCAGCAGCAGCCTCAGTCCCCCCAGAGACTCTTGGCCGTGATCCTGTGGTTTCAGCTGGCGCTGTGCTTCGGCCCTGCACAGCTCACGGGCGGTGAGTGACCCCGCCGTGGTGGGGAGGGCCTGGGACGGCAGGGAAGGGGAGCCTGGCTGGCAGGATAGCCTTGCCACTACGCCCCTCCTACACCCCACACTTCTGGGGTACCCGAGAATCCGAGGAGCCCCTGTGTCCCAGCCTGAGACCACCCTTCTTCAAAACCCCTGGAGTTCCCAGAAAATTCCTCTGTGGAGCCTGCATAGATTCACACACCCACATTCTGTCTGGAGCTTCCCACCAGCCGCCCATCCTGGCTTCTCTGAAGGAAAGACAATAAGCCTGGCCCATTATTCTCACTTTGGCCAAGAGAGAGAGAGAGAAAGAAAGTGGTGTATTTGTGGCGAACGTGTGTTTGTGGACCTTTGACCCTGGTCTGTGCCCTCAGCAGGGAGAGGTCAGTTTTCAGCTTCTGGATTTAGGCCAGAGTTGCAAGAACCACCTTTGTGAATGTAAAGGGTCTGGAAATGTGACCAGACTGGCTGCAGGACAGCTTTATTTGAAAGTTAACTTTCTCTTTGCCTTGGGAGGTGGTGTGTTCAGGCATGCCCGTGCATGTTGACGGTGGGGAGGGGATGCACAGTTGTTCCTTCAGATGTGTTTCTGGAGAACTGTTTGGCTTATCCAGGTCTGAGTTACAGGGGGAATAAAGTCGAGTGCTTTTCTATGAAGTGGAAGTTAGCTGAAATCAAATTCAGAGCCTCAGTCCTCAGAGGCGGCTGATATCTGACGTATTCGGTTCTGGCGGGGAGGGCTGTCTTTTGGTTGTGGTAGAAGAAGATGGATGGCATTCCTGTCTGAATTTCAGAGCCTAAGGGTCTTTCTGCCACCACTGCTCTTTGCCGTCCGTTCCAGATTTCCTGTGAGAGCTTGCTGATGTGGGCATATTAAAAGGACAGAATCATGTTTCTGGAGCTGAAAAACTGTTAATCTACAAAGAAATTATAATTGGTGGAAAAGCAGGTATTGATTGATAACAAGTAAACCATTTTAGTGTTTTAAAATATTGCCGTTTTAGAGAATTCAAAGGTGAAGATGGAAATAATGAGTGAAAAATTAGTAGAAGTGGGGGAGGGCACTACCAAGTTGGGCTTTAACACAGAGGAATCAATAACCCAGGCGTTGCACTTAGAGGTCTGAAAGATGCCAGGAGTCTAAAGGAGCTTCCTGTGATGTGCATGTTTATCGGAATTAGTGAGAAAACACTCACTTTGGATGGGGGACCCGGTTTTGGTTTTTCAACAAGGGGTAACTTTTTTGGTGCTCCCTTTTTTTATAAAAATGTCTCTGAGGCAGGTGTCCTCTTCATAGAGACCAAGGTCAAGTGGGATGGCAGGCCAGCACCTGTGTGGCCTGCCAGGGCTCTGGTCACAGCCTCTGTCCGCCCGTGAGCTTTAGCTCCACTTGGAGGGTGACTGAGACCAGGTGAGCAGGACAGCCTCGAGCAGGGCCTGGTCATCACCTCCCCTCTTCCCTTTTCTTTCCTCCAGTTCTAGCTGTCATTTCCTTAAACCAGGTGCACGTGATTCTCCATCCTCTCTGTTCCTTTCTCCAGTGTAGGTGACAGGTTAGTCAGGGTTCATCTGTGTGTGTCTTGACTGTTGTTATTGGAAGTGTGAGGTGTGAGCACAGCCTGGACTTGGCTGGCTCTTGGTTCTGCCATTTGTGTTTACAGAGCGTCCCCCCACTCAAGGATCTCAGAGCTCAGTACACAGCACAGCCCCCTCAGTCTCACATTAGTCACCTGTGCGGTTGTACAACACGTCTTTTACTCCCCTCTTCCGAGAAGCAAAGATATCAACAGAAAGATCCAGGGCCTTAAAGAAGGCGGGACGAGGGTTGCCTGTTACCTCTCCCTTCTTTTTTTTCTTCTTTTTTTTTTGCGGTACGCAGGCCTCGCACTGTTGTGGCCTCTCCCGTTGCAGAGCACAGGCTCCGGACACGCTGGCTCAGCGGCCATGGCTCACGGACCCAGCCACTCTGCAGCATGTGGGATCTTCCCAGACCGGGGCACGAACCTGTGTCTCCTGCATCTGCAGACGGACTCTCAACCACTGCGCCGCCCGGGAAGCCCTACTTCTCCCTTCTTAGTTCCCACACGCTGCAGAAAGGCTGGCCATCAGCTTTGTGTCATCTGGAACTCCCTCAGGCTGAGTGTGATTTCTGGAAGATGATTTATCATTTCAGAATTCTTCCATGAATAAACAGTTTGGGTGGAAAAGCGTGGTGGAGGATGTTCTATGGAGTTTACTGTACGGAGATTTCTTTCTTAGGAAAGAAGTCCACGTGGAGGCTACAGGGTGGTTTCATTAAAGCAAATTCATTTTAATTCTAGACCAGTGCTTCTAAAATTTTAATGTACTTATGAATCACTTGGGATCTTGCAAAACGGCAGATTCTGGTTCAGCTGGTCTGGGGTGAGCCTGAGAGTCTCCGTTCCCAACAAGCTCACAAGTGATGCAGTCGCTGCTGGTCTCAGGACCACACTTTGATTAGCAATGCTTTCGACGAAGAAGTCCTTAAAACAAATTGGTTCTGACTCGAGACTTTCTGCCGTCTCTCTCAAATACCCAAATACAAATGGCCTGTGAAGAGGCAAAAGTCTCACCCAAGCGTCTAATCTTTAGGTGATACACAGAACTGAAAGTCAGCCCTCAGAGAGTGCTGTCTTTTTTTTTTTTTTTCCAACCATGAAAAGGTGCCTATTTAATAGACGCTGTTCTGAAATGTGGATTTTCATTTTTGATTGCTTTCAATGGAAAAGGAACATGACAATAGCAAGATATAATAGTCTCAGCTAGGAGGGAAAAAAAGAAGAGCATGTGCCCAATACAGGAGTTACAGAAAAAGCCTGAACTAGAAAGGGAAAAATTGAGCAAGTGATCAGCTGAAGAAAAGGAGGGAAGAGAACTCTGTCAAAAACGAAGTGCTTTCTCCTAGAAAGCCAGAGGTTCAGTTCAATTCTCAGAGCCCTAAGGGAGCTTTAATGAGCCTGAGTTGGCCTGAGGTGACTTTTGGACGGCTCTTTCCAGGTTGCCGTTTATATATTTGGAAAGAGGACCCACATTGGGGGCCCCTAAAACCATATACTGTGAGAGGAGTAACATCAGGTTTATAGGGAGACACAGGGCCTTGCTGTTCCCAGAATCTGGACGCAGCACAGCTTCGGCTGCTTCTCTCTTCTTCCCTCGCAGTATGTGTTCCCTGAGATGGTTTTTGGGTATTTGAGGTCTGCCTGGAGTGGTCCACCCAGGCTAGAGGAAGAGAGCTAAGAGTTTGCTTTATGTTTAGGTCCTTGAAGGCGAACTCATTAGTACAACCTTATAGTATCAGGAACACTGGCCACGCTCTGCTACTTGATAGCTTTGGGGGTTTGGGCATTGGAAGCCTCAGTTTTCTCATCCATAAAATGAGGGTGATGCTGCCTAACTTTTGGGGTTGCTGTGAGGGATGGGAGTCGTGAACACACTCAGTAAATGTAGACAGTAGTGAGCAGGGGGCTAACCAATCTGTAACCTTCCCGGCCTTTGTTTTATTCATTCAGTAAAACCTGTGACAAGCACTGCTGTATATAATGTTCTTTTCCCCTAGAAGAACCCTTCCTTCCTCTCTATTTTTTGCCCAGTGAACACATTTCTCTTTAAGACCCAACTTAAAATGCCATCATCTCTTTCATATTTCATTTCCCCCCTGCACTAGGTATAACCCTTTGTCCTAGTGTCATCTCATCCACTAGAGCATAAGCCCATTGAAGGCAAGAACCTTGACTTTATTTTCATGTCCCAGGCACCCAGCACAGCATCTGACACACAGAAGATGCTCAGCTAATGCTGACTGACAGCAAGAAAAGACATTCCCAAATTGCTGACACACCGTTTAGAAAATAATTACCATGGGCGGTTACCAAAGTACTACAAGAGTGTCATGGCGATTGAGGCCAGTTCCACTTGGAGGAGGCCTGGGAGGTTGGAGGAGAACTCAGGAAAGCTTCTAGAGAAGAGGTGGCACTTAGGATGAGATCTGAGGGAGGCAGTGGTTGGAGCATCTCAGGGGAGAGACACCTTGTGCAGAGGTGTGGAGGTGGTGACGTCATTGAACTGTTCAGGGAGACAGAACAGTCTGGATCATCTAGAACATGGTAGACCTGCAGGGAACCAGTAGGTAAGGAGGAGGAATAAATAGTTTGGGACCCAATCATAAGCCCCCGTGAGGATTCCGAGTGTCGCACGGCAGGCAGTGGGAACCACTGAAGGGTTTAGAGCAGGAACGTGATATCATCTGAGCTATGCTCCGTTTCCTTTCTCTGCTTCCAAGTCTCTGACCCAGGGCACTCCCCGTTGGGCTGCCCTGTCTGCACATCAGAGTTGTGGCACTAGTACTGCTGGCTTAAGCTCCTGGAGGTCTTTGTTTGGGCCATGTGGCCGTAGCATTGAGCTGTGTACCAGCAGGCAGGAACAAATGCTGTCTGCCCAGCTCACTGAGTTGGAGGTGCCAGTCTCTTGGAGTTTGAGAAAGATTTCTTACGTGGTAGAGCGTAAGCTTCTCCTGCAATGTTATGTCTAAAAGCCTCAGTTTCAACCTGTACTTAATTCAGTCTATAAACAAAAGTCCCAGCGCCTCAAATTATAAAGCATGTTTCTTCAACAAAAGGCCACTCTAATATAAGCAGCATGGAAACGCTTTTGATTTATCCCCGAGGTGAAATCGGAAAGCTCTGGGAGACAGGAGAAGGATTTCATACCACAAATAGCGAATCTCTCATCTCAGAGGCCTGAAGTGGCAAGTAGGAGAGAGTCAGTGGTTCTTTAATTCCTGAGAGTAACAAAGAGTGTAGGTGAAGATTGCTCTCCAGTAAATATGGATTAGATACGGGAAGAAAAGCACCCACGTGACACTCTTCCTGGTGTCAGAGGCATATTTCAAAAGCTTCCAAAAGGCCACGGAGACTTGCCCTTAGCTGGGAAGCTCTGGTACAGCTTGAGAGCCCAGTGTTCTTTACAGGGGTGATAGATCAAGTTCAGTCTCTGCTGTTAAATAGCCACGTGGCTTTGGGCAAGTTGTGTAACTTCTCCTGAGCTCAATTCCTTCCCTATCACTAACATTCTTTAATTCTGTGATTATAGGAATTTGATGGGTTCTGAACACTGTGGGTAAAAGCCAGCTCTGTTTTCTCCCGTCTATTCATCAATCTTTTGTGAGTGTCTGTTGCATGCCCTGGGGATACGAAGATAAGGGAATTGAATGTAGTCCTTGATCCTTAGGAAAGTGACAAGTAAGGGCTGGTTTCTTGTCGAAAGTTTGAATGCAGAAGGTTGCATCAAACTGTTTTCTTCACGTACATTTTTAATTCAATTGAAAATTTAGCGTTATTTATTGATACTGAAGAGGAAGGTGATTTTTCCAGACTTCTTTTCTCCTTGTCTTATTTTGCAAGCTCATTTGGTGTTTGATAATTGAAATAACCACACTTAGTAACAATATGTCTAAAGAGGTCACTGGGATCATTGTCTCTGAATTGAGGGAAAGAAAGGGGCAGAAAAATAGGTTTTCGGATTTGTTTAGAAGCACAGTTGCATTTCGCCAAAACCAACCGCAGCACTTAGGACAGACGCCTCAGATGTAGATTCTCATGGATCAGATGCAACATTTTGTTGATTTATTGGTCCATTCTCACAAGAACAAACTGTCAACTGTTGCTAACCATGGAAGATTGGAAAAAGAGGGGACAAGTTTTATTTATTTTATTTTATTTTTGGGGGGGACAAGTTTTAAATTGGCCAACACCTGAGTGATGGATAAAAATTTGACAATTGTTGTAATAATACTAATGGCAAACCTTTAGACAGTGCTTACTCTGTGCCAATGCTGTTCTCCTCATTTACATATATTAACTCGTTTAATCCTCATGACAGCTCTACGAAGTAGGAACTGTTATTGCTCAGGGTCACCCCGATAGTAAGGCATGGTGACCCATATTATCCTTTTAATTGTAAACTTTCTCCGTAGGCATGGAAATGCTAATCTCTAAATGCGTTTTTTTGCTTTTTGTGTTTCAACCCAAGTATTTCTCTTTAAGCCACAGTTATCAGATATTTTGGAACTGTGGCCTGCCCCACCTTGGAGTAAGAGAACTCTTTTTTCAATTAAAGTATAGTTGATATACAATGTTACATTAGTTTCAGGTGTATAACATAGTGATTTGATAGTTTTTAAGATTATACTTCATTTAAATTTATTATAAAACATTGGCTATATTCCCTGTGCTGTACATTACATCCTTGTATCTTATTGATTTTATTTTATTTTAAAATTATTTATTTATTTTATTATTTATTTTTGGCTACATCAGGTCTTAGTTGCAGCACACGGGATCCCTCCTTGCGGCGTGCGGGCTTCTCTCTAGTTGCGGCACACAGGCTCCAGGGCACGTGGGTTCTGTAGTTTGCAGCACGCAGGCTCTCTAGTTGAGACATGTGAGCTCAGTAGTTTTGGTGCAAGGGTCTAGTTGCCCCGAGGCGTGTGGGATCTTAGTTCCCTGACCAGGGATCAAACCTGTGTCCCCTGCTGTGTAAGGGGGATTCTTTACCACTGGACAAGGGAAGTCCCTCTTATTTATTTTATACATAGTAGTTTGTACCTCTTAATCCCCTTCCCCTATTGTGCCCCTCCCCTCACTGGTAACCACTTGTTTGTTCTCTGTATCTGTGTCTGTTTCTGTTTTGTTATACTCATTTGTTTTATTTTTAAAATTCCACATATAAGTGAAAACATGCAGTGTTTGTCTCTCTCTGTCTGACTTACTTCACTAAGCACAATATCCTCTAGGCTTATCCATGTTGTTCCAAATGGCAAAATTTCATTCTTTTTTATGGCTGAGCAATAGTCCATTGTATATGTATACCACATCTTCTTTATCCATTCATCTGTTGATGGACATTAAGGTTGCTTCCATATCTTGGCTATTGTAAATAATGCTGCTGTGAACATGGGGGCGCATATATCTTTTCAAATTAGTGTTTTCATTTTCTTTGGATATATGCCCAGGAGTGGAATAGCTGGATCATATGGTAATTCTATTTTTAATTTTTTGAGGAACCTCTGTGCTGTTTCCCATGGTGGTTACACCAGTTTACATTCCCACCAACAGTGTGCAAGGGTTCCCTTTTCTCTACATCTTCACCAACGCTTATTATTTGTTGTCTTTTTTTAAAAAATTGTTTATTGGATTATAGTTGATTAAAAATGTTGTATTTGTTTCTGCTGTACAGCAAAGTGAATCAGTTATACATATACACATAGCCACTCTTTATTAGATTCTTTTCCCATGTGGGTCATTACAGAGTATAGAGAAGAGCTCTCTGTGCTATACTATTAACATATTAATATTTGTTATCTTTTTGACGATAGCCATTCTGACAGGGGTAAGGTGGTTTTTCATTGTGGTTTTGATTTGCATTTCAGGGGCGCTCTTTCGTGTTGTGACTCAAAAGCAGAAAACATATAAGCAAATCAACAACAGCAACAGAATCTCTCAACTCGAGAAAAAGTGAGAGCCACAGTGCCTAAATCTTGAGCTCCGAATGGAGAGAGGGAAGGGGCTAGAAACTCATGAACTTATCAGGATGTGTTTTATTTCAATTCCAGTCTCTTTGTGACTGTCTGAGGAAGGGGGTCAGAATGAATGAGATATGCTCTGAGTCTCACCTGCCCTGAGGAGGAAAGGGTGTGAAAACAAATGGCTGGTCTCTGGGGCCTTCCGTTAGTGACTGTCAGACCATCACCGTCCCCTCCTGTTTATTGTCCCCAATGAGATAGCCTTAGTGACTGTCAGGCCATCACCATCCCCTCCTGTTTATTGTCCCCAATGAGATAGCCTTAGTGACTGTCAGGCCATCACCATCCCCTCCTGTTTATTGTCCCCAATGAGATGGCCTTAGTGACTGTCAGGCCATCACCATCCCCTCCTATTTATCGTTCCCAATGGGGTAGCCTTCCTTGGAGGGGTCCTTTTCCATGCCATGTTGTCAAGCACTAATAATAACTTTAGCTAGTATGTGCTTAGAATGTTATGGTTTGCAAGGTGTTTTTACATGTATCACCACCTTTAATTTTCTTAACAACCCAGTGAAATGAAGAGATTTTGATTTTTTTCTCTCCCTCTCTTTTTTTTTTTTCTTCTTAATTTGAAGAGACATTCTCTGGGAGGTTGATCTCCTAAGGTCCCACAAATAGACAAAGACGGATAAGCGGCCAGGCCTATTGGTCGAGACTTATCTCTTCGGGGCCAGCCTTTAAACCTGTTTTTTCATTTATACGATGTAGATGATAATCTAATTAGTACATATCAAAAGATAAAAAGAAAAATTATAGCTGAGGATCATGGGCACCACGAAAAGTTCCTTCAACAGCTTTGAATTAAGAATAAGGTTTGATATTTGATGAGATCTGAGTGCTGTTTACTCTACTGTCCAGGAAGATGTTTGTGTTTGATGGTATGAGCTGAAGACACTACGTTTTAAGGAAGCATTTGGCCCAGTATTTCTTCTTTAAGAAAAAGATTGCTCTACTATTCTAAGACAGAAGAAATTATCCACTCAGGAAGAAAAACAAATAGAAATAATCAAGTAACTTGCTCACAAACTGGAATTGAAAGTGCATTGGAATATAGCTTCTTCATTGAGAGTATTGTAATTGCTTCATTCATCTGAAACAGGGTAAACTGGGAACATCAGAGAAGTAAAACAAAATAATTCTTGACATTGTCTGGCGATGCCAGTAAACTTGGGAGCACTCTGGTGGGTGAGCCTCCCTTAATTCACCGTGGGGTAAAGCCACAAGCAGCCCCGGGAGGGCAGGGGGCTATGTGTGTACACAGGTGTGAGCACGTCCAGTGAATGCCTGGTCTCCAGGAATGGATTTTTATCCTTAGAGGTGAGAGGACTTGCAGAGCCCAGTGGGACTGGTTAATAATCATTTCATCACTATCCCAATAAACTGACCTTTTCAAGGGAGAGGATGAGTAAGGTTTTCTGGAAATGACAGTTCGACCTGGTTATCTCACGTTTCTGTTTGCAGTGGGTGACTTTTACGGCCCGGAATTACCAGTGAGGGAGCAGAGCCGAGCAAGGAGGGTCACTCGTGTTCGAGATGCCTTTTTTCTCCGAGTCACAAAATACAAAAAGACCTTATTTCTTTGGTTTGATTGCATTTATAAAAGGGATATGTGATTGAATTGGGTGAACCAGCAAGAGAGAGGTTCTTTTAAGAAAGAAAGAAAATCCATTCTTACAGTGGATTCTTTAAAATCTGGTTGTTGTACAACGTTGCGGCTCATCTAGCTGGTTTCCAAATTCAGAGCCTCAGTAGGTAGAAGAATCCTTTAACACTTAAAGTCAGAAGATTCTGATTCTCTCCAGGCAGAAATAACAGGATCTGCTTGTTTTGTAGAAACTTGATAGGTTTAGAGGCTTAATCCTGGGAGAGGCTCTCAATTGTTCTATTACACTGCCTCTGTTAACTAACTCTGAGTCGCAGTGTCAGAATCTAACCCAAGGATGCATTTTCAGTTTCTTCTGGGAGTCGCATCTGCAACTTGAAGTGGTAGTATGACAGCATGTACCCGATGGCTCATTGGGGCCACTCTATGTTTAGATTTTTCTGTGCCCAGATTTTTTCTCTTGGATTGTAAATGGTGGACCGGGTTTTTTCATCACACCAAACTGTTGACACCATTGTTTTATGGATGGGAGGTGCTTTTTTGCTGGTAATAATGACTTGGTGGTTCTGTCTTCATTTCTTGAGGCAAAGAGCTGGAGAGGTATAGGGTCCAGTAGAAAGTACATGGAGTCCGTTTTCCTTGCTATTGTCACCATCTGGCTAAGTGATGGTAACCTGTTTGCTGCCTCAGTTTCATTATTTGTGACATACTTGGACCATCTGGCTCCCATGATTGTTGTGAGCATCAAATGCATGACTAGGGGGAAGTATCATAACTATCTGAGCTGTCGGCGTCATCACTAACAAACTGATGATGAATAACGAATGTTTGCTACATTCACCATGCTGGGATTAGCCTACCAAGAGCTTCGTTTGTTTTGAAGGAATATAGTGTAACAAGTACCTAATAACACCCGATGGCACAGGCTGAGACAGGTGTGTGGTACTGAAATTGCTAGGAGGTCACTGGGCCTTGGCCCCGGTATAGAACTCACTGTCATAATTCCTATAGCAGGTCCCATAGTGGAGATGTATCTTGGAGACTCTGGGGAAGAAGGAGGGGCGGGGGAGGCTTACCAAAGAAGAGGACACTTGAGCTAAGTCTTGAACAATAAAATAATTTTCCAGGCAGAGAAGGTGTTGGTTGAGAGATGCTTTTTTTTTTTCCCCCCCTCCAGGAGAGAGGATACAGATACTAAGATTGAAAAGAATATGTACCAAAGACAAGGACTAGCCCAGGGCAGCCTTAGTAAAGGGCAGATAGATTGAGAAGACACAAGGGAGGGGGCTGGACAGGCAGGTTGGAGCTACATGCCCAGCTCATTACGACGTGTAGGAATTTGAACACTGGGGTCAATTGGTGACCTACAGAATATGTCTTTGGGGACTTGACGTGATTGGATCTTTGCTTCAGGGAAGAATTTTTTAGCAATGTGAAGGTGGAGGAGAGATAGAGAGACCTTTGCTCATGAAGGGTTTCCTGTGACTTGGTGGAGGATCCAGTGGGGAGCAAAACAGCTCTGACCTCGGGGAACTTGTATTCCAGCGGGGGCCGGTTAGAAGAATCTTGAACTGGCCCAGGAGGGACATGATTAGGGCTTTAACTACAGAGAAATGAATGCATGTAACGTAGGTGAAGAAGGAGGGGGAACTGGGGCCGGACAGCTGGCTGGATGTGGGGCCGGAGGAAGGGCCGTTCGCAGAGCCCCAGCAGCGGTCATTTGGAGGGAAGCTAATGAGTTCAGTTTGGACTAGGAGATTTGCATTGCCTGCAGGACACCCATTTGGGCACCATCCGTCCATCAGGCAGTTGAAAACTCGCTTAGGTGCTCAGGAGAGAGGTTAGAGCCGGAGACGCAGATTTATGCATCAGAATCCGCTGGCGGTCCCGTGGTTAGGACTCCCCACTTCCATTGCAGGGCCACGGGTTGGATCCCTGGTCGGAGAACTAAGATCCCACATGCTGCGTGGTGTGGCCAAAAGAAAAGTGGCAGGAGCTGCAGGAGGGGCATGACTTTTCTGGGAGGAGAGTGTAGAAGAGGGTTTGAGGGGGAAGCCCAGGAAGCACCCACATTCAAATGTCAAGAGGAGAAGCCAGTAAGGGGGGTGAAGAGTTGTGCTGCTAAGCAGTATTGGTAGTAATAACAGAACAGTGACAACGACCATAGAACTTGATTCTGACTGTTGATGGCCCGTTCTGTTTGGGGGCAGGAGGTTTAATCTCATGTTATTATCAGGATGATGTTTAAGTACTTTGAATTCTGGGTGCCTACACCCACTGGACAGAAGGGAACGCAGGGCAGGAGGGAGGGAGGAAGGCTCTGTTTGGGAGGATGGAGGATGTGCACCGAGATGTTTGACGCCTGACTGCAGAAGCGTCACGGTCTTTTCCCACCTTCACGGGGAGGACGAAGCTAACCCGAGAACTAGAGCTGGACATGGTCACTAGGTGGTGTTTGTGTGTTCCCCCTCCTGGGGATTCTGAGCAGAGGGGGTGGTGTGCGTGAGTGCGGTGAGGGTGCCCGGGGGACCTCCTCCCCGCAGTTGCCCCTTCCTCCGAACTCCTGGGGGGCTGGGATGTTGTATGAGCTCCGTGCTTCAGCTGCACGTCCTTCTTACACAAATCCTTTGGCAGCCCTGTGCTCCGGTCCTTCAAAGATTCAGTCTTCTCAGGCTGTCAGTGAATCTTCAAAGGTGCGGGTTGTCAGAGAGAGAACCCTCTGTCACCCCCACCCCCTGTGACCAGCTCTGTCACCTCTGAAGCAAGTCACTTAACCTCTCCATGCTTTGGTTTCTTCATCTGTAAATCAGGGGCAACAAGGCTCGGTCCTTTACACTCCACAGGGGGCCGGATGTGCAGGTATGGAAGAGGCAGGGTCAGAAGACAAGGGGTTTTATAAATACAAGACAGAGTTAGGATTGCCGGTCTGGAAGGAGACTTCTCCACTGCGCCTAGGGCCATTTTTGCCTTTTGCTTTCCTAAATCCAAAAGGAAGACGCTTTGCACAGCACGGAAACACCTCCCCACGTGCGGGTCCTGACCCCCTGAAAGCTCATTTTATGCAAACACGATGTCAAGGCAGCTGGAGGAGCTCTTTTGCTGCAAAGGGGAATGTGCCAATCTGTGCTCCAGCCCTGCCGCCGGCGCCTTCAGTGAATGGTCGCGTCTGGAGATTGAGAAGGTCCTTGTACCGCGGAGAGGAACTTCTCAATAGCTGTTGGCCCAAGCCCAGTCAGCCCCTTTTGTGTGCTCACAGATGCCCCAGGAAAAAGCAGTTCAACATGTGAGGCAGGCAGGGGATGGATTAAAGGTGCTTCAGAGGTCCAGGAGTGAGGCGGGGGCTCTGCGTGTCCCTCTCCGCCTCCGCCTCCTCCTGCGTGGTATTTCTCAGCCGGAAGCATCCCGGCACAGCAGCTGGGCCAGCAGCTCCAGACTCAGGTAGGACAGTAGCATGAATTGGGAGCCGCGTCTGGATCCAGAGACTCACTAAGTGCTTGATCTCCGTCGAACTCTAGCTGCATACTGGCTCTAATCCTCCAGACTCCCTTTATAGCTTTGCGGATGGGATGCTGCTTTTGGGTGTCTGTGGGCTGGAGATCTTGGGACTCCTAGTCCTTAGAGGGAGTGCCTGGAAATCCCGTTTGCGATCCATCCTCAGAGCCCTTCGGGAAAAAGCCTGTTAGCCGCCAGGGGCGCCTTGCTCCAACCGCCTCTCGGGTCCCCAGCTGTCCTCAACCCTGGAATGCCGGGTCTCATTTGGGGAAGCAGCCCTTTAAAGGACAGCCCGATCAGCGGGCTTTGAATTAATAGGAGAGGGTCCTGCATGGTTGAATGAGGTAGCAGGGCATTTATTGCCTGAGAGCGGCTTTGCTGAAAATCTGCCTTGTAGTTTTCATTTACATGGTAATGAGCCCAGAGCTTTTGCCCTTTGTCACCTCCAGATGAAGGAAGACCCAGTTCTTTGGGGGCTCCCCAAACACAGAGGATCTAAAACTGGGAGTGAACCTGCCCTGTCTCTGTGTGGATCGCCTTTGCGCCCTGGGCAGAGGACCGCAGCCATACTCAAGGGCGGATTCCTGAGAGTCTGTTGTTGCTGCTACTGTTAACATTGTTCTCTCTCGGTTTCCTCCAGCCATGTGGCTACCAGAGGCTCTAATCAAAAGCAAAGCCGGGGACTGGTCTCTACCTCCACTTTGTGGCATCTCACCTCCCATGGGCCTTGGTCTTCTAATACTTGGCCTTTTCCCTAGTCCCTGCTGTGTCGATGTTGCTAAACTGGGTCATGTTCTCAGTGATGGAGCATCAGCTAACTTCCACGGAAATGCAAGAGGCTGCAGCAGGCCCGTTTCTCCTGGACCTTCCATTTACATGCAAACTCTATTTCTTCAGTATCGTTCCTGGATGAAGGTACACATGTAAAGTTGCTCTCACCAAGTTGAAGAGCCAGATGACCACATATTCGTTAGAAGTTCCAGAAGAAAGATGATGCACTAAAGATGGCCCATGGACCTGGAGAAACAAGGGTGGGACAAAATTCAAATTGGATCTGCTGAACCTGTTCATTTGCTCTGCCCTAAGTGAGGGTTAGGGTTAGGGTTCATCGCCCTCCAGCTGGCCTTTACCCGGGCCTGGAACATTACCCCATCCTCTTTCTACCTTCACCGAGCCTTCCCGTGTCCGAGGAGACAGCTTACATCTCCCTTCCACACCTTCTGAGACTCTTGGATGATCTCTGGCTTCCTTAGCTCTGCAAATCTTCTCTGTTGTCAGAAGTCTCACAGCACTGGAATCGTAGACTGTTGAGCTGGGGAGGACCATGGAGATGGTTGGTCCAGGGGGTTTGCGCAGAGCCCCTTGGCTTCCCCTACAGGGTTTGCCTGGACAGAGTGGGCACTGGGTGGGGACCTGGCTGAGCAAGCCACCCCAGGGCCCCCACCTGCTTCCACCTGGGTGTGTACCTGCTTTACATGGCTGTGCCTCCTCTTATTCTGTCTTCACCCTATGAAAACACTGCACACTGTCCAGCCCCGTCATTCTAAGGAGGCAGGAAAAGAAGGTCTCTGTCACCTATGTGGCACTTTTAGTCACTAAGGACAAGGGGTCTGGAGACAGATCCCTGGGATTGAATCCCAGCTCTACTCCTTGGTTGCTTTATATGTGAGGCAAACTACTTAATCTGTCTCTGCCTCAGTCTCTTCATCTGTGAAATGGGGATAATAAAACCCACGTCATAGAACTGTTGTGAGGAATAGATAGGTTAATACATGGAATGCATGGAAACCAGTGCCTGGCTCATAATGAGATTTCATTAAGTGTTGACTGCTACTCTTCTCATTATCCTCATCATTATTATTTGTTTTGTTTTTACTTATAAAAGCTCCTGAAAGCTAGGGTCCATAGCTGATTAATCTGTTTTTACCTGACCATGTTCTGCGGGTTCTAGATACTCAGTAAACACGAGTCTACTGACTAATGAAGGTACCAAGGACCCAGAGAATATTTCCTAACTCAGACCTCACAACTAGATTACAGGTTCTTTCAGGGCAGGCAACAGGCTTTCTCCTTGGTGATCTCACAAAGCACCGCTGACATAGCTAATGGTCCCTTACTGGTGGCTTGGTCAACGGGTTAAAGGACTCTGCAGCCAGGACCTGCTCCCATATGAATAAAAGATGTTGTTGAATTGAGCATTTTATTATTTCTAAACTGTCTCTTCCCTCTTGCATTTGACATCTGGGCAGGTGGCCCAAACAGCTGCAAGTAACTGGCAGGAAGGACACTGAGAGGGTTGACGTCTGGCTTTGCCTTGAGCTGAATTATGCCCCCAAATTCATATCATGGACCCTTAAACCCCAACGTGATTATATTTGGACATAGGGCCTATAAGGAGGTTAAATTGAACCTATTAAGGTTAAATGAAGTCAGAAGGATGGGACCCTAATCCAATAGGACTGGTGTCCTTATAAGAGACACCAGAGTGCTCGCTCTCCTTCCCCTCTCTGTGTCCATGCACACAAACCAAGGAAGGGCCATGTGAGGACACACCTAGAAGGCAGCCACCTTGCCTCTCCCTCAGTGAGTGACAGCACCTGGAGGGTCTGAGTTTTTTACCTACTCTGACCTGAGGGGGTTTAAACGTAGCTCTGAGTTTCTAAGGGTGAGAAAGGGAGGAGGTCTTTACAGCCTCTTACCTCCATCCACTCTTATATTTACTCAACAGGAATTTGTTAATCACTTACTGTGTGCAAGGACCACATTAGGTACTAAGACTAGAAACAGGACGATGATACAGTCTCAGCCCTCAAGGAGCTCGTGTGTCTGCATTGGTACTGTTGTCAGTCTGCTTGAGCTGCCATAACAAAATACCGCAGACTGGGTGGCTTAAACAACAGAAATTTATATTCTCACAGTTCTGGAGGCTGGAAGTCCAAGGTCAAGGTGCCAGCAGGGTTGGTTTCCGGTGAGGGCTCTCTTCCTGGCTTGCAGATGGCCGCCTTCTAGCTGTGTCCTCACATGGCCCTTCCTTGGTTTGTGTGCATGGACAGAGAGGGGGAAAGAAAGGGAGCACTCTGGTGTCTCTTCTTATAAGGACACCAGTCCTATTAGATTAGGGCCCCACCCTTCTGACTTTATTTAATCTTACTAGGTTTAATTTAACCTCCTTATAGGCCCTGTGTCCAAATATAGTCATGTTGGGGTTTAGGACTTCAAGATATGAATTTGGAGGGGGGGCACAATTCAGTCCTTAGCAGATATCAAAGGAAGACAAATGTTAATTCTAATAGAAAGATACTATGAGGATCCAGAGCTCTTATCCCAGCCAGGGGAGATCAGGGAAGGCTTCCAGGAGGAGATGATAGCAGAGATGAGTGCTGAAGGAATAGTGGCAGTTAGGTGCACAAGGGGAGGAAGAAGCCATATGAGCCAAGGCTACAGCCATGTGAACCTACGTGTGTGTGTGTGTGTTTTTGTGTGTGTGTGTGTGTGTGTATGTATGTATTTAAGGGGGCTGGCTTACAAGCCATTCACTTACTTATGCATACATCTTGTGAAGTCATTCTCCAAACATTTCTTAAGATTTGCTGTACACAGACAAACCACATACAGAGTCTGACAGTGGGGTCCAGAGATGATCTGGAAGCTCAGATTTGCAGAGTTTCCCAAATTAAAGGGCCATCATATTCACTGTAACCGAATCGATCTACGGCTAGACACTCCCATTATTCCATTACAGCGGCAAGTGTAAATGGCCACTAAAAAATCTATTGCAGATGGCTCCCCAGGCCACCCGGTGGGCCCACCCCTGGTTCAGGTCGGGTAAACATTGTATTATGATGTGGAGTTAGCCTGCGGGGAAGTGACGGGTTAACATGCACAGTAACAGGAAGTTATCTTTTTTTTTTTTTTTTTTGGCACTATGCGGGCCTCTCACTGTTGTGGCCTCTCCCGTTGCGGAGCACAGGCTCCGGACGCGCAGGCCCAGCGGCCGTGGCTCACGGGGCCAGCCGCTCCGCGGCATGTGGGATCTTCCTAGACCGGGGCACAAACCCGTGTCCCCTGCATCGGCAGGCGGGCTCTCAACCACTGCGCCACCAGGGAAGCCCAAGAAGTTATCTTTGATTGTATTTTTGAGTCATTTCGAAAGTATCTTTTGTTTTTCTTTTTTTTTTTGCGGTATGTGGGCCTCTCACTGTTGTGGCCCCTCCCGCTGCGGAGCACAGGCCCTGGACACGCAGGCTCAGCGGCCATGGCTCACGGGCCCAGCCGCTCTGCGGCATGTGGGATCTTCCCGGACCGGGGCACGAACCCGTGTCCCCTGCATCGGCAGGCAGGCTCTCAACCACTGCGCCACCAGGGAAGCCCTGAAAGTATCTTTTATAGAGCAATTTTTTCTCTCCTAGTCAAAACGTTTCCTTTGTTCTTTTCTTTTCCCCTTCTTCTTCTGATATTTTAAGTTGAAACAAACAGAAGAGCTGAATGATTTGTCAGTTCAGACGGGGTTGTGGTGCTGCTTTGAGGGGCCTGCGTTAAGAGACCCTAATCTCTTTTCGTTAAAGAAGAGGTGTTGTCCAGACCAACCGAGAAGGCAGTGCCAGGTCAACTGAGGCCTGGCTCCCCCTCCCCTCTCTGATCCCCATAGCCTAGGAGTTGCAGCCTTGTGCCTGTGGACCTGTGAACCGGCTTATGGAGGTCTGGGAACCGTCCCTCCCCAGGCCGTGCATGTGTTTGAAGACTTGGGTGTGCATTTCTCTGAAGAGGGTGTGTTGCTGTCCACAGATCCTCAGATGGGTTCATGACCCGAAAGGGTTTAAAAAAATCACAGGCTCAGAACAGAGTGCTGGGGAGTGAGTCTCTAGCAAGCTCTGGATGGAAGTGGTGCAGAGAAGGAAGCCGTTTTCAAGGGCTTGGCAAATTATTTTTCCTCCTTATGAGTGCCTTTCTCTGGAAGTTTTGGTCTTAAACCCCTATGGGCTGAGGTTCAAGGCGTGCTGGGGAAACAGGGTGTAAAGAGGAACAGCAGACAGGGAGGCTGACAAATTCATCTGGACTGGCTGAGCTGCCCCTTTAACTTAACCCTTCCTCCTCCCTGGCAGTGCCAAACAAACGCTGTGCGGTTTAGAAGAACTCTCCGCTATAAAGTGGTTTCTCTATAAATATCAAAAGAATAAATAGAGAAGAGGTGGGGTGATCCTTTACTCAACTAGCATCTATGGAGCCTTTATTATGTGCGAGGCCCTGGGCCAGGCAGGGTGGGAGAGGCAGAGGTGAATGACAGGCGGGACACAGAAGCCTGTGGGGTCATAGGACATGATGTGTGAGAAATATTCATCTTTATTTTTTCTCCCTGAAAATGTGGGCAGGAACGAGAAGTATTCCAATAAACAGGCAAAAGCACTGCTTTCGTCTCGCTTATCTCTAAGTCAGCACGTCGTTGTGACATACTGAAGCGTCAAGTGTGCCGCTGCTACTGCTTCCAGTGTTATACGCAGATGGTTTAGTTGCTCATGAAAAAAGTTGTTTGGGTTATTATGTTTTTGCCATAAGGCATATTTGGAGCGTGATCGCCGTTCCTGTTGTTCAGGTGTGTGGTCCACCCAGACGGGGCTTTGGGTTAGCAGCGGTAGAACTGGAGAGCCCTACGGGTTTTCTAAATTGCTGGTGTGAAGGTGAAGGCCCAGGGTGAGGGTGTGTTGTGGGTTTCACAGCTGGTTATTGGCCCAGCCAGGCCTAGGGCCCAGTCTCTTCTCTGCTGGGGATTTTCTGTGACATCATTTACCGTCCTTCAGACACTTGAGGGATTATAACAACAGGGCCCATCTTTGGGGGTTATTTGGATTAAATGAGAAAAGCATTTAACGGGAAAGCATTTGTAACTAGTTCTGGCCGGGAACAGAAGCTCAGTGAATGCTAGCCACGATTGCTTCTGCCATTCCTTCCTTCCCTCCCTCGCCTGGACCTTGTTCTCCATGAATTCCCTTAAAACCCTTCTTCCACAGGTTCTCTGCCCCCTGTGTCTTGGGTGATGTATTTCATATGCTTATGAACTGCTAAGTACTTCTTTTTAATTTCCCTCCAATACATTTAGAGTTATAGGGGACACTCAGATCAGCCTGGCACGTTTTTTTGTGGAATTTAAATATGCTATTGTTCTTCACACTTCACCTCCCTGGGAAGATGAGTGAGTCTGTTTGCCCCGCTCTGTCTCCTCTGTCCGTGTGCCTGAGTCTCCCTGGGCTGGGGCCCGGGGATCCAGTCCCCTTGAGGCCTGGCCGCAGGGCAGTGGTGCTCAGCTGCCCAGGCATGTGGGCTGGTCCAAGGCTGGTGTGACAGGTTCCTTTCTGATGATGGCTCTGTTTTGGTTTCCAGCAGCACACTAGGTGATATTTTCTCCAGGGAACAGAGACCCAAACTCTCAGGCCCTTTTGTGCCATCCGCTGATGGCCGGCAGCCCATTGTTTCGTGAATGCTGTATAGTGTGAATTGTTTTCTCTGAGCCTGATTCGCTCACACAAAGACTCAGGAGCAGGGTAGCGGGAAACCCTTCCCTTCATGCCGAGATCTTCAGGCTCCTGAGCAGGAACTGTGAGGTGTGACTGGGTTTTAGTACAGGGAAACTATCAAAGCCAGCACAGAAGCAAAACTACGAGGAAGCAATTGATGATTTATGTAAGAATATTAATTCAGCACTTAACATACTAAAAAAAAAAGTGGAGAAATGGTATGCTTGCAACTTTAAGAACTGAAAGTTTGAACACTTTTCTGTTACAAATATATATTAGCAAGGATATCCAGCTCAGTACAGTGAAGTTTGAGTATAGTCAGTCTTCCATATCCGAGGGTTCTGCATCTGCAGATTCGACTCACCACAGATCGAAAATATTTGGAAAAAAAAACTTCCAGAAAGTTCCCCAAAGCAAAACTTGAATTGGCTGGGCACTGACAATTACTTATATAACATTTACATTGTATTTATAACTATTAACATAGCATTTACTTAGGTACTATAAGTAATCTAGAGGTGATTTAAAGTGTACAGGAAGATGTACATAAATTACATATATATATTATATATATATTATATGCAAATACTATGCCATTTTATGTAAGGGACTTGAGCATCTGTGGATTTTGGTATCCCTGGGGGTGCTGGAATGAATCTTCCAAGGATACCAAGGGGCAACTGTATTTATATGCCTTGTAATGCTTCTCTCAGACAAGAAATCATAGTATTATAAAATAGTATCTTAGATTAATTATTTCCTTTATGCATTCAAGTTAGAATTACTAACTATGTGAAAGACAATATTCCAGGTTCTGTAGAGTGACCTGTAAGGTAGGGGTTGAGATGTATTTAGTTGGAATAATTCTATCCCCTATACTTGTAACATAATCATAGCGTTGTGAGGTCCAGGAACGGGAAAGATGGTTTTTGGCTTGTTTGAAGAGGGAAGGATTTGTAACAGAGATGACATTTGAGGTAGGCCTTGAAAGGCGTGTACAATTTCTGTAGGAGGACATGGAAACCAGAGGATTTGAGAAGAAGGAGCATGAACATAGGCATTCGCCGTGGGCAAGCATAAGGTGTGTTCACTGCCGCGTAAGGACTCACTGTGGCCTGAACTGAGAGCATGTTTTGGAAACATACAGTCCATAAGGCTGGAAATGTAGTAGCAATATTATTAATAGTGGTAATAGTGATGGCTAATGTTTATCAATTACTTGCTTCATGCCCGGCACTTTTCAAGTGCTTTGTTCATATTGACTCATGCAACCTTATGAATTAGGTACTGTTTTCATCCCCGTTTTCAGACAAGCAAACCACAGCAGAGAGAGACGAAAGGACAGGCCCAAGGTCCTAGAATTAAGAAGGGGTGGGTCTGGGGTCCAGTCCGCGCTATCTGGCCCTGGAGCCCTGCGTGTCTACCCCTCCTTGCCTCACTGTCTCCAGGCAGGGGTACCCTCAGCCGTGAAGCCTCAGCTGTCAGACCAAAGATGAATCTGTCAGCTGCCCTCTCTGCTTTGCCTCTTTACCCCTCTTCCCCAGTATACCTTGAACCCCAGCCCAAAGGTGGTGGAGCCCAAAAATCTCCAGAGAAAGGAGATCATAAGTAGGAAACATAATTCCCTAATCTCTTGAAGACTGTTTCCTGCCTGAGAACTAGTTGGGAGGACATTGGCAAGCCACTGAGAGTTTCTGAAAGGAGCAGCATGTTTGAGTCATGCTTTAGGGCCGTGGTTCTCAACGGGGGCGATTTTTCCCCTCCAGGGGACATTTACAAATGTCTGGAGACATTTGGGGGTCATGACTGGAATGGGTGGAAGGTAGAGGCCAGGAATGCTGCCGAACATCTTACAGCACACAGGATACCCGCCGGCCGCAAAGAGTACACAGACCACGGTGTCCATGGGGCCAAGGTTGAGAAGCCCTGCTCTGGGGTGATGAGTCTGGCTGTGGTTGGGACAGGGTAGGCTGGAGGGGTCATGGAAGCAGGTAACCAGGAGGAGGTATTCCAGGGGAGGGGTGCTAAAGGCCCAGAGGAGGCCCACTGGTAGCAGGGCTGAGAGGGGAGAGAAAGGCGGAAAGACCTTTCAGAGGATGGATTCAAGAGAATGGAAGGGAAGACATTGTAGCCAGAGGTTTCTAATGTGGGTGTCAGAGAGAAGAGTGGAATCATTAACTGTAATGCAGATGTCAGGGAGAAAAGCTTACTTTGGAAAGATGATGAGTTTGGTCTTAAGATAGTTAAATTTTGACACGCAGGTGGGATTGCCCAGCAGGCATTGGAGAATGAGGATGGAAAAGAGAAGTTGGGGGTATAAATGCGGATGTAGGAGTATTCTTACGGGAAGCAGTTCAGTGGTCTAGAGAGGAGACGGAGGGGCCCGGGGGCCTGGGGGTGACTCCCCTGAGGACTGGTGGAGAGAGAGAGAGAGAGTTCGGAGGCCTGCATTTGAGTTCCAGCCCATGTCTTAATATGCCCATGATCTGGAACATGTCCTGGAACCTCTCTGTGCCTCAGTTTCCCCACAGGAGACCAAGGGAAGGTTCAGAGAGACAGATAGGGGACCAGGATAGGGCAGTGTTACCAAACTCTGGGATAACATGGTTTAGGGAGGGGGTGGTCGGCAGCGTGAAACTCTGCAGAGGGGGAGGGGATGCATGAGAACAAGTAGCAGCCCCTGTGTTGGGAGCTCATTTGTGGCTTTGGGGCGGCATTTCTGTGACTGGTTTGTGAGCACCCTTCAATATAGGTTAGCCTCACTGGTCTTATTATTATTACTATTTTACAGTGGGTGACAGAAGTTGTGCATATGTGGACTTAATAGTGAATTACTGGCATTATCTTTTCCCCCCTTAAAGTAAGAGAGAGAAGCTGTAGGGGAAGAGAGAGAAAGAGGAGGCCCAGATGAGCTAGGAATGGGAGGGAAGAGGTAACAGAGGGGACTTCGGGAGTACTTCTGCAGAATCTGTTTTTCTTCTCACCCCCAAACTCCAAGGCTTGAACGTAAGAAATAGTGCTAAATGTTCTAACTCAGGAAAGCGGTCCAGATGGACACGAGCGAGCAAGCTGCCGGCCTTCCCCAAGTGCATGGCAAACAGGCTTCTCCTGGATGGACCACAAGACAGGCCTGCTTGCTTTGAGAGCTCAGCGGAAGGGGAGTGTGCGCCGGCCGCAAATGGGAAAGGTCCATCCCCATTAAGCGGGGCCGTGGGGTCTGGGGACCATGGAGCGTGACTGGGAGTTTATCTGGGCTTGAAGTCTGCATCTTGCTGGGACTGAAACATGCCCAGCCCACACCGATAAGGAGAGTGGACTTTGTCCGTGGCGGCCCTTCAAGGGGAGGTTTTTTCTCAGGGATGGACAATTCTTGAGCAGTTCCACTAGTGTATTAAGTGCAGGCTGGCTCCATCCTTACCTACAAATAAGCAGGCCAATTTCACTCTCAAGAAAGGAAGCCCCAGGAAAGTGCCGTGTCAGCACAGGCTTACTGTGTCAAGAGCGCCAGACCAGTGGGGTGCTTGAACTCTCATGAAATGTGTCTTTTCGTTGTATGAGACCCTCACCTGAGAAGCTGGGTCCCCTTTCCACCCCTCCCCTGACCTTTGGCAGCAACGCTTTTCCTTCCCGGGGTCTTGCTTGTGGCAGACATCGTGCATGCCCGTAACATACAAAACACGCCCACCTCTTTGAGCTAGTGTAAGCATGATCTTTGCTGTTCAGTATTAAAACTTGCAGTTGCCCCTTTGTCCATTTCATTAGGTGGTCAGTCTGTCCACATATATTCATTGAGTAGACATAGTTCTCAAGGCTAAGCACAGATTTCGCATTTTAACTGTTCTTGGGAGTTGGGCTGTTTAGTTTTCTTAAAGTGCGGTATGCTCTTCCGTTTAGTTTTTATTTTCTGAAGACGAGTAATCTGGGGCTTGAAGGTGGCTAAACAGACTCCTGTATGGTGCCTTGGAGCTAGGCTCTTTCTTTCTGTTGGTGGAAATGAAGGTAGAGAGGTGGTGGAGGGTCGGGGGAAACTTGTGGAAAGGGACACCCACTGGGCTCCTGTAGGAATCACTGGACTCTGTGGGTTGGAGAGGAAAACCATAACTCGTTTCAATCTTTCCCTCTTATTAAAAAAGCTATATATGTATGTGTGCGTGTGTATTCACTGTTGAAATATTAAACAAAAATTTGGATAAGCAACATTAAGAAAACAGACATCACACCAACCTCCTGTTAAAAATGTGATGTATGTCTATTTTCTGTATGTACACGTTTTCCCCCAAAATGGTACCATATACGTGATTTTATAACCTGCTTTTTTTCTTAACAATATATCATGATATCTTTTATACTCTTAAAATTTATCTTCTATAACACTTTAACTCACTGTGTAGAATTCCATTTTATGTGTATCATGTAATTTATTTAACCGTTGTGCTGCACATAAAATGATCAGCAAAAGACAGGCAGTTTATCCAGAGCGGGAGAAAACAGTCTGATAATTACAAAAATAAATGTATAATTACCAGCTGTAAAAAGTGCCAGGAGGAAAACTACTTGGTGTTGAAAGACTTGGAAGGGAGGAGAGAGGGGAATCTCATTTAGTCTGGGTTGGGGGAATGTTTAAAGAGGGCTTTCCTGGGGAAATTAGCTTTGCCCAGAGAGTTGAGGGATTTAACTAGGTGAAGATGGAGGGAGAGGGTTCCTGGTGGAGGGAAGAGCTTGTGCAAAGACCCCGTGGCAGGAGGTGGCATAGAATGTTCCAGAACCTGAAAGAAGGCCAGTGTGGCTGGAGTGAAGAAGGCCTCATATCTTTAAGGGCCATTTGTATTTATTGGTTTGAGTTGTTGGTTCATGTACTTTGTCAATTTTTCTATTGATGTTTTTATCTTCTTCTTATTCATTTGTAAAATCTTTTCAGATATTCACCCTTTCACGTGTACTACAGTGATTGTCCTTGAAGTTTCCGTTTGCCTTTAATTGCATTTATTATAAATGTATCAACCTTTTTTCTCTACAGTTTCTGCGATTTGGTGTCATGCTTAGAAATTTCTTTGCCAACACAAGCTTATTTAGATATCCACTTATATTTCCACTTATATATCCACTTATATTTTATTTGTTACATTTAAACTTTTAGTTTGTTACATTTAAACTTTTAGTCAATCTGGACTTGACTTTTAGTCAATCTGGAAATTCACTTGTGTGTATTCAGAGAAGTGGGGATATAGTTTATTTTCATCCAAGTGGTTAGCCAGTTGTACCGACACTGTTGATTGAATAGTCCGTCCGTTTCCCACTGTTTTGAAATACTAGCTTCATAATATACTAACATTGTTTAGATATTTGGGTCTGTTTCTCGACCTTCTATTATATTCCATTGATTCGATGTCTCTTCCTATGCCGTTACCACACTGTTTTACTACTTGTGCCTTTTAAAATCTGATAGAGCAAACCCCACTCACTACTTTTCTTTTTTCAAAATGTTCTCAGCTAGTACCATGAAATTATTCTTCCAGATATATTTTAGAATCATTTTGTTAATTTCGTAGATTAATTTGGGGACAAGTGACATCTATTCAATACTAGTATTCTCAGAAAAAGGGCAAGTCTCTCCATTATTGTAAATCTCCGTTTGGGCTATTGGGTAGAACATGTCTAAAGACAACAGCAGCCCTGAAGATACTGCCTTTTCATCTAGAAAATAGCATCTAGAAAATATGACTGAAATGAAAACTCGACCAATAGCAGGACACCAAGGACCTGCCGGTGGTTTTCCATGTCCTGTATGCCCCAGGCCGCCACCTGTCCTCCTGACCATGGTTCCACTGTGACTGTGGTCCCCCAGGGCAGACCTCAGTCACTGCTATGAAGAAAGTGTGGATTTATCACGGCTCATTTACGCTGCCCATCCTTCTCACCGCCTTGTATGTTGCCTCATTTACTCTTTTTTTTTTTTTTTAAATTAAGACTTCAGTTTTAATATGAGTATTTCACGAGCAATAACAAGAAAAAGTTTAACTTTTCAGGACATTTCAAATAAAGGCAAACATTTCAATAAAGCCTCATTTACCCTTAACATGACCAGAAAATTAGTGATCATGAGCTCTGTTTTACACCGACTTCAGTTTTAATATGAGTATTTCACGAGCAGTAACAAGAAAAAGTTTAACTTTTCAGGACATTTCAAATAAAGGCAAACATTTCAATAAAGCCTCATTTACCCTTAACATGACCAGAAAATTAGTGATCATGAGCTCTGTTTTACACCGGAGTCTGAGACCCTAAGAAGGGACAGAATTTGTCCTAAACAGGGACGAGTAGTGATGGGCGACCAGGAAGCTGGTGGTGTCTGCTGGCAGATGGTTGGAACGGGTTTGGGACCCAGGCCTCTCTGAAGACGAAATCCCACCTCCTTTCGCTAGACCGAGATGTTTGCTTCCCTCCCTCAGGCTGAGAGCAGACCCTCGCTGGTCATTAACTGGGGAGGGGGAGTCGGGGGCGCCCCCTAGGGGTGTGGCCGCACACGCAGTTGTGTGGTGCTCTGGACATGGGGAAACAGTGTTGGATGTGTCCCTCGGTGGCTTGTGTATTTCAAATGAGACCTGGACCTGTGAATCCTCGGGCGCCCGCCCCATGGCGGGACCGGAGACCACCGGCGCTTCTGCGTTGGGCGTTGTTCCTGGGAAGCTTGATGGGAGCCGCCCCTTCCGCTTCCCACGCCGTCACAGCTGGAAGGCGGACACTCCGCAGGCTCTGCCGGCGGCAGCTGACCTTCCTCGCGTGGAGCCTGGGGTGGCGAGATGCAGCCGCAGCTCCGCTATTTTTAAGCTGTCCGCTATGCTCCGGTGGAGGCTGCCCGCGTCTGATGCTGAATCATGATCCAGCTTGCTAATTGCAGCTGCGCCTGTAGCCTGCCAAGTACCCAGACAGGCATCTGGCCCTGCATTTTGGGTTCTGGTGATCTAGTGGAGGACAGGTAGGGTGACAAACGACCCCCTTGACAGGGGTGACCGGCAGGCCCAGTACTGCCATGGCTCTTGTAAATACCTTTGGATTTTATAAATTTACAACAAGAACCACTTTTCTCCAAAGAACAGCTGTTCATGACCATATCTCCTTCAGGCTGAGGACTTTGCACGTCAAACATGTGTATTTTAGCCATCAAAGCTACTTTTATTCCCTCCCTAGAACAGATAGCACCTACATGCACACCAGATTAAAAGACCACGTGTAACACACAGGAGGTTAGCTCTATGAGGTCACGTATGTCTTTTTCGGGAAGACAGTTTTGGCTAGGTGATGATTATGTTTCTGAAACAATGGACTTTGAAGAAATGCTCCTACAGAGAGTCCGGCAGCCTTTGACGTCCTCTCTCCCGCCACAGGCCTGATTGCATGGGTTCTCTCTCTCCCTAACTGCCTTGCTAGTTCACAGGACTGAGACGGACCACATTTCACCTCCTGTGGGAAGAGGTCACTCTCTGATCTTTGGCTGGAACCTCTCTGACCCAGCCAGCGTCCTAGAGGTCAAAGCAGGTTGAATCCCGTGGCCTCTGGACTGAAGCCGCTTTGGATTAGCGAAGATATAAAGGACTAAGTGTTGACAGCCCTTCCTCACCCTTACTCTCAAAGCCTTCTCTGGAAGGCTGGATGCCCTTCCTGCCTCTTCGCTGACATGAAGCTGACTGCGTTCTTCCTTCATGGCTTGCAGCACTGCGTGCTCGCCCAGCTCCATACCCCAGGTGAGGCCTCACAGGGTCAGGCCATTCCTGTGTGTCTGCCGAGGTGCCCAGCTCCTCCCATTGCCCCCTCGGAAGGACTGACAAGCCTGCGGTTCTTCTAAGCTTCCAGAGCCTGAATTCTTGACCGTTCCGGGGGATAGGACCAATTTCCCGCGAGCCGAGCTGAGTCTTGGAGTGATGGGCACATGTGTTGCTCCCCTGGTTCCCAGACGAATAGGGTGTCTCACGTCTGGGCAGTGTTCATTCTTTCTTAGGGTAGTGGGCCTGACACTCAAGCTCGTGTCCCAGCCAGAACGTTCTTCCAGGATTGGGCTGTATGTATTCATCCTCAGGGAATGTGATTCAAGCAAGAGGATCGCGGGGCTCTATTACCTGCGGTTCTTCCCAGCCCTGTTGGGTAAAGAAGGACAATTTCAAGGATAAAGGATTTCTGTCATCACTCTGTCAGGGGAGGGCCGGCGCATGAGCTCCCAGTCCCTTCAGCTTTGCAGATTAGCCTCGGTTTCTCTCAAGACTGTTGGAAACTGCCCTGAACTGTGTGAGGACAGGAGCTGTGGGTAGGCCTCATGACCAGCCAGTCCTGGGTGAGGGGCAGACCAGGCCCTGCTTCCTGTGGACCCTTAAGTGTACGATTCACAAGTCTTGTTAGTTAAGTTAGTGGTGCCCCAGCGCATCAGAAACCACTGGGGAATTTCTACCAAGACAGAGTTCTTGACCTCGCCTCCAGAGACTCTGAGAAGGCAGATCTGGGAGCTTCGGGATTTATATGTTTAACCACGAGATTCTGATGCGTAGCTAGCTAGGTTTGGTAACCTTTCTCTAGTGACCCCCTCAGTCCCACACCAGATCTGAAAGGACTTGACGTCCCTGAGGGAAGGTGGCCAGAGCTGCACTGCATCCCAAGACAAACTGGACAGCGGGAGATGCCACCTTCTGAGCTATGGTAGGCAGGATGGGGGCCAGCGAGGTGGGGAGTATGGGGTCCCTTTGTTCCATCCCACCACTGCCCCTCCTGACTCCTTCTTAGTCGACAAAGAGACCTAATAGCTCCCCTTTCAAATGGAGACCCTTCCTCGATCCTGGCCCTGCCCTAGTGTTCTCTTTCTGCAGCCGACCTCCTTGAAAATAGTCCATATTTAGTCTCTCTGCTCACTTCCATCTCACTCTTCAACGCACAACAATATGGTTTCCACCCGCACCGCCCCACTGAAATTCCCCTGGTAAATGTCACCACCAGGAGACAGGGACCACTAAGTCCATGCCCACCATGGGGTCTTGTCTGTTCTCCTTCTTGAAATCCTCTCCTCCTGTGATGGTGAGGACATCACTTTATCACCGGAGTTTCTTGGCCCTCTTCTCCTCTCACGACACACAGTCTGTCCCGTGCAAGCTTATCTCCCCTTGTGGCTTGAATTACCACCTAGAACTGCACGTATTTCCCCACTCAGAATTTTTTCCTGGACCTGATGGGGATGTGCAGCTGCCTACCGGACATTTCTACTGAGGTGTCCCCCGCATCAGACCTCATCTTGTCTAAAACTGAATTATAGTCTTCTCTCAAAGTGCTTCTGTCTCCAACTTCCCCGTCTCGGTGACTGGCGTTCTCATCTGTCCGGGCCTCTGATCCAGATGGGAGGCCTGGACCCGCCGAGTCTCCGTATCCAGCCCGCCCTGGCAGTTCTGCACCATAGGCGCCTTGAGTGCTGCCCCTCGTCCCCAGCCCCACTGCCCCCATTCCCGCTCTCTTCCTGTTGCTCCTGGGCCATTGGAGAAGCCCAGCTGGTGGGTTCTGTGCCTCCAGTCTGTCAGCCCTGCTGCTAACAGAGCTGTTGTTCCAAAACACATCTTTGCTTGTATCATTTTCCTGCGCGGGTCCTTCACTGGTCCCCCCTTGCAGGTGGAGTGTAACCAAAGCGCCAGACACAGAGCGCTCTGCAGGCTGTACCTGCCTCTCTCCCCTGCCTCAGTCTGGCCACCTCCCCTCTTTTTTCGGCTGTACTAAATGCCTCCAGGGTTCCTGGATACTCTCTGCAGCTCTGATCGGTCTGATTACAAAGCCGAGGGCCCAGATATGTCTCTGAGAACAGTGGCTCCCAGGCTTCACCCCTCTGGATCCCTTTTATTATTTCAACCCACTGACTTTGTGTCCTAAAAGAGAGGGACTACCTTTATTCAGCAATAGTTCATTCATTTCTCTCCTTTTTGATTAAAGAGATATGTGGATGTGAATATCAGCTTTTTCACCACCTTGTATTCCCAATCAAACAAAGAAACCTGGAATTTTATGTTGGTCTATGTGGATTTGTCCTGAATAAATGTACTATTTCCATTCATCTTTCTAAAGAAATGAAAAAGTGTTCAAGCATCCCCTCAGAGTCCGGGGACCTTGGGTGGAACGGTTCTAGTCCTGCTTGAGAAGGAAGCTCTGCGCAGAGGGCTGGGTGGCCTCGGCCGGGCAGGCTGTCTGAGAGGCTCCTGGGATCTTTCTTCAGGGATTTGGTGTGCTTTGGCCTCATTTTTTCACTCTAAGCCTCCTTTGTTTTCTCCTCTGTTGATGCCAAAAACAATAGCCCTGCCTCTTGAGCACAAAAGCAACCCTGAGTGATGACTCTGTAAACAGATCATGTAGCAGGTAACCACACAGCAGACACAGGCGAGGGAGGGGACGCGAGACCTGCCACTTGTGTACACAGCTCACAGCCGCGAGCATGTGGTGCTGGGCTTTCGGACTGCAGTGTCCTAATTGCCGTCTTCTGAGCAGATGGCTGACTCCGGTGGTGTGCAGGAAGAGCTCCTGCGATTCACACCCGGTTGTAGCGAGAGCTCCCATTTCCTCCCACCCCGGTCATCAGGAACTCATTATTGGATCCTTCTATATGTCCCTCACACCTGATGCTAAAATTAGCCATTTAAGGTCTCATCCACTCGGCACAGTCCGTGGGGAGGCTCTAGGAAGTGTCATTCACACATTCAACTGATACTTGAACGCTGAGGGCGCCGTGCAGATAGACACAGCCTGCCCTCATGGAGTGCGCAGTCGAGATGAAGATGGACAGGAAAACATTAACAATAAAGTGTGAAGGGTGCAGAGAATATGGCAGGAGCATGACTGGAGGAACGAGACCAATTTGGGGGCCAGTGGCAGTAGCCTGTCCTACCTTCTCTGTGACTCCCTCACCAGGTTTCAGGCTCTCTGGGGTGTTTCTGGGCCATGCGAGGTGGGCTGGAGTCACGAGCTGGGGGGCACAATAAATCACACCTTCACCAAATACTCTTTGAACACCTCCTATGAGCCAGGTACTGTGCTAGGTGCTGGTGAATTAGCACTGAATTTAGAGTCAGAAGAGCTGGGGTCCAAGCCCGCCTAGAATATTAGCTGTGTGGATTTTGTTAAGTCCTTACGGAAAAATATGTGTATAGCTGTAAAAAGAGGATAATGCGATAACACAAGTGAAAGTATTGAGCAAAATGTTATGCAAGTATAAATATGGTAGTAGTGGCTGTTATCATTATTATGTTAATTTCCAACCTGACCCACCAGGCAGTTTTCTTCTGGGTGAGGTAGTCATAGCTGAACCCCAATAAGAATTAAGGCCAGGGCTTCCCTGGTGGCGCAGTGCAGGGGACACGGGTTTGTGCCCTGGTCCGGGAGGATCCCACATGCCGCGGAGCGGCTGGGCCCGTGGGCCATGGCCGCTGAGCCTGCGCGTCCGGAGCCTGTGCTCCGCAACGGGAAACGTCACAACAGTGAGAGGCCCACGTACCGCAAAAAAAAAAAAAAAAAAGATTTAAGGCCAGCTCATTTTTTTTTTTTAATAGAACCACTTTGGCAGTATCATTTCTATTCAGGCACCACTGTGCTTTTCCTGATGATTCTAATCGAATGCTAATGCTTTGAGCAGATTTCAACTTTTCCTTTCTTGGAAACAGGTTTGCATTTAGTAGTTGAAAGTATCTTTCTTACAAAACAGTTTCTAACAGAACATTTTACTAAGTCAGACTAAAGCTCTCCGTTACAATCACCAAGAAGCTATTGCATAAACGATGCAGACTCATACAAGTCCATAGAGCCGTTGACTGAAATTCTCACCTGCTAGGTAATAGACAGCCAAGGGTTTTAGGAAGCACAGAAACTGTGACCTCTGGGTAGAGGTTTAACCTGGGAGAGAGCGGTGCCCTGCGTCACCCCTCCCTGGCCTGAGTTCTGCCCCTCTGAGGCAGCCACTGTCAACACTTGTCACTGTTCACGAGGCTACCTTCACTTTTCTAAATCATTTGCTTACACTGATACCTCTTGATTTCTAAAACTTAAAGGTGTTAAAATTTTTAGATATTACCTATTGACTTCATATGGGAAGTTCCCTCCCCCAGTTCCCATTCTTTCTGGTCTCAAGACAGTTGTCTCCTAATTTTTGTTTAAATCCAGTCATTGTTTACATTCCATTGACTAGGTGAGTATTGTTCACTATACTAAGCACAAAAGTATACTCAGATAACATTTCCTTTTTTTTTTTGCCAATAACATTTTATTTTTCCAGGAGTTAACCATCACTCTGTTGGTATTTTGTTTTGTTCTGAAGTGTTTTCTGTGTCCCTGTAATTAATTCTTCCCTAAATCTCCAAAAGAACTCTAAATCTTTCTTAATACTATTTTCTGTATGGTTAAATGCAATCAGTAATCTATCGATTGCATTTTTCCCTGGAGATATCCTTCCTGGAGTCCTCCCCCCACCATCCCAATTTGGACTGCCTGTTCTCCAGGTCTGCTGCCCAGTTATCTGGAGGGTCTGTCTGCCCTCCAGCGTTGGATTCCCTGTTTTCCAAATCTGTGTCTTCCCGTTTCTTGGATTACCCCCTGATTTTGATGGGGCAGATCCTTTAGTAGCTTCCTGAGTAAGGGGTTTGAGAGGTAAATATTTTGAGATTTGACTGTTTGAAAATGTCTTTTTTTCCTACTCTCACATTTGACTGATAACTTGTTGTGAAGCATAGAATTTTGAAGGAATCAATTCGTAGTCTTCTGGCTTCTAATATTTCTGATGAGAAGTGTGATGTCATTCTGATTCTCAGTCTTTTATACATGACCTGTCCTCCCTACACCAGAAGCTTAGGATCTCTTTCTATCTCTTAGTTTCCTGAAATTCCCAATAATGTACACAGTATGGGGTCTGTTCCTTTATTGTGGTCTTGTCCATTTGGAGACTTGTGCCTTTCATTTCTGGGAATTTTTCTTATATTACTGCTTTATTTTCTCCCCTTCGTTTTCTTTCTTCTTTCTGGCTTTCCTATAACTCCTAGATTGGTCCTTAAATGTTCTTATCTTTTATTTTCAATTTTCCATCTCTTTGCCCTTTTGTTCTCTTTTCTGAAAGATTTCCATGACTTTTCTTCCAGATTTTTGTCACATTTTTTTCAGCTGCATATTTAAATTACCAAGAACTCTTTCTCTAGTTGATTCTTTTTTAAACAGCATTCTGTTCATGTATCTTGGATACCTATCTTCTGTTATTTATTTGAGGCTATTGACTGCAGTATTTTTCTTTCTGCATTGTTTCCTATTTCTTCATAGATTTCCTTTTAAATTGGAAGCTTCCTTGACCATTCGTAATTAATACCAAGACACGTAGGGACGCTCTGTGTGCACAGGTGGGGTTTGTCAGTTCCTGGGCGTCACTGAAAATCGATTGGGCTGGAATTTCAGCCATTTCCCTGAGGGTGGGGGGAGGTGGTCCCCAGCTACCCACATCTGTACCATCCATAAGTGTTTTCTGTGCGGCTGTTCATTTCTCCGGAGGAGAATCCTCTTGATTTCTCGCCTGGGGTAGGGATGAGGAGATTTCACCTGGATACCACCTTTCCTGGAAAGGGTAGAAGGGCAGTGAGGAGGGGTGTTTGGTCTAGGTTTACACTTTCACTGAAGCCCCTGTTTTGTGTATGGTGGCTTTTCCCTGATCTCTGCTGTGCCTGATATCCCCGAGTCTCCGAGTCTGGGGCTGCCATAAAATGAACCTCTCGTCTCCTGCTGTGGTAGGGGAAGGGTGATCACCTGGGGGCCCAGCCAGGAGAGGGGACCTGGGTCTCACTGTTCCTTAATACGTTTCAGCCCCACTTGCTGCAGATCGGTGCTGCCGGTCTCCCAGCCCTTCTGAGGTTTCATGGCTCAGAAAGGGTGCCCCTGACTTTACTCTTCACAGCTCTGCTAACTTCTCTCTCCACTTTCCAGTTCCGTAAAAAATTAGAGACGTTTTTTGCATTGTTGCTTCTCCTGTTCTCTGTGTCATTGGGGGTTTACACCTCTTCATAATCCTTTATTTTCATTTCAGTGAAGTTTGGGGAAGGAGAAAAATTTTCCATGTGTTAAGTGTGCCAAGGTCAGCAGGAAGCTCTGACTTCATTTCAACGTCTTTCAGAATGGTTTTTTTTTTTTTAACTGAGTGCATACTAGTACCAGACGCTGTTCTAAGTGGTTGTGCGTATCATCTCACTGAATCTTCCTGCTTGCTCTATAAGGAGGTACTGATATCCCCGGGCTACAGCTGTGGACACTGAGGCAGAGAGAGGTTTAGGAATTGCCCTGGTAGTGAGTGGTAGCGTCTGGTTTGAAGCACCAGTGGGGTCTGAGCTTTGACCGCTGCATCTTAGGAAGGGGAGTGTATGCCCGAGTGTCCCAGGACAGTGATCTAGGCGAGGTGGACAGTTGGGGCGGTGTCCACCCAGAGTGCTAGGAGCACGAGGCCAGGGGCAGTCATTGGAGTGGGAACGTGGCAGAAGATGGGCAGGTGAGGCACCGCTAGAATGGTCCCCATCCTCCCCAGTGCCCCATTAGCCAGAGGGATCTATAAAGGACAAGGGCAGTAGGGGGAGGGGCCCAGCTTCGGACCACCAAGCCACGGGAGGAAGTTTTAACCCCTGGTTCTGTTTCCCTGTGGCCTGAAGGAGAGGCTTGTCTATGGAGGCTCCCATCTTCCCACAATTACTTTCAGTCACTGAGAATTGCAGAACAACTCACTCCAGTGCGGTCAGGCCATGTTTCAGTGCCCAGGATGCTTATTTTAAAGTCTTGAATCCAAATTACAGCCTTTAAAAATAACGAACGACCTCTAGTTGAAATGGGCAGATCCTAAGAAACTTTATATATCTCAGTGCAATGAACTAGGAAGGTTGGTGTGAAGTAATGCAGAGTGCCTGAAAATTGTTATAGATACCAGCAGCAGTAAGTATCCAATTTTTGCAGAACTCACCGAAGTAATTTAATCCCTTTGATACTCAGTGGAGTTCACGTACCATGTCTGAATATAGATATGCCATTTATACACATACTATAGTATTTTCTGGAGATATGTGTGTATATGGTCACATAGAAAACAAGTTGCTTTGAGGTAGCCTAGCCATGCTTCCTAATAACACCCTCCGAATATTTTATGAACGGCATCTTATGTATTTTACGGCTGCCTAGAGCATCCCTGACATACCGCCCTGACCGCTGCTTCGCTTGGTACTTGGCCTTTGACCGAGAAGACTGGAACTCAGAAGCTAGAGAATAGGGGGGCTCGTACCGGTGCCACACGGGTCCTCTGTCCCCGTGACTCAGCCCTCTCTTTGGGGGTTCCAGGTAGCAGTCTAGACCTGCCAAGCTGGGATTTTATGAAGCTGAGTGTAGGTGGGAGGTCAGCAAGGTGGGGGCATGGGAAACTGGAATTCCCAAGTGTCCCTTTAGGCTTTATGAAGGACCCACTTGCTGCCTCATCCACTAGGAGCTGTGTCTTCTTCTCACTTTTACTCTTGTTTTCAGTACAACGTGGACATTTCGTCATTGCCCTTCGGGGGTTTGGGGGTGGTTTTATGGCAAGGACGGGGAGAGCCCACATCCTCTCTCGCCTCTGTGGGGCGCCAGCTCCTGCCCGCAGCGGCAGATGGCTTGGACGGATTCTTTTCAGCCCGGCGGAAAAAAGCCCACAAAGTCCTGCAAATCGAGACCTTGCACGGTGTGTGAGTTAGTCAGGGAGGTTGCTGTTGAAAAGTCTCAGGCCCCAAGAATGCCAGTTCTGCCTCATATAGCCTGTATCAGAGGCCTTGGAAATAAACCCAGGGCCTTCCTAGAAGCAGTGTGAGACGACTATGGTTTCCAGGCCAGACTTGCATTTGCTTTTCCGAGGCCCTTTCAGTGGTGCTCAACCTGGACCACGTGGGGACACGAGTTCAGCTGTGGTTTTGCTGGAAATGACAGCACTTTGTTGGCACATGAGATTTCCCAGCTGGCTTGGAACGAGAAGAATAAATGTTCAGAAAAAGCTTGCATGTGGGACTCGGTAGCTCAGAGCGTTGGTTCCGTGCTAAGGAATGGGTCTCTCTTGGATGCTGGAATTGGAACTCTAAAGGGCCACCCAATCTAAGCCACTGTCATTATTACTCTTGATTATGGGCAGTGGTCGCCCCTCCGAGCAGTTATAATTGCCAGCGCCATCAGGGAATATAGTACGAAGCTGATGGCGAAGTGCAGGTATAGAAATGTAAGGGGTGACATTGAGTGGATCCATTAAAGGGCTTGTTGGGCCTTTCACTGCCTCGCAGCAGGACAGCCACACGGGTGGCGATCCTCCAGCAGTGATCTGACGGTGCGGGGGAGGGAGACTCAGCGCACCTGGCATGTGGGTTCAGGCATTTTTATTGGAACAAAGATCCCAAATCACCGTTTGGCAGCCCTCCTCCTTCTGTTCCCCTCTCTCTGCCATCTTATATCTTTTATGTCCAGTGGGTAAATGCTTCTGTGAGGAGGAGACCCTAGCTGGCTACATGGGGCTCTTCTCCCATAGGAGTCCCCTGTTTTTGCATGAAACCCACCAGCTCCGGTGGCTAGCACCATGCGACTAAATGCTGCATTCAATTGTGTCTACAGTCTGTTTACTTGAATTTGTCTCTACTGTACTTGAACTTTGCGGCTCCTGTTGCCTGGGGTGCTAACGGTATATGCGTGAGGCTGGAGACGCGCAGTTTTATTTCTCTTCACGCCAGGAGAGAGAGAAAGTTAAAAGCAGTAACTAAGACAAATGGCGTTGCTATTGGCAGATATTCCTTTGGCTGTCAACTAACCTGTTTTCTTTTTCTTAGTGTGGACTTTGTTTTCTCCTTTGTTGTTTTCTGACTCTCCTTGCTTAAAACTTAAAATTTGATGAAAATAGGCAATGAGAGTCTTAGGAAAGAATAAAGATATTTCAAGAGAACTGGGAAGGCTGTTAAGCAGGTGAGAGAAGGAAGGCCTGGGGAATTTTCCAAACAGAAAACTTTTATTTCTTAAATATGAAGTGAGAACAGTGATATGTGGGTTGTGGTTTAGTCAGATATCTAGCCCTTTAAGTTCTGGACCTTTTATGGCTTTCCCTTGCTACAGCGTGCCGGTGTACTTTTAATTTAGTGGTGGCAGCAGAGAAACTGCAAAACCTCCCCAAACTGAGAACGTGCCTAGGAATCAAATGAGTGTGATAATGAGGATGAATGTGAGTTGCTTTTCCAAAGAAATACGAAAAGAGAGTAAGTTGTAGTGGTATACCCAAAAGAAGAGTCTCCCGTCTCTCCTCCTCCCTGCTTGCTACCCATCTGTCATCCATCCATCTATCTACCCATCTGTCCATCCACCCATCTATCCATTGAATCCGTCCCATCCATCCATCCATCTGTCCATCCACCCATCTATTCATTGAATCCGTCCCATCCATCCATCCATCCATCCATCACCCCTTGGTCCATTCACTAAACCAACTTTTTCTGAGCTCCACCCATGTGAAAGGCCGGCATTAAGAACCTTAGGGATGCAAAACTGAATCAGGAGTGTATGCCTTCCAGGAGCTTAGAGTAAGAGGTGAGCATAGAACAGTATAAATATAAATGACTATAAAATAGCAAAAGCCGAAAAGGAACGTGTGGATGAAGTGCTGGGGAAGGTTAGAGGAGGGCAAGCTAGAACCTTGGGAAAAAGGACTTGGAGTGTGAACGCATGGGAAAAGCAGGGCAATTTCAGGCAAAGGTGTTTTCAAGTTTTTTGGAAGAAGATTATAAGTTATTGTCAGAACAGACAACCCACAGTCATTTTCGTTCATGTATTGATCAAGAATAGGATAATTTGGGGAAATAAAGGCCATCAATAATCCTTATGTTTTGTTTGCATGTGTTTCAATCTTCTTCCTGATTATAAATAGAAAACTGGACTTAAAAACCCCTGTTTCTCACTCTTCTCTATACCTGTTCTTAAGGCTGCTGAACTGAAGTGAAAATCACCCCTGGGGAGTTCAGTGATCTGAAGAAGAAGAGGTGTTAGCAGAGGAAGGCACACGAGTGGTAGGACAGGATCCTCAACTTCAGGCAACTGAAAGTCAGGCCTAAGCACCGCAGCTGATTTTTGCTTTCTTGGCACGAGCCAGTGACAGATGGGTTTGGAAGCCTAGTGGGTAGAGCATGGCGCTAATAATGGTTGTCAACTCTAGGCCAAAATAAAAGTTTGTGGAGTGGTGGTAGGGACAGGACTCACCTCCATCGGGAGCCATATTTGACCCTGAATGGCAGAATCCCTTACGGATTCTGAGCAGCCAACTGGTCCACCAGCCGAGGTGGCAGGGACTGCCCCTGAGGCCTGGCTGCTGACACAAGGGCCTGATGGTACTGGCTCAGTAAGGCTTATACCCAGCAAGCCTTGCAGATGTTCCTGATGGCAGGGCATGGGGAAGCAATGAGACTTGGGACACGGTTGATGAACAGCAAAGGCAGCAGCATCCTTGGTCTCCCTTTCCCTGGATAGGTGCACTGACTCTGAATGGTGTGGGCAGTCAGGTGGAAAAAGCAAACACAGAGATACTTTTTGACCAGAGAGGGTTTCCTGATAGGTTTCACCAGAGGAATCAGGAACTTTTGAAGAACAGAAAGGTGGATTCTCTATTCAGGGCAATTCAGACAACCCTGCCTGAGTATCGGATAGAGTAGGAAGGGGGCTGGTGTAGGTTTTAGTCCTGGCTCTGCCGCTTATGCTAAGACCGTAAGCAAGTCACTTAACATCTCAGAGTCCCGTTTCTTCATCCCTGAAATAAAGGATGTAAGGGCCCGGTAGGAAGGACTAATAAGTGGGAGTTCTTAGAAAACATGAGAAGTCAAATAAATGTGAGCTATTTCAATAATAATCATACTTGGACATTTGGACACCGTGATCATCATTTCCATAGCAGAAATGAAAAATGCCAATTTTCTTAAAAAAATTTTTTTACACAGCACTAATGATTTTACTCATGACAGATGACATTACCCCTGTAGTGTTCTGTCTCTGTCCAACCTTGGGTGCAGAGGAAAAGATTGCCTTTGTGGATAAAGAGATTGGAGGCTGCTGTTGAGAACTCTCTGCTCTCTGCTGCACGCTTCCCTCTGAACCAGAGCCAAAAAAGAAACTACCCCTCAAAAAAAAAAGAAAGAAAAGAGAAGAAACTACCCCTTAGAAGATAGATTTTCAGCAAAATGGTGCTTTCTAAATGACTACAGATTTTTTAAAATTGAAGTATAGTTGATTTACAATGTTGTGTTAGTTTCTGGTGTACAGCAAAGTGATTCAGTTATATGTGTGTATATATATTCTTTTTCAGATTTTTTTCTGTTATAGGTTGTTACAAGATATTGAATATAGTTCCCTGTGCTATACAGTAGGATCTTGTTTACCCATTTTATATATAGTAGTTTGTATCTGCTAATCCTAAACTCCTAATTTACCCCTCCTCCCCTCCCCTTTGGTAACTGTAAGTCTGTTTTCTATGTCTGTGAGTCTTCCTGTTTTGTAAATAAGTTCATTTGTATCATATTTTAGATATGATATTTGTCATTCTCTTTCTGACTTCACTTAGTATGATAATCTCTAGGTCCATCCATGTTGCTGCAAATGGCATTATTGCATTCTTTTTCATGGCTGAGAAGTATTCCACTGTATATATATATATATATATATATATATATATACCACATCTTCTTTATCCGTAAATGATTACAGATTTGACCAAGGAGACTTTTTGTGTAAATGCCATGTCTTATTGAATGTGCCCACCTGTGATCATACAGGTGGCCCCCAGTTTTACTCACCCTGGCTGGGCTCTGGCCTGCAATTTTCATGTCTGCCTTTTTCTGAGTGCACAGAGGATCCCTGTTGGTGAGTAGTGGCTCTGTGCCCCTCTCTGAGTTAGAGTAACAGGGAGGAAGTAGGGTCTGGGAGCCTCTCTCCAGGAGCTCAGCAGCTCGTGGCCCCAAGCATGGTGGGGTCACAGTCACGTTTTAATCATATAATAGAAAAGCCACTTTCTCTTACTCTGTCTGGCAAATGGGTGAACTCATAGGATGAGTTACACGTGGTTTACAGGAGACTGTGCACATTGTCGAAGCTTGGTATGAATTATGAATGATCTCTCCTTCGAATTCTGTAGAACTTCCATACCTTCCAAAGTTAATCTCCCCTGCCACTCTCAATATATTTCTGTTAGAGTCATGTTCTTTTCTGAATTTTTTCTTATGGCTAGATTCAATCAAATGATGGTATTAGTTGGGAATGCTTTTCTTTTTTAATTTGCTTGTTGATTTTTTTAAAAAATAAAGATCTCAGCATAGAGGAGGGATACTGATGCCAAACCACGTAATGAGAGCTGGCTTTAATTCCAGTCCTGGTTGGGGGTGACCAAAGCACGTCATTCAGATTACCAGGTGCCTTGGTTGCTCTCCCCCCTTGGCGAAATGAAGGCCGGGGATTCCTAGGCCTGTCTCAACTGCGCTGTGGCAGTGGGTGTCACAGAGACACACAAGAGAGAACTCCAGACTGGAGTGGCAGTACCTTGATCTTGGGGTGGGGTGGAGAGAGTGCGTGGTTACAGATAAAAGCCCTTCTGAGGAGCAGAGCAGACGCAATTACAGTAAACCATGTAGACGGTTCTTCCACGAGTGTCCGTCACCTCCCTGTCACTCGTTCCTACAGAGATGGGCTCAGTCCTTGCCCTCCTAAGGGCTGACATGGCCTCTCGGTGCAGGGGCAGCCGGGATGTCCTCATGGCGCTGGGAAGGGGCAGGCTGGCCTTGAGCTCTCCTCCTCTGAGTCCTCGCCCTGGGCACCTGCTGGCATCCAGGACGGAGTCCACAGCTGGTGTAACCTCTGGGGCTGAGGTCCCTCGGCGTGGCCATCTGCTTGACTGCTCTGCACGCCGAGTCTCCCCTTGTTCTCCATCCTGTCCCCGGCCTGTGTGGTTCACCTTGCAGTTTAGGTATGAAGCCCCCTCCCTTCTCCCTGCAGCAGCCTCATGGCACACCTGCTGCCTCTCAAGTTTCAGCTACCTTCCAGGTCCCCACTGGGTCCCTTCATGCCACCTGGAAGCCCAGGGCCCCTGTGGGTGCTCTCCTGGCCCCTGCCTTTCAGAACCCTGTACACACCACTGCGTTTCCTTTCTGCTACAGTCGTCTTCTGTTGATGCCAAGGCACCTGCAAGGTGGTCCTTACCCAGCGTCTTGAAAGGATGCAGGAAATAAGTGCCCTCAGCTTTTATCTTCTTCTCTTAACCTCTCTCCCTCCTCCTTCCCTCCTCCCTCCCTTTTCCCCTTTGCCCTCCCCGTGTTGAGAGTCAGCCCCAAGGGGAGGAGGTGCTGCCCTTACCCCTCCCTACTCTCTTCTTCCAGCCCCGCCCAAAGGCAGCAGGGCTGTCTGTCTACCAGGGCTGTCTGTCCACCATCTCCGCCTGTTGGGTGGCAGGTGGCAGCCTTTCTCTCCATGCCTGCCTCCTTCCCTCCCTGGCCTTCCTTGCTGCTCTGCTCCCCTCCTTTGGGGAAAAGACTTAGCTGTAATTGTGTGAGGGCTGCAGGGAACATGATTATAAGGGAATGAAAAATACATCTGTTTAACATTTTCAATATACCATTCCTGTTGCACAAACATAAATGAAGCATGGTCTGTGTCCGTGAAAAGCTCACTTTAGTCAAGGAGATGATAGATTGATAACTTACAATTTCAAAATAATTTGATAGATGCACGACTGTCATCCAGTCCTCTACTGCATGCGTGCGCGCGCGCGCACACACGCACACACACGCACACACGCGCGCGCGCACACACACACACACACACACACACACACCAGAGGCCCCCTACCCTTCTAATCACTTACGTTATGGCTTTTTTCAGCTTTTATCTTGTGTCACAGTTACTTGCGTACAGATTCTAGCTTCTAGAGGGCAGGAGCCTCAGCATCTGTTTGTAGCACTTGGCACAATGTCCTAAGTTTATTAAGTTTAAAAAACAATGTGTTAAGTCCTTCCTGCATACCAAGCTCTGTATTTGAGGCTGAGGTTACAAAGATAAACAGAACAACGAGCTCTTAGAGACTCACAGCCCAGATCAAGGTTCTCAGTAGAATTCAAAGGGTCTATGAGTTTAGGTTAGAAAAAAAATCGCCTTGGGATTGACCAGGGGGATTGACCAGAGTGCTGTCAGTAATCCCTGTGACTTTATCACCAATAGAATTGACAGATATTTCATATTACTTATGGTTGTTGTAAATATCTCAAAATATCATTTATGTTCATCACTCCTTTAAAATCAGGGTAATTATGAGACCCAGCAGTACATCTTGTTATTTAAAGTGTTAATAAAGACAAACATAGATTACCATATCACAGATCTGTTTTTGAGAAATATTTTGATAACTGTATTTCAGTATGATTGGTTTCCTTTAGAATCCTATGCATTTTATTTTATGCATTTAAAACATTGTATTGGGGCTTCCCTGGTGGCGCAGTGGTTGGGAGTCCGCCTGCCGATGCAGGGGGCGCGGGTTCGTGCCCTGGTCCAGGAGGATCCCACGTGCCGCGCTGGGCCTGCGCGTCCGGAGCCTGTGCTCCGTGGCGGGAGAGGCCACAACAGTGAGAGGCCCGTGTATCGCAAAAAAAAAAACAAAAAAAAAAAAACATTGCATTGAGAAGGGGTCCCTGGCCTTCACCGGGTTGTCAGAGGAACAAATACGTGATCTAGTTGGATCGAAAAACACATGGCTAAATAATTATAGCAACATAGTAAGTGCTGGGCTGGTGATGTGAGCACAACATTGGGGAGATACAGAGGAAGAAACACACGTACTGCCAGGAGAAGTCAAACATCTTCCCAGAAGAGATGAAGACCACTCAATAATGATGATAATAATAGTCAACATGTATTGATTGCTTACCAGGCACCAAGCAGAGCTCTGAGTGCTTTAGATATCATATCTCCTTTAAACCTCCTCACTGCCCTAAGAGGTAAGGACTTCACTGTCCCTATTTCACAGATGAGGTAACTGAGACCCAGAGAGGTTGATTGACTTGTCCCAAGTTACACAGCTAGAGATGGGCTGATTCCGGGTTGAAGGCAGGTTGTCAGATGCTGGCGTCTGTGTTTTTCTCTGCGTGTGTGCTGCCTCCCGAAGTGTTGCAGGAAGGAACACTCAGGGCCAGAGCCTGAGCCTGGAGCAGGCACTGTGCTCCTTCCTGAGTTGGCAGGTCGGCCAGCATCTTACTGACGTTGCTCTGGCATCACCATCCGTCTCAGCACAAGGGCCCCGTCTCCTTTCTCGCTGGCTGGCTGTGTGCTGTCAGTGCTTCCGTCAGAGGCAGGGCGAGTCCAGTGCACCTGGGCAGTGGCCTGATCAGAGGGGCAGGGCTGCTGATGGAGAGGTGTCTGCAAGGACCCGGACTCACGTCTGGAAAGGTGCATCGGGAGAGCCGTCCGGATAGAAATCCGAAACATTGTAAACCGTGTGGCTTCATAGACTGTCAGAGTCAGGGGCAACCTTCCAAACTTGGAGGAAGTCAGCTTAGGAAAACCTTGAAGGAAATGCCGTCTCTCACAGAAGCCGGGGCACCGTCAAAATGGTTCCAAGGAGAATTAGGGCAGGTTTGTGAACGGCAGGGCTGTCAGTGAGGCGGGATCCAGTGACACGGGGGCACAGTCCTGTGGAGGTGAGACCCTGTCCCAGGACAGCAGTTCCTGAGCCCAGGGCCATCGAGGGAGGAAAGAGACTTTTATAGTAGCAGACCTTGTCACCACTCTCGGGGGCTGTGGGGACTCGCAGAGGGCGTTTGGTAGTGTGGCCTGGCTGGGGAGGGGCGCCACGTGCCCTGAGACCCTCAGACTGAACCAGCTGTTTGCCTCTCCCTGGGCAAGTGGCCAGGTGCCAAAGGCTAGAGTCAACCACTTCCCGCTTTTAAGGACTCCGCCCCATTGCTCTGTCCCCCCCACAAAGGAAATGTGGATGTCAGCAGGCAAACCCATTGTCCATGGGGGCTTCCTTGTGCGGCGCCCCAGGAAGCAGAGGGACAGGCCATCCTGGGCCCCGCCTGGGTGGGGAGAAGCGGCAGCCCCAGCCCCTGGGGGCTCCCGGCCTCCTGATCTCGTTCCGAGAGCTGAGCCCACCTCAGCTCACTGGCCCTGCACGTGGGTGGTGGAGCCCTGTTCTCCTTTCCGCCTTCCTTAATCCCTTGACCAGAGTTCTTAAGGATGGTCCCGTTCCCACCCACCCTCCCCCGTGTCGATGACATTAAAAGCGAAGCAGGGCGGAGACCACGCGGGGCACTGCCTTGCGCTAGGCGCACGGTTTCTTGAGGTGGCAGGGACACAGAAAGAGGAGATGAAGGTAACTGTTCCTACTTTCACTTACATTTTTTTTTTTTGCGGCACGCGGGCCTCTCACTGCTGTGGCCTCTCCTGTTGCGGAGCACAGACTCCGGACGCGCAGGCTCAGCGGCCATGGCTCACGGGCCGGCATGTGGGATCCTCCCGGACCGGGGCACGAACCCGTGTCCCCCGCATCGGCAGGCGGACTCTCAACCACTGCGCCACCAGGGAAGCCCTCACTTACATTTTTAAAGGCCAAATTATCAAACGCATAGAAGAAACCGTTAAAGAAAAAAAAAAAAAAACCTCTCCCAGATGAGGAAGGGCAGAAGGAAGCTTACTGAGGGCGTCAGGCCCTTACTCGGCATGACGCTTCATGGAATCCTCACCATGACTCAGCCTGTGTTAAACCGGTTTTGCTGATGAGAAGATGGAGTCACGGAGGGAGAAGCAGCCTGTCCAGCCAAGACCTCCCGGCTGACCAGTAGCAGAGCTGGACCCGAACCCATTTCTCTCCATTTCAAGCTCTGGCCTTCCCCGCTGTCCGGCCCATTCCCCAGCACTTCTCCCTAGAAAGGAAAGGGGTGCCTCTGAGCACACTTACACCTTTATTTTCTTTGCTGGTTGGAAATGTCAGGAGGGAGCTTTTGACTTCATTGAAAAACGTAAAGAACTGTGGATTAAGATTCAGCAAGAAGAAGCTTGCCCTTAGAAAAGACGTCGGTGCTGCTGTAAGCCCAGCTTTGCTCCTCCTGCCCGTGAAGACCAGACCATCTGGTGCTCTCCGTCGCGGCTTGCGATTTTCAGTGTGTGTTTCGGGTGCAGGTGCCTGACCCGGCAGTGGAGTCGGAAGGTGTCTTCGTGGGGAGGTTGTTAGGTCAGCCTCGTGAGGGGCAGAGGTTGCTGGGCTCATTAATCCCGCATTCAGAAGGCGAGTTAAAGAGCTTCCCCTCCGGTGCAGTCAGGGCCGCAGCGAAGCGGACCTGGAACAGATGGGCTTCCTGGCCTCATGAGAAACAGGGATTTGAGGTTTTGAAAAATAAACAGATGATGTCCTTCTGGGAGTAGGAGGAATATGAACTCTTGGCAAAGAACACGTGCCCAAATTGCTTGAGGGCTAAGACTCAGAGGAATTTCAAAGCAAGGTTTTTGCAGAACCAGGTTGAGATCTGAGCGATTCACGACCCTGATGCTTCACGTGAAGGCCTTCCCCCACCAGCCCACTCCCTTGTTTGTGGCCGCCCCCCATGAGATCCGGCTCCCAGGCCTTCTGACTTCCACAGGGGCACACACCGCCCCCCCCCCGCCCCCCGGCCTCAGAGGCCCTCCCTTGCCTTCTTAGACTCACCGGCCCCTACAGTTCATGGCCTCTCCAGGTGGGGTCGTGTCGGGAGAGAGAGTGGGCTAGACAGTCCTGGATTCAGATCCTGGCCCTGGGACCCACTAACTTGATGACCTTGGGCAAGTTGCGCAACCCCCTGGAGCCTCAGTTTCCTCAATTGTAAAAGGAGGGTGTGGCGGGGACCCCCGCCCCGCCTAACTTCTGCCCTCCACTGAGCCCGGCACTTGACCTAGCAGAAGTCTGTTTGAATGAGGGATGGATGAGGGAAAGAAAAAGGCAGATAACCAGTGGCAGTTATCAGGGCGAGGAGAGAGCCCAGTACTGCCTGGTGTCTCCCTCATCCCCCTTCCTGCAGGGTTCCTTCTGGCTGAGGGCATGGAAGATGTGGAAGAGGATAGAGAGAGAGGTCTAAGACTGAAGGAGCTGTTTTCAGTGAGAATTCTGTAAGCCACTGGGTGCAAGGCAGTACTATTTCGGCCTCCCCATCAGACTGATGTAAAAAAGGAGAGACAGTCTCCCTCATTTCTCCCCAGAAGCACTTGACCTCATGCCTGGTTACTGGATGCTGGGTAAATACACAAATAGTCACTGTCCGTCCCAACCCCCTACCAGTTTTTGGTCCTTAAGATTTTTGTAAGTCGTTTGAGGTTCTGTCCACCATACTTTCCTGTCACTCCCCTTGCAAGCCCACCCCACAGCTTTACGTGCGTCCGTGGTTACCTTGGTGCCCTTCGACCAGCCTTTGTATGCAGGTCTTAACTTTTTTTTTTTTTTTTGGCCGTGCCGCACCATGCTGCGCTGCGTGGCTTGCAGGATCTCAGTTCCCTGACCAGGGACTGAACCCGGGCCCTGGCAGTGAAAGCCCAGAATCCTAACCCCTAGGCCACCAGAGAGCTCCCCAGATCTTAACATCTGAAGCCACTTTCCTTGAGGCTGAAGAAAGAAGAGCGTCTCAACACTTTTGAGTCACCTTTTCTTCTAGAGTCTTGCTACGAAATCAGCCCTGTTTTTTCTTTGATTTTTTTGAAAACTTGATATTGTAAGTACAGGCTTTTAAGACAGGCTGTGTCAATCTAGCATCCCCTTCCTTGCAGTCGGAACTTCTAATCAGCAGTCTCTCCCTCCCAAAGGTTGGTCACTTTAATTTTGTTGTCTGATTCTAGAAACTCAGGATAAGGTACTGGGGAGGAGCCATCCTAGCAATCAGAGTTATTCTCTAAAACAAACTCTTTTTTTAAAATAGTGGCAGAAACGTTTTTCAGATGATTTTTTTTTTTACCTGTAGCCCTCATATAGGAAACATGAAAAGTGGGGGGGGGGCGGCCCAGAGCCCCAATCCCTCAGCTTCTCCTTTTCCTTCAAGGCTGAACCTGGAACAGCCCCTGTTCTAGGAGAGAGCGTTCTCAGTGGGGATCACTTGTCAGACACTCTGCTCAAAGGAGGAGGTTTTCAGAGCATTTCTGGATCATCTTTCTACTCTCAAAACCTATCTGCCCCACTCATTTCCTGCCCTTGACCTGCAGGCCATGGCAACATCATGCCCCCAGCCTCCCACCCTGAGGCTCAGGACCTGACTGAGTTGCTGTTTCACCCGCCTCTGGGCTTTACCCCACAGCTCTGCTCAGATCAAACCTCCACTCCTGGAATGTTCAGGACTTGGTGTGACATTTCGTTCAGTCCTCATAACTCCACGTGGCAGGTATTATCTCCACCATTTTACCAACCAGTCAGCACACTAAGCCTGGGGGAAATTAACAGGTTTAGTAACCTGAATAAAGTCACAAAGCTAAGTTGACGATAAAGCGAGAATCCAGCCCCGGGTTTGCTGACTGAAATCCAGATCAACGTCACGCATCCCATCTTTCACTGCCTTCCTGCCACCTTGGACCCTAAAGGCCTGCAGTGCAATCCGGACACCAACTACCGGACTCAGCACAGACCCCGTAAGTTAAGGGTAGGGTCCCCAGTAAGACTGCCCCCACTTCAGACAAAAGCCACAAGCTCTGGGGGTTCCCAGGCCACCTACTGGCTGCAAATTTGGGGGTTTCTACTCCCTCAGGTTTGATAATTCACTAGAGTGACTCACAGAACTGAGGAAAGTGCTATACTTATGATTATAGTTGTATTATAAAGGAATCAAATGAGGACCAGTCAAAAAAACAGATGCGGGTTGAGGTCTGGGAGGGTCCCCAAACAAAGTGCCCTTGTCCTCAGGACACATCACTCTCCTATATCAATGTAAATCACCAGCCAGGGATGCTCACCTGAGCTCTGGTGTCTGTACTGGGGTTTCATTACCATAGGCGTGAGTGATTCAGTCATTGGCCACATGGCTGAACTCAATCTCCAACACCCCACTCCTCCCCAGAGGTCGGAAAGTTGAGCTTGACATCACCTGGCCCAGTGGTCCAACCCTCTAATCACATGGCTGGTCCTTCTGGCATGGCCTACCCCCATTCTGAGTCATCACATTAGCATAAACTACTTGGAGCCCAGCATGAATCATAAAGACACGTATCCCTCAGGACATTCCAAGGCTTTAGAGGGTACCTCCTAGGATCCAGGGCCAAAGGCCAGCCAGAGTCTTTATTATACATCAGGGCTCTGTTTACTCTTTGCTTCCTGCCCACTTCCCCAGCTCCACTGGGTCCACATGGTCTACAGACTTCTATCAGCAGGCTACCGTGACTTGTCACCAGGTAGCATCACCCTGTTTCTAAGTCGGAAATGACCTAGGAAACCTACTGACTTTCATCCTCCCTTTCTCCAACTGCCTCACTGGCCAAGGGGTAACAACCATGAACAGAGAAAGAGAAACATATAGGGATTTTCCTTGAGTCTCTGAATAAGGGAACCCAGCCTCTGGGCTGCACCTCTACGATTCAGGTCAAATCTGCCACCCTTGGGCTTCAGGTTACCCATCAGGTCATTTCCAAATCGCATTCGAATAGCCTTCCAGAGTTTTCAAAGCACTTAGGGATCCTTACCTCTCCAGGTGCCCCACAGCTCTGAGATGTGGACAGGGTCATTCCAAGACCCTCTTTTTTAGATAAGGGAACGAAGATCTGGAATCTTCTGTAATTTGCTGAAGGTCATGGGTCACTGCAGTGACGGAGCCAGCCTAGCAGCTGTGATTTACCGGCTCCTGTCCCCATCAGAGTGAGTGAGTGCTCTGCAGCCCTTGTTTTCTCTCGTGCAGAGTTGAGGCCAGAGCAGCTTTAGTTCCCAGCCTATCCTATTTGCCAGCTAATGAGACAAATTGTAGGCGCCATAAAAATTAAATAGCAGCTGGTTCATTTTCTTCCTGTCCAACTTTGAAATTATGACAGTCTCATCTACGTGGTTGCTCAAGGTATGTGTGTCTGGGTCTGCACGATCCAAGAATCCTTAAATGCACCCAGAATCAGATTTTTGTGTTTTTTTCAGATTGGCTGGTATAAAAGATTTTGAGCACCACCTCTCATGAACCAAATGGAGTACATGATTCCTGCTCACCCTTGTTAGCTGCTAATTAATAATACCTCACAGGTGGAGGCGATACCTGCGGCTTCTCGCTGAAATAATAGTGAAGAGATGAAATTAGAAAATGAATTGCGCGTAGAGAAAATTAGCAAACAGACGAATCCTAGAGCACAAAGTTCTCTGCTGTTCTTCCAGCCATAAGAAACAGCAGAGATAGCGAGCAAGCCTCAGCTTTCCCTAAGTGCAGATTTTTCTATTTTTGTTTTGTTTTTTGGCCAATAATGATAGTATAGGCTGCATGTTGACACTCAAGAAAGGACGATTTACTTGCTTCTATGTTATAGAAGTTTGGGATTTTATAAATTTTGCAAGAAAAATAAATAATAACAAAAAACCCAAACCTATTGCTAAATAAACAAGTATCTAATTGCATTTTTCTTTGCATTCATGTTATGCATTTATTCCTCTATTCAACTGCTCACAGACACCCTCTACCTCCTTCACAACTGTAAGACTGTAACATGACATTTAAAACCATAAATTAGGGTAGAAGTCTGCAGATAAAAAAGGGCCAACGTTTCGATACCCTTTAGTAACTATGATTTTTTTTCGAAGCAAAGCTGCTCGTCAGTAGCCCCAGGCTGCCTGGAGAATGTCTTACGTCATTGGTAGCGTTTCCCTCTATCCTCCAGGTAGCGTGTAGGCTAAGAGGGAAGGATATTTGTTTGGGGAGCCAGTGGTATTTTGTCAAACCATTTCTGATTCACCTCCTTTCCTCACAAACCCACTAGCTCCATTGACAGCATATTTATAATACAGTGTTTCAGAAATTAAGTAATTTCAGATAGGATGTAGCGGTTCATTTTCAGTCCCGACCAGACGGCTGTGTTATCCTGTTATATCCTCGGCATCCATCTGTTCTGCCTCTCTCCTAGTCTCCTGGTGCCTGCCCAGGGTGAGCACCATTTATTTTCAGGGTGCAGGCACCCCTCTTGGGGAGCAGAGCTATAAACCATGCCAGCACAATTCTAGATGTTAACAGCCCTTAGACGTTCACCTCAGACCTTCAGAGCCTTGGGCACTCAGAGTTAATGCCGCTCCTTGGGCAGGGAGATGATTTAGGGGGACCACTAAAGGGACATTCTGTTATTTGCAGGAGCCTCTGTGGAATTCATACCCGCCAAGGCAGAGCTAGTCCTCAGTACCGCGTTCCTCTAGAATGTCACAGTTTTGTTCTGTCTTGAATCTTTGAGACTGTGTGTGTCTGTGGAGAGCCCCACGGGCCAGCTCTCACCCACCTCAAATTTAACCCACCCTTGCCATTAGTGTTCCCTTTTAAAAAATAACATTTGTTTCTTGATGATAAATATTCATTGCAGAGAATTTGGAAAGTAGAGAAATGTACAAAAAAGAATATAAAGATCACCCATCAGCCTTCAATCCCAAGTAACAGTTAATATTTTGGAACATATCTTTTTTTTTTTTTCTGTGCAAATGCATCCTTTTTGTATAGTTAAAAAAAATGTTTGTGCAGTATACACTTTTTGGTGTTCTGTTTTTTTTTATTAACTACCTGTGGGGAATTGTCCCATAATCATTAACACTGAATGATCAGCAAGTCCTCACAATGTAATTTTAATGGGTTCAGAGTGTTTTGTCATATGAACAGATACTAGCAATTATTATGGTCCAGGTGCCGAATGTACAGGTGCTCCTGAGAAAATGCTATATGACCAACATGTTTGCAAACTGGGATGCTATGAATTTTATACAAGGGTCCCCAGTAGAAGAACACAGGGAGGGCACATTCTTGCTGCAGCCCAAGGCCATAGCACCACTGCTGTGCTCGAGAAAACATCGTGGCGTTAGGCATCACGACAGAGGTAGGCTCTGACGCCAGGGCACCGTCCGGATTCACTGCCCTCTCTGCTTGGTTAAAGGCACTGTGCCAGTGCCTGTCTAGCCTAAGGAGAGGGATGCCTCTGCAGGACCACAGGACCCAGTACAAGATAAGATGTGCAGCCTTTTCAAGCTGAAGGTCCATCTCTAACTCGTCACCAGTGGGCCACAAGTGAGGCCACCCAGTCATCCCAGGCAAGCCCTGGTGCCGGAGTTCATGGGCACACCGGACGTTACAACTCAACCACAGAATGCTGAGTGATGCGACGCTTTATAAAGCACCATAGGTCACGTGGGGAAACCAGATTAGCTGTGCTTTGTGAATGATACAATAAGGTCAGAAAACTCTGCCCATCAAAGACATGTCAGGGGGTTATCCCAAAAGACTGGTCCTTTTGGTGGAGCACATCTTATCCCCAGGGATGACTTTCACCCAGGCCCCGTGCATTCTGGGATAGCTGCGACCAGGGTGGCTTCTCCCTGTTCGAGCCAAACTTACACCCCAGGAGCGAGGCTTCGTGTGGAAACCAAGAGGGAGGCAGTGGCACAAATTCCTGTATTTCTCTAGAGCAAATGTAGTTTGCTTTGAGCCCCTAACTGCCTGGGTGATGAGAAGTTCAGTCTCTGTGTGCGCGCGTGTGGGTAGCTCATGGGGGACATGGGAGGCTCCTTCTCCACGTCCGCATCCGTTGCATCCCACAAGAGTCCTGGGCTTCTGCGGTGCCAGGCAAGGAGAGCACTTGACCGCTGCTGTGCTGCCATCCCTTTCTCAGCTGCCCGGGTACCTCCAGCCAGGGTCTCCGGTCCTGCTCCTCTGGGAGGGCTCAGGCTGCCCCCAAAGCGCCCCTCAAAGCTGAGCAAGACCCCAGGTACCAGTGCTCTTGGCCCTGGCGTAGCACCCGTGCAGCCCCTGATCCCCTCCTATCCCTGGAGAAGCCCTCCAGAGCCTCTGTCTCCCCGACCCTGGCCCCTTCCTGCTTCCTCCAGCCTAAACTTTCTTCTGTGACAAAAGTAACTGATCACGAGTAGGTAGACAGCACCGTGAAAGGCATAAATGGAATACTCGGCAGCCTTTCGGAAGAAGGAGGCTGATCTCCACGTGGTGGGCTGTGAGACGGCTGGGAACACGTGCGAACTAGGTTGCCTCTTTCGAGTTTCACTTTGAAGCCCTTTTGGCCTGTTGCGGGGAGGTTTGGGTAATGTCTTAGCCTGCTCTGCTCTGAGAGGGTCTGTTAGAAGAGGGAGAGAAAAACAACTCTCCACGCATCAGAAGAGCAAAGTTCCCCCAATTTTTATAGTCAGAGAAGAACCACACACTCTACAAGTCTGTTCGGATGAATTCACACAGCTATCCTAGTTTAGAGGAAATCTTTTAGATTTATTTTACAGTCTGATCCCCGTACGTTTTCCTGGAGGTACATTTTGGTAATGGTCCGAGGTAAAGGTGCCCTCATGGCAAGATGCCCGTTCCAGCAGGGGGCAATGTAGTGTAGTCCCTCTTTGAGGTTTGCCTTCTGCCCTCCAAGTAGGAAGAAGCTTGGATTAGGAATCTGGACCCTGTGTTCTAATCCCTCACTTAGGGATTCACTATGTGAGTCTGCACAGTCATTTAAACTTTCTGTCACAAATTTCTCAGCTAGAAAATGAGGGGGAAATGATTTAGGTGACTTCTAAGATTGCTTCCTGCAATAACATTCTGTAATTTCTGTATTGCTGGAAAGTTCCAGCTTATATATACTTGCATACTGTTTTGTAGTTTTCAAAATAATTTTATAAAGATCCCATTTGACTTAAATAGCCTTGTAAGGGAGATAGGTGATAAAACTGTATTTAAAATACCTTGCCATTTAGTAATCTAAAAAAAAAAAAAAGGTTCTGAAGAACCCAGGGCCAGGACAGGAATAAAGACACAGACGTAGAGAATGGACTTGAGGACGTAGGGAAGGGTAAGCTGGGACGACGTGAGAGAGTGGCATGGACATATATACACTACCAAATGTAAAATCGATAGCTAGTGGGAAGCAGCCGCATAGCACAGGGAGATCAGCTCGGTGCTTTGTGACCGCCTGGAGGGGTGGGATAGGGAGGGTGGGAGGGAGACGCAAGAGGGAGGGGATTTGGGGATATATGTATATGTATAGCTGATTCACTTTGTTATAAAGCAGAAACTAACACACCATTGTAGAGCAATTATACTCCAATAAAGATGTTAAAAAAATAAATAAATTTAAAAAATAAAATAAAATACCTTGCCATTTAAATACGTGATCCTGACACATTCAGATATAGGAGCTGCTAGCACAAATCCCAGCAAGGAGAAGAGTGTGGCTTTGACCGAAGATAGCTGAATCCGAGGAGGACAGAACAGAAATGGTGGTTCCTGGAACATATGGGCACGTTTTGTATGGTGACTTAATATAGGTGATGGAAACAAGATTTTCCTTGAGCTAAGGGCATCTTAAAAACAGAGAAAGAAATGAACAAAAAACCCAAAACAGAGCCCTAATCTCTTTGTTACTTGCATGTACCGAGGTTTACCTGTTAATAGGACTGAAGACTGTCTTGGTGATAAAAGAAGACAGTCTTCTTGCACGATCTGGTCCTCACTCAGCAGCTTCTTTTCCATCTTCTATTTTGTTTTGTATCTTGCTCTTCCTGGCTGTCCCCACATGATGAAAAAGTCCCAGTGGCACTTGAGAATGTAAATAAAGGTTAGAAACCTCATGATCTGGACTCTAGTTGGTGACTGAACCATTCAAGGGAGGGAATATACAGTGTTTTTGAAAAGATTGTGGGTACTGTTAGAAAAGTTAGTACTGTTAACAGTTGGATTTTTATACAGTGGCTGGGAAGGTGAATCCTATCAGACTGTTATCTTGATCTCACAGGGTTGGCGTGTGGGTGAAATGAGATTGTGTATGTAAAACACTTGGTAAACTGTAAAGTTCTCTCCATGTGGAAAACAGTTTTCAAATTGCTCTAAAGCTGTTGATTACAGAAAAGAAAGGGAATTTGATTTTTAATTACCTCTTTATTTAAACAAATTTTAATTGAAGTATAGTTGATTTACAGTGTTGTGTTAGTTTCTGGTGTACAGCAAAGTGATTCAGTTATACGTATATATTCTTCTTCAGATGCTTTTCCATTATAGACTATTACAAGATATTGAATATAGTTCCCTGTGCTATATAGTAGGACCTTGTTGTTTATCTATTTTATATATAGTGGTCTGTATCTGCTAATCCCACACTCCTAATTCATCCCTCCCCTACCATTTCTCCTTTGGTAACCTTAAGTCTGTTTTCTAAGTCTGTGAGTCTGTTTCTGTTTTGTAAATAAGTTCATTTGTATCATATTTTAGATTCTACATATAAGTGATACCATATGATATTTGTCTTTCTCTGTCTGACTTCCTTTACTTAGTCTCTAGGTCTAAGCAATCTTAGAAGTCACCTGAATAATTTCCCCCTCATTTTCTAGCTGAGAAATTTGTGACAGAAAGTTTAAATGACTGTGCAGACTCACACAGTGAATCCCTAAGTGAGAGATTAGAACACGGGGTCCGGGTTTCTAATCCAGGCTTCTTCCTACTTGGAGGGCAGAAGGCCACTTAATCTCTAGGTCCGTCCATGTTGCTGCAAGTGGCATTATTTCATTCTTTTTTATGGCCGAGTACTATTCCATTGTGTATATATATAAACCACATCTTCTTTATCCATTCACCTGTCAATGGACATTTAGCTTACTTCCACGCCTTAGCTATCGTAAATCGCGCTGCTATGAACATTGGGGTGCGTATGTATCTTTTCGAACTATAGTTTTCTCCGGATATATGCCCCGGAGTGAGATTGCTGGATCATATGGTAGCTCTATTTTTAGTTTTTTTAAGGAACCTCCATACTGTTTTCCATAGTGGCTGCACCATTTTACATTCCCACCAACGGTGTAGGAGGGTTCCCTTTTCTCCACACCCTCTCCAGCATTTAGCGTTTGTAGATTTTTTGATGATGGCCATTCTGACCGGTGTGAGGTGATACCTCATTGTAGTTTTGAGTTGCATTTCTCTAATAATTAGCGACGTTCCCTTTTCGCGTGAAGGGAATTTGATTTTTAGGAAGTAACAAATAACCACAAGCATTCTGAAAGTGTGTTCTAGGATTTTTTTTTTTTTTTTTTTAACCAACCACGCATTACCTTCTGGGCCTCTTCAGTCTGAGTGCTCGTGCTTTCGGAGGTTTCTACCAATTTTTATGAAAAAGTGACTAGAAATCATGGAATTTGGCAGTGGTAGAGATCTGATAAATCATCCGATTACCTCATTCAGTGATAAGATGTTAAAACCCAAGAAGATCGCGTTATTTATCCAGAGTCACAGAGCCAGCTAGACAGGTCACCTCATTATACTCAATAAGGATTGGCTTTCGAAAAGAGCCACACTTTTAGCTTCTCAGTCAGTTTTTAAATTTAGCCTTGCCTTCTTCAGCTGTTTCGTCAACTGGTCATCCTAAAGTTTATATCAACTGTGAACCTTCCATGCCACCATGTTCCATTCTTCTTCCCAGCTGGTGGAAGAAATCCTCAGATTTTTCTGCCGAATGGTTTATTTCAAACAGATGAAGGTTTATTCTGTTTTTCCCTGTTATGATATCACCATCTGGAATAAGTTTATTATGTTGCTGGACATGCTTTTAGGGAGCAGTATCATGAAACTAGAGTGAAATCACATTAGGAGTTAGCATTGTTCTCAGTTTTGTTGGAGCCGAAACTGAGTGAAAGGACTTAGGAATAATTGGGTAATCAGAGCGAATTAAATCAAGAGGAGAAAAATACCAGTTCTGGCATCCAGTGGGGAGTGCTATGACTGCCACATCTGTAGTCTCTATCCATTTTAATCAAGTCGAAATTATGCTATTAAGACTTATTTTTGCTACACTTACTTGCTCAGACGTAGCCGATGTTATATTCATCTCTGGATATTTCTTGAAACATTAAAACATTCTCCCTGTTTCTTGGGAAATGTTACCTAACTTGATTCCCATACAAATATTCCAAGTTTCTATTATGTCTGTAACTGTGTATGCAGTATTCAGTGTAGATTCTGGGTAATGGAATCCAAAATACTGAGTTTTCAACCCACCTAGATAAATCCTGAACCCCCCAACACATTGTTGGTTCTTCCAAAAACTAGGTTTAAGTGATATCCTGTTAGTATAAATTTGCTATCATAAGTAGTAGACGGTACACAGCTAGTAGTACACAGCTAGAAAATGGCAGAGTCAGGATTCAAAGTACACAGTCTCGCTGCAGAACCTGAGCCCTTAAGCACCCACTACGTTATTTGAAGTAAATGTATGTTATCACGTGGAACGACAAGGTGGAGTATATTTAAAGCAGTGTTTTTCAAACCTTTTTGACTGTGAACCACTGAAAGAAATATATTTTCCATTGCAGACCAGCATGTGTGCACAAGCAGAACTAATAAAACCACACAAAACAGTACTCACGCTTACCGTGGAGGATGCACTCTGACTTCTCCTTTCTCTTTCATTTCTAAAAAGTGCTGGCTGTGACCCTTAAAATTGATTTCGTGACCTACTGCAAGGCCACAGCTTGTAGATCAAAAACTCAAGGTCCTAGATGCAGGCTGGCTCTGCAGGAAGTCCCAGTTCATGCCATCTGCTGAGTGAGCGCCCTTAGCTCCTTCCCCCAGCGCCCAGCACTGTTTGTTGAGTGAGTGTATACACAGATTATATTTTCCTTTCCCCAGCTCTGTTTTAGTAAGTGCCCTCTCCCCTTCTTTCTTTTTCTTTTTAAAAACAAAAAGCTGAAATTTTGCCAAACATGGAGATGATTTAGACTGGGACAGAGGAGGTCAAGAAACACTGACTAATGATCTTGTTAGGGAGATATGTGTTAATGAATCTTTATAAAGCAAATTACATTTTCACATTGATTTTAATTGTAATTTCCACAGTGTTCAATTGTTAACTTGCTGTTTCTACCGCATTCTGACTCTGGGGCCTCCTCTTATCCCAGCAAGGGTCTTCCGTGGCCCACTCTGGCTTCCCTCCTCCTGGTGGGTTCCCTTGGGAGGGGCCTGCCAGCTCCTTGATCTCCATAAGAGTTGAGGCATTCCAGCAGCCTTGGGGCCCGGGTTACTCAGTCCTCCTAGCATTTCCTGGAAGATGTTTGGCAGCCCCTAAACTATCTAGCACTGGCGGGGCGGGGGGGATCCTCTAATTGTTTGAGCCTGACCTTGGCTCAGGACGGACCTCCAGAATATGTAGAACTTCTCTAGGATCTCAGGCTCAGAAGGAACACCCACTGATGTTCAACTCCAGTGTGGCAACACCTTGAAGGGATGTCAGGAGCCTCTGATGGGCTGACAGGCAGAGAATGGACCAGCCCCAAAGTGCAGTTGGCCGCCAGGTGGCCGGAAACTTCTGGTACATCAGGTAGTTCTGTGTTATCAGGTCACCTATAGCCGACCTGGTACACAGGAGCTCTGTGTTTGAAAATACTGATGTTAGAGAATTGATCTATTTGCTGAATAGATTTTGCCTAATATGATTTCTGTAGTATTGCCTCTATCTTCTTCTTCTTTTTGTTGCTGATGCCTTGTTACAGATACAGCACCAGCTCACACAGTTTCTGGAATAAGGCAGGCTAGCAATACATGTGTTCGTTTAAAAAATGAATTAAAGTAGTTCTAAGAGCAAGGGATTCTTGAGACGGTGGGGGAGATCAAGGTGAGGTGTGTGTTGGCAGACGGTCAAAGGGTCCCCTCATCAACAGATCCTCAGGACCTTCCCAATGCATTTTAGCTTGTAATTCAGCAAGCCCAGATAATTAAACTTCCAGAATCTTTAAGAACAGGTTTCTTTGAAGATTTTTCTCTAATGCGGCAGAAGCATTCCCTTCCTGGTATAAATGCTTTTTGAAGCACAGTAATATTTTATTAGTTAGGTGGTTTAAAAGAAACTTGGTCTGCGTTGCTGGTGATGAGAAAAAGACAGATTTTAGCCCAAGGCAGCTGGAGTTGCAATGTTGACATCTAATGGGGGAAAAGCCCTTACGTGGCCAAGAGGGACTTCCTCAAGCTTACTACATCCTTCTCCATTTATTCTTTTGCTGTCGAGGGCAGTAGGCTCTCCACTCACCAGGACTAATTCTGTTTCATGAAACTGATATCTGAGGTTAGATCGTGATCTCCTCAAGAGCATGTTTCATCACCAGAAATGCTCTTCACATCCCTGTTGTGGTCAATAGCTGTCTGGTGGCTGACTGCCTGGATTCTTGAATGTTTTGGGGGACCATAAAGGTTCCCCAGCCTCTTCATTCTGAGACGGTGTGCTGGGAGGTGTCAGCTTTGGGGGGAACCACGAGGATTTACGTCCTATTGAATCATTAACTGTTTCACCGTTGCTATTGGCTCAGTCCTGTTTTAACTGATACAGGGACTCAAAAACATTTACGAGTATTCTTGCCCTCACAGAGTTTAGGATTCATGAAGATTCGAGTCATTCACAAACGTGAAATACGACAGGAGAAGGACCTTCTCACTAAGTAAATGCATAAAAAATCAATTTTTTTGTCTCTATTCTGTTTCTTCCCCCAAAGACTCATATAGCAGTTTACAGGGAGACGGAAGCCCGGTCCTAGTTTGAAATTGATTTGGCTACATTTGATACACTCTTCCTTTCTAGGGTATGACTTTTCAGTTATAATAAGCCAAAAGATTGCTTTTCACACCTCTTTCATTTTTACGATTCTTTTCAAAGACTTCCGTTGCTCACAGTAAAACTGTCCGGTAGGTTTCAGCAGACTCAGAAGTATCCGAATCAGAAGTGTCAAGACTTCGTAATGAGATTGAGGCCGGATGCGTTTCTTTGTGTGTGAAGATGGGGATTCTCTCAATCCCACCGAGAACAAGTTCAAATTACAATCCTACCCGTGACTTGTTCCTGGGCTCACAAACAGTAAGCAGGAAAATCAGTGCCAGTAATGGAGACGCCAGGACTCAAGAGTGTGACACAGGCTGAGAAAGCACCGGAGGGGACCTCAGGCCGGGACTCTACAGCGTGCCGTTCAGACCCCAGGCCCCAGGCACTGCCCCCGCCCCTGCCACTGTGCCCCGACCGCCTCAATGGGCTGCTTACCTGAACTCAGGGGTCCAGAGAGAAATATCATCCTCTGGAGTGTGGGGACAGTCAGCATCCATGTTCCTCTTGTTTGTAAAGTGCACGAGTACCTTTAGGAAGACTGTATTAGTCTGGGTTCTCCAGAGAAAACAGAGCCCATAGGAGATAGATCCCATGCATGCACTGTAAGGACTTGGCTAATGCAATTATGGAGGCTGGGAAGTCCAAGATCTGCAGTTGGCAACCTGGAGACTCAGGAGAGCCGAGGGTGTAAGTTCCGGTCTGAATCCGCAGGCCTGAGAACCGGGAGAGCCCATGGTGTAAGTTCCAGTCTCAGTCTGAGTCTGATGGCAGGAGAAGATTGATGCGCCAGCTTGAAGACAGTCAGGAGAGAGCAAGAATTCTTTCTACTCTCCCTTTTATCTTCAGACCATCAACTGATTGGGTGAGGCCCACCCACCTAAGGGAGGGCAATCTGCTTTACTCAGTCTACCCACTCAAAGCCAGTCTCATCCAGAAACACCCTCAGAGGCACAGCCAGAATAAATGTTTGATGAAATATCTGGGCATCCCCTGGCCTAGTCAAGTGGACACCTAAAATGAACCATCGCAAAGACTGTCTCTTGTAGATAGGTGTTGCACTCTGAATTGAATTTAGAAGCAACTGCTAGGGGATGCTGCTTCCAGGCACTTATGAAAATGGAATATTCCCTTTTCCTCCCACTTCCCCCACAAAGAAACATATTGGAAATCGTGCTGTGAACTTTTTTCTCCATGCCGTGGCTACTTAGCTCCAAAGCATACACAGAATTTGAAGAATGCGGTGAAAGTGATGGGGACCTTAGGAGTATGGTTCCTGGGATAAGATGATTTGAGTCATTATTTTCCACTCCTCTTCCCTAATCCCTAAAGCAGCCCGCCCCCTTAATGGATGTGTGATCTGATGGGGCTGATCGTCAACATTTCAGAAAGGCATTAAGAGAACAGCTCTACAGAAGAATGACCTGGGCTGGGAACTGATCCGCTCGGGGGTGATTTGAAAAGTGGAGTCTGAAGACGTGGCAAGTCCTAGAAAATTACTATCTTGCTCCATGGGATTAGTTGTCCAAAATGAAGAATATTTTCTTCTTATACCATCCCATTTTCTGATTGCTCTCTTTTTACCACTTGTTCTTATTTCCCTCTTCCATGCCGAGGGCTGGATCCCACGGCCCACAGCACCCTGATCATCAGCGCTGTCCCAGGCATGGGAACAGAGCCGGAGGCTAGCAGTGGTGACATGAAAGCAGAGAAAGTGGATGGAAATGCTCTTTTTAAAAGGAAGGCATAAAGAAAGAAAGAGTACCAAGTCAGATTCATTGGGAAATTCTGCTGCTCTCCCGCCATCATTTCCACGACGCTCTCATCATTTATTTATTAGAGGAGGAGTCGTTTTTCTGGTGGATTCGGGGCTGCATCTTCGGCTCTCACTTGAATGATCTGTTCTTCTCTGAGAGAGAACAGCTCTGTGGCCCGGGGCACGGTGGTAGGGTGGTGTGACTAGTCGAGGGGTCAGTGCCTAGGACTTAGCAGTCCGCATGGCTCATTTGTGAGCAGGGGGTGACCGGCCCAAAGCGTGTGTGTGGTGGTGGGGGAGGCACAGATGTCTCAGGCAAATCCTTTGCGTAAACCTACCTTGGGCCCTACAGTGGAGACGGAGGAGGAAGGCTGAGGTGTCTGAGGATGTGGATTGGAAGAAGGGTATAAAAATCTAAGGAATGCAGTCTACTTAGGCTGGGAGACGAGAGGAAGGTGAGAGGGTGTTAGGAGAGAGTGTGTCTGTGCTGGGGGAGAGAATGCACACCTCCCTTGTCTATGGAATACATAAGCTTCTGGGACTATCAGAGTGGTAGGTGTGACTGTTTGGTGGGATGGGGTGGGGATCTTTGCCTGATGAGTGCAGCAGAGCATGTGACTCCATCCATCCATCCACCCTCCATCCATCCATCCACCCTCCATCCATCCATCCACCCTCCATCCATCCACCCACCCACCCTCCATCCATTCATCTTCTATTCATCCATCCAGCCATCCAGCCATCCACCCTCCATCCATCCACCCACCCACCCTCCATCCATTCATCTTCTATTCATCCAGCCATCCATCCAGCCATCCACCCACCTATCCTCATCCTCTATCCATCCATCCATCCATTCATCTCCTGTCCACCCATCCATCTATCTACCCACCTATTTTCTATCCATCCACCTATCCTCTCTCCATCCATCTATCCACCCACCTATCCTCTATCCATCACCCATCTATCCATCCATCTATCCACCCACCAATCCTTCACTAGCAGCACTTGTGGAATGCTCACACTCACTATAGGAGGAAGTGAAGTATAGGACCCCATCTCCCCCTCCAGGAGTTCACAGCCCAGTGGGAGAGACAGCTAAGCAGACCAGCAATGACAGGGTGAGGGGCTGGCTGAGAGAGGTCAGCCCAGGTGCCTGAAGGGAGGAAGAAGGCTCCCAGGGGGAGGCGCTATTAAGCTGAATCCTGGAGGATGAGCATGTTATGGGGCACATGCTTCCCTCATGGAGGTTCTGGCATAACTCCCCTTCCTGCCCCAGTGGAGGGCAATCCCTCCTCCAGGGTTTGGTCCCCTCCCTGCCCACATCCAGGTGCAGGGAACTTACCCCTCTTGCCTCCCCTTTGCTCCCCGTCATCTGCAATCTTTGTTTCTCCCTGCTGTGTAGAGACGTATTCAAATCTCCTTCATCTTATAATTTTATTACAACAATCAAACCCCTCCCTTGACCCTAATCCAGGGATAACTCCCAACCTGTGTTCTTTTGTTCACACTAAGCATCTGGAAAGAGAAGCCCACACTTACTCTCACTGCCCCCCGCTAAACGTCAGCAGGCAGGCGTCCTCCCCCAGGGATAGTTCCTCCTTGTCCCTGAAGCTGCCTGGGCACTGGTCCCATCGCTCCCCGCCCCCAGCCAGTGGATGCTTCTCAGACTTGGCCTAGTGGATCTTAGCTGACCCTGCCGCCCGCTCCTTCCTTCCTGAACCCCTTTCCCTTGCTCCCATGACACAGTCAGGTCTTCCTTCTCCGCGGCCCTGTGTTCCCAGTGTCCTCTGTGGGTGCCTTGGCTGTCTCTCCTCTCACGCTGTGCTCGTTCCCGGGACGGTGCACCCGCCCATGCCCGCACCAGCCCAGGGCACCATGGAGCTTCAGACTCGGCCTCCAGCTCATCACCAGACATCTCTGCCTGGGTGTCCCCCCTCCACCAAGAACTCAAACTGCCCGGCCCCCCACCAGACACATCATTGCTGTCTTCACCTTGTCCTGTCAGTCCGAGTGCACGGCCCCGCTGTCTACGCCGTCGTCGACATCAGAACGCGGGCGTTATCCTAGATGCCTCTCTTTGAATTCATTCCCCTAACCCCGTCCTCCATCCAGTTGGTCACAGGTTTTGTGACTCTGTCCTAGTGTCTCACGTGGCCCTGTTTCTGTTCCACTGCGCCCGCCTTGGTTCTGACTCCTCGCTTCCCCCCCAGTTCTGGCATGAGCCCTGAGGTCCCACAGTTCTCAGATGCCGGCCTCCCTTGGACAGGTGCGGGCCTAGCTGCCTAAGAGTCGTTGAGAGAACTTTCTAAAACTCAAGACTTCTGGGTCCCAGCCCAGCCAGAGAGAGCCTGGATCCGTGAACGTCCTTTTACAAAGCTGCCCCGCTGCTCCTTCGGTGCAGCTGGTGGCCTGGAGACACTTCCGATGAGCTTCCTGCCTCCTGCTTGGTCTAGATGAGCCCGCCCCCCTTGCGAGTACAGGAAAGATCATTCAACAAAACGAATCTGATCCCAGTCGTGTCTTTGTTCGAAGCTCTCAGCACATGGCATGCCCCTACCCCTAACCTCCTCATTAAGTCCAGACCCTTAGCGAACACATTCAGCCTTCGGGATCTGCTGTTGCCGTCTCCTGCCCTCCCTTCGCCACCCTCCACCCCAGGGCTCCACCTATGGCAGTCACCCTGCCCCCAGCCTGGCAGAACGACCTCTTCCCTGAAATGTGCTCAGCGGCTTCCCACCTCCATGCCTTGTGACCTGCACCCCCCCAGTGCCCTTCCTCCCTCTGGCTGGCGGGTGTCTGCCTAGCTGTGAGCAGTCAGCCCCAGGCCTTCCAGAGGTCTGTCCCCTCCTCTTACCCTCGGCTTGCCCTTCTGTGGCCGCCCAGTGACTGACACGGCCTCTGTTTGACTTACGGCGTGTGTGTCAGAGTGACTTTCACTCACAGACTGCCAGAAAGCGTCCAGACCATTCACGTTTCTGTATGTTTATGCTTCTAGGCTTTCTGGGCTGGCATGAAATCACGAATTCCATTGCTGCTAGTCGCCCCCTCAATACCATAATGGGTATACGTTTAAAGGACCCACCCTGAGATGGCCAGACTCAGAAGGAAATCATTGACCTTCATCACTTAGGAAGCACTTGACAATTTACAGTGCTTTCCTTTGAAACGAAGACATGAAGCCATCCTGCTAGTACTTTATTGCCCTCCCCCCAGATGGGTATTAATCACCCTCCAAGGGGCTGGAAAACAGCCTCCACTGTCAGGGTGCTCACAGCGGGGCAGAGCTGCGGCTGCGTGTCAGGGGGGCTGAGAGGCTAGATGGTGTCCTTTGTCAAAGCGTCTTCTGTTTGATAAAGTATCAGACCTGCTCCCACTTAAAGATGTAATAGAGTCAGATGTGGACGCTCTCCACTTCCCTGCTTTCCTCCTTGACTTTTCGCTTGGTCCACTGCCGCATGCCCTCGGCAGAGAGAGCACATTATGACTGCTGGACCCAGTGCTGCCACGGTGCCTACTGTGCTGTGTCTTGTGACTTTCAGCACAGCAGTGCTGGCAGAATGTCCAGGGTCTTGAGGTCAGTTGGGGAGGACAGCAAGTGAGCCCTTCATGAGCCCATGAAAGTTGGGGTCAGGGAATCACCTACCAGCTGAGGATGTTTTGCAAGCCCAGTGTGTTACAGAGGATCAGATGTCTCATGAGTCTGACATCTGGGCATCGCCTGGAAACCACATAAGTCCTCCAGGAGCCCTGGTGATACTGCCTCTCGGTCTGGGCTGAGATTTTCTAAGACGGCCCAGGCTATTCCTGTCCCTCTGCCACGTCTTGACCTGGCACCAGCAGCTGCGCCGGGGGCGGGGGTGGACGGGCACACCAACCCCCATCTGGAAGGAATCACGCATAGTTATTCTGGGTACCTTTTCAGGAAGGATTTGTTGGTTGATTTGGTAAGAAAATGGAGTCGAAGGCCTTCGTAGTGCACAGAAGTTTGGGGCTCTCTGTCGCCTACATTGCTTTCCTTGGAGGGTACGTTGGAGCACTGTGCACATGGACGACCCATTCCTTATCCTTGGGGTCCCCCAACGAGCTCGTGACATCCATGAGCTCCGTGTGGCTACACAAAAGATCGTTCAAAAATGCAGATCTGGTCCCAGTCATGTCTTTGTCCGAAGCTCTCAGTGCGGGCCGTGACCCCAGCCCTCTCCTCCTCATTGAGGCCAGAGTCGGGCCTTCGTCCCAGCCGTCTGGCTGTCTCCCCCACCCCGACATCCAGTCAGTCGACAAGGGGCCCCTGGAACCGGGATGTCTCCCACTCTGGTGCCCTCCCTGCTGCTTCCAGCACTTTCCTGTGCTCTCGGGCCCACCACGTCTGATTGCACCATTGCCTGGGTCTCCTAGCCACACCCTGGGCCCTTTCTCCTCCACTTAGTCCCTCAGGCTGCTGTCCTGTCGGCCTCCTGGTCCCCACTGCCCAGCTCCATGGCCCCACACTGGCCTCCTCGCTCAGCCTGGCTTTCTAGGGTCACCCCGGTATGTCTCCCTCTCCCTTTTCCAACTCTGTTTATTCACTCATCAAACATTTATGGAGCACGTTCTAGGCGGAGCTGTGATAGGTTTCACAAGAGTGAAGAAGTCTCAAAACCTGTCCTCGAGGGGCTCATAACCCAGAATGAGAGGCGATCATTCTCCAAATGATTCGGTACAGGGCTGTGTTCACGTTACAGTGGTGGAACAAATTGGGGGGGGCGGGGGGAACAGGGAGAGTGGGGTTAAGGAAGGCCTCCCAGAGGAGGAGAAATGTGGACCAGGCCTGGCTGATGGGGGCGAGGGCAGGGGGCAGGGGAGGGTGGGCATCGCCTACCTGCCTCTTCTGCAAACCCTGTATCGCTCTCAGCCACCTGCTGCTCTGCAGACACGCCCGCGGTCTCCCGGCCTGGCCGTTGCGCAAGCCATTCCCCTGTGTCCCCCTTCACGAAGTTGGTTCTGTCCTTGAAGTCTTACCCGTCCTTCAAAGCCAGGCTCAGATTCCATCTCCCCCTTTCCTGGCTACCTCTCCCTCCTCCGCTCCCTTCTGCATTTTGTACTTCAGTCTCGACATTACCATTTTGTATTCCTTTCGTTGTTTACTTTTCCTCATCTGCTACTCCTAGAAACTCTTTGAAGGGCTAACTTGACCGTGGAACTGAAATTACTAATGAGCGCTTTTCTAAGCAAAGAGCAAAGAGCAGTGTGAAATGTGCGCTAGAGTGTTTATTTTCTTGGCTTTTTTATTGGTGGAGTTGGGTGGCCCATAGCATCGGAAAGAATACAGTGTCTGCCATTTATCATGGGAAACCTTCAGCATCCGAAGAATATATTCAGAGGCACCTTTTCTTCTCTCTGTCCATGTAGGGTTCGATGACCTTCAGGTGTGTGCTGACCCAGGCGTCCCTGAGAATGGCTTCAGGACGCCCAGCGGAGGGGTTTTCTTTGAAAGCTCCGTCACCCGATTTCACTGCCAAGATGGATTCAAGCTGAAGGGCTCTACAAAGAGACTGTGTATGAAACATCTGAACGGAACCCTAGGCTGGATCCCAAGTGATAAACCCGTCTGTGTGCAGGAAGGTAAAGCGCCCTCCTCCACCCCCTACCCCCATCCCATGGAAGCCACTCACGTGGTCAAGCTTGTGGCTGCAGGGGTATGAGCCCGTGTGCCAGACGGGGCGGTACCCTGGGCTGCTTTCTGCTTCAGGGCTGATCTTGCAGGCTGATGGAGGAGCACGCGTGTTCAGTCAGGGCTGGGGCAGGGGATAAATGCATCTCAGCATCAGGAGTAATCGTCTTCCTTTTCTTTCTCAATTACAACCCAATTTATCACCATTTTTGTCAATGCAAGAGAGCAACTCAGATAACATGAGGGCCATTTATTATTGGGCTGCCAACTCAGCATTCATTTCCATGTTACTCAATAAAAAGTGCAGTAAATATATTGGGCCAAAACTGTATATAATGATACAGAAGATGCATGTTACTCAGAGAATTAAATCAATTACTACTTATCAGTTCTGCGTTAGACATGATTCATTTAAGGAAAGAAAGAACTGTGGCAAACAATGGTAGATTGACAAGGTAGACATTTATTTCTAGCAAGTATCCCTAAATTTATTGGTCGTGACAAGATATTCATTTACTCCTAGCAATTATCCCTAAGTCTATTGGTTGCAACAACTTTATATATGTGTGTATATATATATATATTTTGCTTGTTTGTTTTCACCCTATAGAGATACTTTTAGGGTTTAAAAGAATGCATTGAGTTTAACTAATTGGAATGCCAGTTGTTGATTATATATCTCTGATGATCAGCAAGGTTGAAGTAGGAATAGGCATGAATTAAGAATTAATTCTAGCCCCAGATTTCCGTGAGGCACAGAACTAATATCTCATCAAGTTCATTAGAAGAGAGTTTCACTTTCTCTTAACACCATTATTGATTTTATTTGGGGTTGGAGCTTTTATAATAATGCTATGTAAACTCTTATTCTGATTTAGTGTGTATCTTCTTTATGAAACTTTTAAAGTAATTTAATTTGGCAAGCATTGATCAAACATCTATTATGCTCCTCCTTTTGGAAATTATCAAGGATGGGTAAGGTGGTGTCTTACCCTTAAAGTACTTGTTACCTTTGCTTTTATTTTCAAGGTATTTTTTAAAAAGCCAAAATTATATAAAGAATTAAGGTTTTTAAAAGTAAATTTATTTTTCCTCTTACATGCAGTCCATGCAAGCTATGATTTCTGTAAGATTCTATTAATTAAAGGTTTATTTACTATATAAGATAGACAGACAACAAGGACCTACTGTATAGCACAGGGAACCATATTCAACATCTTGTAATAACCTATAATGGAAAAGAATCTGAAAAAGAATATATATAACAATCACTTTGCTGTACCCTGGAAACTAACACAACACTGTAAATCAACTCTACTTCAATTTAAAAAAAAAGCTTATTTAATTTGTATGTAAAGACTTTCCTGCTAAAACCCATGGCCTAGGATACCCAGTGCTTAAAACCCAGACAAGCTCAAAAACATCAGAGAACAAACAAAACAACAGGCTTCCTGAATATTGCCCAGAGATGAAGGCCCTCTGTTACTTGGTCATCCTGGAAAAAAAAAAAAAGTTTATCCCTTTTTAGATGAGCTTCTTTCCAACCTTGTACATAACAATGTAATACATAGTAATTCCAAGAAAGGGAGTGAAAAATCACCTTGGAGTAGAGGCTTCTATTATATAGGTCTGCGTGCATAATTCTGAACACTTAGCCCCAAATGTGCTGGGAGGGGCTGTGTACCTGGGGATGGCAGTGGAGTGTCAGTTCTTTTATCAGGCAACTTAAAATAAGACCAGGTGCTTCCAAAGAACGTACCGAGATTCCTCATTTCCAGTCACGATGTTGTGCTCTCATCGTCATTTTACAGAGTTTGGAAGAACAGGTATTGCCTTTCTAAGTACGACGGTATAATTAATTATTTTTAATATAAATGGTGATCTTTGTTGGTCTTTGAAAGATCTGTATAAGGAGATTACTTTCGTTGCCCTCACGGTGGAGAAAATCATCACTGTTAGCAGCCTAAGCCTTCTGTATGTGGCTTGAAGGGGCAAGGGGCACACGGAAGTCTACTCCATGGATGTCGTAAAGCAGGGAAGAAGCGAAACTATTTTTCCCTGGAGTTGCGAATGGCCTTTACTCCCTGGTTAGGACTTATGCTGGGCTAATAGTAAGGTCTGCTCAATTCATTTGTTTCTGTTGTTAGGTAATTCTTTTTTTAAAAAATTTATTTATTTATTCATTTATTTAATTTTTGGCTGCATTGGGTCTTCGCTGCTCCACACGGGTTTTCTCTAGTTGCTGAGAGCAGGGACTACTCTTTGTTGCGGTGCACGGGCTTCTCACTGTGGTGGCTTCTCTTGTTGCAGAGCACGGGCTCTAGGTGCACGGGCTTCAGCAGTTGTGGCACGCAGGCTCAGTAGTTGTGGCATGCGGGCTCTAGAGCGCAGGCTCAGTAGTTGTGGTGCACGGGCTTAGTTGCTCCGCGGCATGTGGGATCTTCCCGGACCAGGGCTTGAACCCGTGTCCCCTGCATTAGCAGGTGGATTCTTAACCACTGTGCCACCGGGGAAGCCCTGTTAGGTAATGCTTAGAGGGCTAATGGATTTTTCTGCATGCTGGTGATAGTGATAACAATAAATTATCACATTTTTTAGGTCATTAGAGTTTAAAAATACATTCAGATTCACTATCTCATTTAACAAGTACAACTGCCTTACAAGACAAGTCTTATTGTCCTCATTTCCTGATTAGGAAACTGAGGCTCAGAGAAGTTACTCGCTTTGTCAAAGTCACACAACTGATGGGTAAGCAGCAGATCTGTAACTCATTCTAAGCCAGCATTTTTCCTCTACAAGATTAAGTCTGACTTTCCTCTTGGTGTCACAAAAGCCCTACTGTAATCAGTTATGCAACAACACATTGTTATAACAAATGGCATCATCAACGTTCAGAGTCGAAGGGACTCTAGAAATTAGATAATCCAAGCCCTCGTTCTAATTTAGCTTTTGTTTGATTGATAGGGAAACTGAGTCTCAGAGAAGTTAAGAGTCTTCCCAGACTTAAATGGGGATTTAGGGACACATCTGTTCTAGCCCAGGTCTTGTCACTGTTGCCTCGACTTCTTCCAGTCTTCCTTTGTCAGCCAGTTCTGCCTGAGATACAGATTTTTAAAAATAAGTTCATATGCATTAAAATGCTTTATAACAGTAAAGTGCTCTACAGAAGCAAGGTGGTATTAAAGCAAATATTTTCTTGTGCATTCGCACAGATTCCCTCTCTTTTATTCTCCACTTCACCCTGCCACACATACCAGCCATCTCCCTTCTCTCCTTTTACTCCAATCTAAATGGTTTATTCCAGGCAAACTCACTTACAGAAGTTTGGACTTACAAAACTGATAATATAGGCAAGGAATTATTTTCCTGGCACCCAAAGCCTCCAGCCTAAGAAACATCTGTGCTTGTCAAAGCTGCTTCTGTAAGACTAGAGAGCCTGCACATCTCTGAGCAGGGGTGAGGATACTTTATGGTCCAGGGAGCAGGGGAGGTGACCAGTATGCTGGAGAGGGTACCATGGAGTTGGCAAAGGACTGAAAATATGGCCTGGGGGCACAGGACTGCTGACATACTAAGTACAGTGACTAAAGGCCAGGGGGACAGCCACCATCGGGGCCTCTTCCTTTCCAAAATCACTCAACTAGTCTACTGGGGGGCACTTTCCCTGCTAATACATCCCTTTCCCACATTTCATAAGAAAAAGTATAGGTAAAGTCAGATTGACTTTGCATAAATTCATTTGAGGGGAGATCTTCAAGATGGCAGAAGAGTAAGATGTGGAGATCACCTTCCTCCCCCCAAATACATCAGAAATACATCTACATGTGGAACAACTCCTACAGAACACCTACTGAACACTGGCAGAAGACCACAGACTTCCCAAAAGGCAAGAAACTCCCCTCCTCACGTACCTGGGTAGGGCAAAAGAGAAAAGAATAAACAGAGACAAAAGGATAGGGACGGGACCTGCACCACTGGGAGGGAGCTGTGGAGGAAAGGTTTCCACACACTGGAAGCCCCTTCGCGGGCGGAGACTGCGGGTAGCAGAGGGGGGAGCTTCGGGGGAGCTTCGGAGCCACGGAGGAGAGCACAGCCACAGGGGTGCGGAGGGCAAAGCGGAGAGATTCCCGCACAGAGGATCGGTGCCGACCAGCACTCACCAGCCCGAGAGGCTTGTCTGCTCACCCGCCGGGGCGGGCGGGGCTGGGAGCTGAGGCTCGGGCTTCGGAGGTCGGATCCCGGGGGAGGACTGGGGTTGGCTGCATGAACACAGCCTGAAGGGTGCTAGTGCACCACGGCTAGCCGGGAGGGAGTCCAGGAAAAAGTCTGGACCTGTCTAAGAGGCAAGAGACCATTGTTCTGGGGGGCGCGAGGAGAGGGGATTCAGAACACCACCAAAACGAACTCCAGAGACAGGCACGAACCACGGCTATCAGTGTGGACCCCAGAGACGGGCAGGAGACGCTAAGGCTGCTGCTGCCGCCACCAAGAAGCCTGTGTGCGAGCACAGGTCACTATCCACACCTCCCCTCCCTGGAGCCTGTGCAGCCCGCCTCTGCCAGGGTCCCGGGATCCAGGGACAACTTCCCCGGGAGAACACACGGCGCGCCTCAGGCTGATGCGACGTCATGCCGGCCTCTGCCGCGGCAGACTCGCCCCGCATCCATACCCCTCCCTCCCCCCTGGCCTGAGTGAGCCAGAGCCCCCGAAGCAGTGGCTCCTTTAACCCCGTCCTGTCTGAGCGAAGAACAGACACCCTCAGGCGACCTACACGCAGAGACGGGGCCAAATCCAAAGCTGAGCCCCCGGGAGCTGTGCGAACACAGAAGAGAAAGGGAAATCTCTCCCAGCAGCCTCAGGAGCAGCGGATTAAATCTCCACAATCAACTTGATGTACCCTGTTCTGTGGAATACACAGATTCCACAATAGAATCTGTGACAATAGAATATGTCTATTCATTGAATAGACAACGAATCATCCCAAAATAGAGGTGATGGACTTTTGGAACAACGATATATATATATTTTTTTTTTCCTTTTTCTCTTTGTGAGTGTGTACGTGTATACTTCTTGGTATGATTTTGTCTGTATAACTTTGCTTTTACCATTTGTCCTAGGGTTCTGTCTGTTCGTTGTTTTCTTTTTTCTTTTTTTTTAGTATAGTTCTTAGTGCTTGTTATCCTTGGTGAATTTCTTTTTTGGTTTGGTTGCACTCTTCTCTCTTTCTTTTTTTCTTTTTCTATTACTTTTTAACTTTTAATAATTATTTTTTAATTTAATTTAATTTAATTTTTCTTCCTTTCTTCCTCCCTTCCTTCCTTCCTTCCTTTCTCCCTTCCTTTCTTTCTCTCTCTCTCTTTCTCTTTTCCCTTTTCTCTGAGCCATGTGGCTGACAGAGTCTTGGGGCTCGGGCCAAGTGTCAGACCTGTGCCTCTGAGGTGGGGGAACTGAGTTCAGGACATTGGTCCACAAGAGAACTCCCAGCTCCACATAATATCAAATGGCAAAAGCTCTCCCAGAGATCTCCATCTCAATGCTAAGACCCAGCTCCATTCAATGACCAGCAAGCTACAGTGCTGGACACCCCCTGCCAAACAACTAGCAAGACAGGAACACAGCCCCACCCATTAGCAGAGAGGCTGCCTAAAATCATAATAAGTCCACAGACACCCCAAAACACACCAGTGGATGTGGACCTTCCCACCAGAAAGACAAGATCCAGCCTCATCCAACAGAACACAGGCACTAGTCCCCCCCACCAGGAAGCCTACACAACCCACTCAACCAACCTTAACCACTGAGGCCAGACACCAAAAACAACAGGAACAACGAACCTGCAGCCTGTGAAAAGGAGACCCCAAACACAGTAAGTTAAGCAAAATGAGAAGACAGAGAAACACACAGCAGATGAAGGAGCAAGGCAACAACCCACCAGACCTAACAAATGAAGAGGAAATAGGCAGTCTACCTGAAAAAGAATTCAGAGTAATGATAGTAAAGATGATCCAAAATCTTGGAAATAGAATAGAGAAAATACAAGAAACGTTTAACAAGGAACTAGAAGAACTAAAGAGCCAACAAACAATGATGAACAACACAATAAATGAAGTTAAAAGTTCTCTGGAAGGAATCATTAGCAGAATAACTGAGGCAGAAGAATGGATAAGTGACCTGGAAGATAAAATAGTGGAGATAATTACTGCAGAGCAGAATAAAGAAAAAAGAATGAAAAGAACTGGGGACAGTCTCAGAGACTTCTGGGACAACATTAAACACAACAACATTTGAATTATAGGGGTCCCAGAAGAAGAAATACAGAAAGGGTCTGAGAAAATATTTGAAGAGATTATAGTTGAAAGCTTTCCTAATATGGGAAAGTAAATAGTTAATCAAGCCCAGGAAGCGCAGAGAGTCCCATACAGGAAAAATCCAAGGGGAAACACACCAAGACACATATTAATCAAACTATCAAAAAATAAATACAAAGAAAAAATATTAAAAGCAGCAAGGGAAAAACAACAAATATCACACAAGGGAATCCCCATAAGGTTAACGCTGATCTTTCAGCAGAAACTCTGCAAGCCAGAAGGGAGTGGCAGGACATCTTTAGAGTGATGAAAAGGAAAAACCTACACCAAGATTACTCTACCCAACAAGGATCTCATTCAGATTTGACAGAGAAATTAAAACCTTTACAGACAAGCAAAAGCTAAGAGAATTCAGTACCACCAAACCAGCTTTACAACAAATGCTAAAGGAACTTCTCTAGGCAGGAAACACAGAGAAGGAAAAGACCTACAGTAACAAACCCAAAACAATTAACAAAATGTATAGGAACATACATATGGATAATTGCCTTAAATATAAATGGAATGCTCCAACCAAAAGACATAGGCTGGCTGAATGAATACAAAAACAAGACCCGTATATATGCTGTCTACAAGAGACCCACTTCAGACCTAGGGACACATACAGACTGAAAGTGAGGGGATGGAAAAAGATATTCCATGCAAATGGAAACCAAAAGAAAGCTGGAGTAGCAATTCTCATATCAGACAAAATAGACTTTAAAACAAAGTCTATTACAAAAGACAAAGAAGGACACTACATAATGGTCAAGGGATCAATCCAAGAAGAAGATATAACAATTGTAAATATTTAGGCACCCAACATAGGAGCACCTCAATACATAAGGCAAATGCTAACGGCCATAAAAGGGGAAATCTGCACTAACACAATCATAGTAGGGGAATTAACACCCCATTTTCACCAATGGACAGATCATCAAAAATGAAAATAAATAAGGAAACACAAGCTTTAAATGATACATTAAACAAGATGGACCTAATTGATATTTACAGGACATTCCATCCCAAAACAAGAGAGTACACTTTCTTCTCAAGTGCTCATGGAACATTCTCCAGGATAGATCATATCTTGGGTCACAAATCAAGCCTTGGTAAATTTAAGAAAATTGAAATCGTATCAAGTATCTTTTCCAACCACAACGCTATGAGACTAGGTATCCGTTACAGGGAATAATCTGTAAAAAATACAAACACATGGAGGCTAAACAATACACTACTTAATAACCAAGAGATCACTGAAGAAATCAAAAAATACCTAGAGACCAATGACAATGAAAACATGATGATCCAAAACCTATGGGATGCAGCAAAAGCAGTTCTAAGAGGGAAGTTTATAGCAATCCAAGCCTACCTTAAGAAACAAGAAACATCTCAAATAAACAACCTAACCTTACACCTAAAGCAATTAGAGAAAGAAGAACAAAAAACCCCCAAAGTTAGCAGAAGGAAAGAAATCATAAAGATCATATCAGAAATAAATGAAAAAGAAATGAAGGCAACAATAGCAAAGATCAATAAAAGGAAAAGTTGGTTCTTTGAAAAGATAAACAAAATTGATAAACCATTAGCCAGACTCATCCACAAGAAAAGGGAGAAGACTCAAATCAATAGAATTAGAAATGAAAAAGGAGAAGTAACAACTGACACTGCAGAAATACAAAGGATCATGAGAGATTACTACAAGCAACTATATGCCAATAAAATGGACAACCTGGAAGAAGTGGATAAATTCTCAGAGAAGCACAACCTTCTGAGACTGAACCAGGAAGAACTAGAAAATATAAACAGACCAATCACAAGCACTGAAATTGAGACTGTGATGAAAAATCTTCCAACAAACAAAAGCCCAGGACCAGGTGGCTTCATAGGCTAATTCTATCAAACATTTAAAGAAGAGCTAACAGCTATCTTTCTCAAACTCTTCCAAAATGTAGCAGAGGGAGTAACATTCTCAAACTCATTCTATGTGGCCACCATCACCCTGATACCAAAACCGACAAAGATGTCACAAAGAAAGAAAACTACAGGCAATATCACTGATGAACATAGATGCAAAACTCCTCAACAAGGTACTAGCAAACAGAATCCAAGAGCACATTAAAAGGATCATACACCATGATCAAGTGTTTTATCCCAGGAATGTAAGGATTCTTCAATATACGCAAATCAATAAATGTGATGCACCATTTTAACAAATTGAAGGATGAAAACCATATGATCATCTGAGTAGATGCAGAAAAAGCTTTCAACAAAATTCAACACTAATTTATGATAGAAACCCTCCAGAAAGTAGGCATAGAGGGAACTTACCTCCACATAATAAAGGCCATATATGACAAACCCACAGCCAATATCGTTCTTAATGGTGAAAAACTGAAGCCAAAGGTCGGGAACAAGACAAGGTTGCCCACTCTCACCACTATTATTCAACATAGTTTTGGAAGTTTTAGCCACAGCAATCAGAGAAGAAAAGAAATAAAAGGAATATAAATTAGAAAAGAAGTAAAGCTGTCACTATTTGCAGATGACATGATAGTATATGTAGCGAATCCTAAAGACACTACCAGAAAACTACTAGAGCTAATCAATGAATTTGGTAAAGGAGCAGGATACAAAATTAATGCACAGAAATCTCTTGCATTCTTATACACTAGTGATGAAAACTCTGAAAGACAAATTAAGGAAACACTCCCATTTACCACTGCAACAAAAATAATAAAATACCTAGGAATAAACCTACCTAAGGAGACAAAAGACCTGTATGCAGAAAATTATAAGACACTGATGAAAGAAATTAAAGATGATACAAACAGATGGAGAGATATATCGTGTTCTTGGATTGGAAGAATCAACATTGTGAAAATGACTATACTACCCAAAGTGATCTACAGATTCAATGCAATCCCTATCAAACTACCAATGGCATTTTTCAGAGAACTAGAACAAAAAAATTCCCAATCTGTATGGAAACACAAAAGACCCCGAATAGCCAAAGCAATCTTGAGAAAGAAAAATGGAGCTGGAGGTATCAGGCTCCCAGACTTCAGACTATACTACAAAACTACAGTAATCAAGACAGTATGGTACTGGCACAAAAACAGAAATATAGATCAATGGAACAGGATAGAAAGCCCAGAGATAAACCCACACACATACGGTCACCTTAGTTTTGCTAAAGAGGCAAGAATATACAGTGGAGAAATGAGAGCCTCTTCAATAAATGCTGCTGGGAAAAATGGACAGCTACGTGTAAAACAATGAAATTAAACACTCCCTAACACCACACACAAAAATGAACTCAAAATGGAATAAAGACCTAACTGTAATGCCAGGCACTATAAAACTCTTAGCGGAAAACATAGGCAGAACATTCTATGACATAAGTCACAGCAAGATCCTTTTTGACCCATCTCCTAGAGAAAGGGAAATAAAAACAAAAATAAACAAATGGGACCTAAAGAAACGTAAAAGCTTTTTCACAGCAAAGGAAACCATAAACAAGATGAAAAGACAGCCCTCAGAATGGGAGAAAATATTTGCAAATAAAGAAACTGAAAAAGGATTAATCCCCACAATTTACAAACAACTCATGTAGCTCAATATCAGAAAAACAAGCAACCCAATCCAAAAATGGGCAGAAGACCTAAATAGACATTTCTCCAAAGAAGATGTACAGATTGCCGACAAACACATAAAAGATGCTCAGGGCTTCCCTGGTGGCGCAGCGGTTGAGAGTCCGCCTGCCGATTCAGGGGACACGGGTTCATGCCCCGGTCCGGGAAGCTCCCACATGCCGCGGAGCGGCTGGGCCCGTGAGCCATGGCCGCTGAGCCTGCGCGTCCGGAGCCTGTGCTCCGCAGCGGGAGAGGCCGCGGCAGTGAGAGGCCCGTGTACCGCAAAAAACAAACAAACAAAAAATGCTCAACATCACTAATCATTAGAGAAATGCAAATCAAAACTACAATGCGATATCATCTCACACTGGTCAGAATGGCCATCATCAAAAAAATCTATAAACAGGGCTTCCCTGGTGGCGCATTGGTTGAGAGTCTGCCTGCCAATGCACGGGACACGGGTTTGTGCCCCGGTCTGGGAAGATCCCACATGCCATGGAGCGCCTGGGCCCGTGAGCCATGGCTGTTGAGCCTGCACATCCGGAGCCTGTGCTCCGCAACGGGAGAGGCCGCAGCGGTGAGAGGCCCGCGGTACCAAAAAAAAAAAAAAAAAAAAATCTACAAACAATAAATGCTGGAGAGGGTGTGGAGAAAAGGGAACCCTCTTGCACTGTTGGTGGGAATGTAAATTGATACAGCCACTATGGAGAACAGTATGGAGTTTCCTTAAAAAACTAAAAATAGAACTGCCATAAGACCCAGCAATCCCACTACTGGGCGTATACTGTGAGAAAACCGTAATTCTAAGAGTCATGTACCCCAATGTTCATTGCAGCTCTATTTACAATAGCCAGGACATGGAAGCAACCTAAGTGTCCATCGACAGATGAATGGATAAAGAATATATGACACATATATACAATGGAATAGTACTCAGCCATAAAAAGAAATGAAATTGAGTTATTTGTAGTGAGGTGGATGGACCTAGAGTCTGTCATACAGAGTGAAGTAAGTCAGAAAGAGAAAAACAAGTGCCGTATGCTAACACATATATATGGAATTTAAAAAAAAGTGGTTATGAAGAACCTAGGGGCAGGGCAGGAATAAAGACGCAGACGTAGAGAATGGTCTTGAGGACACAGGGGAGGGAAGGGTAAGCTGGGACGAAGTGAGAGAGTGGCATGGACTTATATATACTATCACATGTAAAATAGATAGCTAGTGGGAAGCAGCCGCATAGCACAGGGAGATCAGCTCAGTGCTTTGTGACCACCTAGAGCTGTGGGATAGGGAGGGTGGGAGGGAGACGCAAGAGGGAGGAGATATGGGGATATATGTATATGTATAGCTGATTCACTTTGTTATAAAGCAGAAACTAACACACCATTGTAAAGCAATTATACTCCAATAAAGGTGTTAAAAAATATTCACTTGACACTTATGCAATACATGTCAAATCAGGACATGGAAAGATGCTATCCATACCCTGATAGCCTTAAAAGGGGCGGGGTCAGTATTGCGGCGATTCAGACTGTGATTTGCACACCATGAAGAAGTAGTTTATTTTAAAAATAAATATTCCAAAGAAACTAAAATAAAATGAATTCAAATCCACTTATAGGGCTTCCCTGGTGGTGCAGTGGTTGAGAGTCCACCTGCCGATGCAGGGGACACGGGTTCGTGCCCGGTCCGAGAAGATCCCACATGCCGCGGAGCGGCTGGGCCCGTGAGCCATGGCCGCTGAGCCTGCGCGTCTGGAGTCTGTGCTCTGCAACGGGAGAGGCCACAACAGTGAGAGGCCCGCGTACCGAAAAAAAAAAAAATCCACTTATATTATGAACAAGTATCATATGGGGGACAGAGAAGAATCTGCATATGCCTCGCCAAAATCTATTCATTATCAATATTAATGGAAATATTTCATTACTTGTCCATCCCGTGGTCCAGCTGGGATACAGAATACATCTCAGCTCTTATGGCATTGGTTATACTAGCTAGACACAAGTTTTTGGTTTTGTTTTAAAAAAGAGAACTAACTAAATAATTGTGCCTAGTTCCTGGGTAGGGTGAGAGCCTTACTTAGACTGCGAGACGATGTTCTGTAGCACCCAAATCCCCCCTTTCTTTGGATTCTCATTTCTGGGAGAGTGTCTGGGACACCGTTTAAAGCCAGACACCTCTAGCCAGAGCTTCAGCTTCTGCATGGATTCAGGATGCCCATGTAGCATCCTTGGATGTAGACCATGTACCGCTTGTACAGAAACACACCTGTTTCTTGTCTCCTTTGAGTTTCCACCTCCCAATCATGCACCAGGAAGGCAGAGGCTACACCAGCGCCGCTGCAGAAGTACATTTTTATGCAAAGGGTCTTCATATCGGAGGAGTTCTTCTCAGACCCTCCTCTATGAGGTGGAGGGGACCTTTTTTCTTTTCTCCTCACCTTCTCTCTTGAGCAGCTCTGCAAATAGTGGTCACGTTGGTAAAGTTCAGATAGATCTGTACGAAGCAAATATAAAGGATTTGGGTGAAGTTAGAGTCCCACGGGTCTCGCAGGCAGACAGCTTGTTCAAGTGCGAGTCTTTCAGAGCACGTTCCAGACCAGCTTGAACCCCCCATGGCTCTTCTGAGCAACCCCAGGCCCACGCCGCTGAGCGCTGGTGGGTCTGCTGAGCGCCGCTTGTTTGAGAACCAGCTCGCTGAGCAGACGGCTTTCTCAGGAAGTCCTCCCTCTGTGCTTGGAGCCGAGCAAGAGACAGAAGGACTGTTTCAAGCACACATTGGTGTAGCCCCAAAGGGCCGCCCCTGTAAGGATAGCCCCCCTTGGGATGGCTTTCCTCGCCTTGAGGAGGACCAATGTAGCCCCTGGCAGGATGGTCTGGTTGGACCTGCAGTTCCAGGGGCCGAGTTGAGACCCATGAGCTTTGCCTGGCAACCCACAGAGCAACCTCACCCAGCCTCTTGGTGCTTCTCAGCGGGAAGGTCCCTCCGCCTAGGAGGGCGATGTGGGTACCAATGACACGCTAGCCACGGTGCACGTGACGACCGGCTCCCCCACACTAGATGTTACCATGTATATTACCTGCCAGTCTAAGCAGGCAGTTCTCATGCATGAGGTGGGCAAGGGAGGCCCCAGCGCACTGACAGCTGTTTCCTGTGGTGCTTCCTGGCCTGTCTTCTTTCATCACTTGGCTGTAGGCCTGGTGGAGCCCATCTGCCTGATGCCCCCTTTAGACAGGCGGTCTGGTTAAGACTTTTGCATCCCTCAGGTAGACCTTTGCCAGCAAATACTTACAATGAGCTCCTCCAGGAGTTGCTAATTTTTTTTTCTGGCCTCCCCTTTACTCCTTTTCCTGACATTTGAGTTCCAAGTGCAGTTGGCTCCAGCCATTTTTCGTCACTCACACACAAGGAAAGCACGTGGGCATTCTTTCCTTCCGTCCTTCTGATTAGCTTGGTACACATTTTATCATTGCTTTGCCCACAGTTAGCGATGTTGTCAGAGCAATCGGGAATGAGTTTTCCATAGGACGTTGTGAATTGAGTTGCCTGCCCCGGGTCCTGCACTCTGGGGATGTTGACAAAGATGGATTCAGAGAGGCAGCAGTTGAAGGTGAAAGATCCCTAGACAGCAATCCAGAACCTGCCCCGCCGCCATCATTATCGGCAAAGTCTACCTTGGGGTTGGGCACCCGGCCCGTCCAACACCCCCGTATACCTGTTCCTGGTCTTCACGTTGCCTCTGTTTTACCTTCTCAGCAAGACTGCAGTGTTTTAGGAGGTGTCTGTTATTTAATTAATTTATTTGTTTATTCACTTATTTAATGGCCGCACTGCACCGCATGGGGGATCTTAGTTCTCTGACTAGGGATCGAACCTATGTTCCCTGAAGTGGAAGCGTGGAGTCCTAACCACTGGACCGCCAGGGAATTCTCTAGGAGGCATCTGTTACATGTATTGGGTACCTATGCTTTATATGCATTATCTTCTTTACCATGGCAACCCTGTGGAGTAGGTTCTACTACCTTACAGACAGGAAACGTGGAGGCTCGGAGAGGCTGCATTTTCCACGGTCTCATAGGTAGCCCTGCATCCCAGTGGCAGAGCTAGTACCCAGATCCAGGTCTGTGCTTTCCAGTGTGTTCACCTCACCTGACCAAAGCTGATTTTTCCCAGGGGAAGGGAGGGGGAGCAGGTGACACATAATCACAGTGGGCCCACACCCACACCTCATGGGGGTGGCATCTTGCTTAAACCGGTAAGAACCTATTCACGCGGGGCACCGGTTTCCCAAAGTGTGTGCCAAGGACTCCCTGCATATTCACACCTCCTGCATTAGCATGTTAGGAGTGAGGCCAAGGATCCTGCATATTTTTTTTAAAACTCTCAACAGATTCTTATGCAAAAAAGTTTGAGGCCTCCTCATGTGGGGATGTGGTCTGATATTGTTTGACAATGGGGAAGAGAACATGATTTTCTGTAGTGTAAAAGAGAGGTTCTGGGAGATCATTAATTCTTAGAATCAGAGAATGTCACTGCTGTCTTTTTTTTTTTTTTTCCAATACGCGGGCCTGTCATTGTTGTGGCCTCTCCTGTTGCGGAGCACAGGCTCCGGACGCGCAGGCTCAGCGGCCATGGCTCACGGGCCCAGCCGCTCTGCGGCATGTGGGATCTTCCCGGACCGGGGCACGAACCCGTGTCCCCTGCATCGGCAGGCGGACTCTCAACCACTGCACCACCAGGGAAGCCCACTGCTGTCATTTTATAAACAAAGAAACTAAAGCCAGGAATGCCCTGGAGGTCCCGTGGTTATGCCGCGGGCCCCAGTTCAATCCCTGGTCGGGGAGCTAAGACCCCACATGACTTGTGGCCAAAAACCAAAACATAAAAACAGAAGCAATATTGTAACAAATTCAATAAAGACTTTATAAAAAATGGTCCACATTAAAAAAAATAAGAAGAAAAGAAACTAAAGCCTGTAGAGTTTAAGTGACTTACACACGTTACATGGCAAATAAACCAGGATTAGGACCCACACCCTGACTCCTAGTTCAGTGCCCTTTCTACCATCCTGCTGGTGTGTAACCCAGGCTGCGTGTCAGAATCACCCAGGGAACTTTTAGAAATAACAGTGCTGGGAACTTTTAGAAATAACAGTGCCTGGAACTTTCTCCGAGAGATTCTATTTTGGTTGATCTGGGCGATGGGAGCTCAGACTTCAGCCACAAGCAGACAGTGAGGACACTTGAGACAAAAAAGTGCAGGTGGCAGCAGTAACTGGAATTACCCTGGGAACTTTTAGAAACTGAGCACAGGAGAGCTGTCCCTGCCCCTGTCCCAATCTGCTCTGTCTCCATGCTGAACCCCTCTCTGCCCCAGTTCCTTGCAGAGTGCAACAAGGGAAAAAAATGAATTCACTCAGTAAGCGTTATTTTTAAGTACTTACTAAAATATTTTGACTCCCGTAGACCTGACCAGGATTGCTATAAAAGATGAGTAATTTGAAGTTAAGGAGGTTCTTTGAGTTTCCTGGGGAAAAGGTACAGTGTAAGTTTAAGTAGTCGTATTACATTATAAATTTTGAATTAAAAAATTCAACTTGACTCATGAGCTAAAGCTGGCGGTAAAGATGGCAGGTGACTCCTTTATTCAGTGAAACTGTGGGGTGCAGACACTTTTCAAAAGCAAGGTAGTCCTACTTCTTTTTTACAGTTACTCCTATATGAAAGTGAGTTGTCTCCCAGTTCCAGAAACTTCCCCAAACAGATGGATGCTTTTAAAACGTTTTATTTAGGGCCCTTTTCTTCTTGTGTGCATTTTCTACCTTGTAAAATTTCTTTCTTGTTGCCTTGGACATGGGTTATCAGAAACAGCAGCCCGTGCCCACAAGAGCAAGTATTTGCATGTCTTCCCCTAAGATAATCTCTTCTCATTTTCCATCTTCTAAGATGGGAAGGAGCAGAGCACTGCCTCTCCCTGTCTCCGGGACCACTGTCATGACTTATTTATGATTCTTGTAACAGAAGTCACTGCTTCCCTACTCTCCCTCCCTTGTGGCTTCAGTGTGAGTTTGGGTTTTTGTTCTTGAAAAGATTTCTTTAACTTAAATGTGGTCATGACTTGAAAGGAAAAACAAATCCAGAGGAAATAAGGTCAGGTCAGCTGGAGGCAGATGCAGCAAAGATAAATGACAGAAATGATCAGTTATCATTGTTGCAAGATGACGGCCGGACCGCCTCAGACAAGGGTTCACAAGCCTGCCCAGCTGAGCCCCCTGGAAGTGCAGAGGGAGAATCCAAATCCTAGCAGCCTTTACCAGCTGCTTCCCGTCATCTCCCATGTCACGTGAGCGCTGCCATTCGCCCTCTCGGTACAGGGGCCACGGAGGTATGGAGTCGCTTTGAGTCGCAGAATTATTCGAAAATGCAGAACATGTGCACGTGTACAGATCCTTGTCAGATCGTGTATAAAGGTCACAAAATGATGGTTAGCAACCTCGAACACCACGCCCATCATGGAGATTCCCTAGAAAGCCGTTCTTCACAAGCTTGCAACTGAAACTTGCCAGAATTACGTGGGCTGCTTGTGAAAACTACAGGGCAACCCATCCTTCCAAACCCATCCCAGAGGAAGTTCATTTTCCCTCATGCTATCTTGAGCAGTTTGGGGCTGACCGTGGCTCCCCAGTGTGCATCTTGAAGGTCCTGTTATAATGCAGGTCTCCTCAGAACCCCACATCGGGCCAGCGGAGGGAGAGGCCTTGGGTGCCGAGCTGCCTCCCAGCTGCTCACATGAGATTCTGCTCTTTACTGCATTTGTCTGACATAGCTGCTAAGGATGGACTGGGGCTTGTTAAATGTGAGCCAGCCTCTGCATTTGGACCGCTGTCTTCAATCTAGTCAGTCACCTTGTGTATCCATCAAGCAGTGGTTCTCAACTTTGATGTCGTGGGAATTGCCCAAGGGGCATGTTAAAAATGCACATCTCCAGGCCTCCTCTTAGAGGTTTTATGCATTAGGAATCTGAATTTAGCAGGCCCCCCAAGACTATCACTTCTGATTCCAGCTACAAGTTTGGAAGTCCCCAAGGCCATCGTCAGGTTAAGTAATTCACCAGAAGGACTGATGATACTCATGATTATGGTTTATTACAGCAAAAGGACACAGGTTAAAATCATCCAAGGGGAGAGGCACACAGGGTCTAGGAGGCGCCAGGCATGTGCTTTCAGTTGCTCTCTCCCAGTGGAGCTGTACACACAGTGCCTGTTCTCCCAGCAACAACGTGTGTCAAAACACACGGAGTTGGGCTTCCCTGGTGGCGCAGTGGTTGAGAGTCCGCCTGCCGATGCAGGGGACGCGGGTTCGTGCCCCGCTCCGGGAAGATCCCACATGCCGCGGAGCGGCTGGACCCAGTGAGCCATGGCCGCTGGGCCTGCGCACACGGAGCCTGTGCTCCGCAACGGGAGAGGCCGCAACAGTGAGAGGCCCGCGTACCGCAAAAAAAAAAAAAAAAACACACGGAGTATTGACAACCAGAGAAGCTCACCTGAGGCTTGGTGTCCAGCATCTTTACTGGGGCTTGGTCATGTGGACGTAGTTGGCCACTTATGTGTCTCCACTTCTTCCAAAAGTAGAGCTGATAACCGTGGGGACCACCGTTCCCTGGCCTAAGTCACATTGTTAGCATAGACTATCTGGTCTATGCTAAGCTCCAGATAAACAAAGATATCATCTCAGGTAGAGCAATCCAAGGGCTTAGAGGTTAATTCCCAGGAGCTGAGGGCAAAGGCCAGAACTCCCTTTTGGCAAGGCCAGCCCTTTACTGCATGTACCCGCATGATACAGAGCATGTCACGGCCCGTGCATTAGAAACTCCAGGAGCTCCCGCCACACTAAAATAAAACCAAATCCCCTGTCCTCATCTACAAGACCCTGGATGATCTGACTTTCCATCTCCCTCTTGCTTACTACAGGCACACCGATTTTCTTTTTTTTTTTTTTAACATGAGATTAGCCCTTTTTTTTGGCCATGCTGTGCAGCATGTGGGATCCTATTTCCCCCGACCAGGGATCAAACCCGCACCCCCTGCATTGGAAGCATGGAGTCTTAACCACTGCACCGCCAGCGAAGTCCCTGATCTTCTTTTGTGTTTTTAAGGACACTGAGCTCTTTCCTGGCCTTTGTAGTAGCTGTTCCCTCTGACTGAAACTTCTTCCTGGTCCACACATGATTGGATTCTTCTTGTCATTAGGTCTTAGCTTAATAAAAGTCATTTCCTCAGAGGCGCCTTGCCTGTCTACACGAATTAAAGGAGTGCCCAAGTCTGTTCCTATCCTATTACCTCGTTATGTGTTCATCATAGCAGTGATCATTGCCTGTTATTTTCTAGCTCACTTACCTGATAATTTGCCTGTTAGCAGTCTCCCTCATTGCAAATGCCATAAGAGTAAGATACTTGACTTTCTCTCTATCCCCAGCACCTAGAATGTACTGGGCCTAGAGTAAGTACTCAATAACTCAATGAATGAGTGAACAGCTTTACAAGTGCTGGCTTAAACAAGGTCCAGTAGAATTCTTTACAGCAAGGCTTTCAGAGCCTTTAATATGCTAATATGAATTGTGAATCTGAGTGAGTATCATGTATTCATGTTCCTAGGGACACTTTGGGGGGCATATTGATGTTGAAACATAGCATTTTTAAGGAATCAGATTTGTTTTCATGTGTAACTAATATTTTAAAGGGAAACAAATCTGGGACTTCGCTGGTGGCGCAGTGGTTAAGAATCCGCCTGCCGACGCAGGGGACGCGGGTTCAAGCCCTGGTCTGGGAAGATCCCACATGCTGCAGAGCAGCTAAGCCCGTGTGCCACAACTACTGAGCCTGCTCTCTAGAGCGTGTGCGCCACAACTACTGAGCCCGTGTGCCACAACTACTGAAACCAACGTGCCTAGAGCCCGTGCTCCGCAACAAGAGAAGCCACTGCAATGAGAAGCCTGCGCACCACAACAAAGAGTAACCCCCACTCGCCACAACTAGAGAAAGCCCGTGCGCAACAATGAAGACCCAGTGCAGCCAAAATTAAATAAATAAATTTATAAAAATAAATAAATTAATTAATTAAATAAAAGAGAAGTAAATCTAACACATGGCACATATTCTTTAAAATTCCTCTCTCTCTTTCCTGCTCCATCCTTTAGGACTCTGCTCTCTGCAACTAAATCTGATCAATTGATTTGTACGTAGGTATACATGTGTAGTACAGCCTTCGGGCCTTTTATCCACTCTGTTATTTATTTATCATATTAAAACCTCATTGTTACTAGTAGCAAGATACAAAAATAATGATAGTGATAGGCTGGTGAAAAATGATTTCTGGAATGGAAGCTTTTGATATCCCTCAAATTTATCTCCAAAGTGCCCACTGATACCCTGTAGACAAAAGTTTTGACTGTTGACCTGATTCTACTTGATAGACCTTTTTTCATAGGTATATTTCTTTGGTAACAATATTTTTGAAGCAGTTTTTACAAATTCTTTGTGTCAGCTGGATGCATTTGTGCTATAGAAAATCATGTTATTTCTATATGAAACTTTAGAATTGATGAAGGTTGCATGTTTCTTTTCAGAGCCTAAAGATCCTGGTTTGTTTCTTTCCAGAGAAATAAGGTCCAGAGGTGTTGACTGCTACCGATAACTGGTTAGGACATGTATTTACTCCAAAGCCTTCTTTCTACTTCACCCTCCTTCAGTTGGGGGGATTAGGTGCCAGACATTCTGGATAAAAAATAATTAGAAAGGCTCTGGATGGTATTTTCTCCTGTCAAGGTTTAGGTTAGGCTTTGTTAGAGATGGTCTGTTTGAGTTTTGTGCTTACACGGAGGGCACGGCCGCTTCTGGCCTCTCTACCTTGGTGGAGTTTGAACTCCAACTTTTGACTCCCCGGTGGATATGGGGTTCCACTCACATAGTAAATTGGCCCTATATCACTCTCTCTGCTGACTCTTCTTTGAGTAGAGTACATAATGACTCGCATTTGGGAGGCTGTGAATTCCCTTTGAACCTCTATTCCCGGGCTCCTGCCTATGGAAACGTGACATTCTAATTAGAAGTTCAAAGCATTCTATACTATAGACCACTATGCAGAGAAGCCACTCTTGAAAACAAGGCTGGGTGCTTCCGCTCCTGGTCAGCCGGTGTCCATATGTCACAGTGTCCAAATGGCCAGTTCTGTCCATTGAGTTTACTGCCACCGGTTGGCCACCTCCTGAGTATACTGGTTAATTCTTGAATAAGTTTTAAGTCAACCATGAAAATAACTGTTAGTCATATAAGTTACTACCACAGGATCTATTTACAGCCCAGATTTTACAGACCGATGCCTTGACAAATGTGTTTTTATTTGCTGTGAATAATTTCTGCATAGCGATATTGAAAAAAATGTAATTCACATTTTCCATTAAGAAGAAGGCAGCAGCGGTGTGCAGAGAACTGTCAATTATCTGTGACTCCCGTCATCATTATTCTGGGATTGATTTGGGAGGAATTCAGCTATTCTTGCAGAAAAACTATTGGTTAAACATGAACAGTTAGAAAACCTCTTTCTGTAGCCTGAGACACAAAAATGAGAAGTAAGATTGAAACCAGAACCCAGTTCTCCAGCCAAGACTCTCTCTGTTGAAATCCATAGGCAAAGGGAAGAGCTGATGATGGGTTTCCTCAGGGGAAGGCTTAGCTGCCAGGACTGCCCCGAAAGCCTGTTAATCAGCCTCTCGAGGGGGCTGCAGGCGCACAGCGTTCTCGGGCAAAGGTCCACATGGCTTCCCTCAGCCTCTCTTTGCCAGGTGTGTACAAACGTCTGGAGGCACGGAGGGAACGTCAGGGGAAGTGGCGACACAGTCGCTGCTCTCAAGTTAATGGTGAGAACGAGGGCTGAGATCAAGGCAGAGCCGGGCTCGCAAGCGTTTGCCTCCGGAGAACTCATAGGAGATGGTGAATGGCCGCCACCCCTGCGCTCTCAGCTGCCAGGGCCCTGCTCTGCCTGGGAGGCCTCTTCTGCCCGAGGCTTTCCCGTCACTAACTTTCTGTTTTCTGGAGTCCGTTGTTGTCAGATTGCCCCCAGTAAACCCAGCCTCAACCGCACATCAAAGCTCCTGGGACATGCTCTTTTGAAAACTACCCAAGTTCCCAGCTCGCAGAGGTATCCTCAGGCCAGCCACCTGCCTCAGGCTTCCCAGAGGCTCATCACCCTAGAGCTAACCGTTCAAAGCTTAGAGGAACTTGAAGGTCAGACTTCCTATTAATACTATTCCAACCTATTCTGGATTCAATAGGCTTTGGGGAGTGGCTGAGAAACCCACTGAGAAATTTCTGAAGGAAGCTTCTATGATCATCAAAGTGCTGTTTTTAAATTTTGCCTTGTTTCAAAAAACTAAGAAGCAGCAAACTGGAAACATAACTCATCTACCTGACTCTAAAAGTAGAAATAAATAAATAGCTCATGCTTACAAGCATATATGCGTGTAAAATCAGAGACTTTAAAACAGGAGATGAAGAGAGACACATGGTGAACAAAGTGACTTAAACCAGATGGGACTGACGTGTACACACTGCTATATTTAAAATGGATAACCAACAGAGACCTACTGTATAGCACAGGCAACTAGGTTCAACATTCTGCAATAATCTACACGGGGAAAAGAATTTGAAAAGATACATATATACGTATCACTGGATCACCTTGCTGTACACCTGAAACGAACACAACAACATTGTTAATCAACTCTACTCCAATATATATTTAAAAAAAAAAAATTAGACGGGATTAGTTGGGCGGTGTTTAGAGGGGGAGGGGCCAGAGGGAGCAGGACCCCAACTTCCCAGCGCAGAGTGGACTGGCCCGCAGGGTAAACTGGAGGTAGCTAGAGTTAGAAGCGGATAGTTACAATTGATTAGGTTTTTTTTGCTTTTTTTTTTTTTTTTTTTTGCGGTACGAGGGCCTCTCACTGTTGTGGCCTCTCCCGTTGCGGAGCACAAGCTCCGGACGCGCAGGCTCTGCGGCCATGGCTCACGGGCCCAGCCGCTCCGCGGCATGTGGGATCTTCCCAGACCAGGGCACGAACCCGCGTCCCCTGCATCGGCAGGCGGACTCTCAACCACTGCGCCACCAGGGAAGCCCTACGATTGATTAGTTTTATTTTCTCTTTTAATCATTTTGTTGCATGATTGTACCCCCCAACACCCTTCTCCTGACCCCGTGGCCTCTTCCCCTCCCAGCCACCTGCATTCTGCTCTGATTCCATTTTTCAAAGGCAACAGTTGCTTTCTCTGAGTCTTTTGTGATATTGGCAGTAGTATGTGCTGCTCTATTTATGATCTTTTTAAAAACAGATAAGGTGGATGAGAAATGCTAATAGCAAATGCAGCCCCAGCTCGGCCCCCTGCTGTTCTGCAAAGCACATTTTCATATCAGGCCCAGGCCCTCGCCCCACAGGCAGAGGCGGGAGGACCAGGCGAGAGCAGCCAGCCAGGCTGTTTGGTGCAGTGCACGGTCCACAAACACAGCCAAGTGGGCAACCAGCTAGATAGTTCATGTGAATCCCCAGCTTTTGTCTTTCTTCACTCATTTCCAAAATTGCTTGTAAGCTCAACTGTAAAGTGTAAAGTGTCGCGGGCGGAAAACAAGGTTCCTTTTAGACCTGGACCTCGACCCCTCTTCCTATTTCTCCGTGAAGCAGGTTCTGCAGCTTCTGCTGCTTGCCCTTGGGACCTGAGTCTAGCGATAAATAAAGAACCATTTATCAGATTGCCGCGTAGGTTGAGACCAGGTGTGAAAATAAGAGCTTTCTTGTGAAGCTGTGAACCACAACTGTTTGAATTCCAAAAATAATGTGTCCTTTTTACGCAATTGCAGATTGCCGCATTCCACAAATTGAAGATGCCGAGATTCATAACAAGACATACAGACATGGAGATAAATTAATCATCACTTGTCACGAAGGATTCAAGATCCGGTACCCTGACCTGTACAACATGGCTTCATTATGTCGTGATGACGGAACGTGGGACCATCTGCCCATCTGTCAAGGTACGGGGCTGAGGCTGTGGTTCTCAGCTGTTCTTTCAGACTTGATTGTGGAGCGCGTACACGTTTCTCTAATAGGATGACAGGGGGAAACACAAAGCCACGCACACCCCATGGTTCAGCTGTACTGCACTCTGATCACCACAGCTCTGTGTTTGGAATCTTCCCACAATTCCCTGTGCTTCTCTCCAGCTCTATACACCCAGCTTTAAAGTTTAAATGGGAGATACCTTATTCTTTAGTGTGTTGGATGTCTCCTTTATCCTAAGAAACCAAAAGTCGTTGCAGAATTAGGAGCCTTGTAACTGGGCTGTGAACACAATGATGAACTATTGTATATTTAATGGAAATAACAGCATTTATACTGATTCGGTTGTGGTGCGAATATATTTAAAGCCAATCTTACAGAGGCTATTTTCTCTTAATAATGTTATCCTTTTTTATAATGCATGAGGAGCAGAAAAATAATCAAATTCAAATTTCATCCAAACCATACGATGAATATTTATCCTCCTGCGTGTTTTTTAAATTTGCTTGGGCCGACACAGAGGGCCCCCTGTTTGTGAAAATAAGCCCTCGAGTTCCCATTAATTCTGATTTTATTTTTTGACATGTGACTTGGACCAAAGGACTAAGAAACCCATGCATAATTCATAATCCAAGGGAGAAGGCTAGCAATCTTATTTACACCAAAAGCACTGGCATGTTAAAGTTGAGACGGATGTCAACTTTCTGCTTGGAAATCATGATGGGCAGACTCTGATATTGCTTTGTGCACCCCATAGTTGGAAATAAATCATTTCCTTATGTGAGAGTTTAAGAGTCACGGCCCCTTGAAGAAACAAAGGCTTCAGGATTAGGAGGACAGAGGCAGCCCAGGTCCTCACCCTCCTGCATTTCTCCCCAGAAGCTTCTGGGTTGTTTAGCGTGTTATGTGTTACATTCTTAAAGGAGACACGTGATTTATTTCTACTCTCTTAGAGACTCTCCACAGAGTCAGCAGCCGGCTTTTAGGTAGGGCTGTTTATCCAAATGAACTTTATTAACCATGGATTCGTTCCAGTCCTGCGGCGTTATCCGAGTAACGGCCAAGAAAATTATTTCAGGCTCCAACCCCTTCTTGCTTTCATATTTTCCACTTGTCTTTCGGTTCTCCCACCCTTTCAGTTTCCTTTTACATCCCTTAAATATAGTACGCTTCTTTAGGGGTTCTTTTCACCCCAATGATTTTTTTAAATGCCCTATGGGGATAGACATCTTGGGGTGTCATTGTCACGAGTTCAGGTGCAGGCTTGCCTCTTGCTCTGTCTGTGCCCTTTCGCCCCTCCCCTCTAGCACCCCTTACTAAATCTCAGTCATAACACAGCTTCGATGTTTTTTGCAGCAACAAAAGAGCTGGCCGGCCGCTCTTGAAAGGTGTGCGTCTTCAAACAGCAATACAGCCCACAGCCCACCTTCAGCCCTCCTCAGAGCCCTCGGTCCCCACAGAGGAGGTGCCCCTGGTCTGGGCCCTGATACCCCCCTCCAGCCCCTGTACCTTGCCGTCCATCCGCGTGGGCACAGCAGGGTTGCTTTAGACAGCCTGACACCTCTCGAGCCCCCAGGGGGTGTATAATTGGCCCTTCGAGTGACATTTCATCTTGTAATTTTTATTTGTACCTATAGATCCAGGGGCTACAGCCTGAGGAACCGTCTCTCTATTATCTCGAAGTGCAAATAGAAATCACATTCAACTATTGAGTCGAAGTCAGTTTTCTACTGTATTTTTACGGCAGGCTGTCCTCCAACCAAGAGTGAGCATAGCTTTCCTTCTCTGATTGGCTGCACGTGTTCCAACCCCTTTCCTCTCCTTCTGGGGTCGGAGGTGGGAACTGTTCCAAGGCCATTTTTTCCCCGGAACTTTGTGTTTTAGAGATCCATGTGCCGATGCTTCCTGCTCCCTGTGGGTCAGAGTTAGTTTCTGACTTAGGGGATGCAGTCTATCCACATGGGTAGCTTAGAACCACACTCCTTCCCAGAAGGAGGCAGGGGCACAGTCACGTGTGCCCACACATTGGAACCCTGCTCAGGGTTCTAACACATTCCCTTGTTGGTGCTGATTTGCTTATCTTTCTTTTTTTTTCTCAGTTACTGATCCTGTTTATGCCTGATTGCCAAACTCCCTTCACACATTTCACTTTTGCCATGAACAGTGTTCATTTTCAGCTCCGAAAAAAAAAAAATCCTTTAAGACCGTCGGGACTGCCCAAAAGGATGGCTGGGCACCACGCGTGTCTGATCTGGTCCATCCTGAGTGTGGCTTGTTCCGGGCAGGGATCTTTGGGGTCTGTGGGGTCTGCGGGGCTCCGCAGGAGGCAGGAGGCAGCAGTGCAGGTTGACCCTTGACGACCCCAGAGTGAATGCCTCCTACATTCTGCAGCCCTCACTGTGCTGTCTGTGTCTGCTCTGATACAGACACAGACACCACAGTGTAAGGCGCCGACCCGAGCAGTTCGCTGAATACGCAGCTCTTCGACGCTTGTATTGTAATGTGTCAGAGAGTCATCTTACGAGAGGAGTTCCGTCATCTGCTGCAGTGCCTGCGTGATACAGTTTGTGCTTGGTGATTGGAAGGGAAAGTAGGTTTTTCCATTATCTATTATTTACTTCACACACAATTAGTTCTCCCCGGGAAGAGCACAGCTCTGCAGGGTCATTATTCCCTCCAGTGAAGCTGCTGAAGCCAATAAGAAATTCACTAATCACAGCAGATGCCACACCACGTGGGCTGCTGTGCCACTGGGAATGTTCCACTGGGCTGCACAGGCTTCAGGACAAAAGGCAGCTACTGTTTTACAGAAGTAGGGATCGAGGCCTCACGCTCACTCGGATGGCACACAGTATTCTGTGCATGGTGCACAAACTCGCCACAGCACGTCTGCTCAAAGCCTGGTGCCGCGGCAACAGCGCCCGGAAACCTGTAGCAGTGCAAATCCTTGAGCTCCACACGGACCCACTGAACCAGAAGCTCTGGGTGTGTGGGCCAGCAGTCTGTCCTACAAGCCCTCTCTGGGTTATTCTCAAGTTTGAGAACCACTGCGTTACATGTTACTTTCCTATTTCACCTAAAACACAATGGGATTTTCAAAACTTTCATTGCACTGCGTCAGGCAGTTGTCTGTTCCGTTATCTGCTGCCGTGGAACCCAGTCTGCATCCTAACCTTCTCGAGCTGCCCACCACCGCTGCTGAAACAGGAAATAGTCTCTCTTCCCTCTGTGGCACCTCAGTGGTTCTCAGCCCTGATAGCACTTTAAGATTATGTGGGGAGCTTTAAAAAAGATAGGGGTGTCCAGGCTGGATACCTACCCGGGCACAGGTCTGGGCATTAGTGTTTTTAAAAATTTCCTCAGGTGAAAAGGGAACCCTCCTCCACTGTTGGTGGGAAGGCAAGTAGGTGGGGCCACTGTGGAAAACAGTATGGAGGTTCCTCAAAAAACTAAAAATAGAATTAACATATGACCTAGCAATCCCCCCCCCATGCATCTATCCAGACAAAACTTTAATTCAAAAAGATCCATGCACCCCAATGTTCATAGCAGCACTGTTTACAATAGCCAAGACATAGAAACGACCTGAATGTCCATCAACAGATGAGTGGAGAAAGAAGATGTGGTACATATATACGATGGAATATTACTCAGCCATAAAAAAGAACGAAATAATGCCATTTGCAGCAACATGGTTGCAACTAGAGATTATCATACTAAATGAAGTAAGTCAGACAGAGAAAGACAAATACCATATTATATCACTTATATGTGAAATCTAAAATGTGACACAAATGAACCTATCTATGAAACAGAAACGGACATAGAGAACAGACTTGTGGTTGCCAAGGGGGAGGGGGTTTGGTGGAGGGATGGAGTGGGAGGTTGGGATTAGCAGATGTAAGTGATTATATACAGAATGGATAAACAACAAGGTCCTACTGTATCACACTGGGAACTATATTCAGTATCCTGTGATAAACCATAATGGAAAAGAATATAAAAAAGAATGCATGTATATATATGTATAACTGAATCACTTTGCTGTACAGCAGAAATTAGCACAACATTGTAAATCAACTATACTTCAGTGAAAAATAAATTAATAAAATCTTTCCTCAGGTGATTCTAACATGCAGTCAGGGCTGGAACCACCAGCTAGGGGTGTCCCGATCCACAGCTCCACCTCTCGTTACTACTTCCCTACTCGTCTGACCCTCTCGATGCCACTTGCAACTATACAAGCAAATGCCTGCTTTAGAAATAGAATAGGTACACAGATAAGGAGGTCTGAGCATTTAAGACCAAGGTGTGCGGTCCTCGGAGGCCATGCCACGTTTTCAGCGGGGGAAACCAAAAGACATATAGTGCTTTGTCTTTGAGGTGTACAAAGATGACCACGTGAGACACTTCCCTTTTTCTTTCCCACATCGCAGGCTGCCTGAGACCGCTTGCCTCTTCTAATGGCTATGTGAACATCTCCGAGTTCCAGACCTCCTTCCCAGTGGGAACTGTGATCTCCTATCACTGCTTTCCTGGATTCAAACTCGAGGGGTCGGAGTATCTCGAGTGCTTACACAACCTTATCTGGTCGTCCAGCCCACCCCGGTGCCTTGCTCTGGAAGGTATCACATCTTATTCTTTTGGAAGTTGAATTTTGGCTTATTAAAGTGGATGTTTCAATAGGAGGTAAAGAGCTGAGATTATGGTCAGCAATAACTTCTGTTCCCTGAGTACACATTGCTTGCAGAGGCAGCAAGCCTGATCGTCTGCCATGAAGCAGTACTTACAACCAGACATAAAACTGGCTTTCCCCATTCTCAGGCTTAAAGGGGATGAAAGAGAAAAGTTTCAAGCATCAAAGGTTACACTGCAAAATATTGCAAAGTTAAATGAAGTGTCTTCAAAAATTAATTTTCTCTGCACCAAATGAAAACAGATTGTATTATGGCATCATTAATCTCACCCCTCGTTTTATTGTTGTGTCAGTGTTTCCTCCTATTTCCATTCATTTTATGGCTTGGCTCTAAATGTTTTGCTGCAAGCACACACTTGGAAGCCTGAAACCAACAGATCTTTCCTCCTTGTTTTTGTTAAATATATGTGATTATTTTTGAGTGCGGTTCACTAAAGACCGCTAATCAGTAGTATGGAATGGTCGGGGTGGGAGGTGGTCAGAGCGTCCACTGCTGGAATCAGGCCAGCGTCTATAAGGGTCTGTAGAAACTTCTCCTAGGTAAGCTGGGCATACTGGCTCAGCCCTCGCTTTAATTCAGGTCTTAAAATTATGATTATGCAGGGAACAAACACCGGTTTACTTCTTGGCATCTGAATACAGTGGGCGGGAGGGGGGTCTATACGGGGAAAGAAAAAAATGAAAGGAAATCTCTAATCAAGAGCCCCTCCAAGGCCCATCTGCAGCTTTTCTCGGGAAACAAATCAAGACACAGTAGAACGTAGAAACAAACAAGTTCTCACAAGCACCGTCTGCCTCCACGCGTGCACCTCAGTGTGGGACGAGGTCAGGTTAGGAGGTGTGTTATGGGGGGTGACAGCCAGAGGGATCAGAGGTGTCTCCTAAGGAAGACCATGGATTGGCCGGAGCCGTGGGAGCCTCCTTAGAGAGAAAGGAGGAAGGGGTGGAAGGGAGGGGAGCCTGCTGCTTGAAGGAGGGAGAATGCCAGCCGGGGCCGTCAGTGGTGCTCTTCTCCTAGGCTGGTAAGCGGAACCCCCGCTCGCCCCTACTTCCACCCATCCTAAATCTCCTAGGGGGTCAAAGCCCACAGTAGAGAGAAGTAAAATACAGGGCACCCAGTTAAGTCTGAATCTCAGATAAATAGCAAATAATTTTTTAATGTGAACATGTCCTAAATATCGGATGGGACTTACTCATGGTCAACAAGTATTCTTTGCTTATCCGAACTTCAACTATAACTCAGTGTCCCGTATTTTCATTTGCCGCATCTGGCAACCCTAGCCTAGAGGGATAAGGGTATCTCCTGTTTCCACTGGGAACAGCTTTTCTGCCGTCTGGACACCGCTGGCCAGCGTGGTGAGTGTGGGCTGCTGGCGAATGGGGGCGTTTCTGGTTCCTGGAGGTTTCTCCCTGCTCAGATAAGCAGAACTAGAGGACCTGTTAAAGGTATCATGTTACAGTTATATCAATTTTAAATGCTATTTTCAAATCTTTTCAAATTCAGTTCAAACACCTTTCAAGCCATCATGTTCTAAGCTTCATTTTGAGACTTTGAAAGCAGTGTTTCTGGAGCTTAGGGAATATAATGTGAATAGGCATAAAACAAAATCTCACTTGAAGGGGCAGTGAGCTAAGGTTATGAACAGGAAGCCATGAGTGGCTTCTGATTGGAAATGGGTCTCGTGATTTAACACAAGTCCCTTTTTCTCTGCCAGCCTGGCCTGTGCCCGAAGGGGACGCTGAAAGTCCAGGTGACAGCTGCCTGTGACAAGAAGACCACCTAATACCTTTTTGTCCTCCATTTAAAAAAAATAATATTTACATCCTTCTTTTCAATACATGTTCCTTTCAATTACCTGATGCAATTAGTTTGTCAGACCCTTAAATGCTACCCTGGCTAAAGGCACCAAAGACATGATTCCAAACTGAGAGAGGCAGAGAGGACTAAAGGGTTTTTTGTCTCAAGACTTCATAGAAGCTGGGTTAAAATAAAAGGTAAGGATCCACGAACAAAAAGTATCCAGATGACACCCGGGTGCTGGTATTTCCTTAACTCTCACTTGAATAGTGTATCATCTTTTTCAAAGGCGGTGCCTTATTTATGCAAATTGTCGAATGGTATTCAACATAGATGCGCTGTCCCCAGGGAATCTACCCACCCCTTTAATATATCACCCACGGTCCCCCATCCCCTCATTTTTTTTTCTGTCTTCCTGAGCACACAATTTGATTTTTCTTGATGGCAGAGTGAAAATTATCACACTGTGCTGTGGAATCATGACACCCTCGGGGGCTTTGAATAATATATTAGGGCGCTCTGACCCCTGATATGCTGGGTCTGGACAGCTGTGCCATGGAAACCTTTCTCTGTGAGCTTTTTATCCCCTTCCCTTTCCTGTCTCCCTGTTAATCCATCAGTCCATCACGTGTCACGGTACCTGTCACTTCAGTTCCCTCCACCCCTCGAGCTCTTTTTCCTAACCTGCCACAAGCCTGGAGACGGAATCACCAGGATGGGCATGGAGGCGCTGTAGGGCGTTGATTAGAGCGTGGGTTGGCATCAGACTGGCTGAGTTCACATCCTGAGTTTCCTACTTAGTCAGTTTGACCTGGGGCAAGTCGCTTAGCCTCTATCAGCCTCTACTTCCCCATCTGTAGAATGCGGGAGATGACTGTACCTGTGGGACTGTGAGGGTCCAGTGTGATAACAAATGTAACACATTTAGTGAAGTGCTGGGTGCACAGTAGGTGGTCGATCAAGTGTCCATCATTATTAGTGCTATTAGACTTGTGTACAGAGTCACACTAAATGAGAATCTGGGCGCGGCTGTGTGAACAAAATACCCAGGCTTTTATGCATTTACACTGCAACATCGTGTTGGTTGTTCAGAGGAGATTTTGGTTACTTGCATACTTTTTTTTTTTTTTTTTTTGCGGTACGCGGGCCTCTCACTGTTGTGGCTTCTCCCGTTGCGGAGCACAGGCTCCGGACGCACAGGCTCAGCGGCCGTGGCTCACGGGCCCAGCCGCTCCACGGCATGTGGGATCTTCCCGGACTGGGGCACGAACCCACATCCCCTGCATCGGCAGGTGGACCCTCAACCACTGCGCCACCAGGGAAGCCCCAGTTACTTGCATACTTTTAACTGTGTTTGTATAAGATGAATCGCAGATAATGGGAGGAAGTACTGAACAATAATAATGATTGCCAGTTATCTTGAGAGCTTACTGTGTATCAGAATGTTTGACAGAGTATCTCATTTAGTCCTCCTATTGCCTTTGTGAGACAAGTACTACTTTTTTTTATATATATTTATTTGGCTGCACCGGGTCTTAGTTGCGGCACACGGGATCTTTTTTGTTTAGTTGTGGCATGCGAACTCTTAGTTGCGGCATGTGGGATCTAGTTCCCTGACCAGGGATCAAACCCGGGCCCCCTGCATTGGGAGTGCGGCGTCTCAGCCACTGGACCACCAGGGAAGTCCCAGACAAGTACTGTTTTTTAATCCCATGTTACTGCCGAGCAAGCCCAGGTTTCTAGAGATTCAGTAACTCAGCCAAGGTCACACAGTTAGTAAGTGGGGGCGTGGGGCCTCGAACAAGGGTCTTTGCCACTTGAAAGCTCATGCTCTTCATCACTAAGGTGCATTGTGTAATCATGCGTGATCTGATTGGTTCTGATTTCTTTACAATCTGATATTTTTATAGGCATGTTTTTAAAGCCTCAAAAAATTTAAAACAGTTATCACACAGGAAGGGATTTGTGCTTCTAGTCCAATTCTCCTCCCTGTAGAAATCCCAGCTGCAGGGGGCCGTGAGTCCGGGTGGCAGACGGCACTCCCCGCCGCCCCGCACGTGCCCACGAGTCACCCCGTTACAGCAGAGCCGCACTTCAGCCCCTGGGCTGCGCAGGGATTGTGTCTCCTCTCGCAGACCGGACGACTGACGCCTTGCACGCTGCCAGCCCTCGGCGTGGCTTCTTCCACTGCGTGCTGTCTCCTCTCCCTGGCGGCAAGGAGCAGGCTTTGCTGGTGCCAGTGCTGAGTGGCAGCCGTCACACTCAGCGTCAACCATCCCGTAACTGAGGCCTGGCTTCATGAAGGACTTTATAATTTGGAAGGAAAAACTCTGGCAGCCTCACCAAAGGTGGCAAGAATTCCCAGGCCCGGTAGGAAGGTGTGGGTGACGTGTTTCAAAGGCCTGGGGCCGTGGCACCTGGCTTATTGAGTGGTATGACACCCGTCTTCTGTCTGTTTTCCCACAGCCGGGTTGTCTGGGGTAGAACACCTGAAATCACAAAATCTTGGACCACAGCGTTGGCTACGTCATTTTAAAATACATGAATGTATAAATTTGAGCCTGGAAGGAGCCCCATGGGTTTCTATGTGCTGGTCTTTCGCGCTGTGGGTCTGCGTGCTTTTCTTTATCTCTGTGTGTCTTCATGTTTTCCATTCTCAGGTCGTCTTCATCTCTGAGGCTTTCATTGCTCTCTCTTTCATACACACACACACACACACACACACACACACACACACACGCACTGAATCCAAGAAATCTTTTTTTTTAAAAAAACAACCTTTGACAGTGAATGTGGGCATTTTCTCATTTGTAAGTGCTAAGAACTCTGTTTACATTGTCAGCAGTGTTTATTGGACACCTGGTAGACACAGAGCGACACCGAATTGGGCTCTGGGGAATTATAGAGAAAGAAAAGGACATCATTCTTTACTTCGAAGACCTTACAGTCTAATGGGGAGAACAAGATGATAAATCCCGTTACCTAGAGACGAGCGTCATCACAGACCGCACCGCGTATGCCCACAGCTACCTTAACCAAAGGGCACGTGCGTGCTTCTGCATTTGGAAAGAGGGAAAGGAAAGTTCTGGTAGGTGGTATCGCAGTTGTAAAATGAAAATTTCTGTCTGGGGATCTATGAGTTTTTGCGTCTTTTCCCTGAAGGCCAAACAGAAGTGTGTTTTTTGTCTCTGCTCGGGCTTTGAGAAAAGAGAACGAGTCGAAACATCTTACTCATTTGGAAGGACTGTGCATTCTGAAGCTCCGTAGAGCTCAGTAGCCAAGGCAGCATGCCTTAGTGTGTGTGAGGAGTGCCGGCCCAATGGTTTGAAGGTGGAATATAGGAGAATATTGAGGGGCATAAAAATAAGTAAACGAACCAAGCATGCAACAGACGGTTACAGGCAGGGCTGCAGACACACGTCTAGGAAGTGGTACTAACTCCCCAGAATCCCATAGACACTGTGATGTTAGGGCTGCAAGGGATGCTGGCTACAGGTGGCTGAAGAAAAGGGCGCTTTGTCTGCATGGGGAAGAACCATGCAAAAGCCTTACGTATCGGAACACTCCATTCACATTCAAGTTTTCAAATGTCCTGGAAGTAGTAACACGGGTGCTGGGTATCTGTTGACAGGAATTCCTGGGAGCCGGTTAACGACAGCAGAGTTCACATGACTGCATCTTTGAGGCAGGTAGCAAGGGCTGGGAGGACAGATGGTTGACGCCCCAAGTTGGGAGTTTTTAGTCCCTGGTTGTGAGCTCCCCACTTAAAGATTCCTCTGTTTCCCAACCGTTAAATTAGAGGGCTGGATCCTTTAACCAAAAGTCCTTCTTTCAATAGCCTCTGGGGAAAAAGATGGGATCAGATCTAGAAAGGACCAGTCAAACATTTAGTGAGATTAGAGTTTGAAAAGAAAGAAACCCAGATCAGTGGTATATGCTATTTTAAATAACTGCCTGTGAGATTCATGTATGCGTTCAGTAAAAATTTTTATGTTCGTATGCCAAGTATTTTGCAAGGCACGGAGGATACAGAGGCAAACTAGTGACATGAGGTCTCTGCCCGCTGGGCTCACCCATCCCATGTGCAGTTCCTGAAAGTTCACTCTACACAGCTGGGGCTCAGCTCAGAATATTCCATTTCTAAGTTTTCAGGGCCTTTGGTGGTAGAGAAGATTGTTCCCTACTCTGAGGCCGCCTGGAAGGGGTTCCCACGGGGGTCTCTATGGTTTTGAAGGACCTGGGGAGGGTGAGCCACTTTTTGCTGTGTCGGATTGTCTGCCACGTGGTGCCTGGGCTCCACGCCGAAGGCAGTGGGAACACGGGCTTCCCAGGAGGACCACGCGCGTGGACTCCGGGGCCCAGGAGAGTTTGTTGTGCTTGTGTGTTTGCTTTTCCCAAACAGAGAAATAAATCGCTCCAGGAACCGTAGGGGCCTACGGTTTCATTTGCCATGACTGAGGTGGGGGCTTCCCCAATGCTGACCTTTCAACAGACTTTCTCAGCTTCATGGCTGGCATTTCTCCCAGGAACAAGCAAACCTGACCTCATTAGAAGCTGAATATCCAAGACGTTTTGTTTTTAAGTCCAACCAGTCCCCAAACTCAGAATGCCCAAAGTAATTCCCAGCCCCCCGCCCCTTCCCGTCCATTTCACTGCTCACACGGTCAGAGATGGAAGCTTAATCAGTTTCAGATGCAATTACAAGGAAAGGCAGCAGCGAGATTTCCTAAGAACCTACGAGTGCCCAGGGGTCCTTTTAGGTCTGCATCCTTATATAAGAAAAGAAGGAAAAATAAGAAACTGAAAAACCCTGTTTGGTCAAATGTGAAATTACTTGAAACGTTCCAATTTGGGATCAAAACTCAAAGCCAGTTTGGACGGGGTGGGTTCCCAGCTCCTGAGTGGCCTTTTCATTGTGCTTTGTTGCCTAGTCAAAACTCGTTTCTGGTACAAGAAGCGCCCGGAGGCAAAGCTACCGGCAGGGATCTCTCTCCAGGAGCCCTGCCTTCGCGCAGAAGCGCCTCGGGACTTTAAATGAATCCTGTGTAGGAACAAGAAAGAGAGAGGAAGAACCCGGGCGTCCTCAGAAAAGACCTGCCCTGCAGTCTTATCCTCGGCAGATAACACTCAAAGGGATAATCACAGCCCACCCTGTGCCAAGGTGGTTCCCATTTTACAAAAGGAAAATACGAAGCACAGAAAGGAGTCCAGGCCTGGTCCGAGGAAGGTTGCCGTAAATTATTGTCCGTGGTGAGGTCACGTGTCGCTGTGTCATCCCCTAAACCAGAGTCAGACGTGCTCCCGTGGAGCTGTGTCCCTCCTGCTGCCACGTCTCACCAGACGAGCGAGGTCTCTCGCGCCTTCCTGCCCAGCCATCCTCGACCACAAAGTGGCCACCTGGACCTCTTAATTAGCTGGAAACTTATGTATTGAATCTTAAGTCAGTCAAGGGAAATGACAGAACCAAGTCACAGCGGGATTTATGGGTGCTGATTTGGGACCATTGATCATAGAATTCAGAGCTTAGAAAGCCTTAGACATCACCGGTTTACCTTTCCCCCACCCTACGCACTGCACCCTGGCACTCCCTTTGCAGAAATGAATCAGCAGTGCTGGAGATGAGTGGCTTTGTGCGAGGTCTCGGGGCCTGGGCTTGCCAGCGAGGTTCCCACCCCTGTAACCCACCCGGCTCTGGCGTCACCGGACTGCCTCTACAGGGGGCGGGGCGGGGGGGGGCTTCCTCACTTACATTCTTGAACAGGGAGAAGCAGATCAGAAGTTTATCTTCTTAGGAGCAACTCCAAGGTAGAGAGCACCGTGTTCCTCCCTGCATTCCCCTGGCACATGGTATATGTACTCATCGATGTGTAGCTATTGTAACCAAAGCCTCCTTTGACTCCTTTGACTGTTGGTGGATGTCTGCTCCATGCCAGGCCCTGTGGAGGCACCTTTAGCCCATGATCTCTCATCCTAATAAGCGTCATGAGAACTAAGTATGGTGCCAACGGCAGATGAGGAAACTGAGGCTCGGAGAGTCTCCCCGCTTTCCCAAGGTCACCCTGCTCACAAGCGGTGCAGCAGGGGGCCCCCTGAGCCCACGCTTTCTACCCACACTGCTCTTCCAGGCGCTCCTAGGACCCAGGGTACCTGCTGGAGCTTAGGGCCTGGGCTCTAATCCTATCTCTGGTGCTTGCAGAGAGTCCATTTCGTTGGATGGGAAGGGAGTGAGTGGCAAGAGCTGATTTCTGAGGCTCTTCCGTAGCCGCCACGTTCCCTGACTCTGCTCCGAACCAGAGCACACCGATCCAGAGAGGCCATCCTGTCCTCCGCTGGCTCTGGGAGCAAAGCAAAGGGAGAGTTTCTCCCCTGGACGACTCCTGACAGTTTCCCGGAGGCGCGTATTCAGTCAACCCATGAGCCTTCACCACCAGTAGGCAACTGGCAGGGAGAGGAAATAGATGTTTGTTGGGGGTCATCTTGGCACCGGGCACTTCACTTGCCTTTTATTAGCTTTAAAACAACTCCAGGGATTATTCTGCCCCTCTTCACTGACAGTCAGCAGGCTGGTAACATGGCCTCGGGGAGTAAATTGCAGAGCCAGGATTCAAAAGATTCAAAAGACCCAGCCCTGACCTGACTCCCCAGCTGTGCTGCTTCTCCTGCCCCTGCTGGCTCCTGCGAGAGGCCAGGTCCCTGCCTTCTGAATCATCTCTCAGCTGCCGGTGGGCCACTTTTTTCTCTTCTGATGTTCCCTATAACCTGGATTTTTATCATGGAAGAGGTTTTAGAGGGAAGAGGAGGATACACTATATGATTCGGCCCAAGCTGCACTGCATATAATGTTGGACAACATGGGAACTTTCCCTTCCTCCCCCCCCCACTTCCTTCCTTCCTTCCTTCCTCCCCTCTTTCCCTCTCTCCCTCCCTCCTTCCCAGTTAGGACTCTGGTACCAACCAGAGATGTACTAGATGCTGTGGGGCTATTGCTATTAGGAATTCAAGTCCTGCTCACCAAAAGTGGAGTGATGATAGCAGCGACCCACTGGTCACCCACAGCCACCCAGGCCTCCCAGCATTCAGAGGAGACCAGCTGGCCAGGACCAGGGTCTCCATCAGTCTCTCCTGGGCTCTCAAGCTTCCTGCAGACTCACCCGTGATCCTGCCAGCCGCTGAATCCAAATGAAATGGAGTCAGCAGACAATGAAGAAAGGAACAGTGAATGTTCTTTTTTCTCTCTTGTTTACTCAGGGTAGCAGTGGGGCCTCTGTATGGGAAGAGGGAGAGAGGGCTTCTTTATCTGCTTATCTGACCCTATACCCTTCCCTTTCTTTCTCTTCCAAATGTGAGAGGATTATACAAGGCTAGGAAATACTTGGCCAGGTGATTTTGTCCTGTCCTCAAGGCTCTGAGACCCCGGGGGTCCCTAGGAAGCCAGCAGGTCCAAGGTAGCTTTGTTCCAGCTGCCCCCCCCCTTCCATGGGACTGTTTTACATACTTGCATCTCACGTTCCCACTTAAGATTTATTTGAAGAAAGAGCTTCCCAGTGTAAAGTATGAAAATCATTCATTTAATTCCGCCTCCTTAGAAACTTGAGACCAGAGAAATGAAGTGATTTGCCAGGTCACAGCAGAATTCTTCCATCTCCTCAGACTCCCAGCCTTCGAGTATGTGAGTCGATGGCTAATTTCGAACCCTCATTAGGCACCCAACTTCCATCAGTCAAAGTCTTACAGGATTTCCCCATCTTATTCTCAAAAACAAAAGACTTTTCAGTTCCCTGAAGACAGATGTGTTCCCTGGGCCTGGAAAAGAGGAAATCTCAGGTCGTCCCCCTGTCATGTGTCAGTGGCGTTGGCTAGGGAGAAGCCCTGTCTGAAGCAACGTGGAGGTCGCTTTGTGAACTGAAAATGTCTTCTGCCATCTTGGCACACGTGTTAGGGCATCACATCCTCTCCTGTTCTGTTTCCTGGCAATGAACATTCCTGTATCCGGCACTGTTTGTATCACAGCTACCTTGCCTGTGACCCTCATGGGGTTTTTTCTTAGAAGAAAATGCAAACTAGCAAGCAGCCTGGTTAATTTATTGTTCACAAGCAATAGTAAATTATTCTAATACTATTTCCATGTACTGTTCATACATTACAGCAGAGTGATTACCAGAACATAACCACCTGCGTGTCATCGCAGCATTTCTGAGGGATCACTGTGCTTAATTTCCCTCTCTCTCTTTTCTTTATACAATACGTAATTGCCGCTGTAGCACTTCCTCTTCTCGGGCACACGTCTCTCTTGTATTCAAGAGTAGATTGTGCCGTGGCATCAAGAAGCTTCATGATTCTTTTCTTTTTTTTTTTTTCTTTTTCTATATTGAATCCAGAAACACTAAGAAATCCTAAGAAAACCAAGAGACCTAGTTCCTATTTTTCAAGTGGAACCAAGTCCTCAGGCTTCCCAGCTACTACCCTACAGGCTCTTATTCTCTTGAGTTGTATGACTCCTGATCTGATAGATGGCCCTGAACTCACCCTCAGCCTCTCTCTCCAGGCCTGCTCTTTGCCAGCCGTAGCCCCTCGGCAAGGTCTGCCCACCACCTTGCTTTCCTTTTAACCTCCTTGGAAACATGTAGCCATCAACCCTCCAACTCTCCTAGGATCATCATTTTTTTTTTTTTTTTTTTTTTTTTTTGCGGTACGAGGGCCTCTCACTGCTGTGGCCTCTCCCGTTGCGGAGCACAGGCTCCGGACGCGCAGGCCCAGCAGCCATGGCTCACAGGCCCAGCCGCTCCGCCGCATGTGGGATCCTCCCGGACCGGGGCACGAACCTGCGTCCCCCGCATCAGCAGGCAGACTCCCAACCACTGCGCCACCAGGGAAGCCCTTTTTTTTTTTTTTTTAACCTCATTCAATTGCAGAGATTTTACACTGACATCAAAGAAGAGAACTGATTCCTTTTCCCACCAAAGGTGAGCAAAGGTGGCAGAGTTCTGGACTGGTTTCTCTCACCAAATCAAGGAAAGAAGAGAACACCAACAGGGGACTTGGCTAACTGCCGCCCCCCGCCCCAATGTACTGTCACGTTCAGAGATGGGATCCCACCAGATGGGCTCGGACCCAACTTCTCCCAAGGCCCCTACCCCTCAGCTCTCACCCGGGCAGGCAGCCTGTCCTGGAGCGGATTCAGGCCCCAGGGGGACACAGTGGATCTGAAGCCAGGCACCATCACTCATGTTTTTATGGAAATGTCTCCTGGTTGCAAGGCACAGGGGTGGGGTTGAATCTGCGGAAACGGAATAAATCGGAAGCCCCCTCATGCTGGCTCTGTCGAAACCCTGTGTCAGATTGTGTCTGTAGGGATGCCGCAAATTTTCTGCAGTGGAAGCCACTGGTATAAAACGAGACTCCTACACGCAAGCTTCTCCTGGGGTCAGTGTTCTGAATTAGTCTGAATTCCAAACCTTCCATGGCAGAGAGATCTGAGGTCTTTCAGCCCTTTTTTGCGGGCCAGGCTGGATTCGAGGGGACAAGGGCGTGGGGACCAATCCCTTTCAGCCACCGCGTTCATGGTTCTCACCAAAACGTATTTCTGCTTTGCCTTGTAGTCTCCTCATATTTTTGCAAAGCTCACAGGCGTGCAAGCAGAGGTCTTTATTTTGTGAGGTTTAAATGTCAGGTCAGTGAAAGGAACGCACAACTAAGCAACTGCAAAGCTGCGGCCAGTGGTTTGAGCCACTGGCTATGCCGAGAGGGTGACTTTGTCACGCTCAGAAAATAGATGGCTTGTACAAAAGGGAAAATCTTGGTGTTTTTCCTTAAACTCTAGACTATCTTCTCCATCCCTGCTGCAGGCAGGATTTATTTCCTTCTTTCCTCTCTGGAAAGTTAGATGACTTGTATTTCATGGTAATAAAATCTTGCAATCAGGTCAACCCAGAAGGTAATAAACCCCTTCAGTCACTCCCTGCCTTTTACAGACCCAGAGTCACCAGGAAGGATTCGGCAGGGTGGTTTGGGGGTCATTCCTCCCCAGTTCCCACCCCCAGCCCCACTTTTCTTTTTCCTTCTTTCTTTCTTTTTTTTTTTTTTTTTGGCCGAGCTGCTCGGCTTTCGGGATCTTAGTTCCCTGACCCAGGGATTGAACCCGCACCCTCAGCAGTGAAAGCACCAAGTCCTAACCACTGGACCGCCAGGGGATTCCTGCAACCCCACTTTTCTTCACAAGCAGTTACCAGAGTTCCCTTTTTTTTTTTTTTTTTTTTTTTTGCGGTACACGGGCCTCTCACTGCTGTGGCCTCTCCTGTCACGGAGCACAGGCTCCGGACGCACAGGCTCAGCGGCCATGGCTCACGGGCCCAGCCGCTCCGCGGCATGTGGGATCTTCCCAGACTGGGGCACGCACCCGTGTCCCCTGCATCGGCAGGCGGACTCCCAACCACTGCGCCACCAGGAAAGCCCCCAGAGTTCCCTTTTTGCCCTAAAGTGATTAGAAGTCTGGGATGATAGGCAGATAAAATATTCACACCTGTCTGTGTCCATCTTGGCATCTTGCATCATTCTTTTTTTTTGTTAGAACCTATAACATAATATCTGTGTTCACAATCATTTTCTCTTTCTGTACAGGAGGATTTTTTTGTTGTTTGGGGTTTTGTTTTTGGAAAAAGATGGTGCCCGACTCTAAATTGTGCCCAGATTTCTGTAAAGTCAAAGCGCTTAGCGGGGGTGGCCCTTCATCTGATCGTTCCTCTTCCTCCCAGTACCTGGGGCTCCTGCCGAAAAGTCTAGGACTTTGCTCACATGCTGGCCAGTTTGTTCTTCAATGGATGAGAACCTAATGCGTTTTCTAACGCCATCTCTTCCACTCATGGGAAGGGAGGTAACAGGTCCAGGCATTAAGGTGGTGGAAACAGCTGGAATTTTAAAGAAGCCAGTTACACTGGATTTCAGATTTTAAAACTAGTCCTTAGCTCAGGAGATCACAGGCAAACAACTGTGCCGACATCAGTCTGTATTTTCATGCCATAAATATCTTATTCCAAGGGAAATTTTTTTGAATTGTGAAGAAAAGTAAATTTATAGGAAGCTAGGAAGTTAAGAGTTCTAGAGACAACCATGACTAAAATTGCATGTAAGAGGACCCTTACTCTCCCATACTACTTGACCTTTTCAAAGATCCTGTGGTCCTTGGAGTTAACTGTGAGTGACTCTCTACTGTCCCCAAAGCACAAGGCTCCCCAACGTGGTTTCTGCCGTCACTACCCAAAGAGAAGAGTGGTATCTCCCCAAGGAGCTCTTAAGGTTCCAGCCCTGGGATGCTGTCCTCCTGCATTGCTTTTATTCCACTCCATCCACTAAAGCATAGCTCATGAAATAACCACTTTCATGTAAAACGATTCTTTTTTTTTTTACTTCACTTTGAGGAAATCTTGGTGTCTAGTTATTTCAGTGAGACATTCTGACATTAGCCGGGAAACCCTCCTGTTCTAGCTGATTGCTTCCCTGTGGACCTGGCCCAAGCGCTTGGCCACTTCCTCCCAGGCCAAGGATAGACTCATGCTGTACTAGTTCCCCAGCACTGCTGGAACAAAGTTACCACAGGCTGGTGACTTAAAATATAATTAATGTCTTCTCTCATGGTTCTGGGGGCTAGAAGTCCAAAATCCAAGTGTTGACAGGACCATGTTCCTTCGGAGACTCACCTTCCTTCTAGAGGTGGCCTTGGCATTCCTTGGCTTATAGCTACACCATTCCAGTCTCTGCCTCTGTCATCACGTGGTGTTTTCCCTATGAGTCTGTGTCTTCGCATGGCTCTCTTCCTTCTGTGTGTCTCTTCTCCTATTATAAGGATACCTATCATATTGGATCAAGGGCCCACCCTACTATAATGTGACCTCATCTTAACTTTTACATCTGCAATACACCCAGTTTCCAAGTGAAGTCATATTCACGGGTAACCTGGGGTTAGGACTTCGACAGAACTTTTCGGGGAACACAACACAACCCACACCATGTGCTCCCCTTGCCTTGGCTTGAGAAGAAGCAGATGCTTCTTGTGTCTTCCTTGTACCTCTTGTGTCAGGTTTAAAGGACCGTCTTCAAAGCTTCCCAAACCTCAGCTGGCCAGCATCCTTGGACTCCACCCACAGCCCTGTCCTAAGCTCGCCTCTCCTCTGGCCCTGTCCACAGCATCCTGCTGATGCCCACAAGTGGAACAGGAATGCTCTGTGTTCATCAGGGTTCCCCCATCTTGCCTTTCTTCTCTCTCGAGAGGCTCCAAACTTTTCCAAACTCTAACCCCACTGTGCACAGCCCTCATCTTAGCAGATTAAGAAACCTATTCTGTCACATCTGGTCCCTGGGTGGCCTACACTCCCTTGTGCCCGTGCACACGTAAAACCCTACAGCAAGGCTCAGTGAGAGAGCATAGCTTCGGGGAGTAAGCCTCACTTAAGGTCAAATCCTAGGTCTTCTATTTATTTGACCTTGGACAAGTAACTTCACTTTCCTGAGCCTCGATCCCCTTCTCTGTATACATGAGGCCATAACAACATCGGCTCTGCAAAATTGTGGTTAGGATGAAGTGGAACAGTGTGTGGTGTGTATGCTACTCTTATGATAGGGGCTTGTTCAAAGTTGTCATTGGCCTTTCTGCTTGCATTTTCTCTCATAGGCTCATGATATAGCTACTACATACATAATATAGTTACTAATAATAGTAGCTATCTGTTTATCGGGCATCTATTTTTATGTCAGACACTGCTTGATTTACAGCTCTTGTTTCTAATTTTTATAAGATCTCTGCAGTGTGGGTGTTGCTACTCTTTTGCAGGTGATGGAAACTAAAACTACCTCAGAAAGAGGTTAAATGAAGTGCCCAAGGTCACATAGCTCCAAAGTATTTGAGCCAAGATTTGAACCCAAGAAAATGCTCTTTGCACTATGTAAAGTTGCCTGTAGGCAACTTCCATTAATCCACTGATGTTATGTCTTCCTGGCTTTTCTCGCACTCTATCCTTTCCTGCTCCTCTAGCTGACTTTTCCCCTTTTTCCTTTTTTCATTGTCCATGACTTCTAAGCCAGTAGTTTTCAAATACATTCAGATGTCAGAAAAGCATGGTACTTTTCACAGAATAGCGAGTTTTTTCTTTTCTTATTTTTTATTTTTTTGCAGAACACTAAGGAATACTGTGTAAGCCTTAGAAGCACTTTTGCTAGCAGAAAACATAGCTATGTATTTTCTATGTACAGTATGGGACCATACACATAAGTGTACACATGCACATACACGCATGCACTCGCACTCAGCTAGGAATAAAGCATAACCACTTGCTTTCCATTATCGTGAACTTAGTACTCAATTATTTATTCCCTCATTTGCTAGGATTTGCTAACAGATAAGATTGAGAAGGCACAAGAAATTTAAGAAAACATTTATGGGAGAAAAGTTTGAAGTTCGGAACATCAATGCGTTATGTATTAATATCAGTGTAGTACTTTGGTCCAGTTTGTGCAGAAGGAACTTAAGAATTGCTGGAATACACCGGCAACATTTTATATTCAGCATGCTCTCATGGGGAAGCGTTTGCTGATTGCAGGGAAAGGCAGGAGACACCTGCTCTAAATGCTCCCTTCCCTGTGGGCTTTCTGTGTTAACTTGGGGGACACACACCTTTTTCATCTTGAGCCCCCGATTTCTCTCCCTTTCGAAAACTTAAGATGCCCCAATTACCATCAGGCATTCCATCTGTGGGAATCCTATTTGAGAAGATGTTCACAGGCATCCGAACCCTTTGACACCACAGATGTCTTGTGATTTATTTTCACATCGTGGTGAGTGAGGCTGTACCGGGCTTAGCCCCTGGTGCTTGAGTCACTACAAAGAAGGAAGGACACCTCACTGGTACCCAGAAACGCGTGTCAGAGTAAATCACGGTTTTACACCTGCTCCCTCACCTGTGGGCTCCTCTGCGGCTTCACTGTGTCTCCAAAACTAGGCACACTTTGGATTTCTTATGTGAAGCCGTATTTTTTTTTTGCACTGAAGTTTCACAGTCGTCATCAGATGCATCGTGTGTTCCTTCAGGAACACCCTAATGTGGTGACTCCAAGACAGAAAGCAGATCAGAGCCCCTCCCTCGGGGCTGCTGGGTAATATTGATCTTAACTTTGATCTGTCAGCACATCTCCAAGCAAGTCAACACCGTGCTCCATCAGGCCTGGAAATAAGCAAAAGCCCAGCCTTGTCATCATTTGCTTCCATGGGTGGACACATTTACTGGCCTTCCGTGTTGTTACAGCAAAACAAAAGTGGAAAATGTTACGTGCTGTACAATGTTTATTGATTTTCCCTGAGCCGAAAGCAAGGTTTTGGACGTAGCCTTGGAAACAGCTATGATTTGGGCATGGAGGGTGCCAGACAGCTTCCTGGCATCATCACCCAAACTTAGATCAGCCTGGGGACAGCCGGTGGGGGCAGCGGCAGTTTAATGATTAGAAGCCGGCAGAACTCCTGAAGGCAGAGTTTTGGCTGGTTCCGTACGTGTACAGAGCAGCGCCCGTGCTCTTGGTTCCTGAGAGGTGCTCGGATATCACGCTGCTGGTATTGAGACGATGCCTTTGGACTTGAGAGCCAGACTTGCTGGCTTTCCCACCACCTCCCTGTGCTCTGCCAGGCCAGCTGAGGGCCAGATTCTGGCATGAAGAGCGAGTTTTCTCTCCTTGTCACCGCTGAGCTCAGCTACAGAGCTTCATCGTGGTCTTGGGGCAGCGCTTCTCAGACTGGACCGTGTGTGTGAGTCACCTGGGAATCTTGCTAAAATGAAGTTCCTGATGCAGTAGGGCTCGCATGTGGCTTGAGATTATGCATTTCTAACAAGCTCCCGGCTGATCCCAAAGCTGATGGTCCATGGACAGCAGTGAAGGGCCTCGTGGAAGGGAAAGACTGACCAGAAACCGTGGCAACTTAATTCTCACGCTCGCTCCACTGGAGATGGTAAGCCCTCCATCCCAGCAGGTGGAGAACGGAGGGAGATTCATCTCCCCAGCTCTCAAGTCTGACCACCTAGGAGAATCACCTGGGGAGCTTCAGAGACCTGGCCACACCCAGGACCCCACCCAAGACCAGGTAGGCAAAGCTCCCCAGGTGATGCTGATGTGCAGGGTTGAAGGACCACTGACTTAAATCACCAAGATGCTCCTCAGATGTTAAGATGTTAACATGGTAGGGAGGGTGGGTGCCTGTCCTGGTAGCAGTGAACTGCAGGAAAGCGAGTGCTTTGCTGATCCACACTGTAGAGCATAGACCCACTCCTGGGAGGAGGTTCCCAAAAAGGTACAGTGGCTCAGACTAAACCGAAGTTTATTTTCACGTGTGGAATTAGTGAGTGTGGGTCTGCCAGTGCCTCCTCTCCACCCAGTCATTCAGGGGCCAGTGGAGCCTCTGCTGTTTTCAAGGTGCAGCTTCTAAGGTCCTCGTGTGAGGTTTTCTCATTCTAGAAGCTTGGAAGAATTCCGCGCATCGGGCCTGGAGGAGTATTTATCACGTCTACTCACATTTCATTGACCAGAACTTAGAGGAACAAGGGACACTGGGCAATGCAGACAGCTCTGTGCCCAGAAAGAAGAGGGGAACGGGATCGTGGGAGCAGCCAGCAACCTCCAGCACCAGCCCTGTGGGGTGGATCTGGACACATAGACTCAAGAGCCAGCTCCTTCCTACAAGAGGACCACCCAGGGGGCCGCATGAAGCTTTGGAAGACTAAGAATGGAAACACGCAATCCAAATACCTAGGCTCATGGCTCAGAAGGATTAAAAAAATAATTAGAGGTGGTAATGTCTTACATTCTTCTGTTCCCCCCAAAATAATTTCTGTGAATGTTCACGAAGCACACAGACTATTTTTAGACCTTGTTTTCCTCTTCTGGACATAATGAAATATATAAATGGGTGAAGGGCTGTGGTAAGTGATGTATAATTCTCAGCTCTAAGCTCCTTCTCTCTGAGCAATGGCCTCGCCTCATACTGCCTTCAGAGAGTGCGAACCTACAGATGGCAAGTCCCCCATGTCTCCATCACCCTGGCTTCGATCCACTCGTCCCTGGTTCCAGCTCTAGTTCCTCCCTCCGGCCTCCTGCTGCTCCTGTCAAAGGCCAGTCTGTCCACTGATGTGCATATAGGATCACAGCTCCTTTCACCTTCATAATGACCTTGCATTCCTTCTCCCACCCAGCATCACCAGCCTTGTCCTCCATGTTGGTCTGCTCCCGTAGAGGACATATAAACAAGGTCCAGGGCTCCTGGGGGGCGGGGGGTGGGCAGGATCCCCCGGGCCTCCAGCTGCCCCATTGGCTGCTTTCCTTTAGCAAACCTCTCTGAGTCTACATGTCCTACCCCGCCCACTCCTCACTCACACTGCCCCTCTTCCACCGGCCACTCACCACTCTTCTGAAATTGCTTGCCTCAAGGTCACCGGTGATTTCCAATCATTCTCAGCTTGCTGGGAACTACTGCCCCCTGCTCGGAACAGTTTCCTGTCTCAGCTTCCTTGGTCCGTCCCAGTCTTCTCGGCCAGTCTCTTTCACTCTTGCAACTGATTTCTCAGCCTCTGGATGGGGACCCCTCCTCTTTTCTCTCTACCCTCTCTCCCTAGGTGAGTTCACCCGGTCTCATGGTTTTCAGTCTTATCTCTAGGCTTATGATGCCTGAGTTCTTTTTCTTTCTTTCTCTATTTTTTTTTTTTTTTTTTTGCTGCACCGCGTGGCTTGCAGGACCTCAGTTCCCCGACCAGGGATTGAACCCGGGCTATGGCAGTGAAAGCCCAGAATCCTGACCGCTAGGCAACCGGGGAGCTCCCCGATGCCTGAGTTCTTTACTGACCCCAGGCGCTTTCTCCTGCTGCCTGATGAATACTTGGATGACTGTCTCACTGGCAGCCCAGACTCTCCCTACCTCTCCCTTCCCACCAAACAAACAAACAAAAACCTGATGTGGTGAATGGCATCACCATCTGCCTGGGTGCTAATGGCAGAAATCTGGGGGTCATCCTTGATTCTTCCCATGGCCCCCAAATTCCATCTCTCAGCAAATCCTATTGTAGAAACAGATAGTTCTAAATAGGTCCCGTCGCTCTCCTGCTCCCCATGTCACTGCCACTGTCCTGGTCCAAGCCGCCATCTTCTCTCACCTGGTTGTAGCAGCAGCGACCTGACAGCCTCCCCACCTCCATCTCTGCTTCCTAGCCGCCACAGAGCAGCTGGAGCTTCCTTGTGAAAACAGGTCTATACCGGCTCTTTACAGCGTCCCCGACACCGTGGGTAAAATCTCAGCTTCCGGCCACGGGGCCCACGGAGCTGCCTACACACTGCCCTGGCTGCCTCTGCACCCTCCCGTGTGCAGCCCCGCCCCTGTCTGGTCACACACGGCCACCACCCCCTCCTCCCTTCATGCCTCCAGCTTGCCCTCACGTGCGTCATCCCCTCTGCCCGGGATGTTCCTCCCCACATGTCCCTCGACCACCTGTCCTAGATCAGGGCCCTTGCCCTTGCTGCTCTGGCGTCTGGGGTATCCTCGGTTTCTCCGGCTTGGGGTGCACACAGCCGCTGTCCTCTGACCCGTCTCCATCACAGGGGGAGTGATGTGGTCTGGCCTTTTTAAAGCTTTTGCATCCCTGGTTCTCTAATCCCCTGCCAGGACCAGCTTACATTTTGGATCTTCTTGTGCCTAAAAGAACATCTGGCTCCCTTTGGTCCCAGTCACCTTCCAGGCCTCTCGGAAGGTGGGGGCAGGTCGCCCAGGCCACCTCCTGTGTGTGAGAGTTGATGGTGTTTTTCAACAGAGAGAGGAAAGGCCTCACCCAGACACATCAATATTCATTTGTTTACTTATCATCTGTCTTTAGTAAGCCCCAGGAGGGTGGGATCAATGCATTATCTAGTTTCAGTGGTTGTCCAAAAACTGTGTGTTAAGTACATGAATTAAGAAATGAGCAGGGCTTCCTTGGTGGCGCAGTGGTTGGGAATCCGCCTGCCAATGCAGGGGACACGGGTTCGAGCCCTGGTCCGGGAAGATCCCACATGTTGTGGGGCAACTAAGCCCGTGCGCCACAACTACTGAGCCTGCGCTCTAGAGTCCGCAAGCCACAGCTACTGAAGCCCACGCGCCTAGAGCCCGTGCTCCACAACAAGAGAAGCCACTGCAATGAGAAGCCCGTGCACCACAATGAAGAGTAGCCCCCACTCGCCACAACTAGAGAAAGCCCATGTGCAGCAACGAAGACCCAACACAGCCATAAATAAGTACATAATTTAAAAAAAAAGAGTTATTAAAAAATAAAATAAGCTTCCCAAATTTATAATTAACACTTTGATTGGCTGTTCCTTCCAGGTTTAAAGAACACTCCCGACCCTCTACCCCTACCAGGATGCACGGGTGAGGGGGCGGTTTCCTTGCAGCAAAGCTAATGGCCGGCCAGGTGCAATCACTAGAAACACTGCACAGTGTGAAGATAAATGTTTCCACTTAGGGGACAAATGCATCTCTATTAGCAACCGATTATGACAGTCTCAGAATCAAAGCCTCTACCGTGGGTGGTTTTTATCTGGCCTCTGAGAAAACCTGCCAGTGAGATGCTTCCAGATTCCCTCCAGGAACGTCTGGGGCCGGCCTGGTGCAATCCACGTATCCTGATTGTACAGCACGGGCACTCAGCAAGTTCAGGCACCAGTAATACTAAGCGCTGTTATTTATTAAGTGCCTACTGCGTTTCAGGCTTTCTAATCCTCGCGACAACCCGAGGAGTTAGGAATTGTTGCCCTGACTACACGGACGGGGAAGCTAAACCCCCCAGAAGTTAAACAAGCTGCCTAACACCCTGCCCCCAACTCAGCAGTATAGAGCTGGGATTTGAACATGAATTGGGGGCCCTCCATGCCCGTGCCAGGCTTCACACGCTGTACCACCCCCCTCCCTTGTCACATGCAGGGTCCGGTCAGCCCAGGCCTTCCTTAGCACATCAGGGACCACCTGCCTCAGTTAAGGCAATGATTTGAACAGTCCTTTATCCTCCAAGTGAGGAAAAATGCTGCTGAAAACTGTCAGGTGGAAAAAATTGCACAACATGAGAGCTGTGAGTTGTTTTATGTGGGGCCAGATGAAGACTATAGCCTGGGAGACAGGCTCTCAGATGGCTCTGAGGAACTGCTCCGAAGAGGTGGGAGGAGGATGGCACACATGTGATTTTGGTGACGGGGGATATATACAGTCAAGCTCACATCTTGGCAGAAGGCTGCAGCTAGTCACAAGGAGACGTCTCCATGAATGGTTTTAGTGCTTTTCTAGATGTGAGAAGGTGCAAGAAATTGGGCTCATAAAATCTCCTGAAAATATCTAACTGTCTGAAGGCCTGTTCTGCCAGTTTTCCCCAGAGCACAGAGCGCCTCATTCCTGATCTCCACCCCGAACTCCTTTCACGGGGTGTTGAAGGTCAGCGACTCCAGTGGCTTAGTGACTTCATTCTTGTAGAACCAGGTGGAGAATGCCGATTTTTAGTTGCCGTAACAAACTTGCATGTATATATTTACAGGGCTTCTTCCGACCTCTCATGACGTTCTCTGGGCCTTGAAAATGCTCTGGCGATTTTCTCACCCTGTGGGGACTCCCGGGCATTTGTCTGGAGGGCAGCTAGGAGGAGGGTACTGCCGCTCTTGACCGTGGAAAGGACCTACTCTCCCAGCAAAGGTCCAGCCTCCCGTGAGCCGCTGCAGTGCTGGGGGGCAATCATGGGAGGTGCAGAGGAGGGGTGGACCCCCTGTGGCCACACGAGCCCAGAAGCCCTGGAGGCCTCCCGAGTGGAAGATATTCCTGTCAGGCTGGCTGCACAGCGGACATCGAACCTCCCCTTCACTCTGGAAGGCAGGGCCTCCTTCAGCCCAGGAAGGTGGCTCTGAGAGCCCAGTGGCCTCCCTCACTGGGCAGGGAGCCAGACACTTCCTTCCCTGTGCTCTGCACAGAGGGGCCTTTGGGGAAGGAGGGGCCCTTGCTGCAAACCCCTGCTGGCATCCCAGGACCAGCTCAATGCTGCTGGTACCTTTTCTCTCTCCCTCCTTCTCGTCGTTCCCTTCCCTTTCCTCTCCTGCTGTCTTGATCGCCTACTGGGGATGCTCATGGAACACCCTGGAGGGAGTGGATTTGGCAGGACCCCCAGTTTGTGGAACTAGAAATGCACTGGGTGACGGGACTCTGTGGCCATGGGCAACTCTGTGGAGGGCATGCATCTGCTGGGACGGGAGATGCCCTGGGCTGGCGGAAAGCCAGAGCTCCGGTCCCGACTCTACCAGTGTCTACCTGTGGGACCCGAGGCGCAGTCACCTGCCAGCCGCCATTCATGGAGAACGCTCTGGGCCCGTGGACCTCAGACCCGGTCCTGGCCCTTCCCCGGCACCACCACCCCCCGGTCCGCGGGCTCCTCGCCGGCTTTGTCCAGAGGGAGTGAGGGCAGGTGCCTCGCTGCCCCGGGGCATCTCCAGCAGTGCCTGAGTTTCCGCGGCCTCCATCTCCTACAGGATCACCTCCGTGGCTCCAACTTACACGGGGGCCCGGCCACTAGCACACCTCCGTCCCACCCGCCCAGGGGCAGTAGTGGCTTCCCTGCTGCTGCTCATCTCAGGGGCCTCATCATCCACGTAGGTTTTTCCATCACCTGCGGAAGCAATTGCCTCGTTACGACCCCTCTCTGTAGCTGCCCGGTTCCTGGTTATCCCTGACCGCCCACTTACATCACGTCAGCTCAGAACTGAGGCCTGGCCAGCCTTCCCCAGAATAACCCTCAGATGCTCCCATTTTACAGATGAGGCCACTGAAGCTCGGAGATGAGAAGCGACTTGTTCAGGGTCATCCGGCTGGTGAGGAGCTGAGCCAGAACTCAGCCCGAGCTCCTACCCACTCCTCCAGCTGCTCCTGGAGACCTTGACCTCTCTTAATTTTAATTTTTTTTTTTTTTTTTTTTTTGGTACGCGGGCCTCTCACTGCTGTGGCTTCTCCCGTTGCGGAGCACAGGCTCCGGACGCGCAGGCTCAGTGGCCATGGCTCACGGGCCCAGCCGCTCCGCAGCATGTGGGATCTTCCCGGACCGGGGCACGAACCCACGTCCCCTGCATCGGCAGACGGACTCCCAACCACTGCGCCACCAGGGAAGCCCAACCTTGACCTCTCTGAGTTTCTGTTTCCCTGACTCTGAAAAGAGCCAGCAAGATCTGCCTCGTGGCATTGTTTGCAGGATGAGAGAGTCTGTAAAGAGCCTCTTGGCCCCAAGCCATGGGACACCCCCACTGGGTGGGCCCATCTTGCCGACCAGCCCCAGTGCCCGGGTTGCTGCCGGATGAGAGCTCCCGGCACACATTCCAACGGCCCGTGTGGGGCGGGCAGCTCCCTGCAGATGTGGCTGCGTGGGGAGAGCTCTGAGGCCTGCCTGTGAGTCTCCACTGCCCAGGGCTTGGGTACCCCTGGGAAGAGGCTCAAAAGTTAACTCTCTCCCTTTTTTGGTCAAAGCTCGTAGCGGTCTCCATAGGTGTGGGTTTGAAGCTGGCCTCGGTAGTCTGGGCTTTGATTGTTTCTTGAGGAGTGTTTAAGGGCGGTTCTGAGGCCTCGTCCAGGAAAGAGGGCTCTTTGTGGGAATCAGTGAACAAGCACTAAACGCCACGAAAACCATCTTTCTGGACCCAAAGATAGAACCGTTCTTACCTGACAACCCAGAGTTTGGGTTCAAGAGAGGCAACTGAAAACAACTTTTTCTTCCCCTAAAATCATAGAATATGAGGGTTAGAAAAACCATAAAACACGATCAAGGGTAGAATAAACCTCCATTTTACAGAGGAGAAAATCAAGGCTTACGTCTGGTTAAGTGACCTCCGTAAGGTCACGTAGCATATTGGTGGCAAACCAGGCCCAGGCCCCGAGGCTCCTCCGTGCTGGCCAGGGGGCCTGTGACTGGGAGGCTGTGGCCTGGGCCTGCACGGAGCCAACATTGGCCAAACCCCAGGAGGGCATCTGAGGATCAGGTTAGGCACACCCAGGGATTTGGATGGTCCCAAATTTCTCCCATAGCCAGAGGAACAGGCTCAGGATAGCTGTTCCTTTCAGCGAAGATTTTGTCCATAAATATCTCAGTTGTATTTACTAGGCTGTCTGGCACATCATAGCATGCATTATTAATAGAGCAGCTTAACACTGTCTAGTCAGTAGGCATACTCTTTGCGGTGTAAAACAAACCTCTCTTTTACGATGTGCTTCATGATGCCACGTGACAGCGGCAATGCTCAGAATCTTACTGCAGGCTTCCGTCTGACCTCACGTGAAGGGACAGACGAAGGGACTGTCTCGGGGACAGCTAATCATCACTAGTCCGATGATTCACGTATCAGTGCATCTCTGAGGGAAGTGTTCTCCGAGCTCAATCTCTGTTTTGAGGGTCCAGACGGGATAAGCATGTGGTTCTGAAACTCTTATTCTCCCCCACTGCCCAAGTCTGTCCGCTACCTCCCATGGTGAGTCACGGAGATTTCATCTGCCACCCGCGGCCATGTGAGCGCTACAACCACGGAACCGTGGTGGAGTTCTACTGCGATCCCGGCTACAGCCTCACCAGTGATTACAAGTACATCACCTGCCAGTACGGGGAGTGGTTTCCTTCCTATCAAGTCTACTGCATCAAGTCAGGTGAGCACGTCGAGGGCGTCCCTGGACGGTCCAGGTTCCAACTACTCGCAGTGGCGGGTGGCTGTGTCCTGAGCCCTGTCCCTCCTCCCACACACCCTCCCCTGTCACACGCGGTGTTAGGGACTGGATATAGAAACTCATCTTTGTGGATACTTGCGGCTGATACTTCCAAACCCTGTTCAGAGGGTCAGGAGTATTAACCCGCCCATGCCCATGTTACAATGCTGACCCTCTGAACGGGTCCCTAGACCCCTAGCAACCATGGAAGGACCTGGCCTCTGTGCACTCTGTCTTCTCCCAGCCTTGCCCCCTTCCACTGACAAGGACACAGGCCCATGGGTGTGACCCAAGCGGAGCATGACTCAGCCTTTCTCTTCCACTCCAAGATGCATATCAGAACACAGATGATACGATGGTGGGTAAAGCCTGCTCTCACTTCTAAAAACGTAAGCCACGTGCAAGTGTCAGTGCTTCCTACTTAATAACACATTACTAGCAAACCGTCCTCACCCCTGGTCTCAGAGCACCCGGGTACTTACCACCCGTGCACATCCGCCCAGCATCTCCTGCCCACCCCAGTCCAGCCCGCTTGCCCCGGCTTTTTCCAGGTGTGGCCACGGCCACCTGCCCCAAGCAGGGGTGATGGCTGCCCTGGAGGCAGCAAAGGGGGGCGGGGAAAGCATTTGTTAACACAGCGCATCTGGGGGTAACGTGAACCAGTGCAGGTGGAGTGCGGAGAAGTAGAGAAGGCAAATCCCTCAGACGAGCACACAGGAACCCCAGCGCCCGTCATGGCCTGGGAGCGTCACAGCTGCTTTGTCCTCTCTCACGACAGAGCAAACGTGGCCCAGCACCCACGAGACCCTCCTGACCACGTGGAAGATCGTGGCGTTCACGGCGACCAGCGTGCTGCTACTGCTGTTGCTTGTCATCCTGGCCAGGATGTTCCAGACCAAGTTCAAGGCCCACTTTCCCCCCAGGTCAGTGCAGCCCATGGCCGCCTTGGGTCAGGCTCAGTGCAGCCACCTTAGGCAGCAAGGAGAAAGGATGGTCAGCCTTGATGAGTGCAGAGTTGAGCTTCTAAGGGGGAATAGGGGAGAAAGCAAAAACATTCGCCTGGGAGGTTTTGGGGTGTCTGGGGTCAGAACACCAAGCTGGAGACAGACTCATTTCCCTCTTTCTGCCCCGCCACCCGTAAGGCCCTATCTCCCTCCTTCCCGGGATAAACGTTCTCGAGGCAGGCATTGTAGGGGGTGCAGAGAAGGGGAGCACAGTCAGGGCTGCACACCCTGCACCTCCCACCCCCAGGGGTCCCCCCATTGCCCACTACGTGCCTGCAGCTCTAGAGTTACGTACCTTGGAGCTTCCAGGCCACAGGGAGGGTAAGAAATACACAGAAGTAATTAGGGACAAGGTCCAAAGTGCGTGACCCAACAGAGGTTCAAAACCGGTGTGCAAAACCGTGGCAAGTCTCAGGAAGGAGAAGAGGCTCTGGATGGGAAGCCAGGACAGGGCTGGTGAGCTGCTGCCTCCAAGTAGGGTCTGAGCTTTTGGAGTGGGACCTGTGGGAGGGCGGGGGCGGGGCGGGGGGCAGTCTCCATCCTCCTGGGCTGCACAGGGGAGCTTGGGTCAGTGTCTTCATCCTCCCTGTCGTCATCACCAGAGAGGAGCTTGTCAAAGTCCCTCAGAGGCGGTCTGGTCCTCTCAGTGCCCAGGGCAGCCTGTGGCCCTGCCCCTCCGACGCTGGCCCCTTGCCCAGAACCGAGCACACCAGCGCCTTCGGAACCAAGAGCCACCCAGCACTGCTGCTGGCAGGTCACTGTTCCTGGAAGGAGAAGTCATTTAGAAAGCACAGGGATGGGCTTCCCTGGTGGCGCAGTGGCTGGGAATCCTCCTGCCGATTCAGGGAACGCGGGTTCGAACCCCGGTCCGGGAGGATCCCGCATGCTGCGGAGTGACTAAACCCATGCGCCCTAGAGCCCGTGCTCAGCAACGGGAGGGGCCACCGCAATGAAGAGCCGGCGCGCCACAGCGGAGAGTAGCCCCGGCTCGCCGCAACTAGAGAAAGCCCGCACGCAGCAGCGGAGACCCGACGCAGCCAAAAATAAATAAATAAATAAATTTATTTTTAAAAAAAGAAAGAAAGCACAGGGATAAGTTTGTGAACGTGAAAAGGAAGTCAGGGCACCGAACATCATAGGATGCTAGCAGCCAGGGCTCCCAAGGGAATCAAGTACCTCCTTGGATTCCTGTGCCCATGTCAGAGTCTTCTCATTTGGGGACCTCATGCTTCAGAAAAGAGCATTTGTTTCTGACACAGGGACAAACTGGCCCCCGGGGTCGTGTGTACCACGCCTCTGGCAAAGAGCGTGTTGCTTAGTGGAGGAGGCGTCTCCCGGGGACTCACCGCTTCCCACTCCGCCCTCCAGGAAACTCACTCGTGCCTCTCACACTCCCAGCCAGGCGCGGGGGGGGGGGGGGGGGGGGGTGGGAAGCAGGCGGGGCTGCTGAAGAAAGCACCACGCACCTTTTCCCCTCAACCTCCCGCCCCCAGGACAGCCTCATCCCACGTAGCAATGCCCCCACCTGGCGGCAGGAGCCCCCCAACCTGCAAGCACCCCACTCTCCCAGCCGTGAAAGTGTGCTAGGTCGGGGGTGGGTGTGCGCCTGCGTCTACGCCAGGCCCAGAGTGTGCGGACACCATCCTGGGGCCACAGCCAAGCTCCAGCTGAGGTGACAGAATCTTCTTTCCTCTCCAACCTGCCATCCGCTCTCTCTGTCTTCCCCGTTATTATTTATGGGTCAAGGGACCATGTCCTATCATTGAGCAATTAGACTATCGAAAGAAGACCTAAGGGTTATAAGGAGAAAGCTGAACTACATATTGTGATTTATAGTACACTGGAGCACTTGAACGTGGCCTGTGGAGCTATTTTTCTACATGGGCTTGGGAACAAAGTTTCCAGGATAGAGACTAACTATTAAGATGTTTTAAAAATGGTCCCTAGGGAATTCCCTGGCGGCCCAGCGGTTAGGACCTGGAGCTCCCACTGCCAGGTTCGATCCCTGGTTGGGGAACTAAGATCCTGCAAGCCGCGTGTGTGTCAGCGTAAGGGAACCCCCGCTCTGGGCAGCACAGGCGGAGCTTAGGTTCAGGTGGCTGCTGGGTCGGGGGGGCGGCTGTGAGCCCACAGACCCGGAACAGGTAGTGAGATGGTGTTCAGAGTTCCTTTTTTTTTCTGTTGTTGTTGTTTTTCTGTCTTGACTAAAAGTGAGTGATTTTTATACCGTAGCAGAAAACAAACACGAAGCATGTGAAGCACAGGGGTAAATGAAAGGGGCGTCAGGGTCCACGGTGTCCCAAGCTTTTAATGGTACTGTTCCGTTTCCAACAGGCTTCCTCAGGGACACTGCAGGGGCACATTGGGGTGCTCGGTTGGAATGGGCCACAGAGTCCCCTGTTCTCAGGTTTATGACCATAAGGCCAAGGCCAGAGGTCCAACGGGGGGAAGAAGGAAGGATGAGGAGATACTGGAGCCCAGAGGCGGCAAGAGGCCAGGAGGGAAGCAGGAGGAGAAAACCTCTCCTGTCCAGAGTGTGGCCCTGGTGGATGCAGCGTCTGCCGGAGGGGACCGGGCAGGGAGGCTGGGTCTCCTGCACCACCTCCTCCCAGGGCTCCGCAGCCCCCAGGACCCCAGCTGCAGTGGGGGGCACTGTGGCCTCGTTCCCGGGGTGACCTGTCACCTGACAGATTAGCACCACTTTCCTCTCCACAGGGGGCCTCCCAGGAGTTCCAGCAGCGAGCCCGACTTCGTGGTGGTAGACGGCGTGCCCGTCATGCTCCCGTCCTATGACGAGGCTGTGAGTGGCGGCTTGAGTGCCTTAGCCCCAGGGTACCTGTCCTCCGTGGGCCAGGGCTGCCCCTTACCCGTGGACGACCAGAGCCCCCCAGCATACCCCGGCTCAGGGGACACGGACACGGGCCCGGGGGAGTCAGGAACCCGTGACAGCGTCTCAGGCTCTTCGGAGCTGCTCCAGAGTTTGTATTCACCTCCCACGTGCCAAGGGGGCACCCGCCCCGCTTCCGACAACCCTGACACAGCTCCCAGCACGGCGGGGGAGGTGGCATCCACCAGCCCAGGCATTGACATTGCAGATGGTAAGCATTTGCCCCGAGGCCCGGGCCACCCTTGCACAGCCCCACCCTGCTCCCAGCTCAGGGCCAAATCAGTGCTACAGTCTCACTCAGCTTAAATTGCATCTTGATCTCTCGGCATGTAGAGGCCGTGGGCAAGGCCGGTTATGGGAAGAAATGATCATCATCTCACAAGTGATGAGCCCATTAACTGAAATTTCTGGAGGCATAAAAGAGCACCAAGCCATCCAAAGTAGAAAGGCCACAGTGGGCGGAACTTGGTTTTCACAGCATCCGTATGGCAGGATGTTTTCTTCTTTCTCCCTTAATTAGGCAGGACTTCTGAAAGTGGTGCTTGGGATCCAGGTAACACACACGTGCTAAAAGGGAAGACCCAGATGCGGGCACGAGGGCCCGGCCCTGGAGAAGCTCTGGGTACATACAGGTTATGTGTATCGGGGTGAAGTAAAAGGTGTGTATGTGCCTACTGCAAGGAAAGGCAGATTGCAGCTCATGGCGAGATAGTAAAACTGCATCAGACTAATTAGGGCTGTGTTTCCCGGGGCAAGGGGACACCAGCACCACTTTACCAATGAGAGCACTCATTCCAGCTTATATTGACAGTAAGTAGCAGTAAGCACATGGAAACGGGGGTCTCCTGGTTCCTCATAGAGTTCCTTTTCTCCAGTACCACCCTGCCTCTCTGTACTTGAACTTGTAACCTTTCGGTTGGTATGACCATTAGGGTGCGTGGTTGAAGCCTAACCGTTTATTTTTTATGAGCTGAGTATGAGATTTTCCAGCAAATCATGTTGTACAGAGGAGTTGGTTTATTTGCTTGTTAACTGATACGTGGAACTTAGCATTTTCTTCTTCTCGCTGATGTGTAGGAACGGTAGACATTTTACTAAAACTCACGAGTCCAGATCTTTGCGGTGTTTTCCGGTGTATTAGTATAATAACCATCTCTTCTTTTACAGAGATCCCTCTAATGGAAGAAGATCCATAACTGGAAAAAGTCCCGATGATTCTGCTGCCCCTTTGGGGATGGGCACCTTGTACTTTGGAGTGAGGCCTCTGGAGGACAGAGCTTGGGGGGGGAATGGAGGAAGTTTTCTAATTTATCAACATGGGGACAGTGACACATCGTACATCTCGGACTCAACAGTGGCAGTGGCAGTGCTTTTAAATGAAACTTGAGGATTTGCCAAGACCGGTGAGGAACAAAAAGGATGGGGGGAGACCCTGTGTGGTCCTGGATGAAGGTGTTAAGTGCATCTTGTGCTGCGGAACATGGGACAGACGGTTCCAAGCGTATCCCACCAAATCCCACATCCCGCTGACTTACGAGTACTACCCGCCTCCTCTGAAAGCATGCCACATTATGTAAATCGCTTCTAAAATCTGCTCCCAACTGTCTCTGGACGCCAAATGAGGATGCATCAGACTCTGCAGGAAGTCTGTGTTGAGCTGCTGGAAGAGTAGCAGAGCGCCTCCTGCAGGCTCCCCAAGGAAGATTCTGGGGTGTCCTTTGGACAGTCTTCCTTGGGCTGGACAACTCTGCTCAAGGCAAGACTAAAGCGGGATGTGGCGGTTCCACTGAGAAAGGAAAAGAAAGACTCAGACAGACTCGGCTTTCTGGAAATTTCTTCAGAAAGTAGAGCTCCTGTCCTCCGTGCTGTCCTTTGGTGAAATATCATCAGTATTTGTATTCATGGTCTAACACACAGATCCATGGCATTGGCTAAATCTTGTGACTTTACACATGGTCAGAGTGTGTTCAAATAGCATCTCATGGTGGAGAAGTAACCAAGGTAATGTTTCGTTTCGGCGTTTTTTTTTGTTTGTTTTGTTTTGTTTTTTGCATACGCGGGCCTCTCACTGTTGTGGCCTCTCCCGTTGCGGAGCACAGGCTCCGGCCACGCAGGCTCAGCGGCCATGGTTCACGGGCCCAGCTGCTCCTCGACATGTGGGATCTTCCCGGACCAGGGCACGAACCCATGTCCCCTGCATCGGCAGGCGGACTCTCAACCACTGCGCCACCAGGGAAGCCCTGTTTCGGCATTTTTAAAAGATCCCACTTGACAATTTATCTGAGTCGTGAGCCCATCTCCAGTTAACTACTAGGGTTGTTGCCCCCGCTGCCAAACTCAAGACAGATTTAATTTTCCAAAACAGAAATTGTATCTGAAAACATATTCCTCCCCCTCCAAATAAAATGTGAGGTTGGATTTTTCCCCCCCTTTTATTTTGTCCTGCGAAGTCCGCAGCCTCCGAAGACAGACAGCCCTTCGCTCCTGCTTCCCAGGCCTCCGGCTGTCTCACCCACCTGTCCATCCATCACTCGCACCGCACCCTCCCGGGGCCCAGTGGGTGTCGTTCCTAAGAAAATGATTGATAAAAACATTTCCCAAGTCTTGAAGTGTCTCTTCGAATACATGTTGATCTGTGGAGCTGATTCCATCTCTCCTCTGGGGTTTAGACAAATACAATCAAAACTCTGATCCGTAAAATTGCTATGCTGATAGAGCAGTGAGGGCTGGAAGCTTGATCAAATCCTGTTTTTTCTCGACACAGACTGATTAAAAATTAAAAAGAAAATGACAGTTTGAAGCGTGGCTTCAATAGTGGAATGGGTTTGGGTGGGCAGGGAGGGGCAGTGGCAGTGATCCCAGGGGATGGAGACAGCGGAGGACCAGAACCAGAGGCTGAAGGAGGGAGGGAACAGGAAAGGGCATGCCCGGCCCGATGCCCTGGGCAGCGGGGCCACCAGCAGCAACAGCTGAGCGAGTGGGTAAAGGTGTTTGGTAATTGTAACATTGTTTAGTGCCGGAAGCTGGTTTTCAGGGATGCTTAAACTCCATCTGGCCAGCTGAAAGACAGACGGCATAGGTGGCTGGGTGGGACCGGGGTCCACAGTTCACTGTGGGCAGCCCACACCCTCCTGCCTCCTGCCCCCTGCCGCCAGCAGCCTTCTCGGGGTCCCTGTCGGGCAGGCCTCAGCTCTTCTCCACGCCACACCTGTCCTCCCCTCCTTGCCTCTAAATGGAGGGTGTGTCTCAGAGACCACCAGGTAAGTGCCTCATTTCCCACCAAAGAAGCCTGCAAGGCTGTCTCTGGGGGCTGGCCTCGCCTCCTTCCAGAAAATGCTCTCCCAAAGCAGAGAGCAGCAGCATGTGAGCCGAGCACAGGGATGCCTCTTCAGCCCCCCCACACCTGGGAGACAGGTAGCACAGGTGCAACATACATCCAGGTGTTAGTGTCAACGATGTTCTAAGCACAGAGGCTGGTAGGAAGGAAATGCCTGCTCGGTGACAGAGTCAGACAAGGTCCAACCAAATGACCTGGATCCTCCCCTCCGTCCCTTTAGTGTCTGGCCACGTCAGAGCCTCAGTCACAAATACTGTTTGCCATGATTTTTTTTCATTATCGTGAGCTTCTGTGGCAGGAAAACCTCCTCATGCTATCCCAAGCATGTCATGCTTCCGGCTCTTTTCGTGTAACAGTCCTGGAGGCCCTCTGGGTATAAAGAGAATCATTCTCACCCTGCCCCAGGAATTAGTAGGGATGAGAACACACCGGGCTCTATTGTGAATTGGATGGAGAGAGCCTTCCCCGCCTCAAGTGCTTTCTGCTTTGGGAGAGGGAGGCATCTCCAGGGCAACGGTCAGGAGCGTGCTGAGAACCGGGGTGTTCCAAGGCGTCAGCCTGAGGTATTTACACAAGTGCCTGTTAGCAAGAACTGCAGGGCAGCAGTTTTCCGGCTGACCGGCTCCCCGTCACACGCACGCCAGGCAGAAGTCACAGGATGTCTTCACACTTCACTTCCATGGAGCTTGTTTTAGTTGCAAGGTTGTGATTGGCTGGTGTGGGCTCTTTAGAGCCTTTTCCACTTAATTACAGCCATCCCAGCAGCTGGCACATGGACAGGACTGCCTCCTGCATTCCTGCAGGAGTGTTTTGCCCCCGGGCGCACAGCAGACCTGGACGGTTGGGAGTGACATGCAGAGAGGCTCACAGGCCACAGCCTGCGGGGCCTGGAGGCCTCGCCTGCTCCTTTGCTCCCTCCCTCCACACCTGGCTATGCTAGGCAGCCCTCCTCCCAGGACGTCTGGGTCCCAAGGCAACCCCTGCAGACTGGTGCGGCATCCCGGGAGAGCCCTGGCTTTGGAACGGGCCATCACCTGCTTCAAAATCTGCCTGTGCTGCTAACGGGCTGTGCCCTTGGACGAGTTCTTGCCCCCCGCCCCAGACCTCAATTTCTTCATGCAGACCCTAGAGATGGTTTACCTCTGCCTCCCCCGCTGGGCTGTAGTGAGGATGACAGCTAACGTAAGTCACAGCGCACAGTAAGCGTCTGACAAATGGCCGCCGCTCTCCACTTGTTCCCCACTGTGAAAGGGGGTGTCACATGGGTGATTTACTCAGGGCAGCTCTAGGCGCCGTTGACGTGCCTTGGTCCCCACCACCCTCCAAAGTGTTTGTAGACAAAGCTTGTTCGGACTGCCCCAAGCAGGCGGGCTGAGATGCTCCATCCTATTCCCCCAGACCCTCTTGCCAGGAGCACCTCCCTGGCTTCTACAAGCCAAGCTTTCCATTGCAGAGGGAAGTTGTCAATCCTTTGGGCATTTGCCTTCCCTCCCAGCATAGCCCTCTCTTGAGTGCTGAAGAAAGTTCTGCTCGGGGAGGGCAGGACAACCTCAGAAATTCCTCTAAGGACTCCGAAGGGCTCAGATCACCTCCACAGGCAGCCCTGTAGATTAACACTAACCCGCTCCCCTAATTTTATTGTCTATTTTGAATTTAAAGCATAAAAGTTAATGTGCATGCATTTCCAAGGTGATAAAGAGAGAAGTCCAAGGGAAAGATGCCTGCTCTAGCAGACAGAGCAGGGCTCCGGGGAGCAGCGGTTACCTGTCAGGGAGGGCGGGTGCTGAGCACGGTCGCACTGAAACCGTAAAGCTTAACACAGAGCGTGCAGCGTCCCTGGGGCCACGTTGAACTGCTGTGGCAGGCAGTGTACCGTCTCCACACTGGGCTGGAAAATCAGTCCCTGGGTACCTGCAGTGCACAGTGTTAAGTGGCCAGAGAAGGGCCCAGCTACCTGCATAGGAGCCCAACCTGCCCTGTTTAGTGCCTCATCCACATGTTCAGAGCCTGCGGGAGCTCTGGTCCCCGGTCCTCCGAGAGGCTGGGATAAAGAAACCCAAACACGAGCGGATGCTTTAAGAGCTTGGGGCAAGGGGGATGGGATGGAGCCTGGGGGAAGGAGGTTGATACTGTCTTCTTGGAGCCCATAAGAATATTTATAGACCCTGTTCAGTCAATAAATATTTATTAAGCACCTGCTACGGGCTAGGCCGGGTGTGCGCTCTCCAGTCCAGTGGAAATAAGGACTGGGAAACCGGCAGATACAAACCCAGAGCTCCGAAGCTAAGGACGCTGGACCCGGACCTGGGCTCTCAGGGGCTGCCCGCGGGCACAGCAGCCCAGCTGGGAGCAGGCTGAATGAGGTGCTCGGGGAAGGGAGGGGAGAGGGGCACAGGCCTGCGGGGAGGTAGAGGAGGGCTGGGGGGTGGGAAATGGGAGACTAGTTCTGTGCTTCGGGGCCTGGAGCGGGGGTGTGGGGAGGGACTGGAGACGTAACTCAGGACCAGACCCTGGAAGCCTGGTGCCACGTTAAGGAGGCGGGTGGTTCCCTTCGGGGAACAGGAAGTCAGAGAAGGTGTGAAGCAGGGAAGTGCTGGGGTGAGATGGGGGTAGATGAGCAGGTCTGAGAGTGTGCTGCAGGCCTGCTGCATTCTGTGAGGCATGCCGAGGAGTCCCGGGCATCTGAACCCAGCTGAGGGTGCCACCGGGTCTTGGGGGATGGGGGACCCTCCAGGCCTCCGGTTCCTCAGCGGTACAGTGAGAGGGTGGAACAGATGGTCTCGGAGCTCTTCCAGCTCTGACAGGGTGTGATGCTCTTTCCTGGATTTTTTTTTTTTTTTTGGCCGTGCCACGAGGCATGCAGGATCTTAGTTCCCCGACCAGGGATCGAACCCGTGCCTCCTGCCGTGGAAGCGCAGAGTCTTAACCACTGGACTGCCAGGGAAGTCCCCACCTGCTACAGTTGATGAGCCAATATTGATATGTTAATATGAACTAAACTCTATGGTTTACATCAGGGTTCACTCCTGGTGTCGTCCCTTCTCTGGATTTGGACAAATGTACAATGTCATGTGTCCGCCATGACAGTATCATATACAGTAGCTTCACTGCCCTGAGCATACCCCGTGCTCCACCTCTTCATCCTGCCTCCGCTTGGGCCCCTGGCGCCCACCGGTCTACATAGTTTTGCCTTTTCCAGAATGTCGCAGAGTTGGAATCCTACACTATGTAGCCTCAGCAGACTGGCTTCTTTCACTTAGAAATACGCAAGTAACTCTCCATGTCTTTTACATCTCTGTGCTTTTAAAAGGACAACAAGGAAGGCAACCAATTTCCACAACTAGAAACTTCCAGGACTTCCTAGGCTTCTTGGCTCGTGGGCTGGAGAAGAGTGTGAGAAGCCAGGGAGTCAGTCTATTACCAGGTCCCCTCCCCAGGCCACCCAAGGACTCAGGAAAGAACATTCTGCAGCTTCCCTCAAGACCACATTCTGGGGTGTGACAAACTTCTTCCTTATGTCATCCCCTCCGTTTGGCCTGTAACGGAGACTGGGCCACACATGCCCTGTAAGCTTTTGCTAACCCTCAGGCTCCAGGGCCCTAGGACTTCCATCTTTCCTCCACACTTTCTAACTCTTTCCACCCCTCAGTTCTCAAGTCCTTCCCACCCCCTCATCAACTTTAACAGAGAGCCCGTGACGCATCCCTGAGCTGCGTGCTGAGGGTCCCTAAATGGATACGATGCCAGCTACACTCAGGAAATGATAGACCAGGTGGAGGTGTGGCCTGGCAAGTACATGGAGGGGCCACCAGCCCTGCCTGGGAGGCAGCGAAGGTTTCCCAGAGCCAGGGATGGGAGCTCAGACGGTCACTGTTTTGTGCTCACAGTAGCTGCTCTTTCCCCTCTGTAGATGCCGACCTCAGTCTAAAGGGACACAGTCTCAGGGGTTTGCTAGCCACGACCTTTCTCTGTTTCAATTTCCCCAAGTGTAAAACATGGAAAATAATAGGACCTAATTCACAGGCGGGTTGGGAGGAACTAACAAGTTCATCTGTGTACAGTGATCCGAGCCATGCCTGGCCTGGAACACCCACTCAAAGGTGGTCTCACCCAGACAGTGCCCCAGACATGGAGTTGAATCTGCCTGCTCGGTGGTGTTGGCTTTCTCCACAGGCAGGTCACGGTGACATTTTCCTCTTTGATTCTTGAACCGTCTCCACTTTCCTCCTGAGACTCCCTCCATGCTCATCGTGGCTAAAGGGGGCCCCTTAGGGCTCAAGTCTTCAACCCACCAGAAAGCAGCCCGCCCTGGCATCATCCAGCTCACTTTCCAAAAGTGTCCTCACCAGTGTCAGGGGAAATGGAGCAGACACTCGATGCACAGCCGTCTACAAGTTCCCCTCCACCACGCCCCAGACCAGCAGAAGGGCAAAGCCAGAAGGAGGAATGAAGTCCATCTGGTATAACTTGCTTTTTGTTAACTTAGGATATCACAGTGATCTTTATGCACCACCACTTCCAAGGGCTGACAAGCCATCTATTTTGTAACTGACCCAAATGCTTGTCTACTATCACCAGTGAATTCACAAGTCCGTCGGTCCCAGACCCACCTTCTCTAGTTTGGCCAAACACTGTCCCAGATGGGCCTTTCCAGCCTCAGGGGCTCTCCAGCCTCCGCAGTCCCACACGGGCCCCTAACGTTGGTTCTGCAGTATCAGCTCTGGGTTTTCTGGGGGCCTGGAGTGGGCGCTGGGCAGTGCTATCTGCTGCTTAAACTCCTGGGCATTGAAACCCAACAGACCTGGGTTTACATTTCAGCTCTATCACTTACAGAAGCAAAGTCAGGCAAGACTTTGACACCCAAGCCTCGCATCTGTCACCTGTAAAGTGAGGCCACTAATAGCACCTACCTTGTAGTTTGTTGAAAGGATTAAATACCATGATGACATAGATTGCTTAGAACAACGCCTGGCACAAAGTAAACACTCAAAAACGGTAGCTGCTCTCAATACTCTCTTCTTTCTGCTGCTGCCCTGGGAAGCCATCAAAACCACCAGTCCTGCACCATCCGTCGGGCAGCAGTGTGTCCCTGCCGTTCCTGTCCTTAACCCGACCCCTACCCCAAACGTCCAGGCTTCAGACCAGGCCACACTCCTCCGGCACCCTGCTCTTCCCACCCAGGGATCACCGAGGCTGGGCTCCCCGGGGGTCCCTTGTCATAATTACTACTGTGAGCGCTGCCAGCACTGGAAGGACTTCACTGTGGAATTTCAGGCCATGAGACCAGTCTCTCTTGACCCTGAACTTACTGAAATCTGGTGTCCTAACAAAAACAGGGTAAAGAAAAGCCACTTTGATTGCGTGCTCAGGCACTGAGGTGTAATTGCACTTAACCCTCAAATAACCCTCAGGTGTCACACTGTGTCTCTAGCATGGTGGTGATTCCCCCCCCCCCCCGGGGACATTTGTCTGGAGATGTAGGGCTTGTTCTAGCCCTTTAATGAATATGTAACTTCGCTGAGAAGGATCTACTCAGGCCCATCTGTTTCCTTGTGGGAAAACCAGCTGTGGAAGTTCCTTTGGAGGGTCTTGAACATTAGCTACCCTCACTTTTCTCTGAAACAGTTTCTATACGGCAGCATTTCCCTAAGTTGAGGATGCTAACAGATGTTAGGTGGAAGAGGTGTTCTAAGGTCAAATTTGGGGAAAGTTCTCTTAAGCAAATCGTTAGGTATCCTTACTGAAGGGCATCACAGAGTTTTTATTATGGAAATGGTAAAATGGTCTCACAGGACCCTGGTGTCACAGAGCGTCCCCAAGACCCCTCTGGGAAATGCTAACCCGGGGTCAGTGGGATTCAGAGGACAACTGAGCCCACACCTCACAGCCCCGAACTCATAGAGGCCTTGCTGGTCCCAACACATTCTCATCCGGGCGTCTAGGAGGCCATGGTGGACCCAGATGCGGTGAGTGCCCTGGCCCAGCTGAGCTCACGTGCCATCCCAGCAGGGTCCCAGGACTGCCATCCAGCTCCACCTCTAATGGCCGACACCCACCTATTTCTGGGGCACCTCACCCAAACTACACACACTTTGGTCCCAGGAAGAATAAGACACTGCTTAGCCTCCTAAGCCTGCCGTGAACCAGGCCTTATGGCCACCCTGCCCCAACCCAGGACTGGACCAGCAGAGGCCAAGGTTGCTGGGGGTTGAGGTGGGCAAGGATGTGGCCAAGCTGAAGCAGCTGCTGGGGGGACACCTGGGGGTGAGGACGTAGGCCAGGGCTCTCGACGGGCCTGCCACCCCCAGGAGCTGGCTCACCGGGGCAGCCCACGTGGAGGACAGGGAAGCAGGGAAGCCAGAAGAAATGCATTTTTAAACTACCGACAATAAAAACAAATTGACATCGACCATGATTACAGGAAAGACAGAATTCTCTCTTTATTGTCTCTATAGAGAATGACAATACCAGTTATTGTCCTACGAGGAGGAGATCAAAGAACACACAGCTAAAACGTGTAGGGTAAAAGTACCATAGATGAGTGACAGCGACAATCAATAATGACGAGTTATAAAATATTTTGTTATCTTTGCCTCGATTTTTGTGATGTCTGTGTTGTAAGCTTTTTGAAATGTGTCATTTGCTGTGATTTCTCATTCTAAATAAATATTCATTTTTGTATTAACATCATATTTGTAGTTTTGCTTTCTTTTTCTTAAAGAGGGCCGAAAGATTCTGGGCTCCCCCTGCTCAAGCCTCGCTGAGGGGTAGCAAGGGGTCAGGGTGACCCCTGGGATCCCTTCTAGCTCTGTCATTTTGTCCATCTCCATAAGACCCAGGACTGCAAGCCTCTGATAATTAATAAGGACGAATCATCGTAGAGCTGTCGGGTTTTCACAGTACTTTCATGTCAACTATCTCATTAAATTCTCCCAGCAACTCTGGGGTATGTAGGTAAATCATTCCATAGGCCTAAATAATAATTTTTTAAAAAATGCCTAATAAAACCAATGCTCCTTTAAACTGAGCACTTTCCCATGTCCTAAACTGTCCCTCTGGCCTTTGCTGTGCCCGTGCCACCCTCCTCAACATGGCCAGCCCTTGGAACACTCCAGTCTGAAGGAGAAACACCCGGTAAATGCAATCAGACACTGCGTGCTATGAGGGGGGACGAAAAGTGAGCTCAAGGAGTCTGGAACTGGGACCCTGAACCTGATGCAAACTGCAGAGGCATCGTGACCACGTTGAGGAGGGTGGTGTCATCCCTGGGGCAGCGGGGAGCCATGGGAGGGTTTTAACAAGCAGCTCTGAGGTCTGGGGAGGCCTGTCCAGCCGCAGGGTGGCAGGAAATACTGGAGAACTGACAGGCTGTTCGGACGCATGCACAGACTTGCTGGGGAAGGACGAGGGAGGGACCAAGCGTATTTCCTGGTGTCTGGCTTAAGCAAGTGGGTGGTGAGGTCGGTCACGGTGATGGGGAGACACAGGTCTGAGGTGGAAGATGAGGGGACTCCGCCATGTCTCGGGAGCTGCAGGCCTTGGAGGTGGAGAGTCAGGATGGGCAATGGGTCAGCAGTGCAGCAGCAAGGTGGGCCTGGAGGTGGACATTTGGAGTCATGGGCATGGGACTTCCAGCCAGGAGAAGGGCAAGATGACCTGGAGAGTTCACAAGGAGGGAGATGAGCAGGCGGCCAGGCTGCCCCTGAGGAGCGGAATCCAACCAAGGGACTGGGAAGGGGCGCTGGAGAGCAGGGAGGGGTCCGGGGGCTGGCGGTAGGGGCAGCAAAGTGCAGAAGCCACAAAGGAAGGACTGAAGACTCTCACTGTATCTGATACTGTGGTTCCTTTCTGTGTATTTCTGTAATTACGACGTAAATTGTGCCTGCCAGCGCTGGCCTCATAAAGGGCTTCCCTGGTATCGTGACCAGCCTCTCACAACTCTACTATTCGCGTGGGAATAAGGGTCCCCCATGGCCCGCTGTGCTGGCTTCTCTAGATGCCCTCCAGCCCTGTGAGGGCACTGGGCCCCTCGGCCCCTGCTTCACCAGGAAAGTCCTCAGCCCAACATCACGCCATGTCCTTTGGGAGGCAGCCGGAACCTCACATTCTGGAAGCCTTCCCAGACCAGCCCCGTCTACCCACTGGCTGACCACTTCCTCTTAGGCACCCCCTACCTTGACACCTTGCAGCCTCCCACCTGCGTCTTCAGGTCAACACCGGCCCTGGGGGCTCAGCACAGCACAGGGACTTTTCTCAGATGTTCTCAGATCCTAAAAAAAATATATACATATATACAAATGAACTTATTTGCAATACACAAATGAACTCAGACTTGGAAAATAAACTTATGGTTAACAGCGGGGAAGGGTGAGGGTGAGGGATAGTTAGGGAGTTTGGGACTGACATGTACACACTGCTGTAATAGGTAACCAACAAGGACCTAATGTACAGCACAGGGAACTCTGCTCAATATTCTGTAATAACCTAAATGGGAAAAGAATTGGAAAAGGAATAGATACATGTATGTGTATAACTGAATCACTTTGCTGTACGCCTGAAACTAACACAACATTGTTAATCAACTACATTCCAATATAAAATTAAAAATTAAAAAAAATTTTTTTTTAAAGATTTACAAAACTTCAAAAAAATGCTCTCAGATCCAAACGAAATCACCTACTGGGGTACCCCTACCTACTGGGGAACACCAGTAGGTGATTTGACATGGTATATGGACAACCTTGTAGATATTTAGGCTTCTAGTTTTTTAAACTTCTATTTGTGGAAAGTGAAAGTAGTTTTTCATTAAACCATAGGAATGCAATTGTCCTTTTTAAATCAGTGTATTTAATTTCAAATGAATCAATTTAAAGAAAAATGTCAGGCCTTCCCTGGTGGCACAGTGGTTGAGAACCTGCCTGCCGATGCAGGGGACACAGGTGCGAGCCCTGGTCTGGGAGGATCCCACGTGCCGCGGAGCAACTAGGCCCGTGAGCCACAACTACTGAGCCTGCGCATCTGGAGCCTGTGCTCCGCAACAAGAGAGGCCGCGATAGTGATAGGCCCGCGCACTGCGATGAAGAGGGGCCCCCGCTTGCCACAACTGGAGAAAGCCCTCGCACAGAAACGAAGGCCCAACACAGCCATAAATAAATAAATAAAATTTAAAAAAAAGAAAAATGTCAGCAAACAAAGCATGTTCAAAGAAGGTGAGCGTGATGAATGAGTGAAGTTTGGGAATTATTGGAGCAGAGAGGTGAACACCGGGGTCCTTCCAGGCACCAGCACTCCACTCCCTGCAATTCCCATGCAAGGACCATTTGCTGCCCACAGAAGGGAGCCCCTTAGCCCTTGGTGCACGGCAGCAAAGCCCACCTTCCAAGACTGTGTGTGTATGTGTGTGTACACTCCTGCATACACACAGGGGGGAGGAAGGTAGGCTGCAGGGTGGTCCCGGCACAGTTGAGCTCACCTAGTGCCCGCGTCAGCCCTCAGTCTTAGCCCAAAGACCAAGAGGACGCTGGGTCACAGGGACACTGGTTCCTGGGGACTCTGCCCCAGGCAGGCTTGCTCAGAGGATCAGATGTGGGCTAATTCGGAACCCCTCGGAATTCCACCTGCTTTCACGTTGCAGAGGCTGAGGTCTGGTCTGGCTCTGGCCCCTGGATGAAGAAGCAATTCAACGGCCTCTGCAGTTGGCTGGGCAGGGAGCTGGCTGGGCAGGGAGCCAGCAGGTTGGACAGGCGCTCAGGGGTGATGCTGAGAGCCCGGCTGCCCAGCCAGCTGGGCGCCAGCCGCTAGCTTGCTTCCTCTAACGGCGGGGTAGTGGGGAGTGAAGCTCCCCGCCAGTTTCACAGCCAGCTTACCGTCCCTGCCCCAGACCCTCCAGGCCTTCCCGCCACCCTCGGAATGCAGCCCGATCTCTTTCGCACAAGCAACAGGGCCTCTGCAGCCAGCCCAGCTCTCGCCCCTCTTCCCTCCCACTCCATGTTGCACCCAAACTCCACTTGGCTTGGGTCCTGCCCTCTGGCCCCCAGAGCATCGTGCATGCCATCTCCCTGCCTGCAACGCTCTTGCCCCTCCCCCTTTGCCTGGCTAATCTCAATTTAGGCATCACCAAACGTCTTTCCTGTCCTCCGTGCCCACAGCCCTCCTCCCCAGTCAGAGGCTTCACCCAGCTTTGCGTTACCTCCTGTCCCACGTCCTCCTCTCCCTCTGCCCTGGAAGTTGCTGGAGGGAAGGGCAGGCCTGTCTCCATCATATCTATTGCCCTGGGGCTCAGCTCTGTGTCTGTCACCTGGTAGACAGTGCCTGCTCTTTGAGTGAATGAATGAATGAGTGAATGAATGAATGAATGAATGAGTGCTTCGGAGGGTTCACACAAATAGCTGACATTCGTGTAAATTGCCATAGAGAGCGTTTGGGGATTGACTCAGATTTCATATCAACAAACCAAACATTTCCAAGATAAGCCTGTCCTTCCCAGAAGCGGGGGTCTCCCCACTCTCCTGAGGGGAAGCCTGCACTCAGGGACCCAAGGACCCCAGAGCCCACGTGACTTAGACTTAAGCATCTGAGCCCCTCCGTCCCGCCCCTGACAGACACTGGGGGTCGGGCCTGGGAGCACGCCACCAGGGGGTACAAGAGAGACGCTTGAATTGAGGCCTGAAACCCCAGCACCAAGCCCGGTCCTGGAAAGGCGGGCGTGGGGCAGGAGCTGCATCTTCTGCTCAGGCAGGTCGCTCCTGCCTGCTTTCTCACAAATTAGGAAGAAGGACTCGGGAAGATTCGAACATTCCTCCCCTTGCAGGGCCACCCAGACCCACAGGTAGAAAAGTCGACCATGTGATCTCTCGTCCCAGAACATTTCTCGGATGCTGTGTCATCTGCAACACTAGAGAATCATTTAGATTCACAACCAGGGGTCAATAGCAGGAGGGAGTAATTAACACAGACTTCTAAAAAATTTAAAAGTTTTTTTTTAAAATAAATTTATTTATTTATGGCTGCGTTGGGTCTTCGTTGTTGTGCGTGGGCTTCCCATTGCGGTGGCTTCTGTTGTTGCGGAGCACGGGCTCTAGGCGCGCAGGCTTCAGTAGTCGTGGTGCACGGGCTTAGTTGCTCCGCGGCATGTGGGATCTTCCCGGACCAGGGCTCGAACCCGTGTTTCCTGCATTGGCAGGTGGATTCTTAACCACTGCGCCACCAGGGAAGCCCTAAAACAGTTTTTAGAAGGATTTTTTTCTCTTTACTTGTGATAAAACATACACAACATTAAAGTTACCATCTTAATGATTTGAGGGTGTACAATTCAGCGGCATTAAGTACATTCACATGGCTGTGCAGCCGTCACCACCATCATCCATCTCCAAAACGATTTTCGTCTTGCAAAGCTGAAAACTCTGTACCCCTTAAAGAATAACTCCCTCATTCCCATGTCACCCCAGCTCCTGGCAACCTGTCTCTGTGAACTGACTATTCCAGGTACCTCAAATAAGTGGAATCATAGAACATTTGTCCTTTTGTGTCTGGCTTATTTCACTTAGCATAACGTCCTCCCGGGTCATCAGAGAACATGCCAGAATTCTCTTTTAAGGCCACAGAACATCCCATGGTATGTTTATACCACAATTTTTTTATCCATTCACCCAGCACTCACATTTGGGTTGCTTCCACCTTTTGGCTATTGTGAATAATACTGCTGTGAACATGAGTGTACAAATATCTCTTCAAGACCCACGTTCAATTCTTTGGGTATCTGCCAGATGTGGAACTGCTGGATCATATGTTAATTCCTGTTTTAATTTTTTTGAGGAACCGTCATACTGTTGTCCACAGGGGCTGCACCACTTTAAACACAGACTCTTTTAATCAGACGCTTCCTGACACCTGGATGCTGCACGCCAGCCTCAGAACGCCCCTGGGACTGAAGAAGGTGGAAGAGAAGATGGCACGAAGCCCCCTCGAACCTCACTTCCAGGATGCACTGGCCAGGCCACGTCCTCTGCCCCATGCCAGTTGTGTCCAGTGCGCTCTGGCCGCAGAGCAACAGGCTCCCGGACGCCACCTCTAACGTATGGACCCACCACTGGCTTCACCTGCCTTCCCTGCCAGTCTGTGAGCAACGTAAGCTTTCTCAGCCCAGCTTCTCCCTGAAAAGCAGAGCCTGAAACAAGGGCTTGTTTGCAGGTGGTTAATTTGGGGGAAATGATGCCTTGGCATCACCTCCTTGAATCACCTACCTGCAAACAAACAGGAGTGGGGACTTGGGAAGAGTGAAGCAGAGAAGGAAGGAAAGGTGATGCAGGCTACGTTCTTGAGATGTCACTGCTCGGGGCACCTGGAACTCGGTCCCACTGGGACCCTCTGAGACGCCCAAGAGAACGTGCCTGGGAATCCCAGTGACGGAACTGGCTCCTGTGCCCGGCTGGTCTAGAGCTGCTCCAGGGGTTGTTCACACCCTCACTTATTCAGGTTGCCCACTGTGAGTGCCAGGCAGGTTCCTGCGAGAGATGCTGACAGGTACACCTGTGTGAAGCTGATGACCTCACCAGTGGCTGGAGGAAAATGTGTGTCCAGAGGATGCGAGGTGTGGACAAGAGGAGTCTGATGCCATGCGTCGCTCATCCTTTAGCACGGGGTTCTGGCCTAGAGACAATGCCAGATAGATTCCTTTCACATTAGTAACAGAAACCGTTGACGTGGTACTTACCATATGCCTAGAACGGCCCCAGGGCTTCACATATATTAGCTCATTTAATCCCCACAGCAACCCAGTGAAGGCCTCCTGTTACTGCCCTATTTTACAGATGGGAAAGTAGAGGCAGAGGCAGGTTCAGTCAAGGTCACCCAGCTGGTAAAGGGCAAAGCAGGATTCACGGCCTCTCTGCAGACTGCCTGACTCTGATGCAGAAGCACACACACCGGGGTATACTTTATTTCCTAAGCTACCCAGGCCAGGGAAAGCCAAAGAGGATATCACAGTATAATAATAATTAAAAAAAAAAACTCGTTGGGCTCTGGCATCAGACAGACGTGGCTGAGTTCAGATCTTGGTTCCTCCCCTCACAGCTGTGTGACCTTCAGCAAGTCACATGAACAGCCTGAGCATCACTCCTCATCCGTAAAATGCAGGTGTGAATCCATGATTATCCTGAGTGGCCAAATACTGGAAACAAGCCAGGGGCCTCTGGAGCGGAGTGTGGTACAGCCACATAGCAACTACTTCTCTGTAATAAAAAGGAATGAACTACTGACACACACATCATTCACTCAACATGGATGAGCCTTGAAAACTGGCTCAGTGGAAGGAGTCTTAAATGAAAGAGTGTGTTCTGTATGATTCCATTTATATGAAATTCTAGAATAGGCAGAACTAACCTATGGTGGAAAAATCAGAACAGTGGTTACCCCTGGGGGTTGGGGGGCAGGGGCTGACTGAGAGGACATGAGGGAAATTGCTGGGATGATGGTAATGTTCTGTATCTTGATAGGGGTTTGGATTACACACTGGGTTTCAACTCAAGAAATCTGCCTTGAGCATTTCATTGTAAGTACATTTTACCTTAAAAGAAAAATCTGTTAAAAAATTATTGAACTCTAATTAGTGATTACATGCCCAATTTAGGGGGAAGTGTACTGACGTTTACAATTTATTCTTAAATGCATCTAAAAATAAAGCAGATTCATGGGTGGCTAGAAGGGTGAATAGATGGACAGATTATGTGACAAAGCAAATATAACGAAATGTCAGTGGTAGCATCTAGGTGGTAGGCGTATGCAATCTAGGGGTGCTCGCTGTAAAATTCTTTCAGCTTCCTGTTTGCCTAAAATTTTTTTTTATAATAAAGAGTTAGAAAAAAAATACAGTACTTTTCTCACAAGGTTGCAGCAGATGACCTGAGGTAAAGAAGTAAAGTGTAGAACCAGATGCCTGGTTTACATCATCATCCGCTCTGATGGGTTGAATTGAGTTTCCTTGAAATTCCTATGTTGGATCCTAACTTCTAACCACTTCAGAATGTGAGGGAGGGAGGGACCCCAGAGATGGGGGAGGAGCTGATCCAGGCTGGAACTCTCTGTCACTACCCCTCCCATGCACCTTCATTAGCCTTTGAGCGGTGAGGCTGGCAGATGGCTTGTACGTTTCCCGCCTGCCTGTTAATTGCAAATGTTCTGTGCCACCTTGTCTCTAAGAAGCAGGCTGCTGTGTCCTCCAGGCCCTGCAACATCAGGGCATAGTCAACCCTGCAGCCTAGCGTTTCAGTCCCCAGAGACTGTGGAGCTGGGGAGGCACACTTGGCACTTCCCAGGTAGAGTCTAAACAAGCGGTTTTCCAACGTGAGTGCGCACTGCAGTCACATGGCAGCCTGTTCAAATGCAGAATGCTGGGCCCCAACCCCGGAATTTCTGATTCTGAGGTCTGAGTGAGGCCCAGGAATCTGCTTTTCTAACAAGTTCCCAGGTGTGGCTGGTACTATGCGTCCAGGCATCTAAATGGTCAATGCTTCCTTTGGATTTGGAGGTGATTTCCCCAACTTCCTCTCCCCACTGTCTTTCAGCCCGCTGGGCTGCCATAACAAAATGCCATAGACTGGGTGGCTTAAACAACAGACAGTTTTATACTCACGGTTCTGGAGGCTGGATGTCCGAGATCAGGGTACCAGAATAGTCGGGTTCTGGTGAGGGCCCTCTTTCTGGCTTGCAGGTGGCCACCTCTGGCTTGCTGTGTCCTCACATCGTAGAGAAAGAAAGAGAGCTCAGGTATCTCTTTTTAACACATTTTTTTTTTTTGCGGTACGTGGGCCTCTCACTGTTGTGGCCTCTCCCGTTGCGGAGCACAGGCTCTGGACGCGCAGGCCCAGCGGCCATGGCTCACGGGCCCAGCTGCTCCACGGCATGTGGGATCTTCCCGGACTGGGGCATGAACCCGTGTCCCCTGCATCGGCAGGCAGACTCTCAACCACTGCGCCGTGAGGGAAGCCCCCAGGTATCTCTTTTTATAAGGACCCTGTAAAGGACCCCATCAGGAAAGCCCCACTTTCATGGCTTCTTTTAACCCTAATCACCTTCCAAAGGACCCACCTCCAAATAGCATCACATTAGGGATTAGGGCTTCGACAGATGAATTTTAGGGGCACACAAACATTCAGTTCATTGCACTCTCCAATCTCTGGCATCTTGGCCTCTCCAGCCCCCATAACTCAAAGTGGATTCATGTCTGCCAGGGGACCGGACACAGCCAGGATATTACAAACCACCAAGTGCTGGTGGAGACTGGGAAGCAGGCAATGATGAAGCACAGAGAAAATGGGTTTTTCTCTTCCTGTCTGAGTTAACTTGATCTCACTGGGTAAACGTTTGGTCCAGTCCAAGCTCAAACTCTCTCTCCAGGTTTTTCTTCCTTCTCTCAGAGCAACCATCCCAATTTGCCCAGGACTGAGGGGTTTCGAAACTGGGAGAGTCCCAGGCAAACTGGGACAAGTTGGTCACCCTAAAACTTTAGGTGGCCCCATTCCCTCATTTGTTTAATCTGTTCTCTGACAGCTAGTGAGGTTGCGCTCTTTTCACATTTACAGGATTCTTGGGTTCCCTCTTCTGCAAACTGGCGGCTCATATTCCCTCACCATCTTCTTACTGTGTTTTTTATTTAACTTTTAAAAATATAATTAATTTATAGGCACCCAACACAAGAGATATTAACCCTTCATCTATCTATTTATCAATCTATATCTCATCTGTCAAGCCAACGGAAATATATTTCCTAATCCTTTGTTCGCTCTTTGATTTTGTTTCTGGATTTCTCTTGTCATATAAAATGTTCAATTTGTAAATAGTCAATATGTCTCTACCCTTTCTTTGATGGATTCTGAGATTCCTGCCTTCTTTAAGAAGTGTTGCCTCATCCAAGTTTTTATAAATATGTCCCTAAATCCTATTCTAATATATTAATGTTTTATTTTGACACAAATGTTTAATTCATCTAGAATTTGTTTTCATATATGGTTAAGGTAGGTTCTCCCTTGGTTTTTCTTAAAGTTGGATGACCAATGAAAGTATAATTCATTAAATATACCACCCTTTCCCTCTGACTGGAAATGCCACCATCATATTTTAGTTTTCTTGATCTACCTGCATCTATTTCTGGGCTTTCTAAACTCTTCCCTTGTTATTCTGGTCGGCTCCTGTGCCAGTATCATGCCGTTTAGATACTGACAGCTTTAGTCTCAGTTTTAACGTTAACTAAAGCTGCTCCCCCCGCATTTGTAATTTTCTTCCCTGTTTTTCGCTGCACATTTCAAATGTAAAATGATTTTATCCATATAAAATTTAAAACTACTCTATCCAGTTCTTAGAATTAGGATTCTAATTACAACTGCATTAAAGGTATATATTGATATTAATGTCTTAAATTTATATATTCGCTTCCTAAGCACCGGCATGTTTATGATATTAAGTCTTTCCACCCAGAAACATGTCTTGTACATCTCCATTTGTGGAAGTATTGTTTTATGTCCTTCAATACAATTGTATTCATTCTATTTGTATAAGTGGCATACTTTTTCTTGTTAATACGCCCTTAGAAATGCTATCGTTTTGTTGCTGCTATGAATGGACTTTGTTCCATTTCCCTTCCCAAATGTTTATTGCTATCATAGATCAAAACTTTATATATTTATCCATTTACTTCACTAAATTCTCTTATTCATTTGACTATTATTTTATTAAAATCTATTAAGTTGTCTAGGTGTACTCTCTATCATCTATAAATAAAGATATCTCCTCTCCTTTTTCAATATTTATTCCACTCAGTTCATTTTCCTGTCTTACTCTATTAGTTAAAACCTCCAAACCTGTGTTGATCAATAGTGGCGACAGCAGACACTATATCTTGTTCTTGAATTAACAGAAATGACTTCAGCATTTTTTCCATTTAGTAAAATGTTTGATCTTGGTCTTTAGTAAATAGTCTTTATCATGTTTAAGCAGTTTCTATCTACGCTCAACAACTTCTTAGGGGAAAAAAATAATATGTACCTGTCAGATATAGGCTAGAACTACCAAATAGCTATGAAATTGGTTCCATAAACTGTGTGGCATAAATCATACTTCTATTTTCTCTGTGACAGTATGAAACTCATAAATTTTTTTGTGGTTAGAAAGTTTAGAACAATGGGAAACTAGGATCATTTTGGAAACACCCAATCCTGCCATCTCAAGGAGAGAACTCCACAGCAGCCCTGCAGCCTATACTCCCTGAGCATTTTAGACACACCAAACAATTGCTGGCTGTGGGGCTCAGTAGCCCAAAGGCAATTCACACAGCGGTCTCTCTAATCCAGGGGAGGGGCAGGTGGAAGGTGAGGGGAGAGGCACCTGAGCAAGAGGTGCAATGTAGCAAAGGGAGGCCAGGGCACCCTGTGCCAGAGATGGGACAAAACCTGGTATCCTTGCAGTTGGCACGCTTGCCATCCTGTGCTGTCATGTTGCTACATAAATTACTTACTTTCTTACTTTTCTTACTGCCCGGGAGAGCTGTGGAAATAAGTCAGAATCCCACGGTAAGCAGGAACCTTGCAAATCCTTTAGTCCATGCGCAGCTGCCAGGAGGCGTGCCCTCGAGTCACCCCAGGCAGAGAGAGATGATGTCGTCTTACCCTATCCCCATCTTCCTACTGAAGCCCCATGGGTGCCTTAGGGTCCATTGCCTAACTTGCCACATGGGGAAAGAGGGTCATGGCCCTGCCTGCTGGGGACACATGTCCAACACTCAAAGGCCACTCTTGGATGCACACAATCAACATGTGGTCTGGGGTTTTCTGACTCTACTGCACGTAGGCGCCCCCCCAGTCCCCCAGCCCGTGCATCTCTTGCCCATCCCCCGCCCCGCTAGGCTATTAGTGGCTCTCAGTCCCCCAAATCAGCAGGTCCACCCAAACCAGCATCTTTCCTGTTTTTTCCCTCCTCCACTACGTGTTCCACCAGTTATCTACTCCCCTCAGGGAAGGAGGTGACAAGGGAGGTGTGTAGAGAGCACCCCTATCCCGCAGAGATCCTCGGGAAGCAGCCCTCTACTTCCGCCTCCCCATCTGCAGTTTGTCCGCAATAGGCAAGGTCTCCGTGGTTTAAAACAGCGGGACAATGCCTCCGACAGCCCTGACGTCTGCGCTGTGCTGGAGCTGTGTGGGTACGAGGATGAGCAAGGGGGCGCCCAGAGACCCTGAAGAGCAAGCGTGTAAGGGAGCCACAAAGGCCACGGGGGCGCTAAGGCATGGAGGAGCTGCCCTACCCACAAGGCAGGGTGTCTGCAAGCCAGCGCCACACACACGCAACGGGAGGTTCCTGCTTTTGCCCCTTCCTCCCCCTTCTCCTTCTTTTTCTCCCTGTCTTGTCTTTTTCATCCCTCCCCTACCCCAATACTGCCTGCTCTCAGGATTGACAGCTATTCCCTTTCCACCCAATCACCCATCCATCTTCTTAACAAATATTTATTAAGCACACATGTTGTGCTGGACATTGTTCTAGACACAGAAGCTAGAACAGGACAGATGTGGTCTTTACCCTCGCTCTTCAGGAACATCCCAGATTCAGCCACACTTTGTTTTTCAAGAGGAGAGAAGCACAAGGGACTTACCATGGGAAAGGACCAGGAGGGAACTCACATGTGGCTTTTCTACTATTTTTCAGGTCATCGGCTGGAGACGGAACTTGGATCATTGATTTGAGACTTTCCTCCTTTTTAATATAAATACTTAAATGCTATAAATATCCCCTTAGCCTGCCCTAGCTGTATCCTACAATTGATATGTTGTATTTTCATTTTCTTTCAGTTCAATATATTTTTAAAATTTCCCTCGAGACTTCTTCCTTGACCCATCAATGATTTACAAGTGTGTTATTAAGTTTTCAAATATTTGGAGACTTGTATCTTATCTTTCTGTTCCTGATTTCTGCTTTAATTCCATTGTGGTCAGGAACATACTTTATGGTTTAAATTCTTTTAAATTTGCCAGGGTTTGTTTTATGGCCTATCTTGAAAAGAATGTGTTCTGTGCTGTTGAAAGGTGGAGTGTTCTACAACGCCCGCTAAATCTTATAAATTGATAGTATTGCTGAGTTCTTCTATATCCTTGCTGATTTCTGTCTAGTTCTATCAATTGTTGAGAGAGAGCTGTTGGTCTTCAACTAGTATTGGGGATTTGTGTCTTTCTCCTTCCAATTCTTTCAGTTTTTGCCTCACATATTTGCAGCTCTGTTGTTTGATGGATTTACATTTAGGATTGCTCTATCTCTTAAATGTGACGACCCTATTATTATTATTTAATATCTCTCTGTCTCCAGTAATTTTCTTTGCTCTCAAGCCTACTTTATCTGAGATTAATATAGCCACTCCTGCTTCCTTTTGATTAATATTTGCATGATATATTTTTTCCATCCTTTTACTTTCAACCTGTTATATTGTTATATCTGATATGAGTTTCTTGTGAACAGCATAGAGCTGGGTAATAGGTAATATTTTTTTAATTCACTGCACCAGTCTTTGTCTTTTAATTGGTATATTTAGGCTATTTATACTTAATGTAGATACGTTAGGGCTTAAGTCTGCCATTTTATTTTTTTGTTTTCTGTTTTTTCTGTTTTTCATTTCTCTTTTCCTTTCCTGCATTCTGTGGGTTAATTGAATATTTTTAGTCTTCCATTTTGCATTATCCATAGTGTTTTTGAATGCATCTATTATATAGCTTTTTTAGTGGTTACTCTAGGTCTTGTATTATATATCTGTACCTTAACAGTCTAAGGATGTTTTCATTTTATCGACTCGAGTGATGTGTAGAAATTTTACTTCCCTCTATGTCCCTTCATCTTCTCCCATTTATAATATAATTGTCTCACAGATTTTCTCTACATACATTTTGAACCATGTCAGACAATGTTATATTGCTTCAATTGTCAAACCTAATTTTAAAAACTCAAGAAGAGAAGGAAAGCCTATTGTACCAATAATTCCTTCCTGATGTTCCAAGGTTTCTCTTTCTTCCTTTAGCCATTCCTATAAGGTAGGTCTGCCAGTGACAAATTCTTATTTTTTCTTCATCTGAAGATGTCTTGATTTCTCCTTCATTCCTGAAGGATATTTTTTTCAAGGTATAGGATTCTGGGTTGACAGTTCTTTTCTTTGAGCACGTGAAAAATATCATCCCATTTCCTTCAAATTACCATAGTTTCTGATGAGAAATCTGCTGTCATTTGAATTGCTTTACCCCCTCGAGGTAAAGTGGCAGCTTTCACTAGCTGCTTTCAACATTTTTCTTTGTCTCTAGTTTTCTGAAGTATAATTATGTTTCTAGGCATGAATTTCTTTGGTTTTATCCTGTTTGGAATTCATTCAGTTTCTTGAATCTGTAAATTTATGTCACTTGCCAGATTTTGGAAGTTTTCAGTCATTGCTTTTTCAAGTACATTTTCAGTTCCTCCTCTTTCTCCTCTCCTTCTGGGACTCCAATGACATGAATATTAGGTTTCTGAAGCTCTAGTCAATTTTTTTTTACAGTCCATTTCTCTCTGTTGTTCAGATTATGTAATTTCTAATATTTTATCTTCCTCTGTCTTTCCTCTGTCTCCTCCATTCTACTCGACCATCCACTGAGTTTTTCATTTTGATTATGGTATTTTTCAGTTCCAACATTTCAATTTATTTCTTTATATCTTCTATTTCTTTGCTGAAATTTTCTATTTTTTCATTCATTTCAAGTGTGTTCCTAATCGTTCACTGAAGCATTTTTATTATTGCTGCTTAAAATCTTTGCCAGATAATTGTAACATCTCTATCATCTTGGTTTTGACATCTCTTGTCTTTTTTCATTCAGTTTGACATCTTCCTGGTTCTTGATATGACAAATGATTTTTGATTGAAAGCTGGACATTTCTGTATTATGTTATGAAACTCTGAATCTTATTTAAACCTCCTGTTTTAACTTGCTCTCTGCACCACCGATCTGGAAAGGGAGATGAAAGGCACTGCCTTCTTACTGCCAGGTGGGGCAGAAGTCAAGGTTCTTCACTCAGCCCCCACTGACACCAGAGGGAAGGGCCCCTCATTATTGCTGGGTGAAGGTTAGAGTTCCAGATTTTCATGTGATTTCTACTAACACTTCAGTCAGGGGTCAGGGAGTCCTTGTAACCAGCTGTCAGAGGTGATCTGCTGGCTCTCTACTTGACTTTTTCTGACACCACTTTGGCAGGGGTGTTGGGGTAACTGATTATAGTCTCATGAGGGTAGAAGTCTATGCTCCCCACTAGGATTTTGTTGGCAGGTTTTTTTTTGTCTGAAGTGTTTGGAGTAAAATGGTTATTGTCTAAAAGTTTTGTGTCTTGCTAGTCTGCCTTTTTCCTCATTCCTTAGCTAGAGAGAGCAGGCTTTTCTTGTTTTTGTTTGTTTCTTTGTTTTGTCTGCACCTGTTGCTGGCTTCTATCCTGGTCTGGGATATGTGAGCCAAAAAGACTCCCAGGAATCCCACTACTGTGTCATTCTTTAGATCCCACAGTCCCTAACTCATCTACTTTTTTCTCTCTACATTTCAGAGTCTTCTCATGCTCATTTTATGTAAATTGTCCAGAGTTTCTAGTTGTTCTTAGCAGGAGGAAAAGGAAAACATATGTCTATTACATCTTCCCAGAAACAGAAGTAAACACACACACACGCACACACATGCCTACACACACAGACACACACTGCAGTCATTTTAATATTGTCTCTGAGACCATAATTTTCATTTATCCCCCACTTTATCCTCCTTTGCATTCTTCTATCCTTGTCTCATTCTTCTCTCCTTCTCCTGCTCTGCATTCTTCTTTTTTCTATGCTCTCTTTTCTATCCCACCACCACCTTTCTTTTTTTCATTTTAAGACTGAGGAGGAGTTGATCAAATTTAGCAGAACCACTAGGCAATGATTTAAAACCCAACCATCTTTCTACCTTACTTCATTCACTTTCACCTCTCAGACACATGGGGCCAGGCTGGGCTTGCTGAGAACTGCATGAATCCACCTGCACCTTAGGGCCCACAGACATCCCATGGCTTCTCTAGGCATCCTCAGCTCATATTATCCTACAATTGTACCTTCCTAATGATCAATTTCTGTAACTAATTTTTCCTCTTGTCCGCAGGTGTGTGGTACTTTATGCCTTCCACACTGCATCCTTTGATGTTCTGACTGACTTCTAATACTTCCTCCTCAACCGTGTGGATTCTCTGATTGTTGTAAAACCTTGATTGCAAAGTCTTGATGATAAAATCTCCAGCACAAGCTTAGCATCTTCCAGACTACCTGATTGACTGCACCCTTTTTCTGTCTTGCTTTAACCTATTCATTCCTGCTCAAAGCGATGCTCTAAGTAACCTGATGTTTAAACACTCCACATCTAATGCTATCATGCCTGCTGGGTATATGAAGGGAAACCAAGTGGCTCATGGTCTTTATTTTTCTTTATTTTTCTTTATTTTTCTAACAGTCTCAGGAAACAGATTCATGCAGGGCATAGATTCTGCATAAAAGAAGTAGTAGCTACTTTGCCCTAGCTAAAAGGTAAAGCCACATTGGTAGGCACTGTGCAAAAATAGAGGCAGGCTTTAAGCCATAATTTGCATGTTCTCCTTGCAGAGCTATTTACCTGGGGATGTTAAAGTTCTCTATGTGTGGAGAACTCTCAGCATTGTGTAAATGGACTCTGACTGAAACTGGGTAGCTCAGGCAGATTTCTGGGAGTGGGTAGCATGTGTTCTGGAATAGCTTTCCATAAGTCTGCAACAACTATCTCCTCATATGAAGGAAAAGCTGAACTTAACATGAAGCCTCTCTCTGTCAGAGAGTCCTAGATGAGATGGCGAAAACCTCAATCCCAGGGCTTTGGAGGAAATTCCCATCTCTAGAAGGGACTGTGGAGGACAATCTCATTCAAGGATTATTCTTAAGCTAACAAGACTCTGCCCCCAGTCAGAGTAGGAAAAAATATACGGCAAATATTTGAACAAACCAAAAAAGGCCGCGAGCAAGAAGACAAAACCATCCAAAGAAAGAGGCTGGGCTCAATCTGAACCTAATTGATAGAAAGGTCCATGGCCAGGCATGTCTTTCCCATGCGGCTATGGTGGCCAGTGGGGCAGGAGCCACTGGTTTAGTTTGTGAGCTTAACTCACGGGATGCCATTTGTCAAGGTCACACTGAGAGCTCTTGGAGAAACCTACTCAGGCTGCAGACGTCTCTTGACTTCGTCCCATGTGGTCACACAGCTTAGCTACCAAGGATTTGAGGGGAAAAAGTGTGTTTGTATGGGTGAGAGTGTGTATATTTGGTAATGGTTTTCCTTGAGCCAGATATGCTGAGACTATGCTGATCGACACTGAGCTGCTTCTGCTCAGAGACCTTATTATATATGTCTGTCTGCCTCGTGGTGAGTCTTGTATTATCAAACAGACCACAAGTCCCTGCAAACTGGACAGCCTCTCAGACTTCAACTTTTTCTGGTACCAGGGTCAATAAATGCTATATAAACTTGAAAGGGCTTGAGAATTATTTGTAGCATGCATTAGTCTGCTTGTTCTGCTATAACAAAATACGAGAGACTAAGTAGCTTAAACATCAGACACTATTTCTCACAGTTCTGGAGGCTGGGAAGTCCAAGATCAAGGTGCCGGCCCATTCAGTTCTTGGTAAGGGCTCTCTTCTTGGCTTTCAGATGGCCACCTTCTCATTGTGTCCTAACATGGTAGAGAAACAACAAACTCTCTCTTTTCCTTTTCTTATAGAGCCACTAACCGTATTATGAGGACTCCACCCTCATGACCTTACCTAATCTCAGTTATCTCCCAAAGGCCTTACTACCAGATTCCATCAAATTGGAGGTTAGGGCTTCAGCATGTGAATTTCAGGGGACACAATGCAATCTATAGCATAGTAGTCCCTAGGGTCAGCCTCAGACCAGAGAGGCTCCTGGGGGTAAGAGGGGCCAGGGGAGAGGGACCATGAAGGTCTGAGATGCTTCAGCAAGGAAGCAGACTTTCAAGGAAGTGGAAATATAAGAAACAACCACTGAGTAAATCTGGGGAAGGAAACGCTTAACCTCACTGAGAGAACGGGCACCCATCCCTCAAACAATATTCTGTACTCCAGGCCTTTGGGAAGTGGGCTCCCTGCCTCAGGGGTACAACTCAGGGAGCAGATTTGAGGCACATCTTCCCAACTTCCTGATGCAGGTCAGTGAGAGGCGACTGGGGTCTGTGGCAGGGGGATGTCCCTCTTTCTGGAAGACCTAGTTTAGTCATTTCTGGTATCCCTTCTTTGGGACCAGGTTGCCTAATCATCCCTCCACTCCTGGTCAGTGGGGTACAGGGTGTTAAATTTTAAAGATACCTTCACTGCAAAGTAGTTTATAGTGACCTTTGGGGATGAGGGTAGAGATGGACTGGCAGGGACAATGTGGGGATCCACACAGACCTCCATGTAGGGGAGGAGGACCCTTTTAATTAGGTTAAAAGGGAGGGAGGACTGAAATACAAATGGATTTCATGGGCTTCTCTCTCTCTCTCTCTCTCCCCCTCCCTCCTTGTGTGTGTGTATGTATCTTTCTCACACACAAGTACACACACACAGATGAGTGCACAACCCAGGGCTTTTTGACTCCTCTCACGGGCCACCTGTTTACCTGTGTTATCATTAACCTGCCTCTCTAGCTTATCACCCTCCTGCACCCTCTCTCCTCACTGATGCTTTAGCTTCTCCAGGGCCCTGCCTGCTCTTCATTTAATTTCACAACCTGTCACGGTGCTGTGATTTCAAGGCGGAGGGAGGACAGAGTTATTTATAAAGCCTCTCCCTTCTCTCCAGCCACTCGCCCTTTTCTCCGATCCCCTTCCCTGGCTTGCAGGTTCCCAGCGACCCCGCCAGGCACGTGAGACAGGGGGGCTGGACAGTCTCGCCTGGTTCACTAAGCTGTCAGAGCCCCTGAGAATAATTTTATTTTCCTCTAGATCAAAAACAAAGTCTTTATGAAAAATCCACCTGCCTGGGTGAGAGTCCACAGCAAGGCCTGGTTCTGGTGGTTGTGCTGGGTGGCAGCTCTGAGGAATTGCAATTCCGAGGGAGCAGCAAGGGTTGGCCTTTCTTTCCTTGTCTGCAGGAGCCATTTTTAACGTGTGGTCATTTTGAAAATAGAACACTTTTGGGGGGGAATCTTGGTTGCATTGTACATTCTGGCTTGGTCGGTGCCCGGCTCTATTAGTCTATGTTTCTCTTCCTTTATTCTTGGCCTTCCTTGAGAGCATTCAGGATATCCTCAGAATTGAGCACCAGCCTTTTCTCTTCCTTCCCAGTTTCTTCTTCCTTAAATCCCCGAAACACAGTGGTTGACATCATTGGAGGTTTGGGGGTCAAGTTGTGTTCAAGTCCCAGCTCTGCTACTTGCTAGCTGTATGACCTTGGGCAAGCGACGTCACCCCGCCCACCTTTTGTAAAACAGGCAATGACAGTGGGGATCGAGGTACTGAACATATAAAGCTGAGCCGCATGCCCTGAGTGTGAGAAGTTGCCATTATCATAATTTTGGAAAACCAGATTCTAAAGGCAGAGAGTTGTCAGTATACACGAGAGCTCTCTGGAGCACTGTGGGACGACTCAGACCTGCAATGTGCACCGCAGGGATGTCTGCAGCCAACACATCCCTAAATGTCCTGGGCCTGGCCTTTGGAGTCCAAGGGCTGCGCTGTGGGTTCAGGGTGGGCAGGGGAGCAGGGCTGATGAGCAGACAGTCTGGGCTTTGAAATCTGCCTCGGGCAACTTCCTCCTCTCTCTGAGCCTCTGTTTCCTCACCCATAAGATGAGGATACTAATTTCCAGCTAAGAATATTTTGGAGAGGTTTACAGATCATGCATTTAAATGTGTAGCCCCCAACTGGCTTGGAGTGGATGCTGAGTCTTTTAAAATTACCTATGTTTTCACACCCATGTGCTTACCTTGTAATAAGTATCACTTGCAGTGGTGGCCAAATATCTGTGGGAAGGCGTTGAGGGAGAGTTGCAAAAACAAGGACACGATCTCTTTCCCTCAAATAGCTCATGGCAGCTCCAAGATGCTTTCAAGTAGGTGATCTCACCGCCCAAAACCACTCCGAGGCAGGGCAGGGGTGGTCAGTCCCTCTGAGGAGTGGGCAAGGCGGGGGTCAGAGGTAATGAGATGTGCCTGAGGCCACATAATGTGAGAGGCAGAGCCAGTCCTCATACCTGCTCTGCCACCGCACAAGCCCAGGCTCACTGTCATACCCCATACCCATGCTGCAGCCCATCCCTGGGGCTCTGCAGAAATGCCACACCTTACAAGGTGAATCCTAATTCCCATTGACCCCTAGCCTGCCATCTTTCCTGCCACATCTCCTTCAAGTCCTCAGTGTCTGTGTTCCTGCCAGGCTTGTCCTCAAGGGTACCTTTCATCTGGGTAGGACGGAAGCGCCCTCTCGGCTTCCACACCTCTCTATCCTCCAGCCCTGCCCACGTTTCACTTCCCACTAAAGCTGTCCGCACCCACAGGCCATAGCATTTAGCCTCCCTGTGAAAGCACGGCATTTCTTGTGCAATGAGCCTGGGGGAGTGGTGCCTGGTCATGTGTTGTCTGAGTCAGTTGCTGAATTGCTGCATTAAAATTCACTCTCCCTCAGCACAATGCTTTTGAGATTTATCTCTCTGTCCCATGCATCAATAGCTTGTTCCTGTTTTTAACCACTGAGTACTCTTCCATGGTACCTACCACAGTTTTTTTTTATCCATTTGCAATGAGTTTGCCAAACTGCAAAGTCTGAGGGAAGCATCCCCATAAGATGCCTTCAGGTCAGGCACCAGCCACAAGTTTGACGGTCCCTAGGGCTACCCTCACTTCAGATAAACTGGCTACAAATTTGGGAGTCCCCATGACCACACACAGTTTCACTAATTTGCTAGAACAACTCACAGAACTCAGGAAAGTGTCAGATTAGAATTACATTTTTATTATAGTAAAGGGTTACAAATTAGAACCAACGAAATGTTCCACCACATAGGCCCAAATCCGGGAGGGTTTCAAACATGAGGCTTCCATGTCCTCAGGGATGTATTACACACACACACACACACACACACACACACACACACATGTCCCGGCACCGACGTGTGGCAAACTGCACAGAGTATTGCCGATTCAGTAAGGTCATCCATGCTTTGGTGTCCAGAGTTTTTTTGGAGCTTGATCACATATTGCCACACGGCTGACCTTTAGTCTCCAGCCCCTCCCAGAGGTCAGAACTGATATAGTGTGTTCCAAAGACCCATCCATCATAAATCACTTTGTTAGGTTGATGGGTGGCCAAGTCTCCAGACAGTCCTATGAAGCGGGATATTCCAGGGGCCTAAAAATCACCTCCCAGTAGCCGAAGACAAGAGCCAGAACTTTCTTCGGATAATTCTTCATCATTCACCTGCTGATGGACATTTGAAGTGTTGTCAGTTTGGGGCTGTTAGGAATTAAACTAATGATACATGCAACAACACAACTGAGTCTCAAAAATATTAGGCCAGGGACTTCCCCGGTGGTCCAGTGGTCAAGAATCTGCCTTCCAGTACAGGGGATGCAGGTTCAATCCTTGGTCAGGGAACTAAGATCCGTGCATGCCACGGGGCAATAAGCCTGCACACCACAACTACTGAGCTTGCGCACCTCAACTAGAGAGCCTGCGTGTTGCAAACTACAGAGCCCACGTGCCCTGCAGCCTGCGCACCGCAACTAGAGAGAGAAAATCCGCACACCAGAACTAGAGAGAAGCCCGTGCACCGCAATGAAGATCCCACGTGCCACAGCTAAGACCTGACGCGGCCCCCCCCACCCAAAAATGATAATAAAAATAAATAAAAATTAAAAAAAAGATTAGGCCAAGTGAAAGAAGCACGTACTTATGAGTTCATTTATATGAAACTATACAAAGGGCAAGTCTAATCTATGGTGATGGTAGGATAGGCTACAGCTACATAATCTGTGGGGCTCAGTGCATTTTATTGTGTGCACATTATACCTCAACAAAGTTGATATTAAAAAAAAAACACTCCCATTTTCTTTGCCCTTGCTCTATGCCAGTCATTTCGATAAGCACTTTCTGATATTACCACTTTTATGGTCAGATAACACTGTCAGGTGGAATTATGAACCCTACTTTAAAGATGAAGAAAATGAGACTTGGAGCAGTGAAGTCACTTGCCCAGGGTCTCATCTGGTAAGTGACAGAATCTGAATTTGAACCCAGGTCTATCAGGCACCAAAAGCAGTGTCATGAACCACTGCCAACCAGCACCACTGTTCTCTGCTCGGCACTTCCCTAGGCCGTGTTTGGCTTTTCATTTGTGTGTTTCTGGTCTTCCTGTCCTCTGTGAGTCCCCAAGAATGGAGATGGCACCAACAATGAAAGGAGGGGTACACTGTGGGGTACACTTGTGCATTCCTTTTCAGACTTTTATATGTGCATATATCTTCAGACCCAGGTGTACGGTGTTTTGTTATTTTTATAAGATTGGAATCTTCTATACAAACTAGATCATGGTTTTTTTTCATTTAATAGTGTTTAATGAGTTAGTATTTCCTCAACGTTTAGATAGTGTTCCTGTTTGGTTCTTTCAGAGCAAGGAGAGAGAGAAAGTTTTAGTTTTCTGAGGTGTCAATGACATGCTGTTTACTATAGATGACGGTGCTGCAGACACAAGGCTTTCCTATTGCAATTTAGATGGTTGCATCCTCTGCATGCAGACACTAAGGAAGGTCAACAACTTACAGAAAAAAATCCTTTCATCAAGAACATTCAGCTCTGTTTTCAAAGTAGCTATATTTTCTTAAGGACAACTCTAAAGGGTAAAATAGGAAGTGTTTCACACTAATTTTATGTACAATACACACTAATTTCTTTCTTTCTTCCTTCCTTCTTCACTCCCTCCCTCCCTCTCTTTCTTTCTATCATCATCATCATCATCAACTTAAATATCCAAGAACATCTTTAAGGCTGCATGTGTCCCAGGATGTAGATGCGCCAGCACTAACCAAAATTAGTGTGAAATTTGTCAGAAAAAGACTAAGAATTTAAAAGTTCCTGGGAGGGAGCTTGGGGGAAGTGGTCTCAGGGTAGGTAGCATCTGGGCTCTTTGAGAACACAAACGTCTCGAGCTCATGCGCCGACGTGACAAGGGAATGCAGTGGTGTTTCTGCACTAAGCCGAGGTCCAAGTTGGTATTTTGCACCTTATAGTCCCACAGGCAGATGGGGGTCTCACCATGATGCTGTTGGCCTGAGAAAGATGGAAAATCTGCTGCGACAAACAGATCACAGAGTTGCATCAAATTTCACGGTTCTGTTTTCATTTTCCTTCAGGCAACAGTTTGCAATATTGTCTGTGTGACAATAAGTGGAATAAATGGGTGACTTCCAAATTCTCTTTGCGATCAGACGTTGGTGAGCAAGGATCTGAGTTTAACCCAGACCACAAGGGTAAACTGTACAAAGGGGTCCTGGCCACCCTCAGAGCCCGTGGGTGACGGGGCAGCCCACAGGTGGGAGCACAGGGCTGCCAGGCCACCCATGTGTAGCAGGCCCTGTGAGTGCTCAGTCTGGATTCCCTCTGGTTTCCTGACATAGGTGTGCCTGTGCTTCTAACAGATCGCTCCTGTGACCCTTCCATCAGGACAGTTTCTGAGACATCATTTACCCTCAAGAGCTCTTCTGCACCATCTGGTTGAGATTTTGCCTCAAGGTGCTTGTCTTAGCTTGGGCTGACATAACAAAATAGCACAGACTGGGTGGCTCAAAGAACAATTATTCCTCCCAGCTCTGGAAGCTGGAAGTCCAGGATCAAGGTGTCAGCATAGTAGGTTTCTGGTGAGAACCTGCTTCTGGGCTTATAGATGGCCACTTTCTTGCTGTGCCCTCATATGATGGAGAGAGAGAGAAACAAACTCTCTGGTCCCTTCCTAATTAGTGCACTAATACCATCATGATGGCCCCATCCTCATGACCTCATCTAATCCAAGTTACCTCCCAAAAGCCCCACTACCAAATACCATCACATTGGGGATTGGGGCCTCGTCATATGAATTTTGAGGGAGGTTGGAAGACACAATTAATATATAGCAGTGCTCCTGCTGGGCATTTTCTCCTTTCTGGCCATTCTTCCCCCACCACTTACTCATTTCTCCAGGGAGCACTTTCTTTTTTTCTTCTTTTTAAAAAATATTTATTTATTTATTTTTGGCTGTGTCAGGTCTTAGTTGAGGCATGCAGTCTCTTGGTTGTGGTGCACAGGCTCTTCGTTGTGGCATTCAGGCTTCTCTCTAGTTGTGGCACACAGGCTCCAGAGTGTGTGGGCTCAGTAGTTGCAGCTCACAGGCTCTCTAGTTGTGGTGCATGGACTCCAGAGCACGTGGGCTCAGTAGTTGTGGCACGTGGGCTTAGTTGCCCCATGGCACGTGGGATCTTAGTTCCCCAACCAGGGATCAAACCTGCATCCCCTGCATTGGAAGGCAGATTCTTAACCACTGAACAACAGGGAAGTCCCTCCAGGAAGCACTTTCTTAATAAATCACTTACACACAAGTCCTTGTCTCAGAGTCAGCTTCTGGAGAACCTGACTTAAGGCACTGTGGGTGTGAAAAGTGAACTAGAAAAGGTGCCTAAAGAGCTTCACAGGACTTAAACGGGTGGCCACAGGAGGATAGAGTGTGGTCAGGGGAGAGAAACAGCTCAGAGCAGCGTGTACTGTTTGGAAGGCAACCAGGATTGCACAAGAAGTTCTAGAGATGCATCATTTGTTCCCAAGAAGGGAATAAATTGAAATCCTTACCTCATGTCCCACCTCGCATCCACCTTATCACTCTAGTGCTTTTTAAATGGGTTGTTCCCCTTCCTCCAACTCCAGGGATGTGTGAGGGTGTGTTGGGAGTGCAAGAAACAATGGGATCAATAGGAGACATCTTCCTGGAGTATGAATTTACTTAAAACTTTCTGGGGTAAACAGTTAAGTACTTTAACCAATAAGTAATTTATACACTGACTTTTGTAATCAAGCAGATATAGAACTGAATGTAAAATTCAAATGGATTTTTCAAATTAAAAATCCAACTTTTATGGACCAGATATTCAAGGGTAAAAGTTCTTCCTCCTTTCCTATCAGGGGGATTTCAGTACTTTTGAGTTATCTAATATTGGTACTCCCTTTCTTCTTTACTAACACAACTCCAATTTTGTTGGAGGATTCAATTAAGAAAAAAACCCAAAAAACTTACATTTCCTTGAAGATAGGGTGGACAAGTGCCAGTTCTGGCCAATGAGATGTAAGTAGAAATCACCAGGTGGGACTTTACAGAGGGCTCCCATCTTTCTAAAGGCAGGTAGATTCAGTGAGTGAGTCTCCTTTTGACCTTGACTTTTCTCCTTGTTACTGCCTGGAGGTGACCACAGGGCAACCATGGAGAAAACGCCAAGGAGTGGCTGAGACTTTGACTCTGATTACCTTGAGCCTTTGAATCACACCCTGCCTACCTGTGAACTTCTTGTATCAAGAGAAAAATAAAACTCATAATTCATTAAACCAGTTTTTCAAGTTTTTATGACACTTGACTGCAGCTTGTTAATGATACAATATCCAATGCTGGGAACGTTTTCACTATTTCTCCTTCCTTTATGAACCTCTACTTTCTACATTTCACCTTTTCCAAAATGGTCATTGTCAAATCTTGAGTCTTTTAGTCTCATCTGATCGTGCTCCCTAGGGACTCCCTGGATCAGGATGCTGGAAGATGGAGAAAAAGCTGAAGGCGTCCGATGCCTGGGCAGGAGAAGGAGCCCATCCAGATGGAGCTGAGGACAAAGACCCAGGGCCCCCTGCCCAGGAGCATGGGTGAAGCCCATATGACTTCCCTTGACCCATCTTCTTACCTCCTACAACTGCCCTTCTGAAGTCAGTAGAAGGTAGTGAGCCCTGGGATGACATAAACCCAAGTTCTGTTCTTGCCCCCCTTGATAGCCATGGGTCCCCTAGTTTCTCATCCTGAATCACACATACTTCACAGGATCATTGGGCTGATGACACATAATAATGTACATACAGTGCCTGGTACAACACCCACTGCACTTACATCCCACCACCATCACCACACATATGTATACAGCGTTATTCTGTACAATTTCCAACTTTTATTTAAATGGTATCACACTCTATGTCTCCACCGGCAACTTTTCTGTTATTCATTCAACATTTTTTATGCATATTGATAAATGTAGCTGTGTGGCTCTCCGTTGTACAAATATACCGTGACCTGTTTCTTCATTTTGCCAATTGATGACCATCTAGGTGAGTCCCAACTTTTCATTCCTACCAGCTTTGCTGAATGGATACTCATGTTCATGTGGGTGAGAGTCTCTACCTAAAAGAAGAACTGCTGGGCCTTAGGGAATCAATATTTTCAAGTTTAGTAGTGCTCCATTTTTCTCTAAAAAAATTGCTTCCGTTTATTCTCTCATCAGCAGCACACAGAGGCTCTGCTGATCTGCTTTCTTGAGAGCACTTGGTATTGTTATTTTGTTTTTGTTTTTGTTTTGTTTTTCATTTCTGCCAATTGATGGAGAGGCTTTGGGGCAGCCCAACCAATAAAACTAACTCTTTCTTGCCCAAGCTCTTGGCCAACTGAGAAATAAGACAAAGGACCCAGCAGATGGAGAATCAAACAGCAATAAATTGGGGTCAGCACGAGAGCACAAAAGAAGTTGCTGAGCCTGGAACAGCCCACTCATGGCAGGATAGAATCTGCAGTGTAATTACACTTACCCAGACTGCTGGATCATTCTGGGCCAGGTGAAGAGGGAAGGAGAAAGAAACAAAACTCCTTGCACTGAAGATCTTTTTTAGATAAGTTGCATTCAGGAGGAAAATGTGGGTCACAGCCCCCCCCCAACCCAGTAACTCATTCCATCTCCATGGGGAGGGGAAAGGGTAGGACTAGAGGTGATGGATATATGGTGGGGAGATCTTCCTTCTTAAAGGAAACATCAGGATTGGAGAAGAAACCTTTTTTCTTCCAGCCAGTATAAAATGGCATCTCGTTTTTAGTTGCATTTCTTATTATGACTGAGGTTGAGCAAATTTTCATGAACTTATTGGCCATTGAAGCTTTCTCTCCTAGGAATTGCATCTTCCTATCCTTTGTACATTTTCCATGGTGCTGTCTGTCTTTATCTTATAGGTTTGTAGGCATTTGTTTATATATTTTGAATTCTAAACTTTGTCAGCCATGCACGTTGCTAATATATTATCTCAGTCTTTGAGTTGTGTTTTCACTTATTTATAATGAAGTAGAAGTACATGAAAACTGAAGTTTTTGGTTTTAATGTGCTCAAATCCTTTATCAATTCCTCCTTTTAAGCTTTTTGGGTTTTGTATCTTGCTTAAGATATCCCTTGCTTCCTTTTACTGGCTAGGAGTAGCAAGAGTTTCAGGATATGTATGTGCTAAGCTGTTTTGGCCACATCTCAAGGATGGGAGGTGAAAGTGTGTAGTCCTAAGGGCCAACCTGATGAAGAGGAAAGGCATGGAGGGGAGGAAGAGAGTGAGCGGGAAGATTGTCAGCTTCCCCGCACTGAGCTAGTCCTGAACAGCACAATTTTCTAGATTTCCACCGGGCTCCAGTACCCAGGGTAATGGAGCTCCTCTGGCCAGAGCAACTAACATGCCAAGAAAGACTTCTGTCCCTGGGCAATGGGGAGCCTCCCAAGACAGAAAACTCAAGGTTCACGTGGAGCACAGTGAGGACCACCCACAGGTCTGGACATGATGAAGGCATCTCTGAATATTTGTTCAGGATGGATCTTTTCTTTTGAGCATAGAGCTTATCCCACCCACATTGGGGATTGTCTTCCCATGGTCTGCCTTGGAGAGGTCTGGGGAAGGGGACAGCTGAGCCTTGACAGGCCTTGTGTCCATCCAGGTAAGCAGAGGCCCCAGGGAACCTGAGTGGGCTAGTGAATCCAGAGCTGATGAGCTGGGATGGCTGCAAGAATGAGCCAGCTCCTGGAACGAGATGCAGTAGGAACACGGTGCTGAGTTTACATCTGGAGGGCTATTTTCTCCAGATTGTCACCTCTGCTCACATACTTCCTGAGGTGCCTCTAGTGAAATATTTCCTCTCTCCTCTGCAGTTTCTGTGTCCTGACACCTGGCACCAGCACCTCCTGGGCTGTGTCACCACCTCTCCTTTTCCACGACCAGGTCAGCCTAACCAGTGGCCGAGCTGACTCGAAACTTCGGGCTCCAAGAAGTGTCCCTTGAGGGTCCTCTTCACCCAGAATGGACTAGCCATCCCTCACAGTTCTCCAGTGTTTTATAATCTCTCCTAACAGCCTTGTCCTCTGTGCTTAAACCATCACAGCTTAATAGTTTTTCTCTTCCCAGCTTCTCTCCCTCACCAAACTCTCTCTAATTTACATCACAGCCGAATGGTTTTTTGCTGCAGTTAGCAGATCGTTGGCATAATTACTTTTCAGGGAAACAGCAAGCTTACCTCTCATTTGCTCCCAGCTCCCACCTGGCTGTGGCCCATCTTCCCCAGAGTCCTGGTTCCTGTTCAGTGAACCCAACTGAACTGAGACACGCAGGGGATATTAATGTTCTGTGAACTATGGGGAGTTTCCCAAAGGTTATAGAGATGAATGGGAATTTCCCTAACGTGATGAAAGGAATTCTGAACACATTTTACTGTAATAGAAACATATGTTTGTAGTGTGTTATCGTGTCTGTTACTTGCACTTAGCAGTGCCTGGCTGAGCTCTGCCTTCTCTTCCTCGTCCTCTTTCTCCTATCTTTATCCTGTAATCTGTCATGGTAACCAGTAGGTGGCTGCAATTACGCACACAGGCACATGCGTGCACGTGTACACTCATATGCATGCACGCACGCACGCATGCACACGTGCTCCAAGCTCTTCATTTTCATCTACAAAGTCGCCACAAGTAAATAAATGAGTGTTTGGATGGATGAGTGAATGACCAAATGAATGAATGAGTGAGTGAATGAATGAGGACAGAGGAGAGGGCTGTTGACAGAAGACACTCAGTAGCAGTGACTATTAGAGACTGGATTATTTTTATATACCCCCACTGTTCAGAACGTCAAGGAAACAGACCATGGAAGCCAGAAAAATATACCATTTCAGTGTGGCAGCAGAGAGTGTATGAAATAACAAACAAAAAGGAAGAAAGTAAAAGAATGTGGGAAGCACAAAGGTGAAAAAGAGAGGACAGGATAAAGGAAGAGGGAAAGAAGTGAGTAGTTTATATAGCGATTTCCAGGACAGGCTGTACATGAATAGGTAGTAATGTAGACTTAGATTCAAATATTTCCGAGTGCCCAGTACATTCCAGGCACTGAGCAAAAAACACATCCGCACGTGAATTCATTGAATACTCACACCAGCCCTGGGAGGAGGCACTGTTTTTTCACCTGACAGATAATGAAATCAGAGCTGTAAAAAACTGAGACTCTGGGGCTTCCCTGGTGGCGCAGTGGTTGAGAGTCCGCCTGCCGATGCAGGGGACACGGGTTCGTGCCCCGGTCCGGGAAGATCCCACATGCCGCGGAGCGGCTGGGCCCGTGAGCCATGGCCGCTGAGCCTGCGCGTCCGGAGCCTGTGCTCCGCAACGGGAGAGGCCACAACAGTGAGAGGCCCGCGTACCGCAAAAAAAAAAAAAGAAAAAGAAAAAAAAAAGCCCTGAGACTCGCCTGGTCTCACAGTCCTGTGCCTGAGGAGGGTGGGTTTCAGTGCCTGCAGAGATGCTGGGGTGGGGGGCAGGGGCATAAAGAGAAGCTCCTAGTCCCCGCCCTCAGGGGGCTTCAGGCTAGTTCAGCAGACAAAGCTGACAGCCATGAAGCAAAAGGACAGAGTAGGGCTTCCCTGGTGGCGCAGTGGTTAAGAATCCACCTGCCAATGTAGGGAACATGGGTTCGAGCCCTGGCCCGGGAAGATCCTACGTGCCGTGGAGCAACTAAGCCCGCGAGCCACAACTACTGAGCTCGCGTGCCACAACTACTGAGGCCTGTGCGCCTGGAGCCCATGCTTCGCAACAAGAGAAGCCACCGCAGTGAGAAGTCCGTGCACCACAATGAAGAGTAGCCCCGCTCGCCGCAACTAGAGAAAGCCCGTGCGCAGCAACGAAGACCCAACGCAGCCAAAAATAAATTAATTAAAAAAAAAAAAAGACAGAGTAGACAGAAAAGAGAATCGGGGCTGAAAGAGTTGATTCAGACACAGCATGCTCCATGAGTTCAGAGAGAGATGGACCCGTGAGGGGCCGACCCCTCAAGAAAACATTCTTGGAGGAGGTAAAGGGTACCTTAAGGGTTAGATGGTGGAGGAAAGCGGTCCCAGATGAGAGGGACCAACTAGATGAAGGCAAGGATGAGCCTGGTGTTCCAAATACAACAGAGATGTTATCCCACCTGGAATGGAAAGGGCCTGGGTGGAGTGGAAATAAATTGGGTAAGAAATAGAGCTGGACTCCGAAGGGTCGTGACAGTCCGATAGAGAGTTTCCATAGTCACCTGGATGTCAGCTACCAACATAACTTTCCCAACTTCCCATTGAAATTTTGAAGATGCGGCGTGAGTACTCACTAAAAATTAGGTCTAACAGTCAATCTATCCCCGGTTAGTAACTACAAAGTTTATAAAACTGGATTGAGAAGCCTAATCAAAGGGAGATATGAGGCTGTCGGTCTCAACATAGAGAGAGGGCCCCTCATCTCTTCCCCCACTGCCTAGCCTTGAGTCCAAAACACAAAATCTGTACAAACCAGGACACTGGGCAGTCAGACCACAGAGCAGCTCCTTTTAGAAGTAGGCAGAGAACTGTGTTCCTTCTCCCCCCAACCCCTCATTAGCCCCTCTCTCTTTATGTATCTGTTTATAGACTTCTACTTCCAAAGCCAATGATGCAGGCAGTGAGAAGTGAGGGGGGAAAGGGGGACGCATGTCAAGAAGAGCCCCCGTAGCAGTGACCTCTGGAGACTGTACTTCCACTTTGCACTGTCCACAGGCAGGAGGGGCTGAGAGGAGGCATTTCCATCCAGTGAAGTGGAGGTGACGGCAGCCCCATAGACATAGGAATTGGGCTGAGAGCTCTGCCCCTTGACCTGTTGCCCAGAGATGAAGCCGGAAAGGAAATTTGACAGGAAGGTAAGTGAACAAGTAGATGCTACAATGAGCTACACATGCCTCTGTGGACATACACCAGGTCTGGGTGGGTCCCTGCTGCTTTGAGAAGTAAACCAAAACCCAAGACGGGACCTATGAAAATGTACCGTGGACCATGGGGAAGCATCCGTCATCCTGAAGACTTAGAGAATGCCCAGATCTCTGGAAGTGGTTTTCTGCAGACACCAAAAGGAAAATTGAGAAATAGTGCTTGGCATTCTCTAAAGAGTAGGAAAAGATATGGTCTTCATAATGCAGAGCAAAGAGAAAACGATCTGAAATGAAAAGACGGCAGATATTATTATACAAAAAGGAAGATAAGAAAATATTACAGGGAAATTAAGCATGCGGTGGAGGAATTAAAATTCATATTTCTGCCAAATATCACCCCACATACCACTTGCTAATCTCAAAGGGGAAACACGTCTTTGCAATAGATTGTTCTTACCTTAACAACGTGATCAAACTTAGAATCATGAATAATGGAACATCGGGCAATATATAGAGTATAGTGTCACTATGAATTTTCTTGCCAAAAATATTTAGGCAGAATCAATCACACATTTAAACCAAGTTTCCACTTTATAACAAATACAGAGATAGAGAGACATGCTCAATACACCAAAAGGAAACAATGAGACAATCCAGAATATGGGAGAGTGTACAAGTTAATATCAGGAAACAGTGTGCTAAGGGGAGGGGGAACTGTTCTAAATTAAGAGGCTAAAGAGGTAAAGCAACAAAAAGCAATGTATTCATTTTGAATATGTACTGACTTGGAAAAAGGGCACTTGGGGGACAATTGAGGAAATCTGAGTATGGACTGGATATTAGATATGAGGGAATTATTGTTAAGTTTTTAAAATGTGATACAATATTAAGATTATAGAGGAGAATGTCCTTACTTTTAAAAAAATTCAATTTATTGAAGTATAGTTGATTTACAAGCTTGTGTTAATTTCTGCTATGCAGCAAAGTGATTCAGTTATACATACATGTACATTCTTTTTCATATTCCTTTCCATCGTACTTTATCACAGGAGATTGGATATAATTCCCTGTGCTATACAGTAAGACCTTGTTGTTTATCCATCCTATATATAATAGCTTGCCTCTGCTAATCCCATACTCCCAATCCTTCCCTCCCGCACGTCCCCCTTGACAACCACAAGTCTGTTCTCTACGTCTGTGAGTCTGTTTCTGTTTTGCAGATAAGTTCATTTGTGTCATAGTTTAGATTCAACATATAAGTGATATCATATGGTATTCGTCTTTCTAACTTACTTCACTTAGTACGATAATCTCTAGGTCCATCCATGTTGGAGAATGTCCTTATTTTTTTAAATATTTATTTATTATTTATTTTATTTTTGGTTGCACCAGGTCTTAGTTGTGGCATAAGGACCCTTAGTTGCAGCATGCAGGTGGGATTTAGTTCCCCGAGCAGGGATCGATCCCGGGTCCCCTGCACTGGGAGCATGGAGTCTTACCCACTGGACCACCAGGGAAGTCCCTAGAATGTCCTTATTTTTAAGAGTTCCATGCTGAAGTACTTAAAGGATATATGTTATAATAGCTGCAATTTATTTTCAGATGGGTCAGCATTTTAAATATGCATATATTACAAATAAACAAAATATTAACAATGAACCTATGTGATGATCATTATGTGTTATTCTTTCAACTTTTTTGTCTGGTCGTTTTTCAAAAAAAAAAGTTGACGGAAAGTTGCAATGTGTCAGTAAAGAGCAGAACTCACTATGATCTGCTAAATCAGTCATGTGAAGACAACCTTGAGAAGCACACCCAGAAAGCAGAAGAAAAGACAAAGGCATGAAAACTATGAGAAAGAAGATAACAGGTGTGTAGACAGAGAGAGAGAGAGCACTTGAGGGGGTGTGAGTGAGAAAATAAGACAGAAATGAATCTTATTTTCCGAGCAGCAGAAATGAAAGAGAATGGAGATTCGACATAGGAATAATAAATATTCCTAAAAAGACATCAGAACAAATAGAAGACATAATCAAACATAATTTTAAAACATGTTACAGAATTGACAAGTTGCCTGAAAGTACAAAAGCATCGTCTGGATTCCAGGCACAACTAATTACTTGACCCATTTCTAGAAATCACTATCACCATCCAGAAAAGGGAAATATATTTTTTAACATCTTTATTGGAGTATAATTGCTTTACAATTGTGTGTTAGTTTCTGCTGTATAACAAAGTGAATCAGCTATGCATATACATATGTTCCCATATCTCCTCCCTCTGTGTCTCCCTCCCTCCCACCCTCCCTATCCCACTCCTCTAGGTGGTCACAGAGCACGGAGCTGATCTCCCTGTGCTATGCAGCTGCTTCCCATAGCATTTGGTAGTGTATATATATGTCCATGCCACTCTCTAAGTCAGAAAGAGAAAAACAGAAAAGAGAAATTTTTTATTTGCATTATAAGCAAAGGAATGGATTTTATGTTATAGACTTCTCAACAATGCTAAATATTTTTTAAGTTATATCCAGAGTGTTTTGAATGAAGAAAGTAAGGATTCAAGAATTTTACTCCCATCCAAATTGTTTGTAATATATGGAAACAGCAGAAAAATATTCTTATACGGAGGCATGGAAAACATAACTTTTATGAAAAAAAATTACATGAACATATGTTCCACTTGACCGAGAGCTAAATTTAGAACAAGACTGGTAAAAATCACATATAAGAGTATTTGTGGGTCCTTTCTTACTGGATTTGAATCCCAATCTTAGGAATCCAATCCGATTATGTGTCTACCTAGAGCAAAGCTTGACCATTCAGAATCCCCTCATTTCCTATCCCTTCTGCTTCTGTATCTTTTCTAGCACCAGGAGGTGTGGTTTGAGCCATATGCCTCCCTCCATACTTGAGAAGGTATTTCCTACCAGGCTTGACAGGCAACAAAACAATAACTGTTGCTGTTCTGTTCCAGCAGTTACGAACAATAGTAAATAATTAACATGGTAGAAGACTGTGCCAGGAGAATTAATAAATGAAGAATCTCTTTTTGCCTTCCATTTAAATTTTTTTTAATATGGCCACCTAATAATAAGGAACTTTAATAGTGATTTTTCTACATCTTGAGTGGTACAAAATTTTTGGTTTTATTCTTGATGTTTAAAAAGTAGTACACATTGTAAACCAATAATACTCCAATAAAGATGTTAAAAAAAAAAAGGAGTACAACACCAAGAAGCAAATATTATGTCATTAACCTCTATTCATATCATCTTCTATCTAAGATATGTGAATGTTCTTGCGTTAATTACTCTTTAGAGAAATATATGTAGTGTGATCTCTACTGGGTCATTTATACATACACATACAAATGCATATATATAAAGAGAGCTTGGAAGAGCATGAATGAGAAAGCGAGACAAAAATGAATCCTATTTCCCAAACTGCAGAAATCCTCTCTAGGGAAATATTTGCTTATGTTAGAAGTTTACTTTAGTGAGCCTTAGGGTAGATGGTGATGTGTACATTCATATACACACATGCATGGGGGAGACGATGAGGAAGGATTTCTGTGTTAGACAAGCTGGGCAGGGAAGGACTCAGGGTCTCAAGGTTGGGCTGAGGCCTGAAGGGTGAGAAGGGGCTGGCCCTGGGGAAGGCATTCCAGGCAGGGACAGAGGATGGAAGAAGAACACAAAGAACAGCAGTGAGAGAGGCAGAGGGACAGCAGCTGAGCTTGAAGGAGGCACGGCCAGTCACACTGGGCCTCGCCGGCCATGCAAAGGAGTTTTAACTGGACTCCAAGTGCAAGGAGAAGTCATTGGAAGGTTTTAAGTAATGGAATGCCCATGAATTATGTTTCAAAAAGTCACTCTGACTGCTCATGGAGGGTGACTTGAAGGGGAGCAGGAGATACACAGCTGAGAGCAGTCAGGAGGTCAGGGCCACCGCTGGTGGGAGATGCTGGGCTTGACATGGTGGAGTCTGGCAATCATGACTCAGCTGGTGGTCTTTCAAGAATCAACCCACCTGTAATGTACATTGATACCGCCACTATGGAGAACAGTATGGAGGTTCCTTAAAAAACTAAAAATAGAGCTACCATATGACCCAGCAATCCTACTACTGGGCGTATACCCAGAGAAAACCATCATTCAAAAAGACACATGCAGTCCAATGTTCACTGCAGCTCTATTCACAATAGCCGGATCATGGAAGCAACCTAAGTGTCCATCGACAGATGAATGGATAAAGAAGATGTGGCACATATACACAATGGAATATTACTCAGCCATAAAAAGGAACGAAATTGGGTCATTTGTAGAGATGTGGATGGACCTAGAGACTGTCATACAGAGTGAAGTAAGTCAGAAAGAGAAAAACAAATATTGTATATTAACCCATACACGTGGAATCTAGAAAAATGGTACAGACGAACTGGTTTGCAAGGTAGAAATAGAGACACAGGTGTAGAGAACAAACATATGGACACCAAGAGGGGAAAGCAGGGGGTGGTGGTGGGATGAATTGGGAGATTGGGATTGACATATATACAATAATATGTATAAAATAGATAACTAACAAGAACCTGCTACATAAAAAATAAAATAAAATAAAATTCCAAAAAAAAAAATAGAATCAGGCCACCTGTTTTTCCCATCTGAGGCTTTTCCTAATCCTTCCCAGGTGGGCTCGTGACCCCACATATCCCCTACAGATGTCTCTTGCTGCAACTGTAGCCATTGATTGACTAGCTGTGTGCATGTCCATCTCATTCTTGTAAATGGTCAGGCTCCTTCCCTCCTAACCGGTGCTCCCACAGCAGCTGGCATGTAGCAATAGGAACCACTAAAGTACTGAACACCTATAACCCGCCAGCCTTCTGCTAAGCGATGTACAGGACGTATATTATTTTAATCCTGACAATAGCCTGATAAGGGAGGTATTACTCTTTCCATTTTACAGATAAGAAACTGAGGTTTAGAGAGATTGAAAAACGCATCCGAGGTCATAGAGCTGGGAAATAGGGTAGCTGGGCTCTCCTGGGTTACGAGGCGCTCCAGCCCGTGTCGCTATTGAGTAGAGGTTTAATAAATACGTGTTGAATGAATGAACAAAGAGATGAGGTCCTGGACTAGGGCAGTGCTGATGGGACTAGAGGTAAAGAACTGGTTGCAAGAGAAATCTCAAAAGGAAAATCTGGACGGATATTTGTGCCTATTAAGTGTGGGAGGAAGCAGTTATACAAGACAGCCTCATCATGGCCCAGCTAGGTGACTGGAAGCACACAGGGACGGCCAGGTCATGGAAGTGGCCAGGAGTGGAGAGCTGAGCTAAGAGAGATGACATTTCTCATCTAACATGAGGAGCTGTGATAAAAAAGATCAGGGGTGACGCTGATGTGTCACAGAAACAAAGGGAGAAGGCAGCTTGGGGGAGATGGCTATCAACAAGATCAAACTGTTTCTTCAAGTTCAAATGGATTAAAAACAAAACTTTTTACCACAGAATGTTTTGTTTTGTTTTGTTTTTTTAAATTAATTTATTTATTTGTTGGCTGCGTTGGGTCTTCATGGCTGCATGCGGGCTTTCTCTAGTTGCGGCGAGCAGGGGCTACCCATGCGGTGCGTGGGTTCATCATCGTGGTGGCTTCTCTTGTTGCGGAACACAGGCTCAGTAGTTGTGGCTCGCGGGCTCTAGAGCGCAGGCTCTGTGGTTGTGGCACATGGGCTTAGTTGCTTCCCGGCACGTGGAATCTTCCCAGACCATGGCTCGAACCCACGTCCCCAGAACTGGCAGGCGGATTCTTAACCACTCCACCACCAGGCAAGTCCCCACAAAGTTTTTTAAGGAATCGAAATTGCAATATCACCTCAGAATATTTTGCAACCGGATTATGGAGAATCAAGTTTGGGTGAAGTGAGGACACGAAGTTCATTTCCACCAACACCCATCCCCCGCCCCAGATGCTCACCAGTCATGAGGGAGGAAGACAGGACACAACCCTGAAGCTTCTGGTCACGGTGGGCAGATTCCCCCCCAGACCCAGATAATGGAAGACTCCTGAGTCTGATGGCAACTCATCCAAAAGGAGAGGCTCCCTCCAACCCACGGCGGGGACATAACACTCTGATTATACTTTTTCCTTTGCCCTGCAGGGAGTCACATTTTAACCTTATGACTGCTCCTTGGGAGTTGGTAGAAGCGTGTGATGTAGGGTCTCACCAGGCCCTCCTCGAGATTCTCAGAGACATGTTCTTTGATAGAAATGCAGCAAGGAGGCCACAGATAATAAAAATGGAGAGAAAGAAAATAATTCATGCTCTTGGCAAAAACAGAAGAGGATGGCAAGGAGGGGAATATCTCCCTTTCTTACGATTGGTGTTGCCAGGCAGCAGAATGAAACATTGCTAGAAGAAAAGTGCCTACACCCCTGCCAACACACACCTCCCTCTGACCCACCATCTTTTGCCGACCAACTGGGAAATCTTCAGAAGGCACAACCCAGCAAAGCCATCTTAGCAGCCCTGCAGCTATGCTTGAACCTGTGATCTCAGACATGCAAGTGTGGATCCCAGGAGGGCGAACTGCTCACTCTAACTGCATTCACTAACAGTGTAAAAGGCATTCCACCTTGACTGGGACTTGGGAGGAGGAAGGGGTAGGGAGAGTAGAAACAGGAGGATCCAGGAAGAAGTAGCCAGATTCTACCTAGAATCAAAGGGAGTTGGATTGCTTATAGTCTAAAGGAGAGAGGTGTACTTGCATAAGCATTCTGAAAATAAAAAACTTTGTTTTGGCAAAAGGAGGAAAGAGGTGAAGAAAGGGGGGAAAAGGAGGGGAAGAAGGAAGCAATTAAGATCCAGTGAGGGACATTTCCAAAAGAACAGAAAGCTAAAACCCAGCACTAGACCAGATGGATAATGTCAACTCACATTAGCAGAGTGTGACAAGCAGCTCTTTCCTTTCCTAACCTAGCGCATTGGCCATATTGGACTCTTATGAAGTTCAGTTATAAAACCGAGATTACACAGCCTTTGTCGTATTCCTGAGCCCTCCAACTGGTTCAGGCCCTCAAATAATTGGCCGTCCTGAAGAGCTATTAAATGACCTCGCCGAGGGGCTTTTAGAAACATTTTACAGCTCAGATCTCTGAGACCATCGGTAGACAGGGCCATCCCAGCTGCCCTCTCCGTGAGCTCCTTTTCGGCAACTGGCCCTAGAGAGGGGACAACCACGGTCACCCATAAGGGCCTTTCCAGGGCTTGCAAATTACCTGACATGGTGGTGGTCCCATAGAACTCCAGAGCCCAAAGCTGCCGCAGAAAGCCAGCTTTGTACATTCCCAAAGCCTGGCTCCCCACAAGCATAATGAAGCAAGCATGGGTTTTCACCATTCATTGCTTCACCCCTTTGGCCAGCATTTACTGAGCACTCACCATGTGTCATAACCAGATAAAGGAGCCAGGGACACAAAGGCGAAGATAAGGAAACTCTACAAAGAGACCTGCTTTCTTGAAGCTCACAGCCTGGCAGAGTGATGAACAGGAGTAAATTGCATTCAAGGGGAGAACGGTGGCACCGATAACAGGGATGGCATATGATGGCAGCACATGGTAGAAGGAAAGATCTATTCCAGCCAAATTTGTCAGGTGAGGGAGAGTTTGTTGAATTCAAGCAAAGGGACCACAGGGGCATGGGAGTCATGGCATCATCCTATTTTAAGGACCTGCGCAGACTTCTCTCAATGACCAACTTTATGCTGAGGTCCTCAATGATCTGCTGGGTTTGTTTTCTATTGTCGCATAACTCAGTGGCTTAAAATAACACACATGTATTATCTCACAGTTTCTGTGGGTCAGAAGTCCAAGCATGGTGTAGTCCAGTCTCATGGGTCACTAGTCCAGTGATGTAGCTGGATTCTCTACTCAGGATCTAACGCGGCTGAAATTAAGGCATTAGCTGGGCTATGTTTTTTCTGGAGGTTGGGGTTGTGGCTATAGGATGGAAACCCCTGTTTTCTTGCTGACTGGTGGCCAGCGACGACTCTCAGCTGCTAGAGGCTGCCCTCAGGCCCTAAACATATGGTCCCCTCCATAAGGCTGTTCCCAACAGGCTGTTTGCTTCTTCAAGGCCAACAGGCGAATCTCTCAACAGTCTGCTAAGATGGAGGCTTACATAACCTAATCAAAGACGGAAACACCCCATCATAGTCACGGGTCTCACCCACACTCAAGGGGAGAGGAGTACATAGGGTGGGTGCACCAGGGTGTGGAAACCTTGGAGACCATCTCAGAATTCTGCCACACACATTCCCAATTTGTCACATCCAATGGGAAGACGTATTTTTGGTATTTGATTTCTAGGACAGTTGACCATTTCCGCCTGCTTGAAATTCATACAACAACCTCCTTGGTTCCTCTCTTTCTCGATTTTCCTCCTATTTTTCTTTCCACTTTCTTTGTTTCTTCCTTTAACTCTTCTACAGTTGTTTAACGTGAAAGAGAACACACGTACATAAAAGTGGATAAAGCATCGCAGCACACTGAAATGAACCATCATAAAGCAAACCCTCTGTGACCAGCACCCAGGTCAAGACACGGAACACTGTCCCCACCCTGGAAGAACACTGGGCCTCCTTCCCAGTGGTGCTTCCTCCCTATGGTCACCTTGACTTCCACAATCATCATTTTCTTGATCTTTTAAAATAACTGATCACCTATTTATGTATATCTTAACAGGATAGTTTAGCTTTGCCTGTTTTGAATTTTACATAAACGGAATAACATTTATCTTTTCTCTTAGGTCTTGATTCTTTCACTCAACATGTGTTTTTATGTTTTGTCCATATTGGTGGATATAGTTATAGCTTACTTGGTTTCAATGCTGTTTAATGTTCCATTGTATGACCATAATTGTTCTGCAGTTTGTTTATCCATTCTACTTTTGATGGATGTTTGGGTAATTTTCCAGTTTGGTGATTGCATTAGTTATCTATTTCTGTATAACAGATCAGCCCCAAAACTTAGTGTTTTAAAACAACAACATGTATTATGTCACAGTTTCTGGAAGCCAGGACATTAGACACGGCCTAACTGGCTCTGGTCTCTCACAAACCTGCAGTCAAGCGGCTGACTGGGGGCTCTGGTCTCATCTTAAGGCTCGACTGGGGGTGGATTCCCTTCTAAATTCACTCAAGTGGTGGTTGGCAAGAGTTATTTGTCACAGGCTGTTGGACTGATGGTTTCAGATCCTCACTGGCTGTTGGCAAGAGGCCTCCCTCTATCCCTTGCCATGTGGACTTCTTTATAGGACAGCTGGCAACATGGTAGCAACATGGTAGAGGGCCAATGAGAAGGTATAATCAAGGTAGAAATCACATTATTTTATAACCTAGTCTCAAAACTGGCTTCCCATCTCCTTTGCCATATTCTCTTTGTTAGAAGCAAGTTACTAGATACAGCCCACACTCAAGAGGAGGGGATTACAAAAAGGCAAGAATGCCAGGAGGCAGGAATCATTGGGAGCGATTATAGAAACTGTCTACTGCAGGGATATTACAACAATGATGCCTCAAACATTTTCATGTATATATTCTGGTATGGAGAATACCAGGTTACATACTTTGTAGGCATGGAATTTCTGGGTCTTAGTGCACGTGAATCTTCAGCTTTCCAAGTTAATACCAAACTTTTCCCAAGTGGTTGTACCAATTCTCATTCCCACTAGCAATGTTTGAGAATTTTTGTTGTTTCATATCATCACCAACACCTGTTATTATGAGACTTTTTACTTGGGGTCCATATGATGTATGTGTAATATGTGACATATTATAGCTTCCATTTGCATTTAGCATACTACTAATGCAATTTGGCACATTTTCATTTGTTGATTTACTGGTTATCTTGGATTTCCTCTTTTGTGAGGTATCTGCCCGTATCTTTTGTCCATTTTTCTTTTGTCTTTCTTGACTGATTTGTATGACTTCTTTATATGATCTGAATACTCGTTCTTTGGCAATTACATGTGTTGCAAACATCTCCTCCAGTTTTATTTCCGGTTTTTTTCACTCACTCTGTTAATAATGTCTTTTGATGAACAGAGGTCTTATTTTAATGTAGTTAAATTTATCAATCTTTTCTTTAATGAACTTATTCTCCTTCTTGGGCCTTGACTTTGCCTATCTTCTAGACAGTTTTTCACCTATGTACTTCAACTCTTACCTCTATCTTGATGCCTCCCAACTCTGTCTCCATATAAAAGTTTCTCCTGTTCTTCGGATGTAAGACTTCAACTGCCTGCTAGATGCTCCACCTACAGATCCCATAGACAACCCAACACCAATTTACCCCAAACTGAACTCAACCTGTCCCTCCAAGTCCACCTTCTACCATACTACCACCCCAAACCTGTATTTCCTAGCTCTGTGACTGGTACAGCTGTGACCAGTCACAAAGTCAGGATCCTGTGAAATTATCCTGACATCACTTTCTTTTGCAGGGACCATGTTTTGCTGATTCCATAATCTAAACCTTGTTCTAATCTGTCTTCTCTACATCTCCAGGGCCAGAATGTCAGTTCTATAAGACCAGGGACCTTGTCTAGCTTGTTCATTACCATGTTATCAGTATAGGATAACGGTTAAGAGCATAGATTCTGAAGCCCAGCTACCTGAGTTCAGATCCTGGTTCTGTCATTTACTAGCTGTGTGAGCAAGTGTTAATTACACAACTTCTTCTCCTTCAGTTTCCCCATTTGTAAAATGGGGATGATAATTGTCCTGATTCATAGGGCTATGGTGAGGACGAAATCAGTTAATGCCTGTATATTGCTCAGAACAGAGTAGGGCACCTAGTAAGCACCCAGTAAACATTGGCTATTAATATCCTATCCTACCACCAGCATGGTTCTTGGTTCATAAATGCATAAAAAATTTATTGGTTGAAATGAATGAATGCCACTGCTCTAATGTATGCTCTTATTATCTCTGCTTGGACAATAGCAGTAGCCTCCTAGCTGGGTTTATTGCCAATAGACCCGCCCCCCTCCACGTCCCTTACCCCATTCATTGTACACACTGATGTCAGGGTTATACGTTTAGTAGACAAATATGAAGGTGTGGTGTCACTCCATTGCTAAACACCATCCAATGGATCCCCAGTCCCCACAGGCAGCAAGAGAAAAATCCAAACTCCTTAACAGAGCCTACGTGATGGACTCCTGTGATCTGGCCTCCACTCCCTCACTCCATTTACACCAAACCAGTGACAGTTCCCCAAGGGAGCCACCTCCCTTCTCCCCTCAGTTCCTCTTCAAGCCGTTCCCCCAGCCTGGAATGCCCTCTCTCTGCTCTGTCCTGGTGACAAAATTGCCATTATCTTTTTAGTTGCAGCAATGACCTCAGCTCCTGGATGCAGGGACTTCCAGGCAGAGTTAGGTACACATGTTCCTGTAGCATTTATCAAATTATATTGTAACCATTTGTTGCTCTCAGATCTCAGCACTCCCTGAGTGCCCTTGCAGACCACCCCCCTCCACTCCTGGCAGCCAGTGTGTGAGCACCCCTCCATCTCCGCAGCCCCCCGACAGTGGGGTTAGGGTTGAGCGGGAAGGCGGCTCTACCCCTCTGCATGCGGCCCTTCAGACCTACTTGAGGCAATTTGTCGCTCACACTTCAGGCTGCCAGCCAAGGAGGGAAGCCATAAAAACTCTGTGATGAAATCCTTGCGCTGTAATTAAGTCCCACGTTTTACACGGATCTTTCCCGCCCTGCCCATCCTATCACCCAGTTCCACCGGCCAGCGGGTGGGAGAGTCAGCCGTCCTGTGATTACACCCGAGCTCCCACTGTTAGCGGGGTTGAGGGTCTCACCCACCCGAGCAGTCTGTGCGCCTGCCCTCACGCTTCCCCCACCTCAGTCCTACTCAGGACAGTGCCGTATCTGTCCCCGAACTGGGTTTCACCCCGAGCCACTCCGCCACTTTCTGACGGTCACCTCTCTTTAACCCTTTGGTTGCACAGGCCTCTGGGGAGCCGGTTTTTTACTTTTGACAGGTCCCTTTACCTGCAAACTGTAGTAGTGGAGGAGTTGGGAAATAAAGAAAGGAGAAGGCAGGACAGAAAGGGTCTGTCTTCTCCTGGAGAACCCGGGGCTTCCTTCCTCAAATCGCGCCAGCTCCCAGCTGGCCCTCGCTGACTGGAACGTATCAGAATGCTCCACTTTTAGCTTGCGGTTTGGCGTAGTGTTAGGAGCACTGCGCTGAGAGTCACGAGAGCATGGGGTCGAGTTCCTCTTTCGCCAGCTTCTGGCTGTGCCTTTGGACCACTACTCCAGGTCCTCGGGCCTGGGCTTCCTCCTCTGTACCATGGAAAGAGGAAGGGAACGGAATGCTGGCCTGGATGATCTCGAGGGACATTTCGGGAGTCTACAAAGGTTGCAGCTCGGTCCCCCCGTCCCGGACCCAGACGCCCGCAGCCCTTATAGGCGGCCCCTCTCCCTGGGATCCAGGGCGCCCCACGCACCCAGCACCCGCGTCCCTCCCTCCCGACTCCCAAATCCATGGGTCCCTTATGTTATTCCTCGTCAAACGGACACTTGCGACGGTCCCCGCAGCCGCAGGGTCTCCGGGGTGCATCCGAGGAGCCTCAGGGCTGGAGTAGGAGGTCCACTTGCCAGAGAGAACGCAGAGGTTACCTGGCCTGCGGGGCGGGGCTGGGACGAGGGCGGGGCCTGTCCAGGGGCGGGGCCGGCGGCGTCTTCTGGAGGCCTGCCTGGGGCGCCGCTTCTGCGACTGGGAGGAACGGGACGTGGCGCGCGGCGCCGGGAGACTTCCCCGGAGGTGAGCGCCCTGCTGCGCAGGAGTGGAGGGGCGGGGCGGGGACCCGGAGTCCCCAGGGGGGGCGGGGACCGGGCCACTGGTAGCCATCGGGCGCCTGTTCCCCTCCAGGGGAGTCCTGGGCTGTTTCCAGCTCTCCTCCGGCGCCCCGAGCGCCCATTCCCTGGACCCATTCCTAGGACCGCGCTCTTCGCTCCTCGGGGCCCCGGGGGGCGGGGTCAGAGGGGAGCACGTAGATACCTTGCCGGCGGGGCTCGGGAAACCTTGGCTGTGAATAAATGACTTGCATCTCCACCGTGGAACAGCGCTATCAGACTTTCTCATCTTCACTTTCGTTTCCACCCTGGGAAGGGGCAGGTGGCTTCACTATCTTCCCTGGAAAAGGGAGACAGCCACCCTCAGCAGAGCCATGGAAATCCCAGACAGTTACTGAGCCGCTCAACAAAAGGCCTTGAACCTCCGTCTCTCCGCCCTCATAACACCAGGTAGAGACTCCAAGGTAAATATTGTTGACTTTTATGTTTAAAACAAAAAATCTGCCTATGAAAATAAGAGCATAGTGGCAATGCTCCTGGAAAACCACAGTTGGAACGACATTTTTTAAGGGGTAAGGAAGGGGGTTGGTTGATTGTCTTGGGGGTGAGGGGTGCTATTCCAGGAAGTCTGCTGAGGCCGCGTTGGGTGGGAATTGGTGGCGGAGGCTTTCCCTTGCAGTGGGTTAGCTATGTAGTCACTTAGTGTTTGGAACACCTATCCAGCACCGGGACCCACAAACAAGCAACTAACCCCAGTGTCCTTCAGATAGGCACTCTTGTGGAGCAGTGACCCAGTCAATACTGTGCCCTGTTTGGCTGTCAGGTGCATCTGGGATGTGTCCTCTTGCTGGGTGCCTGGAAGAGGGCGATCGTGATTACACACTGATGCTGGAGAGCTGCCCTGGGCAGCAGCCAGGCCTCTGCCAAATGTCTGTTGTTCGATCACTTTTCCCTGCATTTACTCAGCCAGGCTGAGCATTGACAAATCTGTCCAAATCTCCTGGATCCCCTGACTCACTTCACCCTTGTTCTTGTGGACAGAAGACAGTGGCCAGCAACTTCCCGTTGTGCCGGGCACAGCCAGTCTGAAAGGGAACCCTGGGACAGGGCCCTGGGAGAAGGTCTGAAGGTCTGAGCTGCTGGATTGTGGAGACATTCCAGGGGGTTCCCAGAGGAGGGGACCAGGCCAAAGCTAACCGCCCAGCGTATTTTAACAATCCCTATGCCCACACCAGGCATATCGACCCGACCAGTACTTCCATCCTAAATGACATCTCAGCATCATCCCCTTGGGTATTATAGCTCTGAGCAGAGCAAGAAGCCTTTAGATTCTGTTGTCTGAATGTGGAGCCATCCCTGCCAGCTTTTTGGGTTTCTTTCTGGGGAGGCAAGACTTCTGAGGAAGTTGTGTCCCAGAGCCTCCTTTGTTGATTTCTCTGTATCCGGAAGTTTGGCGTTGCTGAGTGTTGAAACCAAAATAGGCCTGTTGTCTATTCGTGCTCATAGACTCGGAGGGCAAGAAGACACTGGAATGTACAGTTCCTGAATCCACATGTGTTTGCTTCCCTTTTTGTTTCGTGGAGAAGAACGCAGAAAGCAGATTCAGATCTTCAGTCAGGTCTCAAGCTTCAGGAACTCCCAGCACTGGCTTTGCAGCGCACTCCCCCATTTGGGGGCCACGACCCACAGTGTGCTCAGCTTTATGGGACCAACTCAAGTTTGAGGCATTGTTCCTGCCCTTCAGAAGCTTCCAGGTTCAGGGGAGGAGAGAAAACCAGCACCTGCGTAACAATTAGAGAGCAAGTAAGTGAAATTAGGTGGCGTCTTCTGCTGGTTCAAAGAAGACAGCCCATGTGGGCTGGAAAAGGCAGCGAGGGCTTCGGGAGCTACTTGGTCTTCAGCCGCATTTGTTATAGAAACAACAGTCAGGCACCAGGCAAGGCAGAGGGCAGAAAGCCCAAGGATAATATGAGGCTCAGACGAAGCAAAGGCGCTCGCTGCCCCTCCCCCATGCAGTCCAAATTCCCTGCCTTCCTTCCCAGCCCCGCCTCCTGCCACTGTCAGTCCACCCCTGACCCATGATACCACAGTGACTGCCCATGGCGCTCTGACTAGGCCTCTTCTGCATGCCTCTCTCTCCCTACACTTGCTCTCCTGTGCCCAGAATTCTCTCTGTTGGGGAATCCTCTGAGTTTGTTTTTTTTTTGTTCTTGTTTTTTGGGGGGTTTTTGGCCATGTGGCATGTGGGATCTTAGCTCCCCGACCAGGGATCAAACCCGTGTCCTCTGCATTAGAAGCGTGGAGTCTTAACCACTGGGCCACCAGGGAAGTCCCGGGAATCCTCTGTTTTTTAGAAAGCACCTCAAATAGCACCTTCTCCAAGGAAGACTTCTGTGGCTGGCCCCTCCCCCAGCCTTCAGGCAGAGTTGGGGGCATTCCTCCTTTGCCCTCCGCTGCTCCTTGCCTGCACCTCTACTGAAGCGCGTGCACCCTGTGCTGCCCAGGTGGGTTGAGGGGTCTTTGCCCCACCTACAGAGGCGGGGCTGTCTCACTCATCTTGCCGTCCTCTGAGCCAGCGTTGGTGTCTGGCACATAGCAGGCAGCATTTGGTAAATGATTCTTGATTGAAATTCAGCCAGATTTGGGCACTGTGAAGCACCTCACCTACTTGTGGGTTAAGCACTATTATTGGGAATTTAAAGATTGGATAAGTTTGGTGGAGGAATTCGCGTTTAACGTGGTGGCGGTACTCAAAGCACTTAGCAGGGGCCTCAGAACAGACTTCGAGGTCCTTCTTGATCCAGCCCCAGGGTATCTTCTCCAGCCTCACCTCCCGCCAGCTCCCACCTTGAACCCACAGCGGACTCCCATGCCTGGGCTCCCCCTCTCCCTTGACGGTGTTGTTTGACAGCCTCTGCCGGGAACGCCCACTGCTGTCCCAAGCTTACACTTCCCCATGCACAGGACTCAGTGATCAGTGTCTATATCCCCTGGGAGTAGAGGTCCCTCAGGCTGGGTTTGCACGTCCTCCTTTGTGCCCCGCTACCCTGCCAGCACACCCTCTCACAGCGTCACTCCCTCTTGTGGCTGCACCCCACCCCGCCCCAGTCCTGACTATTAGCGCCCTGATCTCTGGGACTGGGTCTATCCTCGATGCAGCCCTATCAGCTTACAGCCTTCCTGGGAGAGAGTGCCCAATAAACGTACATTGGATGGAAGTCTGAACCTGGGTGATGAAAATGTAAAAGAAAAGATAACACTAGGGTCATCTGAAAGGAAAACAAGTAAGATTTGGTGATGAGTAATATAGAGTAAAGGAGAAGGTTGGCTCATAACCTGTGAGGCAGGGGGAAATTGATTCACACAAGAGTTGGGTCCCTGGCCCAGGGAGAGGTCCATTCACATCCTTCTGAGCGCCGTGCAAAAATATTTCTGTTTTCTGGAGGATTTTCAAAGACCAAAATATTGTTAAGTCACTTTGGGGCATTATTGCATCTGAAGTTATTGCAGGACACCCAAGTGGGGATGTCCTTTAATCAGCACTTTGAATACAGTTCAGGTCAGGGTTAGGGGGAGATGGTGGGAGTGTAGTGGGGATTGCCCAGCATGTGAAAGCAAATGTGATCACTGCCAGAAGAAGCTAAGCTGAGAACAAGGTCTAGGGGAAAACCTACATTCTAGGGGCAGGGTGTGGGAGAGAGGAACTGGTGGAAAAGAGAATGACAGAAAGAGAGAAGAAAATCAAGGAAGCCAAGGGAGGAGACAGTTCAAGAAGAGATGGGTGGCCAAAGCTGTGTGTGCCAAAAAGAAGAACAGAGAGATTCAGGCAAGAATAGATGAGGAGGCCAACTTTGAGAGGGGTGCTTGCACAAGAAAGCCAGGTCTCATGGGGTCAGAAGAGGCTAGGTTATTGGGCAGTAGGATCATTGGGTGGAGTCTTCAGACCTCACGTCTGAGGAATTTGACCACAAAAGGATAGATTTTCTCTCAGCAGGGCAGGAGGAGTAGTCATGGCAAGAGAAGATAGTTTTGTTTGTTTTGTAAGAGATACAACCACAGTTGAATGCAGGAGGGAAGGAGCCCATTTATGGTAAGGAAAATGGATAAATTCCCCTCTTCACATTGATTGTATTTTGTTGAACCTTCCCTCCCTTCCCCACAGTTGTCCCAGAGAACTCTCATTTGGGGTAATCTCCAAAGTCATGGTATTGCGGAACCCAACAAGAGGATATTGCAACCTGGAAACAGCTGGTTCTCACCTCTCTGGAATGCGGTAAACTCGTCTCAAGTGCCCCAAACATGATTTTGCTTCATAACGATGAGGGCCGGATGTTTTCTCCTTGACTGTGCACAAATGCATGACACCAGCAATAACAGCAAACGCAAAAACAGCATTTATGCTGAGCCAGACACTGTTCTGAGTCCCTGTGAGGTGGGTGTTGTTATTATTCTCATTTTTCCAATGACAAAAATGAGGCCCAGGGAGCGCACCCAATGACACAGCAGTGAATGGAGAGCCAGGGTTGCAACTGGATGTGTCTGGCTTCTGGGTCCATGTGCTTAAGCCACCATACCAATTCAAGATGAGCAGCTCACGCTTTGCTCTAGATGAATGTTTATGGCCCCAACACTACTGCAGGATTCTTAGTCCTTGCGCTGCTGACAGCATGACTTATCCAAGGTCACCAAACCAGTTCCTAATCTACCTATCTGTCTATTCATTGTAGGTTAGACTAGCTTTAATAATCAGTAAATGATTTACGGGCTTCCCTGGTGGCACAGTGGTTGAGAGTCCACCTGCCGATGCAGGGGACACGGGTTTGTGCCCCGGTCCGGGAGGATCCCACATGACGTGGAGCGGGTGGGCCCGTGAGCCATGGCCGCTGGGCCTGCGCAACCGGAGCCTGTGCTCCACAACGGGAGAGGCCACAACAGTGAGAGGCCCGCGTACTGCAAAAAAACAAAAACAAAACCAAAAAAATAAATGATTTACTAGTCAATAAATAATTTAATAGTCAACAAATAATCTACCACGTGCAAGACACTGCAAGGGACCCAGAAATACGAGCTACATGTATCATCTCATTTAATCCTCATAACCACTCCATTTCGTAGACAGGACAACTGAGCCAGTATTTGAACTTGGCCCTAATGAAGGCAAGATTGAAAACCACTTTCAGCCCTGAGTTTCTGTGTTCTGAGGTTCTGCCTCATCACGGTCCAAGACTTAACTGGTTCTAGAAAGCCCCAAGGCTAACTTTACTTTCTTTCTCAACACACAAAAGGATTGCAAGTATGAATCAATAAGACGCTGAGGTGTGTAAGAAACACTGCCTCTCCTTTTATTTTCTAGAGATCAACTTAATATCCATTTGCACCCTTTGTCTCACCAGACTGGCAAAAATAGAAACTACCCCAGGGCGGTGTCATAGTTTCTGGATCTTAGGCAGTGCTGAGACCTCAGGGCAGGGCTGAGGGGGATCCCGCACCAGTCTGGTCCACTCAGGTTACCACCGAGCACGCTCCTGACCCTGCCTCCCTGGCAGTCTCTGCTGCTTCTAGACCACACGGCCAAACTCTGGGGACTTGCCAAAGTCCTGTCCTCCTGGGACCCCCAGCCTCCTGGGACCCCCTCTCTTCCTTTCCTGTTTCTTCCAAACCTCACTGTTTTGCCCCACCAACTTCACTCCTCTCACGACCTCCTGGGAGAGCCTCTGTGTCCTGGACATAAGTCCCTGTTTGGGAAATGAAAGCCTGCAAACTGGAATCAGTCCTGTTACATACCTGGCCTGGGGAGACTTCAGGAGACTTCTAGAGGGTGGAGGTGGGCAGCGGAAGGTGGAAATACAAAGAGGGGGAAAAGTTTTCTACTCTCAAAAGATTATCTAGCCAAAGAAGCAGTTCCCTCTGAGAGTAAGTTCCTAGGCGGGAAAAAGTTGCTATTCGAGGCTAGGATATATGTGGATCCACTATATTTATCCATTTTATTGGTACATCAATACCATTATTTTCCATAGATATTTTCAAGAATATCTATAACAGATTTGCAAATCTGATGAAAGTGGGGGGCGGGTTGTGATTGTGTCCTGGTCTGTGATTGCTGTCACGATACTCAGCAAGTCTCATTAGATAAATTCAGGGTTTATAGGCTGTGAAAATGCTTCCAGTTCAAACCTGCCATCATACATGTACAGAAACAGGACAAGGGAAGTTAAACTTGTCAAGGATGCCCAGGTGATGGCCGAAGGAGGGCTAGAACCCAGGTTTCCCCTCTCCCAGCCCAGAGCTTTTGCCATATCTCATGCATCTTGGAAGGGACCACCCACAGCGCCAAGGAGCCAAGTTTCTTGCTGACCCCTCCCCCATTCAGAATGGCGCACAGCCACCCCGGGCAGCCTGCCCAGGGCAAATTCCACATTCCACACACGTCCCTGGGGGCCCTGGACGCCGGGCATGTAGCAGGAATGTGTGTTTCCAGCAGGGGCGTGTTTCCCAGCCCTGTCTGCCCTGCTTACGGTCCCTGGGGCACTGCCAGTGAAATCATCTTTCCTCCTCTGCACCAGGCAGGCCTGGAGATGCAGGACCCCGTCCTCCTGGCCTTGCTCCCTCCCTCTCCCTTCCCTCACCTCTCACCAGGGGGTGTCTCCCGCTGCCGAAGAGCGAGCGGACTGCATTTTACCAGCCTAGGGAGGTTTCTCTTTTTTTTTAACATCTTTATTGGGGTATAGTTGCTTCACAATGGTGTGTTAGTTTCTGCTTTATAACAAAGTGAATCAGTTATATATATACATATGTTCCCATATCTCTTCCCTCTTGCATCTTCCTCCCTCCCACCCTCCCTATCCCACCCCTCCAGGCGGTCATAAAGCACCGAGCTGAGGTCCCTGTGCCACGCGGCTGCTTCCCACTAGCTATCTACCTTAAGCTCAGTTGGGAGGTTTCTCTTGATGCTCTTGTTAACCCAGCACAGACTGCAGATCCCTCCCAGGACAGTTCTCAAATCTCTCTTCACATTTCCATTTTCCGCGTCTAACGGATCATAGTTTAATAAGGTTTCTCTTGCCCATGCCTCCCCCCAGCTGCTTCCAATTTACATCACAATCCAAATGATTTTTGCCGCTCTTAGCGGATTGTTTTGTGTCATTACTTTCAGGGGATGCAATATCAGACTTCCCAGCTCTCCGTCTGCTCGGGCTTCTGACCTCGCAGCTGCCCATCTTTCCAGGCAATTTACTTTACCCCTGAACACGCGGGCTTTAGCTGAGTTGCATTCGGGGGGGCTGCCGGAGTCTCAGATGTTAATTTTCTAATTGAGGATATTGGTGCTGCCTGAAGCAGAAGACGGAGATGTTCAGTTCCTTGGTGAGCTATCTTTTCCCAAGGATTTTTAGATGCGTCACGCTAGTTGTTAGTTTTTAATAACCGCTCGGATGGGATTATTTCTTTCAATCAGATGCTTTAAAACTGTGTGCTAAAGAGTTTGTAATGAGCAGACAGAAGAGAAGCCATTTTTGTACCTGAACCATTTGGGTTTTCAACATCCTTTCTTCAGACTGTCACGCCTCTGTCTGATGGTGCTGTTTTTGTTTTGGTTTGGGGGGACTGCCACCTGAAGATATTGAAGACAATAGGGGAAACTTTTACATAATTTCCCATGAGTGCAGAAAAAAGAAACACCAAATCTCCCCGGCATACTGAGAAATCATTCCGTTTCCTTCTCTCACTGTTCCCCTTCAGTGGTTTCCAAAAGGAATACATTTCTGGTGAGGTGCAGTTGGATAAATGATGTCTGTCTACTTAAGCAAGCAAGAAATATTAGAGGATTACACATCAATAACTGGGCTCTTCATTCGGAAACTGGAGGGTCCTCAAAAGCCTCTGTGGATGCTTCCCCAGGGAAGTAGAAACTATTATTGTTGCGATCGTATAGGTGATTAAGCTGGCGCTCAGAGAGGTTAAGCACTTCCTCAAGGTCACACATCTATTAAATTGTGGGGCTAGGATTTGAATCCAGCTACAAACTTAGTTGCCATTTTGACCTTTCCTAAAAATCAAAATTGTGTACACTGCCCAACGGATTCAGAGCCTCAAAGGGGTTGGGGGAGGGGATGGGTAATTCCTTCTAAGGTGCATGCCAAGGAAGAAAAGACATCACAGTCCTGTTTTGAAATTCAGTCGTGATCTCCTCTCCCTGTGCCAGCCTGCCAGGAGCACTTGCGTGCTCTCTAAACGTAAGCAAGCAATAGGAACTTCTCAGCGGGGCTCAGTCCAGAGCCCCTGGTGGCTTCCACACCCCTCAGCCCAGACTTTCCGGAGGCCCTCGGAGGGCTCTTGCCTTGGTCTTCGCCCTTTGTGCGCCCCCTGCTGGTCTCCAGGAGAGGCGCCTGTCCTGGAGCCTGAGAAGTGGTACCCAAGCCTCTCTTTTTCCTTAGCTCCAAGTAAAACGATGTGACCTGCCCAGCTCCCCTGCCTCAGAAGCCTCAAATAACCCTCCTCGAGCACCATCCAATGCTTCAGTCTTCAGGACTAAGAAGAATTGGGGGAGAATGTATGGCCCCCCTTCTCAAAAGTGATCCTGCAACATCCTGGTCCTACTTTATTCCTGGGAGATGAGGCAACCTGAGTAGTGAGCAGTGAGGCCCATAACAGCTCTCTTAAGTCCGTACCTCACAAATCATGATCACCGAGCCAGCAGCATCAGTATTACCCGGAGGCTTGTTAGAAATGCAGAATCTCTGGTCTTTCCCCAGACCCGCTGAATCAGAATCTGCATTTCAGCAAGATCTCTGGGTGAGTCATATGCAAATCATCCTTGGAGGCTCTGTATCTATTCTGCAGTGTCCACAAGTTTGATTTTTTTTTCTTTTGAAGATCAAAATGAAAACTAAGTTCACGGCTGGATTCAAATCCTAGCTCCACAACGTGATGGATATGTGACAGGCACATACTTACCCTCTGAGCCACAGTTCAATAAAATGGTGAAAAGCACTATATGTCATTCTTTTTTTTTTTTTTTTTTTTTGCGGTACGCGGGCCTCTCACTGTTGTGGCCTCTTCCGTCGCGGAGCGCAGGCTCCGGACGCGCAGGCTCAGCGGCCATGGCTCACAGGCCCAGCCGCTCCGCGGCATGTGGGATCTTCCCGGACCTGGGCACGAACCCGCGTCCCCCGCATCAGCAGGCGGACTCTCAACCACTGCGCCACCAGGGAAGCCCCCACTATATGTCATTCTTAACTTTCAGGGCTCATCTCATCCTGAATCTGAGACCCAATAATGATCCAGTGTCTCCTAGCTCAACCACAGTTTACTTAATCATACTGCTTAGAAATGTCAAACTCTGATGGCAAACCTAGCTTTTTCCCTAGCAACCCACAAGCTCTCTGCTCCTTGTGGAGAAGACAGTGGATGGTCTTCATCCTGTGTGTGGGTCCCCAGTAACTAAATGACCACAGAAATGTCATGAAAGGGACATCTGGTTCCAAGGGAGGTGCTTCCTCACCACCACTGTGACGATAAAGATGGAGTGGATTATGGAGTTCCCTCCCTGGAGGGACAAGGAAGAAAGCCCCCCCGTGACTAATTGGCCCAGAGGCTGGGCGTGAGATTTCTCCAGGTCTCTTCAGCTCTGATGTTCCATATGCCTCGATTTACAAAAGGGTCTTGATCTTTTTCAATTAAAATTCCACTTAATCAGAGACACACCTAAAGTTTTAAATACCCCTACAGAGAAAATCACCGTGTGGCATAGAAAAACATCTATGTAATATTTTCTGTTTCTCCCTCCTAATTAGCTTTCCTGTTCTCCCTTAGGAAAACAAAAGCCCTTTCTCTCAATTCACCAGAAAAACATTGACGACCATCCTCCCATCATCGCTGCGAGGAGGTCCCCATTGTCTCAGAAACTGAAGCCTTTAAACAATCAGGGACCCCGTGCCTCTAGGATAAGAACATACAAGAAGCCCCTTCTGTTAGGACTGGAGGTAAGTACTCCTGATGAAAGTCACTCTCCTTCAAAATGTTAATGGGGAACATATCACCGGGCACTTCAGTTGTGCTGTATGCCTCAGGGGTACCGCGTGAGCAAAACTGGGTCCTTGCCCTGAGGAGGTGGACAATCTGGAGGAGACAAGATGTGATGAAAATGCCACCGTGAAAATGTCCACAGAACAAGGGAGGGAGATAAAGTGCCTGTAGGAATATGAGAACCGTTTCACGAAAGAGTTGGCTTCTGGGTAGCCTGTGAGGGATGAGTTGGAGTTGGATAAGCAGACGAGATGGGAACAAGCATTCCAAGCCCAGGAGCAGCATAAGCAGAGAAATTGGGATCCAGTTTCACTCTGGGAGAAGGTGAGTTATCCCTGGAGCCCAGGCAAGACTAAATAAGCCAGAAGGTAGATTGGATGGAGTTTCCCCTCTGTCCAATGGGAGGGTTCAGGCGCTAAGGGACCTCTCTAATCAGCCATTCCAGGAATAGATTAGAGTCCACAGTGGAGTTTTATGCCCTGAAGAGTTGGGCCATTGCGGGCAGGGGGAGCTAGTGAAGGTTCCTGGTCAGAGCCATGTTCTACAACCCCCTCATTTAGCTGAGCGAGAGATGCAGGTGTCGGGGTCAGGCTGGCTGTGGACGGTCAGCTGGAGGGGTGGGCACTGCAGCAGCCCAGACAGGAGGCAGGGGCTGTGGGGCCGAACGGCACAAACAATTGGAAGTGAGGGGAATCAATGCTGGTGGTGGTGTCCTGAGATGAGCTTCACAGAATTAGCCACCATCTGCACTGATGTACCTGAGGCTTCCTCCCGTGGGGGATGAAGGAAGCTGGTCTGACTCCACCCACCTTGTTAGAGTTTCATATGTACCGAAGATGGAAATAAGGATCCACAACCAAAGATGAATATGGTGCAGTGTTTGATCAGAAAGGCTATTGCCCCATATGCTCTGAATTTGGAGGAAATGCTACAGATGCCCAAGAGGATATTCCAAGGTATGTCCAGATGAGGAAGAAGAAAGAAGGGACAAGCTCCCTCTCAGAAGCTGATGGGATCATAAGTACAGATAACCACCCCCAGGTAGGAGGGGAGAGAGCGGGCGAGCTACGGCTGCTCTGAAGAGCTCCAGGCTTTCCCCGCCCCCCGGCTCAAGAGCATCCGAGGGATACAGAGCGCAGACGAGCCCTCAGCACCCTGGCAGCTGGCTCTGCGGGCCGTGAAGAGGGAGGAGGACCCAGAGGCAGGATGTGGCAATTTCATTCATTCAACAGGTATTTACAAAATAACTACAAACCAGGGAGCTTGACGGCAGCTGTGGACCCATTCCAAGAAGAGATCTGGCCCAGGGTCTGCAGCTCTGAGGAAAGGTGGCGGGAACCCCGGCAGGTCAGCATAGGTTCTGGAACAGCAAGTCGTATCAGACTCAGCTCATTTCCATCCTGACAGGGCTACCAGCTTCCAGCAGCCCTGGGAACTCAGCAAGGCATTTGACTGAGTTTCTTGTTATATCCCCTTCCACCCTGACACGTGAAAGGGAAGTTTCTCGCTGGGCTAGACTTACTAGACAAGCTTTGTATCGAAGCGTCATGCACACGGAGAGATGCAAACAAACCCTAACGAGACCCCCGGGCACCAGCAAATCAGTAAACCGTTCTCCTGAGGTCGCACCAGTGCCCAGAGACCCAGTGCGCTAATTGTCTGCTTCCTCTCTGGAGAACCGTCGTCAGGTCAGGCTTTTCCCTGCTGTGTGAATCTGCGATGCTCATGGAAGCTGCTGATGACTGTCTCCCCTCGGGCGTGTGATGGGTCTGAGGAGGAGGGTGGGTGGGGAGCACGCTATCTTTTTTTTTTTTTTGGCATGAACGGACTGCCACGTCTGGCCATGGAGTGCCTTTTGCACCCAGATGTGCACGAAGAAGCTGCCCTCTCTGGCCGGACCAGCCTGAGCTGCCTCAGTCCCACCGCACGCTCTTGACCCCGGAGCTCACCTCACCTCAGTGGCTCCGCAGGGCACTGCCCCCAGGACAGGCCATAAGCCCTCCTGTGGGCTTTGCTGGCAGACACAGAGGGTCACTGGATGGCTGCGGCATGTGCCGCGTAAAGAGCCAGACCTTCCTTCTCTCCTAGAAGTAGGAAGCAAGGTCAACATCTTCTGAGAGGGCCAAGACCAGGCGGGATGAGTGAGGGAAAGCCGGTGAAGGTTTGGAATCACTCCTTAGGGGTAGGAGAGAGGGTGACAGCACGACTGGATTCTGCACATTAGTGTGGGCACCAAGGTGGTTTTTCCTGACAGAGCTAAAGCCACCAGGTGTAGGCAGGCAGAGGGCAGGTGGCTGGTGTAGACAGATGGGATAGCAGAGCAAGGAGGCGTCCGAGCTGGAGGTTTTGAAAGAGGGTTTGAAGAGAAGGTCTGTGGAGTCTAGAACCATGGGGAGGTGTAAAGAGGAGGATGCATTTAAAGGTCACGGAAGGTTCAAGGGGATGATGATGGCCATTCTGACCGGTGTGAGATGATATCTCATTGTAGTTTTGATTTACATTTCTCTAATGATTAATGACGTTGAGCATTCTTTCATGTGTTTGTTGGCAATCGGTGTATCTTCTTTGGAGAAATGTCTGTTTAGGTCTTCTGCCCATTTTTGTATTGGGTTGATAGTTTTTTGATATTGAGCTGCATGAGCTGCTTGTAAATTTTGGAGATTAATCCTTTGTCAGTTGCTTCATTTGCAAATATTTTCTCCCATTCTGAGGGTTATCTTTTAGTCTTGTTTATGGTTTCCTTTGCTGTGCAAAAGCTTTTAAGTTTGATTAGGTCCCATTTGTTTATTTTTGTTTTTATTTCCATGTCTCTAGGAGGTGGGTCAAAAAGGATCTTGCTGCGATGTATCTGCCTATGTTTTCCTCTAAGAGTTTGATAGTGTCTGGCCTTATGGTTAGGTCTCTAATCCATTTTGAGTTTATTTTTGTGTATGGTGTTAGGAAGTGTTCTAATTTCATTCTTTTACATGGAGCTGTCCAGTTTTCCCAGTACCACTTATTGAAGAGGCTGTCTTTTCTCCATTGTGTATTCTTGCCTCCTTTATCAAAAATAAGGTGTCACTCCAGGATTTTTATTGCTATGTGAACCTTGGAGAAACGCTCTCCATTTGGAAATGAATGAACTGTTTTGCTCAGACAGCGGTCCTCCATGCCCAGCACTCCGACCGCCTGCCAGATGTGAGCCACCACCTGCCAGGAGAAACATTCTCTCTCCAGCCTTGCGGCCAAGCTCAGAATCCCGGATCCTGTCAAAGAGCCCATTATGAGTATTATTTGTTAAGGATCAAGCATTTAACTTAGCCCAGGAGAAGCTCTAGCCCCAGCCAGCGGGATTTGCAGGCTAACTGTGTTGCCCAGGGAGCAGAGGTGCCCCTGCGTGCAGGCTTCCCCATTGCCCATGGAGACACCACGGCCCGTAACTCACCCAACGTGAGGTCCGCGGCTCTGCTGAGCAGGCAACTAAGTCAAGAAAGGGAACCCACTCTGCTGACGGCTGGGATTAAAGCTAAATGAATTCCACTCAAAGGAGAGGCTGCCGACCCTTCTCCCTCTGGTCTCATTATCTTAATTAACAGCGCTTGGCAGGAGTATTGAGGCCGGCATTGATTGTGCTCTTCCTGTTACCCCTCAGAGCCCTCGACACAAGTTAGCCTCAATAATCAAAACCCAGTTCTCCACAGCCCTCTGAATTTCCTACCAGCCCTCTTCCTCTAAGAGAATCACGGGGCTTCTGGGTTGGAGGGAATCCTTTAGACCGGCGTCTCTCAAAGCATGGCCTGAGGACCACTTGCTTCAAAGTACCTTGGCTAGGGCTTCCCTGGTGGCGCAGCGGTTGAGAGTCCGCCTGCCGATGCAGGGGACACGGGTTCGTGCCCCGGTCCGGGAAGATCCCACATGCCGCGGAGAGGCCGTACCCATGAGCCATGGCCGCTGAGCCTGCGCATCCGGAGCCTGTGCTCCGCAACGGGAGAGGCCATAACAGTGAGAGGCCCGCGTACCGCCAAAAAAAAAAAGTACCTGGGCCATAAAATGCACTTCCCCAGCTCCACCTGACCTACCGAACTGAATTTCCGGGAGTTAGGCTCAGGTAGCAGCAGTGTTGGTTTTTTCTCTTAATTTTATTTTCTGATTGTGGTAAAATATACAGGGCATAAAATTCACCATTTTAACCATTTTAAGTGTCCAGTTTAGTGAGCATTAAGGACATTCACGTTGCTGTGTTACCCTCACGATCAGCCATCTCCAGAAAGTTCTCATCATCCCAAATAGAAATTCTGAACCTACAGGACCGTAGCTCTCCCTCCTCCCTCCTCCAGCCCGTGGCAACCTCTATTCCACTTTCTGTCTCTCTGAATGTGGCTACTCTAAGGACCTCATCTCTGGAATCACACAGTATATGTGCTTTTGTGACTGACTTATTTCACTTAGCATAACGTCTTTAAGGTTCACGTATGATGAAGCATGTGCCAGGATTTCCTTCCTTTTTAAGACTTTATAGTATTCCGTCGTATGTGTACCACATTTTATCTCATTCGTCATCTGTCAGTGGGCATTGGGATCGTTTTTACCTGTTGGCTATTGTGAATAATGCCGCTATGAATGTGGTGTGCAAATATCTGTTTGAGTTCCTGCTTTCAATTCTTTGGGGTATATATATGCCCAGAAGTGGAATTGCAGGGTCCTGTGGTAGTTCTATGTCTGATTTGTGGAGTCAGCGGTTTTTAAAATTTATTTTGCGGTACGTGGGCCTCTCACTGCTGCGGCCTCAGACCCCAGAACAACCTCACCTCTCAGATGGGACCCAGGTACCTGGATTGTTTTTAAAGTCCCCCAGTGATTCCAATGTATGGCCAAGTTAGAGAACCATTGGTTTATACCAGTGATTCTAAAATGTGGGTGTGTACAAAATTTGCATACTTGTTAAGAGTACAGACCCCCGAGGCCCACCCCTAGGAGTCTCATTTAACTGGTCTATTGGAAGCCTGGGCTTCAGCGGGCTCGAGGCTCCCCAGTGATTAATGTGTCACCAGGATTGAGAAGTTCCTCCTCCCGTTCAGTCTCTTGTTGAAACAGGAACCAGCTGAAGCTGCTGGAGGTGACACTGACCACTCAAGTCTCTGAGCCCTTTGGGACCTGAGTCCGCAATGGTCCCCAGAGATGATTCCCAAGCCAGTCCCATGGGTTCTCCAAACTCTGTCACACAGGCACAGAGGGTAGACTCATATATAGAACCTCCTTTTTTTCTACTCTTAATTGGAACTGTTAGCCTTGAATGAGAGTTCAGTCAGTTCTGCTATAATGCTTGTTCTGAAATAATGAATCTGTTCCAACAACGATTGACATATTAAGGAACAATACTGATATATTAGGGAACAACATTAACATATTAGTGAACATGAAATTTGCATATGCTTCTGTGCCATATCTTAAGTTTAAATGAAGAAAACTGCACCCAGCTGAACCGAGCTACATATGAGGAAGGAAAAGACCTCAAAAATCTGCCAGTGACCTCCTTGCTCCACCTGTGATTTGAGCCAACACCCATCCCCAACTGGCGTACAACTTCCCCTGATACCAAATAACCCCCTCCGTCCAGCACCTCACAGTAGCTCCCGAGGCAGCAACCCTCAGGTCTTTTACAAGGTAAAGGAATATTTATTGTAGTGTGTATGTATTTCTTAACCACCTAACACGTATAAGATGGTGCTACCATTTTTATGAGGTTTTCTGGTGCCGCTGATGAAGGTTTTGAGTGCTATAAGTCGTCTTCTTTTTTCCCAGAAGCCCTGCGGTTTTATTGTGTGATTCTAAGTAGCTGAGTGATTTTTAGGAAGGAATGCCTATGTCGCCTGATGGCAGAACTAACAGTGTAAGTACCTGTCGCTACTCACCATCTTTTCAATAATGGTTTAGGAGCGCACTGTCGGGTTCCTCTACCTGCTGCCTCAGAGAACTCACTCCAGCCACCACTAGATGGCGCCCTCCTCCGCAGGGTCAGAAGCTGCGGTCAGCGACCTGCATTCAGGGGTTTGGGGTTTTAGGTCATTTGATCTCTCTTGGGTTCCCAAAGTCCATAGCTGCTGCCCACCTGGTCTGTCTCACTGCCTACACTTCACTCTGGCTCACTCATCTTTCTGAGGTCTGGTCGGGTCTGAAACAACTTCATCGCCTGGTTCTTATCTTTGAATTAGATTTGCCCTGTATCAGTGCTCATTCATATTTATTTCAACGCGTTTTAGCTCCTGGCTCTCATTCCAGGACACCCCTGCGTGGGTGGTCCCTCCTCCCAGCTTCTGTCTTCATGAATAACCCCTCCAGACTCCTGTCAGCTCAGCTCACCTGGCCCCTCTGCTCGCCTGTCCTGGCACCTGACCCAAAGAAGTCTGCTTCAGAGATGAAGATGTAGCTGTTTCACACCTTGCTGTATTTCATAAGAAAATAGGTCTGCACGATATCTTTGTAATATGACATAAGCCCAAATAATTTTCTTTAAAATCTGTTTGTTCAGCTGGCCTTATCTACCTTACGGTTTAATTTTATTTATTTATTTATTTTTTGCGGTACGCGGGCCTCTCACTGCTGTGGCCTCTCCCGTTGCGGACGCGCAGGCTCAGTGGCCATGGCTCATGGGCCCAGCCGCTCCGCAGCATGTGGGATCTTCCTGGACCGGGGCACGAACCCGTGTCCCCTGCATCGGCAGTCAGACTCTCAACCACTGCACCACCAGGGAAGCCCTAATTTTAGCTTCCCTATTATGGATTTGAAAATTCAGTATCTTGAATATGTATTGTTTGGGGCTTTCTTTCACCTGATATTACTACAAATTCAAGTCAAGCCACCCAGTACAGTGTAGGCATTTGGAGGCCAGCCCTGAGTGGTCTGTAAAAAGACAGAATTGAAACTAGACATCTTAACTCTGTTATTCTGAGCTGGTGTTCTCACTTCCATGTCTCTGCAGGGATTTTCCCGTCAGATTACATAAGATGCGAATTCATTCTGATGTTTGGATAAAACAACAGCTGCAAAACTGTCAGCAGCTTGGGGGCCAAGCTAGTTCTTTCCTGAAAATATGATTTCAATATCAGAACACATTTATCTTGCAGTCACTTAAAATCCTCATTTGTGACATCAGAGTCTCTAGTCTCTCTTCTTCTAGAACAGAGGTTGGCAAACTACAGTATTTGGACTGCAAAGCCTAAAATATTTACCATCTGGCTCTTTACAGAAAAAGTTTTCCAAGCCCCGTTCTAGAACATAAAACGTGGTGGTTGTTATAGGTAGACTAAGGGTTCTCATCATGAGGTTGAAAGGGGTAGCCTTCAGGAGGTCAGTAAACCCTCTGAAATTGGGTGCAAGTTTTGGTTTATGATGCAAATGTGCATTTTTGGAGAGCAAAAGGGCAGGCTTGGTCTATTGTGTTTACCACTGTATCTCCTCTTCCTAAAACAGTGCCAGATACATAGATGCTCAGCAGATATCAATTGAATAAGTTATTGAGGAGGGGGATGCTGAAGAGACAGGCAAGAGCTGGATGAAGGAAGTCTTTGCAGGGTTTTATTCCCAGAGCAGTGGGGGGAGAAGGGAGGGTTCTGTGCGGAGAGGCGTGATATCACCTGGGTTATGTTTCTAAAAGAACACCCCGGCTGCTGTTTGGAAAATGGAGAGTCAGCCCAGATATAAGAGAGACCAGTGAGAAGTCTCAAGTCTAGCCCCATCAAGAGATGGCGGCTTGAACCGAGTAGACTTGGAAGGTGAAACTGACAGGACTTGCTGAAGTGTGGGTGACGTTTCAGAGAACAGAGGTGACCCTGCTGTTGTTACCCTGAGCCTCTGGGTGGAAATGGTGGAGAAATTAAGAGCCGTGATAAACATTCTCAGCGAGTTTTTTCTAATGATTATTAAATGCCTGGTTGTTTTTAATAGTAGGTTATATTTAATTTCTACCAACAGGAAATTGTTTAATTTCAAATATGAAATGGCAATAGTTGTATCCCACCTGACAGTATACATCAGTATACCACGCTGCCCTACTCTTAATGTGTAAATGCCTGCTTTTGATATTTTGGGCCAACTCAGAAGTCAATGTCTACTTCTGATTTGCTGTAAATTGTGTGTCGCAGCCTCAAAGGTGCTATGGAAACCCCACCACAAATTACCCCAACACAGCGAAACATCTTCAGAGCCGGCAAGTGGTCCAGGGCTGGCGCCCTCTCTAGCACCATGACTGCTTCACGCTGTCTACCCTGATATTGAAACTGTGCCAGTGATGGTTTTATAAACCAGGGCCCTCTTCCTATTTCTGTCTTTTCTTTCCCCCTCATTCTCCTGCCCTCTGAGCCATGTAGGTCTTTCCTTACCCGGCAACAGAGGCCTTCAGATATTACACATAGAGCAAGTTGAATACCTCGCAGGCACCGAGGTGGAGGTGCTGTGCAGATGGGTAGAGGCGAAGCTCTCTGAGGGGTGGGCCCTCGTGCACTTTCTCTGTACCCTTCACAGCTCCCAGCACAGCACTGGGAACATAACCAGATACACTCATTCAGTGCCGTTTGCTGCTGTGTGTGTGAAGCAAATGCTCAACTCCGACAGTGCATTCACCTATTGGGCTTAGGCAAGGGGACGGTTTTTTGTTCAGTTGTACACTCATGGGGTCACGCAGGTGCCAGGCGTGCAGGAGGTGCTTAATACATTTTTGTTCAACTGTTGAAATCTGACTGTGGAAAACGACGTACCCAGTTTTTATATTATGAGATGCGCTGTGTAGGGAGTAAGGATGGATGAATGGAGATGACCTAGTATCCTTGACAGGTTAGAGGGGGAAGAAAATCAGTGGATTTATTTTCCAATCTTCAGCTGAGCCTGCCTTGGGCTAGGAATGGGGTCCCTGGCTGAGGTGAAGTTAAAATGTATCTCCTCCTGCTGTTTTCTCCAACTTCCATCGGCAAATCTTGAATGAATGAAGGCACAGACTTAGGAATGAATGCAGAGTTATCATAAAGGTTAAATGAAATATTTCGAAAGTACTTAGAACTGTGCTTGCTATGTAGAAAAATGCAACATAAATGATAGAGAGTGAGAAAAGCTCTGTCTACACCAGACAGCATCTGCCAACAGCTACAGCCTTGGATCCAGAGAAACAAAGGGTCTAAGAAACAGCCACATCACAGAGGAATCCCCCAAGCCCTAAGCACCCGTGCGCAATGCCTTGAGCTTAGATTCCTGTGTTTTCACTCTCCCTTCTTCTCCATAGGATCATGGGAAACCACCTTGACCTTCTCTTAAGAATGGTGCTCATGGCCAGTCCCGCGCTTGGAATTTCTTCCTGCTTCTTCGATGGTTGGAGAGCCGTATATCGTTTCTGCAACCTCACCCAAGTCCCCCAGGTCCCCAACACCACCAAGAGTCTCCTGCTCAGCTTCAACTACATCAGGACAGTCACAACCGCATCCTTCCCCTTCCTGGAGCAGCTGCAGCTGCTGGAGCTCGGGACTCAGTTTACCCCCTTGACCATTGACAAAGAAGCCTTCCAAAATCTGCCCAATCTCAGAATCTTGGACCTGGGCAAAAGTCAGATAGACTTCTTGCACCCAGATGCTTTTCAGAAACTGCCCCATCTCTTCGAACTTCGACTGTTTTACTGTGGTCTCTCCAGTGCTGTATTAAAAGATGGTTATTTCAGAAATTTGGGGTCTTTGACTCGCTTGGACCTATCCAAAAATCAGATTCAGAGTCTTTACCTTCATCGTTCATTCCGGGAATTGAATTCCTTGAAGTCCATCGATCTTTCCCTCAACCAAATAACCACTGTTTGTGAACACGACCTCAAACCCCTCCAAGGAAAAACACTCTCCTTTTTAAGCCTTGCTGATAACACCCTGTACAGCAGGGTCTCAGTGGACTGGGGGAAGTGTCTGAACCCATTCAGAAACATGGTCCTGGGAACCCTAGATGTTTCTGGCAATGGCTGGGCAGTGGACATCACAAGAAACTTCAGCAATGCCATCAATGGAAGCCAGATTTTCTCTTTGGTTCTTACCTATCACGTGATGGGTTCTGGGTTTGGCTTCAATAACATCAAAGACCCTGACCAGCACACCTTTGTCGGCCTGGCCGGAAGCTCAGTGATACAGCTGGACCTTTCACATGGGTTTATCTTCTCCCTGAACTTCCAACTCTTTGAGACGCTCAAGGAGTTGAAGGTTCTGAATCTCGCCTACAACAAGATAAACAATATTGCAGACAAAGCGTTTTATGGACTCGACAACCTCCAAGTTCTCAATATATCACATAACCTTCTGGGGGAATTGTATAATTCTAATTTCTATGGACTACCTAAGGTAGCCTATATTGATCTGCAAAAGAATCACATCGGGATCATTCAGGACAAAACATTCAGATTCCTGGAAAAATTAAACACCTTGGATCTCCGGGATAATGCTCTTAAAACTATTTCTTTTCTTCCAAGCATACCTAATATCTTCTTGAGTGGCAATAAACTGGCTACTTTGCCAAACATCGCACTTACAGCTAACTTCATCACCTTATCAGAGAATAGGCTGGAAAATCTCGATAATCTCTACTTCCTTCTCCAGGTACCTCATCTCCAGATTCTCATTTTAAATCAAAATCGCTTTTCCTTTTGTAACCAAGACCATGCCCCTTCAGAGAACCTCAGCTTAGAAGAGCTTTTCCTTGCAGAAAATATGTTGCAGCTCGCCTGGGAAGCCGGGTTCTGCTGGGATGTTTTTAAAGGGCTTTCCCATCTCCGAGTCCTATATTTGAATAAAAACTACCTGAATTTCCTTCCACCAGGAGTATTTCGTCATCTGACTGCACTGAGGGGACTCAGCCTCAAGGACAACAGGCTGACCGTTCTTTTTCCTGGTGACTTACCTGCTAATTTAGAGGTCCTGGATATATCCAGAAACCAGCTCCTCTCTCCTGATCCTGATTTATTTGCATCGCTGAGTGCCGTGGACATAACTCATAACAAGTTCATCTGTGAGTGTGAACTTAGCACTTTTATCAATTGGCTCAATCAAACCAACGTCACAATATTTGGCTCTCCGGCAGACATATACTGCATGTACCCGAGCTCCATGGCTGGGACTTCCCTCTACTCTCTTTCCACGGAAGATTGTGATGAAGAGGAAGTTTTAGAGTCCCTAAAGTTTTCCCTTTTCACCTTCTTCACTCTCACTTTGACTCTGTTCCTCGTGGCCATCCTCATTGTTACGAAGCTTCGGGGGTTTTGTTTCATCTGTTATAAGAAAATCCAGAGACTGGTGTTCAAGGACCCCATCAAGGGAAGAGAATCAGAGACGTACAAATACGATGCCTATTTGTGCTTCAGTAGCAAAGACTTTGAATGGGTGCAGAATGCTTTGCTCAAACACCTGGATGCCCAGTACAGCGACCGAAACAGATTTAACCTGTGCTTTGAAGAGAGAGACTTTTTGCCCGGGGAAAACCATATCGCCAACATCCAGGATGCCCTGTGGAGCAGCAGAAAGGTTGTCTGTCTCGTGAGCAGACACTTCCTTAGAGACGGGTGGTGCCTCGAAGCCTTCAGTTACGCCCAGAGCAGGTGCTTAGCTGACCTCAGTGGCATCCTCATCATGGTGGTGGTGGGGCCCCTGTCCCAGTACCAGCTGATGAAACATCCCTCCATCCGAGGATTCGTCCAGAAACAGCAGTACTTGAGGTGGCCTGAGGATCTCCAGGATGTTGGCTGGTTTCTCAACAAACTCTCTCAGCTCATTCTAAATAAGGAAAAGGAAAGGAAGAAAGACAATGACATTCAGTTGCAAAGTGTAACCACCATTTCTTAGTCAAAGGAGCACTTTTCCACTTATCTCAAGCCACAAGCAACTCTTCCCTTTTTATTTCCACTAAGTTACCATTTGGGGTCCTTTATGAAGTTGTTATTTTCCTACGATGAGAACCACATAAATCTCTTGATTTTCATAGCAACAAGACGTTGTTTCACTGATCTCTAAATGCAAAGTAATAGATCTAGAAAATTGCGAGTGCCCGCAACGGTTCCCACTCTCCATCGATTTCCTTTCAGACCCGGTAACACTGTTCTCTCCTTTTGCATCGACTACGGGATATATCCTAGTCGTGGGAAGGGCACCTTGGGAGAAGTTACAGATGGCCGACACCCTTTCTCCAGTGTTCAGTTCCAGAAGGGGCTGCTCGGTGATTCTGAGGCCTCTGTACATGGAAGAACAACATTAAGTAGAAAACAGAGAGAAAGAGGTGTGCTTCCTACTATAACCATGGGAACAATGCCACTGCTCAGTGTAGGTCACTCTCAGTCTCAAGGATAAGTGGTGGCTCCAAAGAAGCTGGGTTGAGAATAACTAGATCTCTTAGGGCCATATTGCTCCTCTTCTTCTCACCTTTTGGGTCTAACCCTAGTGGGCCGTGAATATTCTTTTTGGCTTGCAACCTTTCTTTTGGGCTGGCTTTCAAGAACCTCCGTGACTTAGCAACAACCTATTTCAGCTTTATTTCCCCCTATATCTCATTTATCAACCACTCAGTCTGTTGCAGAAAGAACTTGTACTTGGACCAAGAACCTGGTTTGAGTTCAGATTCTGCTGCTCATGAGCTGTGTGACCTCGAGCACGTTACACACCCTCGCTGGGCCTGTTTTCTTATCTGTAGGTGTGATTGCCTCTACCTCACAGAAGGTGCCATGAAAGTTAAATCGACGAGGGATGTCAGGGCATCTCCGATCTTATCCCTTCTTTTTCTTTTTTTTTCCACATCTTTATTGGTTTCCTTTGCTGTGCAAAAGCTTTGAAGTTTCATTAGGTCCCACTTGTTTATTTTTGTTCTTATTTCCATTTCTCTAGGAGGTGGATCAAAAAGGATCTTGCTGTGATTTATGTCATAGAGTGTTCTGCCTATGTTTTCCTCTAAGAGTTTTATAGTGTCTGGCCTTACGGTTAGGTCTTTAATCCATTTTGAGTTTATTTTTGTGTATGGTGTTAGGGAATGTTCTAATTTCATTCTTTTACATGGAGCTTCCAGTTTTCCCAGCACTACTTATTGAAGAGGCTGTCTTTTCTCCATTGTATATTCTTGCCTCTTTTATCAAAAATAAGTTGACCATATTGTGTGGGTTTATCTCTGTGCTTTCTATCCTGTTGCATTGATCTATATTTCTGTTTTTCTGCCAGTACCATACTGTCTTGATTACTATAGCTTTGTAGTATAGTCTGAAGTCAGGGGGCCTGATTCCTCCAGCTCTGTTTTTCTTTCTCAAGATTGCTTTGGCTATTTGGGGCCTTTTGTGTTTCCATACAAATTGTGAACTTTTTTGTTCTAGTTCTGTGAAAAATGCCAGTGGTAGCTTGATAGGGATTGCATTGAATCTGTAGATTGCTTTTGGTAGTATAGTCATTTTCACAATGTTGATTCTTCCAATCCAAGAACATGGTATATCTCTCCATCTGTTTGTATCATCTTTAATTTGTTTCATCAGTGTCTTATAGTTTTCTACATACAGGTCTTTTGTCTTCTTAGGTAGGTATATTCCTAGGTATTTTATTCTTTTTGTTGCAATGGTAAATGGGAGTGTTTCCTTAATTTCACTTTCAGAATTTTCATCATTAGTGTATAGGAATGCCAGAGATTTCTGTGCATTAATTTTGTATCCTGCTACTTTACTAAATTCATTGATTAGCTCTAGTAGTTTTCTGGTGGCATTTTTAGGATTCTCTGTATAGTATCATGTCATCTGCAAACAGTGACAGCTTCTTTTCCAATTTGGATTCCTTTTATTTCTTTTTCTTCTCTGATTGCTGTGGCTAAAACTTCCAAAACAATGTTGAATAATAGTGGTGAGTGTGAGCAACCTTGTCTTGTTCCTGATCTTAGTGGAAATGGTTTCAGTTTTTCACCATTGAGGACGACGTTGGCTGTGGGTTTGTCATATATGGCCTTTATTATGTTGAGGTAAGTTCCCTCTATGCCTACTTTCTGAAGGGTTTTTATCATAAATGGGTGTTGAATTTTGTTGAAAGCTTTTTCTGCATCTATTGAGATGATCATATGGTTTTTATCTTCAATTTGTTAATATGGTGTATCACATTGATTGATTTGCGTATATTGAAGAATCCTTGCATTCCTGGCATAAACCCCAGTTGATCATGGTGTATGATCCTTTTAATGTGCTGTTGGATTCTGTTTGCTAGTATTTTGTTGAGGATTTTTGCATCTATGTTCACCAGTGATATTGGCCTGTAGTTTTCTTTCTTTGTGACATCTTTGTCTGGTTTTGGTATCAGGGTGATGGTGGCCTCGTAGAATGAGTTTAGGAGTGTTCCTCCCTCTGCTATGTTTTGGAAGAGTTTGAGAAGGATAGGTGTTAGCTCTTCTCTAAATATTTGATAGAATTCTCCTGTGAAGCCATCTGGTCCTGGACTTTCGTTTGTTAGAAGGTTTTTAATCACAGTTTCAATTTCAGTGCTTGTGTTTGGTCTGTTTATATTTTCTATTTCTTCCTGGTTCAATCTTGGAAGGTTGTACTTTTCTAAGAATTTGTCCAATTCTTCCAGGTTGTCCAGTTTATTGGCATATATTTACTTGTAGTAATCTCTCATGATCCTTTGTATTTCTGCAGTGTCAATTGTTACTTCTCCTCTTTCATTTCTAATTCTATTGATTTGAATCTTCTCCCTTTTTTGCGTGATGAGTCTGGCTAATGGTTTATCAATTTTGTTTATCTTCTCAAAGAACCAGCTTTTAGTTTTATTGATCTTTGCTATTGTTTCCTTCATTTCTTGTTCATTTATTTCTGATTTGATCTTTATGATTTCTTTCCTTGTGCTAACTCTGGGTATTTTTTGTTCTTCTTTCTCTAATTGCTTTAGGTGTAAGGTTAGGTTGTTTATTTAAGATGTTTCTTGTTTCTTAAGGTAGGCTTGGATTGCTATAAACTTCCCTCTTAGAACTGCTTTTGCTGCATCCCATATGTTTTGGATCATCATGTTTTCATTGTCATTTGTCTCTAGGTATTTTTTGATTTCCTCTTTGATTTCTTCAGTGATCTCTTGGTTATTAAGTAGTGTATTGTTTAGCCTCCATGTGTTTGTATTTTTTACAGATTTTTCCCTGTAATTGATATCTAGTCTCATAGCGTTGTGGTCAGGAAAGATACTTGATGTGATTTCAATTTTCTTAAATTTACTGAGGCTTGATTTGTGACCCAAGATATGATCTATCCTGGAGAATGTTCCATGAGCACTTGAGAAGAAATTGTATTATGTTGATTTTGGATGGAATGTCATATAAATATCAATTAAGTCCATCTTGTTTAATGTATCATTTAAAGGTTATGTTTCCTTATTTATTTTCATTTTGAATGATCTGTCCATTGGTGAAAGTGGAGTGTTAAAGTCCCCTACTATGATTGTGTTACTTTGGTTTCCACTTTTATGGCTGTTAGCATTTGCCTTATGTACTGAGGTACTCCTATGTTGGGTGCATAAATGTTTACAATTGTTATATCATCTTCTTGGATTGATCCCTTGATCATTATGTAGTGTGCTTCTTTGTCTCTTGTACTAGTCTTTATTTTAATGTCTATTTTGCCTGGGATGAGAATTGCTACTCCAGCTTTCTTTTGATTTCCATTTGCATGGAATATCTTTTTCCATCCCCTCACTTTCAGTCTGTATGTGTCCCTAGGTCTGAAGTGGGTGTCTTGTAGACAGCATATATACGGGTCTTGTTTTTGTATTCATTCAGCCAGCCTATGTCTTTTGGTTGGAGCATTTAATCCACTTACATTTAAGATAATTATCGATATGTATATTCCTATTACCATTTTCTTAATTGTTTTGGGTTTGTTATTGTAGGTCTTTTCCTTCTCTTGTGTTTCCTGCTGAGAGAAGTTCCTTTAGCATTTGTTATAAAGCTGGTTTGGTGGTGCTGAATTCTCTTAGCTTTTGCTTGTCTGTAAAGGTTTTTTCTATCGAATCTGAATGAGATCCTTGCTGGGTAGCGTAATCTTGGTTGTAGGTTTTTCCTTTTCATCACTTTAAATATATCCTGCCACTCCCTTCTGTCTTGCAGAGTTTTTGCTGAAAGATCATCTGTTAACCTTATGGGGATTCCCTTATATGTTTTTGTTATTTTTCCCTTGCTGCTTTTAATATTTTTTCTTTGTGTTTAATTTTTGATAGTTTGATTAACATGTGTCTGACATGTCTCTCTTTGGGTTTATCCTATATGGTACTCTCTGTGCTTCCTGGACTTGATTGACTATTTCTTTTCCCATGTTAGGGAAGTTTTCGACTATAATCTCTTCAGATATTTTCTCAGACCCTTTCTCTTTCTCTTCTTTCTCCCCTATAATTTGAATGTTGGTGCATTTAACATTGTCCCAGAGGTCTCTGAGACTGTCCTCAATTCTTTTCATTCTTCTTTCTTTTATCTGCTCCCTGGCAGTTATTTCCACCATTCTATCTTACAGCTCACTTATCCATTCTTCTGCTTCAGTTATTCTGCTATTGATTCCTTCTAGAGTATTTTTAATTTCAATAATTGTGTTGTTCATCACTGTTTGCTTGCTCCCTAGTTTTTCTAGATCCTTGTTAAATGTTTCTTGTATTTTCTCCTTTCTGTTTCCGAGATTTTGGATCATCTTTACTATCATTACTCTGAATTATTTTTCAGGTAGGTTGCCTATTTCATCTTCATTTATTTGGTCTTGTAGGTTTTTACCTTGCTCCTTCATCTATAACATATTTTTTTGTTGTTTCATTTTATTTACTTAGTTGTTTGTTTGTTTTTATGGGTGGTGCTATATTCCTGTCTTACTGGTTGTTTGACCTGAGATGTCCAGCACTGGAGTTTGCAGGCAGGTGGATAGAGCTGGGTCTTGGTGCTGAGATGAGGACCTCCAGGCAGCCTCACTCCAATTGATATTCCTTGGGGTCTGAGGTTCTCTGTTAGTCCAGCGGTTTGGACTTGGAGCTCCCACCACAGGAGCTGGTGCCTGACCTCTGACCTGGGATCCAAGATCCCGCAAGCTTCATGGCACAGTTTTAAAAAAAAAGAAAGAAAGAAAGGTAGAAGCAGTACAATATCAAAGAATAAAAAACAAAATAAAATTAGAAAGACAAAAAATATATTAGGAAAAATAAAACTATAATTGAAACAAGGTAAAATAAAACCACAACAGAAAAAGGAAAAAATAAAGGGTGGGGGGCGGCGGGGGAACAAGCCAAAAGGAGAGAACAATAACGAAGTAAAAAGAATAAAATAAAATGGAAAAATAAAAGATTTATTGGGAAAAATAAAAATATAAAATAATCAACAGCGATGAATCAACAAGCTAAAACAGAACCCCAATCTAAAAGAGGAAAAAACACAAACAAAAAAAAGCCTTGGCTATGGGGGCAGAGCTTAGGCAGGGTGGAACTTAGGCAGGGGCAGGGTTTAGAGTGGGGCAAGACCTAGGTGGGTGGGGGGGGCATGATGCTTGAGTGTGGGGTGGGGTCTAGGCTCAAGACCTATACAGCCAGAAAAGGCCTTGGGGGTGGGACCTAGGTGGGGCAACCTTCAAGCATGGGGCAGGGCCTCTGCTTAGGACCTGCCTGGGATTGGAGAGGCAGTGTGTGGAAAGGAGGGCCTCTGGAGTGTGGAGTTTCGGAGTTTGGATGTAGGGCCCTGGGTGAGGGTGTGTGGGTGGGGTTTAGGCCCAGCGCGTTGGAGGGGGTCTCAGAGGGGGTCTCCAAATGTAGAGGTGGGGCCCTGGGTTGGAGTGTAAGGGTGGGGCTTGGGACCTGCACAGGAGGAGGGAGGCTCCGAGAGCAGAGGATTGGCCCCGGAACCCAACAGGCTCCCCGGTGTCCAAGTGGACAGCACTGCCACTTTCCCTTCCGTTCCTGTATGCCTCCCACACGGTCTCCCCATGGGTCTCCCCCATCACCACTGGACCCCTAACCGTGGGTGAGTCCTCTGGGTGTAGGGACGTCTTCCCTCCCCCAGCCATTCTGGTTCTGGAGGTCCGGCCTTTACTTTTGCTCCCCCTTCCCTGCCTCCCACTCCCTCAGGACCCGCATGGCTGGAGGGGGCCTCGGTGGGCAGAGGATCAGGCCCAGAATCTCAGCAGGTTCCTGGAGGTCCAAGTGGTCAGGGGAAACCTCCCTTTTGCTCCTCTGCCCTCCCCATGGTCCCCCAATTTCCCCCTTCGGGTGTGGAAATCCCTTCCCCTCCCCCAGCCGCCCCTCAGGGTCACCCGTCCTGTCTGGCCTCCACTACTTCTCTCTCCCTTCACTCCCCCCACACCCCACATCCTACCCGGTCACTGGGGGTTCCTCCCGTCCCCTTAGGTGTCCGTGGTCCCTCACCGGTGCCTGATAGGTGCCCTAGTTGTGCGGAGACGTGAATTCCACGTCCTCCTAGTCCGCCATCTTGACTCCGCTCCCTGTACCTTTCCGATCTTTTCCTTAGTCACCCTAATGGCCATGAGAGGGAACCCACACCCAGGGGCCTTCTGGAGGCAGTCGTGATTTCTTAGAAGTTGTATTTTTTTTATCTTAAAAGAAACCTATATATTTTTTGTATTTTTTCATGTTTATTTTAATATAGAAATGTATTTCTGTAAAAGAATTAAGAAAATTTAAACCAAGGAAGGTGTGCCAAAGTTACCCCCGGCTTCCCAAACAGCTTCCTCCAAATCCAATCCAGCTTGGGACTCAGTATTTCACATGACACTCACTTCCCTCGCTGTGCCCGCCCCCCATCCTAACTCCAGCACACACACACACACACACACACACACACACACTACCTGTTGTCATCCCAACTTCTTGGGGCCCCTCTGATCCATAAGACTGAGCCTGTCCTGCAGCCATTGTTCTTTATTCTTTGAACAATGCTTGCACCCATTAGCCTTGTTCTTATGCACACACACACACACACACACACACACACACACACACACACACACACTCTGTCCTTTCCTTCTGGAATGTTCTCCCATCACTGCAGTCCATGCTACATGCTCTTCAAAATCCAGCCCGCCAAGCCTCCTTGGATGCCTCCAACCCAAATCCTGTCTCCGTTTTGTGCAAACTTTTGGCGCTGTATCCATTCTTTTAAAACAAGCTCTTACTACTTCCTGCTTCCTCTGAGAGTTGTGAGCTTGTCTGGCCACTCACCCCTCTGGACTATAAGCTCCGTGAGAAAAGGTCCTTTCTTCCGTGTCCCACCCTCACTGGCCATAACAGATCACATATGGTTTCCAGACCACGTGAGACTTTCCCATCTACACTTGTCCATGCTGCTTCCTCCCCCTGGGATTCCTTTTTTCCATACCCACCCCCCACCCCATGTCTGCCTGGTGAATTTCCTAGCACCACTGCTCATTCCTTGTGACCTCACAGATTTCTGTCACTGATATATAACATTGTGTTGTACCAAAGTGTGTATGGGTATGCAGAGTCTACCTAGACTGTGACCCCTGATGGCAGGGACCTCGTCTTGTCACCTTTGTATCCTGAGCCCAGTATGCTGCCTGGGCAATAGCATATGCTTAATAAATGCCTGGTGAATGGATGAAGCACATTGCAAAGTCTCCCTGGTGTCAAAGCTGCTACTATTAGATGCTCCTGGGACATGCAGGGCAGGGGCCAGGAGAGCTGGACATCCACATGGGTGCTGAAGGGGTGGGAGATCACAGACTCCAAGAAACCTACTGACCTTTGTTTCAAATGATGGGGCATGGGTAGAGCTCCTCGACTGGCAGCCAGGAGTTGGGTAGGATGGAGGGATGGAGAGATGGAGGGATAGGAAAGGAAAACAGAGTGAAGAAGTTCCTCAGGAACCTCATACTAAGAAATTCAGTAAAACAAAAACCAACAGCAAAGTATTGCTGCCAGTAACAGTTACAGTCACAAACTCAGAAGAGGGCAGCAAGGCCACTTTGTCTCAGTGTGATCTTTCCTGCCCGACCTGCTCAAAAGCCATGGTTCTCCCCAAGCTGCAGGAGCATGGGCAGTGCAGACACTGATGAAATCTCCCCATCAGAACCTCCTGTAAGGACAGGACCCCGGAGGAAGGAGCTGGGGGGCTCGGAGGCAGGTAGCTCTACATCCAGCATCACCCTTGCTTTGGGTGACCTTCACTTGGACTCTTTTCTCCAAACCAAACCTAGGACGTGTGAAATGACATGTGCACGTGTATGTATAGGGAACAGTAAGTTGCAACACAGGTAACTCTTGACTTCTGAAAGGAGTCTATCCCACAGCCTTTTCTAATCCTCTTACTTAAACACAAATGAAACACATTGGAAAAGCACCTTTGGACATTTCCATACAGAGCTGATGCAGGACCTGTTCACATAATACATCCCAGCCACCAGAGAATTCAACACACCACTCTAATTTATTCTAAAACGCCTCTTTTCTGGCAAAGACCCAAAACTTCCTTAGGTTCTTTTCATTCATCTTCTCTTCCATCACCAGGCTCAGCAGTTGGAATTCTTTTTGAGGCTATTTTGCCAAGTCTCACTGTTGGCATGTATGGCAACAGAAAAGACTAGCAGTCCCTCCTTGAGATGTGGGTACTGGGGGGGGGTCCCAGCAATTCAGAGTCAGGCCTCAGTAAATTGATCAATTCCGTACAGCATTGTCCTTCGGGGGTCACTCCTAAATAGAAGGAAGTATTCGGTGTAAGAATGGTGAGAGCTTGCTGTCTTTGGAATTGAGACTATCCTGTCCATTTTACAATATTGATTGGGGCTGCGGAAGACTTCAAAGAGATTCTCACTCATCATCTCAAATATAACTCACTCTGAAATTTTCTTGTGGGCCCCATGAATCTGCGGTGAATACCATTTAGATAGCTTAATATAATGTAAAGTAAATGTGGCTGAGAGCTTGAAATTATGAAATAACTATATTGCGAGGATACAAGGATGTGGAGTACAAGTGTAGGATAGATAAATGCTCACCTCCCACAATATAAAATCAATATAAAGTGTCTAGAATGTTAAATCAAGAAATTGCACTCAGAGTGTGAATGTGGAAATATGAAAATGTCAGAGGAAAGAACTAGACAAATTCATGGTGATTGCCTGAGGGAGTTTTGCCCAATTCTTCCGTAGGGGACATCTAGAAAATCTGGAGAAACTGTGTTTTAAATCTACTTAAAGGCATTGGAGAACTATAAGGCAGTAAACAGAGTGAAGATACAGGAGAAAGATGTGGATCGATTGAAATCAAGAGACTAATTAATTAATTAATGTGATTAAGACCTTATTCACCAAAAAGGACCATCAATGAGCAAATAGGCAAATGAGAGTATGGAAGGATACATGTATCTGAAAAGGATTCTCATAGCCAAGATGTGAAAACCCTCCTACAGATCAATAAGAAAAAGACAACACGAAAGAAAAGTGAACAAGAGACTTAAGAATTTCACAGAAGTATATCCAATGTCCAAAAGCAGATGAAAAGATATTCAATCTCCTTTAGTCATCAGGGAAGTGCAAATGAAAACCACACTGCCATACCACACCCCAGAATGGCTAAAGTCAAGATGACTGACAGTATCAAGTACTGGCAAGGATGTGGAGCGCTTGAAACTCTCATATATTATTGGTGAGAATGTAAATTGGTGTACTTTAAAAAACAGTCCATTGATATCTACCAAAGTTGGGTGCACATGTGTCCTGTGACGCAGCAATTCTACTCATAGATAGAAATCCATGCACATATGCAACAGAAGACAAAAATGTTATGGCAGCCTTCTGTGCAGTAGCCAACAGTGGAAACAACCCACATATCCATCAGCCATAAAATGCATAAGTAAATTGTGGTCACTGAAAACGCCACAGAAATGGCAATTAACCAATTAAAGCTACATGCAGCAACATGAGTGAATCTCACAAAATATTAAGTCAAAGAAGTGAGACGTAACTATGTCAGATACTGAGTGGTTCCATTTTTTAGAAATTTCAAGGAGGCGAAGCTCATGAATGATGATAGGGAGGGTGATGGTTACCTTTGGGGAGAAGGGAGGGGAGTGTTGGGGGGAGGGTGTCCCCAAAGCTGGTTATGTTCCGTTTCTTGACTTGGGTGATGATATGGGTGTGTCCACTTTGTGACAATACATTTTATCTGTAGCAACGAATTTGTTCACTTTTCTGTATGGTATTATTCTTCAATTAAAAAAAACAAAACAAAACGCTAAACACCCTATCTTCATCGTAGCTGGCCTCTGGTCTAAGTGTGTTTCCTTGTTCAGCCTCAACCAAAGGAAAAACACAGGTGATTGTGCTGGGGTGGGGGGTGGGGGCGGAGCTTAGGGAGATCAAAGGGGGTTGGGGTGAGACACGGGGCTGCAAACCTCTCATTATGAGTCTTTGGTATTATTTAATGTTCAACTCTGTGCAGACATTTCATTAATAATACTTTGATGTATACAGAATACACAGTCAACTTATACGTGTATAAAATGGAGATGATAACTTCTGCCTTTGGCAGAAGACAGAGAAAATAGAATTAGCCAGAATTTAAAAATTAAAGCACCATCAAAGAAAAACAACATTCTTTCAACAGGCGAATATACATGATATTCACATGTACAGGTGAATATATGTCATATGTACATTACATACACATCACAATATATATAAGGTCTTGTTCAATTTTATTTTTCTTAAGATTAAAGAAACTTTCCATCTATTTTGCTTAGCATTCAAATATTTTATTTCTCCATGGCCACAATAACTTCCATTTAGACAGGCCTGTTAAGAAATTAAACATTTGTATTATCCAGACAATTCCACAGAAGGAACTCGCTAAGGCTCTGTGGCCCTCTCGGGCCCCACGGGTCTAGGCAAGTATGACAAGGCGGCTTTATTCCTGAAACTTGGGGACCTGCTCCAACAGGCCGCAAATTATGTTTCTTTTCCCAGCACAGACCCTGCACTTCTGCGGGCCCATGTTTTCCTGTCTCCTCCCCAGAAAGGTCACCTCACTCAGACGTGATAAAAATCAATGACATCGTGTCTCTTCGGGGACCCAGCCCCTTCAGGAAGCAGGTGCTTTGGTGGACTGGAAACGGGCAGTTTTCTGCTGCGTCGACCTGGGTTTTCCGCTCAAGCAGCCCTCCGGGCCTAACACTTGAGGCCGCTTTCATGGTTTTTCCAATGACCTTGGCCATTTATGGGCTCCCAGCTCTTTCCCCAGCTGCAGCTCTGTTGTGGAGCCAGCGTCTTCCAGGCCTGCAGGAGCCTGGCAGGATTTGCAGTGTTTCTGCGCGCTGGTCCATGTGAAAACAAGAGAGCCTTTTTTGGAGAGGGGGCCAGGACTCACCACTGCTTCTTCTAGGGTAGACTTTCAGGGTTAGTGTCCAACAAAGGAGGGAAAGCTGGTGTGGGCGTCCCTGGCTGGAGAAGACGCCGCCTCTAGGCTTCCTCAGCCTGCAGCCCTCAGATGAGCTTGGGGCAGGAGTTCCCACCTACGGTCATCCCACTCCCCACGCAGAGACAACCACAGGAAGCCCTCAGCTTGGCATCCGAAGACTGAGTTACAGTCCGAGCTGTGCGTCCTTTCACTGCTTGGAGCTTCAGGGTTTGGTTTGTTGTTGTGTTTTTTTCCCCAGGATTCAACGGTACATAGAAACAAGTAGCACAGTCCTAGCACAAGATAAATGCACGTTAACACTCTGTGGGTGACAGAGACCAGGCTACATTGTGTAAGTTGACCATCCAGGTGTCCTTCGCTCCTTGGATCTGCCTTCCACTCCTCTAGTCTGGAAGCTCCATTGCTTGTCCTTGGAGTGAAATTGACCTCTTTGGAGGTCTAGGCAACTGGCTCTGGAAATCTGAGAAGGAAATTCACTGGGCTGTTTCTGTTTTTTTTAATATACAATAAAATGGACAGATCGTAAGTGTATACTTCAATGTATTTTTTAATTTTTAATAATATTTGGTTATCCACTCAGTTATTTTTTTTATTGGAGTACAGTTGATTTACAATGTCATGTTAGTTTCAGGTGTACAGCAAAGTGATTCAGTTATACATATATATATATTCTTTTTCAGATTCTTTTCCATCATAGGTTATTACAAGATATCAGGTATAGTCCCCTGTGCTATACAGTAGGTCCCTGTGGTTTATTCAATACATTTTAATAATTGTCTATACCCATGTCATTACTACCTCAGTCAAGACGTAGAGTATTTACATCACTCTGGGAAGTGCCTACTTACTTTTTTTTTTTGCCAGTACCCATCCTGCCCCAACTCAGATAACCAGTCATGATTTCCATCAACATAGGTTAATTTCACCTGTTCCTGAACTTCGGGTAAAGGGAATCAGTAGTCAATCTTTCACTCCCTTGATGTCTCAGCATCCCATTCCATCCCCTGTCACTTGAGCATCACTCTCGCTTGAATAGGGAAGCCCTTGGCCCAGGTGCTGTAGGTGACCAGCGAGGAGGTCTGGAAGGCTGATAGGGTTCTTGGGCCTGTGGAACTGGGCTTCAGGCGGGCAGAGCCCTGTTGTACCACACTCGCCCTGTAGTAGGTCAGGACCCAAGTCTGACTCCAGGATGTAGGGTGTCTGCAGGGTCTGCCCATCCCCTGAGTCCTCCCCCACCTTCCTCTGCCCATAACTTTGGGTAGAGACAGAAGGAGAAGACACAATTCCTGTCTCCATCACTGCCATCCTTCATCCAGCCCTTTGTCAGAACTGTTGCAAAATGCTTGGGCTGGTTGAGTTTCTGCAACAGAGAGAGGTGGTCAAACCTCTCACTCGTGGACTCAGATTGACCTGGTTTTGAATCCCAATTGTCTCACCAATTAGATTTGTGATTTTGGGCGAGTCAATGAACTCTTCTGAGTTGAGGTTCCCTCATTTGTATTATAAGGCTAATAACAGAGTTTCATCAGTCTTACTTGCAATAATCCAAGTACTTGGCATCTACTACAAGTGCAACAATCTCTAGTGATGATCACTAGGTCTCTAGCTTCATCCCCATCTGAGATGCCTATTGACATTCACCCGTCGGTGGTGTCTGCTACTGGGAAGAGCTGTGCCCTCTTCCTGGGAATGGAGCTGAGTCGGCTCCCTTGGGATGGTCCAGGGGGCAGCCCTTCGGCCCACAGAGGACAGCAACAAACCAATGAGCCAAGTGTGCTCACTCATCTGCTCTGTAATATATATTTTTTAATTTATTTATTTAATTTATATATTTTTGGCCACATTGGGTCTTCATTGCTGCATGCGGGCTTTCTCTAGTTGCAGCGAGCAGGGGCTACTCTTCGTTGCAGTGCACAGGCTTCTCATTGCGGTGGCTTCTCATTGTGGTGGCTTCTCGTTGCAGAGCACAGGCTCTAGGCGCATGGGCTTCAGTAGTTGCAGCGTGTGGGCTCAGTAGTTGCGGCTTGCGGACTGTAGAGTGCAGGCTCAGTAGTTGTGGCGCACGGGCTTAGTTGCTCTGCAGCATGTGGGATCTTCCTGGACCAGGGATAGAACCCGTGTGGACTCCTAACCACTACACCACCAGGGAAGCCCTGCTCTGTAATTTTTAAATGTGTTTATTTATATTTATTTTTTATTTTTTGCTGTATGCGGGCCTCTCACTGTTGTGGCCTCTCCCATTGTGGAGCACAGGGTCCAGATGCACAGGCTCAGCAGCCATGGCTCACGGGCCCAGCCGCTCCGCGGCATGTGGGATCTTCCCGGACCAGGGCATGAACCTGCGTCCCCTGCATCAGCAGGCGGACTCTCAACCACTGCGCCACCAGGGAAGCCCTTAAATGTGTTTATCTTTGCATTAAGGGAGTTGATGCCATTTTTTTAATCTTGAAATTTTCTGCATATGTAATGATTCACCCCTGCATATATTGTGTCTTTAGGTAAAAACAATGCCCTTTCAATGGTGTTATCAGCCCTGCTCTCAGACTCCAGGGAAGCCTCATGGCAGGTCAATGTTTACAATTAGAATGTACGTATCTGCCTCTTTACACAGTTACCCCTTGTGTGAATTCTAGGATTTCAGGTCTGATGAAGGAAAAAGGCATGACCACGAGGTGGCAGTGACACACAACGAGCTTTATTTGGATGGTACTTGGACAGGTTACCTGGAAGGGAGAGTCCCTCAGAGCAGCAGAGCTTCCAGGGACAGAGGCTCAGGGCCACCACCCAGAAGGTGGGAGGCCAAGGGCACTCCCAGGGGAGAGGGGGAATCAAGAGGGGATCACATGTCTACATGAGGTCACTCAGCAGCGTAGTGCGGAGTCTCTAGGTCAGAGAGCTCCAAAGGGCAGTCACGGTTTAGGGTCTTTTATAGACCTGGGGTTTGTCTTTATCTATGGACAGCAGATGCTGGGTGCTATTTCATGACTTATGGGTTATGCAAAGCAGGTAGGCCCTAAATGGGTAAAAAACATACTTATTTGGGCTATATCTAAACCCACTGCAGAATGTGTGTATATATATATATATATATATATATATATATCTGAATCCCTTTACTGTACAGAACATTGTAAATCAACTATACTTGAATAAAATAAGTTTTTTAAAAAGCCATTTGATGTGTAAAAAATTGACTTTAGTGCAGGTAGGCATGAAGAAATCAACAACATAGGAGCCAATACACAAGGGCCACTCTTTAACTCATTTATACAACATACCCCTAAAGAAAATAGTAGACGGAACGCAAGACCTATTTGCCTGGCCTCCTTAAGTTGTTTCATAGTCTCTACCACCATGACATTTAATGTGGACGAGCCCTAGTGGCTGCCCAGTAAAGTTAAAAACTATTGCCCAAATCCTGAGCTCTCAGGAAAACACAGTAATAGAAAAAGCAGCAATAGAATCTAAGCTTCCCCAGACCCCTAGGGATAGGATCGCCATCACCAGGGTCACCGTCTACACAAGAAGCTCTTAGGCTCCTCCCAAGGGTCAGAACAGACCCAAAGTTTCAGGGCGTCAACAATACATGCGTCACAACCTCAGCTGACAAAGGACTTGCTTCATTGGCAGGTTTATCATTATTTCCGTGAAGCAGATGACAATGTATTTGGCCAACAGACATCTTGTTCAATGGATTTCCAAGTTGGTTATAAAAACAAAAGTGAAATGATGCATCATATCTAAGATGTCACTGATTATAAGATACTCCTTTATTTGATGTGTCACTAATACAATTTTTAAAACTTCCATTTAAATAATGGCCATTGAGTGTATTATGCATCCTGATTGCTCAGTGTTAAGTATGAAAAAAATGTGTTTTGGAATTGATGAGATGCAGCAGTACAAAGTATTCCCTTGTGGATGAGCCCACACACATCCTCCCATTCAGTACCACCCGTGGTGACAGAGGTCTTTTAAAAAATTATTATTTTGTATTTCTTTAACTTTCATTGAAATATAGTTGATTTACAATGTTGTGTTAGTTTCAGGTGTACAGCAAAGTGATTCCGTTTTATATATATATATAAAAAGAAACTTCCATGACCCACTCCCAGCCCAGAGTTCAGACTTTGTCTTGAGAACAAAGTTGTGTCACTGAAGGGTTTTAAACAAGAAGGGACGTGACTAGACTAGTATTTTGAAGAAATAGTCCTGCTGCAGTAAGGAAAAGGGGTGGAAAGATACAACCTGAGGACATAGGATTTTAGTTCATAGACTTTTAAAAAATTTAAATTAAAAAAAAAATTGGTAGGAACTCAGGAATGAGGGCAGAGGAAATGAGGTCCCAGCAAGTGGGACCCCAGAACTTTGACATGAGCTGAAGGTCGGCGGCTGCTCTGGGATTGTGGAGTGAAGCAAGAGGGACAGCCACACAGGCTGGGTTGTCTAAGAGACCGTCCACGTGAAGGGCCCAACAAAAACCACTTTGGGCCTCAGTTTTCCCATCTGTAAAATTGGGATAATTCTAGTTCTGAGCTCACAGTACACTTGTACACAGCACAAGTGTACTGTGAGCACCTGGTACACAGTAGGCACTCATTACATGTTCACTGTTATTATTTCAACACCAAGGGGCTACCGCTGGGGTCAGTGAGAAGCAGGCAGGTTGAGGCTCGTGGATTGGAGGTTGAGCTGAGGCTCTCTTGGTTAGTGCTGGGCCCCCTTCTCTGAAGGCACAAAGGAGCCATTAAGCGGATGGGATTTGCCCTGATGGGAGGGATTTGAACTTGACCAAAGCAGAAGAGGAGTCAAGATGACCCCCAGGACTCTGGAGCCATTCTCTGATCACAGAGTGAAGAGTGGGCTGTGGATAAGATAACTTAGAATCAGAGGACCTGATACTGGAGGGATCCAGGGGGTTTCTGGAGCTTAAGGAAGAGAACTAAGGTACAGATACAATTTTGGGCATCATCAGTACCAAAGGAGAAGTTGAAGAAAAGAGTGGAAGAGTGTGGACAGTGAGTGACCCCAGGGTCAAGGACAGGGCCGTGGATAACACTGATATTTAAGGGGCAAGTAGAAGAGATGCTGGGAGAGAGGACTAAGGAGTAGGTGGGAGTAGACCAGGGAAGAGCAGTAGCATGGAAGCCAGGGGGCTGGTTCTAAAAGTGGAGACACATCAGGCAACTGTGTGGTGGATGGATGGTTGTGTAGGTAGGTGGATGGAAGGATGAATGGATGCATGGATGTGTAGGTAGGTGGATGGATGCATGGATGAGTGGATGTGTAGGTAGGTGGGTAGATGGATGAAAGGATGAATGGATGGATGAATGGATGTGTAAGTGGGTGGATGGATGGATGAATAGGTGATTGGGTGACTGGCTGGCTGGCTAGGTAGTTCAGTGGATGTGTAGGTAGGTGGGTGGATGGACAGATGGATGAGTGGATGGGCAGATGGATGGTTGGATGGTCATTGTCAAATGCTACATGAAAATCCCATAATAAAATAAACAAACAACAAGGACCTACTGTATAGCACAGGGAACTATAGTCAATATCTTATAATAACTTATAATGGAAACAAGCTGAAAAAGAATATATAAAAAGTTCATATATATATATATATATATATATATATATATATATATATGAGAATCACTTTGCTATACACCTAAAAGACTGTAAATCAACTATACTTCAATTTTTTAAAAATCCCATAAGAGGAGGCCTGGCTGTGGCTATGTAGATGTCACTGATGAACTCAGAGCAGTGTCAGGAAACCACACAGCAGTTGTTTGGGGAATGACTAGCGGGTGAGAGAGTGTAGATCACTCTAGCAAGCAACTTGGCTGTGAAAGGCAGAAAATATGTAGTGTGTTTTGGAGGGAGATGTGGCAAAGAGAAGGTTTTTGTTCAGTTTTAAGATGGAAGAGCCTTGAGGGTGTTGACATGCTCATGGAAAGAAGACCCAGTAGGGGAGGGAGCGCTGAGGACCCAGGAGAAATAGGAGGCCCGTGGTTGGAGGTGGGGAAGAAAATGGGCAGGGGGGAGGTAGGCGGAGGGGAGGGAGAAGGAGGGGGGGCCTGGGGGGGCGGGGAATAAATTGGGGGAGAGGGGAAGGACCAGGCAAACTAATAAACCTCTATGCAAATGTCCATGGCTGTACTTACAGATAAGGCCATAAGGATACTTTTGAACTTGGAAGAAACAGAAATCAGATACAAATAGGATAAAACTCACAGTCTTCACAGAGCTGACTCCTTCCCTGTGTCAGTAAAAAGCATTTAAGCCGTTTTGCATTTAGGCTTCTAACCCATCCCTTTTAGCACACAGCAAATTTATTCATGGCTGAACTGACTCCTTGATTTATGTATTTTTAAGAAACGTTCTTCATCAGTATTTTCAAAGACTATCATGTGCGCCTGTGTGTATAATTTCATCTTGTTGAAAGTTTCAGCTGAGAAAATGAAGCCATGCAAATTCGTAATGGAAAGAAGTGTTCACTTCTCATAATAATCTGGATGTGGAGGGGAACAGGCCATGGATCTGTTATGTGTTTTATATGTGTTTGTCAGACAGCAGCAAAATTGACATTACAGCCAACACTGAGGAATTCTTTTACGCCCCCTCTGCAGCTCCCTCTTCGTTAATTGAAGCTAACTTTCATGGAATCGTTTTTCCTTGAAGTGTTCCACAATCTGATTCAGTCCTGGAGTGAAGCTTTTGGGGGAGAAAGTGAGCTAAAATTTCTTCAACTGTTTTTGACCGATGGGATGTTGGAAAATACACACGCACGCACACACACACCACACACACACACATACACACACATTCTTCTTTAAAATAGAGGGAAAAAAAAGCACTGACCTATATTTACCCTCAGGTACCTCACTAACAGTGGGACATTAGTAAACTCCAAGCTTGGCAAGGCTGGGGGTGACATCTTTGAAGAGGCAAACCCAGCTGGCTCAAAGGAAAAAGGCCACAGACATCACAAAATTTTAAATCCTGCATCTGAGCCTACAGAGGAAACATTTCCTACCCAGAATTTCAGCAAACCTCATCACGGGAGCCCCACTAAAAAGCTTCAGGGACGTTGCCAATTGCCATATCTTTTCATTAAGAACAAGCCTGAAAAAAAGATGAAAGAGAAAAAAGCAAAGCAACATTTTTCACCCAGCACCACGGGAAAGTGACAAACTCCAAAGCCTGTCTTCAAAGACCTAAGCTCCGGCACACACCTTAGCTGACTCTGGAGACAATGGCAAGAGTTTTTCTGGACCGATGTGGATATTTGAAACCTGCATTTGAAGGCACAAACAGTAAACCCCAGGCACTGGGAAGCTGACGAGTGAGCTCATGAAAAGAGTAAGGAGGCCAGTAGATTTGATTCCCCCAAAGTGTGCCTAAAAATTCAAACAGAGTGGAGCTCCTATTAAAAAATGGCTCGGCTACATCCAAGGACAAACTGTGAGGACAGCACACTAACAAGGAAAAGTCAGACTTCACCGGGTCGGTCTGTAAGGGATGTCCTAGTCCTACCCAACCTGGGGCTGGAGGAGCTTCCTCTCTCCCCTTATGTGTAGGGTTGGAATGAGCTACACCCCGAGGAAAGGAAAGGCCAGGAAGCACATGGAACGTGGGGTTTGGGATCAGAGGACCGAGGTTCAAAGCCCAGCTCTAATAATGACTTGGATTCTCCAAGACTCAGGGTTTTTTTTGCAGGGCTGTTGTGAAGCCTGGTACATAGTACGTGTTCAATAAACAGCTGAATGTAGGAGTAACAGGAGCAGAAGCCCCAGAGCTACACGTTCTGCCTCTGCTATTTACTTCTTGCTCTTCAGGGAGCCCCACGTTCTTTGAGCCTCAGTGTTCTCATCTGTGAAATGGAAATGACAATGATGATGATGATGGCTGCTTTCTCTAAAATATACTCCTTGGCTCCCATATGTTTCCAGATGGTTCCTGGGGCAGCTCCCTCTCCCAGAGTTAGAGATCAACGAATAAGTACACAAAAGAATTTGTAAGCAGAAAAGTACTATCACAATGTTAGTTTATTTTTATTATCGCTCCACGGTACATGAAAACAATGTGTAAAACACACTGCATGGGTATTCATACATTCCCAATGATGGGAATGTGCTGAGAGCAGTCTCCCTCTCCCAGCAAGCCCATAGCAGGGCTCTCTGCCTCCTGGTTTGAATAGGGGCAGCCCAGAGCCCTCAGCAGTGCCGAGTCTCCTAAGCAGCAGAGGTGGCAATCACTGTCACTGGCCCGTGATTGGCCTACTGGCAGCACCGCTGACCGGCAACCAGGGGCTCTCAAGTGCCTGATCTGCAGGGACTTCCCTAGTGGTCCAGTGGCTATGACTCTGCACTCCCCATGCAGGGGGTCAGGGTTCGATCACTGGTCAGGAAACTAGATCCCTCATGCCGCAACTGAGAGTTCGCATGCCACAACTAAATATCCCGCACCCCGCAACTAAAGATCCCACATGCCACAACTAAGACCCGGCGAGGCCAGATAAAAAAATAAAATACATTAAAAAAAAAAAAAAGACTGGGCTTCCCTGGTGGCACAGTGGTTGAGAGTCCTCCTGCCGATGCAGGGGACACGGGTTCGTGCCCCGGTCCGGGAAGATCCCACATGCCGCGGAGCGGCTGGGCCCGTGAGCCATGGCCGCTGCACCTGCGCGTCGGGAGCCTGTGCTCCGCAACGGGAGAGGCCACAGCAGTGAGAGGCCCGCGTACCGAAAAAAAAAAAAAAAGACTTGGGGGCTTCCCTGGAGGCGCAGTGTTGAGAATCTGCCTGCTAATGCAGGGAACACGGGTTCGAGCCCTGGTCTGGGAGGATCCCACATGCCGCAGAGCAACTAGGCCCGTGAGCCACAACTACTGAGCCTGCACGTCTGGAGCCTATGCTCCGCAACAAGAGAGGCCACGATAGTGAGAGGCCTGCTCACCGCGATGAAGAGTGGCCCCCGCTTGCCACAACTAGAGAAAGCCCTTGCACAGAAACGAAGACGCAACACAGTCAAAATAAATAAATTAATTAATAAATTCCTACCCCCAACATCTTCTTAAAAAAAAAAAAAAGACTTGATTTGCTGGGACAGCATCAAAGAGGGCCCCCCACCCTTCCCCCACCACCCTTCCTGACCTCGTGCTAGCCTCTGGCTCCAGCTGTCCTTGCACACCCCTCCGCTCACAACGCGGCCCTGCTCCAGCTCCAGATTTGTACCCGCCGAGAGTCTAGACAGCCCATATGTCCTCCCACGCGGCCCGAAGCAAAGCCTGTGTCAGCGGGTCTGGCGGCCTTGAACCCGTTGTTCTCCTGACTGTTCCAATCCATCTCGAACACGTTGTCCCTGAAACCATTATCATTCCTTTCAAACAGAATTTATTAAGTGGGAAGGGATTCTGGGAGACTATCAGGCAAATTCCAACGCTTTGGCGCCTGAAGCAAACGGCCCCTCCGAGCCTGGTTTAGATCTGCCTGGGGTGCCAAACGCTTCTCTGGCTCCTTTGCCTGAGGGCGGGCCTGAGATCAAAGGGAGCGGCAGCCACAGACCCTCGTAAACACAGGGCTCTTCTAGTAACTTCCAAACCCTGCCAACATTGGTGAGAAGGGAGAAATCTGAAGAAGACCTTGGGAGGAGCCGCTCCCAAGCTGTGAGGGTCACTCTTCCCACCAACATTCTAGGCACTGGGCCTGCATCTGGGGAGCCGGGGGTGTGCATGCACCCGGCGCTGCATTAATGCTGGTATAAAGGGGCATGAGGTGGGTCGGCCTTCCAGAGGTCTACAGTTTATAGAAGCATGCTTTGAGCACCTGCTGTGTGCAGGGCATATATTAAGCACCCTGGGGTGGGGTGAGGGAGAAACAGAACTGACTCGTGTTTGCATCTGGACGTGTGCACAAGAACCAGCCAGGAAGTAAGGCTAACAGCTAGTGGGATGGTCGTGGTGGGAATGGTGTGGATGATCCGTTTACTGTAATGTGGGTGTTTTGGCTGCAACAAAGGCAGCTCAGCTGTGCAGGGCAGAGGGCCGTGAACTGGTCTGAGAATGAGCAGGATCTAGATTTATTGGGGCTCTCCCTGAGCTGCTCAGCAGTGCTTGCCCTTGCCCTTGAGCCAATCTGGGTGTCCTCACACTGCATCCCCAAATGGAACTCCAATCTAGGGATAAATAAGGTAACACTTGCTAAAGTTTTCCAAAGGAGATGGAAGAGAAGTTTATCTCACACTCAAAGAGCAAAACCTTCCCCCAAACTGTTTCTTTCCACAGGGCTCTGATCTTTGTCAGGGTTTCTGTTGCTACTGGAGCTGCCTTATCCATCCTTTACATCCCCCCAAATCTCCTCCTCTCTGCTCTCCGAGCTTCCAAGCCATCTTCCAGCTCAGAATTTCCATTCAGAAATCCATTCCCTTCAGCTTTCAGATGCTTTAGCACGAGGAAGAGCCCAGTGACTGTCTGACCAGAACTACATACTGTTACGGGCTGAACTGTGTCCCCTGCAAAGTTCGTATGTTGAGGTCCTCAAGCCCAATTCCTCAGAATGTGACCTTATTTGGAGAGAGGGTCTTTAGAAAGGCAATCAGGTTAAAACAAGGTCATTAAGGTGGGTCCTAATCCAATATGACTGGTGTCCTTATAAAAAGGGGAAATTTGGAGACAGGCAGGAATATGGGAAGAATGCCATGTGGAGAGACACAGGGAGAATACGGCATCTGCAAGCCAAGGAGAGAGGCCTGCAACAGATGCTCCCTCCCAGCCCTCAGAAGGAACCAACCCTGCTGACACCCCAATCCTGGCCTTCCAGCCTCCAGAACCCTGAGATGATACATTCCTGTTGTTTAAGCCCCTCCCCACCCACGCTGCCTGCCATACTTTGTTACAGCAACCCTGGCGAATTAATCCACCTCTCCAGGAGCCCCTGGCTGAGTGGGGCTTCAGCTCATCCTGCTGCAGAGGAGAGGAGTAAAGCAGGCATCCCAGCAAGGGGACCCAGCAAAAGCCAATGCCTGGGGACAGAGCATCCAGGGAGGCCAGTGGCCTGGCTCTGGGGGAGGGTTGGTGATGACGAGCATCAGAGAACAAGGCGGCCAGGCCAGGCCAAAGGAGAAGGGGGCTGGGCTGTGGAACTCAGATGTGAAATTTATTGCAATATTCATTCCTTCTTTGTTCCACAGAGGTTGCATGCAGCTGCGTCCAGGTTCTCCAGAGCCGCAGCTCTCTAGAACCCAGGGTTCACTCTGGATATCTTCACGGTAAGTGTGCTGCCTCTGTGCCGCCCCCCAGGGTCACTCTGTCCACCTCGTGCCCGCAGCTCCCGTTCTGAGACATTCAGCTCCGTGCTTACCTTGGCCTTATTCCCTGGTCAGCCTCCCTCCCTTCAGATCGTCATAGGTCCTCTCTGTTCTGTTCCGTGTGTCCCCTGAGCCCCTCTGCTGGGGTCCAATGGCCTGCTGCGCACAGCGGGTGGACCATACGCTGCAGGACGGGGAACGGGAGGGGCTCGGGGCTGGGAGTCAGGAGACAGCCTTTCTGAACTTCAGTTTCCTCATCTATAAAATGGCCTGGCGGACTCCACTGTCTCCCCAGTTTGAATCTCCTAAGGGTCTTTAAGTAATTGTTACCTCTTAATAGAACAGGTATTCTGACAAAAAGTGGGGCAGGAAGGGTGGGGAATGGGGTCTTCTGGTCGCTCTGGGATTCCCCAGCAAGGCAATCCCACAGAAGCCAGGGCTTTCAGGGAAAGTTTTTTTCTGTCTACTGATGGAAGCAGGAAGCAAATGCCCAGGGTCTCCCAAGAGACTGGGGAGTCTCCTCTGGGGTCAGTGCCAGAGAGGAGCCCCTGGCCACCCACCGCGGAGCGTCCCTCTGGCTCATCCTCTGGTGGCCATTCTCCTCATAGCCCCCAGGTGGCGCTGCAGGACCATAGCCCTGAGCCATCCTCAGCCCAAGGTTCCCCCAGAGCCCTTCCTTGGAGAGAAGCCAAGAGGCTAAAGCTTAAACTCGAGGCCTGGCCTTCTTCTAACGCTCCAATGCCTTCTAGAGCCTTTCAAGCAGTTGACCCAAAGGCATCTAGCCTGTCCCTGCCACCTGACGTCAGAAGTGGCAAAGTGCTGAGAGCCCGGCTGCTGGAATCCACACAGGCCAGCACCCAAGGGTCTGAGCCCACCGTCCTGCCATCTGTCCTCCTCCAGAAACCAGACCCACGCGACATCCACAGACACTCGCTTCAGAGAGGAAAACCTCTGTGAGTCTCAAGGTCACAAAAAACAAACAAAAACAGACAAAAACCAAACACCAGCCTTCACAGAGGGAGCCTTCTGGCTGGGAAATCAGCTCACCTCCTCCACCTCCATTCCTCCTGGAATTCCTCCACACTCAAGGGGGGACCCACACTACACCGCACACACACACCACATAAACACATACACACATACACATACCGTGTAAACACATACCCCACACGTACACACTATGCACACACATGCCATACACCAAGTACACACGATACACACACCACGTACCACACACAGAACACACACCCCACACACACATGCACACACTCACCACATACACCACACGCAGCTGCTTCGAAGGGTGATCCCAGAATTGGCCCCTGTGTGACGTTCACGCGGATTTCGAAACAACTGAGTGATCATCCTTCCACGTGAAAGGCCAGCTCATGAGAAGAGCTGGCCAACCCCCTGTTGCATTCACCTGCAGAACTTGCAGTGGGCAGCACAAGTGCAGGCAGAGAAGGACCTGGGAATATTCTAGAAAGTCTGATCCACACACGTTTCCTCGGACCTTTGCTATTTTTGTCAAGGGTTCTAGGCTATTGAAAGGAAAGATCAATGAGGTAATGCAAAGGAGGGGATTAAAGCTGATAGACCCCAAATCACATCTTTTACATTTTAGGTAACCTCTTCGGCCCTAACCCTTGGCTACTAATGAGGGAGAATTTTCTTCCCTTTTCTTGCAGAAGAAGGGCCTGTGTGACCCAGGAACAGTGTTCCTTTCCTCCCAGAGCTCAAGGGCAGGTCACCGTTTGGCATTAACTCAAGAGCAGAGACCAGTGGGACCACTGGAACCCCTAAGGCCAGAGACCTCAGAGGGTCGGCCAGGCCAGCGCTGTGTGAGGGTCAGGGTCAGGCCACCTTCCCTCCAGGCCCATCCGCTGCTCACAACAGTCAAGGTGGTGTGTGAGCCAGAGAGGAAATGCACCTGCGGAGGCCCTCATCCCCCAGGACTGGGCTCCCTACGGATCTTGGAGGCCTAAGGACAGTGCTCAGGGCCAGGACAGTGGTCAATACAGACGTGAGAAGCAAAAGGCGCCGGGCACCTCGTAGGGAACGCAGCTACGGGTCCCCTCCAGCTCCATCTCAGCCCAAAGGCCAAGCAGAGAGAGGGACCAAGGCTCTGCACAAACTCGTTCCTTGAAGCCCAAGTTCCATCCAGGCATCTTGAAGTAGAAACACTCAAAGCCACTTAGACCCACCTAACAAGTTGGTCATTAACTTGATGCCTGGGAAGGTAGGGTTCAACCTGCCAGCCCCTGTTTCTCAACAGTGACAGGGTGTTGTCCCCCAAAAGGAGAATTGCCAGGACTTGCAAGGTGACAACCGTCGCCCAGTACGTTCCAGACAGTTCGCATGAAGGGTGATTAAAGGTGTGAGGAATCTCGAGACTGAGCCTCCTTTACGGATTTGTTCTAGTCCTTCCGGCAGGGGTGATCCAGCTTCTGCTTGAATACTTCTAGGAACAGGAGACTCCCCCTGTTCTAAATCAGCCTGCTCTGTTGTTGAGAGTTGATTCTTCATTCTTCTATTGATGCAAAATCTGCTTTCCAGAAGTTTGACCCACTGGTCCAAATTCCACCTCTGAAGCGCCACAGAAGGGTCTTCTCTTCCCACGAGGCAGGGTGACCCGGAACTTGGTCACTGATCACTGTCTGCAAGGGGGGCGGGGGCGGAGGGACTGTGTGAAGGAGCGAGAGGGGCCACGGCTGCTGGACCAAGGCCACTGGCCACACTCCTTCCTGGGAATCACCCAGAGCCAGCGGCTGGGGTGGAGAGTAGACCTTTACGGATCTCAGATTCTGGGGGTTGAAAGGATCCCAGAGCTGGCAGCCTCAGAGGAGAGGTTCATGGCTCTCGGGGCTGAACCCTCCCATGTGGAAGGGCAGAAGCATTGACGTTTCTGAGACCTGGTGACCCTCGTGCCATGTGTAGACAGTCTCCAAAGAGGGCTTCCGGCAGCCGCCTCCCTACCCGTCTACACATGCTGCCCACTGTCAAGAGGTGGAGGTTTGCTCCCTGCCCCCTGCCCCTGGGCTGGTTCTATAGCCTGCCTTGACCAATGGAAGGCAGCAGAAGTGACCGCGCTAGTTCTAGGCCCAACCTTTAGAAGGCCTGCCGGTTTCCACTGTCTCTCTGGGGAACCCCAGCCACCCTGCAGTAAAGCAGCTCTGACGCGTCTACTCAGTGGTGAGGCCCCCGTGGGGCAGAAGCTTCCGCTCCCCTGTCTCTGGCACACCTGCAGTCGTGTCCACGTACTAGTTCAGCCCAGCCCTGTAGCCCTTGTCCTCTGCTCAGGCCTCTGCCCTCCTCTGTGGCAGCTCTGTAACCCTTCTGCCTGCAGCATGCTGGGCCCGTGTCCGTCGGAGGCATCCCTCCTTCCCTCCTGGGGCCCCCCTCCCTGGCTTCACACGGCCCAGGCCCTGATGGAGAGACAGTGCTGGCAGCCAGGGCAGGGAGATGTCCAGACAAGGTGATGGATTTGATGGATGGAGGCCCAGGTTTCCTGAAGGCCTCCTAAATATTGATACTGTTCCCTCTCTGTCCCTCCCAGCTTCACTGCAGGATCAGCATTTGGGGGGCTGCCAGAGGGAGAAACGAGCATGGGAGGGTGGGAGGGAGAGTCTGAAGGGTGCGTGGCTCTGCGCATTCCATCTCCTCCACGGAGCAGTTACAGACATTACCTCATCTCTCCGAGACCGGTCTCCGGATCTCCAGGATTCGAGGGGAAAGTGACTCCTTTCCTCCCTCCCTGCCCTTCTCACAGCACCAACCCCCATGCGGACCCAGGGAGGCTGGGAAGGCCTGGAAGGGCAGAGTGGGTGGCCCGAGGGTGCTCCTGGGAAAGAGAAGAATCTGCCCGGACCCCTTCCCCTCAGCCCCAGAGAAAGGGTCCCCATGAGCCAGAGCTAGACCCTGCCCCTTGGGGATGTGAGGTGACCCTCTGGACTGGGTTGGCTGCCCGGCATCACCTCGGGCCCCAAGATTTGGTGGCCCCACTTCTCTTTGTCCCTGCACCCTGGCCTTTGTGTCCAGCTTAGCTGTGTGTCTGCGTGGTCCTCTCCACACTGAGTCTATGGCCTTCTCAGGACAAGGGCTCCTATATCCATTTGGGTCTCTCAGAGACCCTTCTGCAGGTGATGTCTTTCATATAATAGTTGCTCAGTAAGTGAGAAGTTAAATGAAATGAAATAATAAATGAAATGAAATAGAGTTTTGTGGAGTGGAGATAATGGGGAAGGACCTTGACCTTCCCTGGAACCCAGAAGATGGACTTCAGGCCAGATGTCTCGTCCACACCCAGCCCCACTGTCCATGACTATGACCAGCAGACACTGCATGAGGCACAGGTGCCCATGGAAGGTCACAGGGGTGCCAGGACACTTGTCCCCACCCACCCTCTGGTTGTGCCGTATGCCCGGGGTCAGGCTGCCCACCACTGCTCCCTGTGGATGCGGAATGGAAGGGAGAGATTTCTAGAACAGAACCCATCTCTTGGGCCGCAATGGTGTCCACTCACTTGGCCTACTGTGGCTTCCCCTCCTTTCACTGCGGCTATTATTAGCACTTCCCACTCATCTGCAAGACCTAAAAGGAATCTTTGGCAACCACATGAAGGGAGGAGGGACGAGAGGAGCTCCGCAGGCCAACTGCTTCTGGAAGTCACTGATCTCCAAACAGGAAGGCTGGTCTTTCCTGTTTAGACATCATGTCTGGCAAGAGGAAGTCAAGACCGAAGTAACAATAATAATTACATAAACCCCCGATACGTTAACATCACTCGTGGATGAAAATGGCTCTGTTTGGGTAGGACCGGCCAAGCCTGTGGGGCACAGCTCTGCTGTGGGCTGCTGTGGTCAGAGCTGTGAGCTGTGGTGTTTGGAAGACTTGACCAGGAAGGGGATCCCTTAGGGACACCCCTGGATGCCCGAGGGACCCTTCAGGACCGAGGAGGGGTAGTGAAGGGGTGTGGGCTTCCTCTCAGCCCGGGTTCAAATCTCAGCCCAGACCATGCCAGCTGGTGAACATCCTGGTTGCTCAGCTTCTCTGGACTCTGAACTGGAGAAAATACCCAATTTCTCTGCGTGCATGGCCCGTACTGCCCATCCCCTTGAATGGCCTTGAGCCAACTGGAAGAAATGCATAGGCTAACGGTGCAAGCTTTATTTAATCTTGAGAGGAGAATGCTTGGATCAAAAAGGGGCAAAGGGACTTGGTTTCCAGCGGGAGAAGCCATCTCCCATGGAGCCATATGTCGTAGACCTGGTCCAGCTCTCCTTGGGAGCTGATTGGCTTCACCCAGTGAAACCCTCATCCCCTTCGTGGGTGCTGATAAGCTAGGCTCTGCCCGGTGCAGTGACTGTCCACACGCAGTCCCACCATGTGTGCTCAGTGCAATTCAACCCCAGACGCATTTGTTGACAGCTGACCCCACGTGTCTGTACACAGTAAGGGAACCAGGAAAAAAGTGGCAATGGTTCCTTGGAATCCAGCACCACCTGGGAGAACCATCGCTTGGCTATTCCTTAGCTACTGAGAGTGGACTTTTCAACAGCATTTAAATGAATGGAGTCCTAGAGGGAATTCTGATTAAATACCTGAAGACACTTCCTGAGCGTGAGGATTGCGCGTGGAGATTTTGTTTCTTTCATTGCTTTGTTTATTTTAGCATGTTTAGCTCCAGCCATGTTTAGGGGAAGAACTAACAAAGAAGGAAACCGAGGCACCTTAGGAAGAAGCGTGTGCCCCCCGCTCCCACAAGCGATTTGCCAAATCCAAGAGCACATCTGGAGAGCTGGGTGATGCCCCATTGCTTCAAGTTAACGTCGTCTCCCGTCTGATCACAGTAAGCAAGTTGGTTCTGCAGGGCTGTCTGGATTTTTTAATCTGATGCTTGTTTTTATTTAACTGTGTCTGAGGTCTTCGTGAGAGACCACAAAGACATCAAACATAGTGTTCCCTAAACCTAAAAGATTGTGAGCAAAAAAGTATGCATGAAAGGCTAATTGTTGAGCTATAAATTTTCAACACACTGCTGATGAACTCAGAACCTCTTAACGACAGTTGAATAAATAAGCCGTGGCCTTTAGAACAGAGGCAGTAACCAAGGCACACGCTTCTCATTTGCCAGCTGCCAGTGCACACGAAGCAACCGCACCCCGCCCGTGTCCCCAGATACGCTGCCCCCGAGCCAAAGACGTGTCACCCGGGCCATGCACAGCCTATGACTGCTTTGTCATCTGCTGTCTTCCCAAGACCACGAAAAGCAAACTATGTCTTTCTAAAGAAAGAAGTGACCACCAAGATGGGGTGCACAGAACTCGCCGCTCCTGTGGCTGAGGTCACCGCTCCAGGTGGGTCGTGGCCACCCCTGGTCACTCAGGCTCCTCTCCACCTGCCTCCACCCACATACCCTCCCAGACCCTGCAGACCGACAGCTTCTTTCCACACACCAGGGACCCTCTGAAGCCAGGAAGTTTGCCGTCCGTCGGCTTCTATTTTGGGAGCTTGGACTTGGCCCTGGAATTTTACAAGCCTAGGAGGAATTGGCGGGACCTTGGTACTTTCCTTTGTCCTTGCCTCCCCTCCCCACAATGCCCTGTCCTGTGTATCCTCAGGATGACAGATGCCCGATATCCCGTACGGTCCCAGGCAGATGTGGGAGAGCCAGCTCCCCACGCTGGCCTGCAGTTGTGGAGGGGGCTAGCTGGGAGAAGCAGGGGCCAAAGCCTGGTGGGGAGGACCTGGGCCACCTTCAACTTTGCAGAAGGCCCCCAATGCGGGGAAAGTCTAAAACTTTGTGATTTTCAGCAGCAAAACTGTATTGCCCAGAGGCGAGCACCACGTCCGTTTCTGAGCTTTTGATACTGAGCAAGGAGACTTGTGAATGAGCCCCTTAGCGGATGCCCTTGTTTTGGGGAATTATAACCCTAACCCTAACAATCTTATCCTCAGCTTAGAGTCCCTTCTGTAGTTTTCCCTCCTCTATTCCAGAGACCGCCAAAAGCTTGCCACTTGGCCAGTTGCTTCATAGTTAAAAAAAAAAAAAAAAACTCTCCTGTATAGCCTTTATGCTCCTAAATGGAAACATAACAACCCAGTCTGCACATCTTGTCTTTGTTCATTTCTCCAGTGTTGGTCCCAAGAACAATGAATAGGAGCCCAGCGTACACTGGTGTGACCAGAGGACTCACCGAAGTCCTCCTCCCAGAGTGAGGGACAAATCAGCACAGAGGTGCAGCCTGCTTCTCCTTTTAGAGCCAAATAAAGACAATTTGGATTCCTTTTAGAACAATTCTTTGCCTCTGCTTGCGTGGGCCCAGAAGCATTGAGGCTCAGTTTCAGAGCGCCCAGCTACTTGCTAAAGAAAATCTGTTCATGATCAGGAAAGATCATCCTTGAAATTGTCATTTGCCAGACAGGAAGCTCCAGTCGCAAACTCTTGTGAAAAATTGACTTCTGGCGAATGAAGTCTGGGTAGCCCCGGTTGGCAAGCCAAGAAGTCCTGGTTTCTGATCTTTTGGGCACCACACAATTTGGTTTTGGGAGATTACCCCTCAGTGCGGGTAGACCAGTAACCCGTGAATTGTCTGTACCCTGCACACTGCCTGGCTCTCACTGAGTATCTGCTGGTTCAGTGTTTGTCACTTGGTACTGAGGGATACCCTCCCCCCTCAGCCACACCACCTCATTTCAGACCAGGGACACTGGTGTTATAAATAAGATTGGGATAACCAGTCTTCTGTAACTTAACCACCAGCTCCTCACAATTTTACTGTCTTTCTTGGGGCTACACGTAGGACCACTTAAGAGACTTGCCAATGCACACATCTGGTCCCAGTCTGTCCAGACTGATTTTTTGTGACATCTTGAGACCTCTCACCACCAGTCACCTTACAGGTTCCCATGCTAAGAATGCCCCCTTCCCCTTTTCCTACCCAGCCTCTGCCCATCCTTCACCCACCTTCTCAACACAATCATTCCTAATCACTCTCAGACCACCATGATCCTTCCCTTCTTAGCTGTTCAAATCTGAATTACCCTTTTGGGACTTATTCATTGATTTAACAAATATTTATTGAGCACCTACTATGTGCTAGGTGCTAGAGATGAAGGATAAGTCAAATGGCCCTACCTTCTTGGGGACCTGCCAAGCTGAAAGACTATCTTCTAATTGTCACTTAGCTTTCCAGGCAGCCTAGCTATAGAGAGAGAACTCAGCAAACCCTTAAATGGTTAAGGATTTCATTCTGGTCTATAGATCAGCCTCTGTGAGTTTGGTTAGTTTGACTCAAGAGACAGAGCCATTCTTGGTGTGCTGACAGCAAAGTTTCTGGACATATGGGGCTGAGAGCCAGACAGAGGGATTATCGAATTCATGAAAAGGAAGCCCCTGTGGGCTTGCCTGAGTTCATCCCGTCTTGTCACTTTGTACCTCCACAAACTGGGCACAGTCATCTCATGACTGTTCGGAAATACAGAGCACACACAGATCACCATGGGGCCTCCTCATTAATGTGCACAGACAGACCCCAGAGCATTCACGCTCTGATGGACTGGACCTGCTTGGGTATCGTCTGCCTTCTGCCCTGCAGGGCCTCCATAGGTGTCTGTTCCTGAGCAAAGAGCTGATAAATGCCTGATTTAGAGCTTAAAAAACCCAGAAGGTTAATTAAAAGGAGAGCGTGCTTTCAATGACTTGAAAACTGTGAGTACAAGGCAATTAAGTTAATCAGTCACACTGTTTTTGTGCTCAAAAGTGTTTTTAATTCAATTACTTCTAATTCTCTGTCTATTAACTCAATAGAAGGAGAAGTTTACAATAATTAACTTGTTCTAAAAAATAAAATTTCAGCCACAGCCTGAGCCGAAACAAGTTAAATCTGAGGGAGGATGTACAGAGAGTCTCTGTGTTGGCCGAGCTTAAAGCTGGTTCCCGCCACTCAATGTGCTAAAATGCGGTGATGCTAATATGGTGATAACGGTGTCGTAATTTTCTATGTGTTCCTGCAAGTCTGTTCATTAGTTGACTGATGTTGATGTTAGCCAATGCTTGGATCTTAGCCATAATCTCTAGGAGTAAATGATTTTTAAAAATCACCGTTGATGGAAATTCTATTTTTTATACAAAATCTTCAGTGCTTCCTCTAACAATGAGTATTGTCCCCTTCTCCACCACCTTGGAATTCCGTCTCCCTCACTTAGTCCAGGTCAGACTCATGTCTACATCACAGATTCTCCTCCAGTACGAAGTGTTGAATAGATGATGCCAGAAGAGGGGGCAGGGCTAGATCTTAGCGCCATTCGGCCACTGCTTATTTTCTTTCTCTTTTTCTCTTATTTTTTAAATTTATTTTTTAATTGAAGTATAGTTGAGTTGATTTACAATGTATAGTTGTATTTACAACTATATAGTATAGTTGATTTACAATGTTGTGTGTTAATTTCGGCTATACAGCAAATTGACTCAGTTATACACATATATACATTCTTTTTCATATTCTTTTCCATTATGGTTTGTCCCAGGATATTGAATATAGTTCCCTGTGCTATATAGTAGGACCTTATTGTTTATCCATCCTGTAAGTAATAGTTTGCATCTACTAATCCCAAACTCCCAGTCCATCCCTCCCCTCCCCTCCCTTCCCCTTGGCAACCACAAGTCTGCTTTCTATGTCTGTGATTCTGTTTCTGTTTCATAGATAGGTTCATTTGTGTCATGTTTTAGATTCCACATCTAAGTGATATCATATGGTATTTGTCTTTCTCTTTCTGACTTACTTCACTTAGTATCATAATCTCTAGTTGCAGCCATGTTGCTGCAAATGGCATTATTTCCTCCTTTTTTATGGCTGAGTAGTACTCCATTGTATACCTGTACCATATCTTCTTTATCCATTCATCTGTTGACAGACATCCTGGGCATATATCCAGACAAAGCTATAATTCAAAAAGATACATGCACCCTTACGTTCATAGCAGCATCAGTCACGATAACCAACACATGGAAACAACCTAAATGTCCATTGACTGACTGTTTATTTCCTTAATGGTATGTTTTATAGCAGCAGGACTGAACAACCTATGTTTGTGTGACTAGGGCAAGGCTGAGGGACTCTTCCATCCATACCCTGTCCCCAATTTCATAGGCCTCCAAGGAGATAGCAAGGAAACCCAGAAGATTCATCCCACCCCCCAAGAGCACAGCGGCATGTCCCAGGAGCGGCCGTTCCTATCTGAACTCCCATCCCAGATGAGCAGGGTCTGCTGCTCCTGCCTGAACTGAGGTTCGCGTGAGGCAGAGCTGACCTTTAGTGGTGCCTCGTGGAGCTAAGGGTGAAGGGCTCGAGAACCAGCTACCGTTCAAGTTTCAGTTTCAAGAGTTCAAGCCAAGGGGTGAAAACAGATCCAGAGTAAAAGTCTAAATTCTACAAGGCAGCTCTGGAGACGAGCTGAAGGCAGTGCCAGGAGAGCGAGCGGGAACAGGGGACCCCCAGGAGCTCTGGGGTACATCACAGGGAGAGGAGCAGCATGGGGCTTGCAGCCTTGTCCTACTGTTTTATTACCCAAGTCGGAAGTAGCCCTGAACCTGGGCCTAGTAGGACATAAGCCAGAGCTTTAGTCTACACCTACAGCTGCCCAGATGTGCACCTTTGTGCACAGCTGCCCTGCTCTCTGGAAAGCCAACATGATTCTCTATGTCCCTCCTGTTCACATTCAAATTGTAGATGCGTGTGTTTCTTCTCCAACACGATTCAGCCTCTCAACAGCAGAGAATATGTTTTATTCATCTCCGTATCAACCTCTCAATATTAACATTTGTCGTGCGTTAATACTTACATTAATGATAAGAAAAAGATGAACAACTCCCCGAGTGCCAGGCACTTGGCTAGGTGTTTATGTTAAGGCTCGCATTGACTTCTCAGAACAGTCCTGGGCCATAAGAATCAACATGTCCATTTCAAAGATGAGAAGACTGAGGGTCAAAGAGGTTGAGCAAGGTAACCAACTCCTCCATCTGGTAAGTGGCAGACCCTGGCTTCAAACCAAATACGTTTCACACTGAAAGCAGGGCTGACTCCACAAAGGAACCTTACATCCGACTCTGGGCAAAAGGATGAGAACCAGACTATCTGGGGAGGTGTGACGGGAAGTTAAAGGACTATGAGTGTTTCGGGGAGAGTCAGAGGAAGTAAGAGTACAGATATTCCCCTGCTCTGAGAAATATCCAGATACAGCATTTGTCAGCAAGACGACAAGCCTCATCTTGTCTGTAGACCCCGCCAGAACTCCCTGCTGCGGCTCCCTCATGATCCTCTTGGAAGCCAGGAAATTGCCCTTTAGCTTCATAGAAGAAGCCTACATACCTGGGAAGCAGGAGGGGTAGAGATGCCCCGGGCCGCACACTGCAGTTGGCCCCAGCCTTGTGAAAGGGGGTCAGCCGTCTCTGCTGAGCAGCTGAGGAGCTCAGAAAGAGGGGCCCTTTAGTCCTCGGGAACCCCTTGTGAAAATAAGAAGAGAATAATGGCTCACGTGCAAGGTAAACCTCCAGCTTGCTTTAATTCTACACGGAAACCCAGCCAGACTCTGGGCACAGAGTGGGCCAGGCCCAGGGATAGACACTCTTACAGCTTGTGACAGGGCTCTAGGGTTGCCTTTCCAGTATTTCACACACACTGCACAACAGCCCTACAAGTTCAGATCACGCATGGAATTGTATCCTCATGTTACAGATGCGGGAAATCAGACTGAGACCCTCCCAAGGTCACACAGCTGATATCTGGACACAAGTCCAAGTCCACCAGTTGCCCCGGCACTCTGCTGGGACAAAGCAAGGAAGGGTGGGACTCGGTGTTGGAATTAGAAAGGTCCTCTGAGGCCATCTAATCCACCCCCACCCGTGCAGGAGTCTCCTGGGCTTTGGGCCAAGAGGCATCGCCCAGCTCCCCTTGCTCGAGGGCGCTAGGCCTGTAGAGTCAGCGTCCGGCAGGACAACACACACCATTTTGGATGGTACCCAATGTCACAACGTTCATCCTCATTTATTCGTTTGGAGCAGGGCTCCACTTGAGGCTCAACTGACTGAGTCGCTCAGAGCTCAGGCCGGACTGCAAAGCTCTGGGAGAGCGAGAGGACAGGCCATGCAGCATTCTGGCAACTAGGCCACATCGACACCCACGCTAGTCTCGCGCTGAGGGCAGCCTCGCTGGTTTGCTTCCAAATCCAGAATCTCCACTGCACGGCCTCTTTGAGGCAGTGGGCGGTGAGGGGCAGGCCTGCTCCTACTATAGATGGAAAAGATCTGCTGCATGTATAAAAGGATTGTACGAATACCCGGAAGACAGGAAGCGCTCCAAGAAATAACAAGAGAAAGCCAATCTAGCGGCATAAAAACAAAGGATATGAATAGGCAAGTCACGGAAGAGGCAATACAAATGGCTAATTAATACGCAAAAATATGCACAACACAAAACAAATTAAATCTCACAATTAGATGCTATTACTCATCAGTTGGCAAAAATCAATGTGTTGGCGAGGATGTGGGAAAATGGGCACTGTCTGCGAGAACGCACGCTCATACAGACCTCTTGAAGTACATTTTAGCTGGATTTATTAAAATTTAAAATATGTGTTGGCTTAGACCTGCACTACCCAATATATAATAGTCACCAGCTACGCGTGCTTAAGTTTAAATGTTAATTAATTAAAATTAAACACAATTACAATGTCACTTCCTCAGTTGCAGTAGCTCCGTGTCAAGTGCTCAAAAGTTAGATGTTGGCAAGTATCTACCATCTTGGATAGTGTGGAATAGAACAGTTTCATCATTGCAGAAAGTTCTATTGGCCAGCACTACCTTAGATGCAGAAATTTCACTTGAAGATGTGAAATCTTTAAGAAATAATAACACATGAACCCACATGCACAAGGGTGTTTCCTGAAACATTGTTTGCAACAAGAGAAACTAGAAAAACTGGAAACCAGGACTACTAAAAAGGGAACGGTTAAATCATGGTCCCTTCGTACTATCCTTAGTAGTTTTCCATTTTACTAGAATAAAGATCTCTCGAATACAGTGTTAGGCAGGGAATTCCCTGGTGGTCCAGTGGTTAAGACTCTGTGCTTCCACTGCAGGGTGTGCAGGTTCAATGCTTGGTCAGGGAACTAAGATCCCACATGATGTGTGATGTGGCCAAAAAAAAATGAAAAATAAAGAAAAAAAAATATAGTGTTAGGCAACAAAAAGCCAATTACAAAATAATAGTAATAACAGTATTATCCCATTTGTATAAAAACTCGTAAAACAAAATTGCATATTTCTGTAAGTTGTTTGATAAAGAATATCGATGACCCAGGATTGGAGGAGAGGGATGGATCTGTCATTAGCACAGAATCTGACACTCACTGGGCTCTGTCCTGGCCCTACTGAATCACACTGGGGTCTAGGCCAGGTCCCCTAAATACTGGGTATCTAAGTGTGAAAGCACCGGTGTGCACAGAGCTGTCACCAGTGCCCTTGGCAGTCACCAGCCCACCACCAACATGACAGCAGCAAAGGCCAGCAGTCCTGAGATCTCAGGGCCCTCCCTGTTGGCACCAGTGTCTCCCGGTGAGAACTGGTGAGCAGTGGGGTGGCAGCAGCCCCCTGGCCAGTCCCCCCAATCCACGGGGCTTCAAGGTTGGCCACAATGTTAAACATCACCACAGGGAGGAGGGCAGATGGCCGTCAGCTCAAGAGCAGGGGCAGACATCTGTTCAGACTCCCAAGAGATTCTGGGGAACTGGAGGACAATTTGAGGTGGGGATGGATTTGGAGTAATTATGCTTCATGACTGTGAACGGTTTTATTCCTAGACCGGTGGGTCAGTCTGCTCAGGCTGCCATAAGAAAACAAAACAGACTGGGTACCTTAAGCCAGCAGTCCCCAAAAATTTTGGCACCAGGGACCAGTTTTGTGAAAGACAATGTTTCTACAGACTGGCGGGGTGTGGGGGGAGGTGGGTGGGCAGGGATGATTTCGGGATGATTCAGGTGCATTACATTTATTGTGCACTTTATTTCTATTATTATTACATTATAATATATAACGAAATGATTATACAACTCACCATAATGCAGAATCAGTGGGAGCCCTGAGCTTGTTTTCCTGCAACTAGATGGTCCCATCTGGGGGTGATGGGAGACAGTGATACCCAAAGTGTGTTGCTTAGGTCCAGTCTACTCCGTAATCTCGTTTTCGTTGCTGTCAATGCAGAAAACCCTGCTTCACAGCCGCATAGCACAGGGAGATCAGCTCGGTGCTTTGTGACCACCTAGAGGGGTGGGATAGGGAGGGTGGGAGGGACGCAAGAGGGAAGAGATATGGGAACATACGTATATGTATAACTGATCATATGTGTATATGTATAACTGATTCACTTTGTTATAAAGCAGAAACTAACACACCATTGTAAAGCAATTATACTCCAATAAAGATGTAAAAAACAAAACAAAACAAAACAAAAACACTGCTTCACAGAGATAGGATGTTGGAAATGGAAGCAGGCTTTCCAGTGCTTTGTGTCAATCTCAGGATATTCCACCTTGACTTTAATCTGGAACGTATGGAGATATGAAGTTGTCTCAAACATAATTTTTAAGGCCACCGTCATTTGCGATCACAAGCAGTTGATCCTCTTCTAGCACGGACAAAGTCGATTCACCTGGCTTATTCACAAATGGGTCATGGATCCATTCCTTCCCAGTTCGGGGGTCTTTTGTGGTTGGGAAGTAATGCTCAAACTCTTCTGAAAGCTGAGATAGGTGACCATGCACCAGCTGGGAGAAAGAAGGTCCTGGCTCAGTCTCTTTCAAAACCTCTGCTAATGATTGAAACATGTCAAAAATCCCAGGGCTCACTCATCACCCCCATAACTCCAGTTTGGCTTCGAATGCAGTCACTTTACCTGCCGACTTGAACACAGTTGTTCTCCCCTGAAGTGACAGATTGAGTTCCTTGAGCAGGTTGAATATGTCGCACAAGTAAGCAAGTTTTGCGATCCATTCTGTGTCACTGAATTGTGCTGCCAGTGGTGACTGTTTTTCTAAAAGAAATCTCTAGAACAGCTCTCGTAACTCAGAAACTCTGGCCAGTGATCTCCCTTTGGAAGCCATCTCACTTCTGTGTATAAGAGAAGGCATGGGTTCTCTGCGTCCATCTCCTCACAGAGCTGCGCGAGCAGACGTGAGTTAAGGGTGTATACTTTAACGTGGATGATAATTTTAATCACATCCTGCAAAACGTTGTCAAGTTCACGTGACATTTTTCGGCTAGCCAGCATTTCTCTATGGATGACCCAGTGCGTCAACTCACATTCAGAAGCGACCTCTTAGACCCGAGTAGTGAAACCAGAAAGCCGTTCAGTCATGGCTGCCGCTCCATCCTTGCATATACTGACACAAGATGACCAATTCAGTTTACCTGATATGTAATCACTCAAAGAGTTGAATAGTTCTGCAGCTGTGGTGTTGGTTGGCAACAAAAGTGCACATAACATATCCGCATGCACATCCTCCTGAAAAATATATTGCACAAAACAAGCATTGTTGCCTTGTTGTCAACATCGGTAGACTTGTCAACCTGGATTGCGTACCACAGTGACTCATTAATCCTCTCTAACAATTGTGCCTCAATATCCTTTGCTATTTCATCAAGTCGTCTAGTTATGGTGCTAGCCAAAAGAGGAACACATGCCACCTTTTGAACTGCAGCCTCTCTTAAAAGATCATAACAAATGTCCCTAGCAGCAGGCAGGATCAACTCTTCACCCATAGTAAAGGGCTTCTTAGCTTTAGCAATGCGATTAGCCACTAAGAATGATGCTTTCAGTGCAGACATATTTGAGGAAGTGGTGGCCTTCAGTAATTGCTTCTGTTCTTCGTGTTCACGATTTTTTCTTTTGAAAAACTCCAAAAGCTTGTGTTTTAATGCAGGGTGATTGGTCTCCATGTGGCAAAGCAGTTTTGAAGCTTTCATGGCTTCGTTGGATAGCCAGTCGCCACATATTATACAAAGCAGGCTTGGAGAATGTGAATCACCTGTTGCAATGAACCTGCAATTTAAGTAGGACTCTTGGTATTTTCTTTTAAATACAGCTTGCTTTTGGTGGGCAGTCTTAGAGTCTTCTGCTGTCTCATCATTGGGTCTTTCCCCCTTTGCAAAGAAGCTCTCTAGCGACATTTGTTTTTCACTCATTTTGGCTAGGGTTAGCTTGTGGGCTTCCCAAAACTGTGACTGAGACAAGCGTGCAGTGCAGGAAAGAGGCACGGACAGAAGTGGTAAATCAAATAATGGGCGGGCCACGCACGGACTAAAATAAGTGTCAGATTCTGACTTTAAGCCTGCCACCAGATGCAGCTGTACAGTTGAAGTACATCAACTCACTTGCCACTATAAAGCCTGCCACCAGATGCAGCTTAATTGTCACTTGCCACTCACTGATAGGGTTTTGATATCAGTCTGCAAGCAACTGATTTATTATGGTCTCTGTGCAGTCAGACCTCTCTGCTAATGATGATCTGTATTTGCAGCCGCCCCCCAGCGCTGGCATCACCTCAGCTCCACCTCAGGTCATCAGGCATTAGATTCTCATAAGAAGCACGCAACCTGGATCCCTTGCGCACGCAGTTCACAGTAGGGTTCGCACTCCTATGAGAATCTAACGTTGCTGCTGATCTGACAGGAGGCGGAGCTCAGGAGGTAACACAAGCCATAGGGAGCAGCTGTAAATACAGATGAAGCTTGGCTCACTTGCCTGCCACTCACCATTGCTGTTTGGCCCAGTTCCTAACAAGCCACGGACCAGTATTGGTCCATGGCCTGGGGGTTGGGAACCCCGGCCTTAAACAATAGAAATTTATTTTCTCACAGTTCCGGAGGCCAGAAGTCAAGATCAAGGTGTCAGCAGGGTTGATTTCTTCTGAGACCTCCTTGGCTTGTAGATGGCTGTCTTCTCCTCTGTCTTCACGTGGTCTTCCCTTTGTACATATCTGTGTGCTTACCTCATTTTCTTATAAAGGCACCAGTCATATTGGAATAGGGTCCACCCTAATGGCCTCATTTTAATTTAATCATCTCTTTAAATGCCCTATCTCCAAACACAGTCACATTCTGAGGAACTGGGGGTTAGGAATTCAACCGTGAGCTTGGGGGAAGTGTACACAGCTCAGACCACAAAACTGGTATTGCCTGGGAAACACCAGTTGCTCATTCAGTCAATCATTTGTTCACTCGAGAAATATTTATGGAGCCTCATCTGTGTGGCAGGCACTGTATTTAGCACTGAGGATACAAAGACGAATGAAACACAGGCTTGCACCTCAAGAAACTTGTAATCAGGAGACGAGTGCACAACTAACTCAATAAAACACAGATCTGCCTTCTTGAGCCCAGCCACCAGCTGTCTGCTGACCTTTTTTCCAAACCACCAACCACCATGGAGCCTCCTAGGCTCAGCTCTGCTTCCCTGCTGGGACACCTGACACTTGAACTCTCTCTCTCTAATGCAAACTCCTTGCCTGAACAAGGACCAGAAATCATCATCCGTGATTCCTCATCCATTCATTCAAGACTCTTCTATTAAGCGCTTATGATAAGCCCTGTTCTGGACGCTCAGAGTTGTAAACAAGCAGACATGTCCCTGATCTCAAGGAGTTTATATTCTAAAATGGGGCAACATACAGGGATCAACAAAACAAATAAGTATAATCTCTGTGTTGAAAATAAAGTCATGCAAGGGGATACAGAGTGATTAGAAGGGCTATTTTAAATGAAGTGGTCACCAATCTGATGAGGTGAATTTTGAGCAGAGAGACCTGGGAGAGTGAGTCCTTCTGGTGAGTGTCTGCAAAGAGCATCGAATTGGGCGGATAAAACAGCAAGTGCTGGGCTTCCCTGGTAGCGCAGTGGTTGAGAGTCCGCCTGCTGACGCAGAGGACACGGGTTCGTGCCCCGGTCCGGGAAGATCCCACATGCCGCGGAGAGGCTCGGCCCGTGAGCCGTGGCCGCTGAGCCTGCGCGTCCGGAGCCTGTGCTCCGCAACGGGAGAGGCCACAACAGTGAGAGGCCCGCGTACCGCAAAAAAACAAACAAACAAACAAAAACAACAACAAGTGCTCAAGGTGAGAGCATGGACTATTTGGGGGAGAGCAAAGAGGCCAGCCTGGCTATCACTGTGTGGGAAGATGTGATCTGGCACTGAACAGAGGAGGCACTCTCCTGCAGGACCTGGTGGGCTCTGGTCAGAAATTGTGCTCTGCTTACTCTGTGGGTGATGAGAGATCATCACAGGATTTTTAAAAATTAATTAATTTATTTTTGGCTGTGTTGGGTCTTTGTTGCTGTGCACGGGCTTTCTCTAGTTGTGGCAAGCGGGGGCTACTCTTCGTTGCTGCACATGGGCTTCTCATTGCGGTAGCTTCTCTTGTTGCAGATCACGTGCTCTAGGCACGTGGGCTTCAGTAGTTGTGGTGTGGCTCACGGCCTCTAGAGTGCTGGCTCACTAGTTGTGGCTCACAGGCTTCGTTGCTCCGTGGCATGTGGGATCTTCCCAGACCAGGGCTCGAACCCTTGTCTCCTGCATTGGCAGGTGGATTCTTAACCACTGCGCCACCAGGGAAGTCCCCGCCACAAGAGTTTGAGTGTGATTGCTCACACTGGCTGTTTGGGGGGGAAATGACAGCAAATGTTGGGCAGCTCTATAAGAATCCAGGGAGAGAAGATGGTGTCCTAGCACTGGAGGTGGTGAGAAGTGATTAGATCAAAGGTAGAGCCAAAAGATAGGACAAATGATTCAGACTTGCCCCCAATTGAGTCTAGAAATGGACAGAAGACATAAAAACAGGGTCAGTCTCTCTCCGTTCAACTTGCTAGTCCAAAATCAGCATCACGAATGGGGCCAATGGTGATGCTTTAGAAAGACACCAATGATGTGATGTCTGATTTTTATTAAATATCATAAGCAAATGAATAAATCACACAGAAACAAAGGTACGGGCACCATCGCAGTGCAAGTGAATTTACTCTGAGTTCAGCCAACGACCAACCCTTTTTCGGATCTGACAGTCAAAATTACTGTGAAGGACCCAGAACAAGGACTGATGTGCCCATCTGACAAATGCGGTCAGAGGGGTAGAGCCGTGTCTATATTCTTCCTAGTGCCACTGGAGAGAGTGCCGTGTTTTGAGAGTCTCTGAAATGGTGACTGTCACAGAACACAAAACCACTTCAACTCACAATTTCTGATCACAAAACTGAATGGTTAGGCCTGAGGTCAAGCACCAGCCCAGCCCAGTTCTACCCATATATGGTCTCTGGACAGTCTGGCCCAGGGGACTGAGCAGTGGGTCAGTAGGCAGCATAGATTCTGGTCCTAGTTCTGCTTTGATTTAATGCTGTGACCCAGTTTCTGCATTTATACAGTGGTAACAGTATCTCCCTTTTCCTTCCTTGCTGGGAGACGAAGGCCCTAGCTATATCCAAGACACTAATGCGGTGTTTGGCAAGACCTAACAGTGCTGATTGGATTGCTGTCTCAGTGCAGGAAAGACAGGATTGTGTAGGGTCAAATGCAATTACTTTACCTTGCACCAGAGAAGTGCTTTCGTCATCAGAGCACTTTCTACCATTATTATGGAGAGAAAGACAAGGATACCCAATGTCACCACTTCCATTTAACACTGTACCATAAGGCAAAAGAAAGAAAAATATAGCAGTTTTTCTGAAAAGAAGTAAAACTGTCTCTATTAGCAGATGACGTGATTGTGTATGTTGAAAGTTCAAAACAATACACAAACCATTAGAATTAATAAGTGGATTTAACAATGTCACTGGATAGAAGGTCAATATAAAAAATTAATTGTATTTCTATATACTAGCAAAAAGAATTGGAAAAGGAAAATTTTTATGGAGGTATAGTTGATTTATAATATTATATAGTTTCAGGTGTACAAAAATACTGATTCAAAAATTCAAAAATGGTCATACTCCATTTAAAGTTATTATAAAATATTGGTTATATTCCCTGTGTTGTACAATACATCCTTGTAGATTATTTATTTTATACATAAGGGTTTGTAACTTTTAATCCTTTATCCCTATCTTGTTCTTCCCTCCGGTAACTACTAGTTTTTCCTCTATATCTGTGAGTCTTTTTATGTTTTGTTATATTCATTCACTTATTTTTTTTAGATTCCACATATAAGTGATATCATGCAGTATTTGTCTTTCTTTATCTGACTTATTTCACTTAGCATAATGCCCTCCAAGTCCATCCATGTTGCTGCAAGTGGCAAGATTTCATTCTTCTTTTATGACTAAGTACTATTCCACTGTATGTATATACCACATCTTCTTTATCCATTCATCTGTTGATGGACCCTTAGGTTACTTTCATATCTTGGCAATTGTAAATAATGCTGCTATGAACATTGGGGAGCATGTGTCTTTTCAAATTAGTCTTTTTGTTTTCTTCGGGTATACACCCAGTAGTGGAATTACTAAATCATATGGTAATGCTATTTTTAGTTTTTTGAGGAACCTCCATACTGTTTTTCACAGTGGCTGCACCAATTTCCATTCCCATCAACAGTGTATGAGGGTTCCCTTTTCTCCACATCCTCACCAACATTTGTTACTTGTGGCCTTTTTGATGATAGCCATTTTGACAGGTGTGAGGTGATATCTCATTGTGGCTTTGATTGGCATTTCTCTGAAGATTTAGTGATGTGGAGCATCTTTTCATGTGCCTGTTCGCTATCTGCATGTCTTCCTTGGAAAAATATCTATTCAGGCCTTCTGCCATTTTTTAATCAGGTTGGTTTTTTGTTTTTGTTTTTGTTTTTTTGATACTGAGTTGAATGAGCTGTTTATATATTTTGTGTATTAACCCCTTATCAGTCATATCATTTACAAAGATTTTCTCCCATTCAGTAGGTTGTCTCTCCATTTTGTCAATGTTTTCCATTGCTGTGCCAAAGCTTTTCAGTTTAATTAGGTTCTATTTGCTTATTTTAGAGTTTGTTTCCTTTGCCTTAGGAGACAGACCCCAAAAAACATTGGTACAATTTGTGTCAGTGTTCTACCTATGTTTTCTTCTAGGGGTTTTATGGTTTTTGGTCTTACATTTAGATCTTTAATCCATTTTGAGTTTACTTTTGTATATGGTGTGAGAAAATGTTCTAATTTCATTCTTTTACATGTATATGTCCAGTTTTCCCGGCATACTTATTGAAGAGAGTGCCTTTTCCCTACTGTATATTTTTGTCTCCTTTGTTGTAGATTACTTGACCATAAGTGCATGGGTTTATTTCCAGGATTTCTATCCTATTTCATTTATCTATATGTCTGTTTTTGTGCCAGTGCCATACTGCTTTGATTACTGTAGCTCTGTAGTATAGTCTGAAGTCAGGGAGTGTGATACCTTCAGCTCTTTCTCAAAATTGTTTTGGCTCTTCAGGACCTTTTGTGTTTCCATGAAATTTTAAAATTGTTTGTTCTACTTCTGTGAAAAATGCCATTGGTAGTTTGATAGGGATTGCACTGAATCAGTAAATTGCCTTAGGTAGTATGGTCATTTAAAAATATTACTGTTTCCATGGGCTTCCCTGGTGGTACAGTGGTTGAGAGTCTGCCTGCCAATGCAGGGGACACGGGTTCGTGCCCCGGTCCAGGAAGATTCCACATGTCGCGGAGTGGCTAGGCCCGTGAGCCATGGCCACTGAGCCTGCGTGTCCAGAGCCTGTGCTCTGCAATGGGAGAGGCCATGACAGTGAGAGGCCTGTGTACCACAAAAATAAATAAATAAAAATAAAAATATTACTGTTTCCAATCTATAAGCACAGTATATCTTTCCATTTTTTAGTGTCATCTTTAATTTCTTTCATCAGTGTCTTATAGTTTTCTGAGTACAGGTCTTTTACCTCCTTAGTTAGATTTATTCCTAGGTATTTTATTATTTTTGATGTGATGGTAAATGAGATTGTTTCCTTAATTTTTCTTTCTGATAGTTCATTGTTAGTGTATAGAAATGCAACAGATTTCTGTATATTAATTTCATATCCTGCAGCTTTACCAAAAACATTGATGAGCTCTAGTAGATTTTTGATCATGTCTTTAGGATTTTCTATGTAGAGTATCATGTCATCTGCAAATAGCAACAGTTTTACTTCTTCCTTTCCAATTTGGATTCCTTTTATTTCTTTTTCTTGTTTGATTGCTGTGGCTAGAATTTCCAATACTATGTCAAATAAAAGTGGTGAGAGTGGGCATCCTTGTCTTCTTCCTGATCTTAGAGGAAACACTTTCAGCTTTTCATAGTTGAGTATGATGTTAGCTGTGGGCTTATCATATATGGCCTTTATAATGTTGAGGTATGTTCCCTCTATACCCATTTTGTGGAGAGTTTTTATCAGAAGTGGACGTCAAAAGCTTTTTCTGTATCTATTGGGTTGATCATATGATATTTTCCTTCAATTTGTTAATGTGGTGTATTACATTGATTTGCAAATATTGAACAAGCCTTGCATCCCTGGGATAAATCCCACTTGATCAAGATGTATGACCCTTTTAATATATTGTTGAATTTGGTTTGCTAATATTTTGTTGAGGATTTTTGCTTCAGTGATTTTGGCCTGTAATTTTCTTTTTGTGTGGGATATCTTTGTCTGGTTTTGGTATTAGGGTGATTCTGGCCTCATAGAATGAGTTTGGAAACATTCCCTCTTCTGTAATTTTTAAAAAATAGTTTGAAAAGAATAGGTGTTAACTCTTCTCTAAATATTTGGTAGAATTCACCTGTGAAGCCATCTGGTCCTGGACTTTTGTTTTTGAGAGTTTATTACTGATTCAATTTCATTACTAGTAATTGGTCTGTTCATATTTTCTATTTCTTCCTGGTTCAGTCTTGGAAGATTGTACATTTCTAGGAATTTGTCCATTTCTTCCAGGTTGTCCATTTCATTGGCGTATCATTGTTCATAGTAATCTCTTATGACCCTTTTGTATTTTGGGGATGTTAGTTGTAAGCTCTCCTTTTTCATTTCTGATTTTATTGATTTGGGCCCTCTTTCTTTTTTTCTCAATGAGTCTGGCTGAAAGTTTATCTGTTTTGTTTGCCTTTTCAAAGAACCAACTCTTAGTTTCATTGATCTTTCTATTATTAGTTTAAGCCTGAGGTAGGCTTAAACTTTGCTATAAATTTCCTTCTTAGAACTGCTTTTGCTGTGTCCCATAGATTTTGCATTTTCATTTTCATTTATCTCCACGTATTTTTTAATTTCTTCAGTGACCCATTGGTTGTTTAGTAGCATATTGTTTAGCCTCTGCATGTTTGTGTTTTTTGCAATTTTTTCTTGTAGCTGATTTCTAGCCTCACAGTGTCATGGTCAGAAAAGATGCTTGATATAATTTCAATTTTCTTAAATTTACTGAGGCTTGTTTTGTGGCCTAGCATGTGGTCTATCCTGCAGAATGTTCCATGTTCACTTGAAAACAATGTGTATTTTGTAGCTTTTGGATGAAATGTTCTATATATATTTATTAAATTCATTTTGTCTAATGTATCATTTAAGGCCAGTGTTTCCTTATTGGTTTTCTATCTTGATGATCTGTCCATTGATATAAGTGGGATGTTAAAGTTCCCTACTATTATTGTGTTACTGTCAATTTCTCCCTTTATGTATGTTAACATTTGCTTTATGTATTTAGGTACTCCTATGTTGGCTGCATATATATTTACAATTGTTATATCTTCTTCTTTAATTGATCCCTTGATCATTATGTAATGTTCTTCTTTGTCTCTTGTTACAGTCTTTGTTTTAATCAATATTTTTAACTGAAGCTTAGTTGATTTACAATGTTGTGTTAATTTTGCTGTAAGGCAAAGTGATTCAGTTTTATATATATATATATATATTTATATATATATTTGCTGTACAGAAAAGTGATTCAGTTACATATATGTATATATTCTTTTGCTGTACAGCAAAATTAACATGGCATAGTAAATATATATATGTTTTCTTATATATACATATATTCTTTTATTATATCTTTTCAATTATGGTTTATCATAAGATATTGAATATAGTTATCTGTGTTATTCAGTAGGACCTTGTTGTTTATCCAACAATCTTTGTTTTAAAGCCTATTTTGTCTGATATAAGTATTGCTACCCTGGCTTTCTTTTGATTTCCATTTGCATGGAATATCTTCTTCTACCCCCTCACTTTCAGTCTGTGTGTGTCTTTAGATCTGAAATCTCTTGTAGGCAGCCTATATATGGGTCTTGTTTTTATATCTATTCAGCCCCTCTATATCTTTTTATTGGAACATTTTTTAAATGTTATTTACATTAATATCAAAAACACATCAGCTATCTAGGAATAAGCTTAACAAAAGATGTGCAAGATCCTTATACTAAAAATCTGCAAAATATTGCAGAAAGAAATTGAAGATCTGAATAAATAAAGATGTATAGCATGTCTGTGAATTGAAAGACTCAATAGTTTCAAGATGCTAATGCTCCCTAACTAGATCTATAGAGCCAATGCAATCACAATCAAACTCCCAGCAAGTTTTTTTAAGAACATGAGAGAAACTGATTTAAAAATTTATATACAAGCTCAAAGGATCTAGATTAATCATGAATGTTCAGGACTTTCCTGATGGTCCAGTGGTTAAGACTCCATGTTTCCAATGCGGGGTGGGTGGGGGGGCAGCGGGTTCTATCTCTGGTCAGAGAACAAAGATCCCACGTGCCGTGCAGTGCAGCCAAAAAAAAAATGTTCAGGAGAAGAAGAACAAAGTTGGTAAGCACATTTCAAAGTGCAGTAATTAATTTCAAAGCTGCAGTAATTAAAAGAGTGTGGTGAAAAGATAGACATATAGACCAATGGAACAGGATGCAGAGTTCAAATATATATATATATATATATATATATATATATATGGTCACTTGGTTTCTGACTGCTATTCAATAGGAAAAAAGAAGGGCCTTTTCTTCTTTTTTAAAAAATAAATTTATGTATCTATTTTTGACTGTGTTGGGTCTTTGTTGCTGTGCATGGGCTTTCTCTAACTGCGGCGAGCGGGGGCTACTCTTCATTGTGGCGCGTGGGCTTCTCATTGTGGTGGCTTCTCTTGTTGCGGAGCACGGGCTCTAGGCATATGGGCTTCAGTAGTTGTGGCACACAGGCTCTAGAGCGCAGGCTCAGTAGTTGTGGTGCATGGGCTTAGTTGCTCCGCGTCATGTGGGAGCTTCCTGGGCTAGGGATCGAGCCCATGTCCCCTGCATTGACAGGAGGATTCTTAACCACTGTGCCACCAGGGAAGTCCCAAGAAGGGTCTTTTCAATAAATAGTGCCAAAACAATTAGATTTTTACAAGAAAAACAACATGAATCTCGGGCTTCCCTGGTGGCGCAGTGGTTGAGAGTCCGCCTGCCGATTCAGGGGACACGGGTTCGTGCCCCGGTCCGGGAAGATCCCACGTGCCGCAGAGCAGCTGGGCCCGTGAGCCATGGCCGCTGAACCTGCGCGTCCGGAGCCTGTGGTCCGCAACGGGAGAGGCCACAACAGTGAGAGGCCCGCGTACAGGAAAAAAAAACCAAAAAAAACATGAATCTCGACCTCCACCTCACACTATATATAAAAATTAATTCAAGATTAATCATAGACCTAATGTCAAAAAATGATAAAACTTCTAGAATAAAATATGAAAGAATATTTCCATGACCTTGAAGCAAAGATTTCTTAAATTAGATGCAAAAAATTAACCACAAAAAAAGTTTGATAAAATGGAATTCAGTGAAATTAAGAGCTTCTGCTTATCAAAAGACACCGTCAGAGCATGAAAAGACAGACCACAGACCAGAAGAAGATTACAAGAATACATATTTTTTAAATGCCTACCACCTAGATTAGCATTTCCCAAACAGTGTTTTAAGGCACACTAACGTTGCATTGGATGTTAATACGTATATTGTATATACGGGATTCCATGTTCAAATATGTGAAAACTTGTGTTAAGCAAAAATAACCCCAAAAGAAGTACTTATTGCAAGACTTCTCAGAGCTTTTTTACATTAAAGTTTTGGGAAAATATATCTTCTCTCTAGTGTGTGTGTAACACAGTTGTTCTGCAAAAGAGTTTCAGAGTTGCTGACTTGGGATAATGCGATTAAGAGTATAACTCGATTCCAGGAACTCAAGGGAGTCATGATTTTGTTAGTGTGTCAGTTGGCTCATTCTGAGAAGCAGACTCCAAGATGGAGTTAGAAGTGCAAGAGGTTTATTGGGGGTGATGTGTGTGAAAGATAAAGGGAGGAAGGAACAACAGTAAGCCTTCCCATTGTGAGGGCTGTGATAGGCAGAGGAGAGGGGGAGGAAAAAGGATGGGGTAGGAAAAGCCCCTGACTGTTGTGCAGCTCCAGGAAGGTCTTGGCCAGCCCAAAGGGGAGCTCTGATGAAAAAGTGCCTTTAGGAGAGTCCCAAGTTGGACAGAAGGAGCCATTCCCTGGGGCCCCTGCCTTGCTCTGTCATTGGCTGGGGGCTGCCTGGGAAGAGTGTGGCATTAGCTCAAACATTACAGCTGGAGGCTCACAGCTGACTGCACAACTCAGAGCTGATTGGCAAGTCCTTTTTTAGAGGGAGATCCAAGTGGCATATTTCCATGGTTCTCACAGGAAGCCTACAAGGTCTTTAGGAAAGATGAACTTTCCTACTACTAAATTCTAAGAAGAAAGCGACATGAGCCTTTTAGAAGGGACAGTGAAAATATAACAGATACAGGAGGAGACATTGGAGCAAGGCATTATTTGGTGGTTTCCTATAGAAGTTGTTTTCAGCTTTCAAATCCATCTTGCCAAGAACCATATTAAATTGAGTGAAGGATTGCCTTGCTATCAGCTAGGGTACATCCTGTAAATGCAGTCCTTGACATCAATTTGGAAAATCCTTCCCACAGATCCTTTAGCACTTTCAAGCACCCTGAAAATACAAAGGCTTACAGAGAGGACTTAAAGGACAGGGTTACTGGCCACATAGGGTCTGGGGCCAACAGTGGCTTCCTGACATCACAGCTAGGGGTTAATAAGTCCATGGGAGCCTCATGGGTTCTCCAGCCCCTCCAGAGTCTCCACTACGTATTCACACATGACCACTCGCTGTTTCCAGCTTCTGAAAGAAAACATCTGGAGTCCAGCCCTCCCACCCATGGGTTCCATCCTCTATCTAATGAAATCTTTCTCTTTCTCCAGGAATATTGTCTCCTTTCCACCTTCTCTTATGTCCCCAAACCATTGTTCCTCAGAATAACAGCTATATTACATGTGGACTGAGTCCTGGGTACATGAGATTATGATGCCTAATGTAACTGATAAAAAAGAATCCTATTAAAAATGCTTTAAATAAAAAGAATGATACAAAAATAGGGAAACAAATGAATACTTGACAAATAAATAGAGCATTTGGAATGGTAACTCGGTATGCTGAATGGAACTTAATTACAGAGGTAAGAGTGTGAAATTTTTAGGAAAATGTATTTGTTTACATGTGGAAGTAATGAACCATGAATCAAAGAACATCTGATTTCTGTTTCAACACCAAATTTCCTAACGTATCCCCCAAATAATATGATTTGCTTATTAGATTTCAAGAATTAATCCCTCAAGAGGGAGGGGATATGGGGATATATGTATATGTATAATTGATTCACTTTGTTGTACAGCAGAAACTAACACAACATTGTAAAGCAATTATACTTCAATAAAGATTTTTTTTTTAAAAAGAATTAATCCAAGTTGGGCTTCCAAATGCACATTTTGGAAAAACTGAATAATAAGGAAAACGCAATAAACTGCAAGTGTTCCTTTGCTGGCAACAGGAAAACCTATCCACAGCTGAAAGGCTCCAAGTAAAGTCCCCAATGGTTCCACCACCCACAAATACTCTTCAGTGTTCTCATGTGGATGTCTTTCCCTTGGGGTCCACCCATACACACATCCAAGCACTCTGGGACACCCCCCCTCCCAGGGGACTTCCTCTTCTATGTGGAAATGTTCCCAGGCGATATGATTTCCTGTCTGTGGACAGGTGGTCATCTTTTGCATATGCAGGACACCAGCTGACCATCCAAGATGATGCCACCTCCCCTGAAGTGTTAGTCTGGAGTCCAGAAGAGTCGTTTCCTCTTGGGGTAGGTAGGGTGCTGAGCAGGGACGACTGGGAAGGGGCATGAGGAAGCCTTTTGGGAGCTGGCAGTGTTGGATGTCTTGATCTGGGCAGTGATTATATCTGTACAATGTCACTGGGCTGTACACTTAAGATTCATGCACTCAAGGTATGTGACTGTCTCAAAAAAAAAAAAGTCAGAAAAGAAAAAAGAAAGAGAATGGGAGGAGATGAATGGGAGATGGCAAGGAAAGACTCTGTTGTGAAAAGTTTTGCTATAACAGGAAGCAAAGAAATGGGTCAGTGGCTGGAGGCAGGTGTAGACTGGGATACAGGAAAGCTGCTTAAAATGGAAGATATTACGGCATGTTGTTATGCAGTTGTAAGGATCTAGGAGGGAGGGGATGCTAATGATGAAGAATGGAATGTGCTCAGTTGCTGCGCAGGGAATCTAGTACAGATATGCTCCACTCCCAGGGTCTGGCCTAGGAAGCCCACCAAATCCCCGCCCCTGCCTGGAGCATCCCCACCCCACCAGGTCATCACTGTAGACTCTGCCCCCCATTCCTGCAGCTCTGGGAGAATGCCATGCTGTCTTCCCTGCTTTTCCTGGGGTTGAAGGTCAGGAGCCTGACATAGACAGTATCTACTCTTATCAGCCCCTCCCTCACCCTAGGATAGAGGCCAAAGGTGAATGTCTCCTGAAAGGCCCACCAGGGAAGCAGATTCCATCACCCAGGGCCTCTGAGGTTGTTTGGCATAAAAACAGCAGAAAACTGGTATTAAATCCTTGTTTGAGGCATGACCTTGGGCAACTCACTTCCCTCTCAGTTTCCCTCTCTGTAAGGTCAGCAGGTTTCCAATGTCCTTTCAGTTCTCACATTCTGACTTGGTGAGGCTAGGAAAAGATGTGTTTGCGTGCCATAGAGGAGACAGCCTGAGCCAGCCAGCTAGTGCTAGTTCCTTTGCCTCTCTGGGTCTCTTTTCTGTGTGGGGTGTGCCACACAAGGAAGGCCAGCCCGTGCTTCTCAGAGGCCTCCTCAGGGCTTCCCAGGTGCAGAATCAGAGCCCACCATCTACCAAGCGTAATAACTAGTTGACAGATTAAAAGCAGGGGACTCCCGAGTGTTTGTGAACGAGGCAGGACACTGGCTGAATGCTGACTAAGGTGTCGGGGGCCTAAGCTGTGGAGAGAGCAGACACAGGGCAGAGTGGAGGCCCAGAGAAGGCCGGCCTGCGCTCAGGTAAACACACTGGGAGCCAGTGTGCCCAGGCCTGCCAGGTGGGGAAGAAAAGTGAGGAGGAACTAAATGGGGACCTTATTGGGTGTTGGGCTTAGAGACTGTTTTGTTTGGGATCTAGTCATCCATTACTCCTACACGTCAGTGTTCCCAAAAAGAGAACCCAGGAAAAATATTTCAATTTGAGGCGATGGAATAAACCTCCTCTTGGTTTCCAAGGCCCAGCTGAGCTCTCCTCCCTCTCGGGCTCCACGTCACCCACCTACCCTCTGTCTCTCTCTCTCTCTCTCTCTCTCTCTCTGCTGCGATGCCCAGAGAGTGAAGACAGGACCCATTCTTCTGGGAGAGAGAGGAGTTGGAGTGGGAAGATAAGCAATGATTGTGGCTGAGAAAGGCAGATAAACCTCTGCTGATTTGGTTGCATTTGCTCAGCCCAGGTCCCTGCCCAGACCCTCAAATATAGGACTGCCAGACTCGTGGAAGGAAAAGGACAAACAGTAGAAACGCATATAAGAGACGGGCTGCTCCGGGCTGTGCGGCGAGCCCTCCTCCCTAGAGGCCCGGAGGACCCCAAGCACAGAGCCTCGTTGGGGTGTCCCAGACTGCACGGCGGCTAACAAGCCAAGCAGTGGGAGGTAGAGGCTGAAGTGGATGAGTTTTACGAGCGACCTGGGTCCCCAGCCAGGGCCTCCGTCCTGTCCCGGGTGGAAACCCTCTGCAGGGGGCATCAGCCACTGCCCACATCACAGCCACTTTCTCTTTTGCCAAATGAAGCCTAGTGTCCCTGCCACCTTAGACAAAGAGGGCTTCCTGCCCTGATACCTGTGCTGTAGAAGACCCTCCCCTGGGCTTCCTCGGGCTGCAGTCCTCCCCGCGGGGCAGAGTCAGTATGACCAGTGGGATGGCCCTGCCCAGAGCGCATGCCCTGCCTTTGGAATTTAGATCATGTTTGGTGAACCCAGGACCCCGGCATTGCCAACCCACGTGGTCCAGAGCTGCTTCTAAGACCTGCACAGGACTCTTCCCCTGGCTTATCTCTCCCAAGAGATGCCTAAAAAGCAGTTATTTGTGGGAGATGGAAACAAGGTAAGGCCCTGGGCTGGAGCGGGGAGGCACATGTGTCAGCGAGGCCTCCACAACCTCAACAGAAAGAGGTTGGGAAGGAAGGGGCTGGGCTTGGCCAACTCTCTGAGCAGCACGCCCTTCTGGCAGACACCAAAGAATTCAAAGTTCTGGCCATCCACTTGCTACGAAGGTATATTCGTCAAGGTTGGAGACTAGAACACATTATAGTTTATGGTTTGTTGGCTTCTTATAACTTTAAGATATTTAGACCTATGGTATGTGGGCCTCAGTGTATGGGACTCTTGCCCTGGGTCTCGCAAATGTAAGAGTAAATCTGCCTAAAGATGAGTAAAAGAAGGTTCGTCCCTAGAGTCAGTTACACCTCTTTGTGTGTTGCCTCCTCTCTGTGAGGTGTCAGATTAAGACAAAGGAGACTATTCAGGTATGAGTCTGTGTGTGCCCAGAGACGTGAATCTGATCATGTCACGGTGTGCGCACAAACCTCAGTGCCCCGCGATTCCAGACGAAATTCCTTGGAGTGGCATTCAGGCCCCTCTGTGTCTGCTTTGCCTGCTCAGACTCACCAGTCAGCTTGCCCCACATACACCCTAACTCTCCCAACCCCCGCCTCCAACGTCCTATGCCCTCCTCCCTCCACCATCCCTGCTTCTCTGCCAGGCCACTTTTTCTTTGTCCTTCCTGACTCAGCTGAAATGTCACCTCCTCCAGAATGCCTTCCTGGGTTGGGTGTCCTCTGGTTCCTAAAGCACTTCTCGCCCAGTCCCCCAGCAGTTTCTCAGTCTTTCTCTCTCCCAAGACAGGGGCACCTGAAGAAGCCGTGTCGTTATTCCTGTCTACCGGGGCTGAGCGCACAGAGCAGGCATCCAACGCCCACTTGTAAGTGAAAGAACACATACCTGAACAAAGGTCTGGGGAGCAGACGCACAGAGGGACTGGAAGTTGAGGGACTTCAGTGCTAGATTCAATCTGTGACAAAGCTAGAGGAGAGTTTTATCTTCCTAGGTGTGATTTTCGCATCTTTCAAATAGCCATTACAGTGTGAAAGCATCTAACATCACAGAGTATGGGCTGTTGCTGTTCTCCCCACCCTGATAAGCACTTGGCCATCTCCCTTTCAGCCCAAACTGGACACTTGGGACTGTGTGGTAAAAACCAGAAGACATCAAACCAACATATCAAAAGCTTCACAGAATGGTCCCAAACGACAAGGATCTGTGTGTGGAAAGAATAGACTCTGACACACAACCCCGACCCCCCACCATGGGCAACATCCTTCATCCCACAGCATTCAAGAATCAGGAGTTCCCAGGGAACAAAAGTCGCTCCAATGCACAGGAAGCTGCCTCACCAAGAGGTAAGGCTCTGGCATGTTCTTGGGGGTCCATCCGAGGGAACTTATAATCAGAAGCACCGAAAAGATCTCCATTGATTGATGGGAGCCAGCTAACCTGGAAGGCACCATCAAGCCTCCAAGCCGAGGAGCATAGCAAGACCCCAGGGTATTTGGAATGCATAGGGCTGGTCCCTGCTTGCTTCTCCCAACATGTCCAACCAAATCACAGTCACTCTGAGGATACTCACTTCCTTGTGGCTTCCAAACAGACGCTAGTATGGGGAGTGGCATGTTCTGTGAGGCTGAACTTGAGACAGTGCCATCATATGGTCAGAGAGTAACTGCAGTCACCAGAGGGCATGTCCCAAACTGGCTGCCATGTGGCCAGTCCCAGAATCCCCTCTTCCACAGGGGAAAGACCCCAAATATTCAAGCTCAGTTGTGGAACTGTATGAAACAGGTGGGGATGCAGGAAAATGGGAGAAAGCAATGCCAAAGAGTTCCAGGAAGAGTCAGGAGTCACAGGACCCCTCTGATGATCGACTGGCTCAGGGGCTCCCAATGGCCTTGACAAGCCTATCTTAGACTGCACAAGGTCAAGGACACTCAAACCCAACTTGCCTTCCACTCTTCTTCACTCATGGTCACACTTGCATTGTAGTCTGATGACTCACCCAGCCTTCTCAGTCCCCTCCTTGTTTCTTCTCACAGACATTTCCCCTAATAAAATATATACATGGTTAATCCCATCTTGCCATCTGCTTCTCAGAGGACCCAGACTAACACTCTGACCTTGGGTGAGTCACTAAGCAGCTCAAGACCCATATCTCTCGTTTGTTTTGTTGAAAGAGGGTATACTTGTGACTCTCATACTGACATAAAATGAACAAAAAGAACACATGCCAGACATTTTATTTAATTCACTAACTGGTGAGGGAACCAATATGATGTTACTGGTTCAATATACATAGGCAGATAAAGGATGCTGAAATGAATTTACAAATAGATCCAAAACAAGTCAATAATCAGTTGCGTCCTACTGTACACAACTAATTTGTTTTCCTGTGGACAAAAAAAAAAAAATCATTTGCATATTAGCAGTTTTCTACAACTTACAGAACTGTAAAAGGTGCATTAGACAGGCCACTCAGTAATCATTTGTTTACCCATTTCAGTCTTTCATATTTTTTCCCGACAGGAAAGAACAGATTGGATAAGATGATCTCTGGAGTTCTCTGTAGCTCATGTGACTGTGCCCCAAAGGCTCACTTGTCATATCTGAAATCTGATCCTTTTGCACTCTACATGAGCCTTCCACCCTGGGGAGAATCAACCAGTAGTCTTTCTCTGAGCATGGCCCCCTGATTAGGAATTGGCACTCTGTGGGTTCTGGGTTAAATGTTAATTGGTAATTAAAGATAAACTATATGGAGAGCAGTCATCTTTTACAATTGAAAGGAACCTTACTGGTTGTAAAAGCGCCGATCAGTGTTCTATGTTCCAAGCAATAGAAATGCCTCCACTTAAGTAGAGGAGGAACAAGAGCTCACGGAATCGTGGAAAACCTGGAGCACATGTCTGACCAGGAAATGGGAGGGAGGGGGAGATCCAGCCCAAATGTAGTACAGCAGCCAGTAGGACCAAAGTAATCATCCCTGCATGCTTGCTTTAACACTGCTGGCACCAGCTACTGAGACTTTAGACTCTCTGCAGCCACCATTAAAAAGGAGTCTCTAACTGATCCAGAATCTTTATTTACTTCTTCAAAATTCAGAAACAGCAGCAGGAGCATATGACGGTTGTGCTCAAGAGACACCTCCACGGTCAGCCTTTTCCTAGCTTCTGGTGGTTTACCAGCAATCTTTGGCATTTCTTGGCTTATAGATGCATCACCCCAATCCTCTGTCTTCCCATGGTTCTCCTTGTGTCTCCCTCTTCACATGACCATCTTCTTATTAGGACACCAGTCATGTTGGAGTAGGGCTCACCTTCTCCAGTATGACTTCATCTCAACATAACTAATTATGTCATCTGTAATGACTCTGTTTCTAAATAAGGTCATATTCTGAGGGATTGGAGTTAGGACTTCAGCTTTTCTTCTTTGAGGGGAAAAAATTCATCCCGTAATACCACCACCAAGATTTTCCTGTTGTGTGTTTTTCAATCTTTTCCACCCATGTCCCATTTTGACAAACATTAAAAGCTTGTCCCTTCCTGTATTTATTTATTTGAGAAACTTTAAGCTATTCAGTGGCAAACTCAAAAGCAAGTTGAAGTCTTTTCCTAGATCACTTTTGCAAACTACAAACATCCCCACCTCCTTCATGTACACACACTCTTCTCCTGGTTAGAAACAACCTCTTAATTATAAAACCAAAGCCCAGTAAACAAGTGACAGAACCAGGACCTGACCCATAACTTCTGACGCTTATTAACCACTGTCTCTTCACTACATCACACAGCCTATGGCAGAACCACTGCCACACTAAAATCTCTTAGAGACAGAAAGGGAGAAAGAGCTGTAAGACTGACTCATCCATGGGCTTAGTTCTTCCTCAAGCAGAAGTGTCTCCTGCCTGTCACTTCCCTGCATCAGTGGGAAGACAGACCTAGGGAGGCAGTGAAGGCCTCGGGGACTCAAGAGAGGCACTTAGCATGCACTGATGAACTAGCAGTGACTTTCTCCACGGACTGTCAAACCCACTTGAACATCAAAGGCTGAACAGGAATAACCAGGCTCACAGCCAAAGTAGCTGAAAGGAATCTATCTCCCACAGCCCCTGGGCCCCATCCCCCCACCCCAACAGGCAGCAACTTCCAGATGAGGCAGGAGGCATCTCAGTTATCCTGGGACTGAAGGGCAAGGTTGGATGCAGTTGACCTTGCAGCCTGGGACCTTCCCCACATCAAGGAATCTTCTCCTTCCAGCCCCTACTTAATAGCCTCTAAAGTGCAACTGCCTCTAGAGTTGGAGTAGGCTTCCAAATCACTTTCTCTTAGGAGCACAAAGTGGACAGGGTTGCAGTTAGGAGACCAGGTGTTTAGTCTTTCATCTGCTGCCAAGCAAGTTGGCTCTGAACTAGTCCCTTCATCTTTCACATGCATCTTCTCATCTGTTAAAGGCCTTACCTATGACATCTTTAGAGACCATATCTATTAAATACTTTGAAAAGTAGAAAATGAAAATAATGTATCTTTACTGTTGCTGCATTTAGCACAAGAATAAAAAAGGACATGAGTTAGACTAAGGATCTCCCCCAGAGAATTTCACTACAGTGTATCTCAATGTAAATTTATCTTTATTTATTTTGCTTGTGATTCATTATTTCCTGAATATAAGTATTCATATCTTTCATCAATTTGGGAACATTCTCAGAAAAAAAAATCTCTGAATATTGCCTCTCTCCCAATCTCTGAATATTGCCTCTCTCCCAATCTCTATTGTCTCTTTCAAGAACTTCCATTATACGTATGTTAGATCATCTCATAACCTCCTCCATGTCATTAATTTCTTTTTCATATTTCCATCTCTTTTCCTCTTTGCACCAAGTATTTTTTAAATAAATTTATTTATTTTATTTATTTTTATTTTTGGCTGTGTTGGGTCTTCGTTGCTGTGCACGGGCTTTCTCTGGTTGCAGCGAGAGAGGGCTACTCTTCATTGCGGTGCACGGGCTTCTCATTGCAGTGGCTTCTCTTATTGCAGAGCATGGGCTCTAGGCATGCGGGCTTCAGTAGTTGTGGCACACAGGCTCTAGAGCGCAGGCTCAGTAGTTGTGGTGCACAGGCTTAGTTGCTCCGTGGCATGTGGGATCCTCCCGGGCCAGGGCTCAAACCCATGTCCCCTGCATTGGCAGGCGGATTCTTAACCAATGTGCCACCAGGGAAGCCCTTTGCACCAAGTTTTGAGTAATTTATTCAGCTATATCTTCCAGGTAACTAATTGTTTCTTCTATTTATAAATAATTAATTTTTTTGGTTGTGTTTCTAAATTCCCCTGGCTATCTTATTTTTATTTCTAGAAGTTTTTTTTTCTCAGTTGACCTGATATTTTTTCAATATAGTAACTTTGCTCTTTTCTCATATTTTCAATTTTACTTTTAAGTTCCTGTAATAATTTTAAGCATATATCTTTTATAGCCTGCACTTGATAACTCGAATATCTGATTTTCTTGGGGATTTGATGCTTCTGTTTGTTGTTTTCGCTATAGCTTGTTTTGAAATTTTTGAGCTCATATTTTTAGGTTTTCTCCAGTGGACTGTTGGCCTGAGGTTGAGAGCCTCATCCTTCAGAAGGCATATGTGTTTCTTTCTATCAGGCATCCCAAGAGCATTATCGACCACTAATCATTTTTAGTTTTAGTTCTTAGAGATTACCAGGCCACATCTTCCTGTTTCTCTCATTTCTTAATGAGTGAAGTCTTTATTTCACTTTTTAACTTTAACTATGTGTGTTTTTGTACGTGTTCATTGATTTGATTCTTACAGCATCAAATAACTGGAAATAACCTAACTATCCACTGTTGGAGACAATTAACGATTTACTTAACAATTTAGTTAAGTAAATTGTGGTATATCAATTTGGTGGAGTGTTATTCAGTCGCTGAAAAAGTGAGATGGATCTATATATGCTGAAGTAGAACACTCTAAAAAGTTATGTGAAAAAAAAAAGATGCAGAAGAGCCTTATAGTTTGCTGACATTTACATTTCAAAATTATATTATATTACAATGCTATATATTATAGTATATAAATGTTCCATATATGTGTATGTATATATATTGTCTATGCATGAAAAATTTCTAGAAGAATGCTTTTGTTACTGGTAGTTAACTGGGTAATGAGACTGAATAGGTGTGGGACATCTAAATTGACTTTTTTTTAAAATGAGAATATATATTTTTTAACCTAGGGATTTTTGTTCATTTGTTCTTGTTTATTTGTTTGTTTAAAGATGAAAGGATGAGAGGAGAAATGTCAAAAGAGAAAATAGACCCATTTCACAGCTATATCATGTGGTTGCTTCAGTCCCACATTCAAAGCCAGCAATGAAGTATAGGAACTGGTACCAAAGGAACAATCGTAACGCATCTCAACAGAACACCTGTTACCTGTACCCTCACCCCAGCCCTGCCCCACCTCAGCATCTTTACCAATAGTTTTATTACTTCTCTAATCATTCTCCCCACGAGATGTTGAGAACAGGAATAAGAACAGGTATACTCCCTCTCAGGGGGGAGGGGAAGCTGAGTCCACCAGGGCAAGCCCTAAATCCTTAGGGAGCCAACCAGGCACATACACTGTGCTGCTCTGCAGCTCCACCTACACAAATATCTCACTTGGCGCTTTAAGAACTTCTTGGAGCAGGAGTTCTTGTGTCAGTCATCTCATGTCCCACATCTTTGAGGGCAGAGCAAGTCCCATTTCCAGTGTAGCCTTAAGCACCCTTCCACTCAAAGCTGGACATCAGAGAGCTCTCAGCATACTCCAAATTCTTGCGTAGATGCCAGGCATAATGCCTGCCTTCAGGACAAAATTAACCCCCTGACCTTCTCAAGCTTGATCAGATGCCAGTAAAGACTCATGTCAAAACCATCAGTAATAAAGCACAGCCTCTGGGCACGTGGCAGGAAGCAGACAGATGAACCCTCTACACGCCATCCTCTTCCTCAGGCTTCACCACAGGCCATATGTTCCCTCCTCCAGGAGAAGACAAAAGAGTGTGAGGGGGACACAAACCTCAGCCCTCACCCTGCTTCATTAAGAACAACTTCTTAGGAAAACAGCTGAAGAAATTAAAAATCTCTTTTAATTTCCACTAGGAGATATTACTGTCCAGGTTTTAGTGGCATTTGGACCTTCTCAAGGTAGAAGCTCAGGAGTCACCTTTGATGTCTTTGTGTCTTACCTCCCACAACCAATTCATTTGCAATCTCATCAGCTCTATGTTCAAAGGATTTCCCAAGTGTGTGCTTCTCCCCATCTCACTGCCACCACCTGAGTCGAAGTCATCAACCTCTCTCCCCCGCCCCCTACAATCAAGTCTCCTACCAATAGCCAAAGTAAGCTTTCAAACAGGTAAGTCAAGGTACATCAGAGCAGATCACACTCAGGGTATAAGCCCTCCTAAGAGCTTCCCAACGACGCTTAGAGTCACATCCCCACTGGGCGCATGGCCCCCATGGTCCGCCCTTGCTACCTCTCTCCAGCCTTGTCCCCCTCCCAACCCAGCCCTTCCTATGACTCCCCAGCAACACGCTGGACCCTTTCTGTCCCTTGGGCATGATAAATGTGCCCCAGAGCCTGGGGTGCTCTTTCCAGCCTCTTTCCATGGCTGGCTCCTTGTCTTGGTTCCTCAGCTCAGGTCACCTTCTCAAGAAAAGCCATCCTTGGCCACTCTTTCTGGTCTCCTGTTGCCCCTACACACCCGTTGCCTGGTTTTCTCTTCCTCGAAGCACTTAGCAGTGTCTGCAATTAATGCATTATTTTACTTACCTGTGTGTCCAGGTGCCCACAAAGGTAAGCTCCCTGACAGCAGGAACCTGCCCTTGTCTGCTTGTTCACCTTTGTGTCCTGGAAAGCTGGCTAGTGCCCGGTCACGCCATAAGAATTTATTCAATGAATGGATCATCTTTCCAGAAGGGGAAACGGCATGGATGGAGCCATCCACGTTCTCTTGCTGCTGGGTCAGGATTGGTGGCTGCACTGGGATGGGATGACCACTCGTACAAAGCTAACCAGCTATGGCAGGAGACTAATCAGGAGATGTGGCCTCATTACCCTCCATCCAGGCCAGTTTTACCAGTGACAGGTCTTATCTATGTCAGACACATACATACCCTCAGAGTGGGGCAAAGAGAGCATGGAAAATCACACACTGGCTCTGGAGGCTTCTGCCTGACATGACACAAGTCACCTCTACTGACAGTTCATTGGCCAAAGTAAGTCATGTGACCACATCTGCGCTTCACGGGACCAAAAGGACTAATCCTCTTTTTATTTTTTGGTACTTCACCGTGTTCCCTATTTACTACGTTTGTAGTCAGAAAACAAAGCTCTATTGGGTAAAGAATTGTGGCAACTCCTCCCCCACAAAGACCACACTTCATCCTTTCCTTTAGTTTTCAAACAGAAGAGCCGTAGTGAGGAAATGCCAGATCTGGGATTTAGAAAGTCCTCCCTGCTGACTGGAAGGAATGGATGGGTGTGGGCGGGATTGGAGACTGGGAGACCAGTTAGGAACCAACACAGCTGTCCAGGTGAGAAGGAAGGAAAAGGTCTCCAGGGATCTGTTTTGGTCATTTGGGTGAATGGATATTGCCCTTCCCTGAGATGGGGACACGGGAAGTAACTGCCATGGGCCCGTTGAGGGGTCCCATCAGGACAGGTGCATAAAGACAGGGCGAAGACCCCACCCAACCCCAGAGACCATGACACACCCCACCTGCGCTGTCACGTGGAGCCAAAGGAGCCACTGGCTGGGTCGCCCAAGACACAGCCAGCAGGGCCAGGATTGGGTTGAGGTGAGCGAGGTACAAATTTTAAGGAGGTGCTCAGTCCTAGGTCTCAGGGTCATGCGAGTGCAGGGTTGGCCCTGAGCGCGATGCCTCCTTACATTTTGCAGCCTTGCACCTCACTCACCTCACTCTAACCTCAATCCAGACAACCAGAGCACGATGGGCCCGAGACACTCTTCCCAGGGCCCTGTGAGCATCATTTTTTTACCTGCCAGTGTCAGACTCAGCCTCCACAAGACCCCCTGTCTGGTGGGATGGTTGGACACTGACCCGGCTTCCCAGGCCCCCACCACTGCCATCGCCAGTGCCCTATTTCATCCACCTCTGACATCTTGTGGATTCCCGTGTCCACCTGCCTGGTCCTTACTAAGCAACCTGGACATTACCGGTCTCTACCGGACGCCGCACACCCCTCTGGGCCCCATGGACCCAGCCTTGCTGCTGCTCTGGGGCCCCTGCCAACGACTGGAGCCCCGTGGAGGCTGCCAGCCATACAGAGGACGCCTGTGAGCCTCACAGGAAATGCTGGGGGCGGGGGGCAGCCGACACAGAGCTGGGCCCTGGGGCCAGTGCCGTCACGTGGCAAAGGCATTTACACAGGCGGGCTGCCATCCTTTCCTGAATCTGGAAATAGGTCTGCCTGGTTACAGGAATCCCACAAACACAGCAACGCAGAGAGAGGAGGGACCAGAGGCTCAGAAGCCTCCCAATTTTTTCTGAATGCAGAAACACCCAGCCGAAAAAGCCACAGGACACAACCTGTAATCATTCCTTAGGAAGTTGCAGAGACTGTTTCCAGGTGAAGGGGGAGCAAAGGGAACTTGCGGAGGACCCGAGGGTAGAGGCCAGGAACGCCCTGAGCCAGCCCCGCAGGCCCTCTTCCAGGGCCCACCGGAGGCTGTTCCAGCTCAGACGAGGGGTGAAAGCCCGGGGGCCGACGTCTCCGGTCCGGACGCTCAGCCCTCCTTCACTGGCCCTGCTCTGTCCCTGGAACTGCCTCCCTGGCAGGAGGAGGGAAGCAAGCACAACTCCTGGGCCCTCCTCGTTGGGTGGCACTAACTCCCCGGCGCAACTGGGGTGCACACCCCAGAGGTTGCCCGCCAGACGCCCCGCCTCCATCGTCTCCCTGAGCAGGCCCCGCGGGGGGCGGAGGCGCTGTTTTCCCAGCCCCACCCCCACCCCCACCCCCACCCCCGGCGTGCCGAGCGAGCTCAGCCCCCAGCCCTGCCGGCCTGCGGAGAGACGGGGACCGGGCTGGACACGGGGAGTCATCTCACACTCCTCTCTCAGCCTCTCTTTACTCCTGCCCTCCGCGCCCCCACCTCTCCTTCCCTGCGCTCCTTTGCTCCTTCCCTGCCTGTCCCTGGGGTTCACCTCCCCGCAGGACTCCAGGGGAGTAGGGGCCCAGGGCCAGGTGGCCAGGTAAAAGGCAGGACTCCCCGTCAAATCCGAATATCAAATAAACAACCGATTTTTTTTTTTGGTACAAATATGGCCCATATCGTATTTGCTAAGCCGAGGGCTGGGGAAGCTGCCAGTGGGGAGCCCTAGGGCCCCCAGCCCCTCTGCCCTTCTCAGCCAGGTACCTGGTGACAGGGGCCGGATCATGGCCCTTCCCAGGCAGCCCATTGTACTCACGGTGCTCTCTCCATAGACGAGTGAGCATGGGAAAAGGGAGTAAGATGGGGAGGGGAAGCGGGTGGGAGCCGGTACAGGAGCACCTAGTGGCTTCAGTATGCGAGAGACTGGGTGGAAACAAGACGGGCCATGAAAACAAATCCAGGTGCGAAACCCAGCTCTGGCTCTCACTGCTTCTGTCTTTAGGGAAGCCGGTTTCCCTCTCAGAGCCCCGATTTCCTCATCTGGAGATGGAAATTCTAGTGCCTAGTTGAATAATGGATATAAAGTGTCAGGTACACAGAGACATTGGAAAGCAGTAGCTACTGTCATGTTGGCTGTTGTCTGGTTAGTGTCGCCTTGTGATGAACGAGGTGTCTAAGACCCAGCACTGTCCCTTCTCTCGAGAACTTGATGGGCAGCTGAGACACCAAGCAAGCACCGTTCTATAAAGGCCCTTGCTGGGCTAGCAGGCCTGGAGCCTGGCCCTGGGGATGGAGGGTGACCAGGCCTTGCTCCGGAGCTGGACAGGGGTGGGGAAGTGACCCAGAGCCATGGTGGCTGCCCGGGAGACCCTGGGCAGAGTGGGCGTGGCGCTTTCAGGCCATCCGTACGGCAGGCGTCACCCCCAACACCCTCACACCCCATCTCCCCTGACCCGCGTGTCGGTCTGGTCACCAGAGGATCCCAGACACGCAGTTGCTCCTAGAAGTCCTGGGAAGCCAGCCCCGGGCTCACAGATAGCGGCGGCTTGGGTCACAGCCGACCTGCGTGTGCCTCCCAGGCCAGAGGCCGCGGGGAAGGCAATTCCCCAACCTAGGAGCTTAGGGAGAATGAGAGGAAACGTTCGTGCTGGCGAACACCTCTCAGTGGGGTGTCCTTTTGGGGTCCTGGCTCCGCTTGTGGGGAGGGCTGGCCCTGGAGGTGAAGGGTCAGGCCAGCCTGCCCGCCCCCCATGCCTGGGACTCCCAAGGGGTGGCGGAGATGAGGTGCCGGTTGCCCTTGCATCTGTTTCCCCCGGGACCAGATGTGGAATTTGCAACGGTGCTGAGAAGGGGCCACGTTGCTTTCGTTCCTGTTTCTGTTGAATACGACCTCTCTCGCCACCAGCACTGCCTGCGGCTCTTCTTGGCAACACTGCTGTCATTTCCCAACAGAGCAGCCAATTTGAATATAGACAAACATCTTCACCTCCAAATGCTTAGTTATTATGTTCTTTCGAAATGGGGAGGAAAACCTTCCCGGCCATCCGAAGTTCCTTGGAGGAAGATAGGACAGACCAGCAATTAGTGCCATGAACTGGGATCCCTCAAGGTCTGCGAGGGGCCTGGGTGTGTGCAGCCCAGGACTCCACCTGGGAGAGCTGGGCCCTGGCTGAGAAGCAGAGGACAGACGGACATGGTGGACGATGTGGCTCGGGTCTACGAGGCACCGGAACGTGTCCGTCCCTGGGCACCCCTTTTTCCCTGGCCGCCAGCACAGGCTGCTTGCTCTCCCCGCACTAGCCCCCGGAAAGGAAGGGCTACTGGCATGTGAGGTTTAAAAACACAACTTTCCTCCCATCCATCCCCAAGGAGGAAGAAAAATCCAAAGAAGTTACAGGAAAGAAAGTGATCAGACTCTGTTGGCCGCTTGGATTTTTCCAACAGCTGTCCGTGATGGGCCTGGTCCGGGCCCTAGAGTCAGCGGTGGATTCGCTGTGCCCTGAGCGCAAGGGGCTCTGCAAGGAAGAGCCAAGAGAGGCTGCGCTCTGGAACAGCCACGCCAGTGACGTGAGGCCCCACTGCCCACGTCACCGACTAAGGACACACCAGACACCCCGGGATGCTGAGTCCGCAGCAGGAGGCTGATGAGGCTGAGGGGCTCCTCAGCCCTTCTCTGCTGCTCATTGCCAAGGAGACAGAACATCTTGGGTGTGGACGGGAAACTTCCTGATCCGCTCTGCCAGAGAAGTGAGCCCGTGGCTGCCAGCCCACAATTCCCAGCCCCCGCCCCATTTAGTCCAGACCAGGTCTCGAGACCTTTCCCACTGGGCAGTTTCACTCTGGTGCCCATTTCCCATCCACCGCAGCCCGGAATAAGTGGATCCCGTTCCCCAACCCCGCCCCGAGCCTCCCAGATCCCAAACCCACGACTGTGCTTATGCTGCCCCAGCTCTCTCTGTGCCCATGACCCTGGCCAGGAGACCCAGTGCTCCCTGACCTCCCTCCTGACCACTCCCGCCCGTGGGACTCACTGCATTGCCTTGGGGGCTTTAAACTTTCTGTGAATTGTGCCCTAAAATCTGTCCCTTGCTTCTGTTCTCTCGTTGTTTCTGGTAATGCTTGTGGTCCGCTCGTGAGCTGTGAAGGGTCACCCTCTTGACGCTGAATCAATGGTACCGTTCAAACGAAAGAGTGGGAAAGTGTACGAGCGAGTCAGTGAGCTTGCCCGTCATTTCCTCCAGAAGGATTTCCCTCTAGACCAGTGGTTCTCACCTTGGCTGCATAATAGGATCACCCTGGGATCTTTCAAACACCCTGATGCCAGGGCTGCGTCCTGACCAATTCAGTCAGAATCTGTGGGGAGGGAACCGGCCATGTGTGCGTCTCCAACCTCCCCGGCAGGATGAAGAACCCACCTACCAGGCCCATACTTCTCAGACGTTACAGGGTGTGTGAGAATCCCATGTGGATCTTGTGAAAAGGAAGATTCTGAATCGGTAAGGAGGAAATGGGGCCTGAGATTCTACACTTCCAGCAGGCGCCAAAGTGAAAGTACTCCTGCCCGGTCCTCAGGCTCTTTTAAGGCACTAGATTATACTTGGAATGTGGGGGAACTGCCCTGTGTACAGCCCCAGCTGGGCCCTCTCACACTCTGATTGCTGGTTTCCTTCTCACCAGACTGCGGGCAAGGTCACAGCCTTGCTCACCACGGAGTCCCCCGCTGATAGCACAAGGTAGTGTTCAATCGCCGCGTGCGTGCAGGCATCAAGTAATTAACTGAACAGAATGAATTTCAAAGCGCCCAAATCCACAGTCCTGCGGCTACTCCCGCCCCAAACAGACCCAGCAGTCTCCTGCTTGTTGGCAGCACCCAACATCCTCTCCGTGGGCAGCCCAGACCCCACCTGGCTGCCTGAACCGCTGGCCGTGCGGGGCCAGAGCTTCGAGGCTACTAGACTCAGAAAGGCACATCCTGCAGCTGAAACCCACACCAGCTGTGGCCCCCTGGTGCTCCCTAAGGAAGGGTGGGCCCAGCGCAGCTAAGAGAGGAGCCGGAAGGAGGAAAGGGCAGGGCTGAGGGCTGGCCCCGGGGGAGATAAGCCTCTAATGATGGCAGCATCTGATCTGCCTCTCCTTCCTGCTAATCCTAAATCACAACAGTGTGAAATCTGAGCAAGTGTGAACGCCTCGGGCTCCAGCTGTTTTTCCTGTCAACCCCCAATCCCAGCCTGTCCAGCAAGAAGCCCCGGCTCTGAGGATGCAGCCGTGAGATGCTGCAGGGCTGTGGCCCAATCCCTGCAGAAGAAGAGGAGGGACGCCCCAGGCTGGGTACACCGTGGGGACCCCATCCTGGTCTCTGTTGCCCGGCAGCCACTGAAGCTCTGGTTGGGCGCCCTGTTGCGGTCCCTCTGTCTCCGTCCCTCTGTCTCCCCAGGGAGCCCGAGGACCGGGCAGGAGAAATATCACTTCGGCGCCTGTTGAAAGCATAGAATCTCAGGCCCCATTTCCGCCTTACTGATTCAGAATCTTCTTTTTAACAAGATCCCCAGGGTATGCACACACACCCTGTAACGTTTGAGAAGTACGGGCCTGATACGTGGGCTCTCCATCCTGCCCCTGCCTGGGGAGCTTGGAAACACACGCGTGCCTCCTCCTGCCCGTGGGGGCCCCCACTTCTGCCTTCCTACCCTTGTGAGTTTCCTGGGGCCTCTGGGATGCAAACCACTCAGCGGGGGATGGACAGGGGCAGCTGCCTCCCCGGGAAGCTGGGACCCTGGGGAGACTGCCGGCCAGGCCAGGCAACAGGCCAGGGAATCCCCTGGGGGCAGCTCAACTGCTGGGGCTGGATTAGGGAGAGGCGACAACCAAGGCAGCTTCCGGGGGATTCTCAAGTACACAGATGGGCTGGTCCCTGAACCCAGCCCAAACGGCCCTGCAGGAGGAAGTGCCTGGGGAAACACCTGCTGGCCCTGGGTCAGAACCGGTGCCGGGAGAGCCGGAGACCGATGACCTGGGGTGGAATTCAGTCCTTGAACGGGGCTGGGAGAGTAAGGGAGCAACAGGCCAGGGCAGGGCGCTTCCTGCTGCCCATAAGGAGAGACCAGGCAGGGCCATCCGTCCCCTGCTCTGCTGCTCTCCCTGCCCTGTCAGGGCCTGGCTGGTGTGCTGACAGGTAAATGTAGGTAAGCGCTCTGTGCTTTTAGAGCTGAAAGGGTGTAGGAAGCTTCCGGCAACAGGCCCCTTTTGGTGTTGTTGCCGCCTTCACAGCCCTCCTTCCTCTGCCGTGCTCCCCCATGCGGCCCGGGGAGAGGCCAAGGCCACATCCTGGTGACTCTGCTCCCCGCCATGGGGCTGACTGAACGGGAGGGCCCACCTGCCCCGGGAGCCGGGCTGGCCCACCCAGCTGTCAGGTATGCAGCGAGCCGCTGGGACTCTGGGGGCCCGGGTCGCAGAACGTCTGGGGCTGTGGCCTCAGGGCAGAAGGCACATTCGGGGCGGCCCCATCAGCCTGTACGGAGGGCAGAGGAAGCGGATTCACACCAAGCAAGAGGAGATGGAGAGAGGCCGACACAGAGACAGGCGATCGTGTCACCCCAGAGATAGAGATGGAGCCTGGCTGGGGGTAGTTGTCTGGGTGCCAGCCCCTGGGGAAGCCTCCCCTAGGGTTCCGTGAGGCACCCCGATTCCTCTCACAAAAATCTTCCCCCTGAATTTGAAAGAGATGGAAATCCTGATCTGTGTAGGCGCATCACTCCTGTAAGATCCCCAGGCCGCGCAGCTTGACAGTCCTGGGCCTAGAGGCCAGGCCAGCTCTGGGGATGCCCAGCCTTCCTCTCCTGGAGGGCGACCTCTCACCTCTCTCCAGGGGGGTCCTGGGAGCCAAGAGGAGTGCAAGGATCACAGGCGGACCTGACTTTGGTCCTAGCTCCAGGGGGGCGTCTGGATCCCATGAGGTCTGCCGGCCCCCCTCCTTCCTCAGGAATCCGAGGCTTCCTCTGGCCCCCTGACCCGAGGTGAGGCCGCCTGCCGCCTCCCAGCCCTGGCTCCTTCACCACATCAGGCAACAATTGTGCTTTGGCCCTGGGATAGCCCAATATCCAGTTTCCAGGAAGGTGGACTGCATTATTTGAACCTGAAACACACCAGGGGTAATAAGATCACTCTGAGAAAACTGAGAAGCCTATAATTTATTGAGAAGAGCTTGGCAGGCAGAAACCACCAGCCTCCACAGTGACCCTGGGGAGGGGGCAGTGCTGGGATTAAAGAGTCATCTCCTCACTGCAAAGCGATTCTCTCTCAGTCGGGAAGCAGGGACCTGGGGGCCCTAGAGCAGGGGACGGATGGTTGCCAGACTTCACGACGGGACCCAGACTCACCCCATAAACTGCTGAGACGCAGTGGCCGTTTCTGAGGTCCTGAGGCTCCAGTCAGTTGCTCCTGGTTTCTGAGAATGCTTGTCATTCCTGACTTCACCCAGATACCCTCGTCAAATGCCCGGGGCCTCCCCGAGGCCTTTGGGATATTTCAGACTCCCTTGATCTACCATGATAGGGGCATGCTCTCCAGCCTCCTGGAGAAAGCCCAGGACTTTTCCCAGCCCAAACCCTCAGTTTACCTGCTAAGCCCTTTCTTATGAAAACCCCAAAAGTTCAGAATTCAAACATGTCGAGGGGCAGGTAGAGACAGTGTTTACAATGGGCCCAAAGAGGATGCTGGGCGGTGGGTCTGTGATCCAACGAGAAGCACGAGGTGAGATGCCTGATTTGCTGGGGCGCCGCTTCACTGAAAGGGACTGGAAAAGAGCGAGGAGTTGAGGGATGCAGAGAGGAACCTGCCACTGTTGGATTCCACCATGCGCCACTGAGCCCTTCAGACGTCTTGGACCGTAAGTGTTGCAACCCTCCTCTTCAGATGAGGAAACCGAGGTTCAGAGAATTAGTGTCCACCCTCACAAGTCCATCTGACTCCACCGGCCCAGGCTGAGCGGGCACGGTCTGGCCTCCGCACCTCAGTCCTCCACCATCAAGCCTGCATCACAGCCCTTCTGCACTCATTGGCCCGTTCAGTTAGATTTGCAGAGGAGAATGGAAACGAAGTGGTGGAGGGAAAGAAGAAAGAAGACAGTGACAGAGAAGGCCGGGGCCTGGGAGAAACGAAGGAGGGGGAGGGGCATCTGGACGGTGACCCGAGTCCGTTGGATGGCTCATCACCAACCCCTCAGGGCCTCTCTCCCGACCTGTGGAAACCCAGGGGCTGAGAGTCCACTGTGAGCCCACTTTTCACCGAGCTGCTTGGACGATGCTCATGTTTATGAAAGTTTGAGAACCATTGAGGCCTGGCTTGGACTGTCCACTGCGGCAGCCGCTAGCCACGCGTAGCCATTTAAGAGGAAATAAATTAGAATTCAAAACTCAGTTCCTCAGTCGCCTGAGCCACATTTTAAGTGCTCAATAGGCACTGGAGGCTGGTGGCTGTTCATTTCCAGCCCTGTTGCCCAGACGCAGTAGAGGTTCGTGCCCCCTCCTCGGGGGTCCTCCCTGCGTCCTCAGAGGATCCCCATTCCAGATTTGGCTGCGGTCTGTGTGTGTCTAACAGGGACCAGCAATGTGGGCCAGCTCCCAGCTGGTGTCCCCAGCTCCACCCAGGCTCCAACCCAGACCTGCAGTTCCTGGTCACCAGGTGGCCACTATGTCGCCTTAGGCTCTGTCCTCCAGGGTCTCTGCAGAAGAGGGACCAGTGCGGAGAGACCAAGTGCCTTGGGACAGGGGGCCCCTATTCACGTTCCTGCCCTCACAGTCAAGACGTTGCTTCTGAATGACAGGGGAACAAGCCTGTGGGTGACCTAGAGGATGCCCACCTGGGACCAAGGTCACACACAGCCTGGGAAGGCAAGCAGCGCTGTTCCCACTCACAGCCCAGACCCAGGCAGGCGAAGGGATGGGCTTCAATTGTCAGTGGTGAGGGGGGTGGAGCCGGACTTGCATCCCCACGGCCAGGGCTCCCAGGCCCTTGGTCTCCCTCTGCGCTGTCCCTCCAAGCCTGGCCTGGGAGCGTCCTCACCTTTGGTTCACAGGACAAAGCCTGTGTCCCGGCCCTTCCTCTTGTGGGTCTGGAAAAGATGCCGAGTGGGGCCCATCTCGCTGATCAATGTCAGGATATCCCTTCTTTCCAGTTAAAAAGAAATAGCGGCTCAGGAATTTCCAGGCCTGGGGCGGCCTCCTGTTTACTCCTCACAACCTGCTCCGGCCCCTAGATAAGGAAGAGGAGCCCATTCTCTCCCGGCGCCCTGCGTGTTTCCTGTCCAACTCCAGGCAGCCGCTTCCCAGTGGGCTTTTTCCCAGGGGGTCTGGTGGGCGCCACAGGGCCTTCAGTGTGAGAAAGCAGGGGACGGGGGGGGGGGGTCCAAGGCAAGTACCAGCAAGCAGGACAGTAGTGAGCAAGGGCCCAGGCCAGCATGGCCCCGGGCATCCTGTAAGAATGAACCCACAGTAAACCACGTCACTTTCCGCAGAAGACAGGCCCCTTCTCCCCCTCCAGGGCCACCTTACCTCTGCACCTGACGGCAGCCCAGATAAGAAGCTGACCAACCCCACTGGCCACCCAGCCAGCTGACACCGTAACAGAGAAGAACAAACCTGACTCCATATTGGATCTATATTCCCTTAGCTCTGACCCTTGTGCTCTGTGGCCTGGGGCTTAGTCATGCTGGCTCTGCACCTTTTGTAAAGGAATGTTGCCAATAGCCTGAAATACACAGGAGAGCCCATTCTCAGAGCTCTGACCTTTAAAGACATAGCACTTTTCCATTCACATAGAGATAAAAAGTTGCAGAACAGAGAATAGCAATCGTCTTGTTGAAGCTTTATGGGAACACTGTGACCAGATCTCGGAACTAACAGCTGCAAGAGCAAATGATTCCAGCACATTCCAGCACACTCCAGCACGAAGAAGTCTGTAACAACCAAGCACAACCTCTCGCCTTTTAGTACAAAAGAAGCCTGAATTCTAACTTGCGTAAGATGGTTCTTTGGGACACTAGTCCACCATCTTCTTGGTTGCTGGCTTTCTGAATAAAGTCACTATACCTTGTCCGAACACTTGTCTCTCAATTTATTGGCCTGTGCTGTGGCGAGCAGAACCAGCTTGGACTCGGTAACAGCACCAGGCAGAGCCGGGCAGCAGCAGATGGCCTGCCAGGTTGACACCTCCTGGATCCAGCAGAGACAGATTCCTGTGACCCAGGTGGACACTGCAGGCTCTGTCTCCTCTGTCCAGCTCACCCTTAGGCAAGCTGGCGACACCAGTCTTTGCTTTCCGAATGTGGCAGAGACAGGTCACAGGCTGTTGGCTTAAAAGATCTACCCCATTTCTTGTCCTGAGCCTCAGCTGATGAGCTGGGTTCCCTACTGGACAATAAAACTGTCCCGCTCAATATTCAATTGCTGGTCTCAGTCTTTGTTTTTGTTTTAACAAAACTTTGCTCATTAAATAAACAAAAATAATTCTGCCTCTAACTCCAAAGAGGACAGAGATCTAGAGAATCATTTCCACACAAGACTGGCCTCACGTGGTTTAATCCCCCCTCCAGGCCCAACACTAATCCCAGCAGACAGGCCCTGCTCTCCTAAATTGTTCTGGGCAGCGGAAAATCTATCTCAGGTTTTTTTCCTTAAGATAAGACTCCCCTAGGGCACGGCAACCTACAGTGACTAGAATCTTCTTTGTATGTCAGGGCTTTGGACATTTAATGTTTTTCTTTTTTTTTTGGCTGTGCCTTGTGGCTTGTGGGATCTTAGTTCCCTGACCAGGGATTGAACCCAGGCTATGGCAGTGAAAGCGTGGAGTCCTAACCACCGGACGCCAGGGAATTTCCCAATTGTCTTATTTTAAAAATATTTAAAACAAAGTTAAAATCACTTATAAGCATATTGAAAAAAGTATATAAATAACATGAAATTACTCCTTCATTAATAATTAGTCCCACATTGGACTCTACCCCCCAAATGCACCCTCTGCTAAAAGGTCTGTGTATGTCATTCTAAACACTTTATTCGCAACTCTTTATTTTTTTCCCACTTAACAATATACCATAGTTAGCTTATAAATATCTGCATCATCTCTTAAGGGCAATACAAAGAATTGCATAGTTTTGTTTAACCAGAGGTCTATTGGTGGACGTTAAGTTGGTTTCAGATTCTTGTCACGAACATCTGCATCATACTCATGCTGTCCCTTCTGAAGGAAAGATTCCTAGAATGGGACTCTTGTATCACAAACTATACACATTCACAATCATTGTCAGAATCTGCCCTTTCAAAATATCGTGCTGCTTTTCACTCATCCAAACAGTGTCTCTTTCCCCACATTCTCTCCAACACTGGACCTTATCCATCTTTAAAATTCTGGCCAACCTGATTGGTTAAAATGGTAAGTCATCTAGTGAGCAGATTGTCCATTTATATTCCTCCTTCTGTAAAGTGCTTGTTTGTATCATTTGCCCATTTTTCAACTGGGGGTCCTTTTCTTTTCGATTTGTATGATAGAGATATTCATCCTCCATCTGTTACAGGTGTTATAAAACTGCTTTTTCCTCCAGGCAGTCATTTGTCTTTTGTAAAGATCTGGTTACTCCTCTGGGCTCTTGGAAAGCACAGACCTTATTGTCTGCAGGTACCGCTCCTGAGACAGCAGTTGGCTCAGTGCAGGAACTCAGCAAGATCTGTTGCATAAATGAGTGAATCTATTATACGATGGATGGCAGGCAAGTCAAGGAAAAGTCAGTCTGTTTTAGTAAAAATTCCACGTTAGGAGATTTTAAAATAAAGTGTATCTTCTGAAACATGTGAATGGTGTTTTTCCATTTTCTGAAGTTTTCATTTTCAGTTCAGTTCACTGCAGTAAAAACCACTGTGGATCTTGAGTTTTGTTTTTCAAGCCCTCAAAATAAATATGAAACGAATTTTATGTGGCAGTATTCACGTGTATAAATAGTAAAAAAAAAAAAAAACCTAGAAAAATATGTATCTACCTTGAATAAGAACTAAATAAAGATTAACAGGCTAATGAATAATTGCATCATAAGAGTGGTCATACAGGCTGTTAAAATTAAGATAATATCAATGATTAATTATTTTTAAAAATGACTTAATCACGGTATGTTCATATCTTGGAAAAAACCCTGGACTCCTAGCTTGGCACTTGTCAGTTGAGTGATGAAGTTAAGTCCCTTAACCTCAATTTCATCATTAAATAGGGCAAAAATATCTGTCTAGACTACTTCAACCATCCATCTGTAATAGGGAAGAACAAATCTGACTCCACATTGGCTCTGTTTCTTTTACCTTAACCTTTGTATTCTATTGCTTTTGCTCCAAGTTAAGAGTGTTGCCTATAGCCTGAAATACACAGGAGAGCCCATTCTCAAGGCTCTGACCTCTAAAGGTATAACACTTTTCCATTCATATAGAGATAAAAAGTTGCAGAAAAGGGAATAATATTTTCTTGTTGGAGGTTTACAGGAACATCATGACCTGACTCAAGTGGACAGATGTAAGAACAAAGGAGTCTCGCACCAAGGAGTTTGCAGCAACCAGGCACACCCCCTCTCCTTTTAGTATAAAAGAAGCCTGAATTCTAACTTGAGTTAGATGGTTCTTTGGGACACTAGTCCACCATCTTCTTGGTCTGCTGACTTTCCGAAAAAAGTGACTATTCCTTGCCCCAACAACTCGTCTCTCAATGTATTGGCCTCTGGTGTGGTGAGCAACACGAGCTTGGGCTTGGTAACACATCCATCCATCCATCCATCCATCCATCAGTTTACTTATTCATTCATTCAAAACTTAGCAGACACCTCACAGTGTAGGTTGAATTAATTTAAATGAGGATCATGTAAAGGTAAGTTACAAACTATGAACAAATATTCTACAACCATAATATGAAAGATAACTTTAAACAATATAGGTTATAAAGTTGGAGTAGAAAATATTTCTGTGGTACCCCAAGAATATAGTGGATGAAAACATTGATACAACTTTTGGAACATAAGTAAATACAGCTTATTTAAAACACGATGATGGTCATAGTGAGACAGGCTGGAGTGGGATAAAGTTTTTATTATACTGAAGTATTTGCACAAATATATATACTGAAAATAGGTATGTACACACATTTATATACTCTACAATATACACAATAGTTGCAATGCAGGCAGGTATATAGATGGCATCTGTGTGACACAGAATCAGCTCACCAAGGATGGCTGCTCAGTCTTTGCAGGTTGTGCTCCAGTGAGACCAGAATGACATGAGGGGCATAACAACTCCCGGGACAGTGATGTCTACAAGTGGTGGCTTTACCAGGTCTCCTCTCATTTCATCCTTGCAACCCTGTGAGGTAGGTATCATCAGCTTTATAGATGGGGAAGCTGAGGTATTCAAAAGTGGCTCGTCTTGCTCTTCAACCTAAGTCTCTGGCTTTTAAACTCCAAATCCCTTGATATGTTTTAAGGCCTTGCTGCTTCATATCAGGATGATTCTAAAACTGTTTGAGTTTATTTGAATCCTAGTTTCAATATTTTTCATATCTCCCACTAAAAAAAAAGTCTTACTTGTGCAATTACTTGCTGTGCAAATTCCTTTTTCTTGGAGGGCATCAATTTTGCTTTTTAAGGACTGTAGCTTTCTTGAAAGCCGAGGTCCGAGGTTCTACATCATCAGAGGCCCTCCGCTGTGCCCTGAATGCAATGGACTTTGAGTAAAGTTTTGTTACTTCAGCACAGCAAGGTGCTGAAGAGTGCCTGATCCCAAGAGTTTAGTCTAGTGGGAGAGACAGATAATCAGACAATTATAATAGCAGGTGATGGGTGCAGATAGCAAACCTTGGTATCAGAGAGACTCCCTACTCTAATTACCTGTAGCTCCCTTCAGAATGGCCCAAACTGCTTAAAAAGATTGATTAGTCGGAGTCTCCCAAGACCCAAATATGACATCAAAACACAGAATATAAAACCTTCCCTCCATCTCTGACGGGGCTCAAGATGAGTTCTCCCGGCCCAGGGTGGTTTTAAAGAATCAATCCACAGATGAAAAAAAATCACAGTTTTTGTTACCAAGGCAGGATTTGTGCCTAAATTAGTTTTCTGGATCATAGTGATTCAGAGGAAGGATTGAATTTTGTCTCAAAATGGGCTTTTCTAACCTCTGCTTACTCTCTGATGGCAATGTGTAGATATTTACCAAAGTGCTGTATAATTTGTCGTGATTGGCCGGGAAGTCACTCATCAAAGGAAATTTACTGAACCTACCAATCACACACAGCCTAGGGTCCTTTTCAGGGCAGGGCAAAGAAATTCAAGTTGGGATCTGTGAAAGAATTATTCAGCAATTCAAGATTATTCAGTATCTATCTGTCCTACCTGATATATGCGACTAATAACACATACACTCTTCAGAAAACTGAAGGTAAAGAGATCAAACTGTAGAAAAGAACAAACATGAGTGAACTTCAGTCTGAGTGAGGACGTTGCCAGAGATTTGCATGTTTCTCAAAGCCTTTCCTCAGATCTCTGCAGGAAAGGAAATTGTGCGGGAGGCACGATAAAGCTTGTGGCTTTACACATCTCGTCCTTTAAGGCTACATTGAATTAAGCACTTGCTTGCTGCCAGAACGCAGAGAACTAGGTCACCCCGCAGACCAGAGAGCTTCCCAAGGTAGAACAATGGCTCTCACGGGAGTGGGGAGCCTCCAACAAAGATCACATTTAAGACTATTTAAAAACAGATGCTATTTGATATTCTCAACTAGTATTGAAAACATCTGGTAAAGTTTTGCTTAGAGATACTCCTACTGGACCTGTTTTTTTTTAATCAGTGATATTTGTAGATGATCATGTGATGTTGCAAAGGCAGTAACACTACAGTAGTTTTTTAAACTCTTAGAGGTTGGTTTTCTTAAGCAGGCTGAACGGGCTCTTTGTAATCGTGTTTAGATTATTGACTTATGTAGCAAATCCTTTCCCCTTTAAATAGTGGAAAACTCAATTCCATTTCATTGATCAAAAATGTCCAATTAGTGGATAGAGGTTGAGCAAATTTTACCCTGATTGTTACTTTGTTGCAAATTAAAACCAGCTCTTCTTATAAGAGCCTTACCTGGCTCCAAAGAAAAGTATCTCTTGCTGCAAAGAATCTACCCTTCACTTTTTGGAAGCTGTAGATTACATTACAAAAAATTACATGGAAAAAAATATGATTAGATGGGTAAATGTCACAGTATAGCTATTCCAGTAGATTTGAGGACATCAAATGCAACTCCAGCTTTACCACAATAGTCACAGGGTCAGGGATACCACAGAGTCTTTAATAATAAGCACAAAATCATGAAATGTATCCAATTTTAGGTGTCAGGTGAGAACAGTGGAGGTGTTGACCAGTATTTCAAACGCTGGCTTAACTCCCCTAAGAAGAAGGCAGGTGCTCTACAGAGCTCTTATTAACGAGTTGGGCGACTGACTTACTTCTTACTGAAAATTAAATCTTCTTACTGAAAATTAAAAGTATATGGTTCCCAAGGTTCCCTAAAAGAAAATCCTTGTGGAACGTCCAGGGTTGGAAGAGTCATTTCTTATACTATGACTTCTGAACTCAGAACATCATTACTTTATTTCCTGCCCCACTCCCAACTTCATACAGCACTCTCGTGCCCCCAATCTCAGTAAGACAGACTTATGGGCAACAAACATCCATTAGGCTCTGCTGAGTTAGGAAACCATGTCCTAGTTGGCACTTGTGTTGTCAAGTTCATGTTCTAACTGATGGATTAGGGGAGTTGAAAGAAACTGTGTTGATTTTGGTTACTTAATGAGTTGTTTTTATGTGTGCGTGCTGTGGTTTCAAAAGCCGATGAAAAGAGAAATGACACTTTTTTCCCATGAAAAATCCAAAATTAGGGCAGTTAAAATATTGTTAAGAACAAAAGGCACAAGATTCCACTAATCAACCATGGATATACATTACTTATCTTTTTTTCCTGTATATTTAACGCAAAGATAGGAAACTTCTTAGTGTACGAAATTAAACATTAATGAAAGTGGCTGTTTTATAAAAAAAAACACTGTAGATTTAACATAACAACTAGAGATAAACTAAATGCCAGTAAACATTTTGGAAATATCCACCAGGGTATAAAGGGTATTTGAACACGATAGTTCTTTCTGCATTAAAAAAAAAAAAATCTCCTCTGGAGATTCAACAAATTTCTATTTTCATGATTATGTCTGAATCTTATGAAAAAAACCCAATGGAGTCTTTGGATTTTTTTTTTTTACCATAGGCTTAACTTTTTCTTCTAAAATGACTCTCCTCATTAAAGAGAAAAGACACAGCTGTTTTCAAACTCATTGTTTCCTCATATTTCCTTCAGAATCCGTCCTAACCCCTGGCAGAAAGATGGTTTCCATGTGAGACTATGTGAACGAGGAACACTTCCTAATCTCCTGTAAGACCACATTTGTAAAACTACTCTTCAAATCACCCGTTGCAAAAGTTTTAAAATTGGGAATGATTAAGGCTGGGGCAAAGATTATCGTAATGAAATTTAATATAATAACAGCTTAGCAAACTTTAAAGGACGTTGTTTTAGGAGGATGTGCATTTTATAGCAATTATACGCAAGAAATGAATATTACACAGATGAGGCTGTGTATATTATCTTGCAAGGAAAAAAAAGGAAAAAAATAGGTTTGAATAAACGATTCAAAATTGTTTGAATCGTTTATTTCAAACAATACAGCTCTTCTCTGTGAAAAACTTTGTGCTCTTGGCCTATTACACTTTTCAATCAAGTAGGGATTTAAAAAGTGACCTTATGGGCTTCCCTGGTGGCGCACTGGTTGGCAGTCCGCCTGCCGATTCAGGGGATGCGGGTTCGTGCCCCGGTCCGGGAAGATCCCGCATGCCGCAGAGCGGCTGGGCCCGTGAGCTATGGCCGCTGAGCCTGCGCGTCCCGAGCCTGCGCGTCCGGAGCCTGTGCTCCGCAACGGGAGAGGCCTCGGCAGTGAAAGGCCCGCAAAAAAGTGACCTTGCAAGAAAGAAGTCTGGAACAAACTTGGTAACATGGAATCGAACCTCAGAGGTGTGTTCTGCTGCAGTAACAGAGAGTAAGAACATCCTTTTCATAAGCAAATACCCTTCAAGTTACAAATATTTCACAGTGAAAGGACTCTTTTCCCCTACTACAATTTAGCCTCTTCTCTGCTTTGCAGTCCCTCTAGGACAATGGATGAAATGTCTTTGTGAAACAGAGCTAGAAATAGTGATCCTTTGCTGCCCAGCAATGAGGAATAATATTTTTAAAAAAGCTTTCTAGTCCCAGGTAACAAATTCTCTAGAAAATTCCTGCATGAAAAATACAGTCAAATTAAAGTCCAAAGTCTGTAGATGAAATCAGTGTGGAAAGGTTCCGGCCACAGTCAAGGTTGAGGGTAATTAAGCAGAAGGGGTGGGGGTGGGAGGGAAGACAGGGCCCCCTGGCATCCTGGAACCAGAGCAGGTGCAGAGCAGGTCAGGAGCAGCACAGGACCGAGGTCCAAGTGAGAAGACAAAGGACTTCTCTCCTCCTCCTGGGTCCCTTTCACTCCAGTTTTTATTTTCTAAATGAAATGACAGCTCACCTGAAAGTCTTTCAGGTTGGACTCTCTGGAAAGAAGTTTGCTTCTCCTTTGCCCTTCAATTCAATCTGTGTCCATGCTCAGTAAAAAAAAAAAAAAAAGCAAAAAAAAAATAAATAAAACAAACAAATTTTGGGTCACTACATTTTCACTGGCCAACTTTATCTTTACACATTTCAGAAGAAAAACAAAGAATCTAGTGTTGGGGATTGTGAGTCCTATTTTCAAGTGTTCCCTTCTCTTCCTTGGATTTTTTCTAACAGAATTAAGTGCACCACAGGGAGGTCAGCTCAGTGCTTTGAGACCACCTAGAGGGGTGGGATAGGGAGGGTGGGTGGGAGATGCAAGAGGGAGGAGATATGGGGATATATGTATACGTATAGCTGATTCACCTTGTTATACAGCAGAAACTAACACACCACTGTAAAGCAATTAGACTCCAATAAATCCATTTTTTAAAAAAAAAGAAGGGCTTCCCTGGTGACGCAGTGGTTGAGAGTCCGCCTGCCGATGCAGGGGACACGGGTTCGTGCCCTGGTCCGGGAGGATCCCGCATGCCGCGCAGCGGCTGGGTCTGTGAGCCATGGCCGCTGGGCCTGTGCGTCCAGAGCCTGTGCTCTGCAACGGGAGAGGCCACAATAGTGAGAGGCCCGCGTGCCACAAAAAAAAAAAAGAATTCAGTGCACTAGGGGTGCACATATGATCCCGAACGTCGGGGTTACAAAGGAACTGGTCCAAAGAGGCAGCTTAGCAGCAGTATGTGTGGGAGAGACCTAGTGGGTTGAGTTTCCTTGAAGCTGCATGAGAGGCAGCTGTAAGGCTTGAGCCAAAAGTTATTTCCATCTCTAAGTGAACTACCAGAAGTACCATCCTTTCTCCCTGGGGCTGGTCCTCCTTCCTGTGTTGTACTGGAGTCTTGTTTTGGGTACCACGCTTGGGCAGGGAGTTTGATAACCTTATTTATCCAGAGACCATAATTGCTCAGTCAGTGTTTGAAATGCTTAAAATCTGGTCATGAGAAGAACAGTTGAGTGAACTGGGGATGTTAGTGGGAGGACATGATTACTGTTTTCAAATCTCTTTAGGGATGTCATCTGACAGAGAGATGAAAGATATGTGTTTTCACTTCAGAGAACAGAATGAGGGCCAAACAGTGTAGAAAAACTACAGGACAACAGAGTTGAGTTCACCCAGGGTAGTCAGGTAGTAAGTTTCTTGTCACTGAAGTATTCAAGCAAAAGCTGGAAAGCTACTTAACGGAAATGTGGTTTGGTGCAGGTGGGTTGGAGTCAATGAATCACAAGACCCCTTCCAACTTTTTTTTTTAATATTTATTTTATTTATTATTATTTCTTTTTGGCTGCGTTGGGTGTTTGTTGCTGTGCGCGGCTTTCTCTAGTTGCGGCGAGCGGGGGCTACTCTTTGTTGCGCAGTGCGTGGGCTTCTCATTGCGGTGGCTTCTCTTGTTGCAGAGCTCGGGCTCTAGGCGCATGGGCTTCAGTAGTTGTGGCTCACAGGCTCTAGAGCACAGGCTCAGTAGTTGTGGTGCACGGGCTTAGTTGCTCCGCGGCATGTGGGATCTTCCCCCACCAGGGCTTGAACCTGTGTCCCCTGCATTGGCAGGCGGATTCTTAACCACTGCACCACCAGGGAAGCCCGCCCTCCCAACTCTTGACAGCTGTTTTCAGGTCCTGAATAACACGCAGATCTAAGTTGGAAAACCATCCTTAGAAAATAACTTTTGGAAAGAACGTTGTATTTAGAAATATTCCCTCCAATATTCTTCAGAGGACCAAACTTCCCAGAAGGAAGAAGAATGCAGTGGAACTCTCCCTGTCTGGGGCAGGAATGCACACAGTATCAGATGACACCCTGTAAGGAGGCTATGTCATCTGAAGAATTACCCAGAAAGTGTGCTCCAACAGCTCAAGGACTGGAGCTTGAGCTAATACAAGACGTATGAGTGTCATTTAAGATGCTGGCTGCAGGCTCAGCATTTCCAGGTGTTAGTTGTCCAGTAAAATCATCCGTGCACATCCTGAGACACTTGAACCCAGGAGAAAGCAGCCGTCTGAACACATCCCCTGAGGGGCAGAGATGGAAACAAACCTGCATAGAACAAGTTCCTCTATTTTGACTGCTTCAGGGGGCTGGGGCTCATCTGACCTGGGGCTCTCTTGGTCAAGACGCAACTTCTCTTAAGAAATGTAGCACAATTTCAGGTAATCACCTCTCTTCATCTGTGCTTTCCCTTCTGTGACACTAACATCACTGTCGCCTGACACAAGATGGTGTCCATGATTCCTGGGTGAATAGATGTAACCATGGAACAACTATACATTTTGGCTCATGTGGACAAAAGATACCAATTTAGATATAAATGGGTCATTGGCTTCATGTAAAGTCTACCTGTGCAGACAGGTGGAATGCACTATTTAAATGCTTGGCGATTCATTTCTGAATGAAGCCTCACCCAAAATAGAAATTTTAATGTTGTTTAGTTACTGGAGCCCAACTGAAGTAGCTCTCTTAAAATCAGTGTTTGTTTGGAGCCATCAAAAGTCCTTATTACTGACAAACAAAGGCACCAGAATAAGGGTATCAGGTAAATACAACTGCCAGGGAGAAATGAAAGTTCTAGATAGTTCAAGCTCTAAATCTCTGACTCGCTGCTGTGAGAGGGTGGAGAGAAAGAGACAATAACTTTTCAAGCTGGGTATAAATGTAAAAAAACAACTGTACTTTTTGAAAATATAAAATCCCAAATGGCTAACGCTTATTAGGTAAGTGAGTTTGTTGATTGTTCTTATGGAATCTGAAAATATCTCATGGTTTTTGACAAAGTTAAACATGCTTGTTCCTGTAGTTTTGGACTCCCTTTCTAAACTTCTGGATTTTACTTCCATTTCAAAGGAACAATTGAGGCATTGGTTTAATACAATATTTATTAAAGTGTTTTTATTAACCAACTTTCGCCAGAAAGTTCCGAGTGTGTTAACACAGCAGGCATGTTGGCTTCAATGTTTGGTATTTGACAGTCCACAGAACTGCACTGAACTCTCACAATCCTGCCACGATTTTGTGGATTGTTTGGGCAGGACCTATAACCAGCCTCCCCCATTAAATGGTTAAAGATGAATTGGGGTTCATTCTGACTCAAGTGTTCCGAGTTTACGATGACATCAGTCTGTGACAGGCCTGGCTCCACTTGCCTTTCTGCCTTGTCAGTTGGACTCACTGAACTGGAGTCCTTGTTTGCGGCCCCTCCACTGCCCTCCACGTTCCCGATGTCTCTGTTTTTACAGAGTCCCCTTTGGTGCGTCTCAGGAGCACAGCATGCTTTGTGTGAAGCTCCAGCCCTTCTGCAGACCAATGACGACATCTCTGCCATCTTTGGAAGTTGCTCTTCTAGGCTCTGAAGACTGTGTACGCTGGTCTTACCGAGTTTTTCTTGGGCCTGAATGTGCTGACCCGGGTGGTGGAAAAAACTCCTGGGCAGAGAATTCTGCATTCCAGGAGGTTTCACTCTGCCCTGTAGGCAGGGACAGTGGTGGATGTGTGGGATGGGATGCACGAAGCCCTCGGGGGCTTGGTGTGCAGCCTTCAGAGGGGCCAGGCCGTTCTGGACGTGCATGAAGCTGCTGGCAGTCGGAGCGCACTGGTGGCACGAGCAGTCACCCATCTGCTGGCAAGACGGCAGGCCATATTTCAAAGGTTGGTAGGCATTTGGGCAGCTACATCTCTGATTCAGAGAGAAGAAGTGACACATGGTGTGCTGTTCAAGACACGGCTGCAACAAGGCAGAGCTGGCTTCATTTTTGGTGCTTTGGTTGAGTTCGCTGTTGTAAGCTGTGTGTACAGGCATCCCTAACTTCTTTGCCTGGCTGCTGAAAAATTCAGAGCAGATGTGGGTCTCTTCATAAGTGGTCTTCTCGGAGGCCATACAGCTGTGGGCTGCCAGAGGTTCTAATTCGTAAAACTCATGCTCCATTTCAGCTTTTTGGCCCCTGGGATCTAAGTGATAAGCATTCACAGTGTGTGTCTTGCTTTGTCCCTTGTCACCAGGACTTGTCGACAAGGTGTGGGAGAAGGCACTGCACTGGAGTTTTTTGGGTAAAGGAATCTGACCGCAGGTGCCCTGCGGCCCAAGGCACCGGCACATGCACTGAAAAAAGAAGGTGGCAAAAGCCCAGCTGATACACATGATGAGCATCATGAAGGTGCCCAGCTGGGTGTAAGCCAGGACCGTGGAGGGCATCATCATGGCCCCAGCCACGAAGGTGGTGAGCGCGGCCATGGCGATGGCAGAGCCCATGCGGCTCAGAGAGAAGATCACCTTCCCTTCTCGGTCGGCGTCCGGGGCCAAGCGGTAAGCAACCCCATAATGGACGGCAAAGTCTACAGACAGGCCGACCGCAACCGAAATAGTGACCGACTCCAAAACGTTTAGCTCCCAGCCCAGCAGGACGAGAGAACCCACGGTGACAAATATAGTTCCGGCGATCGAAATGATGGCATAAAGGCTTATGATGATGTTCCAAGTTGTAAGCAGCATCACGCTAAAGGCCACGGCCACCGAGAGCCCCATGGCGATGAGGGTGCCGTCGGAGAGGCTGTCCTGGAGGTCATAGAACTCCAGATTGCTGACAAACCAGCCGTGGCTGAGGCCCTCGGGTGCAGAACTCAGCTCGTTGGAAATCCACGAGTCCACCTCTTTATAAAACTGATGCATCTTTTCATAAGCCAGTGTGAAGAGGTAGGTGCTTTGGAACTCTAGCACGACTGCCCTGATGGTATCATTGATATCAAACCTCGGCCCTGGGGTTTTGCTATCCAAATGGTAGCCCGTACTCCTCTCTAGCTCCATGATGGCTCTCTTGATGCACAGTTCGAAAATCTCTTGCTTATAGGGGAAGCTCCAGTGGCTGCAGCATGGGTACAGGGTAGGCTCATCGCAGTCCTGGTTTTCCATCCACTGCTTGAAGGTCTCGATGAAGCAGCTGGTGAAGTCCTGTTCGTCAGTCTGGTGAAAGAATGTCTGATTTCTCAGTTTTTGACAGAACTGCAAAATCCAGACCTGGGAAGCTGGGCTGGCGATGTTAAAGCCGCTGTCTAAGGTCAGCTTCCCTTTGCTCTTAGGGTTTAGGGGGTTGCCATTGTCTTCTGGGGACACGCCCCAGATGACCGTGATGGGCATGTGGAGCTCCTCTCCGTGGTGGACGCGCTCGAACATGAAAAGCTTTTTGTACTCGGCGTCGTAACGTTCAAAAGGGTGGGACGACCTGAACACCTGGAACTCGGACAGCTCCAAAGAGGGCAGCTTCATCTTTGGGTTTATGCAGACGATGTAGGCCCCGCCCACAGTTAAGGCCAGGAACCAGACCAGCCATAGGTAGCGAAACTTAATGACGATGCACGGCAATACTTTTTCAAAAAAAATTCGAGACGCTTCCGAAATGGCAAAAAGGACTTTGTGGCACTTCTGACAGGCCACCGTCCAGCAGCTTTTGTTATCGTATATTTGCTGCTGGGGCTTCTTGAAGCAGCTGAAGATATTGAGAAGATACCGCTCGTGCAGGACAACCACGGCCGGAAGCCAGGTGACCATCAGAACGTAATTCACCAGTATAGCTGTCCCCGCGTATACCCCAAAGCATCTGATGGCTGTGATATTGCTCACATAGTTAGCGTAAAAGGCAGCCGCTGTGGTAAAACTGGTGACGAACATGGAGAGGGCGGCGTGTTGCAGCGTGATGCTCACTGTCTCGGAGGTTTCCGCGTGAGGCTTGTCAAATTTGGTGTAGTTCCAGACATCACACAGGACAAAAGCATCATCCGCTCCAATGCCCACCAAAATAATGAGCGCGGTGAGGTTCATAAAAGGGAAAAATTCAAAGTTAAACACCACGCGGTAGAGAAAATAGGACACAATCAAGGAACTGATGATGGCGAACATGGTCATCAGAGTGATAAACATGGACTTGGTGTAGACACACATGACCGAAAGGACGATCACGATGGCGATGGCAGGATACACGGTATCCATCAGAAGATAATCCTGAAACAAACTGTGTTTGATCCCAAACTCAATCCCGGTGACGGTGGTGACGCCGTCAGAAGCGTTCCAGTTTTCGAAGTTGTCCAAGTAAATGTTCATCATGCTCTCCCCTTTCTCTGTGGGCGAGAAGAGCATGCTGTACTTCAAAGCGGGTGTGTAGTCGGCTGTCTTTGGGGCCATAAAGTCTTTATCCACCAAGTAGTGGAGGATCTGGTACACAGCGTTGTACTTGGTACATTTCCGTGGCACGTTGGTGCACTTGAGCTGGTCCTTCCTCCGGGCCGCCATGTCCCAGCAGTCTGGCTCCAGGGTGCCGTTCTGGTAGTGTTTGGCGCAGGTCCGAAGTAGCTTCAAGGTATGAGAAACGTCTCGCTCGACGATTTTCTGGCAGGACGATCTGTTGTTCAGAATAGCGATGTAGTTCCCCAGCGTCCAGCTGGGGCAGCAGGAAGCAGCCGTGGTCCTCTGGCAGAGATCACCAAACCGGGGATGAGATCTGATCTGCAGAGACAGAGACACGCGGAAGAACTGACGTTTAAAATCAGTTCACAGAAAGGTCTGAATGACGGTGGCCTTGAGGGACAGGAAAGTTACAGAAGTTATAGAATCATCCTCTGAATTAAGTACCAGTTTGAACACAAGGTGAGTTTTCCCCCCGAATCTGCTCTCTTCTGCTGCAGAAGGCTCACTAGGTTACTTCATTTTGAACAACGAACTCCTTTTTGGGGATGACATACAAGTGTGAAACAATTTCAATCAATGCCAGTTTGGTTTCAAAAAGGAGGTAAAATTAACACCTCTTTAGTAAACAAGCCTTTTCAAAGTCACTTTAAAAAGCAATAAAGTGGATAGGCTGTGAAGCTTATGTACGTATACCTATGGGATTAATTAAGAGAACAATTGCCCGATTGATATATAAAACGAATTTGTGGCTTTGCCTAAAATCTCTGGTAATCAGCGTGAAATTTTTGGTGACAAAGGTACTATATTTCAATCAACTTGGAGGCAAAGATGATAGTCTCTAGATAACTGTCAGACTCAAAAAAGTGATTCTGGTAATATCAGAAGCAGTGATGCCAAAGACGCATGAAAAACCTGGAATAAAATTGTTTCCTGATACATGAGTAGAGGGGGAAAATGTTTCTAAATTAAAATTATATGTGTGTGTATATATATATATATATACACATATACATATATACGATTTTAAATAAACATACACAAGTAATAAAATACTTCAATAGGAATTTAATTATTTCTTCCACATCTTTCAAAGTTTATTCAAGTTGGCTAACTCCCCCTTTTGGGGAATGTTCTGTTTTGGTAAACAGGGGTCTGCTGCATATTAGTAAGTAGAACAATTCTGGATTTAACGTGGATAGTATTTCATTTAGAACACTATTCCTGGAGAAGGCTTTCCTTCTTATGGCTGTTCTTGTTATAGAAAACTGAAATTTGTTCCAATGTCAAAGCTGGCATTGCTAAGATGAGAGTGAAGCCTGCACAATCCCATCATCTTAAAAATCTGTAAGTTACAAATGGCCCGTCTTCCCTGAGGGTGAGAATAAGAAATACCCCCCTGCTCTTGAGCCCGTCCAGAGACTTCTCCGGAAGTGCCAGGGCTAAAGACGACCCACTCCTATCACTTTCCCTCATCTCTATTTACCAAAGGTTGTTCCAGGGAAGAAACTCCAGAAGAGAAGCTGGCACAACTCACCTCTTTAGAACTTAGACTCATCCAAGAACCAAGTTACTTGTAACTTGGCTATGAAGACACGTTACTGGGACTTATTCTGCAGGGGCAAGGTGTAGATGAAAGGAGATTGGCCACGTACTGTGAATTGCCGAAGTTGGGTGACCTGCACATAGGGATTCATTCTACTATTGCCTCTGTTTGAAAATTTCCATAATAAGAAGTTGGGTGTTAAAAAAAAAAAAAAAAAGTTGGGTTTTTTTTTTAAGATACTCTATTGGGAGTAAAGAAAAATGAGTCAAAGGGTTATTAGACAAGTGTACTAAAACAATGTTGATCTTAACAAAGGCTTAATTTTTAAACTCATTTTTAAAGAGCGATAATTACTTGACATTTCATAAAATAGGATAATTAATATTTAATTGTTTCTAGGTTAAAATATTCACATGGGCTAACTCAGGGGAAACTGAACCACCTAATAAATAATAGGAAACCCTGGAATAGCATCTCTCAAATAATCAGGTTTACCCCACAAAGGAATAACAGGCAAGTCCCTGGGGTCAGCCCGGTGAACTGAAAGAAAGGTAACGCAACCCCAATGTCTGACAGTTTTCAGATGGAAGAAAATGAACTGTATCCATTACGAAACCCACTATCAGCTAGAAGGACCATATTTGTACTTGCTCAAATAACCAAAAGCCAAAGATAAAGGAAATAGGGTTGCCAGCTAAAACTGGAAACGAAAGCACAGAATTCTGTCCTTGAATAACCCTTTCAAACAATTGCAGGGGTTTTTTATGTGTGTATCTGACCAAAGATTCAAAAGTTGGACATGACAAACACAGACCAAATACTACTTTGATGGCTGCTATCAAAAATAAATGCTAATGAGCCTCTGGAGGGCCAGTCCTCACATTCAAAGGTGATGGCTGATGTACAACCTTTGGAAAACAGTTTCTGAGGACTCTTTTAGAGGGTAAGAAATAAGGACAGAGAGAAGACATTTATCCTGAGTTGGATGCCAGTGCCCTGAATCTAAAGGAATGGAGCTCAAGGATTTTCTAGGCTTCCAGGGAGTATGTCCCCATCCATCCATCCATCCATCCATCCATCCATCCATCCAGAAGGAAAAATATTTATTGAGCACCTATCAAGACAAATAAGGCAAAGTGGTCCTGCCCTCAAGTGGCTCACAGTGAGGCAGGGAAATCAGACAAGAAAACAAACCGTTACAATTCAACATGAGAAGCAGCATATTATGTGTAAGGGTCTATGTGAACCTGTGGACAGAGTACCAAGGTCTGTAAGTGCAATGGGATAACGGCACAACGTAGTCATCTGGGACTGAGATAACTCAACACAGAGTCATATTTTATATTGTGGGGCTTGAGGAGCTTGGCAAGCAGGTGTATCTTTATGCAGAAGGCAGCTGCATCTTTGCCATATTCTTGGGAAAGGGGATTGACAGGAATGATTTTAAAATCTTTGAAGTTTATAAAAATAAGGATGGAGTTAACGAGAGCAATTTCTTGCAACTCTTAGGAGGAATGCCCTTTTCATTCTAGGTATTCACAAACAGGAATTTTAGGGATCATTTTGCTTATGTGGTGATAACACGTCTTTGCACACTTCCCTAGTTAGATAGTAGCAGGGGTGGAGTTGGCTTCAAATAAGAGTAAAGGAAGAGGAGAGAAAAAGAAGAAACCAGCAGGGTTTTAAATGATACCTTAACTTTCAAAACTAATGGCCAAGTTGGAGATATGTTAAGAAGCTAAGGGAAGAAAAAAGGGAAGAAAATTAAGCCCTTAATACCAGGTTCAATCAACTGCTAGACACTCCTTTCCCACGTGACCAAGTTCCTCATGTACTAAAAGTTGAAGGGAGCCTAGAGAGAAAGAAGAAAGCAAGGGCTCCACAGCTCTCTTTAAAACAAGCATCAGGAAACACATTTCTGGGGTCCTGTAAGCGTGTGAGGGGGACATTCCAGCTGTCCACAAAAGCTACCCGAGTAAAATGGGTCTTAGTCACCAAATCCCTTCTACAAGCTGATTCCTCTGAACTCCAACATCTACACTATGCAAAGACTAAGAAATAGGGTAAAGGGCCTCCAGCAGAGTCAAGATTAGAGACACACACACTTCTTTGTTATTAATGACTCTCTGCCAGTGTGTCCCGTAGGAATGTCAAAGTGCAGAAAAAAGTAGTGAAGGAGATCAGGGGAGTCAACTGAGGCTCCTTTTGAAAGAGTCTAAAAAAAAAACCCAAGCATTTCTGTGAGGAGGTAGACGAGCATCAGAAACAGAAGCTCTTCACTCTGGAAACCAGCGCCCATCTGAACTATGAGTGTAAGTGGCATGTAATTTAAATGGGATCTGGAATTTGAACTCAACGTACTATCAACACAGGCAGGCGGCCACTGGAAGACCTGGTCTTGTGACATTACACTGATTACCAGATGCTTTCTGGAGTCAACCCACCAACAATTAAGCTCTTCTGCTCTGTACAATTTGGTGTGTGTCCCATTCAACTTGATAGTTGTTAATAACTAAGTGGTTAGGTACAATAGCTAGGATTTGAGGGGGGAAAAAAAGGGAAAGACTGCCAAGTAGCCTCAGGACACATTTTGCTCAAACCGCCATAACAAATAAAAATCCTCAAAGGGTCTTGAGCTGGGAGACTCAGAAAAGTACAGTAATAATCTGAAATCTGAACTGTTGACCAATAGTTATTATTTAAGATATCACTGAATACATTATCTCTATGAGAAACATATGTTATTCTGGGTTCATAGCAGAGTTTGAGACTAGAATACAAGGGCATTTGCAACTGGCAAAAAAGTATTTCATTTAAAAAGTTAAAATTACAACCATGCTCCTTGAGGTAGTATTTGGGGGCCTTGATTCTGTTTATTCATTTATTGGTGTAGATCTACAATTGGCTTGACCATTCATTCAGATGTACGTGTCTTGGGTCTGTTCCTCAAATTTTCACAAGAGGATCACAAATTGTTACGTTCTTGCCAGGGATTACAGACTTGAACTCACAGCTATCCAATCCTTATTATGAGCCCAGTAGGAAAAAAAACTCAGACAAGCAGATATCTATTCTTTTCGATAGCCTAAATTTTGTAAATGCATCAAAACAGGTAACTAGTGGGAACCTGCTGTATAGCACAGGGAGCTCAGCTTGGTGCTCTGTGATGACCTAGATGGTGGGGGAGAGGGGGAGGGAGGTCCAAGAGGGAGGGGATACATGTATACATATAGCTGATTCACTTCATCGTACAGCAGAAACTAACACAACATTGTAAAGCAATTTTACTCCAATAAAAAAAAAAATGGTGTTATTCCAAGGTCACAGGTCCATCGTGAGAGAAGTAAAGGACCCAGCATAAAGCCTTGCACATAGCAAGTGCTCTACATACACACTAATTTAGAGTTAACTTTCTATATGAGAAGGGTTGTAACCCACAACAAGAAGTATGTTCATAGCTTCTAAATAACCTACTGATAGCTGTAGAACAGAAGAAAATATGACAAATAAAAATTGACCACTGATGAAGAAACTTTGGGTTGTTTATAGATAGTTTGTGACTTTGGTCTATTTGGAGCTGCACAGAGACAAGATGTCACTCACAGAAAATTCCGATATCCTAATCAATGCAAAAGTTATTTTCAAAATATATAAAGAGCCTTTCAGAATGAAGAATAAAGTCAGGAGATCTGGGACCAACCAACTAGGTGACCTGGGTAAGCCACTCAGTTCTCAGAACGTACTTATATCAGCACAATGAGATGCTGGTCTGTGGGTTATCTCAAAGAGTCCTTTCTACCTCCTGTTCCATTAAGAAACCCTGTTGATAGAACAGGTCATTGCACTGGATTGTCAGTCTAGCTCTCAGCAGGGCATGTGATTAGATTTTCAACTGACCAGTGATTTTACATTTTAGAATTATGCTAAGAACACGAGTTCCTTTTCTACCTGGTTACTGTGCTTGGGCAAGGCCATTAGTGACATCAGACAGCAGTTTCTACTTGGAGAAACTACCTCTGAACACAAGAAATTGACAGCTCTTCCAAGCTCGGTAGGTGACTTTACACTTTCTGGTGCTGTCTTCTTGCATCTTTCTGTCTTGTAAAGCAGCAAGGTGTTTAGAGTTCAGAACAATCTGGATTGGATTACTTTGGCCATTTCCATAGATACTGTATTTATGCCCTTTGCTGTCCCCTTTCCTAGCCTGTGCCCTAAATTTTCCTTTGAGGTCATCGGCCCAAAGGACCCATTGATTGCCAGAAAGGTGAGCATTTCATTGCATAATTAAGATGCTGACAATCGCCTCAGGGGGAGAATGGAGTGAACAATGAAACTAGATTAGGAAGATAAAATACAACAAAAGAAGAAAAAAAAAAGGCTTAACTATTATCCTGAAAGGAAATAAGCTGTGAAATAATATAAAAGACTATCATGGACAAAAACATGAGTGGGAAAGAAAAAGAGTTCTTTATTAAGGAAGATGGTTTGTTTTAAAGGTGGGGAAGCAGAGACACTTTGATCCTGGGATCCGAAAGAATGCAAAGCCACTCTGCTGGTGTTTACTCCTCGGTAGGTAAGCCACTTGAGTGCTTTCATCTGATCAGGCACCAGGGTCAGCAGTAAAAGGAGTTTCGAAAGTATAACCTTATTTGTGCTAAACATATTTCAGTTTTACTTTACATACCCTTGAATTATCTACATTGCACATTGATTTAATTGCAGGTAAATTCCACAATGTCTCCCCTCCAGCTGAAGTAAATACTACTCTGGAATATCGGTCACCTGGTGATAGGAGAAAAAAGAAAAAGGGTTATAAATTATTCATTTATTTCAGAAGACTCCGCGTTCAGAAATAATTCAAACTGGGAAACCACCTGGGAATTCATTAGCAGTAGGGAATCCTGTCTTTCATTAAACTCCAGGAGAAAAATGTAAAAAAAATTTAAAGAGTAACGCTATAATATTGCTTTAGCTCAAAGCCTTTGTCTACTCACTATATCTTAAAAATCGTAGAAGTTATGTAACATATCTAGTTCTGATCAGACTGTAATTAGGAAGAGCAACCCATAGGACTTTCAGCAGAAAATCAACTGAACGCCTCCCTCTTCATTTCACAACACATCACCCCAATGGTATATAAAATCAAAGAATGGTGCACCAGGGAGTATCAAGAATGGATTATAAGGATGTTCTCTTTGGCAGCTAACTAGAGAGCAAAGACAGCAAGTGATCAGCTTAAAAGCACTAAAAACAGTCAACTAAACACAGAACGCTGGCCAGGATCACAGACATACTCCTCATTCTGGTTGAGTGTTCAGAGTTCTAGAAAAAACATTTTGAAAATTATACTAATACAAAATATATTTCTGAATAAGGGAGGCTGTGTGATATCTTGGAAAAAGCATGGTCTTTAGAGTTAGAACTGGGGGTAACCAGGTTCTGTCATCTACTAGCTGGATGATCTTAGGCAACTAACAACTTTTCTGAGCCTCGGTTTGGTTCCTCATCTGTAAAATAAAGACAGCAACACTTTCCCAAATAGGTGTGAGAATTAAATGAGGTACTGAAAAACGGGTGCTCAGTAAGTACTGTTTCTGCTTCCTCAGCCATTAAAAAAATTAATATGAACCAACTGAAACAGAGTAGATTCGTTTTATATGATCTAAAATGCCTAATGGTGCTGACAAAGAAAATCAATTTGCAAATTTATGAATAAAGCTTTATTACATGAAAAACTTCAGGGTCACGAAGTTTTCTTTAGTAAACTCTTGTCTTCAAGACAAATAAAGACCCTGAGGTTTGACAAGATCTAGAAACGTCAAAGACCCAATAAGGTCCTCTAGTGATCTAAGAAGATAGGGAAAAAACAAATTTTAGAAGGATTTTCAACAACAACAACAAAAAGGTGAAACCAGAAGAGCTTCAATGTTAATATTCACTTAATCAGAAACTGGAGTTATTGCAATTCCTCATCCGTAACCATGAGGGCTAATCAATGACTTTCAAATTGACACATGTTTCCTTGAGGCCGTGAACTACTCCTTCCTGGCAGCTGCACAGAGACCAGGCTGACTCTAGGCTACAGCGAATTTTATTTCGTGAATTTGCTGCCAACATTTAGAGATCTGGTGATTCCACATTGAAATCTGGATTCCTGGCCTCTGGGAATTTCTTACAATCGTTGGGCCCTCGTTTTTTTTTTTTTTTTCAAGGTCACATTCTGCTGCATTCTCCTCAATCACCATCACTTCCTGCATTCTTAACCAGCTCACTTTTTTCATTCATATATGAGCTAGGTCCCTGAGGCATTCAAGCTTTGGACCTCTGGACTTTATTTTGTTCATCTCGCTACCTGTAATGTCTAATGACAAGGCTGGCACAAGAAGGCTATTAATATAGGCTTTTTGAATGAATCAACAATGTAGATATAAATTTTTGATAATACTGTAGATTATGTCAGGGTTCAATCCAAAAAATGTACAAGGAATTTTTTAAATGCGTTGAGATTTGGGGCAAGGTCAAGAATTTTATTAGATTTATATCTTTCTTAAAACCGAATATAACTCAATCATCTCTCATTAATTTTTAATTTTAGGTAACTAAATTCAGATTAGTGGTTGACTGACCTAGAGAAGTAAAATTATAAGTTAATTAGGCTAAAACGCCTTTAAGCACAATAGAAACAGTGAAGCTGTGTGACCAGCCACCTACTCTTGACAGTCTAGGTTATCAATCATGTTCAATCCCAGGAAACTCTGAAAGGTTTGTCATCTACGAAGCCACTCACTTGGAACGTCACAGAAAAAGCTGTCCTTGTGGAAGTTCCAGTCAACTTCTCTTTTCTCTCTTTCATAATGATCATCTGACCATCTATCATCCCGATGGCTGAAATGGAACACAGTTTGATCTTCAATCAAGTCCCCACTATTTCAAGGCTGAGAAGCCTACTGGTAACAATACAACCTCAAAGGCATGACCTATGAAGCGCTTGATATTGTCGGAAGGATGAACATAAGCAGCCAACATTAATTTTCTCACTTCTGAAAAAGGAAGAAAAACCCCAAACTCTCACTAATATACAACAAAATTTTAAAAGACAATGACAATTTCCACAAATTCAGTGGCAAAGATTTTGAGCCACACATTTTAGATGTAATCTTTTTGCTCAGGCAATGTTTAAAAGTGGAATTCGTTAGCAGTGGTTTGTCTAAAAGTTAATAAATGATTACCTTTTGGCTTGTTCATCTGCATATTTAAAGGGGTAATTTGCTAATGTTGCTTTGTATCCTGTATTTTTCACCATGTTATTCCATGTGACCAGTCTCTGGCCTATTGCAGTCCCTCTTGGTTCAAAACCCTAAGGCAAAATATTACAAATTCCCATTAGTGTACTTCATTTCAGGCTAAGTATAGTTATAACAGCTTGGGAAGGCAATGTCAAGGTGATGTATAGCTTTCAACAGAAAATATACACGTTCCTCACAGCTACTCCAGAGGCGAACTGCATTAAGACAAGATGACTTGACATAATAATGATCACCTATTTACTGTGACAAACAGTTTGATTCTTTGGTATGTTACATGTCTCAGGAAAGAGGAAAAAAAAACTTATCTGAAGCTTCTCTTCCAAATTCATACCTGGCATTTATTTTTATGTTATAAAAAAATCATGGTCAAATTAAATTGTGTTATGCATGCAACAGTGTTTTACAAAGAGTTTATCATTATTCTTGCTCATACCTTCCTCACTGTTCCACTTCTGAGGGACATTTACTTAAAAACAGACCCTGCAATCTCTCAGTAATACTGAAATTCCTTTAACGTCTTTGGGAAAAAAGGTGACATTCAGTCTTCAAGACTTTTTGAAGACGTTTTTACAGTCTGCAGATTCTCCAATTTTCTGCTTTTTGGTTTAAACATGGAGACCAAGAAGCAAATTTCCAGATTTTTGATGGTGAGCAAGTTACCTGACCCCTGTTAAGAACCTGAGAATACAGACATGTCTCTACTTTTCAGAAAGAGAATTGTATACTTACTGATGGCTTGAGAAGGTTTTTAAAACAGATGGGATACTAAATAACATAATGCAACATGTCTTAAAATACTTAATCTTTTGAGATGATTGAGGACTAAAGAAAATAAACAGATTCTACTGGCGCAGTTCTCCTTACCAGCAATGGATCAGAGAAATCAGGAAGCTCTGGCACTAATACTCCAACCAAGGCACAGACCACGATGAACACAGTGCACATGCCCAAGACAACCACAGGCCAGTCTGCTATCAGGGCTGCATAACTACAAAAGCAGAGAGAGATCACAAAGAAAGCCTCTTAGAAGCAGAGTAAAGTTTTTTTTGCTACCTAAGAGAGCAATTTGTTAAATCTTCCTATTTCAGACCTAGCACAGGTATTTATCAGTAAAAGATCTCATGAGATTATAAGCATTTATGCATAATTGTAGTAGAAAATTGGAAGATCACTGTCCTCTCATTGTTTGTGATAAAGTAGCAGTGGTCAGATGCTACAGGCTATTGAGAGTAAGAATAATGTCCATTCCTGACAAATAACATTTCACTGCTACATCTGTGCCTGGGAAAAAGAAGCTCTTAAATCTACGCTTTCTAAGTGGAAAGAAATATATTTTAACAGAGGCTCCATCCTCCTTGCAGTCTCTTTCAGAACTTTTGTTTCTCCAGTTATTCCTTTCTCCCTACTTTTACTCCATCAGTTCTTGAAAAAGAGCTCAGCCCATAAACAGGTTCAGGTAGTGTAAGTCATAAGAATAACCAAACCAAACTGAAACCTCCCCATAAACCTGTTAACCTTCCATTTAGCTAAAACGATAATGAACTTATCCACTAGATTGTGAGCTCCATGAGGGCAGAGACTACTGATTGACTGACTGATTGATTTAGCGTAGTATCAGTGCCTAGAACAGTGCCTTTTAAAAGGTGCTTGGTAACTATCTATTGATTAGATGAATGAACACCCATGTATGTACCTATCCTCCCTACACTCTCTAATCACCACAGGCTGGCTTTAGTTTCTTACTATGCCTCAGAAACTCCTCTCTGTTACCAAATCCCACCATTAAGCCATTTCTTCCAACACCCTTCCCACACCCTCATTCACCACCTTCCACTGAAATATCTGTTTCTGGGCCCTTCCATAAGATCCTGGACCATGCCTTCCTAACCTGATGCTTCCAGATCTCTATAAGAACTGAGTGCTCCATAGAAGTTGACTAAACTGAACTTTTCTAAAATTCGAAATGTATTCTGCCGGGCTTCCCTGGTGGCGCAGTGGTTGAGAGCCCGCCTGCCGATGCACGGGACACGGGTTCGTGCCCCGGTCCGGGAAGATCCCACATGCCGCAGAGCGGCTGGGCCCGTGAGCCATGGCTGCCAAGCCTGTGCTCCGCAACGGGAGAGGCCACAACAGTGAGAGGTCCACGTATCGCAAAAAAAACAAAACAAAACAAAACAAAAATGTATTCTGCCAACTTCAGATTTCCTGAATTTTTATTAGAGAAAAAACGAAACAATTAACTTGTGGACAGTTATTCTCAGATTCTCAACAGTGTTATTTAGCTCACTGGGCTGCTCTGATGGCTATTTCTGGCTCATTTGAAATAGGCTTCTTGCTCATATACTTTGAGTTTTTCTTCAAAATCATGCTAGCAGTTTAAAGAAAGCTAGTGGCTCTAACCATTATTCTGAAAAAAGCTATGATATGTCTCTAAGAATAGACAGCTGGTTTTTATATTCTGATCTCTCAAATTCATGGATCTGCCTTTGCGGAGATATTCAAATTAAATTTTAATAAGGAAGTTAAAATATAACATAATTATGGGTTAAGGGAGCACTCGCACAGGCATTTTTCATTATTGTTCTTTTATTTATTTATTTTTGCTGTGTTGGGTCTTCGTTTCTGTGCGAGGGCTTTCTCTAATTGTGACAAGCGGGGGCCACTCTTCATCGCGGTGCACGGGCCTCTCACTACCGCGGCCTCTCTTGTGGCTGAGCACAGGCTCCAGACACGCAGGCTCAGTAGTTGTGGCTCACGGGCCTACTTGCTCCGCGGCATGTGGGATCCTCCCAAACCAGGGCTTGAACCCGTGTCCCTTGCATTAGCAGGCAGATTCCCAACCACTGCGCCACCAGGGAAGCCCTGATTATTGTTCTTTTAAAAGCAACCTTAGGGGGCTTCCCTGGTGGCGCAGTGGTTGAGAGTCCGCCTGCCGATGCAGGGGACGCGGGTTCGTGCCCTGGTCCGGGAGGATCCCACATGCCGTGAAGCGGCTGGGCCCATGAGCCACGGCCGCTGAGCCTGCGCGTCCGGAGCCTGTGCTCCGCAACGGGAGAGGCCACAGCAGAGAGAGGCCCGCGTACCAAAAAAAACAAAACAAAACAAAACAAAAAGAAACCTTAGGAAAATAAAGAATAATAGCCTGCACCCACTAGGAGTTCCAGTTGCTCTCATGCTTTACACAGATTATCATCTCATATAATTCTCACAACAACTTTATGAGATGAAACTGAGGCACAGGCAGGCTAAATAACTTGTTCAACGTCACAAGCTGGCCCAGCTCATAAAACAAGCACGTCCTGGGGGTGTAATGTACAGCATGGTGACTATAGTTAATAATACTGTATTACATACTTGAAAGTTGCTTAGAGAGTAGATCTTGAAAGTTCTCATTACAAGAAAGAAAAAAAATTGGTAACTATGTGTGGTGATGAATGTTAACGAAACTTATTGCAGTGATTATTTTGCAATACATATGAATATCAAATTATTATGTTATACACCTGAAACTAATATAATGTTACATGTCAATAATATCTCAAAAGAAAAAAAAGGTCACAAAGCAAGGAACCTAGGTAGTCTGGTTCTAGAGTCTGGCCTCTTAACCACTATGATATCATCTCTTGCTTCAAATACAAGAGAAACAGAAAACATCAGGAATAAGCCAACTTGCCACAAACAGATGCTTCCCCAAACTGTCATCTGAAAATTAAATTCCTAATCCACACTAATAGTTAATTTCTCTATGCAAAATCACCTAGACCCAAAGGACTTCAAGTTTGAACATTATTCACTAGACTGTAAATTCTGCATTTAAAAACTAATTAAGGAAAAATTATGCTAGATAAGATGGAATAACTTTTTAAGAACAATTCTGAATGTAATGAAAACAAATAAATCACAATATGCTGATTGTAGTTGTTCAAATGTAAACACCAAGTGGTCAGAAGCGTTCGTATTTCTAGAACACACCCAAAGCTTATATTCGCTATACTTCATTTCCTCTTCTACCAAATGCAAACTAAGATGAAAGTAACCGGTTTGAAGCAATAAAGTCCTTTGTCAATAGCCCATTTGAGACTTTCTGTTCATTGCTTCAGACTTAAAGAGTCCTTTACATTTTAGACCTTTAAAATATCAGCCCTATGAAATGAAAATGGCCCCAGGTTTACACAATTACTCATTACACTTTATGTTAAACGGATCAATTTTCTTTCAAATGAACCAGAAGTTATGCATTTTTACCTACAAACATGTTATCAATAGAGGGCAGTGGGCCCCAAATTGCTTAGTTTTCATACTGTGGTTTAATTTACCCATATAATGACTTTTTGTTTGTGTTCTTGAAGAATCTGCACACATGCATAGCAACCTTCAAAACCTCATTCAATAATTGCTTTCTCTTGCCTTTGAAAACATTTGGTTTTGATTTTACAGCACTGCTCTATACCATATCCATGCATTGACTACATATGGAAACTTTACGGCATTAGTGATTTCCGCACATTTCTTCCAAACACATTTAACCTTACTATATTACAAGTCCACTTCCTCACAAAGCAGATGTTTCACGTGCTAACCTTTCCTAGGGACAACTGTTCGCACTTAAGAAATGGAATCACCATCCTGAGGACATAAAGCACCATGGGGGAAAGCCCCAGCTACTCTGAGTAAATGTCATTCAGACAAGGGTTTCTCCTAAATAGCACACAACTGCTGAGGCTATTTGTGCTTCCTGCTGTCTGTTCTAAGATGTTGCGTAACTATGGGCACCACGTGGGAAACAAAAGTTTCATGTATAATACGAAACCCAGACAATGGTTGTAATATTAAGGAAAAACATCTAATAAAGCAGGAAAACTGGAGAAGTAAAGGAAATTAAAAATGACCTATAAATTTTATCGCTATATTTTTTGGCTAATTCCCTTCATGGTGAGTCTGGGTTCCAGGTACATATTCTAACTAAGTTTAAATTTGAATAAAGAACCTGCACATGCTTTTCTGGGCAGTGCAAGAATTTTCCAAAGGACCACTCTTTTCACTATAGTATGTTCCTCTGCGTACCATGTAGTACTTGTCTTTCATCTGCCTGATCTTGATTTTGTAACTCTTTAGACCACACAGCATAAGTGTAAACGCAATCCACTTCTGTAACTGCTGGGTGACAGCAGGCAGTCATTTTCCAGTGACTGACCAGGGAACAGTTTTCCTCAAGGCCCTACTGCTGTATCAGCTGCATAGGTTAGGCCCGCAGTTGCTATCCATGGCACTGCTCTATAAAAAAGTGTATCCATAGCACTTCTCAGTAGGTTAAGTCTCAAATAGTACAGGTATGTAAGACTCAGAAGAACAGAATGAATGGACTGCGTTTGTGGGTAAACTGTGGATCTGAGTAAGTGGGCGGGCTGCTTGGCACCCTGATCCAGGCTGTTCCTGCCATGATGGATTTTCATGAGGATCCAATGGGAAGTCCCTCAAATACCCTCATAGATGCTCAGCCACCTTAGTATTGGGTTTATTCTGGGAAAAGATCAGAAATAACTGTTAAAACAAATGAAGTGTCTTACAGGGCTAACTTATGCTGTAGGGACATTACATGGGGGCCTGTTTTAAATGGGCCATTTGTATTACAATAAGGCCCTCCACAGTAAATTTTCCTCTCAGCTTACAAAGACTTTTTTCTTTTGCCCTTTGCTGCCTTTCTGGAAACACTCTTCTCTTTCACCCCTGCCTTTATGAGCAGAGAGCCAGGCTTTAGAGAGTATGAGTACCTTGGACTTGAGGCCTCCTTTTCCTGACCAACCACCCAATCCTTAACCCCCGATAGCTTGGCTTTTGCTCTCGTGACTCTTCTGAAACTGCCAAAGTCAACTAACTCTCTTGGTTTTCATCTTCTTGGACCTGAGCAATATTTAACACTTTAGCTACTGCTTGCTTCCTAAAAAAATCTCTTCTTCCTCGGTTTCTTTCTTTCTGTTTCCTTTAATATCTCTCCCTTATTCCTCTTGACCTTTAAAGGTACCCATTTCTAAATGTCATTAATCATAACATTTCTAGTGGCATCAACGATAAATTTAGTGGGAGGAATGATTGAAGCTTATGGAATTTCACAGAGGAAAACAGTACAGAACTCTTTCTTTCTTGTGAAGTAATAAACTCATTCAACAATTAACATTACATAGTAAGAAGGCAGACATTCTGGGAATAAAATAATAGCAGACATGGATATTACCCTCAAGGAACTTAGAGCCTAATTCAGAAAATCAGACAGGTGCACAAATACCTACGAAATCAGGTCAACAGAAGGATACAGATAAAATGTTTTGTGAATTCAATGAAGGAAGCTAGTACTTCCAGCTGGGGTAGGAAAGGGGACTCAGAAAAGGCTAATTTTAGGAAGAAGTTGTATTTTTATGTGTATATACTGAAAAGAATAAATTCAGGTTTTTAAAAATACCAATCTATTAACAGAGACAAATATATATGAACCTTTCAAAATATAAAACTTCTGGTCACTTAAGAAGACCCTATTATTTCTAGAAAAATGGAATTTCATTTTCTTCATATGCCATATTTACTTGTAAAACCTCTTTCCTTCATCTTTTTTCCATAATTTTTTTGCAAAATTGGGTAAATAAAATGTAGTATATGCATACAACGGAATATCGTTCAGTCTTACATAGGAAGGAAATTCTGACACATGCTACAACATGGATGAAGCTTGAGGACATTATGCTAAGTGAAATCAGCCAGTCACAAAAGGACAAATACTGTACTCTTCTACAGAGTACAGTATTTGTACTGTACATATTAGAGTAATGAAATTCATAGAGACAGCGTAGAATAGTGGTTGCCAAAAGTTGGGGGGTGGGGAAGAAATGAGGAGGTAGTATTTAATGGGTATAGAGGTTCAGTTTGAAAAGTAGAAAAAGGTTCTGGAGATGAATGGTGTGACGGCTGTATAATAATGTGAATGTACTTCATGCCACAGAATTTTATACTTTAAAATGGTTAAAATGGTAAATTTTATGCTATGTCTATTTTATTACAATTTTAAAAATATTTTTTAAATGTGAAAGGAGTTTCTAATTAAAATTTATGTAGTAATTTTACTCCAAAGAAAGGATGACTCTCCTGAGATAGGCTTCAGGGTTATTAGCATCTGAGCTTCTTTAGCAAATGAATTTCAAAGATCACTAAGAATTTCTTAAATAATATTATATCTGGAACCACGACGTACACAATGTACAAGGACAGCTGATGAGACAATGCTTTTTTCAGCATCTCTTGTCCATTTAAAATTTTGCTTTTCTACTATAAAACTAAAATTAAAATTTTCCACATAAAAGAATACCTCCATCTTAACATGATAGCAAATGTTTAGAAACACAGACAACCCAGCTGAAATAAACGGCCATGAATTTAAGTCATGGTAGTTGGCTGAACAGTTTTTCTCTTAATAAGTAGGACACTGAGAAGCCAATCCATTACAGGAAAGAATTCAAAATAATTATGCAAATATAAATGATTAAACCCAAATAGCATTTAAAGGCTAAATGTCAACCTTGGGATTAAAACCACTTTTGGAGGTATAGGATTCCTCAAGCAGCCAACTCAAGAGGAAATTTAGTTTTCCTTCACAAAAATATGAATGAGGAAGGTGAAAACAGCAGCAAAATGTAAAGAAAATATGAAAAGGGGAAAAGCACATACTTATTTAATAAGGAAATCCAAACTACTTTACCTTTTTGGTAACTTGAAAGGTCTGGATGGGCTGGAAAAAAAGCAAAGAAACAACAATCAGAAACAGGCATTGTAACATAAACACATGCTTTATATATGTATTTAACATTTTACTTGTTATCTCTCTTTACAAAAAAATCCTGGAAGGCTTAAAAAGGATTCTATTTGAGAGATTTTGGATTTAACAATGAATGTTGACCATCTTGTACACCAGTAGGTGGCATCTTTCTAGACTCTTATCACACCCTCTTCAGGGAATCATAGTCATACCATGTAGCATTCCCCAGACCTACAGCTACAGACTCCCTCATCTCTCTCACAACAAGAAGCCACAGACAGGTCTCCAATCCAGGTTGCTTCTTACTTATCAAGGATCCCCCAACATCTTTTTTTTTTTAAATAGGACATCAATACCTTCTTCAACTAGAAATATTGTATTCCTTCTTCAGCTACAAATCACTACTCATGTTTCACCATTCTGGAATACAGTGGTTCTCACAGTGTGGGATGAAGATCCCTGGGAGTTCCTGAGATCCTTCACAGAGTTTGTGAGGGTCTCCCTTTTCTAACCCCCATACCTGTTTCAAGCTGGGTTTTCTCCATAATTTTGTATATTTCAACCGAACAGCAGACTGCAGTATATTGCAGAAGCAGGTATGAGAATCCTGCTGTCTTCTCTGAAGCCACACATCAAAGAGACTTGCAAAAATGTGAAATGATACTAATCATCTCACTAAACTTATTTTTTTGTTTTGGAAATGATATTGTTTTTCATGAAAAATATTATTTATGTTAACACATAAAGGGCTTACTGTCATTATTTCAAATAAGTTAAATTAGAAATTTTAAATTTGTTTCAATTCCAATATGGCACATATCAGATACAACCCACATAAACAAAATAGCTTTGGATCCTTAATAATTTTTGAAAGTGTAAAGGGGTCGTGAGATCAAAAAGTCTGATCACCATTACACTAATACTGAGAGTATACTTAAATATTTGCTGAATAAATGAATAAATTTCCTATCTGTGTACTCTCTCCTAACCTGAAATCTTCTACCAGGCTGTCCCATACTTTGAGGAAATAAAACAAAATGAAAAATCTATCTTCTAGTCTTTCTACTTCAAGTTATTACTCTTCCAGTAGTTAGAGCCCTAGTTTAGAATTTCTTTGAGATCTAAAGTTTCCTTTCATATTTTCCCTCTCCATTACATGTCTCACTAATATACATGTATTCATTCTCAAAAAAAAATTAGTTAACTCCTGTTATAGCCATGACTGAGACCAACAGGGTCCCAAACTTCATGGAACTTACATTCTAGAACGCACTTTGCATTAATCTGTTTACATGAAAGATGCATATGTTCTAAATTTCATGCTTTATGTACATGTCCTCGTTAATGAGTTTAAGCCCCTTAAAAATACTAAACTCAAGGAGATGGAACAACTCCAAAGGTTGCAAGCACTGGGAACAATGTTAGAGAAGAGACACATTCCAATTTCATCCCGGTCCTATTTGTAGAGATGGGCCTCAGTTTGCCTTTGATCATTCAGGGTCGTAGGAGCAGAGCTGTAGAGAGAACTCATGTTTCTTGATTCCTAATTTGCTGTTCTCAGTCCTGTGTGTGTCGGTCTCTAATACCGGGGGGGAAATGACATAGGGATAATCATAAAATACTCATCTGTCATACAGGAAAGGAAGTATTATTTCTTTTGGGAGATGTGGAATTTAAAGTCAGAGTTTCCAGTAAGAAGAGCATAAGAGAACTTGTTGCTTTACGAGCAAGTATGAGACCGAATATTCACAGCATTACTAAAGAAATCCCCCTAAAGTGCATTCTTCTTATATATGTACAATAAAGAAAATTCACTTTTAAAAGCTAAAAACTGACATTAAATCATACCCAGCGACCACATCTTATTTGTGTTTACATCTCCATAACCTAGTAGAATGTATGGTCCTTTGTGGATGTCAGATCAGAGTTTGCTGATTAATGAATGAGCATCTTTTATTACTTTTCTCAGGTTCAACAGCTTTGAAGTCAGTAGTCAATGGATAGCAAGAAAATGAGGACATAAATACCAACATAGGAAAATTTAGTTTTATTTTCTATTTGTTTATCTCTCTTTCTATTAAACACACACACACACACACACACACACACACACACACATGCACTTTGTAACTTCAGCCCATTCCTATCTGCCAGTCCTAAGCTCCTTTACCACTTTACTACATTTTCTAAATTTTCGTTTGTGCCTCTGAATCCTATAATAGAGGCCCTCTTATTCCTCAGTGCTGCAAGAATCATTAATTTATAGCTAATCAGAAAGGTTAAAGTAAAAAATTCTAAAAAAAGTGCCATATACATTCCTTAAATATCTAATTGTAACTTAAATTTAAATGTATACTCAGCTGCCAATCTTTTCTTACTTATCATACTGCATTGTCTATGATTTCCAGTTTTGGAGGACTTCAGATACTTTTGAATAGCCTGAGTTCACTAATTACAATATATAATCTAAGTTTTGGTGATTTCCCCCCCAAATCTTTTACAGTTGTTTCTCTCATGCCTAATTCAATATCAATTTTGTGGATGTGGTCGAGCCAGGCCATCTGAGTGCAGAGGGAAAGACCACACCTACAACCCCAGGAGCTGGTGAAGCACTTGAAAACTTGCTCTACACAAACGGGGCTTTCAATAAAAATGTCTGCTACTGAAGAACTCATGAAGAGCACTCGTTTTGGGGGGTAAATCTACCAAGGGAAACACCCCACTATCTTCTCAAATATAATTATATATTGATTCTTTAAATATACGTTTTATTGAGATATAATTCACATACCATATAATTCATCCATTTAAACTGTACGAGTTAATGGGTTTTAGTACTTCCACAGAGTTGTGTGTCCATCACTACAACCACACACTGCTTTTTAAAGAACATGCTATCTGAACACCAACGATGAAGCTATTAATGAGCTTTGCGAGAACATTTATTTTTTACAGAGAGGGAGAGTAAGACACTGACCAAAGAAGCCAATCACTTAACTTGTACACAAAGTCTTAATTTTTCACTCCCAGTTTTCAAGTTACACATCCTCAAAACTATCTCTTGAATTTCCACAAGAAGTTAACAGATTTTGTTGTCTTTAGACCCAAGGTGATCCCCAGAGCCATAGCTCTGGGGTAAATCATACCAAGCAGTTGCAAAAAAATATTTTATTATATACATTTTGGGTTGTAACAAATGTAAATATTCTTTTTCCTCCTACTCACCCCCATTAACTTTTTTTTTAACTGAGAAATTCATGGATCTATGACTAGTTTGCTCCCAAGAGACAGAAACAAGTACATATTCATCACATTCTTTCTGCTTGAGTAAAGACCTCATTTTATGTTAAATTGGAGACAATAAGTAGAAATTGTTGACATCAGTTGAAAAAGAAAAACTAAGGTTACCACAAAGATACCTCCTGGGAAAACATAAGTTCCCTTTGAAGTTTTTATACTAATGGACATGACAAACAGATGTTTGAAACACCAAAACCACAACTGCAGGTAAAACATGAAACCTTTTTGATTTATGGTTTACTGTGTTGCCATCTTTTTTTCTTTTTTTGTGGTACGCGGGCCTCTCACTGCTGTGGCCTCTCCCGTTGCAGAGCACAAGCTCCGGACACGCAAGATCAGCGACCATGGCCCACGGGCCCAGCCTCTTCGCAACATGTGGAATTTTAACGGACCGGGGCACGAACCCACATCCCCTGCGTCAGCAGGCGGACGCTCAACCACTGCGCCACCAGGGAAGTCCATGATGTTACCATCTTGAATTCTGCCCTACAATCTCTTACCAGAACATACTTGTTTAAGGAGGCAAACAAGGGAATCCACCACATACTTTCATGATCAAAAATAGTCTTCCTCGGGCTTCTCTGGTGGCGCAGTGGTTGGGGGTCCGCCTGCCGATGCGGGGGTGCGCGCGTTCGTGCCCTGGTCCGGGAGAATGCCGCGGGGCGGCTGGGCCCGTGGGCTGTAACTGCTGGGCCTGCGCGTCTGGAGCCTGTGCTCCGCGGCAGGAGAGACTGCGGCGGTGAGAGGCCCGCGTGCCGCAAAAAAAAAAAAAAAAAAAAAAAAATAGCCTTCCTCCATCTGTACCCTCTTTCCGATTTGCTACTTTTAACAGCTATCTAATAAAATCTGCAGAATGATTTTTTCCCCCTAACTTCAGTCTTGTGTTGCTAAATAACAACTGGTAAAAACAAACAAGAGAGAAACCATGTTTTTCGAAGGTTCATTCACCTTTTTAATACTGTCTGGTCAAAACTCATGCCAAAAAAAAAAAAACCAAATAAAAAATAATCATCTTAGTTGGGAACATCTGCTTGTTCTTTGGTTAGGGTTGTAGCCCTTTTTTCTGCTGAGAAAAAGCCCCAAGGCAGATGACATTTGCATGCCCCATGACACTCCCACAGGCTGTAGCGTAAATAAGCTTGCTTGTGCACAATCCCCAGATGACTAGCTGGAGTGTCTCTCTCCCACTCAAGAGAGCATTTCTGTATGCGAGTGGATGACACTGACATGATTGTAGGGCTAAGCTCAACTCTGCTTTCAAAAAAATAAACAAGGCACTTATAACTCAGTACTCATAATAAGTAATTAATTGCCCCTGGCACCTCACACTTGAGAACTGTAACAGCAGTTGAGAACCTTGGCTCCAGCTCCGATGACCAGTGAACTGTGGTATGTGCACATATATCGGTCAAGGGACCAACTAAAGACACTGTAAAGTTCTCAGAAGGAGGGAAGGTGCGGGGTGCAGAGTGGGGTAATCATGAAAATGGGGGTTGGGGGATGCACAGAGGCAAGGAAGATTTTTTTAAAAGGTAATTTGTATGTGAGGGAAAAAGTTAACAAGAAACAGAAAAAAATGTAGAAAAGCTACAAAGGGCCTGTTTTTTTGGTTCCCCTCAACTTTTCTCTCTCTTTTGATAATTTTTGGAAGACAGAGGGAAATGGGACCACTAAAACATGAAAACATGCTACCCGTCTAGAGAACTCAATTGTTGACATAGCTGCAGAATTAATATCACGACTTAGAAAGGGGCAGTATCAAGTTTCACAAATTCCAAATAGCTCTTCCTAGCATTCAGGAAAATCAAAGCTACGGAGAAAAGAGCTTTGTATATTTCTGAACAACTAAAATGCTATGAAGGACATATATTTTCTACTTCATGGTAGTAACAAAATTTAAATAAGAAAGTGCTTAAAGTAGCACATTTTAGTCTCAATAGTCCCATACTTTAGTCCCATTGGATTGTGCCACATTGCCTTTTTGTAAAAGGGTATTCTGCAAGCAATATCTTTAGCTCATTGCTGGTATGTTAGGAAGAAAGTATCTGAAAATAAAGACTCCACACTTTGATGAGCATTCTTTAAAAGATTTCCAACAAAAACAAAACCAATCTTCATCACTAAGTATTTCCATCATCACTGGCACACTTGGGGTCTACTGTGAAGATGAAACAGATACCCTGTAGACAAGCTAAGCTCGGTCTCTAATTTATCTTCATGCACCAGAGCTAAATGTTTATGGTCTGTGTCAAGTGATTTGAAGGATAACAATAACCACAACTACTTGCATAATGCATGTCCTGAATGCTCAAGAGTTGTTGACTCAAAAGTACTGGTCATCTTGCTGTCTCAGACTGTTGTAACCGACCAGAGTCCCACTACTACACAAAATATAAAATAAACTAGGAGACCAAGGATAAGGTTGGGAGTGGAGGACTAATATTTAAAGAGCATGTAATAAATACCAATCTCTTTATAAATGTTAAAAAAGAAATTCAGCATAAATTAAATAAATATTTGAGCATGAGGAAATTGTCTTTAAGAAAGTAGTGAACTAAGTAATCAAAAGATGTGAGTTAAAATAAACAACAAGGACCTACTGTATAGCACAGGGAACTATATTCAATGTCTTGTAATAACCTATTATGGAAAAGAATCTGAAAAAGAATATATATATGAGAGAAAAAAGATGTGAGCTCAAGTCTGGACCCTGAAACTCATTAGCTGAATGATCTGAACAAGTCCTTTAATTTCGCAGGATTTGTGAGAAATGGATAATACCTGAAAGTGAGCTGTATGAGTAACAGTTTTCTGTAAACTGTTGAGCATTATCCAAAGAAAAAAAGGTCTAACTCCTCCTCCTTCCCCTTCCCCTCATCCTCTGCTACCACCACCACCACCATTACGAGTAGTTCATCTGGAAATGGCATTTGAGCATCAGTTAAGCAGTAACGCAGAAGACTAATGAGGAATAAAGTGTAATGCCCTTCTATTCATAAGCACCGTGAACCTTTATGATTTACTTTACAAGATTCAAGTGGTGCTTGCTACTAGCTGAGTATAACAAAAATAAATGGTATCACACCCGCAAGCCTAATTAGAACAAGAAATCATTAGAACTGTAAGAAACCCTAAAAGTCATCCCTCTAATCTTTGTTTTCACATTAACAAAGAAGAAAAAGGTCCAAGATCACAGAGCAAGTCAATGAAGAGCCAGGTCTGGAATGCAAATTTTCTGACTTGATCCGGTACTTTTTGGCCACAACCTGGAAGAGAGTACCCTAATGCAGATTATGAGAAACTGCTTGTGAGCCAAAAATGAAAAGGAGGGCAGAACAGGAAGATCTTATTTAAGAGCAAATGGTATGTGTTCACGAAAGTGCACATGCAAGGATGTTCACTGAGGTGTGGTTTACAGTAAGGAAAAAAGTGAGAGCAACCTAAAGGTCCATCTTTAACGGATGCTTAAATAAATGGTGGTACATCCATACTATGGAACACTGTACAGAATGAATACACAAACGTACACATACACATACTGATATGGAAAGAGCACCAAGACAAGGTGAGAAGTTTCAAAATAATTCATCCAGCATTTATGGGAAAAATGATATACAAAATATGTAAATGTATGCTAAAAATTCAGAAGGGAACATGGCAAATCAACAGTCTTGTTTACCATGAGAGAAGGAATCAAAAGTGAGTTTTACTTTGTATTTTTGAATTCTTCATGAGAATGTATTCATGAATTAGCTGTAAAGTTAAAAAGAAGTGAAAAAGAACTTCATAAAGGGAAATTATATATGCATTCATTTAGGTACATGTGATTGAAATATTTTCTTTGAAAAGTTCTCTCACTGATACAGAATTTGGGGAGAATGGAAGTCTCCCAGGTAACTATATACTAGAAGAAAATAGGTAACACTACCTATTATGACCTAAATTTATGACACAGATCATAAATTTTCAAAGAACTTAAAACAGGGCTTCCCTGGGGGTGCAGTGGTTGAGAGTCCGCCTGCCGATGCAGGGGACACGGGTTCGTGCCCCGGTCCGGGTAGATCCCACATGCCGCGGAGCGGCTGGGCCCGTGGGCCCGTGGGCCATGGCCGCTAAGCCTGCGCGTCCGGAGCCTGTGCTCCACAACGAGAGAGGCCACAACAGTGAGAGGCCCGCGTACCGCAAAAAAAAAAAAACAAAAAAAAACAAAGAACTTAAAACAAAATACATTTGATACAAAATCTATAGTTAATTTTGTTCAATTCAAATATTTACTGCATAGTTCAAATGACACCAAGTAATTTGATCTTCATTGGAATCACCTGGTTAGCTTAAATAAAGAAAGAGATTTCCAGGGTCCTTCCCAGGGATCTGGTTCAGTAGGTTCTGGAATAGAGCTTACACAGTCAGAGCTTGAACCACTGCTTTGGACAATTTGCCAGGAAAATGTGACTTCCAGACAAGAAACAATTATTAGAGAATAATACAAGAAAATAATTGGAACTTAAAGGTATAGTACAAAATGTTAAGTGAATGGGGAACAGGGAGATAATATTGGAACAGAGTACTCCAAAGAGTAGCCCCTGAACTTGATGTAAGTAGAATTTGAACTAGATCTTGAAGGACAGATAGATTTCAGGCAGATAAACAGGAAGCAGAGGGAACGGAAACAAACATTGTGCCAAGACCTATGTCAGACACCTTCCCGTAGAAGCGTGAGCAATGTCAGTAGGACTTAGGAGGGAATAGTGCGAAGGGCAGCTTATTGGAGTAGGCAGGAAGCAAGCAATAGAAATAGGAAGCTGCTAAAGTTTCTTGAGCGAGAATGGATACAATGAAAACACTATTTTAGGATGAATGATCTGGTGGCAAGGTGCAGGAAACACTAAAGATCAGGTTGGGAGCTAGTGTAGAGTTCTAGGTGTACAGTACTGAGAGGAAAAGAAATGGCAAAGACTTTAAACTTCCTTTAATGATTCAGAGGACCTCTGAGAACCTTATACATACATATGTGAATCAAAATATGAGTATCTATTGTCATAAATATAGTATTATATAATAATATATAGTATTCTTAATTAATTGTATAATCAATATGTTATTAATTATATAATTATTACATAATATTATATAATTATAAAATATATTAATACAATTAATATACTATATATAATTATATAATCAATAATATTAAAATAAATTTATATATTACAAGAAAAATTCTGGTGAAATTTTGGATAAACCAAGGTTTACATATTCTATGTATAACACACTTCCATACTCTCGGTTGTTTAATATTTATATATAATGATGTACTTTAAGTACAATTAGAAATGCCTAAAACTACATTTAACTTATCTCTATATAATGAATTAAAAATAGTTGTGGTGCTTACTGAAATGAAGCTAGTGATACTTTGAATTACAACGCAAAGGGGTTGTCCAGAGGTTAATCTGGAAGTTGAAGGCACAGTTTTACAAGTATATTTTGGGGGTTTACATTAAGCCTGATTCAACAAATATATCTTATTACTTTCATTAAGATAAGAAAGATACACAAAAATTTCTCCACTTTCAAAATTTTATGGATCTTATCTGTAAAAAAGTAAAAATGTTTTGTATTTTCATTACAAAGTATACAAATTATACAACTGAGAGTTCGTATGTTAATTAAAACCTCGGTAAAAGGGCTTCCCTGGTGGCGCAGTGGTTGAGAATCCACCTGCCAAGGCAGGGGTCACGGGCTCAAGCCCTGGTCCGGGAAGATCCCACATGCTGCGGCACAACTAAGCCTGTACACCACAACTACTGAGCCTGCGCTCTCCAGCCTGCACGCCACAACTACTAAGCCCACATGCCACAACTACTGAAGCCTGCGCGCCTAGAGCCCGTACTCTGCAACAAGAGAAGCCACCGCGGTGAGAAGCCCGCGCACCTCAACGAAGAGTAGCCCCCGCTCGCCGCAACTAGAGAAAGCCCACGCGCAGCAACGAAGACCCAACGCAGCCAAAAATAAATATATAAATAAATTTATAAAAATAAAAACACCTCAGTGAAGGTCTATTTGCATTCCTGAAAATAAGTTATCTATTTTATTAATAGGACAAGGCTTTCATCAATTAGACTAGAGATCAAAATTATAAACATAATCATAATTCACAAACCTGCCAATTATTTTCTCCAACATTGCTGGTCTTTAATTTTTAGTATAACATGTCTGCATTTTGTTCAATGTAGGAACTATTATTTGAGCTCCATGTTACAAGATTATTAATCTTTTAAAAATACATTTCCCACATATTTTGGCCCCCACCAAGTTATTCAGTATCATACAAGTTTGAGTTTGGAAGGTTAAAAGTCACACCTGCTACCAAAAAGCTTTGGGGGGGGGGTGGGGAAGTTAAAAAAATAATAAAAATCCACTGTATCAAAATGAATTCCAACAGTGTAACCAATATCTTGCAGCTGTTGTGATATCTTCATTTTACTGGCCATGAGGATAGATTATTCCCTCAACTTCTATAGAAATTCTTTAGTTATGCTTTTAAGAACAACATATAGTGAAATTGATTTTTCTTCCTTAACTAAAGTTTCTCATATTTATCCTTTAACTAAAAAGTTAAATTTATATAACTCAATGGTCAGAAGCTTTAATAAAAAAGATCAAAGCAAAACTCTAATACAGTTTTTATAAAAATAATACTGACAGAAAAGGGTTTTCTTCTCAAAGTCTGAGGTTAAAAAAAAAATCAACTATGTTTAAAAGAATTAGACTGAGAATAAACAAGAATTTTCTGAAGAAGAATGAGGAAAACCCCAACATGGTGGGACCATGTGTTCTCAAGCTGTGGTGAGGTCCTCGTTACATTCTGGTGCTAGGGCAACTAGGCTAAAACTTTAAGTTCACTGCATTCAATTCATAACGGCACAGATTCTGTCTGCAATCCCAAAACCTATCATACCAAACACCATGAAACTAAGCTGAGGAACTTATTGTAAGAATAATGTATTAAAAAGACCACAGTGAGAAGTAAAAAGACCTGCTATTAACTGGGGATTAATCTTGGGTTTTAACCACTCTGGCTTCAATTTTCTCATCTGTAATGTAAAGAGAGTTGAATTAAATTACTTCTAAGGTCCTTTCCTGCTGTGAAATTCTACTGTATTCTCGTGTGGAATTTCAGAGAGTTCAAGTCATCACATAAGTATTTCAACACTCTGCCATGGCAAAAGCTGGGAAGCCAGGTCCCCCTCATCAAAATTCCATGTTGAAATACTTCATATGAATAATCAATAAACCCTTCCCCCCCCATAAGGTAGGTAAGAACGAGTGTTTTAAAATGCTTTGAAAGAGAATGCTGGCCCCTTATAGGAATAGCTAGAGAGATTGGCTTTCTAAATGGCTAGATAAGTGGTTTATGAAAAAAAAGGGCTAAGTAGGAAGATGGGGCAGAGTTCCCCAGGCTAATGTTAGGTAAATATGAAGATGGATGAACTGTGATGTAGTAACACATTTTTGGTAGTATGTATCAAAGGAGGAAAAAACGCTGTAGGAAATCATGCCAAGTTATCAAACACGCTGGTGGGATAAGAAGTGGTGAGGAATCATCTAGTTCACCAACCTAGTGAGTTTTACCAGAAGAGAAAACATGAAGGAGTGCTCAAGTTAAAAGGGTTATTCTGAGGAGATGTATTTTCTGTTTTGATGTTAGTTTGGTTTTCTGATTATAAAACTAACATACAGTTTTCTTAAAGCCTGAAAAATGCAGAAAATTATGAAGAAAAAAATCAGCCATACTCTTACGATACCGATCTAACCTCTGTAATTCTTTTTTTTTGATCTACTTCCTTTCAGTATTTTTTCCTTTGTGCCTAAATATACGCCATAACTATGTACACAATTAGGACCATACTGGATGCATAAAGTGTTACCACTTCTGATTATGAGTTTTTCCCATGTAATTAAAAGCTTCTGAAAACATGATTTTTAGTAGCTGTATTAATCTTCCATTATATTTCCCAAATTTATTTAATATATATACATGATTGTAATCACATTAATATATTACTTTATGTCTCTTTTGCTTATATATATATATCTTTCCTCTTTACTTATAAGAGTATTAAAGCTCTGAAACATCAAAATTTTCCTAGTTTGTGATATGTTTTTTAACATGATTTTTTGACATGCATTTTTAAATTTTCAATAGCTGGAATTTTCCTTTGTAATTTGATGACTACTTTTAGAGTTAAAGAGATATCCTTGATCCAGATGTCAGTTTTTCCCAATTCCACTTACTAATAATCTAGGCCAGTAATAATCTATTACTTTGTGATGCTTCGATTATTATTTTCCGTAAGGCCTCACTTTAAGGGGAAAAGTAGAGTCCAAAAATTCATTTTTATAAAATATATGGCATTTGATATTGTGAGAATAACGAGCTGATCGTGATGCACCTGTTCAGCTAAGAGACTGAATTTCCATGGTCTGGCTGAACCATCCAAATCCGTCCTACTACACAGTTTGGCGCCATCTAGTAACAGTTGTTCACTTGGGTTTAATTATCAATGGGGACAAATGTGGATTTAGAGGTTGACTGCTCCTTCCAGGACTACAATAGTGGTAACAGAAATCTCTCAGTTAGTCGGTGCCTATTTTGTTAGCCAGATTTGGGGAAACTGGGCTGAGAGAGTAACGGAAATATGGAGATCCACTTTCTGCCTCCCTACTTCCTGAAAGAGGGCAGCCTATGATCAGAAGATAAGGTAAGTCTGGCCCTGTTTGAGAATGGGGGTTAGATGGAAGTCGGGAGCCCACTGAGTTTTTAAGGAGTTTTACTTTATTAAAGTTTTAAACATGCTAGGGTCTGTTTCACCTGTCCTAGTGGATCCATTGATCCAATTCTTTTCACAGAATCACACTGTTTTAGTTACTCTGGAGTCAAGATAGCCAAGTCCCAGGATGGAATATATTTAGGAAATTCTAATTCCCTTTAAAGAACTAACAGGTTTACAGTACTATTCTTGCATTTGTAACTTGAAAACAATTTCAGTTAGTGAAAGATCAAAAGAGGTTATTAAATGGGCCCCCAACCAAATACAAGAACCTTAACTCTCCAATGACATGCACGTGGTAAATTACAGTCTAGAACAAAGATTGTAAAGGAAATTTCAAAAGTTTTTCAGCTCATTCAGAACAACTTCATAACAAGACAACTAACTGCATGAACCTCAAGGGCAGTATTACAGCAAGTTTCCCATATACTTTCCTTGTGAACAGATATTTCTTACAAAGTAAACTCACATTCAATTTTAAGTCAACTGAGTGCAGTAACTTTTCCCAGAACCTAACTTATGTCAAAGGTTGAAGTATTTTGGAGGAAAAGGCTTACATATGTAGAATCCAAGGGCTCTCTCTTGTCATAAATGTTAAAAACACCCTTTCTTTCCCTTCTTCCTGGCCCTACATCTGGCTCTTCCATATGGAAAACTTAAATCTTTTTATAATCTTGGCTTACCTCTATCATAAAATCTTTGGCAGAAGGGTGGGAAAGATGCGTTACTACCTTCCCTAAGGAAGGCTGCCTAAGGACAGCCCTTTATTTCTCAGCATTATTAAATCATTCATTTTGTCATCTCTTCTCCGCCCTAGAAATTCCAGTTCACTAAGCACTTTTGAGCAATAAAAATACAATTTCTACTCTCAAGTACCAAAATAGGAAGATGAGAGGCTAACAGAAGATTCAAGTGGGAAAGTAAATAAGGCAAGATATGTGCAAGAATGTGATTATGTCACCGAATACTCTACTTTTCAGATTCCGAAATAAAAATGCAGCTCATATATGCAAAATAGATAACCAACAAGGACCTACTGTATGGCACAAGTAACTCTGCTCAATATTCTGTAATAACTTAAATAGGAAAAGAATTTTAAAAAGAATAGATACATGTATATGTATAACTCAATCACTTTGCTGTACACCTGAAACTAATACAACATTGTTAATTAATTTCACTCCAATATAAAATAAAAATTTAAAAATAAAATAAAAGCTCAAAAGATGTAACTTAGGGGCTTCCCTGGTGGTGCAGTGGTTAAGAATCTGACTGCCAATTCAGGGGACATGGGTTCGAGCCCTGGTCCGGGAAGATCCCACATGCCGAGGAGCAACTAAGCCTGTGCGCCACAACTACTGAGCCTGTGCTCTAGAGCCCGTGAGCCACAACTACTGAGCCCGCGTGCCACAACTACTGAAGCCCGCGCGCCTAGAGCCCGTGCTCCGCAACGAGAAGCCACCGCAATGAGAAGCCCACGCACTGCAATGAAGAGTAGCCCCTGCTCGCTGCAACTAGAGAAAGCCCGTGCGCAGCAACGAAGGCCTGATGCAGCCCCAAATAAATAAATAAACTAAATAAATTTATTTTAAAAAATGTAGCTTAAGTTTGCTATCTTCAAATCAAAGAAAAAAAATATATACATATTTAAACAGCAAGGTGGTAGCTCAGAGTGGAACTTGGTTTACTAAGAAATTCTCCTGGGAGGAGGTGAGTATGCCAGCCCTTAAGCCTTCCTCCTGCCTCCAGTCTCCCTCCCACTGTACAATCAGGAATATAAAAATTAAGAGAACATTATCCCTGCCTTCCAAGTGTATACAGACTGGCCAAGAAGGTGAAAGGATATTTTAGAATTAAAGGGGAGAGATCCTTAAATCCCTTACGTCATTCTTTTAAACCATTCCTATTTCACCAACTCTTCAATAAGAGGCACAAAGTTTAAGTGTTCAGCTTGATGGGTTTTACATCCATGTAACCACCACTCAGATCAAGATATAGAACATTTCCCAGAAGCCCCAAAGGCTCGCACGTGCCCCTTCTAATCAATAAACATAATCAGAAGTAACCAATATTCAGGCTTCTATCACCATAGATTAGTTTTGCCTAAAGGATCACCCTTTTTAAGACAGCCAAAGATAAAAGTTTAAGTACCTTAGATAGCTAAAATTCACGTTAGCTGAAGTTTAGGGACATAGATAAACAGGAAGTCCCCCAGTAACATTTTAAATTGGTAACTCCTAGTGAGTCTTAATTGATCTTTTCTCTTGAAGTTTTAGAAATACCTGTCTAAATGACTTATAAGGTAGAGATCTTAGATTACCTATAAAAGGCCTTTGATGAGCAACAGAACTTTGTTGATCTACAGTAAAACTAGTCCTGGTATTGTTGTCTGTCATTATGTTATTTTTGAACAGATTATGTTTTAAAATCCATATTGTTCTGCTTCCTTAAATTTTAGTTTCTTCCAAAGTTCAAGGTCTTTCCTGGGTCAACAATATCTAGTTACAGTACGTGGCTATGCTTACTTAGGGTACAAGTGCTTCAGTTGAAGGATTACAAAGTGCTCTTCCTCTGATACTTTGTTTGGCAGGATATTTAAATAAAGATGTCCTACAGCCTATTGTGAATTATAGGGATTCCATCACCATGAGAACTACAGACAGGAAATGGGGATCTGAAACTTTTAACAGTTGAGAAGGGGTAAGAAATAAACAATAAGCAAGGTATTATGGAAATGACAGTCATGTGAAGGGCGGAAAGGGAGACTCCATCAACGGTGAGAGAAGGCAGAAATGGTCACAGCACATAGGATAAGAAGGAAAGGCATAGGGTGATGAAAAGCATGGAGTCATGAAATGCAAAAAAGAAGACAGCTTATGAAGAGATGGTAAATGGGAATTACATGCTCTCGAACTAAGGAGAACAAATGAGATGAGCTTCTCAAAGAGGTCACTGACCCCAGTATCGCCAGGAAAGGAGTGATGGTAAAAGACTGCAAGTCATTAAAAAGGAAAGAGGTCATACAAAGTAAAAGCATTAAGTGTACTGATATATTAAAAATAATAATAGTCAACATTTAAGAATTTCACTATGTGCTAAACACTGTCCTAAACACTTGACAATATATTAAACTTTTTTTTTTTTTTTTTTTTTTTTTTTTTTTTTTGCGGTACGCGGGCCTCTCACTGCTGCAGCCTCTCCCGTTGCGGAGCACCGGCTCCGGACGCGCAGGCTCAGTGGCCATGGCTCACGGGCCCAGACGCTCGGTGGCAGGTGGGATCTTCCCGGACCGGGGCACGAGCCCGCGTCCCCCGCATCGGCAGGCGGACTCTCAACCACTGCGCCACCAGGGAAGCCCTAAACTATTTTTTAATTCTTAAAACAATCCTATGCAGTAGGTATAGATTTTATGGACAAGGAACTGAAGCACAGAGAGGTTAAATAAGTTGCCCAAGCTCACACAGTTAGTGTTAGAGGCAGGATTCAAACCCAGGCAATCTACTGCAGAGCCCACCCTCTTAACCTCTATGCTACACTCCACCAAAGTTTCAGCTGTTTTCATAATATAGTAGGAGGTGATGCTGCCCATGGTTCAGGGATTGAGAGAGTAAACTGTGCTTTGAGTAAACTAGAGACAGAGGCTTACGTGGAAAAAGCTGCTGGAGGAAGTACATTTAGGAGTTAGCAGTGAGGACTGAGCTATGCCAGGCTGCATGAAGTCATAATAAGAAAGGTCTACAGTTTCCGTCTTCTTACAGCGAGCACTGTTTGGTAGTCTTGGAGCTGGAGCAAAGGCACCCAAAACCCTGAAGATGACAGCATGGAGTATGACATTTAGATAGAGAATTCAGTTTAGACACAAAGGAAATGTTACATCTAAAATGTGGAAAATCTATTTCTTACTACTAGCATGTCCAAGAACCTCCTTGTGTGTGTCCCCCCACTAGTGTTTAAGTACACTAGGGACATGGTACAAACAGATGGGAGAAATCAGGCAGGATTCTTCCTTGGGATCTGTGCAAGGAAGCGCTGTGAATATACCCTTTCCGTGATCTAAAAAGGACTTGGGCAGCCTGGGGCAAGTTATCTGTGCTTCTCATGATTATTTGTGTGATCTGTGATGAGTGTGATCTGTGATCAGTGGGATCTCAGCTCTGCGGTTTCAAGAATGAATATGCACAAGTGCTTACTAAATAGCTAGCACTCAGTAATTGTTTCTTGAACTACTGCTAAAACTAAAAAAATTTAGCAAAAAAAAAAAAAATTCATTCTCTTACGTTTGAGCAGCACAGAGATGTGACTAAGAGGAAAGGCTTCACAATCAGACAGACCAAGACTCAATTCCAGGCTCTACTGGTTATTATTAGCCACTTAATTAATCTTTTAAACACTATTTAATTTTTCCAAACCATAGTTTCTTCATCTATAAAATGGAAATGACAGTAATACCTCTGAATTCCTTGGGCTGTTTTCAGGATTAAATCAGAGAGTGCATGTAAAATATAGTACAATGTCTGGTATAAAGTAAGGGTTCAATAAAATCATTAATACTCTTATTATAAACTTGAGACCTTATGCCATTAAAGTCCATTTTCTTCACCAAATACAGGTACAATGCACGACCAAGTCCTACTTAACAATCTTGAAAAATTCTTTTTTGTTGTTGTTTTGTTTTTTTTTTAACATCTTTATTGGGGTATAATTGCTTTACAATGGTGTGTTAGTTTCTGCTTTATAACAAAGTGAATCAGTTATACATATACATATGATCCCATATCTCTTCCCTCTTGCGTCTCCCTCCCTCCCACCCTCCAGAAAAATTCTTTATACTCAGAGACCATCATTCATTATTTTGGAATATTTTAGAATATTTGTAATAATGATAAAACTTACTATTAAAATTCTTAGAAAGGTTATTTTGTTATAAAATTACACAAAAGAGATACTCATGTGATAGCAGAATAAGAAATAATTTAAATATGATCCAAATTGCAGTGTTGATGGAGAACTAAATATTCTTAATTGCTTACATGACCAGATATAGTCAAGTACATTATTAACATAGAAATGCTTTATAGGTGATTATATTTCCATGCAAAGCCTATATCTGTGGGTGAAAGAGGAGATATACCTCTCCAAAATGTTCCTCATCTCTTCCCATTTTGAAATCTTGATGAAGATTTCATCAGTGGAAAACATATAATGTTCCATTTAAGTGTACTCGAAGTTTAAATTTTATAGACTTAATTCACAGTGATGAACAGTTTTTCTTTTAAATCATGACTTTTAAACACACTATCTGAGATTAGTTCTTTTAACTAAAGAAAAATAAAATACTTAATTTCTAAACTATGTGATACTAAAATCATATTTAAACCCATGTTGAATTTACCTCTCAAGATATATCTAGACCCCTCATTATGACCATTCCTACCTTCAATAATTAATGTCTACACATTAAATATAAAAATTTATGTTCTCTTTATAACTGACAGGAATATGTCAGTCTAAGGCAGAAAACTGCTGAAATGTCCATGGATTATGGGCAATCCTACTGCTGAATTTCCTTTGCTGTCTTTCATTTCGGTCTACTTTATTGCTTAAGCAACCAGTGGCTACTGCTTAGCTAAGAAAAACTCACCTCCAATTTATCTGTTATATAATTTACAGTTTTCCCCCTGGAGACATTAATACTGCAGAGATGTGATAAAAGACTGCTGTGAAGAATGATAAAAATGTGCATTTTTCACATATTTATAAATTCCCATGCCAATTTCACCAAACTTGCTGGCAAAAGAAAAATACCTGACATTTAAGGACATCTATGCAATGGGAATGCTGAAAGGCACAACTGCACACTCATTGGATCTACTAAATGTTACATCAATTAGTGACAGAGCCTGGTAACCCATGAAGGCATTTCTGTGTGATGTTCCACAAGAAAAATATGCTTTGTGCATAATGTACAATATTCCCTGTCTGTCCCACTCAGACTCAAAACTCTGTAAAGCTGGAACAAATGAGGCTTTCATGTAACAGCTTGAGTTCCAATTTAAGTTAATAAGAAATTATTCTCTTATTAGTAGAGCCTGGCCCTAAGAAGCAAGCCAGAAATTATGTTATTTTTTTCCTCTAGTTATTGCAGTAAACAAGAAAAGAACTGTGTTATACAAAATTGGGTGAGAACAGGGAGGGGTGTAATTTCCTCTTATATAATTAAATAATTATTTCTTCTTAAGAAGATAGAGCTCCAGGCCTAGCAGATCAGTAGTCAAAGGGCAGCTATTCTGCTGTTCACTAAACAGTGAGGGAAGCAAGGCATGGGAAATTCATATTCAAATACATTTTGCCTCTGCCACTTATAAGGGGGAGGAGGAAGGAGCCGTACCGGAGGTCAGAATTTCACATGGTTCTGGTCCTGTGCAATGCACACCCCAAAAGAGGAATCTAAGAATGACTTTTTCTTTTTTTTTAAAAGAAACAGTTTAAAGCAATTAGCATTCTGAAAAGGACAACTGGTTAATTAAAAATATTTTTAAATGACTGAAAAGTAGGTTTGCTTGAAAGAAACCATTCTTCCTCAGCCCATGGAGTTACATTTGCATAGTTAAGCTGGAGGTTATAAGCCAAACAGCCCCATGTGTTACATTTTAAAGTTATACTAAATTATAAAGCACTTGCCCTTAAACTCAAACTTTTTCATGCCAGACTGTTGCTGTGAGCCCCACAGAAAACATGCTAAATGAGAGTGTAATATATACTTTTCTTAATAAGATGTGAATAATCATCACTAATGGGAGATCCAAGGAAAGCTCATAAGAAAGCCAGAAAAATCTTATTAAACTTAACTAACTTAAGAGGCTGGAATGAATGCTGGAATGAAGTTTAAAATCCTCAAGCCAAAATACTCACCAGATACTAATGCTGCTCACTTAGAATTTTAAGCTTTGGGAGATGGAGGTCAGGGGTAAGGAGGTTAAAAAAAATTAATACAATTTGGAGCTCAATGTAGGGTTTAATTCTGCATTAGATTGAGACCTTTTAACAATCAAATAATACGTTTAAATAAATCTCTCCTGGCGACTGCTTTACAATGAAGTAGTTTTAGTTTCTGGTAGCCAATAAGGTAGGTCAATGGCTGACAGCTAAAAAACAAAGTTTCAGAATAATACCTGGAAAACAAAGACCCAGAATATTTAGTGTTGGCCAGGACCAAAAAAAGTATCTAAGTCTAGTTCTCGATTATATATAAGTGGAAACGAAGATACAATCATTAATCAGATTTCTATTTAAACTTCTAAAGTGTAGGGGGAAAAAGTCTGATACAGTAATCTTATTCACTGATATCTGTCACCTCCTTCCTCACCAGGGCTAGAAGATTCCTCCTCCCTGAACTACCTTTCCTTCCCCCACAAAACACACTCCATCCCTTTAAAGGGACCTTCACTGTCAGGTCAAGGAGTTTGGGGAAACCATGGAAGATTTCTGAGCAGAGGAGCGACATAATGAAAGCAGTGTTTTAGGAAGGGGGAGGTGGGCAGGCCCAAGTGACCACAGATGCACAAAGAGGGTCTGAAGGAATGAATGTATTAACTGTCCATCCTTGTTTCTTACTAGACACACAAAATAGTGTTTAGAAAGAGTAAACTGCTCACATTCCTGTAGAAATCATCATGCTTGAATCTCAAGCTATTTGATAACTATCAGAGCCCTCCCTGTACCATTCAAATGGGGAGAAATAATTAATTTACCTAAACCAACAACTCAGCAAATTCATATAGAATATGGCATCAAATCTGGCCCTGGACCCTCTCGTTTTATTCTAAGTCATAAAATACATATGGACAAAGAAAAACCCCAACTCTTATTTAGGAATTTATGTTTCATCCACCAGTTCTATAATCTGCTGACTGCTTATAAAATCTCTTATACTAGATTTGCAAATATCCTAGAGGTGGCCAGAGCTGAGCAAACAGAAAGGTTATTCTGGGCTGACTCCCCCAGTGCACAGAGTCTCCTGGCTCCTCCCTGTCTTCCTCAAAAGGGCTCCACAATCATTTATGAAAGTAGCTTAGGAGCTGCGGGAGTGAACAGGGTCTTTACCTTTCCTTTCTTACGTCTTCATGAATGAGGCTGTAATATTTTTTTAAAGTTAAAAACCAAGGCATTGGGGGGGGGGGAATTTAAAGGACAGGAGGAGCTATCCCCGCAAACAGACTCAAACAACAATTAATAAAACAGGGTTTTTAAGGGAACAAAGTCTTTTAAACCTTCTCCCATTGTTTGGGAAATATCTTACTCCAGGAGACCAATGTGCCTGATTTTCACTATCAAGACAACACAAAATTGAGTTCTGCATAAAAATGACTTGACTGATGTTCAATTATTTATTCATTTCATTCAACAATTTCTGAGTGTTTACTAAATGCCAGGCACCTTCGTAGGCCCTGGAGATACACAAAAAGCAGTACAAAAGAAATGGTTCAACAAACGAGCCTTGGGAAATATCAATGAATCAAAGGTATTAGAACTATGTAATTTGCATATAAAGTACTTAGACACTTAATAAGTGCTTTTTATGATGATTCCACAACATTTGGAATCCACTGTTTTGGGGGAGCAGTCTTCTTTGACTAACTATAGCATATTGTTCTCCAAAGGTCGAATGAGATGAACCCAATAGGCACAATGCCCTGGGCCACCTCCTCTGAGCTCTTCTCCAGACAAAGGACACTGCCTGCCAGGCTGCCTCACACTTGCTCCCACGCCCATGTGCTGCCGGCCTCCTTTCCCATACTTCAGGCAGTTGGTCTCCTGTCTGTTTTTGAAAGACCCATTTCATCTCCCATGGCGCTTTCTCTAAGCTATCCTATGACTCCATCTCCCTCTTTGGGACTCACATAACCCTCTAAACTCTGATTTTGGTTCTCAGAGACTGTGGTTATTTTTGCCCCAATCATCTCTCTCCTATTAGGCAATAAATGGCTTGATGGCAGGGACCAATCTGACTTTGTGAGGTTTTTAAAAAATCTAAGCTTTGTCAATTTTTCATGTAAAAAAAGATGTCCTGAGAATTGGGGAAGAGGAGTGATAATCATTCATTCAACAAATATTTGAGTTCCAGTTATGCCCCAGGCACTAAACTCCAAAATACCAAGTAGTTGACTCTCTGGTTTGTGTGTTTTTTTTAAAAAAGACATAATTTTGTAGAATCAATTTTGCTGAAAAGAACACAACATAGTATAGCAATGAAGATTCTCCTATAAATGTTAAGTTCTATAAAGTCTTTTAAATTACACCTAACAATCCGCTTAAGTTTGGAAAGAAGATGCAGTAGTACAATTGGTTTTTTTCCTGGAGTCAGAGATGTGTCTGATCCACAACAATGTCTTTTATGTTTTACTGTTTGCTAAATATTTTACCTTTTTAACCGAAAAGAAAAATTTGAACCATTCCTCTTTTTTTTCTTTACTCTCTAGAACCTGCTAAACAAGTAGGAGTACTATAGAAAGGGGGTAATTAAAGAATATATTTGCTTCATTCCAAAATGTTATATTAATTTCAAGAAATAAAGAGGGTATTGTTTCCTGACATTTATTATTAAAGAAAGAGATGACCAAGGCTCATAGTCTGAAATGTATTACAGACTGTGCAATGCATTCCATGAGGCATAGCACACTCTAAAATTCATTTATAGTATAAATAAGTCTCTAAAAGAAGTCCCACTAATAAAATAGGCCTTCACTCAATCTGACTGCCAAACTGACTTATTTTGGCAAGCAAGCTTGGAACATTTTAAATTTTACAAACATTATCCTGTTTTAAAAAAGTTAATTTTGACTACTTTAAGGAATGTAAAAATACACCTTGGTTTCAGTGAAATCAAGATTAAATCTTACCAGACTTCTAAAGTTAACTGTCATAATCAGATGTTACAATTAGTATAAAGGATAAAGGCTCTGAGTCTTTGGGACTGTAGAGGCCCATTTATTCTCAACAACCCCCCTTTTCCTCTTCTAGAAGGCAAATTAGTGACCATCTTTCCCACTTGCTCTTTCCTGTAGGTCGATGGGGTAAAAAGTACGCAATTTATAAATCAGAATGAAAAGCAATACATCGTGTATTCATTTAAATCAGGATTCAGTAACAGCTTGCTTTCTGCCACAATACTAACAGAATTAAGTGCACACAACAAAGAACAACAACAACAAAAATTTAAGAGAAGAAAATGAAAGGAACAAATGTAGAAGGAGAAGAGAAAGGAGACTAATAATTTGGTTCTAGGCACTATGCTATGTGAAAAAAATAACCACTGTTATTCCATTTTTACAGAGACAGATTTACTCAAGATCACTAAGCTATTCAATGGCAGAGCCAGGATTCATTCAAACACAGGGATTCCCTTCTAAAGCTCATGCTCTTCCCACCTCATGTTGTGTAGTGAGGAAAGGAGGAAGGATTGAGGAAAGAAAAGTGAGAGCTGTAATACAGCACTAAGCAATTACTTCTAGAGGCTAGCTGTACTTATTTATCTACTTTTCAGAAAAAATTTGGTTTGACATTTGTTCTTTAGATCTACTTACAAAAAGCTCAGGCCATAAATCAACTATACTTCAATAAAAAACAAACACAAAAAACAAAAAGCCAAGGCAACTAAAAATTCAATACATTGATACTTTCGCCTTTGGCTTGATCTGCAGAAGTTTTTGTAAGATGTAACTGTGGCTTCTAGAAGATGTCGAAGGATATTGCCTACTGGCTACGATTTTTTATAATATGGGGCTTTGGTCTTTCAGATTTTTGAAGAAAAGAGATTTTATCTGTTGTCATTTCTTAATGTTATATTTCAAACAAAATACAAGCAATCATACTCCAATTAATTAGAATTATGCTGACCAAAAAGGGTATTTACTGCCAAATACTGCTGTTACTCTACATCATACGTGCTCCATTTGCTGCCACAGAGGTTAAAAAGGGATCTCAGTTGCTTTAACAGAGGCAAGAAAGATAGTCCTCCAATGAAAGTTTCTGCAATGATGGAAACATTCTGTATCTGTGCTGTCCAATATGGTAGCCACTCGTCACCTCTGGCTTTTGAGCACTTGAAATGTGCCTAGCGTGACAGAAGAACTGAATTTTTAATCTTATTGGACCCCCCTGAACATCACAGGTCTAAAGAAAGCGGTTTAACCATTCCTTCCTGCTAAAGACACCTGCCAAGCCGTCCTGGTTACTATTTATGGCAATTGTATATAAAGACAAATGATTATTTAGCTATCAGTAACCTTCCAATGGTAAGAGAGGAAAAGTGGAGAAAATGAATTTAGAAAACGATACATAGTCTGGTTCTTCTTTTTGGCTTGTGCTCCTGCAAAAGCTCTGATATTTAACTTTTGTGCTCCAGAGAATACAGCAGTCAATATTTGTAGATAAAAGAAGGCTATCTATCTGAGGTCAGCCCATGCTGAAATCTAAGTATCTTACCTTGTCCACATTACCTCTACATCTTTGAAACTGGGGACCATGTTTGCAGTTTTTACCTCTGTCTCCAGCACTTAACACTTACTAAGTATTCATTAAATTCTTGCTAAATAAGTGAGCAACCTTGAATTTCTCCGTTCCTTGCTCCGACATCTTAGAAGAGCCATTTGAGTTGAGTCTGGCGTTTTGGGCAAATCAGAGACTCTGGGATCGGTGTTAATGCCAAGGTTCACACTACACTGCCGATGAAGTGTTCAGAGTGATTTTTGGTTCAAATTTCCTAACTAACTAAAATAACACAACTGCTGGGGCTCAGGGAAGGGGGAAGGGTGGAGCATTGCAGGCCAGGTGTAGCAAAGTAAGACCCTTTGGAAAATGATGCTCAGGTCTATAATTTACCCCTGGACGTTATGATACAACATATACAGAAGAAGCAGATTTCAAGTGGTAGATTCTATCTCTTTTAACATAATACAAGAATTCTCATTTCTTACTTTTTAGGAAAAAGAGTTCCCTTCATAGAAAGTAACTAGTGTCCTAAGGGGAAACAAAAAGAAAACCTCTGAGAAAAGTGAGTGTGAAATTGGAAAACTAGTAAAGAACCCGAGGAGAAAGGAAATATAGGTTACAAAAATTATATAGTCACAATGTATGGGGAGGCAGGGACCATGTTTACTTAAGCTTTCAGGGGCTGAGCTAATGCTAGAGTTCCGTGGTCCCCTCTGTGCCAAGCCTTCTTAACTCAGTATAGCTCTAATTCCTCCAGGGTGCCATGGGGAACATTCAACGTGACCATCTGTCTACAAAATCACCTTCAGAGAAATAAAAATGCATTTGGCAGGCACCCAAAACTACCACAGGTTCCCTACCATGATAATGAGTCTATGGCCATTGCCAAGTATCATTTATGGAGTCCCCTATTACAATCAAGAACATTTTTTGCAACACCAAATTAAAACGTAAGTACAGTTTGGATTAGAAATCTTGTATGCTATTTTTGGATGCAGAACTCCTTATTAATTGTGTCATAATACCATTACCCTTTCACTTTAATACGGCAGTAAGAAGGTTTCCAAATAAATCATTCAAAACTTTGCTTCAACCAGCACACATGGAATGTGACTGGTTCCTGAGAAGCATTTTCCAGATCTCTGTAGGATAAAGAGCAAATCATTACCATTCAGCCTTTTAGATAACTTGACTGTATTCAGGATGTAAAATTAGGAAAAGCTGTCTCTCCTGACCAACCAAATGACCCCTTCACTCTGGCCATCCTCTTCTCTTTACACTTCCTTAAGTAGACTTTTATTTTTGTACGCTTTCCCCTTCCAACTTCCTCCCACCTTCTACGTTCTGCGTCCTGCAGGCAGTCCCTTTATCATGTCCTGGTCATCCTTCAAGGGTCACTCAAATTCTCTCTTCTCACTCAGCCTGCCCCTAAACTTACTAACCTCCAGGGATCCTTCTCACCTCTGAACTCCTGAGTGCTTTATTGTTTCTATTGCAAAAGGAACTTCTCTTTATTATTATCATACTTATTTTATTCTTTAACTCCCCTGGTGACCCTGATGATCAGCCATGTTTAGGACTTACGGGTATGGGCTCTGTCTCATGGTAGGGAGAGACTACTTTCTGCCATTTTTAACTCCTTGGTGTTCTCAATTAGTCACATTAATTAACAGCTGAGTGATGGGTATAAGGCTAGGAATCTACAAATGAAAAAGCCAGAAGCTTTAAAATGAGATCTATTTGAACTACTTAATATTTGGTGATAAATGGAATCAAAAGAGAATATTCTAAATGTGATCCTTGCAATGGTCTTAATTTAATCAACCAGAAGCTTAACAGAGAGTTTTAAAAAGCAAAAGACATATACAAGTGGTTGATTATAATGAATCTTTTAGATAGATTTATTACAGTTTAAAGAGTCAAGAAGGGATGAAACAGAACTTAGTGTAGTACAGGAGGTGGGCAAAAGGGAAATGGGAATATGAATGATGGAAAGGAGGCGGCAAATGACCTGGGATAAAATTATATTTTCTATTTGACTCTTTAAAACATTCTCTATGGTTTAAGTACTTTACAAACAAATAACAACTTTAAAAATAAAACAAGGGCTTCCCTGGTGGCGCAGTGGTTGACAGTCCGCCTGCCGATGCAGGGGACACGGGTTCGTGCCCCGGTCCGGGAAGATCCCACATGCCGCAGAGCGGCTGCGCCCGTGAGCCATGGCCGTTGAGCCTGCGCGTCCAGAGCCTGTGCTCCGCAATGGGAGAGGCCACAACAGTGAGAGGCCCGCGTACCGCAAAAAAATAAATAAATAAAAATAAAATAAAATAAAACAAAATACCAACCAGGTGGGCGCATTTGTGGTGTAGGTGCAAAGAGCAATAACAATTGAAAGTGCCTAGGATCTTCCATCTGTACACAATTTTACTCCAAGGCCATCAACCTTTAAGATACTTTTTTGCGGTACGCGGGCCTCTCACTGCTGTGGCCTCTCCCGTTGCGGAGCACAGGCTCCGGACGCGCAGGCTCAGCGGCCATGGCTCACGGGTCCAGCCGCTCCGCGGCATGTGGAATCCTCCCAGACCGGGGCACGAACCCGCGTCCCCTGCATCGGCAGGCGGACTCTCAACCACTGCGCCACCAGGGAAGCCCTAAGATACTTTTTAAGTGATGTGAATATACTTTTATCAAGTCATGAATACATCTTAAACATTAATTGAATAATACTTCATTAAGTATTTGAGATTATCAATTTTTTAAAAAACAACATGCAAGAAATCACAAAAGGAAAATAGATTTAGAGCGTTCACATTCCTGATAGAGATCAGCCTCTAGAACCTTCGTACTAAGTTTCCTAAAAGTGTTGGGTAGAATAACTAATAAAAGGCAGCAAAGTATCACATGGCTTCCTCATTTACAGAATTTCTCAGCGAGGACATCCCGCATAACCTATCCCCAACTGCCCTGCTCTCCCTTACACAGTAGCTATATCCATGTCCACATTTGCTTCGGTGGGTATATTACTGGTTTGGGAAAGACAGACACAGCACCTGGCTTAGTTCCTTGCCCACAGCACAATTCTGCAAATAAATACATGCTGGGCTGAACCTAAAAGCTGTAGTTTTCATCCTAGGATAATTTCCAACAGTATTGTTACCCTCAATCATCCTCAATACCCTCAGCATCCTCATTCTTTCAAGAAAGCTCAAAGGATCACACTCTTCCACTGTTACTGCCCCACCCTCCATCCCCAAAAGCTCTGCTTGCTTGGAGTTCTTCTCCTGTCCTCTCCATTTTAGTGATCAACATTACCATCTACCCATCTAGTTTCAGTTTCAGGAAACTGAAAATCAGTTGTGATTCTTCTTCCCTTCCTCCCCCATATCCAATTGTTCACCAGACCTAGTAGATTCTACCTCATAAATCTCTCTAGCTGAAATTACTTCTAAATCCTGGATCAAGTCACCACCAACTCTCACCTGAATTACTGTAACAAGTCTTCCAACCGTCTTCCTCCCTACAGTAGTCCTGACCCAGTTCAATCTACTCTCCACCATGCAGTTTATGGACCTCTCTAAAATGTGTATCTGATAGTGTTTCTTTTCTGCTTAAAAATCTGTAATGCCACACCCATTAGGATGGCTATTATAAAACAATTAAAAAAAAACAGAAAAGAACAAGCGTCAGCAAGGATGTGCACAGCAGCTGTGGAAACAGTCTGGTGGTTCCTCAAGAAGTTAAACATATGATTACCATATGATCCAGTAATTGCACTTCTGGGTATATAACCAAAAGAAGTGAAAGCAGGAACTCCAACAAATATTGTATACACATGTTCATAGCAACATTATTCACAATAGCCTAAAGGTGGAGCAATCCAAGTGTCCATCGACAGATAAATGGATAAACATAATGTGGTATATACATACAATAGGATATTATTCAGCCTTACAAAAGAAGAAATTTTTTTTTTTAAGAAGAAAATTTTGATACATGCTATGACTTGGATAAGCCTTGAAGACAGTATGCTAAGTGAAATCAGACAGTCATAAAAGAATAAATACTGTATGATTCCATTTATATGAGGTACCTAGAATAGCCAAATTCATGGAGATAGAAAATAGAATGGTGGTTGACAGGGGCTGGGGGAGGGAAGAACGGGAAATTATTGTTAATGGGTATGGAGTTTCAGTTTGGGAAGATGAAGAATGTTCTGGAGAAAGAAGGGTGGTGATGGTTGCACAACAATGTGAATGTACTTAATGCTACTGAATTGTACACATACAAATGGTTCAAATGATAAATTTTATGTTCTATGTATTTTTTCATAATAAAAAAGTCGTGCACACACAAAAATCTATACTGCTTCTCCACTGGCCTCAGGATAAAGTCCTGAGATCTCCTAATGTGATTCACAATGCCCCTCAGGATTTAATCCCAATATACCTCTCCCCTTGCTATTACTCTTTGTTCCTTCAGGGCCTAGTCATACTCAGCTATGCTGGAGCTGTGCTCACACTACTTTATAAATCTTTACACAAACTATTCCCACTGTCTACAAGACAACCTCTTCTCCATTTGTAATGTTTTTCATTTTCATCCCTGTATGTCCCTTCTTGGTATCTCTTATCACAATATTGTAGCTGCCTGTTTGCTTTTCTGTCTCCCTTCCTACTAGCTTATAGCTCTATGAAGGAAAAAATAAAGTCTCATCTCATTTAGAACTACATCTTTGGTGCCTGGCACATACAAATATTCAGTAAATATTGTTGATTATGTAAATTCATAAATGTAGCAGATAGGGAAGAGTTCTGGGAGCACACATTTTACAATATGTAAAATGAAAATATATAATATAAAATGAAAGTATGTAATATACACAACTGGACACATACCATTCCTTCGCAGGCATCTTTAAAAAGATTCTATGTCTGTTGCAGTTGATCAAAAGGCTCAAATTCTTGAGATAAAATTCTAATATGAAAGATTTCTCACATAAAATTCCAGTTTCCTCTACAACTGTTCCTGATGGACAAATATGGCACTTTTTATCAGTTTGTTTTTTAATGCCATTCTATTTAAAGTTGTATGTATATAGGACACTCATTCCTTTAAAATTAGGTCATTCAGAAATGCCAAGCCAAAGTCCTGAAAATACTGGCAATGCCTATCATATTGAAACAATTGGTTACTTTATCCGTTGTTTTACTACTTTGTGAAGTTTTTTAAAGGAGGGATCAGCTTCAAAATGTAGAATTCTCTCTCATCTCACATCCTGCAACCATATAATTTATGATTCTGAAACATCAATATTTATGACCATATAATTACAAAACTAACCACTTACACTGTTTCATTCAAAATGGAAAGAGTCTAAAACTGGCCATGTAGCACAATGCTGGCAGGACTAATCTTCTAAGAAATGGCTTTGGTGAGTGTTTTTATTATAGTTCTATAAACTAAAAGACTCTCACATCTAATATGGAAAAATGTATTCAGAAACTGTAGAAACACGCTAGAGAAGACTCCCCCTGCCCCCCACCCCTTGTCATTTTCCCCATCTTTCTCTTCCTCTCTTTTCAAAAGAGTGAAACCAGATAATCTCAACAGCATCTAAAATCTGATGAAGGTGAAAAGTATTTATTACTTAATCCCTGTCTGGATGTGACTTTTTAAAAACTTGATATATAATTGCCATATAACGTTACATTAGTTTCAGGTGTACAACGTAATGATTCGATATTTGTATATATTGCAAAATGATCACCATGATAAGTCTTGTTAACATCCATTACCACACACATTTACAAAATTTTTTTTTCTTGTGAGGAGAACTTTTAAGATCTACTCTCTTAGCAACTTTCAGCTATACAATACGGTATTATTAGCTATGGTCACCATGCTGTATATTACATCCTCATGACTTATTTATTTTAGAACTGGAAGTCTGTACTCACTCTTTAATTAAAAGTGAATATGCTATATGCATACAATGGATTACTACTCAGCAATAAAAAGGGAAACTAATACACATAGCAATTAGACAGTCTCAAAAATGTTATGAGTCAAAATTGCCAGACACAAAAGAGTATCTACTGTATGATTCCATTCATATGAAGTTTCAGAGCAAACAAAATAATTTATGGCAACAGAACTCAGAACAGTGCTTCTGGTGAAGAGAGAAGGAATGACTAAGAAGTGGCATAAAGGAACTTCCTGGGGTGACAGAAATGTTCTACATCTGACCAAGGTGTGCATTATACTAGTGTATACATTTGTCAAAACTGATCAAACTATACACTTAAATATGTGCATTTCCCTGTGTATAAATTATACCCTAATATTCAATGAGAAGGCTGTCTTCTAGCTCTTTTTAGACTTTTTATTATCAAAAAATGTGAAATAATTCTTGGTCTCTATAAAGTATTCAGTATTTTAAAAAATATATCACCATTGCTCACCTGCAGTACATGTGATTTAACTTACCCACAGAAAAAATAGCTGGAAAGAACATATCAGAGAAACTATGGCCTGAAATGGGAAGGAGAACTGGCAATGATAGAGATTTTTCTAGTACTTTTCAATCTACCAGATCTGAAAACGTTTTACAAAAAATATTTTTTAAAGCCCTATGCTACACATTTATAGGTTTCATCTGCTAAAAGGAATTGTTGCCTTCATACGATCTCAACATATTACATAGTCACCCAAACCACATGAATAGAAATTGTGAGTACACCCATAAGGAAGCAACTGGTTTTGTACTTCTTTTTTGTAAATGTTTATCATTATCAATAATAGCAAATATAAGACTCCTGTTTAGGCAGCCTCATCACAAATATATCTATCCCCCATGTTTAATAATGGAAATTACTAACAATAAAACCTTTTACTGAACTTTATAATTCAAGGCCTAGCAGGGACATCTAACCAGTTCACAGAAGGAGAAAACGGAAGGAAGGGTTTAATTGACTAAGAAGTTAATGGATAAAACAGATATAATATTACTTCATTTGCATTTTAGTAGGCTTCACACAATCCAAAAAATACGCATTTTGTTTTGTTTTGGTTTTTGGGTTTTTTTGGCCACGCCACGTGGCTTTTGGGATCCTAGTTCCCCGACCAGGGATTGAACCTGGGCCCTCGGCAGTGAAAGTGTGGAGTCCTAAACGCTGGACCGCCAGGGAATTCCTGAAATATGCACTTTTACTGGTTTCCTATCCCTGATATATTTTTCTCTCCTCCTTTGGGAGAAATCAACACCAACAACCACATTCATGTGGAATTAGTTGAATGAGAAAGTTCAGCAAAACAACTGGACCACTCACCTTATGTTGGCTATATGCTGTGGCACAGGCTGATGCTGAAAATGGTCAGGCCACGGATGATGCAGGCAGAAGGATGGAGAGGGCTGAAGACAGCACGTTGTCTGATAAACAGGTGAATGGTTTGGACAGAGAGATGCAGAATACTCTGAGTGTGGCTGCATGCAACACGAGGCCAAAGCAGGAGGTGCTGCGGGGCCAGCCTCGGGATGGCACTCTTGGTGACTGTCATGGGTAGTCAAAGGGTGATGGTATGGGCAAGGATGGCAGCACAGGGATAACATCTGAGGCGTTCTTTGGTTGTCTAAAGGCAGAAAGGATGATTTAACTGTGCCATTAACTTGCAGGCATCCATTTGGACTCACTTTTGTTCTGGGCGCTTCTTTGGGGGTGAGTTGCTGGGCTGCAGGGTCTCCATCACAGGGGGTGAGGGGACTAGCACTGGTAGCACTGGTTGCGATGCTGCCATTGCTCAGAACCACAAAATCGTTGTTTCCGTTGTTCATAGCCATGCTCCAATTTCTTGACCCTAAGAAAGAAAATGATATAAAATCATCCAGTTACAGTCAGGTAGGCAATTATGTAAAGAAGATAGGAAAACTATTTTAAAACAGCTCTTTGAAAACAAGGGTTCTTGCAGGAGTTGTGAAAGCACTGGGGGAAGCCCAGCTCACCTGCAACAGAACCAGCCATGGGTTAGGCCACCTCTTCTTTCCTCCCAGCTACACCATGCACCCTGAGAACCCTCTCCTATCCCACTGACCACTTCCTCCCTGCCCCATCTCTATTTTCAGTGCCTGTCTTCTCTCCTCATCCTAGATGTGCAAGTGTCAGTTAAGAATTAGAACATTTTAGGATGGGGGTGGGAAGGGGGTAGAAGAGACAGAAAATACCAATATCATTCTTTAGCTTTTCAATAATATCATGCTTAGGGTGTTCTGATATAGGAATAATGGGCAAAATGAAGGGCTACTCTAAAGCAATTAGTTGTGTAGGTTCAGATAATGTGGATAATCTTAAGAATGTTTTATGTCTTTGAAAAATGTCAAGAAAATATGATTTTTCCTCTAAGTAAGTCACTCAGGTCCTAGAATACGAATAAACAAAAGAAAATAAAAACTAATTAGCTAAGCTAAGAACTGTGGCAACCAAGATATCAGATGCAAAAGTTTTATCCCCTAAACCAATGAATGTAATGCTAAAAAAATAATAAAACATGCCACATAAGTTGCCGTGAACTTAATAATTTGTTTTCTATGCTATGTTCTACAGGTAGCAATGCTTGCACATAAGAAAAAGAATACTATGGCTGGGATTTGCTTCAAGTGAGATTTTTGTTATTAAGTTTTTCCCCTCCACCAAAGGGTCTAGGCCTTCAATGTAAATGAAAAATTAGTGTTCAAATTACCAGTAATATTTTTCTGTCCAGTCAACAAACAAAGGCAAAACCAGACAGCCTTCTTCCTCTCCCCTTGCCCACTTATCACCTCCTGACCAACATACACACAAAATGTGGAAATGTGCAATAAGAAAAATAGGTCATCAAATGCTAGTGGTCTATTTAACCTACACGTGAAAGCCAACAAGAAAAAAAGAAAACCATTGTTTGGCTCACTAACCCTTCTGGCATGGCATTTTTCTGAGTGGACAAAACAGCTTCTGGAGAAATCTCTCTCCAGTCTCTCCCCACCTCTGTCAGACACACAGGTACTAGAAGAAATCGTCTCTTTTCAGTCTGAGTACATGTAATGACAAACCTAGGTCACCCATGAGGAAGATTCCTATGCATATTTTCACCCAATTTATAAACTGCTCAACAGGGGTATTTCTGAACAGGGAATGCCAGAATGATGCATAACGTTTCAATGTGAACACTAATACCCAGAAGATACTCACTGTACTAGGATGCAAATTTAGCATTATTGACTTATTTTCCTTTCAGATAGAGCTCATCAAATACTCAAACACACACACACACACAGCCATTCAGCTATATAAACATCAACACTGTAAGAAATGGAAGAATTAATGTAGACGTTAAAAAATTTCTTCATAAATTATTGTAGTGGAAAAGACAAAGCATTTATAAATATCAAAACATATATGTAAATCAAGCAGATGTTACTTCTCTCATCAGCCTTACCGTCACTTTGGAAAGTAGTCTGCCAATCCCGACTTCCTTTTATAATGAGCATTGAGAAGGATTTATTGGGGGGCCAACCCACACAGCATGCGGAATCTTAGTTCCCCGACCAGGGAATGAATCCACAGCCACTGCAGTGGAAGCACGAAGTCTTAACCACTGGACTGCCAGGGAAGTCCCTGAGAAGGATTTTGAATTGTAGTAAACACAGTTGCTCTCTTCTTCAGTAAATCACTCCTGGGTATAAACACCTCCTACAAAACACTCAAATGATATCCCCAACACAAAGCATTGTTAGTTAAAAGTATTATCCAACTAGTGGGAAGATAAGGTAGATAAACTGGTAAGAGCCCTAAAGTGACCCAGGAGGCAGAAACTCTAATCTTTTTTCCATCACTTTCTTAACGTGCCATCTCAGCAAGATCTGCTCCCTTAAGCTTCCTTTTACTGAAGGATATATCCTACCTTTTGTTGTTAACAAAAGAAAAAGCTGTATGCAAATGTTCTGAAAACAATAAAACATATTAATCAAAGGCCATCTAAAAAGGCACTAGAGTTTTTAAAAAGTTAATTGAAATTTAAGATGTTTATTTGTATGGTTAAGTGAAAGATAGTCTAGAAAATGTAAGAAGCAATTGCTTGATGAGATAAATTGCCATTTCTTGGAATTAGAAACTCTCATTGTACAGATACTCCACAGAAATCACAGAGGGCATAAGCTTTCTCTTGCCTCTACCCATGACTCATGTTCCCAAGCCTTCTCTTCAGACCTCAGCCAAGCTACCGGAGCTGATGCAATCTCCTAGGCTGAATGGGAAAATCAAGACCTCCTCGTGGCCCTTCCATCAGGATAGAAGGAAGACTTTTTCTAGTTTGTCGATTTGTTCTGACCATCCTAGGTTGGTTAATATCATTTCAGAGAGCCTATTTTTGGTATTCAATTCAATCAGCCCTATTGACTATAATCACAGCTGTCAGGTGGGTTACGCTAGTGAGAAGTATCTAACAAAAATCCTCAAAGTTTTCAAGTGAAACTGGGCTTAAGACAGAGCGCCATCAACCTGGAACACTCATCAAAGTACCCTGAAATCCTCTTTAGACTCTCTGAAATTTCATCTGTTTCCCTATCTTCTAATTACATCTGCTTTTCGTCAGGAAAAATAATTTTTCTTTTTCTTTGTAACAAGAATTACAACTATCATTCTCTCTTATTTTTATTGCAAATGCATCATATTGTAGTTACATAAGAGTTAAATAGATTTTTGCAGGCCAGCCAAGGGACCTAATCACCATTTATAACATTTTTTCCCCAGTGTGGTAAAATGCAGTTCAAGTGCCAAATAACTGACTTACGAATGATTTCTGGAGCACAACTTGTTTTGTAACTTGGAGATTTCTTGTAATGAAGTAGGTACAAGTGGAGAGTAAAGAATAATTTGAACTCTGACTTTGGCTCGTATTTGAAGAAAGTCATATAAGCTTTCTATGATTCACTTTCTTCAATCATAAAATGGGAACAATCAAATTGACTTTATAAATAAGTTGTGGGTTATAAGTAAAAAATAATAAAAAAGCAAAAGCAGACAAAAATTGTTCTAAGAAATGTTTACAGATTAAGTTCAGTGGATGTATTTGTGTAAGAATTCAGGTGACCAGGAGAACAGCAAAGTTTCGATCTAAAGTCAAGAGTTGACGTCTTCCCTGGTGGCGCAGTGGTTGAGAGTCCGCCTGCCGATGCAGGGGACATGGGTTCGTGCCCCGGTCCGGGAAGATCCCACATGCCACGGAGAGGCTGGACCCGTGAGCCATGGCCGCTGAGCCTGCGGGTCCGGAGCCTGTGCTCCGCAACGAGAGAGGCCACAACAGTGAGAGGCCCGCGTATGGCAAAAATAAATAAATAAATAAATAAATAAAGTCAAGAGTTGACCTTAAGGCCACACAGAGAAAGACCTTATTTCTTTAGAAATGAGACAAATGAGAAAAAAATTTGGTCTGAGCCAGAGAGAACAGGAAAAGAGATGAGAGAGTGGAAGATTCAACATCATAAAAATGAATTATTGTGATAAATGTAATGCTATGTGATTATAAATGCAGTGATAATAGTATTTATGCGGGAAGTTTAAAATAAGTTTCGGATCAAATATAGTGAACAATTTTAAAAGAGCTTTGTTGAAATCACCTGTTTTCCCCAGGGTCCTAACACACAGGGACTGCCAAAAGAAAGCTATTCTTGAGACATTGGCTTGAGGTGTGATGGAGCCCCATGGCCAGATATTTTAGTGTATTTCCTGTTGTTCATGAATATAACATGCCAATATCAACACATCCGAAGCCACTAATCTCACACCTCCTATTTCACCTTTTCTATACTAGCATTTTTATGTCCTGAGTGCTTTAGCTGTTTGGGGACTGACTATAAGGCCTTTGGCCAAAGACCATCTTTTGATTACATTTTAAAATTTAAGATATTTTTCTTTGAGCCTCAGCTCTTCACATGTAGAAATCAGGATGGGAACCAGTGTCCACCTCATAGGATTACTATGAGAATGTAAAAATATTTTGAAAACCATAAAGGGCTATGTATTTACAATGGAAGAATCATTATTATTGCTTGATTGAGTGATGAGAATATTAAAAAATATGGAATGATGCTTCCTAGTTCCAAAGCTGAAATTATGTTTTAAAATGGCATCAGAGATATCTGTGGCTTAGAAGAAATGGCCTGGGTGGGTCTGAATTTGAAAGCTGACTCTACGGGTTACTAACTTTGAGAACCTAGGTCAAGTTACTTACATTCTTAGAGTCTCTAAGTGTTGATTCTTCTTAGAGTTAAATTTGTTTGAAATGCAAATTGGTGCAACCTTCTAAAAGAGCAACATGGCACTACTAATCAAAATTTGAAATACCCTCATCCTTTGACTCACAATTCTACTAGGAGTTTACCCCTTTGGATATACTTGAACAATGTGTAAAGATAAATGTCTGGATAAAGATGCTGACTGCATCACTGCTTGTAACAATGAAAACAAAAAAAACAAGGGAAACCACCTAACTTATCAATAGGGGACTTAAATTCTGTTATATCTATACCTTGGGTACTCTGCACAACAAAAAAGAATGAACTAAATCAGGATTATTGCTAGGGAAAGAAGTCCAAAGCACATCTTCATGTGTGAATAAAACCTAACTGCAGAAGAGCCTATGTGGTATGAATCCATTTCATTAAAAAAGTGGCGGAAACACACATGTGTGGTTAGTATATACACAGATAATTTCTAGAAGGACATAAGAAAATGCTAACATTGTTTCCTGCTGGAGAGTTGGACTGGGCCATTTGGAAGGGTAGAGAAGACTTTCACATTTTACTTTCTGTACTGCTTGCAACTTTTACTACAAATGTGCCGTCTTCATAGTAATAAAATATTAATGAAACAACATATAAAGTTTCTAGCACAGTGACTAATAATGAACAGAAGATAACTATTATTAAAATGCAAAAACGGAAGCAAACTTATTTCACCTTAAAGGGTAAACAGTCGTCTCCTCACTGGATGCACTTTTAATTGTTTGTCTTCCAGTACATATCTGCTTTCTTACAATAGCACCCTACACAATCTATCAAATAACTGGATAAAGCAGGAAATCAAAAAGGATTTAAGGAGCAAGAACAGATGAATACAAACTATTCGGAAAAAGGTTTTCAATATATCTTATCTCCCAGCTTCCAAATTTTGGGAAACATAAATTATTATTTGTTGGACCAAAGCTATCTATGAACCAAAAGTATCATGACTAGTTTCATAAGCATTAAACAGAGAATACAGAGAAGAAATATAGAGGCATTTCAATCACATGTAAAGAGAAAAGTCATCAGAGCTCATGTGATTAGAAGGTTCAAACAATTACATCCTACTCTGGGCTCAGGACACTTACACCTATAAGATCAAAGGAAATTACCCTGCTTCAAAGACTTAAAAGTAGTATCTCATTGGAAACGCTATCATATAATCATAGTAGGAACTGCTGGAATTATGGAAATTTTATTCATCAACATATTACATGTGAAAATATGCTAATGACACACAATTTACCCAAAAGATGCCATCAAACTATTTAGGTGGCGCAACATCCAAAAAGCGTTATGAAAGCCTCTTAGTAGTTCCTTGCAATTGGAAGCCATAACTGTTTTTGTGGCCAGAAAACTGTCAAGTTAAAATCTAGAGGTAATGTGGAAGAGAATACACAGACATGTTCCAATTACCACAGTAACCACTCAGCAAAGCCATCACTATCCTTGACAAACGCAGGGCTCAGATAGCCTGAAGGAACAACATCTTCATCCGCATCAACAGTTATACTGGTACACCTCTGCGGTATTGCCAAACACTTTCACACACATGATCTCACTTGAGTTATCCTCCTAATAGCCCTCAGAAAAACAGGTGTGGCAGGCATTACCGCTCTACTTTGCAAAAGAAAACTTGAGACACAGAGTCTCAGATGGTAAGGCCAGGAAGTCTGATGCTGAGGTTCTGAAGGCTTTCTGCTTAACTACATTCCATAAGCTTAGATAATGTATTCCAGAATAACCCTTTGCTTCATCAGATTCATAACATCAAACTTAACAATAAATGGCAAGGCTGAATCAAAAACAAGATCCCATATTGTAGCCAATCATCTTTATCAGAAGTGATGTTCCCTATAACACAGTTTCACTAGACAAAATACAAAACACTGATAACAGTGTTTCTCAAACATAGGGATCACTTGGGGATGTTGCTAAAATGTAGATTCTGATACAGTCCATCTGGAGTGGGACAAGAATCTTCCAACAACAAGCCCATACCGTTGGTCCCTGGAACACACTTTGTGTAGCAAGGCAAAAGCACAAACTAGGTGGGGAGGCTACAAGAGAATCAGGCCTAAGTAATGGCAAAATGATGCCCACTTAAAGCAGAATGGATGCAACAAGCAGGGAAATGATACCAGTTAACAGAGAAATAAAGTCCTGTTTTTCTAATTAAGACAGAAAAGTAACAAATTTTAATAGTAGAGGTTCTAATTGATAACCAAGTTTAATTATGGCTTATTTCAGGACTCCTAAACTGTTGTGTACATAGAAATAACAACCAATCAGATTTTAATCTTTTTTAGTGTAATGTATATGGATTGAAGCACCTTGCCCAGTTAACTGGGTGAGACAATCTTTTTCTCTCAAGTGGTACTAGATATTGGAGATACCTGAAGTCTTTTTTTCATACCAGTTATAAAGGCAGTTTGGGAGTACCTGTGTTCATTATGCACCAAACCTGTTTTAATATGAAATTGCTCCCCTAAAATTGCTTGATACTTATCCTAAAATGATGGTCTCATTTCTTATCACTGGTACCAAGATGCCCTATTAATAGCTAGTGCTATGGCAAGAGAAAAAAACAGCTGCTCTAAACGCACCAGAGAAACAGACAAAGAAGTATATTTGTGGCATCTTCTAGAATGGGACTGTGAAAGCTGGATGGTAGAAGGACATCAGCCAGGTTTTTTCTCTAGGAATATATTTCCCTTCAAAGGGCTATTAAAATGTTTTTTTATCATCTCACTGTGTCAGACACTTTCCTCACAATACCTCTATGAAGATTTTATTAAACCCATTATAGAGAAAACTGAGGGTCAAAAATATTACAGTGTAACAAATGCAAATCACATGATTGGGATTCAATCTTAGACCAGCATGTCTCTGAAAGTGAGGCTTTTCAACCAACCTCAAGATGCTTCTAGGGCAATGCCAAGTTCAACTAGCTTTTATAGGACCACTAGAGGCTACTGATATAAAATTCAGTCTGAAGGTCCACGTGAAAAATATCCTCTGAATTCAGTATTTCCCAAGACAGTTTTAAAAGGTATAATTCAGCATTCAAGAGTGTCAGAGACATATTTCACTGAATTAAAAGAAGTGCTATCTACCCATGTATCATATTATCCAAACCTGAAAAGCAAGACAATGGATTAATCTTTGTTGTCATGTAGTGTCTGGACTATTTCAAAATAATGTAATTGTGACCTGACAGCAAAATCTGTATCTTTAATCAAAGAATCAGGCCCTCTTAAGGAACTAAAAAGTATAGTCTTAAATAAAGAAACATAATCTTCTCTCCTTCTGAGATGAATTAAATTTTCTTATTTTTCTTTGAGTTCGTGAACTTTCTACAATTAAACTCTCCTTCAATAAGAACACTTTAAGTATCTTCATTTAATCACCTATAAGCATTTTATACGTTGCAAAGAATTCTACAGAAATTAGGTACTACTGCTATCATTCCCCTTAATCATAAACTGCAATAAATTAGAAGCCATTTTCTCAAAGAAACAATGTTATACGTTTGAGAATCTATACCACTTAATAAACATTTAATAAGAACCCACTAGGTATTACTATGCTTTGCATCACACTACGAGAAAGCAAACTGTTGTGTTCTAAGAAATCTGAAAATAAGGGATCACCATTCTTCTACAATGAAAACTCACTGTTGCCTATTAATTTTATTTTATTTTATTTTATTTGTGTTACGCGGGCCTCTCACTGTTATGGCCTCTCCTGTTACGGAGTACAGGCTCCGGACGCGCAGGCTCAGCGGCCATTGGCTCACGGGCCCAGCCGCTCCGCGGCATGTGGGATCTTCCCAGACCGGAGCACGAACCCGTGTCCCCTGCATCGGCAGGCAGACTCTCAACCACTGCGCCACCAGGGAAACCCTAAATTTATATGATCAAGAAGGTAGTTTCAACTTATGCTAACAAACATCATCTTTGAAAATGAAATATACCTAACATTTTTATATAACCGCTTTTAAATATGATTATACACAAGATGTATAGGTAAAGGCACCAATAAAGATAAACTTTAAATGTTACATGTTTTATTTTTACAAAAACCGTTCATAATATTTACAAACAGCTTAATGATACAGAAGAAAAATTAAAATTGACAGATACAGTTTTCCCCTTGCCCAGATTTACAGAACTATATTGATAGATAAGAGTTAAAAAACATTAGGAAGATATTATAGTGTATGTGCCATAGCCAATCTGAAGACACTGCATTTGGAAAGCAATCTTATTGCTAGATATGAATTAGGTTGTCAAGGCTGAGATTTATACTTATGGGGTGAATGATAGGAATTTCAGGGCTATGGAAACATCAGTCTCATTTTTCTCATGTTTCATGTTTAATGTACCTTTGGTAGAAGGTCTATGTGGGAAGAGAAATGTGGGTGTAAAATAAAAAAGTTTATCTTTTACAGTCTGGGATAAATGATAGTCGAGAACATCATCTTTTTAGCATAAACACTTATCTACCTAACTATATATTTCAAGAGCAGTATCACTATATTGCAGTTATTAAAGCAGTTTTCAGAGATCTCTTTTCCAAGTTCCTCCACCAAAATTATCATTCCACAAAATATTCACCACTTCTCCCCACACTTACAAGTGTTATATCCATAAGCATCAATACCCTTAAAAAAGAGAAAGAGAAAGTATTCTTTTATCTTTGAGTTCCTATTTCAAAGATATGAATGAGTTTCAATTCTATAAAGCTGCAATAATTTCTTTTAACCCTAAGTCTGAAGATTTATGTTCATTTGCATAACTAAGAATATACAAAATAAAACTAGAGAAGTTTTTATAGTCAGAAATGTCGATCTCTGGTCTTTCAAAAACAATTCTAGAAAGCCCACTAAAAAGTTGTTATTTAACTCAAGAATCAGCTGAGACATCCATTTGGACTCTGCTGCAAGTCTTGAAGGGAACACAATAAATATAACAAATATTCACAAAGTTACAAGTCTATTACAGTGGTTTCAACCCATTCTGCACACTAGAATCACTTCAGTAATATGAAAAAAAATTACAGACACAGGGCCCTGGCCCCAGATGTTATGATTTAATTCATATTGTAATGGGGTGTGGACATTAGCAGTTTTAAATGCTCCCCAGATGATTCTAATGTGCAGCTAGGGTTCAGAATGACTGATTTATACTTTTAATTAATGCTGATCAATTTATAAGAGCAAGCAACTGCCACTCAAAATATTCCATATTGGTTCAGAAATTATTACTTGAAATGCAGAATACTGCTGTATATTCAAAAACATTTGGACCTGGTACTCCATGTTAGACATGTGTTATAGTATTTGGATTAGCTTTACTTCTTTTGGGGTTACCCTTGACATTATAAGCGTGGGGACAAGGGTGCAGGGAAGAGAAATCCTTAATAAGACATTAGTTTGAGAGACAACAGTGTGGAATTCATGTGGGACAATGTTGTGGAAACACAAGACAACTTGTCACACAGTCTCAAGTACTTATAGATCATTTGGATAGAGTTTAGGGTATAGTCAATTGGACTAACAAGTTTATTGAACCCTCAAGAAAAAATATCTCCCCAACCCCTGGTCAGTATCCAATATGAAGTCCCAAGCATCTCTATTAAAAGAGGATGTTCCCTAAAGTTTTGTGCCAAAAAAAGAAAGAAAAAGAAAGAAAGAAAGAGAGAGAGAGAGAGAGAGAGAGAGAGAGAGAGGAGGAAGGAAAGAAGGAAGGAAGGAAGAAAAAAAGAGAAAAACAAAAGGAAAAAGAAAAGAAAAAATACTTCTGATTGCATTTTAAGCATTTTAAACATTTCAATTCTAGAGTCAGACAACCTCCAGACACCAGGCCTCCTATCTAGCCTCACATCCTAGTAAAAAAAGAATTAATCACAAGATGCTTTGGTAATAAACAGGACCCCCAAGATGTGATAGGTTTAGCTTTAGGCCGTAAGATTTCATCTGAAATTATTCTGCCTCAACTAAAATCACAAAACATTGAGCAATCTATCTGTATCACTATAGCTCTTCCCCAGTAGAAGCAGGATCATATGACTGAGTTTAACTCATGTTGTTGAACAGATCACAAGCATGCCTAAAGACACCATGAATGTTTAATACTTTACACATCTCATAACCCTCAAAATTTAGCAGCTCAAAGGAAAAAACCATCACCGAGATAAATCAAAATAAGAAAATTCTACATGCATGTATTATGAGGCAGAAGAATGTGAAGGGATTTTTAAAAAACGTCTTCCATAAAGACAAAAACTGAAATCAATCACCATAAAGCACATGAAAGTTGTTTGATTTAGATGGTAACCTGTTGTTTCTTCATATTACACTTAGAATTATCTAAGATTTTCCCACCAATGCTAAGTATCTGACACCAGGCTCCACTCCCTGCTGTTTTGTGAAGTTTGAGAAGTAGCAAATCAAATTTCCTAGAGCAGCTCCCCAAATGGGTTCTTCCCTGCAGAGTCCAGCAAATCAAGTCTCAGGGGTATCCTTCAGTCTACTGAGCAACTTGGGAAACATATCTCAAGGTATTTGTATGAGACAAATTGAAGACATCCTTTTACTTAAAGGACACTGAGATTTACTTTCAGCTTAGAAAAACATCAAATATTTGAATTGGATCAGTAAAGTAACTCTTAGCAAGAGTCTGGGTACACCTTTCATAAATCTTTTTCTATTCCTTACTTAAATTATTATTATAAATACTTGTGCATTCTGCTGTTTGCTTTCTTGTATACATTAGGTGAACTGAAATTCCATCTACATTGTTCAAGTGGGATTCTTGTTTGTCACAAAGGTAATTAAATCGTATTTTTCAGTTAAATAGGTGAATGTCCTTATTTAGACAGCATATAATATAAATAGGTGAATGTCCTTATTTAGACAGCATATAATAAAAACTATTGTGAATAGTTTTCTTCGAATCTAATATGCGAGCCTGAAATAAGTGAGCCTGTTGAATAGTGATTAAAATGATAAAAGAATAGAAATTAAGAGAGGGAGAACAAAGGGCCACCCTCTTCCCCAAGTCTTGCTTTTCTCATATATTTAGTTGCTTTGTTTTATATTTTTTCCAAAAGGCTGAGAAGTTAAGCAGTTCATTTGTCTTGATCCTAAACACCGTTTTATTTCCCGTGTTAGGATGTGATCAGGAATTGTAATTTTTGAAAAACTGGAAATGTTCATACGGTCAGTGTGTCAAGGCTGTCCATCACCCATACTGAGCTATAAGAGAGTTATAAGAGTTGAACTGTTGAGGGTGCTCTGATCCAATCCCAGAAATGAAAGTAGTTAGAATGAAAGGTAAAGAATTGGTACACAGCAGACACTGAAAAGCAGATTTCCCCAGTTGCCAAAAAAGCATTGAGTGGTTCAATACAAACTAAAAAGACAACTGGGATTAGAGTAAAATGTGGAATGAAACCATTTTATAATATATATCATTTCCCAGACCGAGGCAAGGTTAACATGTATTTACTAAACTGCTTTGTATGTCATTCATTTCAGACACTTAAACATTACATATTTTTTCATAATCAATGCAAATAGTTCATGCTCACAATTCTATAATTCACATCTAAGATGTAAGCTATATGAAACATGGAAATACATAAAAAATACTCTGCCTTATCTTTGTATACTAAAACAAAAACTGACAAATGAAGTATAATCATCCAATAAAATACTCCAATATTTAAGATTTGGCAAAGAAAGCATCCTAAGATAGTTTATTAAGAGACATAATTTTTAAAAAATAATGCCAAGACTATTTAACATTTTAAAAAGTAGAAATGTGTCAGCAGACATTAAAACCATGGGAAGTAGTAAAGCCACTACCAGTGGAACACTCTAGAGTTTATTTACATAGTTTAGTGACTTCCCAGCCATCAAAGGGAATTAGAGTTTTCTTAAATTATAAATTATCATCTAAAATAACCCTCTTGTGGGTAAAAAGGACATAGTCATTCTTTTCCTTTCAACAGGAATACCTGTTAAAGAAAATTTTAGCAAATTGTAAAGTATGCTCTCTATTTCTTGCATTATCCCTGAAGAAAGTCATTTATGGTCAGTCAATGATTTGCATGAAATACCTTGGTTCTTGCCAAATTTTTATCCACTTGGTTTTAAAAAATTTTACATTTTACTACAAAACATACAAATATTTCACAAGTTAAACCAGTTTGAAATTTTCTACTAGTCACATGTAAATTATCCATTCTAATTTTAAGCAAAAGTAAATATGGCAAATACATTCTGATTTCTACTTTATGTACTAAATACAATTATAATGTAGCTGTCATTGCCACCATTAAAATGAATACAATGCACAAAACGTTTAATCACCTCAAAAACAAATTGAGGGTGTATAGCGAGATGTGTATTTAAAATGAACATTGATAAAAATTAAACTTGCTGTGGAAGTTTGGCTCGCAAGTGTATATCTTCACTCAACTTCTCTTTTTATAAGTTGGAAGATGTAATATTTTACTATTTTCTTACAATGTTTAATTCACAAAAGTGGTTAAAGTGATTCCTACAATCCTACATCTATTTTTCTACCAACTGGCGATGAGAGAAGCACGTATTTTCCAACTTCTGATCTAGATAGTGGTTAAAGAAGAATCTCAAATCATGAAACAGCTAAACAACTTGAAATCTAAAGTTTCTTCCCAACTTCATAAAAAAAGCACATTTGAATAAACCTTAAGAAACAACTTATCTTACCTTACTGTGCTAGACTATCATTCAAAAAAACTTCGTAAGATTTTAATGCATTCAGATGCCGTTCAAAGCTTACACTGAAAAAAAATTGTGAGCTGGAATTTTAAATTAATCCAAGAAGCGCACAGCAAAGTTCAGTTTTTAAATAAATTCTCCCCAAATAACACATTCACAGAAGCATGAGTAAATGTATTACCTTTATGTTAAAAGAAGAAACGTCCCTGGTTCAGTTTGGTCTGCAAATGATTGCAGTGGCCACAGCCGAAACTGGCCGCAGGAACAGAGCACACAGAGAGCAACCAGGGAGTCTCAGGAGTAGCTCCTCGGAGCAGCGGGACAGACGGAATGACAAGCACATGCAGATTGCTTTGAATTAAGCATGTTCGTTCGGGGCTGGAACTTTCCGTATTTGCTCTCCCATAGGACAGGAGAGTTTTTCTCCTACTTAACCCCTGGGGGCAAGGTCTCAATAATGGTAACAGCTGGCATACAGAGGGGCTTGATCTGAGCACAAGGTCAGCAAGCCAGGATATGAAGGTGACATGTAATTTCTAGCCTTTTCCTGCTTCTACAGGGAAATTGCACGAAGGACTGTTTTTAGTTATAACTTCCTTTGATCTTTTGGATTTAAAGTTACTTAGTAGATTAAAGCCATGCTAGCTGATATTATTTGCTTGCTTAGGCTAACTTAAGTGTTACAGATTCAGTTTTCTGACACATAGGGCTACTGCATTTAAAGTAACACAAATAAACACCAATCCGTGTTTATTTCCAAGTTCCGGGGATTCTTGTGTTCTTTCACAAATGGCTTTTGAGACTCTGCTTTTAAGGCAGAAAGTTCATAATTTTTAAAAGAGGCAGAGTCTTCTCTATTAAAAAGGAAAGTATTATTTAAAGCAGTTGTGTTTCTCTTCAATTTTCCTAAACAAAAACAGTTTGTTACATGAATTTGACACTGCTTTTTTAGAAATTTGTGGTCCTATTGATGCCAGTATTAAAAATTTCACAGCCACAACGACAAAAAAACCTTACAAAAACCTGCAAACAAATGCTTTAAATTTACACATGACATCCATTGGCAAATAAGTGATCATTTACTGCATCCATGAAATCTAACTTTTCATGACTTCTTTAATAAAAACGTATAAACAACTCTTTTAACAGGCTGTACTGATAGCAATTTCAAAATTAAAGACGATAACACGAGTAATCAAAGAAAAAATAGGTAAAATTGGACTTCATCAAAATAAAAAAAACTTTTGTACATCAAAAAACATTATCAAGAAAGTGAAAAGAAAACCTACAGAATGGGAGAAAATATTTGCAAACCACATAACTAAAAGGCTAGTAACCATAAAATATAAAAAACTTACAAATCAGCAATAAAAAGACAAATAATCCAATTTAAAAATAGGCAAGGTTTTGGAATAGAGATTTTTCTAAAGAAAATATCCAAATGGCTAATATGCACATAAAAAAGATGTTCAACATCACTAGTTATTAAAGAGTGCAAATTAAAACCACAATGAAAAACTACTTGACATCCACTAGGATAGCTATAATCAAAAGAAGAAACAGGGGCTTCCCTGGTGGCGCAGTGGTTGGGAGTCCGAGTCTGCCTGCTGGCGCGGGGGACGCGGGTTCATGCCCCGGTCCGGGAAGATCCTACATGCTGTGAAGCGGCTGGGCCCGTGAGCCATGGCTGCTGAGCCTGCGCGTCCGGAGCCTGTGCTCCGCGATGGGAGAGGCCACAGCAGTGAGAGGCCCGCGTACCGCAAAAAAAAAAAAAAAAAAAAAAGAAGAGAGGGAGGGAGGGAACAAATACTGGCAAGGATATGGAAGAACTGGAACATCATACACTGCTGGTGGGAACATAAAATGGTATAGCCACTGTGGAAAATGGTCCAGCAGTCCCTCAGAAAATTAAACATAGAGTTACCATATGACACAGCAATTTCACTCCAGGTACACTTGATCCTCATTATTTGTGGATTCCGTATTTGCCTACATGCTAAAATTTGTGATCCCAAAATAATCCTCACGGTGTTTCTCAGTCCTTCAGACATGTACATACACAGAGTAGGGGAAAATTTGAGTCTTCCAATAAACATGTTCCCAGGTGAGGTTGAACAAGGTGACACACTGCCTTCTTGTTTCAGTTCTCACACTGAAAACAAGTGTTCCTTTTGCAGTCTATTTTGGTGCCATGTTTTTCACATTTTTGTGCTTTTGTTGGCAATTTCACTGTTTAAAATGGCCCTAAAGTGTCACGCGCAGTGCTGTCTAGTGTTCCTAAGCTCAAGAAGGCTGTGATGTTCCTTACAGAGAAAATACATGTGTTAGATAAGTTTACTTAGGCATGAGTTAATGGTGCTGTTGGATGTGAGTTCAATGTTAATGAATCAACAACATATATTAGATAAGGTAACTTTAAACAGAAACACACACAAAGCAAGGTCATGTATTGACTATATATCAAAAATGTGACCAGAGTCTTGAAGGAACCTAACCATGACTCAGTATTCACTAATTCAGTGTTTGCAGAGACTTTAAAGAATGTAACTACTGCAAATGAGGAGAATCGACTGTATATATACCCAAGAGAATTGAAAACGTATGTTCATAAAAAACTTGTAATGAATGTTCATAGCAGCATTATTCACGACAACCAAGGAATCAACTCAAATGTCCATTAAATGATGCATGGATGAGCAAAATGTGGTACACACATACAATGGAATATTATCCAGCCATAAGAAGGAATAAAGCACTGATACATGGTACAACATGGATGGACCTTGAAAACACTATGCTAAGTGAAAGCCAGACACAAAATGTCACATACTGTATGATTCCATTTACATGAAATATCCAGGATAGTCAAATCCATAGCGATAGAAAGTAGATTAGTGGATGCCAGGGGTTGGGGGATGGAGACAGAGGACAGGGAGTGACTGCTAATAGATTTGGAGTTTATTTTGGGGTGATGAAAATGTTCTAGAATTAGATAGTGATCATGGTTGCATAGCTTTGTGAATACAGTAAAACCCACTGAACTGTACACTTTAAAATGGTGAATTTTATGGTACGTGGATTCTATCTTGATAGGAAAATAAGGAAGGTATAATATTCTAGCCATTAGCCCAATGGTTCTCAAATTTGAATGTGCATCAGAATCTCCTAGAAGGTTTGGGAGGAGGCAGATTGCTGTGTCTCATCCCCAAAGATTCTGATTCTGAGGTCTGGGATGGAGCCGGAGAATTTGCTTTTGTGCATGTCCGTAGGTGATGCTGACTCTGCTGGTCTGAAACCCACATTTTGAGAACCAGTGTATTAAAGACAGTATATGAACTTTTAGAGGGTAGGAAAGGTAACTTTCATCTCTGTATCTTCTAAATTTACCTAGAAAAGAGCCAGTCTTGGGGATGAAAAAGACAGGGAGGGAGGGAGGGAAAAGGAGAAGTATTTACTCAAGTAAATATATTGAAGAGTCAGTCCCTGAAATCTTAGGGTATGCTGGTTTCATGCCATACGTATGCCAAATGCTGTAGTACCTAAAAATCCCCCAAAAGGAATTACAGAATTTAAATGAAAATGAAGGTATTTTTAACATTCTTTGATCATCTGAATAGTACTTTGGTTTAGTTTATTAAAACAGCTAATCCCATTTCATTGTGCATGTTACTGCAAGAGATGTAAACAAAGGTTCTAGAGTTGTGGATCCCATAAATTACTTCAAGAAACCTCTTAAATTAGTTAAGATGTCACAGAAACCAAAGACCTGAACTCAACTCATAAACATGTAAATTCTTATTTCCATTTTTAGCAAAGGTACTGATTTGTACATTTAATCACTTTATTTAAAAATGGGTCTATGTTAAAATACAATTACAGTGCAATTTAAAGTACACTTCTAGTATTGTCACATGGAATCCATTATTATTTTGTAGATAATAATCAGGATTATTTCCAATCTCTTTGTATGTTTCTCAACATACTAAAGTGAAAAAGAAAATGCTAATAACCTTACAAAGTTCTAAGGTTCTCTGAAAACAGTATCCCTTTTTTTCTTGGATCACATTACTTAGGTATCTTTCTTCATTACTAGGAACACGGAAAGGTTACAGGAGAGGGACAGAGAGACAAGAGCTGGCCAGAGAGGCACAACAGTTAGTACTTTTTAAAAAGTGAAAAAAAACACCTGCTGGTTCATTAAACTCTTTCACATCTGAACTCAGTCCAAAATGTGATTCTAGATGTTGTTATATTTATTGACATTTAGAAGTCCCATCTATTAATCTTTGTGTGTGTGTGTGTGTTAAATGTCAAAACAGTTACGAATGAATAAACCGCGGTCTAAGGTAGATGGTAGAGTTCTGCTTCAGCAAGATTTTTACTTCAGTAGGGTCAAGTCAATAGCTTTGTCATTGGAAAGTACAAGTTCAGAAAAGTAATGACAGGAAAGTTCTTCAGATAATATTCTACATTGTGTTTTAGTGTTTCTAGAGTACAGATTGTTAGGTACACGCTAAAGACTTCAGCCCAGAACATTATTATGTTGCTCAAGTCAGAGCCAGAACAGGGAAATCCATGGAGTCCTAAAGTGCAGTCTCAGCTCTGCCACTCACTAGCTCTGTAACCTTGAACCAGTCACTTAATCCAGAGCTTAGGGCCTCCTACTTACAAAGTCCATACATTAGATGAAATAATCTCACAGGTCCCTCTCGACTCTGATTTCAGTTTTTATGAATTTGGATACCACTCAAATGGATAAAACGAATCCCAGTTTTACTATTCAAATTTGGATTAAGAAAAAAAATATACAGTCAAAGTTGAGTCAGTGAGTTTGGAGCAAAGACCATAATGCAAGCAAATTGAAGCAGAAACAAAATAACTGTGATGCTAAAATTCCTTTCCATCAAGGTGGAAATATGTGCGTCAGTCTTACATATTCCTCTCACCTGAATTTACATTTTAAAATCTTATCACTTCTTTGTAAATCTCATTTCCTGTTGAAAACTCTACCTCCAAAAGCTACAATTCTTACAAATGAAAATGTTATCACCTTGCTTATCTTCCACAGTCTGACATCTAAAGAATCTGCTCTTCACCCTCATAGTAACCTCCAGCCCTGGAGTTCTTAACCGTGTCCTCTTCTAGTTTTCCTCGCTTTGCACTTTCTTCATACGGATCTGATAGTCATCATTTATTTACTTTACAAGCCTTTTACTGTGCCAGCCTTTCAAAGGTCTCCCCTAAACTTGCTCTCCCACTCTTTTTTTTTTCCTCCAAGGTTTGCGAATGTTACTGAAAAAAGTCACCAGAGAGGGAAGCGGAGACCTCAACCAAATGCAGACTCTCACCTCTGGAGGGTTCTCCGAGCTACTGAGATTCGTCTCATCTATCACAGATTCTTCACTGAAATCCCCACAGGGACTGCTGGAAAGCTTTCCCACGCTCCCCACCTTAACCCTCTCTGTGAAAAATGCTATCTATTTTATGAAAAAGAATGAAACTTTTTGACCACGAGTGCCTGCAAATATTACCATCTCTACCCCAAACTTTTTCTGGAACTCATCCCTTATCTCTCAAAATGTCCATGCCTCTTTCCTAAATTAACTACTTACACACTAGGTCTGTGCTACCCAATAAGGTAGCCACTAGCCACATGTGACTACTTATATTTAAATTAAAATTAAATGCAGTTAAAATTTTTGCACTCAGGTTGCACTAGCTGCATTTCAGTGCTCGACAGCTACATGTGGCTCGTGGCTACCGCACTGGACAGAGCAAAGAGAAAACTTTGCCCATCACTGCAAAGTTTCATTGGACAGCGCTCCCCTAGATCTACATGCTCCAGATCACTGCCCTGTTTCTTTAGCCTATCGCACTTGCCCTCCCCAAGTCCATCTACAACTCTTCCTCTTTGCTAGCTCCTTCATTATATCCTTAGAAAAAATGTCTCCTTTCCCCCAGCCTAAACAAGTAATCCTTCTCTTGGCCTGCTAGTGTTCAGGTCTATTTTTTCCTTTCCTTTCACTGCCAGGCAATACTCAAGCCTCACCTCCTCTCATTCCTTAACTTCTAACAATCTTACTCACCATCTAATACAACTGTTCCTTCAAAACCAAAATTCAGTGGTCCTTTCTGAATACTCATTTTCTAAAATATTTATTTATTATTTATTTTATTTATTTATTTTGGCTGCACCAGGTTTTAGTTGCAGCAGACGGGATCTTCATTGTGGCATGCAGGATCTTTAGTTTCGGCATGCGGACTTCTTAGTCGTGGCACACAGGATCTTCGTTGTGGCATGCGGGAACTTTTAGTTGCAGCATGTGGGCTTCTTTTTTTTTTTTTGCGGTACGTGGGCCTCTCACTGTTGTGGCCTCTCCCGTTGCGGAGCACAGGCTCCGGACCCGCAGGCTCAGCGGCCATGGCTCAAGGGCCCAGCCGCTCCGCGGCATGTGGGATCTTCCTGGACCAGGGCACGAACCCGTGTCCCTTGCGTCGGCAGGTGGACTCTCAACCACTGCGCCACCAGGGAAGCCCCATGTGGGCTTCTTAGTTGCGGCATGTGGGATCTAGTTCCCTTGCCAGGGGATCTGGGCCCCCTGCACTGGGAGCACAGAGTCTTACCCACTGGACCACCAGGGAAGTCCCAATATTCATTTTCTTTACATTTCTTCATTTCCCAACCCCACTGGTAATCTCTTTTCTCCTTGCTCAGTTTCCATTATTTTAACACTCTCGACCTCTTTAACCTCTATCCCATTTTCTTGGCAGATCCTCTGAATTCTCTTATTCTAAATCTTAGGCAATGTCCAAGGCTCTGTCCTTTGTCCTTTCTGCTCTATACTTGCTGCCTATGTCATCACATTCAACTTTTTTTCTAAGTTCCACTTTTGCCACTTTTGCTTTCTAAGGACATTTCAATATATGTGTCCTGCCAGCAGCTCAAATTCAATAAAGTACAATACAAATTATCTTATCATGTTCAAACAACTTCTTGATTTTCCTATTTCTATTTACACAGTCACTTAAGCCCCCAAATTTTAACTTAAAATATTTATTTATTGAACACCTGATCTGCACCTTTGACTTTTACACCACCATGTACCCTTATTTATTTGTGCTCAAGACCTAGCCATTGTCACATAAACCCTCCCTTCCTTTCCATTCCCTATCCCACTTTCTATGTACTATTCCCTGGAATTACTGCAAGAGCCTACTAGATATGACCTAATCTATGGTCCCCTAAAATTCCAATCTAAGCAACACAGAGCTTCCGATTCATCATCATAACAGAAGGATCTAACCAAGCTGCACCTCAGTCCAGAAAACACAAATGGCTCCTCCATGCCACTAAGTAAAGTTTAAACATCTTACTTAGCTGGCACGCAAGACCCTCCAATATCTGGGCCCTTTCCCTTCCTACTCAGTCCCCTTGCCAAACAGAATTTGCTTTACTCCAAACAAGCTTGCACACAACCCCTCAGTGCTTATGCTCTTACGTCCACTTGCAATGGTCTTTGTTTGCATTTCCAGCTGCCATCATCCCATCCATTCTTTTTTTTTTTTTTTTTTTTGCGGTACGCGGGCCTCTCACTGTTGTGGCCTCTCCCGTTGCGGAGCACAGGCTCCGGACGAGCAGGCTCAGCGGCCATGGCTCACGGGCCCAGCCGCTCCGCGGCATGTGGGATCTTCCTGGACTGGGGCACGAACCCGTGTCCCCTGCATCGGCAGGCAGACTCTCAACCACTGCGCCACCAGGGAAGCCCCATCCCATCCGTTCTTTACAACACATGACAAGCAACATATCTTCCATGAAGCCTTCTCTGATTGCCTAAGCCAGGAATTCTTTCATCCTCTCCTAAGTTATTGACCCTGAGAGCTATCTTATGGCACTTAGCACGTGTTAATTTTTTTATCATGGCCATTTGTATACGTCTCTTACCCTCTTAATCTATACCTAACAGCACAAGCTCTTTTGTTATCATTTTTATATTCCTTAGGAAGATCTAGCACCTGGTAGGTACTTGACAAATACTTATTGAAAAAATGATTTTTTACAATTTGTTACTATGACCTATACCCTTTATTAAGCAGAATAAATGTAGTTTTGGAATGTAGTCTGCAAAATAAAATTCAATACACAAAATCCTATTTTCCTGCTGATTTAAGTGGGCCCTAAGGACCATTTCCACTATGGTTGTAGGAGAGAAACAACAGCCAAGATTCAATATATTTTAAGTATGACTGCAATATGTTGCACTTTTCTCTGCTTTTTTAAAAAAATTTATTATTTATTTATTTGTTTATTTTTGGCTGTGTCAGGTCTTAGCTGTGGCACACAGGATCTTCGTTGCAGGCTCTCTACTTGTGGGGCATGGGTTTTCTCTCTCTAGTTGTGGCGCGCCGGCTCCAGGGCGCGTGGCCTCTGTAGTTCGTGGCGTGCAGGCTCCAGCTGAGGCGCGAGAGCTCAGTAGCTGTGGCACGTGGGCTTAGTTGCCCCACGGCATGTGGGATCTTAGTTCCCTGACCAGGGATGGAACCCACATCCCCTGCACTGGAAGGTGGATTCTTTACCACTGGACCACCAGGGAAGTCCCTTTTCTCTGCTTTTAAATTCTGAATATTAAATTTCTGCAGAATACTAAGAGATGTCAGTAATTGGCTTTTCACCCTTTTCTCCAAACCAGTAGACGTCACTCCAGAAACTAATATGCAAGCTTATTCCTGGGCAGTTTTTTAAATTTCTTTTTGTTTTGTTTCTAAGGTAGGATTTTCCTTGGCATGAGCAAAAATATTTTTAAGCAACGAAATTAAATGAGTTTTTCCCCACAGTGAGCCATTCACTTTAATAGACAATAGACTTTCTGTTTAATTGCCAATTGATCTTATTGTAGCAAATATGATTTCTGTGATAAAATGCCTTGTAAACAAGTGAATCTGGGAAATCTTAATTTTTATTCATTACATCCTTTGCTTGGTTTGATTAAAAACTAGGTAACCATGTGCATTTTTTCAATAATCCAGAAAGCATTTTGGTCATCCAGAATGAAATTCACTTATCACTACCAAAAATTTTAATGAAGATCAGAAGTTGGGATATATATTTTAAGCAAAAAGCACAGAGGTTAGTAACGTTCAGAGAAAAAGTAGTCTTGTTCCTGTGAAGGAAAAAAATCTTACTACGCAATACAAAACAACAGGCAAAAATTTCAGCTCTCCTGACCTAACAAAAAAATTGCTACTAAAAAGAACTTTTTACATGTGAAAAATAACTCAAGCAAGTTAGTTTATTATAGGTTTCACGTTGGTATTCTGGGGAACATCTTGTCTTGACATGAGCAGCGTAAACAGCATGCTGCACAAGAGCCTTTCTCCCACACAAAGCATGAAGAATGTTTTATATTTTAGAGGAGGAGAGGAGGCTCAGATTTGATAGTTTTATATCAAAAACAAGCTGGATCATTTCAGCCATAACAAAATAACTAGACTATAGATCATCTAAGAATATAATCTGGTGACACACGATGATTTAAAAGCAAAGCACAGTGCAGCCATGGGCTCTGGAGAGGTTCCAAAATATTTTTGGTTTGCAGTATAGGATTTCAAAGTAAGATTTTTTACTTTTACAATAGATGCTCCTAGAGTGAAATATACTCCTAGAATGAAGACTAGGGTGTCTTAACTCTAATCTAATTAGAACATTATTTTAGTGGTTTCAGCTGCATTGTTACCAAACCTTAAATGAATCTAAATGAATGTGGTATTACAGCATATGTTAAGAAGGATTATGACCAATAAATTGAAATTTTCTGTAAGTTAGACTTCTAATATTTATGGAGAAAGTTACATTTACTTTACTTATGTCATGAAATAAAAATACATGCAAGTTAATTTTCCAAAAGTCAGACTTTATAGGAAAATATATGTGTCACTTGCGTACAAACACCTGTCGTCACTGCTAAAGGCTTAGATTAAGTAACACTATGACACATCACATTCTCTGATATAAAATGAAGTTGTCTGGATGAAAGTAAATGAAAATTCTAATCCTATTTTATTTATGTATACTTTTTATAACATGTGGTAATATTATGTTTGGCAAGGAAAGAACCTTAAACTACCCGAACTCTAAGACTGAAGACGTTTATGAGAGTTAGATATTTCATAAAAACGGCGGGAGTTATTTTATATGTTGAAAACACACTCATTAGTTATTCAGAAGTTCAAAATTATGAAACTTATGTTATGTCTGGCTACATATTTCATATGTTTATATGAAATAAAATTCTGTGAGATGGCTGTAAAAAGATGAGAAATAATGCAGTAACAAACGGGAAAGGAGTAAGGATATTTATTTCCATCAGAACATAAGAATATGAGATATATACTAGAAGACTAAAATATCTCAACATGGCAGTGCTGTCAGACTCAAAATATAGGCCTGGCTAAAAGAATACATTTATAAATGGGGTGCATTAGAACCTAGGATTAGTTACTATGGACAGTAAAGGTTATCTTTTTTTCCACATTATCTTTTATTTTTGATGTCTAGTGTTAGTAACATGTATAACATCTACAGTGTTTTGTATCATATAAGAAAATATTGATGTAAGTACTGACAGATAATTCATCCTGTAAACAGACAATGCAAACTCTCAGTATCAATAAATACAATACCGCACTTAAAATGTATTTTCTCTTCCTTATGATTTTTCTTAATAACATTTTCTTTTCTCTAGCTTACTTTATTGTAAGAATATGTATATAGCACAAACAACATACAAAATAAGTGTTAATTGACTTTTTATGTTATCAGTAAGGCTTCCTGGTAAACAGTAGGCTTAACGGTAGTTAAGTTTGGAGGAAGTCAAAAGTCAGACATGGATTCTCAACTGCACAGGGAGTTGGGGCTCCTAATCCCCATGTTGTTCAAGGGTCAACTGTAATTCTCTTCATACATTATTGGATTTAATTTGCTAATAATTTGTTGAGTTGTTTTTCCATCTATGTTAACAAGAGATATTGGTCTGTAGTTTTCTTTTTGTAATTCTTTGTCTGGTTTTGGTATTAGACTACTGCTTGCCTCATAGAATGGGTTAGGAAATATTCCCTCTGTTTCTATCCTAGTAAAAGGTTATCTTAACATATTTAACATATTAACTTAATAGCATGACAAATGCCACTTCAAGAACATTGAAACAAAAATCATCACAACGATTGGTGGTCCTCAGAAAGAAGGCATCTTTGGCACATTCTTTGCAAACCCCCAATGCTGAAAGTCTAAGCAAGCTCTGGTGGTCATTACCATACCTGAATGGTAGACCTTTCTGGGCTGCCAGCCAGAATGGACCTCCTGGGTATGTACTGGTATATGCTCCAGCTCCAGTGTTGGGAAGTGTGGATACAACAGGGAAGATGTCCGATGCCTATACCAAGCCACCATGGGTGTGCTGTGACATGTACTACTACAGCTGTCCCCAACCTTTTTGGCTCCAGGCACTGGTTTTGTGGAAGACAATTTTTCCACAGACGCAGGGTTGGGGGGCATGGTTTCGGGATGATTCAAGCACATTACATTTATTGTGCACTTTATTTCTATTATTATTACACTGTAATATATGATGAAATAATTATACAACTCACCATAATGCAGAATCAGTGGGAGCCCTGAGCTTGTTTTCCTGCAACTAGATGGTCCCATCTGGGGGTGATGGGAGACAGTGATACCCAAAGTGTGTTGCTTAGGTTCAGTCTACTCTGTAATCTTGTTTTCGTTGCTGTCACTGCAGAAAACTCTGCTTCACAAAGATAGGATGTTGGAAATGGAAGCAGGCTTTCCAGTGCTTTGTGTCAATCTCAGGATATTCCACCTTGACTTTAATCTGGAACGTATGGAGATATGAAGTTGTCTCAAACATAATTTTTAAGGCCACCGTCATTTGCGATCACAAGCAGTTGATCCTCTTCTAGCACGGACAAAGTCGATTCACCTGGCTTATTCACAAATGGGTCATGGATCCATTCCTTCCCAGTTCGGGGGTCTTTTGTGGTTGGGAAGTAATGCTCAAACTCTTCTGAAAGCTGAGATAGGTGACCATGCACCAGCTGGGAGAAAGAAGGCCCTGGCTCAGTCTCTTTCAAAATCTCTGCTAATGATTGAAACATGTCAAAAATCCCAGGGCTCACTCATCACCCCCATAATTCCAGTTCGGCTTCGAATGCAGTCACTTTATCTGCCGACTTGAACACAGTTGTTCTCCCCTGAAGTGACAGGTTGAGTTCGTTGAGCAGGTTGAATATGTCGCACAAGTAAGCAAGTTTTGCGATCCATTCTGTGTCACTGAATTGTGCTGCCAGTGGTGACTGTTTTTCTAAAAGAAATCTCTAGAGCAGCTCTCATAACTCAGAAACTCTGGCCAGTGATCTCCCTATAGAAGCCATCTCACTTCTGTGTATAAGAGAAGGCATGGGTTCTCTGCGTCCATCTCCTCACAGAGCTGTGCGAACAGATGTGAGTTAAGGGTGTATACTTTAACGTGGATGATAATTTTAATCACATCCTGCAAAACGTTGTTAAGTTCAGGTGACATTTTTCGGCTAGCCAGCATTTCTCTATGGATGACCCAGTGCGTCGACTCACATTCAGAAGCGACCTCTTAGACCCGAGTAGTGAAACCAGAAAGCCGTTCAGTCATGGCTGCCGCTCCATCCTTGCATATACTGACACAAAATGACCAATTCAGTTTTCCTGATATGTAATCATTCAAAGAGTTGAATAGTTCTGCAGCTGTGGTGTTGGTTGGCAACAAAAGTGTACATAACATATCCGCATGCACATCCTCCTGAAAAATATATCGCACAAAAACAAGCATTGTTGCCTTGTTGTCAACATCGGTAGACTCGTCAACCTGGATTGCATACCACAGTGACTCATTAATCCTCTCTAACAACTGTGCCTCAAAATCCTTTACTATTTCATCAAGTCGTCTAGTTATGGTGCTAGCCAAAAGAGGAACACGTGCCACCTTTTGAACTGCAGCCTCTCTTAAAAGATCATAACAAATGTCCCTAGCAGCAGGCAGGATCAACTCTTCACCCATAGTAAAGGGCTTCTTAGCTTTAGCAATGCGGTTAGCCACTAAGAATGATGCTTTCAGTGCAGACATATTTGATGAAGTGGTGGCCTTCAGTAATTGCTTCTGTTCTTCGTGTTCACGATTTTTTCTTTTGAAAAACTCCAAAAGCTTGTGTTTTAATGCAGGGTGATTGGTCTCCATGTGGCAAAGCAGTTTTGAAGCTTTCATGGCTTCGTTGGATAGCCAGTCGCCACATATTATACAAAGCGGGCTTGGAGAATGTGAATCACCTGTTGCAATGAACCTGCAATTTAAGTAGGACTCTTGGTATTTTCTTTTAAAAACAGCTTTCTTTTGGTGGGCAGTCTTAGAGTCTTCTGCTGTCTCATCATTGGGTCTTTCCCCCTTTGCAAAGAAGCTCTCCCGTGACATTTGTTTTTCACTCATTTTGGCTAGGGTTAGCTTGTGGGCTTACCAAAACTGTGACTCAGACAAGTGTGCAGTGCAGGAAAGAGGCACGGACAGAAGTGGTAAATCAAATAATGGGCGGGCCACGCACGGACTAAAATAAGTGTCAGATTCTGACTTTAAGCCTGCCACCAGATGCAGCTGTACAGTTGAAGTACATCAACTCACTTGCCACTATAAAGCCTGCCACCAGATGCAGCTTAATTGTCACTTGCCATTCACTGATAGGGTTTTGATATCAGTCTGCAATCAACTGATTTATTATGGTCTCTGTACAGTCAAACCTCTCTGCTAATGATGATCTGTATTTGCAGCCGCTCCCCAACGCTGGCATCACCGCCTCAGCTCCACCTCAGGTCATCAGGCATTAGATTCTCATAAGGAGCACGCAACCTAGATCCCTCACATGCACAGCTCACAGCAGGGTTCGCGCTCCTATCAGAATCTAACGCCGCCACTGATCTGACAGGAGGCGGAGCTCAGGCGGTAATGCGAGCAATAGGGAGCGGCTGTAAATACAGATGAAGCTTTGCTTGCTGGCCTGCCACTCACCTTCTACTGTGCGGCCCGGTTCCCAACAGGCCACGGACCAGTACCAGTCCATGCCCGGGGCTTGGGGACCCCTGTACTACTAGATTCTGGCATCCCCAAAAGGCTCAAGATACTATAACTGGGGCTAGATAAAACCTGCAGCAGCCAGTTGAGGCGTCCTTAACCTTAAACATCTTTAGAGAAGAAAATTCCACAACTTTCTTTGTTAACCTGTTCCAGGCACTAAAATAACCTAAGACCACAAGACTTTTGACAAAAATGTGGGGAGAAAATACTTAAAGTGAATTTAAACATTTTTATTCCTTTATAACAAAACTCACAACCCAATTGTATATTGAAAATTACCACGATAAATATGTAACAAGCACTGGTTCAAGCACTGCCTTTGCAAAGAAACACCAAAGGAGATGGGAATTCCGTTACTCTGAATACAAAGCAACAACAACAAAATAAGCTTACACGATTACTGGCATCAAGAAAGTACTTTATTTATTAAGCAGGTCATTGTATCATCCATACACACAACCTCTGCCTTAAAAAGAAACAGAGAAGTGATACTTATCACAATGTTATTATCCAGTATTTAGACTTCACAAAGGTCTATCACTGAAAGTGTCTTATACTAAAGGAGAATGAAGGATGAAAAAATTGAGGGGTTGAAGAATTAGAACTAGTTAGTTCTTTGTTTTATTCCTAAATTAAGGCGTCTGCCTTGCTTTGTCACCCAATAGTCTTTGCTTTCCTGGATATCTCAGTCAACGACGAAGAATTCCTAAGTATGTGCTCTACTTAATATCTTCAAGCCACATTCCCTTACATAGCACACCATCAACACAGCCCTCAGTCACAGTGAAGGAACATGATGCACTCCCCCTTGCCATCCCTATGGGATATTAGGCAATGCAGCGTTCATTCCTTTCTCTGCCAAGTGGAATGCCTTAGTAATATGCATCCACACCCTGCTGGCTTTGCAAGAAGTCAAACCCAGCATCAAGGATCCAGCTCAGATGCCCTATATAGAAACAAGTAGAACTGTCACAAATCTCTCAAATGATCCCTAATCTTGCATAAATGTACCATTTACTTAGATCAAAGAAACCTAACTTTTGGAAATAACTGCTTTTCTTAGTCTTGGATTATATTTGCAATGATGGCTACTGTTGATACACACTGACAACTGGTACCCAAACACAGTGTCCAGGACAGCTACAGCTGAACTCAGATTTTATAAAGCCAGGAGTATATGAGAGATAGATACTCAGTCTCTGCTACTGTGATCTTAACTTCATTACCCTTTTTGACACCGTCGAAGACTAAATTTTACAAGATCTCTCATTATATCTCCTAAGAGGGGGACAGTATTGACAGTGCTTATTCTCACAGTGATAAATAACTCTGTATCCTTTTCAAAAGGGTAAATGAAAAAATCGGGGAGGTGAGAAGATTGAAAAAAGGAGGTAAGGTCCTGGTGTCCATGTCATCTTGTCTCTGAGGGCAAAGCCCCTTGAACTGGTGCAAAGAAAATTTGAATCCAAATTAGTAATAATGTACAGGCCTCACCATGTCACAAGAAAAAAATTTTTTTTCTGATCCCAACTTCAAAGCATAAAACTAATATCCCATTGGTATAATATATTTTGAAAGTCAATTAAGTATGTATATAGTAACACACATTTATTTCTGGATTCTGGTACTAGTATACTTGGAAGGTTCAATTGTGGGTTTGCACAAGTCTCCCTAAAAGAGTTTTTATTTTTTAAAAAGTTCCTTTTAAAAAATTAAATTCCTGTCCCTTTGATCAAAACTAACTTCAAATAGAGAAGCAAGGGATTTTATAACAGCCCGATGATTTTAATGATTTCCTTTGGATCACCTGGCATCAGAGTATAGTGGCGTGGGTAAGAGAAACACATAACATTATTAGTTATATAAGCAGACCATACTTATTTTTTGTTTAGAATCTTATTTTTTTTTAAATAAAATACTCTCACTTTTAAGTACAAACCGGGGAATAAAATAAGTTATCCCTACTTGGCTCTGGAGTGTACCAATTATACAGAAACAAGGAGTGTTTGAATCCCAAATTTCATAAAAGTTATCTCAAAGATGAATGCTAAGAAGAGATTCCTATTTCATTTTTATATTCCTATCTACTCTTTTACTAAATGTTTAATGCTAACATCTTGCGACTTTTTTCAAGACAAAAGATTTTTTAATAAAAGGAGAGGAAAATAGGAAAAGGAAGACTATCTCGGGTAAAATCTTGGGCTAAGCACATAAAGGAATATAGTTCAAGTAGTTTTAATATGCTGTAAACCAACTTATTTTTCAAATAAACTCTCTAACGTGGAAGTTCATATTTTGGATAATATGGGTCTAACAGTAACATCTCCACTCTTTTTTGAAACATACAAGCTAATATTTTAATATGTGAAAGTAAATTATGTGATTCATGAAAAATAAATTTAATCCATCAATTTATTTGCTTAATTCTTTCATATTTTATAAAATGATTCAGTCTTAATTTTATATTTCACTTCTAGCCATTTCACAGCTAAATTTTTTAGGAGAATACAAGTGACCAAGAACCAAGGAGAAAGGTGGGGGGGCAATACTTTTTACAACGTCGGAATAAATCTTAATGTACTACGTTCCAGTCACTATTTTTTATTTAATTCTAAAACTCTGAAGTATAGTTTGAAGTTTTTTAAAGTACAGTTTTGTTTTTGCTTTTCGCATTCCTGCTATAAAAATCTGGTCCTGTGGGTTGAGAGTCCTGCACATTGCCTCATATTCCAAGATCACATCACTGCATATGGCAGCTATACTTCATTCTTGCTCCCACTACGTCATATGTCAATACTCAGACTTGAAAGCGCTTCCCTATCACACTGCTATTTTTCTAGTTCACATTCTTTAGTGAAACCTCAAATAACCAAATAAGTTCAACAAAAGTTTACTGAAGCTTATGAATATAGTGTGGTTACCTTTTATTTTCTGCTGCCTAATAAGCTCTGAGAATAAATTAAAGTTAAAAGGAACAATTTGATTAATACATGAGTCAACCCCCTATAATTAAGAAATCCCTTGTAGAAAAAGAGTTCAATATATGAGGAAACTAAAGCCAATAGGGATAGAAGAGGAGAGAGTAAGGAGAGGGGCAACCGAAGGCAGATGGTAAAAGGAACATGGGAAATGGAAAACAGCCGGAGTATCTGTGTGATAAATTTAACACACACACATCAAATAATGGGGAAGAAACGAAGCAAGCAGAAACTGAGGCAGTCTGAGGGGGAAATAGGAAACTGAGGGGAGAGGACAAAATATAACACTGAAAATAGATAAGGCGGAAGAAAAATTAGGTGTTTTATGCTGTAATCTAACACAGAGTAGTAATCTGGGCTTTTAAACCAATTTAATAGGAGAAAAGAAACAAATGAAGAAAACTGCAACATTACACGTATCTACAGTTACTGCAAAGGTATGACTAAGCACTCTTGCACACTGTGGTTCTTCTTGAAATTCCAACTGCTTTTTTTCTTAGAACCCCATATCATTCATTATAATGCTGTACACACAGGTACTTGATTAAAGCATTAGTAAGAGTTTATGAAAAATAACTGACCACTGGACTTCCAGAAACAGGAGTCAGCCTCCTCTGGCCTACGGACAAGGGTCATACGAGCGCTGGTTGCTGCCTGCCAGCATGCACCCACTCCTTGCTACTTCTTGAGATGGCCCCCACAACCTCACTCCCTCAGTAAAATGATCTCTTCCATCTGCAAAAGAAATTAAAAGGCACGGGATATTGGCACCCTTCCTTTTAAGAGTTCCTTAACTTTGCTCTACACAGACTTACACTTGAAACAAAGTAAATCCATTCTCCCAGTCCCCTTGTTGCAAAGATACCTTTGTCTCCTAGACAATTCAAATTGCAAACAGCAAGAGGCTTTGGTTTAGAGAAGATATTCTCCAATACTATGATATCCTTACTTTATACTAATACCTAATCAGCATTTATTCAGTCTAAAGATCAACTATGAACAAAGTGAAAAATAGGTTTAACTGTAAACCTATCTCCTCTGCTCTTTGAACATCCCAAATATACTTATTTTACAACCTTGGTCAAAGTTGCATAGTAGTGAATTCATGTTCTAATTTTTTTTTTTTTTGGCAGGTAGGGAAGTTTTTTTAAACATGTTCTTTTGGCAATTAGGTTTGCAGGCTCATTTTTTAATGAGAGGTTTTTGTTTGTTTGTTTTGCGGTACGCGGGCTTCTCATTGTTGTGGCCTCTCCCGTTGCGGAGCACAAGCTCCAGACGCGCAGGCTCAGCGGCCATGGCTCACGGGCCCAGCTGCTCCGTGGCATGTGGGATCTTCCCAGACCGGGGCACGAACCCGTGTCCCCTGCATCGGCAGGCAGACTGTCAACCACTGCGCCACCAGGGAAGCCCCTATGAGTACATTTTAAAATTTGCTTTTACTCATGCTTACTTAATTTTTAAACAATATTTATTCATATTCTAGTACAAATCTGAATGAAGCCATACAAGTTATCCAAAACTAATAACCCTATGGAATAAATGGAATTACTAATGCTAAAAGAAGCTTTCACATAGACCCAATTAAATCATGTTATAATTCTATTAAAGCATGACAGAAGAGTCCATGTAAGTGCAATAAAGTTTAATGGAAATTCAGTCTGATACTAAGAATAAGTTATATTCTATGAAAGCATAAATTATAAATAAGAAATAGTCTTACAAGAAGTCTATAATTCCTCAGAAATTAGCCAACATATACTTATAATCAAATTTATACATTCAGAGTTTTCACATAGCGACAGTGATACTATATACTGTTTGTACAGTCTGCATTTGAAAAATGAAGTTATTCTTTAATTAGCTATTTCTATGCAAAAGTTAATGGATGTTTGAAAATGAGTTTCATTACATGATTCTGTAAATGTACTCTGTAATAACTAACATTATCACACAGCTGTATAAACATATTTACCATGACATATTCTTCTACCACAGGTGTATATTTTCCATTCTGAGCATTACTAATATGTATTTCATACTAGCCTGATTTGGAATTAACACTGAAGGGAAGAAATTTTTCTTAAATTATTTAACTACCAGTAAAATAAAATGTTCACCCAACAGAACACTTAATATGTCATAATCCATCTTATTTTTGCATTTTTTGTGCTCCAACTTCCTCCTAAAAGGGTTTATGGCAGCTATTTAATTTCTTTTTTATTTTATAAATATTAACAATAAAATCCTCATCTGAAAAGTAAATAAGATCAGCCTCAAAATAAATTAGGATTTGCATTTACCGGCAAACATCACTTGCAGCATGAGTATACTTTATATTTTTCTAGTAACATAGTAAAATATAGGTTAATAAGGTAAATAAAATATTCCAATAATATAATCAAATAAGTAGAAATCACTTTATTAGGACATGAGCCCCTGAATAAACTAAAGATAAATTACCCTTTCTAAATTTAATATAAAGTATCATACTAAGAGAAAAGATGTCAGAAATGAACTTTTAGCCTCTTTTGAACATCAAGAATGCTAGTGTTAATTGATAATGAAAAAGTCTAGAAATATGTTAGTATATAAATAATATCTTTGGTATAGGTGAGAACAAATGGCTCAGTAATGACATCATGATGTAATAGACCAAAGGCTGAATGATTACTTAAGAGCAGAGGCTTAGGAAGCTCCCATAAATATATTTTGGAGATTACTTTTTAGTTTTGGAAAAATAAAATAGATGAAAAACCTCACATTGGCAGGTAGTCAAACACCTTCCATGTTTCAAGTAATTTCTAAAGGTGTCTAAGCCTTTACATAAAGGACATGAGAATATTTTTCAGCTGTGGTCCAACAACTATTAGCTTCATCCTCCCTGATTAGGGAAAGGAATAAGCAGACTACATTTCTTTTCCATAAAAGGAATCTGAATTGCAGGAGTACATAGCATATATGCTAGGTTTTATTTGATCTGAACACAAATTCTGAAGCAAACTAGGAAATTTAAAAATATATTTAAGCACTAATTTGATATTTATTCACTCTGTCTCCTTCTGAGGGAATATCCCAAAGTAAGTCTTCTAAAGACAAATATCATATGATATCACTTATATGTAGAATCTAAAATATGACACAAATGAACTTATCTACGAAACAGAAACAGACTCACAGACATAAAGAACAGACTTGTGGTTGCCAAGGGGGTTGGAGGGTAAGGGAGGGATGGACTTGGGGTATGGGATTAGTAGATGCAAACTATTATACATAGAATGGATAAACAAAAAGGTCCTACTGTATACTGTATAGCACAGGGAACTATATTCAAAATCCTGTGATAAACCATAGTGAAAAAGAATACAAAAAGGAATGTGTGTGTGTGTGTGTGCGTATGTAACTGAATCACTTTTCTGTACAGCAGAAATTAACACAACATTGTAAATCAACTATGCTTCAATAAAATATATCTAAAACGAAAAGTAAAACAAAAACACAAGAATAGACCTCTTCCCTAGTGTCTGAGCAACCTTCTCAGAGCCTGGGGATGTCTTTGGTATCTGATAAATCAAGGATTTAGAGTACTAACGATCAGTATACTTAGAAGGTAATGTCAAATATGCCTGGCACTTTCTAATTTTACATAGTGTAGATTAAGGTCACACTACACCTCAGGTTTCTAAACAGTGATCACAAAGGCAGTCTAAATAACACGAGCTCTTCAAAACCAGCTTACAGAGTTTTTTGTTTTCTCACTCATTCTAAAGGGAAAAACACAACTTAACGCCAACTTGATATAAGAAAACCTATGTTTCAAATTCTTCACATTATTATATGAGTAAGTATATTTAAATATACAACTTTACATTTTAACACTTACTTTTTACAATTAATGCTTACTTAGACATACCAAAATATTCACCCATTTCTTTGCTTATATTGATTCTTGCATCTCATGCTTTCCATCTGGGTTCACTTTCTTTCTAGCTGAAGCATATGTTTTTGCAGCTCTTTTGGCAAAAATCTATGAATAGTCTACATCCTCAGTCTCTGCAGGTTCCAAAATACCTTCTTTTCACTTTTACTCTTAAGTTATTTCCCTCAGTACTTTGAAGATATTTTTCCACAGCCTTCTGGCATCTGTTAAGAAGTCTGGGGTCAATCTTAATTTTCATTCTTGGTACGAAACCTATCTTTTGTCTCTAGTCACTATTAATACTTCAACCCTCTGACAAATCCTTCTCTATCTTCACGTTGGGCTCGTGACCTGGGTATCTATTTCACTACACAAGCAATCAGAAGAGACCTTCCACAACTGCAAACCGTCACAGCTACTCACCTACCAGCACCTGTACACAAATTGGTTTTCTGCCATCTTGCCTGTTTCTTGAGATAAACTGTTCTCATTTCTAAGTCTAACCCCTACACTTATGTATTAGATTCCATTCCCTTTCACCTACTAAAGAACACTGTCAAGCAATTCTCTGAATAGGCAGAGCACAGAGGTTTTTAGGGCAGGGAAAATACTCCATATAATACTATAATGATGAATACATGTCATTATACATTTGCCCAAACCCACAGAATGTACAACACCAAGAGTGAACTGTAATGTAAACTCTGGACTTAAGGTGATTAAGATATGTCAGTGTAGGTCCATCAATTGTAACAAATGTACCATGCTGGTGGGGGGATACTGAGAGTGGAGGAAGCTAAGCATGTGGGGGGGGGGGGAGGGGGTATATGGTAAATCCCTGTGCCTTCCTCTCAACTTTGCTGTTAATTAAAATTGCTCTAGAAAAAAGTTTGTTTTTTTAAAAAGTAGGTTCTGGGTTATTTTGGTTGTTGCTATTTTCATTTAAAGCTTAACTACAAGCAAGGTTCAGTCTTTCAGACTATCTAGTTATATATCACCCAGTTTGCAAATTTGTTGAGGGTCACTACTTTCCCACATTCTGACTAATCCATTACTCCATAGGATCTCCAACAGAACAAAGAAAACAGAAGTACTGAAAATCAACAAATAAAGTGTGTAGTAAAGTCAAAACCGCTCATCAACTGGATTTTCTTTTTTATGTATCTCAACTACTGATATAGATAATAATCCAAATTAACTGTATCATGTAAATTTGTATGTATGACATAAATGTTTCACATACATTATCTCATTTAATCCTCATTCTCATTTAATCCTCATTCAAGTACTATGATTCACCTCATTTTATCAATGAGAAAACTAAGGCTTACAAAAATTGTCCCAAGTTATTTGATGAAAAAGTGGCAGAACTGATCACCAAACCTAGGCAGTTTGAATCCAGAGCCTAAACTCTTAACCATTGTACTATCAGTCTCAATTCTCAGGATTAATGTTAATAAGGAAATGTACACTATCCAATGCATGAATCCTATGAGGATTTTAGGAACTAAACTACATTGAATTTTACTTATTTTAATTAATCTTACTAATTTACCTAATTACACAGCACATATTGTACTTTTTAATTAAACTTTATAATAAAATTATTTGAACTCTTGAAATCAGAAATCTTTGAGGGTGTTAAAAACAAACCACTGTTTTTTGAAAATTTTTATTAAGGCAACAGACAGCTATATATAGTACTTAACATTAAGTTTCCTCTTGCTTTAGTTAAATAATCTCATTCCTTCAAGCCAGACAATATAAAATAAGGCCCTCACCCTTTGCAATGAACACATAATTAAAATGGAGATTTTATTTTGCATACTCGGTCCACGTAAAAGTTGGCATTCAATGCTCATAATTACTCTCAACCATTTATTTATTTACTATTAACCATTTCACCAACTTGGAAATCACACATGATAATTCATCAGTTTAGAAGACATTCTAACTTTCTCAGGCAGATACTGAAAGCAAATAACCTTAAAACTGTTTTAAGTTTCCTTTTAGCATTAGAATCTGAGACTCTATTTTGTTGATTTCTCCCCTAAAATCAGCAGGTTGAAAATTTTGGGAGACAGCACAATGACATGGAAAGATGTGTTTTTAAACATAATTTTTGTGAACTTTGGCTCTCATGGCTTTACTGTAGGAATGAACTGAAAAAGGCTATATTCATACAAAGTGTTATTTTATATAGAAGATGCTTAAAAAGGTATTTACAATTTATTTTCTAAAAAGACATTTAAATCTTTTCTCCAGAAACATTAAAGATTAAACAACACAAAAGTTAAACTAACTCAATATTAGGTGTGTGCTTAGAAAAACCAGATCCGGGCCCAGGTACACTAACTAGATAATTTAATTTAAACTAGTCAAAAGCTGAGCTCAGATATATAAGAGATAGATGTAAGGGAATGCAAGTAATGTAATCCAACCAAACCCTGATGCAACCTCACACATTATCTATTAAAAATGGAAACCGTACCTTCCGCAGTGAGCTGTTCTGCTGTGTGGGTCATATGAGATGATGCATTTGAAAATGTTTTAAACCATGAGACATTTTTAATTGAAAAAGATTATTATTGCTATCATTAAACTAAAAATTCAGCAGGAAGGGTTTCAAGAGTTATAAATTATCTAAGAATTTTCCATTTGTTTTTCAATAGAATCACTTTTACACTTTAAAGAACACTCTATGCCACATTTTTAAAAACAAAGTTGAAACTTCAAGAACTGTGTTTCTTCCCCTGCTGTATGACCTCAGTCTTTAAAAAAATAATTCTCTTTACCACCTCTGAAAAAGAAACTTTGATACTGGCCTAAACTTTTATAATACATCAGCTAGTGTGGACTTTTTCTATTCAAAACAATGTTTATGTCCCTGCAGTTAAATTTCTTCCATATACTATAAGCTACAATCCCTGAGAAAGTGACCAGAACTTTACAAATAAGAGGATTTAATAAGAAAGCTTATGTTTTCTTCTCAAAGAACATGGCTAGTGAAAATCAGATGTCAACAAATTCATCTGCAGGACATCAAGACACAAAGCAGAAAAAAAATGACAGCAAAAATGCACTACTGACTCTGAAGATTTAAGACTTGGATTGAAAAAGATACATTCTTATGATTCAGATTAGATATAGAATTTTTTTGAAAGTAAGTCCAAAATGGCATACTCTTGTTTTAAAAGCATGTGTAGTTTAACTAAAACCGTCAAATACTTTAGCCGCTGAAAATACAGCAGAGTAAATATAATAAAACTGGTATGTATTTTAAAAATATAAACCATTCAAATGAAAGTGAAAGCTACACATGTTAAGAAATGTTTCCTTAAGGGAATGGGGCCTACCTCATTATTTCTGGATTTAACTAAAACTACTAGGTGCAAAATTAAATTATTCATGACAGGATCACTGAACTGCCTCCTAGAAAGTTTAATAAAGCATCCTAGGAATACAGACCAACTCCCCATAAATTTAAGTGACAAACGCTTTTTCAAAAATACACAAAACTAGATGCTAACAATATTTAAATTATTTTAAAAACAATTTTATCATGTTATTATTATTATTATTTTGTGTGTGTGTGTGGTACGCGGGCCTCTCACTGTTGTGACCTCTCCCGTTGTGGAGCACAGGCTCCGGACGCGCAGGCTCAGCGGCCATGGCTCACGGGCCTAGCCGCTCTGCGGCATTTGGTATCTTCCCAGACCGGGGCACGAACGCGTGTCCCCTGCATCGGCAGGCGGACTCTCAACCACTGCGCCACCAGGGAAGCCCCTATCATGTTATTTTTAAACTTTATTGAAATATAATTTACACACAACAAAATGTACAGATTTTAAGTATACAGTTCAATGAGTTTTGACAAATGGATAGATACATCCATGTAACAACAAACCCAATCAAGCTACAAGATATTTCCACCACCACAGAAAGTTTTCTTGTACCATGTTATAGCCCATCTCCCCAGCGTGTCCCACCCTAGGCTACCAATGATCTAATTTCTGTACTCATACATTACTTTTGCCTGTTCTAGAACATTGTAAAGGGGACCATATATTATGTACTCTTTCTGCCAAGTCTCTTTTACTCAATATATGTCTGTGAGATTCATCCATAATGTTGCATGAATCAGTCTTCTGTTCATTTTTATTGCCAAGGAGTATTCCACTGAATAACTATATTGCAATTTATTTATCCATTCCCTTACTGATAGACATCTAGGTTGTTTCCAGTTTTTGTCTATCATGAATAAAGCTGATACGAACATTCATGAATAAGTCTTTTTGTGGGCATATGTGTTCATCATTTTTTTAGGGTAAATATGAAGGTATGGAATTGCTGCATCGTAAGGTACATGTATGTTTACTAAAAAACTGCCTAACTGTTTTGCAAGTGGTTAGGCCATTTTACACTCCCATGAGAAATGTTCTATTTGTTCTGCTTTCTCTCCAATACTTGTTATTCTAAGTCTTTTTAATTTAAGCCACTCTGGTGGTTGTAAGTAGTATCTCATTGTGGGTTTTAAATAATTGAAGTGTTTTTTCCATCTTTGTCCATTTAAAAAATTGTTTGCCTTATTATTGTGTTGTAAGAGTTCTTTAAAGTATTCTACATACACATCCTCTTACAGGCACTGTGTTACAAATGTTTTGTCCTACTTTGTATCTTGCTTATTCATTTTTAAAATGGTTTCTTTTGAAGAGCAAAAATTTTTTAATTATCTTGAAATCCAATTTATCAAAATATTTTTTTAATCTTATGAAAAGTGCCTTTTTTTGGTTCTAAGAAATTGCTGTGGTCTGAATGTATCCCCCCAAAATTTGTATGTTAAATCCTAATGCCCAACGTAAGGGTATTAGGAGGTGGGACTCTTAGGAGGTGATTAGGTCATATGGGCAGAGCTCTTATGAATGGGATTAGTGCCCTTATAAAAGGGGCTCCAGAGATATTCCAAGCCCTTCCCACCATGTGAGGATACAAGAGAAGTCTATAACCTGGAAGAGGGCCCCCACGTGACCATGCTGGCACCCTCACCTCAGACATATAGCCACCAGAACTGTGAGAACTACATTTCTGTTGTTTATAAGCTACCCAATCTATGGGCTTTTTTGTTTTGTTTTGTTTTTTTACAGCAGCCTGAATGAACCAAGACAAATCTTTGCCTACCCTAAGGCCACAAAGATTTTCTGTTTTCTTGTAAAATTTTTGGTTTTAGGTTTTACAACATTTAGGTCTATGATTTATTTTTTTTGGTAAGTTTTTGATAACCAAGCATCTTATATTGAAAAGACTGATTTTTCTCCACTGAATTACCTTAGCACCTTTGCTGAAGAATCAATTGGCCAAATATACGTGGGTCTATACCTAGATTCCTTTCTGTCCCACTGATCTATTTGTCTATCAGTAATGTTCTTTTAAAGAAGTAAATTGGGGGCTTCCCTGGGGGCGCAGTGGTTGAGAGTACGCTTGCCGGTGCAACGGACACGGGTTCGTGTCCCGGTCCGGGAAGATCCCACATGCCGCGGAGCAACTGGGCCCGTGAGCCATGGCCGCTGAGCCTACACGTCCGGAGCCTGTGCTCCGCAACGGGAGAGGCCACAACAGTGAGAGGCCCGCGTATCGCAAAAAAAGAAAAAAAAAAAAAAGAAGTAAATTGTACATTATATCCTCTATTTTGAAATAAGGAGTCTAGAACCAGGGTAACTGCTGATGCATTCCCAGCAACCCTTCATAAAGAAATAGTAACTCACAGGTGGAAAAAAATGGCAAAAGTTTGATTTTCAGTATTCTTTAAAATGATCAGTTATCCTTAAGACAATAAGTATAAGCCAAGGTAATACTAGAATGTATTGAATTAGTTTTGAGTTGATTGTTATTCAGTTAACTACTTGGATTTAATACAGCAGCAAAAAAGCACCAAGGGGTGAGGGGTTGCTCTATAAAAGGTCACCAACAAGCCTTTCAGAATTTCCCCATTATGCTTCAGTTGGCCTTCAGCTGGATCATGCTTCCTTAGCCTCCTCCCTGGTCAGCTGTTCCTAACATAATCACCCAGCCCTGGCATCCTAGGTCGGCCTATTTGCCCATCACAATCAAGAGGTGTGAGTTCACTCCTTCTTAAGAGAGAAAACTGACCACCTTTAGTTTCTGAAATTCATCTATATTTCCACACATCCTTAGTTCCACCCCAAGAAGGAAGGAGAAGAAAAAAGAAAAGGTCCTACTCAGATGCTTATTTTTCTACCTATATCCTTCATTTTATCCTTTGGGTCAAATCGGCATCTTAGGTGGCATTCCTGAGATTCAGAAAACAAGAAATTGAAATCCCCAGGAATTTTCAATATCATAAGTTATTCTGTATTTTTCATACCCTTATTTATGTTTGTAAATAACAAGTGACAGTAATTATATATACAGTGAATAATTTTTCCATGATAGGGTTATACTACAAGTTTCAGAGGTTTTCTATATAACACAAGAGACTTAATAATAAAGGTGTGGTTTATTATTATTATCAACCAAAATATATTGTGACAGGATTACATATTTCAACAACATGTAAAAATGATCTGTACCTGATATAGACATCTAATAATAGAAAACATTAAATGAAGTGAACAGTAACACAAATGGCCAATGGAAATCACTTGAAAATTGAAAGGTAATACCACAAATATTTGATATATAAAAGTCACCATTTTTTAAATGGAAATTTTAAAACGCACAAAACAGGCTTGATCTTTGTTTCATGACAAACACTCCAGGCATAGAAAATTTTCTTTCATTTTATATAGATGGTGTGATCTCCAAGTTGGGCATTCAGGTACATTTTGCTTCATTTAAGCTCATTTCTGTTTGTTTGGTTTTTTTTCTTTTTTTTCAGTACGTGGGCCTCTCACTGTTGTGGCCTCTCCCATTGACAGTGCACAGGCTCCGGACGCTCAGGCTCAGCGGCCGTGGCTCATGGGCCTAGCCGCTCCGTGGCATGTGGGATCCTCCCGGACCGGGGCACAAACCTGTGTCCCCTGCATCGGCAGGCGAACTCTCAACCACTGCGCCACCAGGGAAGCCCTCGCTTCTTTTTTGAACAATGAAATTATTTTGTCTGCTTGCCCTGTTTTTGGTTTTGCCATTAAAGTCAACAGTACTTTGGTAATTCAGATGATAGATCAGTTTCTGATTTCATGTTGGAGTACTACGTGGCCACATTCACATCTCTTTGCATTTGTTCTATTAAAGTATTTACAAATAATCATAGCCTGTGGCAAACACCAAACACTGGAAACCTCTGAACATTATTAGGTAGTATGGGAATTACATAAGGTTTGGGTCTCCTAGCAGGTTAATAATATAACATAGAAGCACATGTCCAAATTACCAATTTAAGAACTTATTTGCTGTCAAAACTTGTTATTTCTTGGGACATCACTCACTGGAATCATACAAAGTGGACTATGTGAGTAAACTTATTTTGTTTTCAAGAATGACTAACAATTAGCAGTAGACAGGGCAGGGGATGCACACTAATACATGGCAACGGCCACAGGCAAGACTGATTGTGAATCCTCTTCTCCTACGTGCTCCTATCCAGGGTCTCAGAAATGTTCATCTTAACCCGTGACTCTCTGTGTCTTTTCCGCTCTTGCTTTGGACTTGATATCAATGGATTCCTCTGAATCCACAATCTCTGCCTTGGTAGCTAAACTTTAATTCTTACAGGAGCATCATTATACTTTCCCCATTTTCCTAATTTCTCCACCATTTGGAATCTGGAAAAAAGGAAGCAAATCCCACGTGGAAATATTTCTCTTAGGTATCTTTATCTCCCTACCTATCCCCCCAGCCCCTCTTACCTGCCTTTGATTTTCTGCTCTTGGCTTTTGATCATACCATCTTCTATAACTTTGTGCCCCCCTACTTATCCCATTCCCTTCATTGCCAATTCTTAACATATTTGACTATTTATAGTATAAATATATATATATATAGCATATAAATACATTTTCTATATTTACTCCTTCCGCTTTCTCATTTGCTTTTTACCCCTCAACACACAAAAACCTGGTTTCTACTTTCACCAGGCTGCAGAGTCTGGTCTTACCAGGTTGCTAAAGATCAAATTGACAAATGAGATCTCTTTTCAGGTCTCATTCTACTTGACCTCTGTGTAGTATTTGATGCTAATAACTAGTCCCTCTTTCTCAAAACTCTCTCCTAACTCGGTTTTCTAAGTAGTATTCGATCCAGGTTTTTTTTAAATTAATATTATTGCATATTGTTTTTTGCCTTCTTGTTGGCTTTTTGTTCTGGCCTCCTCTTTAAATATAGGTGCTTTTCAAGGTTCTAAGTTAAGTCCCAGCCCCCTCATCTAGAAAGAGTCTTCCTGAGTCATTTTAGCCAGCTTTGACCTAAATGCAGTTGACTCCCAAATGCTTATCTGCAGCCTCAGCCTCTCTCCTGACCTGCAGATACAAATTTCTGTCTACTTGGTATCTTTACCTGGAAATGGCAAAAGCACTTCAACTCAACACGACTAGAGTTGTAGGAAGTTATCTTTGATTATTCTTTCCTTCACACCACATTTGGCTGGCTGTGAGGTCCTGTCTATCTATTCTACCTTCAAAATGTTTCTGGAATCATCTCACTCCACTCTCGCTCTCAAGTTTCCATGCCTCAGCTACGCTTCATTCCTTGAATGAGCCATGCTTCTTTCTAGCACAAGACCTTCACAGATGCTGTTCTCTCTTCCTGAAAAAAAAAGTGTTTTCCCCTCCCCTCTTCCTCACTTTGCTAACTCCTAGTGTTATGGGTTGAATTGTGTGCCCTCAGAATTCATACGTTGAGGTCCTAACCCGCAGTACCTCAGAATGGGACCTCATTGGTAAATGATGCAGAGTAATTTGTTAAGATGAGGTCATACTGGAGTACGGTGGGACCCTCCAATACCACTGGTGTCCTTATAGAAAAAGGAAGTTTGGACACAGACATGCACACAGGGAGAATGCCATGTGAAGATGAAGGCAAAGATCAGGGTGATGTGTCTACAAAGCAAGGAACACTAAAGACTGCCAGCAAATCACCAGAAGCTAGGACAGAGGCATGGGACAGATTCGCCCTCAAAGCCCTCAGATGCAACCAACCATGGACACCTTGATCTTAGACTTCTAGTCTCCATAACTGTGAAGCAATAAGTTTCTGTTGTTTAAGCCACCTAGTCTGTGGCACTTGTTATGACAGCTCTTGGAATCTAACACACCTAGTCATTGTTCAGGTCTTAGCTCAAATGTCACTTCCTCCAGAAAGTGTTCCCTGACTCCCTCAAAATGGACTAGTCCCCCCTCCCTCACTTACATGGTCTCACAGCACTCTTTACTTTTCCTTATAGCATTTATCAGATTTGTCAGCGTGACTAATTGTACTAATATTTATCTCCTCTTCTAGTCTATAAAATAGATCAGCACAGGTACATGATTAATTCTCCCAGCATTACTGTCTTTGAAGCACGGATCCCCACCTGAAATGATCATAATCATTTATTTATGTTCTTATTTATGGCTTGTTTCTCCCTCTGCAGAGCAAAACCCCAGTTTGTAGAACAGTGCTGGGTACATGGTTGGTGTTTAATAACTATCTATTAAATGAACTAAGGCATAAATAAACTCCAAGACGAGAACCCATGACTGTTTTGCTCACTATTGATTGTATCTCCAGTGTTCAACATATAGAAAGTTGGTCATATAGAAAGCACTCAATAATTATACAGTATGTTGAATGAATGAATGACCCTATTTACTAACGATAGGCATTTTATTATCAGCAACTTAAAAATATTAAAAGTTTGGAGATTGTAATCTTCCATATACTAAAGGAAATCTTTATCAGTAAGAATATGTTATTCATCAATTTACCTCTGCTTTTCAGTTGATATTTGATATTTAAGAATATTTGCCAACAAAAGAACTCAAAAGGCTAAGCTCTCAAAAGGCTCAGCTATGACTGATCTCAAAATGTTTTAAATTCATGGAATGAAGATACAAAACTTTTTATCACTTTCTTCGTTAAGGTTTCTTTTCTAAAACAGCAAAATGGAAAAGGCTTTTCAAAAGTTTTTTCAAGACTGTTAAAAATGAAAATTGTCTTCCTTTGAATGCTATGTATTGCTGAAGTAATGCCAGCAACATTAAGACATTTTTAAAAATAAATTTATTTATTTATTTTTGGCTGCGTTGGGTCTTTGTTGCTGCGCGCGGGCTTTCTCTAGTTGTGGCGAGTGGGGGCTACTCTTCGTTGCGGTGTGCGGGCTTCTCATTGCGGTGGTTTCTCTTGTTGCAGCCCATGGGCTCTAGGCATGCGGGCTTCAGTAGTTGTGGCACGCAGGCTCAGTAGTTGTGGCTCATGGGCTCTAGAGCACTGGCTCAGTAGTTGTGGCACACGGGCTTAGTTGCTCCACGGCATGTGGGATCTTCCCAGACAAGGGCTCGAACCCATGTCCCCTGCATTGGCAGGTGGATTCTTTACCACTGCACTACCAAGGAAGCCCCCATTAAGACATTTTAAAAAATTACTTTCACCCGTTATCCCACGTCTGTAATATAATAGGTATTTTCCTTTTTCTATGTTTCTTGTAGCCTTTGATCCAAAGCATATATATTTTATGTAGCTGAATAACATGTGGCTATGACTATAAGAAAAATAGTCACGTGGGGAAAATGATAAACCAACTAAAAACTACATTTTGGAACAAAAACAGTATACAAAAGCCAAGAGATAGTGTCCCAAGTGCTACTGTTTGTTTTCTGTCACCTCTAATCTGAAAATCTCTTGAAAGAGTGCCTTTTAAACAGGAATCTTTAGGAATTGCAGAAAAGCACTTATTGGGGGGAAAACAGATTCACCTATCATCAATCAGTTCAACAGACAAGGTGCACAAGGTAACTGGACACCAAGCAAAACCGTGGCTTTCAAGGGATTAAACATCAATTTATTTAATACTAGCTTCCTTAGATTTTGAGGGTTTTCCTTCTCTCATTCTTAACCTTAAAAATTCTTGACCTCACAAAGGATCTCAACACCCTTTGCCAAAATCACCATAATCAGAAATATAATACATATGCTACTCAAAACATAAAATGTATTTTTAAAATAATTAGAATCTTAGAAAAAATTATTTATCTTAGATGTTTCAAGATTAAAAAGAAGTAAACAACCAAATAAACTAAGAAATTTCTAAAAGGTCTTTCAAATAGAAAAAACCCACAAAAAACTAAACAAAACCAGTCACTCAAGATAAGGTAGTTAATAAAATGACATAAAAAGAAATCTTAAGATTTTCATAGTTCTGAGAAAAGTTAACATTGTTGACGTTTAGAAAGATTTAGTTACTCTCACTCAGTTTGTGAGAGAAAATAAGGACTATTTGAACACTTTCTGGTTTATCTGCTATCTTCAATGTGCAGCAGAATTTGTTATCAGAATACATTCTGATAAAAACACTGAAAAACTAGGGCTTCCCTGGTGGTGCAGGCGTTGAGAATCTGCCTGCTAATGCAGGGGACACGGGTTTGAGTCCTGGTCTGGGAATATCCCACATGCCGCGGAGCAACTAGGCCCGTGAGCCACAACTACTGAGCCTGCGCGTCTGGAGCCTGGGCTCCACAACAAGAGAGTCCGTGATAGTGAGAGGCCCGTGCACCACGATGAAGAGTGGCCCCCACTCGCCACAACTAGAGAAAGCCCTCGCACAGAAACAAAGACCCAACACAGCCAAAAAAAAAAAAAAAAAAAAAAAAAAAAAAGACAAAAAAACCCCCAAAACACTTAAAAACTCAAAATTTAAAATAGACCCTCCAGGACTTCCCTGGTGGCGCAGTGGTTAAGAATCCGCCTGCCAATGCAGGGGATACGGGTTCGATCCCTGGTCCAAGAAGATCCCACATGCCGCAGAGCAATTAAGCCCATGCGCCACAACTACGTGCGGCTAGAGCCCGTGCTCGGCAACAAGAGAAGCCACCGCAATGAGAAGCCCACGCACCGCAACGAAGAGTAGCCCCCCCCCCCCCGCTCGCCGCAACTAGAGAAAGCCCGCGCGCAGCAACAAAGACCCAACGCAGCCAAAAATAAATAAATAAATAAATTCTTTAAATAAAATAAAATACTCTCCCATTATTGTGGACATTCTAATTTCATCATTTTTATACTGCCCTACTCTCAGCAGTCCCTTGCTCCAGAAAAAATTGACTAAAAGTAGAACTTTTAATTCTTTTCATTCAATAAAAAAATGAAAATTTTGCTTTAAAAATTCTTTCCTTTTTAAGATTGGCTTGTCCAACACATGTAATAACTTGAAATGTTTACTTTTTAAAAGATGGTTTGCTCAATATGTATTTTATATATTTGCATGTAGAGATTTGCTTCATCTCATTCACATCCATGTAGTAGTCAGCCTGTATTTCACATGTGATGCTTATTATGATTGGCTAGTATGATTGGCTAGTATAAAATTAAAAATTACTAGCGGCCCTTTCTCTCCATTGCACACCCATCACTTAGAAGTGAATGGGGGAAACTCAAGTAGGGCCATGATGTGACTATTTTCGGTAACTCTATAAAGTCAAACCATCTAAAAATGATCTTAAATGAAACAAGTGGTATGAAATGCCAACTTGTTCCTACTATTCAGGCAGATCCACTTTGCAAACCCACCCAAAACTGTGAACTCCTAGAAGTCCCATAGTCAATATTCTAGGGATTTGTAGCCAAGGACACAGAAGGGTCCCAATCTGAACCCAGGATCAGTAACTCAGATTAGTGACTGAAACAATCAAATGATAACGGGTCAGCAATGTCACTTCTCTGCTATTATGACCTCCAAACCCCATTCCAGCCTGCTAAATTAGGACAAATGCTCTGTTTCCATTCTCAAAGACATCAATATTTTGAAAATGAAAATATTAAAAACAAAACCAATGTGATATTTATAAATAATTATCTATTCAATAGTTCAGGAAACTATTATGCCTGAAACTAACAAGTATTTTAAACCATGAATTTCAGCGTAATGGAGAAGAAAATACTTTGACAAGTTTCTTTTAATCTCAACTGCCTGAAAAATATCCAGATGCTCTGGTTATGATCAGAAGAACAGCCAATCAGAAGGATGACAAGCAGGCAGGAAAATAAGGGCTTGTACTTCAGGTATTCAAACAGGTATTTTAAAAATGTGCCTGTCTTAACAAGCAACATTTTAAGGTGTAAGAGGGTAACACACACCAGCTTTCGGTTTCCAATTTCCCATTAACCTGACATCAGGGGAGAAACCTGATAACTTGGTATCTCTGAAACTGGACCTTCAGCTTCTGTGATTTTTTTTTCCCCATTCAAAGTCCTTTTTAGCTGGTTTTAAAAAATATTTCAGTTACACACTTTGTGTTTACGGATAGTTGTGCATTTACCAATAAACTGGCCCTTCTCATAAATGTCTGCAGTTAAAACATGCTGGTGCCTGAGAATTCTGAGAGATGCATTACACCGAATTGTAAGTTCCCATAAGGAATAATTTTGAACACTAATCCTCTGCCTTTAGGTAAACCAGATTAATTCCAAATGATCTCTCTGGAAACTCTTTAAGTAAACATGATGTTTCAAATCACTTGTAGCTATCTTCAACTCCCTTTTGGCAAAGGATTTTTCTTTCTAAGCTTTCCAGGTCAAATGATTGGCCCTGTGTAAGCAAAGATTGCCTTGAGTCACTCTGCTTCAAAGGAAAGGCAACAGAAGATGGTCTCTCAAAACAGTTCTGACATCAAAGTACACTCCAGCTTCCTATACCTTTGGAATTGACAAGGTTAGTCTATGCAAGTTAAGGAACTTCAAAGAGCTGGCCCCCAGCCAACCACATTAGTGCTCAGTTGCCTCTGATACTAAGTTAATCCTCCTTAAGTAAGAATTGCAGGTATTATTTACCAGAGAGATCTAAACTGTGCCTTCTGAGAGTCAGCGGAGCTTTGCCTGAAAATAAGTTTGGGGGCTTTGTTGACTTTTTCAGTGTAATTTAAAGCACATAGTAAGTACCCAATAAACATTTTGTGAATGCATGAATGCCGGAATCTGATAGCGTACAAAACAAGGGTAATGTAACGGGTGTGGCAGCCACTCCCATCATCTGGAGTGTTACCTAATAAACCTCAGGATGTTGCTCTGCTTCCTGCCTCAGATGATCTCTCAGCACTCACTATTCAGATCTGCCACTGCCTAGCTAGCTCTCTTTGTCGTCTGAATCAGAAAACCGTAGAGGAGAAACATAAAAGGAATCTGTGGATCAGTGCCATTACCCAATTTGGAGAGGCATCACTGAAAAATCTTTTCCTTCAGCCCGTTATCTCCTCATACTGGAGATGGCGGGACTGTATATGCTATATTAAATAGATTGGTTTAAGCCTATACATTTCCTTCCAAGTTGCCCTCTACAAGGGTTTTCAAACTTACTCATATGGCAGAGCACCAGAAAATCGTGATGCTCTTTAGGAAATACCATGTTGACTCTTGGTGAGATGCTATATAACAGGATATGTTTAATTCTGTCATACGAACGAGGAATAATTTCATAGCAGACAGTATTGCTGTGTATATATTTTTTAACAAAACTCAACCAAGGGTCCATATATCACAATACAAAACAAGCTTACGAATTTTATATGATTATCAGTGATAATATGATTTAATTGTTCATTTGTCTTCCCACCTCATGTTTACTAACAGAAAGTAATAACATATGAAAACTTATAAGAGAAAAATTCAAAACTGAGCAAATTCTATCCATTTGTCATTTTTCAGCCAACTTGGAAAAGACCACCTTTACTATACCTAGCAAAGACACAAGCTAGGAGCTTGTGAGATATGAATGCTTGAGAATGAAACTATGACATAATCAGGGAGAGTAAAATAGAGGGGATGACTGCACCTCCGAAGCAGTTCCTAATTATGCCCCTGCCAAACCTCTTCAGAGAAGTAGACTGAGCCTTTCGGAGGTCCTAGACAGCCATGGCAACTCCCTCCTTAACTTAGGAAGAAGGGTAGCAACTGGGGGCCCAGAGACACTTTCAGGGGATCTACAAGATCAAAACTATTTCCATGAAACAATATTAAGTCATTATGTGCCTTTTTCACTCATTCTCTCACAAGTGTCCAATGGAGTTTTCTAGAGGCTACATGATGTGCAATATTGCAACAGATGGTGTGTAAAAGTAGCCAGGAAAACCCAGCTGTCTTCTATTAAGCCAGACCTTAAAGATATTTGTAAACAATGTAAACCGCTGCCACTATTCTAATTTTTTATTTTGGGAAATACAGTTATTTTACATGAAATATGTTATTTATGTTAACATGCAATAGGTTTTTTTTTTAATGACAATGAATATTTTAAAATTGTTTTAATTTCTACCATGGTAAAGATTGATAGACATGACTCACATAAACAAAGCTCCTTGAGGTCCTCAACCAATTTTAAGAGTATAAAGCGTTCTACAGATCAAAAAGTTTGACAGCCTCTGGTTTAGAGAGTAGGAAATGACTAGGCAAAGATCGAAAGGACAGTGCTAAGGAAAAGAAGTATATCAGAAACTTAGATGTGGGCTCAGAATAAATAAAACCAAAGCAACCTGCATTTTCACAGGGCCTGGGTGAGTTAATTCATTTATATTTATAGCCCTGTCCCTGTAATAATTATTTTATGTTTTGAAGATCCCAAAACTCTCATTAATTGGGACTATATCAATTTAACTTAATTTAATGTAATACACTAATTAGTCACTTAAAGATCCATTATCCTCTGCTGTGGGGGGGGGGAAAGAAGGGATCTTGTATTGCCATAAATATTTAGTTCTGAATGAAGAGTGCCAAATTCAAGCTAAACCACATGGGGTGGTCATAAAGAGCTTCTGAATATCAGATACCCTGGAAACGCCCTGAGGAGATTTTTATTCAGTAGGGATGGCAAATTATAAACATCTGCCCTCAGTTTTTCTTTTTTTTCAAAAGAAAGTCATCTTTTCTGTGCTACGTAGCAGTAAAATCTAAACTTTTTTCTTCGACCCCCCCCATTAGAAAAGTATTCTTGAGCACATATCCCTAATTTAGAATATAAATTATAGAAATGTACTTCTGTACCAAGAAATTAGGTAAATTCAAACACATACAAATTAGAAATTTTAAAAGGACAGATGAAGGAAATAATAAAGTAAGCCTTCTATTTTATTTATTAATGGTTCCAAAACTGTTTCATGAAACATTGTTTTATTGTTTCTATATTGATACAGTGAGAACAGTTTTATATATGCTTTTTTAAAGAAAATCTTGATTTAACCCTTTGTGATAAAGGTATTTGCAAGTCAGTTTCCAATTTCAGTTTATTTAGGTATTTATAGTGGCTGTCACAGTGGGGGGAAAATCTCACAAATTATATACAGATCCAAATGGAAGAAGCATATTTTTAGCTGCATTACCGAATCATGACATTTATTTTTCAATTCTACCCATTAGTTGTTAGAGGTTTGTCTTCATGTACTGAGTGTTAATTTAAAATCCTAAAATGCCATAAGTGGTGACTTCAATAGCTAATACATCAAGGTATAACAGGCACATAGAGTGAAATTAATCATTAATAATATGCACGTATCTAAGAAGTTGAAGAACTGAGTTTCAAAGTCAGTGCAATAAACTTTTTTTTTAACATCTTTATTGGAGTATAATTGCTTTACAATGGTGTGTTAGTTTCTGCTTTATAACAAAGTGAATCGGCTATACATAAGTGTAATAAACTCTTGTTACTCAAAGTGTAATTCACACCACTGCACCTGCAGCTTGTTATAAATGCAGATTCTCAGGCCCTATGCCAGATCTACTGACTTCAAATCTTTTTAATTAGATCTTCATGTGATCTGAGAATCATATTAAAATTGAGAAGCACTGGGTATGTGGCCAAGATGGTAGAGTAGAAAGACCCTGAGCACACCTCCTCCCATGGGCACATCAAACTTACAACTATTTACAGAGAAACTAGCAATGAGAACCTGAAGACCAGCAGAAAAGATCTTCTGCAATTAAAGATATAAAGAAAGGAACACAACAAGAGAGGTAAGAGGGGCAGAGACATACAGTCAAGACCCACACCCCCAGGGAGGTGACCCCAAATGGGCAGATAATCACAACTGCAGAGGTTTTCCCCATGAAGCAAGGAGCCCATGCCTCATATCAAGTTCAGGCTACCCAGCCCTGGGGTCCTAAACCTGGAAGATAAGCCCGCAGACTATTTGGCTTTGAAGGCAGAAGGGCTTGCTTTCAGGGAAGGCAGAGGGTGTGGGAAACAGGGACTCCACTCTTAAAGAGCGCACACAAAATCTCACATGCTCTGACACCCAGGGCAGAGCAATAATTTGAAAGAAGCCTGGATCAGACCTACTTTCTGATTTTGGAGAGCCTCTCAGAGAAGGCAGCAGGCAACTAGGACTCACCCTAATGACACAGACACTGGCAGCAGCCATTTTGGGGAGCTCAGTCTACCAGGAGGACACTGGTGCTGGCAAGAGCCATTTTGGAGTATGCCCTCTAGCTTATCAATGCCAAGACCAAAACTCACCCACCAGCTGGTCAGCACCAGTCCTGCAGCCCCCTAGGCCAAGCAGCTGCCTGCACAGGGACACTAGCAGGCCAGCAGGAGGAGTAGGCGCTCCTGAGTCCCCTAGCAGCTGGGATCTAGCCTTGCCCACTTACAGGCTGACACCATTTCTGGGACCCCCAGGCCTGCAGCCAGAGACCCTGGGACACAGCTCTGTCTACTAGTGGGTTGGTACCAGGACCAGAACTCCCCAGGCTGTGCAGCCAGGCACACTGGGACATGGCTCTGCCTACCAACAGCATACAACAGGATCAGTACTCCCCAGACCCCAGCCCTGCCCACTAGTGTGTGGCACCAGCCCTGGGACAACCCCAACTCCAGACCCACCCACCAGCTGGCCAACACCAGCACTGGGACCCCAGAACCCAAAGCCAACCACCCTGGAACTGGCTCCACCCACAAGCAGGCCAGCCCCAGAGCCCAGCTCTGCCCACCAGCAGCCAGCAGCCTCTGCACTAGGCAGGGCCTGGCAAACAAATGGGCTGGGAGCCAGTCACAGCTACCAGCATGCCCACAGTAGTCAACCCTACCATGACAGAAGGGCCAACACAGCCACATTGGGGGCCCCCCCTAGAGAATATAGCTCTGGTGAACAGAAGAGAGTGTGCTGTTAGATGCCATAGGATATCACCTACATAAGGCCACTTCTCCAGGATGGGGAAACATAACCAACCTTCTCAATATACAAATAAAAATAGAGAATCAGAAAAAATGAGGCAACAGAGGAATATTTTTGAAATGAAGGAACAAGATAAAACCTCAGAAGAAAAACTGAGCAAAGTTGAGATAAGCAATCTACCTGATAAAGAATTCAAGGTAATGATCATAAAGATGTTCAATGAACTTGGGAGAAGAATGGAAGAATACAGTGAGAATTTTAACAAAGAGTTAGAAAATACAAAGAATAACCAAACAGAACTAAAGAATACATTAACTGAAATTAAAAATACAGTAAAAGAAATCAACAGATTAGATGATACAGAGGAACAGATCAGTAAAGTGGAAGATATAGCAGTGAAAATCACGCAAGATGAACAGAGAAAAGAAAAAAGAATGAAAAAACATGAGGATAGTTTAAGAGACCTCTGGGACAACATAAAACATACTAACATTCGCATTACAGGGGTCCCAGAAGGAGGGGAGAGAGAGAGAGAGAGAGAGAGAGAGAGAGAGAGAGAGAGAGAGAGAGAGAGAGAGAGAGGGAAGGACAGAGAAGACATAATAGCTGAAAACTTCCCTAACCTGGGAAAGAAAACAGATATTCAAGTCCAGGAAGCAAAGAGAGTCATACACAAGATCAATCCAAAGAGGTCCACACCAAGACATATAGCAGCAGAATATACATTCTTTTCAAGGGCACAAGAAACATTTTCCAGGATAGATCACATCCTAGGCCGCAAAGCAAGCTTCAGTAAATTTAAGAAAACTGATCATATCAAGCATCTTTTCCAACCACAATGAAATGAGATTAGAAATCAAATAAATGAAAAAAACCCGCAAACACAAACTTGTGGAAGTTAACCTATATACCATTGAACAACCAATGGTTCACTAAAGAAATCAAAGAGAAAATTTTAAAATACCAGGAGACAAATGAAAACATAAACACAATGATCCAAAATCTATGGGACACAGCAAAAGCAGTTCTAAGAGAGAAGTTCACAGAGATACAAGCCTACCTCAGGAAACAAGAAAATTCCCAAATAAACTACCTAACTTTACACCTAGAGGAACTAGTAAAAGAAGAACAAACAAAACCAAAAGTTAGGAAAAGGAAAGAAGTAATAAAGATCAGAGTGAAAATAAATAAAATAGAGACTAAAACAAGAAAAGATCGATGAACCTAAGAGCTGGTTCTTTAAAAAGATAAACAAATTGACAAACCTTTAGCCATACTCAACAAGGAAAAAAGAGAAAGGATTCAAATGAATAAGATCAAAACTGAAAATGGAGAAGTTACAACTGATACCACAGAAATACAAAAGATCACAAGAGATGACTACAAACAATTATACACCAATAATGGATAACCTACAAGAACTGAACAAATTCTGAGAAGTATACAATCTCTCAAGACTGAATCAAGAAGAAATAGAAAATATGAGCAGACCAACTACCAGTAATGAAATTGAATCAGTAATATAAAAAAACTCCCAACAAACAAAAGTACAGGACCAGATGGCTTCATAGGTGAATTCTATCAAACATTTAGAGAAGAGTTAACACCTATTCTTCTCAAACTATTCCAAAAAATTGCAGAGAAAGGAACGCTTCTGAACTCATTCCCCACGGCCAACATCACCCTGATACCAAAGCCAAAGATATCATACAAAAAGGAAATTACAGGCCAATATCACTGATGAACACAGATGCAAAAATTCTCAACAAAATATTAGCAAACTGAATTCAACACTATGTTAAAAGAATCATACACCATGATCAAGTAGGATTTAGCCCAGGGATGCAAGGATGGTTCAATATCTGCAAATCATACATCACATTAACAAACTGAAGAATAAAAATCATATGAACATCTCAAGAGATGCAGAAAAAGTTCTTGACAAAATTCAACATCCATTTATCGTAAAAACTTCACAAAGTGGGTATACAGGGAACATACCTGAATATTATAAAGGCCAAAATAAAAAACACTGTTCTAAAACATATGACATATATATATATATATATATATATATCACTTGAATGTCTAGTACCTAAGAACACGTAACCTGTCTACAGGCACTCACTAGAAAATTCAACTTCAAATGGTCTGATATCTATACATCTTAAAAACCCTGAAATGACTTATATTTGAGTCAGAGATACATAACTATGTGCTTCTCTAGACTTTTTTTAACCATGATAGTTAGCCTTTCTAGAGAAAAGCTTCCACAAAATCATGACTTAATTTTTATCTTAGCCTTATAGATGGCACATCAGTTAAGAAACTATCATTATATTTTCTGAAAAACTGCTATGAGCCCCATAAAATGTGCACTACTCAAGGGCATGAACCAAGTATTAGGTATTTTGTATCACTGAGAAACAGTATAGTGCCTCAGTACTTAGTAGCAATGTAATTAATATTTGCTAAATGGATGTATGAGAGAATAAATACAGCTATTACGTGGGCTCTCACTCTTTGCAGGCGTTGTCATAAACATTTTATATATATTTTTATATCCTTACAACAATCCTTAGAAGTAGGAACTGGAAGCTCAGAGAGGGAAAGTAACTTACCCCCATTACATACTTGAGAGAAAATGGATTTAAATTCAGGTCTGACTTCAAACCCGATAGGCTAGACCAGTGGTTCTGAAACAGCTGAATATAGAATCATCTAGGGGACTTTTAAAAAATAGATTCACATTTCTCTGAGGACACCTTTTTGTACTGTCTGATTCTAAGAATCATGTTTCACATAATCACAATACAAATAAACAAATAAATAAAACCCTAAACTGAATACAAACAGTAACAAATGATCCTAAGTGAAGGTTAAGTGGGAACTCTCTGTAAATTTTCTGAAGGTTTTAAATTATTTCAAATTAAAAGTAAAAAAAAAGAGAAAGTCCGTGAGCCTAGGTGAATGAGTAAGAATTCCAGAGGAAAGAGACCTAGGAATTTGCATCTTTAAATAGCCCAAGTGATTGTGAAGTAGTCACCTGGCAGGAGTCTGGGAACCTAATTAGCAACCAGGATTTTGAGGAAAAAAAAAATGACAGATCCAATCAGTAATCGTTTGGTGAGAGCCAACTACTCTCCAGTTGACAGATGAATAAGACAAGATGGGTTCTTGTCATCAAAGAGCTGTCAATCTGGTAGCTTTTCTTAGGGTCAGAGTCCCGCTCAGCTTATAGTATGATTGCCCTCCATTTTAGTACAGAAGATGTATTTTGCATTTTGTCTACTTGTAAGCAAATTTAGCACACTGTCAAGTTTCCTTGTTTAAGTATATAATTGTAACACTAAACATTGTGTATTTCCAGAGTCTTATGTATATATCCAATAAACCTTTTGCAAGCACATTTATAATCATATGTGTATAATTACAAACCCATGTACGCTTATGCCTATGCAACTGTTTCTTGTAACTCTTGTATAGTCTGTCTCTAAACAATGTATGATCTTTATCATGGAAAATGTGGAAACTGAAAAAAGTAATGTTTCTGTAAAAAACTTTGTACATATGTACATCCTTGGTTGTTGTTGCTGCTTTCTTCTTTGTCATCTTTTAAATTATTTTATTAGCATAAATTTTCATGCTTGGAATCACTGGGTCAGAGGATATGAACATATTTATAGAACATAAATTGCACTGTCAAATTGCACTCTACACTCTACAACCTGACAAGTACCGGGCGTTATCATCTTCTTTAAAAAACAAAAAATATTTAGTTTAAAAGACATGAAATTATTCTCCTACCTTATTTTAACTGGCATTTCTTTAAGTAATGGTACTATCCCATACGTTTTTTTGGTATATGGAGATATACACTTTTTCTATATTTATATATATTCTATATCTTTTTTCTATATTTATATATATGTTCTAAAGCCTGGTCCAATCATAATCTTACACATTTCATTAAAGTTTTACATGTGACAGACTTCAGCATTCTTTCCGAAAACTTTCTTTGCAAAAATTTATCTTTTTAGCTTATATGATATTTAAATTTTTTTCACTATATTAATTTCTAAATATTTACATGGATATGCTATTCCAATATTTAATATATTAATTCTCATCATCATCATTTATTTCCAGTAGGTTTAGCATGTCATAAGAAGATAAGGAATTCATATAATTCCATCATAAAATTCTTTTCTCTGTTCTGTCAAATTCCATAGAAAACCAAGTCAGAGAAATGACAAATGGCCTAAAAGTAAAACATACAATATAGGAAGTTTTAAAACTGGAACAAAGGAAAACTACATAGAATATTTTTCTCCATTCATTCATAAATTACAAAGACAAAAATTTAGTTCTTTCACATTAACCTGAAAATTTGCAATATTTCTTCTTCCCTCCCTAGACAAAGATACTTTAAAATATAGTGCAGACAAGAGAAGATCCCACCAAACTTCAATTTCCCTCTCTTTCTGCCATTGTACTGGAGTTCTTCTAAATATTTGCCATTCCCAGATTACTAAAATAGAATGAGAAACTGCTCCTTTGTAGTGCAGATGACAGAACAGCCCTCTAGAAGTAAAGAAAAACTCATTTGTCTTCAAGTGAGGAATTAAATTTAAAGGTTAAATCTTAAAAGATGAGACAAAAATCATCAAAAATTAAATTATTATTTTTATTTGCAACGTACATTTTATTTAAAATTATTTGCAATGTACAGCATTTTATTCTTGATTACCTCACAACATGAATACATATGGTAAATAAACCATAATGAAAAAAATTAAGAAAATCTGAAACTTCTTCATGTCAATTTCAGATAAAAATTAGATAATTCCTTGTATGTTCATACAGCATTTCCTTTAAAGATCTGTCAAAATCCCAATTTTATAGAAATGAAAATATCTGCTTTTAATCAATAGTTAATTAATTAACATTAATTAAATGTTAATTGTTAAAATAAAATCCATAACCTTCCCCACCTTAAAATTTCCCTTTTGTTGGTCCATTCTTGTTAACTGCCTTCATAAACGTTTTAATTTGGTACAATAGTCTTATTTTATGTGTACATGTTGGATACACAAAGACACATAATACCAAAAAAATTATTCCAGTCCACTCTTTTTAAAATAGGAATATCTTCCAAAATCTAGAATTAAAGATGGTCAAAGCAGTATTTTTCCTTTAAACCAAAGGTATAAATGACCTGTAAAAACCTTCAAGCAAAACAAATGAAAATATTATGTTGCTAATTTTACAAGTTTGAACTATCCCTAATGCCAGCAGGCTTTTGTCAATAAATCCATTACAGAGTTGCAAACACAGCTCTTCAACACTGTAAAGAGAACTGCAAGAAGGAAGAAAAAAATAAAAGCACTTGTGTGAGTATCTTTTTCCTTTATTAAAATCCACTAGTGTGAACTGAAATGTTTCTTTATCAACAACTCTAAAGGACATTGACAAGTTCTGTTTCAGTAAGATATAGTAGGCCTCTCGGTTTTCTCAAACAAGTTAAAACCAATTTTCCTATATATAACACTTTTCTAGAACTCTTCTAGACATTACATTTTAGGATGACTATCCACCAAGTTACATGTGGTCTTCTCTCTCCACACTCAGGAAAGTCACACTTTCCACAGAACCATCTATATTCTTGAGTGGTTCAATCAGTGAGGATAATGTTGCCCTCTTTTTAAAAAAACTAAGTTCTCCCTTGTGATGAATAGCCTACACCATGGAAAAGGAATCTGCTACGAAAGCCTGGGAAGACTGCATTCCCTAGCATGGAATGTCATCATGCAAATAAATGATTTTGAGTAAATAATGTTCATTCTCTCTATGATTACAAAAGTAGTACATGCAAACTGAAGAAAAACTGGACCACACAGAAAAGCATGAACAGTGAAATAATCACCCATGATCCCATGCCTGAATATCCTCTGAACATCTTGGCACAGGTATTTTTAGCCTTTTCTTTTTTATAGGCCCATGTCTGTTTCTCTTTCAGAAATATAACTCAGATTGTGCTTTCTGTTTTCTCCCCACTTAATATGACAACAATCACTTTCTCAAGTTAATTTAAATTTTATAAATATAAACTGTAACAGTTGCATATTTCACAGATACCTTATAATTTATTCAAACATTCCCCCATGATTGAACATTTAGATCGCTTCTGATTTTTGTTACAATAAAAAAAAATCTCAATGAATACCTTTATACATGACCTTTTTGTAAATTTATTATTATTTCCCTGAAACTCCTAGAAGTAGAGTCTTGATACATATTATAAAGTTGCTCTCTTGAATGTTCTGCCCATTTATATTCCATAAGTAACGCATGAATGTTCATTTCAACATATCTTCAACGATATGGAGTGTTTATTTTGTTAATCTAATAGGTGAAAACAGTATCTTATTTTAAATGTACACTTCTTTGATCACTAGGGAAACTAAATCTTTTCTGTTATACAGTGGTAATATATATGTCCTCTTTCGTGATTGCCTTTTTGTCTATTAAGATTTTAGTTTTCTTCTTATCAATCTGTATTTTTAACAATTTATATTTCATAGATAGCAATCTTGTCATTTTTGATGCAACTACAGCATGACTAGCTTGTTTTCTGTCTTCTCCCTTTGTTTATAACTTTTATGTCCTAAAAAAGTGACTTTAAAATACATTCTTCATAATCTATAGGTTAAAATGTAGACAGCTGTATTTTACAGAAACTGCAAATTCTATAATATATGGATATTCCTTATACAATTTCAAAAATTTCTTTAGTCCTTCAAGTCATCACATGAGGTTACTAAAAAATAAACAGGACATAGTTCACTCATTTCATCATTACCACCTCCTTCACCAACACAGTTACTCCACATTTTTTAACAACTATTGCTAAACATACGTGTGATAAATAGGCATCAAACTTGCTTGTTTGGGTTTAAAGCACTTCAACGTATTTTATATGGCAAAGGAAATGGAAAAGTAAAATTATTTCACTGAGATCTTAAACAACAAAGCCTGGTGTCTTATCGCCAGAGAGTAGACAGTCCCTTAAGATATTAAATATTGGGCTTCCCTGGTGGCGCAGTGGTTGGGAGTCCGCCTGCCGATGCAGGGGACGCGGGTTCGTGCCCCGGTCCGGGAAAATCCCATATGCCGCGGAGCGGCTGGGCCCGTGAGCCATGGCCGCTGAGCCATGGCCGCTGAGCCTGCGCGTCCGAAGCCTGTGCTCCGCAACGGGAGAGACCACAACAGTGAGAGGCCCGCGTACCACAAAAAAAAAAAAAAAAAAAAAAGATATAAAATATTTCTGTTTTTAAAACAAATGCTACACTAACAAGTGCAATTAAAAAACTAAGCCTTCAAGAGTCCTTCCTTGAGAGAGTCAATTTCAGGATAAAGTAAAACTACTAGAGCCCCTCCTCTATTATAGGGCAGTCTTTAACTGCTCAAAAGAAGAGAAGAAAAAACAAAAAAACAAGCTGCCACATAAACAAACACTAATTAAAATGCTGCTTTTATTTATATCCTCCAAAGCAGGTATTTACATTTCATCTCCTTACACATAAAATCGTACTGCTAGTGTATCAAAGGGCAGATCTCAGCTTTCCTGTAATTAATTTTTTAAGATTACAGACGTTCCCTTAAAGATCTTTTAAGAATTAAACAGAACATTTGAAGATTTTGCTTTCAAAGTAAATAAACTTAGAAAAAATATAACATGTTATACTTCCACACTACTTTAGGGTTTCCAAAAATGCATTATCCAGAAAGTGTTGTAGCTGATCATTATAACCCCTATCTTTCACATAGGGCATCTATGCTGACAATAGGACATGATTCCCCATAAGGCAGACCTCACAGAGCAGACCTCCTTCCCTCAAGACATTTCTGTAACACCCACTGTGCCTCCTTATAAAGCCGAATGTCTGTGAGCATAATGAAAGTCACTGAGCACCTTGGAGCCAAACTAAGCATTAAACCTAAGGACTCCAGGTTAGAAATGAGTAATAAAAAGCACCACCTAAAAAATGTGAACAATTGGCCAGAAAATAATAATAATAATAAATTAAAATTAACTTACTCATAACTAAATTACACTCAAAACATTCAGATGCTATTGTAACTTATCATATAGGCTAAATTTAAGTTTGCTGATATATCATGCTGGCAAAGGTGCGGGGAAATGTACACTGTGTACGTGTGGGAGGTAATGTAAACTAGTGCAACCTTTCTAGAGGACAACACAGTAATTATTATTAATAGTTTAAAAATACATCTTTAAAAATACCTTTAACCCAGAAATTCCTAATTACCACAGTTTTCCCTATGACTAAACTAAAAGTTCATGAAAATAACATATACAAGGATGTTTGTTGTACCATTCTTTATTTAGTGAAGGAGAAAAGGAAGGGAAAAAAAAGTTAGAGGAGAGAGAAGGGAAAAGAAACAAATTATCCATCAATGGGGAACTAGTTAAATAAAGGTCTTTCCTGTAACAGAATTGTATGCAGCCATTAAAAAAATGTTTACCTTCATAATTCTCTACTTTTAAACTTATACTTTCAGTCCTTGATTCTTTCTTTCCCTTTACTTACCAGTTTGCAGAATAACAAGTTGGTTCCTTAGCATCCTCTAAATGTGACCAATAAGGAAAGAGATGTTTTTCTTTTCTCAACCTATTTTTAAAAACCAGTCCACACCTTCTCTTCTCTCATCCAATTTCTGGTCACCTCTTTGTTGCTGGAGGCGACATAGAAATGCTTCAGAAACCAAGGGGAGCAGCTCCATAGCAGGGGAAGGGAAGGGAGTGATCTTTCAGAGTGAGAAGCAAGACACCAACAAACTCATTTATCCATCACCTGCCATGTGACACAGGGCCTTGGACATAGTAAACCCTCAGCAAGTATTTGTTTAATTCATTAATGTATGGAAAACATTTTAAACATTAATGTGTTAAGCCCTTCAGTTGAAGGAGGGGTAAGCATATCAGTGGTCATTTTGGTGACAGTGCTTACACACAATGGAATCTATTTAGAATACTGTTAAATTCCTTGGTATTGGTTCACTATTTATTTTAGGCTCTAACTTTGTATAATACAGCATAAACTTAGAATCTGTACAACTAAGGACTCTATTACGTTGATATTTAAAGAAGATGACCATTAAGGTGAGCAATTATTGGTAAAATAGGATTATTGGGTGACCAACGCTCTCTTCTGATTGCATAAAAGTTAAAACAAACTACCCATTGGTTTGTGGATGCAACTTCAGCTTCTTAATTCTTGTCTTCTAAAAGGCCATCACCACTAGCTCTGATTGTTCTGGGCCAGTTAGGCAGACCATTTGCTAGGACTCCCTAACAATGCCACATTGTTTAAAGTTGTTTCCAAACTGTCCTTCAAGCATTTCTTCCATTCACCCTGATTTATGAAATTCTAGCTTAGTGGTCAACATCTTCCAATTGCTCTTCTCACACCCCAAATTACCCAACAGGGCCTACAGAGTTCTGCACACCTGGCCTTCCTACTTCTTCAGCATTATGCGGCACCTCCACTCTCCCCCTGGAACTCTCCACTCCATCCCACCAGCCAGCCTCCTTTCAGCTCCTAATGGCTGTGCTCCCTCCTACAACATTTCAGGCTGCTCCCTCAGGTTAGACCACTCTACCCTCCCCTCTTCACTGAAGTTCCTGCTCTTTTTCTTCAAAGTCCAGCTCTAAGGCTTTTCTCAGGGAAGCCTTTCATGACTTCCCCTTGTCCTAGTCAGTTTGAGCTGCTATAATAAGACTACTGTGGACTGGGTGGCTTAAACAACAAACATTGATTCCTCACAGATCTGGAGGCTGAAGTCTGAGATGAGGGTGCCAGCATGGCTGGGCTCAACTGGGAGCCCCCTTCCTGGTTTCCTTGCATGGCAGTTAGGAGACAGGAAGCGAGCTCTCTCGGGTCTCTTCTAAGAGCATTAATCCCATCATGTTGGCTCCACTCTCAGACCTAAGTATTTCCCAAAGACCCCACTCCAAATACCACCACATTGAGAATTAAGAGTTTCAACACATGAATTTGGAGGGGATGGGCGGGCACAAATACACATGGTCCATAATACTCCCTATTAGAAGGATTCATAGTACCTTGCACCTGTCCTTTAAGACACAGATCACAGGTACCGTTTACTTTTGTTTGGGTGATTAATTGATCATTTATTTCCCCAACTAGACTGAAGTTACGTAAGGGTGCGGACAGTGTCTGTTGATGTTCATATTTTATTCCCGGTGCTTGGCACTTCTGCATCTCAAGAACTAAAAGCACTTTAGGTATGTTATCTATTCCTCACAGCAAACTGGGAAGGAGATATTATTATCCTCATTTTACAGACGAGGTAACAATCTCAGAGAGATAACAGCAACTTGCCCAAGGCTACAGAGGCAAGAAGAAGCAGAGAGAGGACAAACCCACGCCTCTTACTCCAGTGGCCATGTTCCTTCTCTTTCTTCTTGCTGCTTTTAGAACATCTTCACATATCTATCTTAATTTGCATGCATGTAAAATAATTCAATCATAAGAGAAATACAAAGACTAATATAATGAATATCCATGTACTTGTTTCCCAGGTTTATAAAAATCTTAAAATTTTGACTTATTTGCCTTTTTTTTGGTTTGTTTAAATAAAACATTACAAGCAAAATGGAGGCCCTGCGGATCATTCTGGAATCCTATTCCCTTTCTTCCCTCCAAAGAGGTAACCACTCTCCTAAATTTGGAGTTTTCATTCCATGCCTATCTTATACCACTATATATGTACCTATAAATAATATATGTACTATTTTGCATGTTTTCAAACTTTATACAATACTATCATACCGTACCTATCATTCTGCACTTTATTTCTCAATGCTGGTTTTGAGATTTATGTTCATACACAGCTCTACTTCGTTCTTTTTAACTGCTTAACAGTATAAAGACATCAAAATTTATTAACCTATTCTTTTCTGATGAACACATAGGTAGTTTTGATATGTTACAATTATAGACAGTGATGTAAAGAACCTATTTATGTATGTCTCCTGTATATATGTAGGAATTACTCCAGTGTATTTAAGAAATGAAATTGCTGGTAAGAAGGATTTGTGAATAGAAAATGCAAAACTGCTCACCAAAGTATTGGTACTCTACTTTCATTTTTAATCTACTAACTAAAGATTAAAGACATATCACAGGGACTTCCCTGGTGGCGCAGCGTTTAAGAATCCGCCTGCCAATGCAGGGGACACAGGTTCAAGCCCTGGTCCAGGAAGATCCCACATGCCACAGAGCAACTAAGCCCGTGCGCCACAACTACTGAGCCTGCATGCCATAACTACTGAAGTCTGAGTGCCTAGAGCCTGAGCTCCAAAATAAGAGAAGCCACCACAACGAGAAGCCCATGCACTGCAACAAAGAGTATCCCCTCTCATCACAACTAGAGAAAGCCCATGTGCAGCAACGAAGACCCAATGCAGCCAGAAATAAATAGAATAAATTTATTAAAAAATAAAGACATATCACATTATATACTCCAGAAGCTTAATCTTATTATTTTCTTCCCCCACCATGACTAATCAGTCATACCTCTCCCCATATACACATAGCAAGCAATGAATGCTTATGAAATAAAATGAATATCCAAATCAGGGAAGTAAGAATAGCAGTTAAAAATTTATTAAACATTTGTTCTGTGTCAGATGCTATTTTGAGAATTTTAAATAAATAATACCATCTAATCTTCAAGAAAACCCTAAGAGGTAAATATTATTATCGCATTTTATTATCTGATAGATCAAATTTCCCTTCATAACTCTCCTTTTCAAAATTTTCCTGGCTATTTTCATATTTTTTTCTTCAAGGTTAGCTTTAGAATCATGTATGTATCTTAAAATGCGATAGTAAGATCAAGAATGTTTAAATTTAAATTCATAATAAAAACATCTAATAAATGTTTTCTGATGTTATTCCCTATCCAAAATACTCTTTGCCCCTCTAACAGATCAAGAGAGGCTCTGGCTATTTCCCTTCTTTTTAGGCTCCTAGTACATGGAAAAGGAAAAAAAAGCCAAAATAGAGTTTAAATAATTTATAGTATATTTTATAGTTTAATGGCTTTAACACAAAGACAAAACACATACAATCATATATCATGACCTTATTGGGGGATAATATTAAAAATTTAAATCTAAGGCCCTCCAAGAATGTAAGGCCCAACCTCAATGACCCACCAGTCCAACCCCATTACAAGCCCAGAATTCTCTCTCATTTTCTATCTTCACCTTAACCCCTCCACAAAATTAGTAAACTAAAGTAATGGTTTCCTTTGACCTGATAAATATCTAATTTTCACTTGGAGTTATAATAATAGTAGGTATAAGAGATGGTCAGAACTCATGAAGGGTTAACTTTAATGTTTCACTTGAAGAGGAAACTATGCAAACTTATAATTTATAAAACAATGCAAATTTAGATGCCTATAAGTCACATCTCAAAATGCGGAAAAAATCAAGGAGAAGATAAGATCCCTCTATTTTTCTTTATAATTGTTTCATCATGTATAATTTATTTTGTTCCTTTGTAGTCTGAATCAACTAATCCTTAGAGTTATCATGAGCTTTTAGATCAGATGCCCATGGTTTCTGCAAGCTTTACTGGCTCCTCAGAGAGAAAGAATTCGCTTGTTAAAATGTAGTGCTTGAATCAGGTCTAGGTTACAATCTTATGGTCTCTTAATATTAATTTTGAGCTACTTTGGTGAAAAAATAAAAGCTTTCTACAAGAGCAACTCATAACACACCTTACTCAAGAAAAGGGTTAGTATTTTGTTTTCTCCAGCCCAAATACACTCAAACTGTTACTGGTATTTTTTTTCATAGTTTTTAAATTGACTAATTTTTAAATTTTATGTGAAGAACAGCTTTGTTAATGTTACATGAAACCTATGACTAACAGACTCCTGGTAAATATTTACATTCAAAAATATTTTTCTTTTATTAGTACCTCTGATTTAAAACAAACAACCAACCTCTTAGGACCTGAAGCATCTCTAATGCTGGAAAAGTACAAGAACATTTACACTTATTTAGAGTTATTGAAGGCTCAGAGCCTTAGAACTTATGAAAATTCACAAGATGCAAAGAGTTTATTTTGTTCCCTTTTTAAATAAAAACTTTAATTACACTACATATATATTTCTTGGCAAAAGGAAGGTTTGAGTCTTAACTGAATCAAGGGCATTATTTTTTAGCCGTGGTTTCTTTCACATGGAAACAATATTCACCTTTCATTGGTGAATATACTAATCTAATCAGTTCACTGCTAAATACAAAAGATTTCTAAAATAAGAAAAAATACTTAACATTATGTAAATCAAGAATATGAGCATTAAAAAAGTTTGATTTTAGGGAAAGCACATCTAAAAATTATCTTCAAGATATTACTTTCTGTATATATGTTATTACTGAAGAATTTCAGTGAACTAGAAACTACCAGAGTTCAGCAATTTAGTGGCCAGATAATCTGTCTGTCTTCTTCAGTGGGAAATTCTCTTAACTAACTTCACAACTACAAGTTCATTTAAAAAATCATAAATACAAAAAGCTATAGATTGATTTTAAATTTTGTTAGATCTCTTTAATAGCAAAAGTAATAGATGCTTCCTGTAGCAAGTTAAACAGTATAACAATAAATGAAGAAATAGTTAATCATTCCTCCACCAAATTTGACTCCATAAAATAGTAAATGCTAATAGCCTGGTTATTCTTCCATGTTCATTCAAATAATTGGGGTGGCCAAAAAGTTCATTCGGGTTTTTCTGTTATACATTGTATGGAAAAACCCAAACGAACTTTTTGGTCAATGCAATAATATATAAACATCTCATATATATATATATATATATATATATATACACACACATATATATATATGGTTTTGCTTTAGTTTTAATGAAATATATTACACTGCAACTTGCCTTTTGCACTGCTATCATGGCTTTGCCTTCCATCAGAAGACACACAATTAACCCAGTCTTTTTAATACCTATAAAAACACTGCACACTACGGACGTACCATAATTTATGCTCCTCATAATCATTCTCCCTCCTCTTTTTTTTCCCATGATGTATGTGTTTTTTTTCTTTTGAATTTTATTTTATTTTTTATACAGCAGGTTCTTATTAGTTACCTATTTTATACATATTAGTATATATATGTCAATTCCAATCTCCCAGTACATCCCACCACCACCCCCCACCACTTTCCCCCCTTAGTGTCCATATGTTTGTTCCCTACATCTGTGTCACTATCTCTGCCCTGAAAACCGGTTCACCTGTACCATTTTTCTAGGTTCCACATATATACCTTAATATACGATATTTGTTTTTCTCTTTCTGACTTACTTCACTATGTATGACAGTCTCTAGATCCATCCATGTCTCTACAAATGACCCAATTTCGTTCCTTTTTATAACTGAGTAATATTCCATTGTATATATGTACCACTTCTTCTTTATCCATTCATCTATCGATGGGCATTTAGGTTGCTTCCATGACCTGGCTATTGTAAATAGTGCTGCAATGAACACTGAGGTGCATGTATCTTTTTGAATTATGGTTTTCTCTGGGAATATGCCCAGTAGTGGGATTGCTGGATCATATGATAGCTCTATTTTTAGTTTTTTAAGGAACCTCCATATTGTTCTCCATAGTGGCTGTATCAATTTACATTCCCATCAACAGTGCAAGAGGGTTGGTTCCCTTTTCTCCACACCTTCTCCAGCATTTGCTGTTTGTAGATTTCCTGATGATGCCCATTCTAACTGGTGTGAGGTGATACCTCATTGTAGTTTTGATTTGCATTTCTCTAATAATTAGTGATGTTGAGCAGCTTTTCATGTACTTCTTAGCCATCTGTATGTCTTCTTTAGAGAAATGTCTATTTAGGTCTTCTGCCCATTATTGGACTAGGTTGTTTGTTTTTTTAATATTGAGCTGCATAAGCTGTTTATATATTCTGGAGATTAATCCTTTGTCCATTGATTCGTTTGCAAATATTTTCTCCCATTCTGCGGGTTGTCTTTTCATCTTGATTGTAGTTTCCTATGCTTTGCAAAAGCTTTTAAGTTTCATTAGGTCCCATCTGTTTATTTTTGTTTTTATTTCCATTACTCTAGGAGGTGGATCAAAAAAGATCTTGCTGTGATTTATGTTAAACAGTGTTCTTCCTATGCTCTCTTCTAACAGTTTTATAGTGTCCGGTCTTACATTTAGATTTCTAATCCATTTTAGTTTATTTTTGTGTATGGTGTTAGGGAGTTTTCTAACTTCATTCTCTTACATGTAGCTGTCCACTTTTCCCAGCACCACTTATTGAAGAAACTGTCTTTTCTCCATTGTATATCCTTGCCTCCTTTGTCATAGATTAATTGACCATAGGTGCATGGGTTTATCTCTGGGCTTTCTATCCTATTCCATTGATCTATATTTCTGTTTTTGTGTCAGTACTATATTGTCTCGATTACTGTAGCTTTGTAGTATAGTCTAAAGTCAGGGAGCCTGATTCCTCCAGCTCCATTTTTCTTTCTCAAGATTGCTTTGTCTATTTGAGGTCTTTTGTGTTTCCATACAAATTGTGAATTTTTTTGTTCTAGTTCTGTGAAAAATGCCATTGGTAGTTTGATAGGGATTGCATTGAATCTGTAGATTGCTTGGGGTAGCATATGTTTTCACAATGTTGATTCTTCCAATCCAAGATTCTTCCAATCTGTTTGTGTCTTTTTTTTTTTTTTTTTTTTTTTTGCGGTACGCAGGCCTCTCACGGCTGTGGCCTCTCCTGTTGCAGAGCACAGGCTCCGGAGGCACAGGCTCAGCGGCCATGGCTCATGGGCCCAGCCACGCCGCGGCATGTGGGATCTTCCCAGACCAGGGCATGAACCCGTGTCCCCTGCATCGGCAGGCGGACTCTCAACCACTGTGCCACCAGGGAAGCCCTGTTTATGTCATCTCTGATTTATTTCATCAGTGTCTTCTAGTTTTCTGAGTACAGGTCTTTTACCTCCCTAGGTAGGTTTATACCTAGGTATTTTATTCTTTTTGTTGCAATGATGAGATTGTTTCCTTAATTTCTCTTTTTGATTTTCGTTGTTAGTGTATAGGAATGCAAGAGATTTCTGTGCATTGATTTTGTATCCTGAACCTTTACCAAATTCATTGATTAGCTGTGGTAGCTTTCTGGTGGCATCTTTAGGATTCTCAATGTATAGTACCATGTCATCTGCAAACAGTGACACTTTTACTTCTTCTTTTCCGATTTGTATTCCTTTTATTTTTCTTCTCTGACTGCCGCGGCTAGGACTTCCAAAACTATGTTGAATAATGGTGGCGAGAGTGGACATCCTTGTTTTGTTCCTGATCTTAGAGGAAATGTTTTCAGTCTTTCACCATTAAGAATGATGTTTGCTGTGGGTTTCTCATATATGGCCTTTAGTATGTTGAGGTAGGTTCCCTCTATGCCCACTTTCTGCAGAGCTTTTTATCATAAATGGGTGCTGGATTTTGTTGAAGCTTTTTATGCATCTATTGAGATGATCATATGGTTTTTATTCTTCAATTTGTTAATATGGTGTATCATATTGATTGATTTGCATATATTGAAGAATCCTTGCATCCCTGGGATAAATCCTGCTTGATCATGGCGTATGATCCTTTTAATGTGTTGTTGGATTCTGTTTGCTAGTATTTTGTTGAGGATTTTTGCATGTATATTCATCTGTGATACTGGTCTGTAATTTTCTTTTTTTGTAATATCTTTGTCTGGTTTTCCTATCAGGGTGATGGTGGCCTCATAGAATGAGTTTGAGAGTGTTCCTCCCTCTGCAATTTTTTGGAAGAGTTTGAGAAGGATGGGTGCTAGCTCTTCTCTAAATGTTTGATAGAATTCACCTGTGAAGCCATCTGGTCCTGGACTCTTGTTTCTTGGAAGATTTTTAATCACAGTTTCAATTTCATTACTTGTGATTGGTCTGTTCATATTCTCTATTTCTTCCTGGTTCAGTCTTGGAAGGTTATACCTTTCTAATAATTTGTCCATTTTTTCCAGGTTGTCCATTTTATTGGCATAGAGTTGCTTATAGTAGTCTCTTATGATGCTTTGTATTTCTGCAGTGTCCGTTGTAACTTCTCCTTTTTCGTTTCTAATTTTACTGATTTGAGTCCTCTCCCTCTTCTTCTTGATGAGTCTGGCTAAAGGTTTTTCAATTTTGTTTATCTTCTCAAAGAACCAGCTTTTAGTTTTATTGATCTTTGCTATTGTTTTCTTTGTTTCTATTTCATTTATTTCAGCTCTGATCTTTATGATTTCTTTCCTTCTGCTAACTTTGAGTTTTGTTTGTTCTTCTTTCTCTAGTTCCTTTAGGTGTAAGGTTAGATTGTTTATTTGAGATTTTTCTGGTTTCTTGAGGTAGGCTTTTATTGCTATAAACTTCCCTCTTAGAACTGCTTTTGCTGCATCCCATAGGTTTTGGATTATCATGTTTTCATTGTCATTTGTCTTTAAGTATTTTTTGATTTTCTCTTTGATTTCTTCAGTGATTTCTTGGTTATTCAGTAACATACTGTTTAGCGTCCATGTGTTTGTGTTATTTACATTTTTTCCCCTGTAATTGATTTCTAATCTCATAGCTTTGTGGTCGGAAAAGATATCTGATTTCTTTTTTTTTAGTTTTGAATTTTATTTTACTTATTTATTTATACAGCAGGTTCTTATTAGTTATCCATTTTATGCACATCAGTGTATACATGTCAATCCTAATCTCCCAATTCATCACACCATCACCCCCACCCCCTAAAATAATTTCAATTTTCTTAAATTTACTGACACTTTATTTGTGACCCAAGATGTCATCTATCCTGGAGAATTTTCCATGTGCACTTGAGAAGAAAGTGTAATCTGCTGGTTTTGGATGGAATGTCCTATAAATATCAATTAAATCTATCTGGTCTATTGCGTCATTTAAAGCTTGTGTTTCCTTATTAATTTTCTGTCTGGATGATCTGTCCATTGGTGTAAGTGAGGTGTTCAAGTCCCCCACTCTTACTGTGCTACTGTCGATTTCCTCTTTTAGAGCTGTTAGCAGTTGCCTTATGTATTGAGGTGCTCCTATGTTGGGTGTATATTTATGATTGTTATATCTTCTTCTTGGATTGATCCCTTGATCATTATGTAGTGTCCTTCCTTGTCTCTTGTAATATTCTTTATTTTAAAGTCTATTTTATCTGATATGAGTATCGCTACTCCAACTTTCTTTTGATTTCCATTTGCATGGAATATCTTTTTCCATCCCCTCTCTTTCAGTCTGTATGTGTCCCTAGGTCTGAAGTGGGTCTCTTGTAGACAGCATATATATGGGTCTTGTTTTTGTATCCATTTAGCAAGCCTGTGTCTTTTGGTTGGAGCATTTAATCCATTCACGTTTAAGGTAATTATCGATATGTATTTTCCTATGGCCATTTTCTTAATTGTTATGGGTTTGTTTTTGTAGGCCCTTTTCTTCTCTTGTGTTTCCCACTTAGAGAAGTTCCTTTAGCATTTGTTGTAGAGCTGGTTTAGTGGTGCTGCATTCTCTTAGCTTTTGCTTGTCTGTAACACTTTTGATTTCTCCGTCAAATCTGAATGAGATCCTTGCCCGATAGAGAAATCTTTTACCTACAACCCTTTCATCACTTTAAATATATCATGCCACTCCCTTCTGGCTTGTAGAGTTTCTCCTGAGAAATCAGCTGTTAACCTTATGGGCGTTCCCTTGTATGTTATCTGTCGTTTTTCCCTTGTTGCTTTCAATAATTTTTCTTTGTCTTTAATTTTTGTCAATTTGATTACTATGTGTCTCAGTGTGTTTCTCCTTGGGTTTCTCCTGCCTGGGACTCTCTGTGCTTCCTGGACTTGGGTGGCTATTTTCTTTCCCATATTAGGGAAGTTTTCGACTATAATCTCTTCAAATATTTTCTCAGGTCCTTTCTCTCTCTCTTCTCCTTCTGGGACCCCTATAATGTGAACGTTGTTGCATTTAATGTTGTCCCAGAGGTCTCGTAGGCTGTCTTCATTTCTTTTCATTCTTTTTTCTTTATTCTGTTCTGTGGCAGTGAATTCCACCATTCTGTCTTTCAGGTCACTTCTCTGTTACTCTGCCTCAGTTATTCTGCTATTGATTCCTTCTAGTGTATTTTTCATTTCAGTTATTGTATTGTTCGTCTCTGTTTGTTTGTTCTTTAATTCTTCTAGGTGTTTGTTAATTCTTCTAGGTCTTTGTTAAACATTTCTTGCATTGTTCACTTGCTGGGTCTCATTGTGGAATACTTAGAGACTGCCCACCTAGTTTTTCCTTAGAGTTTATGCCAATAAATATTGACATGATGACCATGTCTGTCACCAGCTATTTCATCTATAATGCTATGTATGCAGTGGCCCAAGGGCTCCATGAAATGCTTTCGGTGAAAACGGAAATGGGATCTCCAGGACATAGAGGCCAACCTACGCTTCTTCCTTGGCAGGTAAATGCCCTCCAGAAGCAGGACCTGCAATGATCACCTGATGGCATCTGGAGGTACTATATTGAGATATAATATCATGACCATGCTTTTGTCTCAAGATTAACAGAATCAAACAAAATGGATGGAGCTAGTTATAGGCATGTCTGCAGTTGTTACAGCTATTTGCAGAATTCTGCCATTGGGAGCTCCAAGTACAAATTATTTAATTAGAACGTGTATCAGGGGACTTCCCTGGTGGTCCAGTGGTTAAGACTCTGGCCTCCCCATGTGGGGGCACGGGTTCAATCCCTGGTCAGGGAACTAAACCCCACACGCCTCACAGCACGGTGAAAAAAGCAAACCAAAAAAATAATAATAACAACAATAGAGGCTGCCTCTATCTGGTACTAGTCCATAAAATAAAATAAATTAAAAAAAAAGTCATATGAACTTTTTTTCTCCACTTTGTGGAGAATTAAAGTTCATATGACCTTTATTCTTCAATTTGTTAATGTGATGTATCATATTGATTGATTTGCAGATACTGAACCATCATTGCATCCGTGGGATGCAAACGGAATTCAATATTATGTTAAAAGGATCATACACCATGATCAAGTGGCTATTTCTATTTACAGAGATAACCAAAACAGGCAACAAGGAATCTATGACATGACAACACCACCCACCCCCAAATACTTTTTCAACAACAATTTTAGGATTTTAGCTTTATATGCCTATACTTAAAAGATATAAATCCAGAGGAGTGGCCAAGATGGCAGAATGGGAAGCAGTGAGCTCACCATCTCCCATGGGCACACCAAATTTACAACTATTTACAGAGCAACCATTGATGAGAAAAACCAGAAGACTAGCAGAAAAGTTCTTCTACAACTAAAGATATAAAGAAGGAACAACCACAAGTTGGGTAGGAGGGATGCAAAGATGGTGAAATATCTGCAAATCAATGTGATACATGACATTAATAAATTGAAAAATAAAAATCACATGATCATCTCGAGATGCAAAAAAAGCTTTTGACAAAATTCAACGTCCATTTATGGTAAAAAGTCCACAAAGTAGGTACAGAGAGAATGCACCTCAACATTTTAAAGACCATATATGATAAGCCCACAGCTAACATCATACTCAACGGTGAAAAGCTGAAAGCATTTCCTCTAAGATCAAGAATAAAACAAGGATACCCATTCTCACCACTTTTATTCAACATAGTATTGGAAGTCCTAGCCACAGTAATCAGACAAGAAAAAGAAATCCAAATTGGAAAAGAAGTAAAATTGTCACTGTTTGCAGATAACATGATACTAAACATAGAAAATCCTAAAGACGCCATCAAAAACTACTATAACTCATCAATGAATTCAGTAATGCTGCAGGATTCAAAATTAATATACAGAAATCTGTTGCAGGGAGTCTCCTCGTGGTCTAGTGGTTAGGATTCGGCACTTTCACTGCCATGGCCCAGGTTCAATCCCCAGTCAGGGAACTCCTGCAAGCCGCAAAACACAGCCCAAAAAAAAAAGAAAGAAAGAAATCTGTTGCATTTCTATACACTAACAACAAACTACCATAAAGAGAAATTAAGAAAACAATCCCATTTACAACTGCACGGAAAAGAATAAAATACCTAGGAATAAATCTAACTAAGAAGGTAAAAGACCTGTACTCGGAAAACCGTAAGACACTGATGAAAGAAATGAAAGATGACATTAACAAATGTAAAGATATACTGTGTTCATGGGTTGGAAGCATTAACATTGTTAAAATGACCATACCACCCAAGGCAATCTACAGATTCAATGCAATACCTATCAAAATGCCAATGGCATATTTCACACTACAAAACAAATAATTCTAAAATTTGTACGGAATTACAGAAAATACTGACTAGATAAAACAATTGTGAGAAAGAACAAAGCTGGAGGTATTAGGCTCCCTGGTTTCAAACTATATTACAAAGCTACAGTACTCAAAACAGTATGGTACTGATACAAAAACAGACACATAGATCAATGGAACAGAGTGTCCAGAAACGAACCCAACTCATATGGGCAATTAATCTGTGACACAGGAGACCAGAATATACAATGGAGAAAGGATAATCCCCTTAAATAAATAGTGTTACTAAAACTGGACAGCTACATGCAAAAGAATCAAACTGGACTACTTTCTCACACCATATACAAAAATAAACCCAAAATGGATTAAAGACTTAAATTTAAGACCTGAAACCATAAAACTTCTAGAAGAAAATATAGGCAGTATGTTCTTTGACACAGGTCTTAGTAATTTTTTTTGGATATGTCCCCCCAGGCAAGGGAAACAAAAGCAAAAATAAACAAATGGGACTACATCAAACTAAAAAGCTTTTGCAAAGTGAAGGAAACTATCAACAAAACGAAAAGGCCACCTACTAAATGGGAGAAGATATTTGCAAATGATATATCTAACAAGGGACTAGTATCCAAAACATACAAAGAACTCATACAACTCAACATCCAAAACACAAACAATCCAATTTAAAAATGTGCAGAAGGGGCTTCCCTGGTGGCGCAGTGGTTGAGAGTCCGCCTGCCGATGCAGGGGATGCGGGTTCGTGACCCGGTCTGGGAAGATCCCACATGCCGCGGAGCGGCTGGGCCCGTGAGCCATGGCCGCTGAGCCTGCGCATCCGGAGCCTGTGCTCCGCAACGGGAGAGGCCACAACACTGAGAGGCCCGCGTACCGCAAAAAAAAAAAAAAAAAAAAAAGTGCAGAAGACCTTAATAGAAATTTCTTCAAATCCGACATAAACATGGCCAACAGGCACATGAAAAGATGTTCATCACCACTAATCCTCAGGGAAATGCAAATTAAAACCACAATGAGAAATCACTTCACTCCTGTTAGAATGGCTATTATCAAAGAGACAATAAATAACCAGTGTTGATGAGGATGAGGAGAAAAGGAAACCCTCATGCACTGTTGGTGGGAATGTAAACTTGTGTGGTCACTATAGAAAACAGTATGGAGATTCCTCAAAAATTAAAAATAGAACTACCATACAATCCAGCAATTCCACTCTTGGGTACTTATCTAAAGAAAATGAAAACACTCATTTGAAAAGACATCCGCACCCCTGTGTTCATAACAACACTATTTACAACAGCCAAGATATGGAAGCAACCTAAATATCTATTGATAGATGAATGGATAAAGAAGAAATGGTATATACATGTACGATGGAGTATTACTCAACCATAAAAAAGAATGAAATCTTGCCTTTTGTGACAACATAGATGAGCTTAGAGAATATTATATTACGTGAAATAAGTCAGAGAAAGACAAATACCATATAATTTCACTTATATGTGGAATCTAAAAAACAAAACAAATGAACAAAATAACTAAACAGAAATAGTCATAGATACAGAAGACAAACAGATGTTTGCCAGAGAAGAGGGGACTGAGGGTGAGAGAGATAGGTAAGGGAGATTAAGAGGTAAAAACTTCCAGTTACAAAATAAATGAGTCATGGGTATGAAATGCACAACATAGGGACTATAAGTCAATAATAATGTAATATCTTTGTATGGTGACAAATGATAACTAGACTAGTGATGATCCTTCTGTAATGTACAGAAATATCAAATCACTACGTTGTGTACCAGGAACTAACATAATGATGTAGGTCAATTATACTTCCAAAACAAATGAAGACACTCATACAAAAAGAGATCAGATTTGTGGTTACCAGTGGCAGGAGGTAGGGAGGGGGAGGGAGAATTGTGTGATGATGATCAAAAGGTACAAACTTCCAGTTATAAGATAAAATAAGTACTAGGGATGTAAAGCACAACATGATAAATACAATTAGCATTGCTGTATGTTATATATGAAAGTTAAGAGAGTAAATCCTAAGAGTTCTCACCAGGAGGAAAAAATGTTTCTTCATTTTCTTTTTCTTTTTTTGTATCTATATGAGATAATGGATGTTTACTAAACTTATTGTGGCAATCATTTCATGATGTATGTACATCAAATCATTATGCTCTACACCTTAAACTTATATACTGCTGTATGTCAATTATATCTCAATAAAACTGGATGGGGAAAATAAAAAGCCCGAAACAACAACAATATATAAGATAACCTTTAGACTGCAACAAAAACATAATTATGAGTTAAAAAAAAAAAAGGGAGAGAGGAATACATAGAACCTTTAAAATTCTTTAAAACCTTGCCCTCAACAATTCAATCTTGGGAAAGAAGACTGTTTAGGTAAACTGCTATAAAGTTTTTCTTTACAGAATGCTTTCCAGACTGAAGTGCTTTAAATATCTTGATTTCTCTATTCATTTTAAAAGACACAGACTCTTGACACCCCCTTGTATACATGGGGGAAATTTTTTTTTTTTTTTTTTTTTGCGGTACGCAGGCCTCTCACTGTTGTGGCCTCTCCCGTTGCGGAGCACAGGCTCCGGACGCACAGGCTCAGTGGCCGTGGCTCACGGGCCCAGGCGCTCCACGGCATGTGGGATCCTCCCGGACCGGGGCACGAACCCATGTCCCCTGCATCGGCAGGCGGACTCTCAATCACTGCGCCACCAGGGAAGCCCAGGGGAAATTTTTTAAAATAAATGTTTCTATAAAGGGTTAAAGAAGCTATGTTGGAGAAAAACTTCTTTAAAATGAAACTAATCAATTCCCGGCCAATCTGATGGAAACGTCATACTGAACATAAAACTAACCCCCTTGCTTCTTTCCTACTTTTCTGGTACTGTGACATGAGAAATTATACATTGTGAATTCTACACTAGAAGTTACAATACATATGCTATATTTAACATATTTAGTTAAACAGAAAAAGTAAAAATAGAATAGTTCTTAAGCAAGTTTCTAGGGATAAACGAAGAGTTTGTGTGCCAGTAGTTGTTAGTTTCAATTACATCAGAGAGAAAAATAGACCTCATTTCCTGAGGTTTAAGGGGGAAAAAATCCACTTCAAGAGGTACCATCATTAATGCTTGTCCTAAATTGTAAATCTATAACCTTTGAGGGCATAGGTGAATGAAACCCTACTGTTTTTCCCCAGATTACTCACAGAGTTAGTAATATAATTTGGCAATGATTCTTAAGGTTATCAGAAATTTCTAGTCCCTTGCTCATAAGTTATCTTCAAGCATTCTTGTTTATAGCAGCTTAATGACAAGCAGCAGTGAAATGGAAATTCTTTTTGCCTGACGGCAGGGTGTATAGGAAGAGAATTCAGATGAAGAACATATTTCACATTACCAGAGCTGACAAAGTGAAAAATGTGCCAGATAGCCTCCGCAAGCTACAATTTTTGTAATTAGAAATGCTGAAACCTTTTCAATGGTGCTGCCCACATTTGAAGGTTTTTATACAAAACAAAGGAACTATTTTTCTTATAGAGCAATTTTATTTATGACTTTTTCTTATGGAAAAAAGGATTGACTTCATATTCCTTGAATAATTTATCTAAATTCATGCTATAAATGGTAGAAAAGAAGAATATTCTTATGGAGTTATATCTCATCTTGTATGAAAGTGAAAAATGAAGATATTGGAAAGAAGAGAGCCATTTGTTCAACAAAGCTTTAATCAATATCTACCTCATGCCAAGTACTGGTCACAGCCGTGAGGATGTACAGAGATAATACCACAACTATTTCATGTACTCATTCATTTACTCAAATACTTAAAGTATTCATCACTTAATGTCAAGGCTGGACAAGACACTCGAGATACAAAACAATACCACAGAGCTAAGTTTCTCACTGTTGGAGATGGAAGTTACAAATATAGAGGGAGATTAGAATAAATCCTGGGGTGTTGGATTTCAGTGGAAAAATTAATATGAACTCTTAATTAGTTACAGAACTTTAATTTAGACATAGATACATACACACACACATATTTTCTAGCTCAGTCTGTGAGAGCTGAGACTTGAGAGGGGTTAGAACCAGTGACACATTAGTAGCAATGAGCCAATAACCCAGATTTTAGTTTTTAAATACCATTCTCCACTAAAAGGAACCAGGGCACCTTAGAAAAAGGCTGAGTCAGGGAAAGCCTGGGGCAGGGAAAGTACAAAAAGAACCTAGGACATCTTGTTATACCAAAGTAAGAAATTCTCAAAGAACAATGAAGACATATGAAAAGGAAAGAGGAGCAGTGTGTCTCACTGGCCAAATCCAGAATAATTCAAGCATCAAAATAATTAATGACAGTAATGCAATATAACTCCTTGAATAAGATAAGAATCTATGAGTTTGAATAATATAAATTAAAAATAAAGAGGAAAAGGAAGTTCTTCCTTAGAGCAAAATGCCAACTAATAAATATGGAAAGATAGAATGATGGATGCTTACAGCTATTGGGTGAAAGTTTGATGAACAAGGTATTTACAGTTTCAAAGTACCTCCCCACAAATTACATATTAATTACAAAGGAAAAACAGTAATTTTACAGTGGAGAAACCTGGTAGACAGAATTTAAACAAGTGAAAATCAGTAATATTTGTACAAACTGATATCATGTGCTTACTGATATCATGTGCTTACTGATACTGAGAAGGGTGCAACCTCCCTTTGATTGCTTTTCTGCCAAAACTACAAAACCTCAATCTAATCATGAGAACATATAAGACAAATCCAAATTGAGGGATATTGTACAACATGACTGATCTCTACTCTTTACAATATGTTAAGGTCAAAAAAAGAAACAAAGGCTAAAGAACTTTTCCAGATTAACGGAGCTTAATGAGACGTGAAAATTACAGTTGACCCTTGAACAATGCGGGTGTTATTCTGCATATGACTTACAGTCAGCACCCCATATCTGCAGCTCCTCTGCATCGATCATAGACTGTGTAGTACTGTATTGGGTTGGCCACAAAGTTCATTTGGTTTTTCCATAACATCTTACAGAAAAACCTGAACTAAGTTTTTGGCCAGGCCAATAGTTGCGATCTCAAAACTGCCTGAAAAACACTGTTTTTGCCTGTCTTCCATTCACCGCAGGAATGCCACATGAGAAAAAGAGTATTCCCGAAAAAAAACAGGGTGCCTGCAATTCCTTGATAGAAGCTGATCCCACAGCACTCTTTAGCTAAGGGGCAAACTGAACTTGACTGATAGTCTCAAAGTAAGGTCCTGTTTTTCCTAACAACGAAGTTAGGCATGCAGGAGATTTCATGAAGCCTTAGAAAATATAGTGCATTAACTCTAGTATGCCATTCAGGACCCGAAGGACTCTGGCGTCTGCATTACTTTTCGTGGAAGAACACACTGCACCAAAAGTCTCTCCTGTGTCTTCTGAGCAACATCAAGGGTAAAAGGCCATTGGGATCAAGTATTTCTATGTAGAGTTAGAGGGAACAAACTACTTTCTTCATTGGATAGCTAGATGTCCACAGCTTCAAAACTGCCTCAGGAACACAGTTCTAGCTGGTCTTATCTTCAAGTGCCTAAGTGAGCAAACCTGACTTGCACTGAACAAAACACTGTGCCTACAATTTCCTCTGGGATCTCATACAAGACGACTCTCACCTCCTGGGAAAACTAGATTTTAGGTCCAGCCAGAAAAAAAAGTATAGTTTTTCCCTCAACATTCCTAGGCATCTGGCAGATCCAAAGTCACCTAGACCAAACTCAGGTATTAACTCGGTATCCAATTCACCAAAAGCAGAACTCCATGAGTCCAAAATTTATTCACATAGGGCCCAGGGTGCCCAGTGTGTCTCTTGTGGCTAGTCAGAAACTCCAGGTAATTTTGCTGTGTATTCAAGTCTGTAATTGGAGACTGATGAGAAAACCATTACTTTTGCCATTTGAAAGCTCAGTTTTGGGTTGGCCACAAATTTCATTGGGTTTTTCCATAACACCTTAAGGAAAATCCCAAACCAACTTTTTGGCCAGCCCAATAGTATTTACTATTGAAAAAATATCTGTGTACAAGTGGACCTGCATAGTTCAAATCCACATTATTCAAGGGTCAACTGTAAATGGAATGTTTGTTCCTGGATTAAATACTAGACTGAGGAAAAAAAATAGCTATAAAAGATACCATTGAGACAATGGACAAATTTGACTATGGACTACAGATTCAAAAAAATAGTAGAAAATAGTATTATATCAAGGTTAAATTTCCTGATTTTGATAAGTATACTGTATTTTATATAAGGGAATGTTCTTCTTAAGAACTACATACTGAAGTATTTAGGGGTAAAGGGGCACCATGTTGGCAACTTTTCCTCAAATGGTTCATAAAAACATTATGCGTATATAAAAAAATTTCACAGTTAGAAAACAATTGGTGGGCTTCCTTGGTGGCGCAGTGGTTGAGAATCTGCCTGTCAATGCAGGGGACACGGGTTTGAGCCCTGGTCTGGGAAGATCCCACATGTTGTGGAGCAACTAAGCCCATGCGCCACAACTACTGAGCCTGCACTCTAGAACCCGCAAGCCACAACTACTGAAGCCCACGCGCCTAGAGCCCGAGCTTCACAACAAGGGAAGCCACCGCAATGAGAAGCCCATGCACTGCAACGAAGAGTAGCCCCCACTCGCCATAACCAGAGAAAAGCCTGTGCACACCAACAAAGACCCAACGCAGCCAAAACTAAATAAATAAATTTATTTTAAAAAAAATTAGTAAATCTGGGTAAACAGTATATGGGATATCCTTGTGCTAACTTTGTAACTCTTCTTTAAGTTTGAATTGATATCAAAATAAAAAGTTATAAACAAATGAAACACTATAGTTAATTCATTAATGAATGTAGTTGTTCAGTTAACAGTTAAGATTTTACTATATGTCAGACAGTGGACAAAAATAGGTAGAAAACAAGATTCCTACCCTTGAGGACATCCCAGTCTTAAAACGGTTGCTCAGCCTTTCAAAAAAACAAGTTGTAGAATTATCTTACTACCACTCTCTTTTAATGCAGCCAAAACACCTCATGAGGAAAATGTATTGTGAAGGACTAGAACATTTTCCCCACTATACTAGAAATTATATAATAAACATTACTAAAAATAAGTAAATCTATCTCCTGAGAGACAGAATTTTTGTTTTAAAAAATATTTGAGTTGTGATATAATGTACATTGCAGTAACATTACTAAAGAATTGGGGGGTATAACTTGCTTTATTAATGCCAAATATTATGTTTAAATGCCAAATTAATCATTCATTGTGATTTGAAAGAACAATAACACAATGATCAGGAACAACAAATGATGAAAAAGTGAAAACATATTTGTGAAGTAGAGGCCTTTAGGTGTTAATTGGAAACAAAAAGTGATAATACTTAAGACATGGGTGCAGACATAGAATAAAAGGACAGAACTGAAGAAATATACTCGAGTCATTGACACTTGTTGAATGCTTACAAATAGAAAAAACTCTTACTTCACAACCAGATTGGATTTTTCAAAGACTGAGCAAATGGTAGTGACATCACTCAAAAATAAGGTAGAAAGAACAACAGTGAACATTTACTGGGCACTTACTATGTGCTGAGTACTTTATCTGCTTTATTTTACCTAATCCTCACAACAACCTCCATTAGATAGGAACAATTCCCCCCTTACACAGATGAGGAGACTATGTTTGGGAAGAGAAGTTGAGAGACATGGCTAGTAAGTGATAGACATGGGATTCAAAACTCCAGGTTTGTTTAACTCAAAAGCCATGCTCTTAAACACTACATAATCTGCTTTTCAATGAGATATGAGGATGATTTCAGTCAAAATATCTGAAGATCTTCTATATGCACATACTATGACAGACACTGGATAGACAGTGAACAAAAGTAACAACAAAATCCCTGATTTCACAGAATTTACAGTCTACTATACATAACTCACTGGAACAAAAGTGAAAAATTAGTAGCCTTCTTTAATGAAATACCTAGGAATAAACCTACCTAAGGAGAGAAAACACCTGTATGCAGAAAATTATAAGACACTGATGAAAGAAATTAAAGATGATACAAACAGACGGAGAGATATACCATGTTCTTGGACTGGAAGAATCAACATTGTGAAAATGACTATACTACTCAAAGCAATCTATAGATTCAATGCAATCCCTATCAAACTACCAGTGGCATTTTTCATAGAACTAGAACAAAAAATTTCACAATTTGTATGGAAACACAAAAGACCCCAAATAGACAAAGCAATCTTGAGAAAGAAAAACAGAGCTGGAGGAATCAGGCTCCCTGACTCCAGACTATACTACAAAGCTACAGTAATCAAGACAGTACAGTACTGGTACAAAAACAGAAATATAGATCAATAGAACAGGATAGAAAGCCCAGAGATAAACCCACACACATCTGGTCACCTTATCTTTGACAAAGGAGGCAAGAATATGCAATGGAGAAAAGACAGCCTCTTCAGTAAGTGGTGCTGGGAAAAGTGGACAGCTACATGTAAGAGAATGAAATTAGAACACTCCCTAACACCATAAACAAAAATAAACTCAAAATGGATTAAAGACCTAAATGTAAGGCCAGACACTATAAAACTCTTAGAGGAAAACATAGGCAGAACACTCTATGACATAAATCACAGCAAGATCCTTTTTGATCCACTCCCTAGAGAAATGTAAATAAAAACAACAATAAACAAATGGGACCTAACAAAAATAAACAAATGGGACAAATGGCACAGCAAAGGAAACCATAAATAAGATGAAAAGACAACCCTCAGAATAGGAGAAAATATTTGCAAATGAAGCAACTGATAAAGGATTAATCTCCAAAATATACAAGCAGCTCACGAAGCTCAGTATCAAAAAAACAAACAACCCAATCTAAAAATGGGCAGAAGACCTAAACAGACATTTCTCCTAAGAAGATATACAGATGGCCAACAAACACATGAAAGGATGCTCAACATCACTAATCATTAGAAAAATGTAAATCAAAACTACAATGAGGTATCACCTCACACCAGTCAGAATGGCCATCATCAAAAAATCTACAAACAAGAAATGCTAAAGAGGGTGTGGAGAAAAGGGAACCCTCTTGCACTGTTGATAGGAATGTAAATTGATACAGCCACTACACTATGGAGAACAGTATGGAGGTTCCTTAAAAAACTAAAAATAGAACTACCATATGACCCAGCAATCCCACTACTGGGCATATACCCTGAGAAAACTGTAACTCAAAAAGAGCCAAGTACCACAATGTTCATTGCAGCATTATTTACAATAGCCAGGATGTGGAAGCAACCTAAGTGTCCATCAACAGATGAATGGATAAAGATGTGGCACATATATACAATGGAATATTACTCAGCCATAAAAAGAAACAAAACTGAGATATTTGTAGTGAGGTGGATGAATCTAGAGACTTTCATACAGAGTGAAGTAAGTCAGAAAGAGAAAAACAAGTACCATATGCTAACACATATATATGGAATCAAAAAAAAAATGGTTCTGAAGAACCTAGGGGCAGGACAGGAATAAAGACAGAGACGTAGAGAATGGACTTGAGGACACGGGGCAGGGGAAGAGTAAGCTGGGATGACGTGAGAGAGTGGCATGGACATATATACACTACCAAATGTAAAAGAGATAGCTAGTGGGAAGCAGCTGCATAGCACAGGGAGATCAGCTCGGTGCTTTGTGACCACCTAGAGGGGTGGGATAGGGAGGGTGGGAGGGAGACGCAAGAGGGAGGGGATATGGGGATATACGTATACATATAGCTGATTCACTTTGTTATACAGCAGAAAGTAACACAACAATGTAAAGCAATTATACTCCAATAAAGATGTTAAAAAAAATTAGTATCTTTCTTTATAGTGAAATGTATTATCAGTACTTAGAAGTTACAATAACGTAACCATCAATGACTTAAAAGTCTTGGGGAAAAGTATCCTCAGAATTAAATGCAGTCACCACAAAATAAAGAGAACCTATAGGGAGAATATTCCTAGCCACTTGGCTATGATTTGATTGACTGTACTAACATGTCTAAAGAAATACATTAATTCAGAAGAGAGGTGCATCAGCAATGGAAGTGGAGAGAAAACAGAAAGGCTATCAGAGAGAGGGTTCCTTTGCCTAAGGACAGCCACATTCTGCTGAGAAGCACTGCCTTAATGTGGAGAAGGATGTAGCCCAGTGCCATTAAATATCTTAAATTTTTATTTTTATCAAAACAATCCATTTACAGTGTTAAAAGTAGTTCTACAAGGCAGATAATGGGAGTGAAAAAGTGGTCCCCTGCCCCATCTTTCTCCAGCTATCACTTTCTAGTCCTTCCACTAGTATTTCTAGATAACACGTTCATAACTGCTTTTTACAATTTTAAATTTCAAGCATTACACACTGACTTCCAACTATAGATGGATGTGGATTTAGCTGTCTATAGCATTCCCCTCCCCACTTTCTCAATATAGTTCTATCACGACTGCTGGTTAAATCAACATTGGGTGTTTTACATTATTATGACTAAAAATTATTCCCAACTGAACCACTAAAAGAATGATGATTGGATTTTTTTTTTTTTGATGATTGGATTTTGTTTCTTGAAAAAATGCTTCTTTCTAATTAGCTGCCCCTGCTTTTGTTAATTTGCTCAGTTTTCTATACATCTCAATGATATGAGGATAATTTCAGTCAAAGTATCTGAGGATCAATCATGCACACATACTGTGATAATGAACAAGATGCTATACAATTCCTGACCTCACAGAATTTAGAGTCTAGAATGTATAACAAACTGGGACAATATTAATTTACCCCAAACTCTTCCTGGAATTCCTCCTAAATTAGTCAAATAATTAGACAGCCTGGTTTTCCTCTAACTGTATTTTCTTGTTTCTTCCACCTCCATTTTATTTTCTGTCTCATCATCTTTTTAATCTACTTTTTTGGAAGACAGTCCCAATTTTCTCTCTCAAAACTCCTACTGAATTAATAATCGTTTAAATATTCAAAAGAGTTTATTCTTTAAAGGATCCTTTCTAGAGTATCCTATTTTTTTATAGATACAATAACTTCTCTTACCTCTTAGATTTTAATTACAGGTTTTTGAAATGTCTTTTGCTCGTACATTGTTTCTGTTCCTTTCACATTCTTTTCTAAAATTTTCCTGTTTGTTTTGGTTTCTTTCACATTAAAGACTTTTCCTCTAACATGTCTGTTCAAGTTAAGCATGAGACAATAAAACGATGAGCAATAGCTGTACGTAGAAGGTAGAACTTACTGACTAGTAGATTTCACCATAGCAAACCAGTTTTTTCACTGGGGACCCCAATGTCCTTACATGTAGCTCTTCTTTCTTTAGCTGTTCTTTTCCCCTGGAGAGATATCCTCCATTCTCCTGTGTGTGTTTGTTGGGGTAGAGGGAGAGAGGCGGTAATAAGCCTGGCAGCCTTCGGTGTGCTAGCCAGAAGTGGGTAGAGAGTATTGCAACTAGTAGGCAGACTCTGGTTTTGATCCTGTTAAAACTTAAATCAGACTATGTTACCCCAACTGATTCTGAGAACATCAAGTCCTTACAATGGCCAAAAAGGCCCTATATGATCTCTACCACCCACCCCATGCTCCTCATCTCTCACTCTCCTCCAACCAACTAACTTCCTTGTTGCTTCAGGCCTGCCTCTACATTAGGGCCTTTGCACTGGCCGTTCTTTTGCCTGCAGCACTCTCCCCCATGATCCCCATGGCTCATTTCCTGTCTTCCAAGTCATTGCTCAAATAACTCCTACCATGCCACCTCGTTTTAAACTACAACTCCTCCCACCCTGCACTCACAACCTCCCTTACCCTACTCTATTTCCTTTTTCCATAAGTATTTATCACCTTCTAACACACTATACAAATCACTATTGTGTCTACTATCTATTGTTTAACTCCTCTCACAAAAACAGAGTTTTGTCTGTTTTTTATCACTAATATATCCTCAATATCTATAACAGTGCCAAGCACATAACAGGTATAAGCCCCTGTCCTTAACTATGCCCAATTCAACGGTTCTAGAAAATATACCTCTAGTCTTCCATCAGAGTGGGAAAGGGCAGTCACCTGGCAGCATGCGGCAGAAACGGGAGCCCAGGAATCTTACTTTTCCTCATATAATTTTCAAACAATTCTCTTGTTTTCAACTCCACCAGCATGCCTGCTTTCAGAAATATCTGGTACCCTCAATTTCTGTCGTTTTCCAGGGCTCCACTCTTCAATTACTTTGCTTATTTGCTTCCAACCTTCAAATGTTTAGGATTCTGTATTCTCCGCTCTACTGAATCAGGAAGTACTAGTCCAACCACTTTCTATCTTCCAAAATTCTGTTCAACTTTTGTCTACTGTTTTCACCTCTCCATTAGACTACAGTCATTTCAGTGGGGAGCAGAAAATGGAGCATGTGGTCAATCTAGCATATTTACCTTTACTGCTACATATCTGAATCCTACAACCAACTCCCCTTCTTTACATCCCCTTGCTCTTCAGGAAATCTCCTGATAATGATGGCTTCTTATACAGGTATACTCCAGCGATAGCTAGAAAACTCATCCTATTTATTCCTTTTAGCAGGTAGTAACTCCATATACATTGGGCTATGACCTTGGTAAAGTCTCCTCAGGAGACATATCTACACTTAGGATGCTGACACACCACCAGACCAAAGTCACACTAAAACAGTACAACCGTACAAGCCTTTTGGGGGATAGCCAGCAAAACTTTTGCTTTTTATTCAATGGATAAATGGATTCATTTATCCATTTTCCATTATTTATTCATTTTCATTTATGAAAATATGAATATTTCATATTTTAAATTTCAACAGAATAGAGCTGAATTAACAAAAAATGGGGAGGCTTAAAAAAGAACTGGAAGATAAATATAAGTAGATAGGCACGTGGGTGGGCAGGTGGACAGACTGGACAGAGATAATTTATAATAAATTTCAACAGAATAGAGCTGAATTAACAAAAAATGGGGAGGCCTAAAAAAAGAACTAGAAGATAAATATAAGTAGATAGGCATGTGGGTGGGCAGGTGGACAGACTGGACAGAAATAATTTATAATAATCTACCATTTGCTGAGTACCAGATATGCCCTGGGCCTCATATAGGTACTTTAAATCTACCATATTGTTAATCCTCACACCAACTTTATAATCTATTATCCCATTTTATAAATGAAAACACTGAGACTCAGAGATCTTATAACACTAACCTAAGGTCACAGATACAGCAGAGATAAAGCCAGAACTTAATCCAATTCCAAATTCTATGATCTTTATATTATACAGTTTTTTTTCTTCTTCTTTTTTAAAATTTATTTATTTATTTATTAATTTTGGCTGTGTTGGGTCTTCGTTTCTGTGCAAGGGCTTTATCTAGTTGTGGCAAGTGGGGGCCACTCTTCATCGCGGTGCGTAGGCCTCTCACTATCACGGCCTCTCTTGTTGCGGAGCACAGGCTCCAGACGCACAGGCTCAGTAGTTGTGGCTCACGGGCCTAGCTGCTCTGCGGCATGTGGGATCTTCCCAGACCAGGGCTCGAACCCGTGTCCCATCCATTGGCAGGCAGATTCTCAACCACTGCACCACCAGGGAAGTCCTACACACTGTTTTCTGGGCCCATGAGCCATGGCCGCTGAGCCTGCGCGTCCAGAGCCTGTGCTCCGCGACGGGAAAGGCCACAACAGTGAGAGGCCCACGTACCGAGAAAAAAAAAAAAAGAAAACAGGTTAAAATGCAACATGATTCTGACTTTAACAAAATGATAATTGGTGATAACATTTTGAATGTTTCTGAAAGTTCTACTAATTTTATAACAAGAATTCTAAGAAAAATGAAAACATATTGCCTATCCAATTCAACATTCTGTCCCAAAATGGCAAGCAGCATCAGAGGATATTTTGTGGTAGGAAACAGCTGCTATCTATGACACCAACTTCAAAAACTTGGGGCAAATCCCTAATACATCCTTATTTTTCCTTAATACCCTACTGTAAGCCTGTCTTCCATTGTATTATGTCTATCATCACGGTCATAACTATACTAGCCCTAAAACAAAGCCTAGTTATGTCAGTGTGGAAAAGGCCCACTATCTCCAGTTGCTGGAATTTCAGGCACATTATCACTGGCTTCTCATGGGAAAAAGTCAAACACTGCCTTTAAGTTCAGAAAACGAAAATTAAACACAGTAAGCAGCCATACCTGGATTAGTAATGAATGACAGCAACACAGCCTGGAACTATTAGTTTCATCTGGGCCGGAAGGAATCTCAGTGGAGGAATTTTTGGCTGCAGCTCTGCTATTTGCTGAGAATTTTGAAAATTAAACACTGATCCACTAAAAATGGAATGTGCCTATGCAGATCACAGTAATGTGTAGGCAGTTGCAGCCAAAAGTTTATATGATATCTAATAAAGGACTGCATGTCAGAATAGTTTTCAATTTTTCCAATTGAACTCAACAAAAAATAAATGACAGTGATGGGGCTCAAAATATTCACACCCTGGAGCCGCCAAGCTAAATTAAATAATTTAATATCTTTTTGAACAGAAAAGCCTTTTCCCCCAGGACATATTTTTCAAAATATTAAATGTTCTGTTAGTTTAGCATTCCCCTTGCAAGCAGCTGCATTCTTTTTTTTGAAACTGGAGAGCGATGGTCTTGCCTCTCCTATAATTGGAGAAAAATTCCAGGCACATTAGACAGGAAGCATTCAAATCATATACTATTATTATAGCTTATAAATTATGGTACTCTTAATATTATGCAAAATTTGAATAAGTCAAAATGTCCTCAAAAGGTAGGGAGAAAAACACGTTTTGAAATAAAAAGGAGGAAGCATTTTACACTGCAAAATTAAGCAAGTCATCTCTCTACATTTTGTTTCACTAAGCATGGAAAGCACTTAGCAACCAACTAAGATTAATTGTGAAAAGCAGAATGCCCTGCTATAATGAGGACTTCGCTCTTGACTTAAGAAGTATGGTGGCGTGGATCTACCAGTACATAATAACGACTTCCATGTGCTAATCCTGTGAAGGTTAAGACTCATTACTGGCTAAAATATGTTGCTTTCTAAACAGTTCAGTGTGTTGGTTACTTCCACATACATTCTTCTTAATGAAGATAATATATTTTCCCATTTAATTAGATAATTAAAAACATAACTTTCAGGGCTTTCAAATATTAATTGTTTACATCTATCATTCCTAAATGGTATTATACAGCTCCACAGTGTGGAAAGTTCAAGTGTTGTATATCTTTTCCTTACTTCCCTTGGTACAAAATGGCTGTGTGAGGAGAGGGGCAGAGGAGGAATGGCAGAAGGAGAAAAGAATAGGGGAGTCCAGGTGAAAGGTCCCGATGAGGTTCCTTTTCATATGGAATCTTCAAGAGTTGGTATACAAACCCTCTAACTCAGGAGGGTTCTGTGACAAAGAATCTGCTTTTGTTTTCAAGTTCTTTGCTTTGCTTTGTATCTAGTAGGAGTCCCCTAGTTAAGAGAAGTGAGAGGAGAAGGGGAGACCAGCAGAGACCTCTCCCTTCTTGATAAACCTACTCCCATTGAGAACCCTGAGGGTTCTCTAAGGGACCCTTAAGCTCCCAAGACAAGTTTGAAAATGATTTAGACTGAACTGCCTCAGTTCCCCAGGAAACAAACAGAATTGCTAGAGCTCTAGAGAAGCCACTCTCCTAGTCCCCCAAATCTTGAGCATCTCAAGAAGTTGGGTACCCCCACTCATCTCCTTAACACTCAGGTTTCAAAACACAGTCTTCTGGGAAGCCATTTGCAATGAAAAGAAACAAACAAATACTGGATCAGAATACTTAGGTTCCACAATAAGATCCTCCTCTAATCAACTAAAAGGAGGGCACTAAAGCACTCCACTTTATCACCTGAAAAGTGAAAGGGTCAGATTAGTTTTGGTAAAATTAAAATTATTCCTTAGAGCCCAGCGTTCAGAGCTATCTCCAAAACAGGCTCTCTAGGACATCAGTTCCTATGATTCAGCCTTGTTAAAGGATCTACTAGTAAGGGAAACACAGTGATGAAAAATAATAAAGCTCTTCCAGTTTTACTCCCCCATACAGACTGTGGTCAACATCTCTTGCATATATATCTACATGTTTTCATTTCCAGAGCAAATTTTATGTTTCAAGGTACAAAAAATTTTTAGATGACTAGAGCTCCTTCTTTGTGGAACAGCCAAAAATCATGGCCTGCCATTAACTTTATTATTAAAACACAGAAAACAGGTTAATCAACACTAAGTGAAGGGCTCTACTTTTTCTATCAAATAACTATTGGCAGGTGGCATTATAAAGCAAAATTTACTCCCTCCTCAGGCCCTACTCATTTCTTCACTGCACTTTGCACTATTTGTATATAAATATATACAGTATGTATACATATATACATGCATATGCATATATATGCATACGCAAATATATGTGTGTGTGTATATATATATATACATATATATGTATATATATATACACACACACACACACACACATACATATATATATATATATTTGTTCTTCTTAAGGGCAAGAACCTTAGGTGCCATGTTTAGTATTGTACACCCAGATCCTAGCACCTACCTAGGCACGTAATTTATTTTTGTCATGTATGTATATAGCGCTGTGTTAGCTAAGCTCACACAGTTACGGCACTTAGCGAAGCCAGGATTGATTACCAGTATTTTTTTTAAAAGATGGGGCCACGGGGTTTGTGTTTGCTAATTTGGTTTGATTTCTCCCCGTAGAATCAAAGCCTTTGAAAATGGACATTTTATTTTTGAGGTCAGAATTATCAGCACAGAGATGAAAGAAGCACTATTTTCAAAGGAATATTTTTCTTCTCTAGACTTTTACACATGATAAGACATATGAAGAATATGATACTTTCTTAGGGTACTTTCTTGGTTATCTCCTTTTCCTAGAGGAGTTCTAAATTTTTCAAGCTGTCACGATGATTCATGTGAATGATGATTTTAGTTAAGAAAACAACTTTGGCTCTTTGACCAACTGGAAAAAAAATACTAAAAGTCTACATTACTGTTTCGTCATAGTTGACATGCCTTCCTTCAAAGGCTTAAAAGAAACCCAAAATGCTGTCAATTTGGGATTTTTTCCTAGTGAATTTATAACTGATTCCAACTGTTTTTTCACTATACAATTAGCTTCTAAAATATTGAGTGCTTTGTTTCCAGAAATGGAAAAAAATAAAATTAAATTGAGAAATATCTACTTTGTTTTAAACCAAGCTGGCCATTTTTGTCATGAATATTTGAAATAGCGAAAATAATTTTATGGAATACATAATATTGTATTTCTAAAACCACTAACATTTTTAAAAACAAAGCTGAAGCATACAAATATGAAATCACAACACAGTATGCAACAACTAGTGAATAACCTGGGAATTAAGTTCCTTTATAATAAATACTATGGTACAAATCTCATGTACTCTTTGAGTATAGAGAACAAAGTAGTGAGCACCTTTCCATATGTAGAGAGGTACACTAATACCAGTGAGGCAAACGGCAAAAAGGCCCAACAAATCATCTGGGAGGGAGGGTAGTTATATCCCACGGAGAAATGGTTTTCAACCTTGGAGAATTTGTGAAACCCTCTGAAACCCTGGTAAAGAACTACGGAAACTGTCCCTTATTCTAAGAATGAGTCTTCATAAAATTTTGTATACAATTTCAGGGGTTCTTTAGGCCCTCTGAAGGGCATTCAAAGATCTCAGGTTAAGAGCCCCTGAGGCAGAGATACAGGAAGGCCTATGAAGGGTAGAAAGTGTATCCCACTGGGCCTGTCAGACAAAGTAATAGGAATTGGGAGATTTCTAAAGATAATAGAAACTTGGGGTAAAATGGGAGAAAACAGAGAGTTAAAAGAAAGAGAGAAAGAGTAAACAACATAGGAGCGAGGAGAGTAGAAAGAGAAGTGGGAAAATAAGAAAACTAAAGAGAAAGGGGGAAAATGAGAGTAAGCAGAGGAGAGAAGAAAGTTGGAGCAAAAATGCACGAGGGGAGGATGTCTGCTTACATTGAATTTTATGGTCACCATTTACCAAGTCTTGCTGGAGTGCAAATAACACAGTAAGCATTTTTCACGTATTTACTCACTTAAATCTCACAACTACCATAGGGGATCTATTTTATACATTTCACAGCTCAAGAAACTGAGGCACAGAAAGGTTAACTATGCCGTTCAATGGACTAGCAGCAGAGTTAGGTTTTAAACAGACCTGTTGTTTGCTCCCAAAGCCAGCCTCTACATTTTTATAGCAATGCCCGCTATACAGCCTGTCTTTCTGACACTTGAAAGGCATGCCTAGACCTCTATTTGTATTCCTCCTAAAGACAACTTTCTAATAATGAAGGAGACACCAGGATACATTATCTTTCTTAATAGACACTATACCAAAATCTAAATTACACTCTCATCAAGATCTGAAATTGTCATGAGTTTCTTTTTTATCCCAACTTTACTGAGAGACAATTGCCATATAACATGTGTGTCATGATTTTCATTTCAACTGAAATGGTACTTTTATTTAGGTTTTTAATCTTTGGAAATTCTGTAATTCCACTTGTCAAAATACTTCAAATGCATTAAAAGATTATCAAAACTGTAAAGAAATACAGCCTGTTAACAGTCCACTAATATTTACTCTGAATACTCACTATGGTGGTTTGAGTTCCACAGCTTCCTGGCATGGTCCATGTTTGTCAGATTGGTTGCCAGCTGTTTCACTTTAGTTATTTTTAACAATACTGTTTTGTTAAAGCTGCCTTCCCAAATCACAGATATATTTTTTAGCTACATTGGTCTTGAAAGGTTTATGTTATACAGATTTGGTCCATTGCATTGCAGTATGGTTTTGATTTAGAGGGCCTTTTTGGTATGAATCCTAGGTTTCCAAGTAACTACATTCATCTCAGAGTTTCAGTAATTGGTATTTTTCACATGATTACCAAGCAAAAAATAGAAAGTATGCTTCAAAGCTGGGGTACCCTTTCCTAAAAACGTGTTTCTCCTTTATAAGTGAATGGTGAAAATCATCTTGTCACAGGTGTGCAACATATATAGAACAGATGCTTAGATTTAAAAATGCATCAACTTGATCCTACAAAAATATGAATTAATTACATGATTTTAGTCACAGAACTAGAGGAAGTATTCAGAGAAAATAATGTTAGAATGAGGTACTGAAATCACCATCATTTTGTTCATATGTAGTATAGTACATGCATTCACTATTCGGGATAAAACATGGAGTACATAGAGTTAATATCTTTAAAAGCAGAAAATATACAAAAGAAGCATTCCAAAAATGTGGCTTTTCACCTTCTTTGTCATTGGTATTGTACAAAGATTAGGGGGTAGGGAGTCGGGGACAAATATATACTTTGAGAAACAGTTCATGGGAAGGTAGCATAAAAACACTATTTAAATATTCTCATCATCCCACCCCTATGTGTAGGAAAATGTCTCAGTGAATGTGTGCAGTTCTGATATAAGTATTTCCACATCAGTGGAAGGCAGCTAAAAACATCGGTGTGTGTGTATACACTTTTCACATTATTTGTATTTGTTTGTTCATATGACTGTTTCTGTAACTAGACTGTGAGTTGCTCAAGGTTGATGTTGTGTCTTGTTTTATGCTCAGGGCCTGGCATACTGAGGTGCTCAATAAACATTTGTTAAATGAAATAAGACACAGTCTCTTCCCTCAAAGAGCTTGTAATCTAGAACACCTATAATCCTGAATAAACATCATATAATCTTGGTTGCATTTTTTAATATAATTTATCTGTATAAAAAGAATGAGCTCTTGACATTTCTATAAGCATAGTATAAAAAATGAGGAGCTCTAAGTTTTTATGGAAAAAAAGAGATGCCAGTATTTCTTACTATACTTTTTCCCCTTTTTTGCAGTTTACTCCCCTACTATTTTAAAAATTGATTCCTTTTACATTGAGATGATAATAATAATAATGGCTAATATGTATTTGCTACTTTCTACTATATGGCTGGCATCTAATCATTTTATATGCAATTCTCATTTAAGGCTCACAATCACCCTATGAGGTACTATTACACTACCCCACTATCAGGCATGCAATGGAAGAAACAAACATATAAATAGAACATAAAAGTACAGAAATAGAACAACGTAAAACAGAATCCAATGGAGACAGCATTTCAACTCACTGGGGAAAAGATAAATTAGTCAATATTAATGTTGGAATAACTAGCTATCCATTTGGAAAAACAAAATATAATTAGATCCTAGAATAAATCCTCCCAAATCTTAGGTAGGTTAAAGATTAAAATGTTTAAAATAAAAGGCAAAAAAAAGTGATATGAAAGCCAGAAACAATTTTTTTTAAAGAGAGATTTACTATTCTCAAGTTTAAAATTCGATATGGCTAATTTCTTCCTTTAGTTCTTTTCATCCAATGGAATAATTGAGCCAAAATTCACTAGGAGGACCTTCCTCCCTCTCCCTTCTCTTTCAGCCTTTTTCCCTTCCCCTGGGCTGGGCACAGCTGTTGGGGAGAGAAGAGTCAGCATGTCCTGGAGCAAAAATTTGGCCAGTTGTAGCCAGAAGATTTGCGATATATAAGGGAAATGAGCAAATAAGTAAATATATTGCAGTCAATGGAAGACAGGTTTCCTAACATAGAAAGAGGAAAGCCTAGGGGGAAAAACCCATGGTATTGGATTACAATTAAAGGTATAGGTATAAACTCATGGTTATTTATATAGATGGATTGATATAAAATTAAGTATAGATACATATGTTCTATATATATACCTGTGTGTATATACCCACACATTTATATATAATTTCCAAGCTCTGTCTGCTGACAGGACCTAAAAGCAATGCTAGTATCTAGATCTTTGTTTCTAAATACCATTCTCCACTAAAAAGAGCCAGAGCTACTTGGAGAAATGACTGAGTACAGGGCTTAGGCAGGGCAAGTACAAAATGAGCCTAGAATATTTTGTTGTGAAAGAATATAAGAAAGGGCTCAATCACAGGGACATGTCAAAAGGACACAAGAGTCAGCTTTGAAGTAGCCTGTTTTCATTGGCCATTCCTAGTATAATTTGGGCATCAAAATAAATAAAAATAACAATCTTACTTATGTGAAGAGTATGATATGTCTGCATATCTAGACAAAAACTGAAAGATATCTTTATTAGTGGCTATGTTGTGATGGAAACAGGAGAGAAATACATGGAAACAATTTTTAAATCGTGCTTTCATTTTTTTTTTTAGCCTCTTCTCTCAGCATTTTATTTATTTACTTATTTGTTTGTTTATTTATTTCTGGCCGCACTGCGCTACATGCGGAACTCCCCTGACCAGGAATCGAACCCACGCCCTCTACAGTGGAAGTGCAGAGTCCTAATCACTGGACCACCAGGGAAGTCCAAATCATTCTTTTATACAGCAGATATAGTAGCTTCACTACAAAACTTTAAAACTGTGAAGCCATAAAAATTAACATAATGGAGACTATGTAACACATCGAAAACTGGTTACAGTCGGTTAAAGAAAGAAATGTTCTAAGAATCTGGCTGTGTCCCAACATGTGTGCATGTGGACAAGGACTAAATGTCCTGCTATCACATAATTCAATAGTGTGAAAATAGAACCCTTGTCCATTCATCATAAACCTTTTCCTTCTCCTGTAGTCCAGTCCTGGTCACAGGCCATACTATTTCCTGGAACCATAAGCTTTAGCCTCATCTTTACTCTCCATCCAATTCATGCTCACTCAGTTAACACCTCTCAAATAAATGATCTCCGAGATACGTTGTTAAATAGGGAAAAAGGAAAAAGGGGATATTACACTGTTTTTAGTGTACTATGATTTGGATAATAAATTGTAAAATAAAATACAAGCACACATTACATATATGCTTGTACTTGCATAAAGTCTCTGGAAAGATATTTAAGAAACCGGTATTATCTGCCTCCTCCAAGGAGAGGAATGGTTGGCTGAAGGGCAAGGTTAGAGAGACTGATATTCTACTTTTATTTCTTTTGAATTTTGTACCATGTGCTTATGGTATCTATTTTTTAAAGTAACCTAAAATATATACAAGGGACTTTCCTGGTGGCACATTGGTTAAGAATCTGCCTGCCAATGCAGGGGACATGGGTTCGAACCCTGGTCCGGGAAGATACCATGTGCTGTGGAGCAGCTAAGCCCGTACGCCACAACTACTGAGCCTGTGTTCTAGCGCCCACAAGCCACAACTACTGAGCTCATGTGCCGCAACTACTGAGCCTGCGTGCTGTAACTACTGAAGGCCACGCGCCTAGAGCCCGTGCTCCACAACAGGAGAAGCCACCGCAATGAGAAGCCTGCGCACTGCAACAAAGAGTAGCCCCCACTTGCTGAAACCAGAGAAAGCCTGCACGCAGCAACGAAGACCCAACGCAGGCAAAAATAAATTAAAAATTTTTTTAAAGATTAAAAATAAATAAATAAAATATAAGCCATTACCCATAAAACACAGTGATATTTATCATAATCAGAAAATGAGAGATCATATCCTCTTATAGCTTTACAGATTTCCAGCTTTACTGAACCTTTGACTAGAAGAGTGTCAGAAACTGACAATAGTTTTTTTTTCTGACAATAGTTCTTAAACTCTCCCATACTTGTTACCTATACTTATTCATCATCATAAAAATGACATTCTGATTTTATTAGTCAGTATGTCAATGTTTACATCATTGAAAATGCTTTCCAAAAAAATCGACCCACCCTCTATCTTTTTTCTTCCTAATGAACACCCACTGCTCTTACTCTACATACAAATCATACTGGCTAGCATAGACGGAAACAATCAGAAGGCAACGTTCACTCAAAACAACAGGCTCAAGAAACAACAGAAAGTTACAAAAGTATCACTAGGATGATTTTAAAATTACTCAAGCCTATTTGGATCTAATGACATTTTATTCTAAGAGCAAGAATCTATCGTGTGGATTGAGAACAAAATAAATAATAAACCAACACAAAAACAAGTTAATAAACTAAAAATCAAAACTTTATTTTAAATGAGTTGAATTTTTTTCAAAATTAAACTGGTAGAAAACCAACATTTTTTCAAAGTATCCTATAAATTCAACCTGGCAAATTTACAGCTTAAGTAAAAATATCAAAGGATACTGACTAGTCACTGAAAATTCAGCTTCACCATAAATTATTCTAAATATTGAAGCATGCCAAGTGATTCATACATTCCAAATACTACATCCCAAAACATATTTCCAACCAAAAAGTATATCGGAGAAGGGAAAAAAAGTAAAGAGTAAGGCTTCAAAATTATCTTATGATAGAATTGGCATTAAACTAACTGAGGTCCAGATAAAGCCAAAATACACACACAAAAACAAATCAGTTCACAGTCATAATGAAAATAATTCAAAACAACCTAAACATGTTGTTCAAATAACCAGAAACTCATAACGGACTGTGTTAGGTAATGTTTATTGTAGTAATGTGAATAACACTGAAAATCTACACGTTTCAGAAACACTTGTTGAAAACAGATCTAATAGTTATGTCATTTTTAAGTCTTATCTTACATTGAAAAATTACACTAATGAAAACAACTGAATAAAAAATACCGATTTTTTTTTTTAAAAAAAGAGTTCTTGCAAGCAATAATGTCTATGGTTAAATGTCAAAACACACATATAAACTATTAGATTGTATCAATCTAATCATTCTGTCTTCCATTTCTTTTCTTTGCCTTAGAATGGCAAAGGAAGTACAAAGTCAATTTTGAATGTCCATGTAACATTAACTGTGCCTTTCTTCGGCATTTACCACAAGCAAAGTAAATTGAGTATTCTTTTGCCAAACTCTGGCCAGCCAAACACAAGCAGTAAGGTATCTTCAGTGAAAATTTTACCTTTTAGCTTGAAGTTTGTCCAGCAATTCTCATTCTTCTTTATATTCCAAACACCTCTTTCAAACAACTAAAATAAAGCGATTGTTGAACACACTGGGTAGTTATTCTAAACTCTGCTTCACAATATCTTAAATTACCCACTTAGAAATACAATTATCAATACAAATCCCACTGTAATTGTTTCACTGTTTCCTTGCCACGTGGCACGGTGCCACATTATGTATTTTTTGCATTCTGCCATACTCAATGTCTTACTTAGAAACAGCTTTGAAAATTGGCTCATGGCCTATTTGCAACTGATACTATATCGCTTAAATACCTTTCCAACAAAGTTATACTAACTTCAAAATACTCTGGGATCAGCCATTAAAATGTTTTTGTTTCGGTTACAACACTAATGAACACCAAATGTTAGAATTTGTTTTAACGATCTAATATATCAAGGCTTTTCTTAAAAGGAAAGGCTGGATCAGCTATCCATTATATAATGAAAGGCAGATTAGTTAGTACTGATATAAATAATACTTGAAAGATTTAATACTTAAGTGTAGAATCAAGCATTAAAAAGTTAAATTCAGAAAGTCTGCTCAATTAGCCATAATATTTTTTTCCTATAAAAATACCAAACTCCTGTGCTCCCTTCGGCAGCACATTTACCAAACTCCTGATTTCTAAGCTACATTTAAAGCCTCCTTCCCTCCATTCCTTGAAAAGCCAGTTAACCTTCGCTTTGATTTCCCCATTTCTACAAAATGGGTGATACTACACTATGCTTTACTATACTTTCTTGTACCACAAAGGAATATAAAGTATCAAAGGAAGTAAAAAGGATTTGGAGGAAACCTCAACACATCACGTCTATTAAAGCCTGGTAAGAACACTGGTTTGACAAGATTTTAGGGAACAAATGTGTAAATGCTACTTTAAAAATACAAAAATAAAGAGTAGAGAATGGGCTATTCTAGATATATTCTTGAAATGAATGCTTAGCATGTGAAAAGATAGCACTTGAAGAGCTACTGCAATTCCCTGGGCTTCTTTCCTAGCCCTGACACCACACCTCAGCAGGGGTGTGATACACCAATATTTTCGGCAGAAACCATGACAGTGACACCATTTATCTGCTTTTGCTGCTGCTTTGGCTCCTTTTGATGATGGCTCTTCTGTGAAGTGGCACCTGCTTTGGACCTTCCCAACATCTAATTATCTTAGTTGCTGCAGCCACCACTATTAACCTCATCCTTCTTTTCCAGCATCTTTTCATTTTTCTCTTTGTCATTTTTTGATTGCAATTTCCGATTTAACACTTCTTGACCTTCAGTCTGGACTTTTATAGAACTCAACAAGCAGATGCCTTCCCTTTTGGTTTATTAATTATTAATCACTCCTTTTAGCTGTAATGGTTGAGTCTTTGGTTCTTGTTTTTTTACCAGTGCTCAAAAGAGATTTTCTTCTTTCCTTCTGCAATCATTAGACAAGATCTCTCCTCTGCCTTATTTCCATGTTTTATTCTAATCTCAGTTGGGATATGGATCGCTAAATAAGGTTTTACAAGATATACCATATTAAGAATTTGAAATAGATTAATCTATAAAGAAATGGTTTGGCAAGCAAATAGCACAAGTAAGATTCATGTAATAAAAGCTAAAACTTTTGAAAGAAACATTTTAAAATAATCTCAGTATTTCAGAAGTACCTATATATCTGCACCTGAACTAAGTACAAGTTACTGTTATTTATTCTTTAAAGAACTTCCACCCAGATTCTTCCACTTGGGAATACTCTGTTAGTATAATTTTAGATGAAATGTTTACAGTGATAAAATTACATTTCTTTAAAAATCACTCTGTATTTTTTTACACTATTTTGGATTCACATAGATTCCCCAATTAGTTGAAATTAATGAAGTTTATCATTCTATCAAGTAGAGAGATTAAAAGTCTTTGAAAGTAACATGTCAATAAATACACGCTACTATAGTGTAATAAATTCAGGGAAGGCACACTGCACCTTAAGTTTCTAACAATTTCTAACATTTATTAAATATATCAATTTATTAACTATAAATGAAATAATAATGGTAGATTTTTGATGGGTCAGTACTTTGAAACCTCATTAAAATAATATACTGTTATACTTTTATACTGGATAGCATTATTTTCCAAAGAGAAGTCTGTGGCGCACAAAGGGCATCAGACATCTAACTGATATTAACGGGAAAAAAGGTTCTGAGTTAAAATAAATGCAGGAAATGTTGAGCTAAGCAAACAAAGCTAACAAAGTTTTTATTACTATAGGACTTCTTTGTATCATTAATATGTTAATGTATCCTGTAACTCCTCCACGCCTGTGTGGTGACACATGGATCTGTGTATGTTGGGAGCAGTATTTATGCAATTGTTCCTCAGTTTATGATTACAAAACCATATTCTAGCAGATCATCTCCCAAAACTAGATCCCACAGAACATACTTTGGAAAATACTATACAGAAAATGGTCACTATTAGTTGTTGTTTTTAATTTTTAACATAAAGCAATTTCTGACAGATACTACATTTGTAAGAGTACTAGTTAGGGGAAAGAGAGAAGGCATAAAGGTTAAAAAAAAGAAATGTAGTTATTATTCCTCTCTAAAACAGTTACACCTGAAAAGACAAATAGTGCTCTGTCCATATTTAAACCTTCTGCTGTAGCTATATTTGAATATAACAGATAATTCCTTTTTTAAAAAATGACAGGTTTTGTTAAATAGATACCACAGTGAATTCAGACTTTTTTTTTTTTTTTTAAATGCAGGCTATTTGGGGACTTTAAACAACCGAAATACTAAGAAATATCCCCAAAGGCTTTAAAGATGGGTTGCAATAACCATAAATAAAATGTGAATTGAGTATCTTGATTTGTGAAATATCAAACTCAAACTCATCTAGAGCTTGAATCTTCAGAACTCCTTCCTAGATCACAGAACTGGGCAAGGAACAGATACACTCCAGTTCACAGTTACCAAGACAATTAGCAGACCAAGGGCGTTACAAGGTACAAAATTTGTTTGGTATCTAGCACAGATGTCGAAAATAATAGCTAGATGTCTAAAAAATCTAATACTTCTGATCCCATGCCTCCCATTTCTTCTCTGACACTTCAAAAGATGTTTCAGGCAGAAAGAACATTTTACCAATACAACAGAAAGTTAAAGCACCCCAATAGTCACACACAAACACACCATTACATTTTGAAATAATGCCCATTTACCACTATCAATATTTTATTAATATACATATTACTAGGCGTATTTTAAATATGTTTATAAAAAACATAACTGTAAAAATAACACAGCATACTCGTTAAATAAGCTTGATGATAAGTACAGTGAATACTACTGTTAGAAAATTTCTATTTTAACAAAATTTACTATAAATTATAAGATAAGCTCACTAGTATGGGCAGTCTTCCAGGGAGATGGAAATAATTTTTAGAGCTGCTATCTGTTAAAAATAGGAGTCTGCTTAGTGTGGTGGTTAAAAACAGACTCCGGTTCAAATCCCAGCTGAGACACTTACTAGCTGGAAAACTTTGAGCAAGTTACCTGTCTTGTCTGTGCCTCAGTTTTCCCATGTAAAGGGAATGATAACATTAATAATAATAACCGCCTCATAGGTTTTTATGAGTTTTACATGACTTACGGAGAACAGTACAAGGCACAAAGTAAACACTATATATATACATTTTTGTTAAATATACTTTTATTTAGTTGTTGGAATCTATTACAAAAGAAAATTACTTTAAAAAAAGCTAAGTAAGCTTTCATTTTTATTTATTTCCTTACTGAAAGCTAGACTGGCTTTATTAAAATGAGACAAAGTAGACTTCAGAATAAGGAACATTGCCAGGGGTAAAGAGGAACACTACATAACGATAAAGGGGTTGATTCATCAAAAAGACGTAACAATCCTAAATATGTATCACATGAAAAAAGAGATTCAAAATATATGAAGCAAAACTGGATAGAATTGAAAAAAGAAATAGGCAAATTCACATTTCTACTTGGTGACTTCAATATTTCTTTTACAATAATTGATAGGATAAGCAGACATAGAATCAATAAGGTTGTTGAAGATCTGTCAACACTGTCGCCAAATTTATTTGATTGACATTTATGGAACTCAAAAGGAAGGAGTCAAACATCTCGGCAAAACAAATGAAACATATTCATACAAGAAAGATTTACAGATGAAAATGATATTTATCCCAATTCACAAAGGAGTACATATTCATTAGTCATTCAAACACTTATTAATAGCTTCTTATTTGCCTAGCACTGGGCTAAGTGTTAGAGTTACAAAGATAAATAAGATAAAATCTGTGACCCAAGATTAATCAGGTACTCTGCTCACTCTTGCATTTATTAAGAATTTAAAGAAAATGTGATATAGTATATAAATGGTATAACTATGCACAGTAATGTGGTTTTGTTGCACAGTAATGTGGTTTTGTTGCTGTCATCACTTTTTAAAGAACCCTTCTAAACATACTGCAAATAAAAGCTGAAGGCTGGTGATACGGACGGACAAGCATATCCAAACACATTTTTCTTCTCACTCTCCTCTTAGAACCCAGCACTGATTAAAGAATGTTGGAAATGAAAGCCTAGCTCTGGTGGCTAAACTTAAAAGAAACTAATACTGTTTTCTGTTATCAAATAATTTTGATCACTCTGAGAAAAGTGAACAGGAATAATTTGAAGCACGCAATTTGCCTCTTTTCTCTGAAGCAAACTTATGGTTGCTCTTACATCTTCAAATTTTTGTTGTGGGTAGGCTATACTTTTTCAACCTGCATCTTAGCATTTTGATATAGGTATCTTCTTTCTAACCTGGCCTTATATCTACTTAGACTTATACTCTCTAGATTAGATTATTTATATCGAAGACACCATGCACCCAAAACTAATGGATACAAATAAATGGTCAAATGGCATTTAAAAGAAAACTTTTATACAGAAAATTTTTTAAGCTTCAAGTCTATAATCCTTTTAAGAGCAGACAATAATTACCAAAATAATTCTCTCCCTCTGCACTGCCTTAGCAGTTTGAATCAGTAACATATTCCCAAATATTTAGGAAAAGTCTCTCAAACTTCTAGACTTCTCTACTTCTTGCTAGACTATTCCATTGGACAAAATTAGTTGTATGTGTTTATCTTTAAATTGCTTTAAAAAAATTTTTAATTGTGGTAAAATATACATATAAAATTTACCACCTTAACCATTTTTAAGTGTATTGTTCAGTATTGTTAAGTACATTCACACTGTGTACAATCAATGTCCAGAACTTTTCATCCCGTAAAACTGATCCTCTACACTCATTAAACAGTAACTCTCCATTTTCTCCTTCCTCCAGCCCCCTTTCTATCTCCATGAATTTGACTATTCTAGCTACCTCATATGAGTGGAATCATATACTATTTGCCTTTTTGTGACTGGCTTATTTCACTTAGCATAATGTCTTCAAGGTTTATCTGCGTTGTAACATGGGTCACAATTTCCTTCCTTCTTAAGGCTGAATAATATTCCATTGTATGTATATACCACATTTTGTTTAACCAGTCACCCACTGATGGACACTTGGGTTGCTTCTTTTCTCTATCATGAATAATGTTGCTATGAACGTGAGTGTAAATTAAATGATTCATCAAAAGTTCATATTACCAAATTATTCAATGATGCACATGAAAGGTAAGAAAAATACAGAAAGTCAAGGAAAATAAATTCAACACTTGGCTTTCTAATAAAGGGTGTTAATTTCCATTCAGTGAAATGGTAAACAGAAAATGGCAAAAAGTCCATTTACTTATTTGAATTGTCACTAAGTTCTCTTTCTTTCATAACTAGTTTTAAACGTCTACTAGGTCAATTGAACAATATTTAATTCTGATATCTAAAAATACATATCAAGAATTTATCATGCAGGAATCTCCAGAAATATTTTTCCGTGGCAAATACTCTTATAATTTTATGGGAAAGCTTAAAATGATGCCTGATTTCTTTTCCTGAAACATCCTTACAAGCTCATTGACTGACTGACATATTTTTTTTCAAGCTCTATATTTCAAAGAGAAAACATAATACACTTTTTTCTGACAAGCATTTAATCACATAATCATTGAAAGCTATCTAAAGGTTTAAAATATCAAGAATGAGGAACTATTATTCTTTTGAATAATAGTAAGTAAAAGCTCTTCTATTTAGACAAAGGTACTCATGAAGTGAACATAATACACATATGCACATATGTCAGAGTACTTTCTTCATCTCCCGTTAATAATATGTTATTATGTGTTCAATAATCCTAAAACCTTGAATTATATGTTACAACATTCAATTTTCATACCAAAGTGGCATTATTGTGTAGCATTAGCTATGCTACCTTACAGTCTCATTCTAAGAGCACTGGTCCAAAGCAAATGCATTGTGGGCTTGGTCCTCACAGCCACTAAAAATCCCTTCCTTTAAGAGGTTTCCAGATTGTTTACTCTGCTGCCACTGGAAAATACGTGGTAACTACATGTACTATATGGAAAGAGGTCCAAAATTCATTGTTTCATTAAAAAGTCAAATTGCAAGACAATTCTGAAAAGACACAAGAAAATATTAACAGTAGTTTCTTGGAGTCAGACTGGAAAAGTGGGTAGAAAAAAGGACTTATTTTCATTTAACATACCACAGAGGATTTTTAAGGCAGTAAAACTATTCTGTATGAAACTGTAATGCTGTACACATGACATTATGCATTTGTCAAAACTCATAGACTTGTACAACACAATAAGTGAATCTTAATGTGAACTATGGACTTTAGTTAATAATAATGTAACAACATTAGCTCATCAATTGTAACTAACATATACACTAATACAACATGTTAGCAATAGGAGAAACTGGTGGAGGTGGGAATAGAATATGGGAATTCTCTTAACTTTCACTCAATTTTTCTGTAAACCTAAAAACTGCTCTAAAAAATAAGTATACTAAATAAAAAAGAAATCTGTACTGTTTAGGGTTTTTTTGTTGTTTTGTACTGTTTAGTTTTAAATGACAAGTTCATGCATGCTATGAAAAACAAATTTTAAAACTGCTAAGAACTAAATATTTTAATCACATGGCTTTCTATTCAGTATTAGATATTTTGCTATTTGAAGTAGGTTAGCATCCAGAATATAAAAATGTACAGTATATATGAACTAAGAGAAAATAATTACCCTGTACAGGTGGGTCCTGCTTTATAGTACTATCTGTACACTATATACTATATGAGAAGTATCTATACTCTGGACCATTGTTTCTCACCACTTTTTTCATTATCATCTCCCTATGATGCCTTTTTAGACATTTTCCCCCAAACCATGCTCACCCATGAAATTTTAATGCCACCAAAATACTCACCATTCTTTTGTATTATTATGAATATCACCCCCACACACAGACTATATCATTAATTTCCTGTTTCTGTATCTTACAGGCAAAAAAGATGTACTCAACTCTAATCAGCCCCTTTAAAATTTTAACTGTGGTACTCCAAATTGCACATAATAAGGTTCAGAGAACAGGTACTAAAAGTTTGGATAAATACTCTCAAACCACTCATCAATGATTCTATTCTAAAACCTAACGTATCTAACACATGTATGAATTATCCCAGGAGAGGAAAAAAGGAGAACATGTCAATCATTACAACTTTTTGATGTTTTAGCACATTTAGGGTTCATATAGCCTAGAAAATTAGGCTAAAAGAAAGAGCATAAGTGAAGCCCCTACCAGCCTTTATGTTTTCTAATGAAATACTTCCTTATCAAAAAATTTTTATAGGCAGTAAAAAAGGAGAGGCACAGGAATGCATTCCAACATTCCAGAGAAGGGGTTTCCTTAAGAAAATATTATTAAATATTAGAACATGTACAAGTGTGCCAGGAAACTGACTGATTATATCCAGGAGTATTGAGGAAAAGTTGAGATTGTGTAACTTGTACTCAGCAGGGAAGGGAGGAAGGGGAGAGGGCCTTCTTGGCAAATGCACGCTAAGGGGCTGCAAGGTACAGATTCTAAGCGGAGCCAGTAAAAACAGGACCATGTTCTCCTGCACCCAGCACCTCTGAAAAGTATGCTTCTAATAGATACAGACCTCCACCTCTGGGCTTATCTTCCTCAAAGGAGCCAAAGGCTATCTGAATTAAGGGAAAGAAACTAGATTAGAGCATGCCCTTCCCTGCCTTCATCCTTAAAGGTATCAATAAATCAGGCTTTACCTTTGGGATTTCACATATACACAGTGCAATTTTTAATGCACAGCCACTTAAAAATAACTTCTTTCCACTTATCTGCTGATGTTTAAAATTTCTTTAAGAAGATAATTACTTTCCTATGATAATTATGGATAAAAAAGCATTTAAAATGAAAATTAAAAATTTAAAGAAGAAAAGGAAGAAATATATCAATAGGTTTAACAGTGTTTTCCCCTTTGTTTATAATGAAAGTGTTATTTCTGCTATGGAAAAAAATTTAGAATAAAATTTTTTAAATTGGCTTGATTAAGCATTATCTTTCAAATTTTCTTCCTAAAATACAATTAATCTACAATTGTAAATAAGTCATATCAATTCACCAGTCTATCAAAATTGAAAAGACAAGGCCAGTGGTCTTGAAAGGAGATAATCACTAAGTAGAAACAGCACAGGAATGGAAAGAAAGACCAACTTCACCAAGACAAGTAAAAATGACTGTTACCAATGTCCAATGAGAGAACCAGCATAGCATAGTGTGTTAAGGGTGTGAGCTCTGGTACTAGAATGTATGGGTTCAAATCCCAGTGCTGGCTCTTCATAGTTGTAAACTTAGGGTACCTAAGGGAGGTATCTTAACTTCTCAAAGCTTTAGCTGCTTTATCTGGAAAATGAGGATACTAGAAGTCACTATCACATAAGTTGTTTTTAAGTTCAAATGATACAATGCCTTTAGCACAGAGGTTGGCACATTATAAACACTCGATAAATGTTACCCTAAAAAAAAGACACTATTAGTATGCGGCGATAAATTTGAACATACAGCTCTTTGGGCACACTGTTAAGTAGCAACACTCCTACTGAGCTGTAGGGCACTAAACTACGGAGTTCCATTGGTTTTCATGAAGATATCATTTCAATCATGACCAATGCATTACACAGAAGCTTTGTAAGGGTTAACATTAATATTACAGACTATAAAGGAATAATCAGGCAACAGCCATCTAGAAATGCATGAACACTGAAGCTGGCGCAGATGTGAATCTGAATGTTATTCAACCTCTGAGCTTCATTTTTCTTTTCTTAAAATGAAGATAATACCACTTATCTGACAAAGTTGTTAGAATAACAGAGAATAATTCATGTGACATGCTTAGCACAGTGTCCAGCACATTATAAGCAACCAATAAATGATACTAAGATAACAACTATGATGATAATAGGCACTTTTCTTCTCTTATAATCAGATAACAAGAGAAGAAATGGAATGAGACTATTCTATTTCTTTAAAAAAAAAATACCTGGGCTGTTTCTTTTTTTTAAAAAAAAAAAGTCAGAACCACTACCCATTATTACTTGGAATGCAGTTCTTTCTGAGAGCAGGCTGAAATATATACAATATCTCATTCCTATTCTTCCACAAAGTCAATTTGAATGGATAAGTGAATGAATGAATCAATGAATAAATTAAGTAAATAAATAAATCACCAAAATGACTTCATCAATTACTGATTAATTCATACTGATTAATTCATTAATTAATACTGAGACTGCTGAAATATAGCCACTTTGGTGACATACTATGGTTGCTACCCATAACTAGAAACTCCTCACCAAGCCACAGCTGATGGAGCAGTAGTGGCATAAAGTAGAGATGGTATTAGAAGAGTTTCAGCTTTGTTCTGCAATGTTCTAACTCTCTCTTATTATAAGAAAGAGAATTATTACTAGGATTAATATATAGTGGAATAAAAAGATATTAGCTTTAAGTGAAAGAAGCCAGTCACAAGAGGTCTCATATTGTATGATTCCATTTATATGAAACGTCCAGAACAGGCAAACCCATAAAGACAGAAAGTGGACTAGTGCTTGCCTAGTGGTGAGGCAGGGAAGGAAGGGCAAGGAGCAGAATGAGGAATGACTGCTAGTGTGTACGGGGTTTCCTTTGGGAGTGTTAAATTTTTTCCAAAATTAGATGTGATGGTTACACAACCAAATGCGAATAAACAAAAAACCACTGAACTGTATGATCATGTTTTCTGACTTTTCTTTTTCAGGAATGTCAGTAGTTAAAGCTCCAGGACTTGGTTCTGTAAAAAGTATTTTTTTTTAAAATAAGCTGGCAATGTGACACACTATTACAAAACTTGCTAAAAAAAGAAATTGTATCACCATCACCAAAAAGTAGTATCTACTCCTTAAAGTAATAAATCAATAATGCCTAGGTTTATCTCAAAATCATGATCTCTCATTTCAGTGACATGATTAATGATTTACACACCTTGAAAATGAAACTTCTGCTAAGATGAGGACTGAATGACTCAAAGAAATCATATCCAAACTTATTACCTACTAAGAAAAAAAGAGTCCACATAAGAATGTATGTTCTACACGCTTGGGCTAGCTTTTATTTGTGGCTGTACTGCACACTAAGATACTTGAAACCCTTCTGCAGTGGACACTATGGTTCACTGCTCAGGTCTTGTGCCTAAAGACTCCATCCCCCAGTTGCCAAGAATGTTAGCTACTGTTGGCTCACAGCCAAGAGTCACACCAGGAATTGCCCTCACCCAAAGCACCCCATCACTAGGGGGAGGTGGAGTACTATTAGCCCCTGGTAGGGGGTAGTACAGTTGTTAAAACTTTCACAACTAGTGATCTGGGATGAAACACCAGTAAAAGGGGAATGCACTGATGGATATCACATCTCAGGCTTTGAGAAGTTAGGGGAAAGCAGTAATTATAAGAACTATGCAATCAGATGGCTCTTGTTGGGGGCTACTGGTGCAATGTGCAACTGACTGATTAATCACCAATGGATGGTACAGTACAAAAGTCAAAGGACGTCCTCGGCAGCATATAAAGAGCCTCTCATCTCCAACAACAACAACAAAAACAAAAAACTGAAGCTTGGGCCCAGGACTGAACACAAGGGTAGCTGAGCTCCAGGCTGAATTTTCAATCCCCTCAAATCAGCTACACCAAGGTCAGCGTTCTGATTAGGAAGGCATGGAACCCTAAGACTTAGCATGAGGACATTTGGGTGATGTGCTTGAAAATCGTGAATCTCCAGATTTCCAGGAACTATCTGATCCTGAGGAATTAGCATTTCCCTTGCCTGAAGATGATGCAGAGGTTTCTACCTTACAAGATAACCTATGTCCTCCAGGATCAACCTCTACTTCCCCTCCGGGCCTCTAAACCAATCACAAATAACATGCTTGGGAAGGGCTGAATGTGCTGAGGAAGAAAGGGACTATATGCTGAAGGAGCTGCAGGACTGACTTAGCCAACATGTACCCTCAGCAGCTGGAAAAGTACATGTAGGGCTGGATCCTGAAGACGCTGGATCAAGGGAGATGGAATATAAAGTTGGATAAAGGAGAGCTATCTAGGTATCCTCCCATGATACAAGATTTAACACCTTGACAATGACCCTGGAAAAGATACCACCCCACAGCTAAGATGGCTCTTAAAAGCTTGGAATAAGTGAAGGTCCACAATAAGTGATGGAAAAATGCCAGAACTACTGCGGCAGACAGTAAAGTAAAGCAATGAAAGGTTCAGAGAAGTCGGGATCCCAGAGAGCATATACCAGGTATGGCTGAAAAAGCTGCCTGCCAACCATACTCCACAGGAGGGTCCAGAGGTCATTACATTCCCCAAAGCAGTAAGGAATGCACTGCTGAGAAGGGCACCAGTATTGCTCAGCTCAGTGGTAGCTGTCCTCGTTAGGCCAGTTTGACCAGAGGAAATACTGTTAGAGGGCAGGATTCCCTGAGGTACAAAGACCTGGCCCCATGCCTGGATTTGGGATGTCTATGAAGGTTGATCCCAGGTCCAGAGCTCCCCACAGAATTGAAGTCTTAGTTGCAACTGCACTACGAGTTAGCTTCTCCCTCTGCTCAATCCTGCTTCACAATCCTTCACTTCCCTACTGGTGTTGCTGCCAAGAGAATCACCTCAAAAATCTCCTGCATGCGAAACTCTGCCTCAAATCTCTATTCCCTGGAGAACCAGACCTAAAACAATCTTAAACATCTCACAAATGCTGGATGAAATAGAACAAACATTCCCTTAAATACATAGAAGGAAATTAAGTACTGAGAGGCCAAAACTTAGACAGGAACTGAAAACTGGAGCAGTACGCATGAATTGATTGTGGTTGCTGTGGGGAGATACGCTAGTTTCTATAATCAAGAGGCTTGAATTTTAACACCTAACAAGCAGCTGGAGATGAGGCCTTAACCTTGAGAGACACAGAGTTAGAATAAAACCCCTCATAAAACCAAGTTACCCAGCAAAGAAGCTTAACCATCTTGGCCAGGGTTCTAAACAGACAAAAAAAAAAGTCTACACTGAGAACGTGAACTGTGGGCCAGCCTTTACAGAGGTTTGAAGTTCAAATTCATACTGCCTGCATAGTTCAAGAAATCCGAGGCTTTGAAACTTATAAAAAAGACTGACTGCAGGCCAATACTACCCCTGGATACCTAGCAAAAACAAATATAAAACTACTTTGGACCTACAGAATTCCGAAAAATAAAGCCTCACTAAAGATGAGCTTATTAATCCAAATTTACAAAGCACATGAAGAAATAACCCACCATGAGGGAAACAGAAGACACAAAAAACAACAGAATTAGACAATAAAAGCTTCAGTTAATACTACAGAGAGCACTTACAACGTATGCTTAAAATTATTTAAAAACATAAAAGACATTATAAAACATATCAAAAAGGCCAGACAGATTTTGGAGGGAACATAGAGTTTTATAAGCACTGAAAAAAAAAGAAAATATACATTGGGTTAAACTGCAGATTAGACACAGCTTAAGAAATCATTAATTTAAAAAAGAAAAAGCTTAGAAAATTACTCTGAGTGCAGATGGAAAATGAAAAAATGGCATTAAGAAATACAGAGCATAGGATAGAAGATCCAGTAACATCTTACAGCAAATCAAGAAGAGAATAGAATGAAAAGCAATATTTGAAGAAATAATAGGTGAGGATTTTCCAAAAATGATGGAAGGCATTAATCATCAGATTTAGGAACCTCCAACATAACCTATCCCACTAAGACGCATTATGAAGAAACTAAAAAAACCAAAGACAAGGAGAGTATCTTAAAAGCAATCAAAAAACACTGCCTCAAGATGAAGAAACTAAATGGTATACTGCAAACTAAAATTAAACACAGTGAGACATTAAGAAGGCTCTATGCTGATATTACTGTCATTCAATAAGCACATCTGGAAAAAAGAAAGGGAGATGGGATGACACAGCATGTGAAAGAAGGAACCATAGAACACTTCTTCCTCTCAGGAGACAGACAGCTTGTCAAGCAGTAAAAATACAATTCTTTTTCTTCTCAGGCTTCATTAAGATGAGAGAAGGGAGGTAAAGAAAACTGAAAGAAGGAGGGAGGGACGGAGATGAAAAGTTCCTTTTCTTTAGAAGAGACTAAAATAGAATAGGTAGAATAAAAAAGGTAGAATTTTTTAAAAAAAAAGGTAGAATAAAAAAGTCTCTAAAGACGAAAGAATTATTGGGAGAAGAATTTGTATGAAACAAATTCTCAAGAAAAGCCTCTAGGATGAAGACAAAGATGGTTTGTTCATGGGTAAGACTAGTGAAATTTGAAAAATTATGGGAAATTAATTTATAAAAAGCATGATATAAAATATAAAAATGATTATATAGTGATCAAAGCAGGGAGATTAAAACTAAACACAGTAATGGATACTGTGGTTGCCTTCCCAATGACCATGGCCCCTACTTTGCTTTGGTAGTACTACTCCTGCCTCACACAACCTATATGTTTGGAGTGAATACAACCACCCTCACTCTAGCAATAAGGCATAAGACTCAGGTGCAAGGTGTTCAGTGTAATATCCCCCACTTCACCCTGACGTCTGGAGATGTTTTCTGGGAACTTCTGGGAAAGAACACCTCTCCTCCTCTGTATGATGTGGTATGAAATGTGACGCCTAGAACTGCTACAGCCATTTTGCAACCATGACGAAAGCCAGCCTAAAAACAAAATCAGCATGAAGATTAGAGCAGAGCTGAGAGAACTACAGAGAAACAGAGCCAGAGTCTTGATCAAATAGCACCTGAAGACTGACCTATCTCTAAACTCTCCGGTTAAGTAAATGAAAGACATCCCCTTTGTTTTAGCTAGTTAGGTTTTCTGTTATTTGCAACTAGAAACATTATCTGATATATAGGATATAAGGTTAAAGCACTATTTATCACTAAAATTTCCACTGATTTAGACTCAATACAAGTTTTAGACTAGAAATTTAAGATGTCATACAGAAATGGCTTAGAAAAAAAAATAAGAATATGCTTGACATGGGAGAGTTTTAGTAGTCGCAAGAATGCAATTTGCAAGAGCCAGGAAAACTGAGCATTCCAAACATCAGAGGTCCTGCATGTGCTAACACAATTGTGTAGAAAAGGGTAAAGATGCTGGAGCCAGAGAGAAAACAAGACATTCTTAAATGAGGTTTGCCTCTGAAGAAACCCAGAGAGCATCAAACTACTTCCTCTTACCAGTCTTTTTGTTTTTATGCTATTTTATTTAAACTTTGTTTACTATTTTTAAAAACTGAAAGATTTCTGGTTAAAAGATAATACATACATTTATCTCCACTTGCTCCCAAAACTCCACTAAAAAGACAGTAAAGGAAAAAACGTTTAAGTATTAAATACTTAGGATAAAAACAGGAGGAAATTAAAGACAAAAGAAATTAATAAAATTTTGGAAGATGGAAAGCAAAGGGGTGAATATTTTCTGACTTAGCAGAACAGATAAAATTGAAACCTAACTATCTGTAGTTAAGAGAAGGATGCCAACAAGAAAATAATTCACAATAAAGAATCTAGAAAGGCACAGAATGGAGCAGTTATGAGTGGGGCTAAAATCAGGAGGATGACAGAAAGTTCGCATAAGGAACAGCTAGACACTCCTTTCCAATTCTCCAACTAACTCTCACTCTGGCAAGAGAAAAGCACTTACTCTCTGGTAAAACTGAATCTGACAGACTTAACTTAGGGACTAAAGGCACTGAGTGTGAGGATAAGATACTGTACTGAAAACAAGGAGAGTAAATACAAGTTTACATACTAAGCAGTGAGATGAACCCCTACTCCCCAGCTCTCTTCTCCTACTCAACTGCCATAAACTGATGGCCAGCCTTTTACTGTCTACGGAGGAGACAAGGATTCCTCCTTGGGAAGACAAATCAATCGAAGAGAAAAGATTGTTAGTTTTAAGAATCAGAGATGTCTCAATAAAATGAATCTGGTCTTCAACTAACAGCCCTAGAGTGAAACCCACGCACACAGAGTTTCCACTAAGATTTTCAGCATTAATTAAACATTTGAGGAACAATTGAGAAATGATTCTATCATGAAAAAAAAGAAACCAAATCAGATAGAAAAACAAAAAAAAATTATACAGTACAAAAAGAAACCGTTTTTTAAAATCTAAAATTCAGTGAGATGAGGTGAAATTGTATCCATAAAACAAGAACAGGGGATTGCCTAAAGAAAAACTCAGAAAACAAGAAAAAGCTTCTGAAAATTTTAAATGAGAGCAGAAACTTAAAATATATATATAACAGTAAGACTGAAAATAAAGCTGAGAAAATCTCCCAGACACTAGAAAATTAGATCAAAATCCAGGAGATCCAATATTAGACTACAGAAATTCTAGAAGACAGAAAAAGGAGCAGAAGATATCATCAAAGATATAATAAAAGAAAATTTCCCATAAATTCCAAGAAAAATAAGTTATGGGGAAAAGTGAATGTAACCATAATAATCACTTTGTGGCTCAGCTATGAATGATACATAATTATAATAATGAAGACAGTGACTAACCAAAAATTGTACTAACTATTATGGGAGAAGAAAGTTGAGGGGGAGAGGGAAAGAACTGATGGTGGGAGGGTGGGTATAAAAGAGCTAAATCTTCATTTGTCTTATTAAAAAGTCAACACAGAGTGACTAAAATTGAAAAATTAAGAAATGAGATCATAAGTAACATTGAAAAATATGGAAGTAAATACCAGAAGAAACTGCTAAAAGAGAATTAAAAATAGTTGCCTCTGGGGATAACAACCCAAGGTTGAGAAGGAGTTAGCCAAGGATCAATGTTTTTCATTACACACTTTACCTCATTACTTGAGTCTTTAACATTAATTAAACTTACAAACTAACCTTCGTAAGAGACAACATTTTATAACATTAAGTAACATAAAAGAATGGAAACACTTTAATATTAAATATTTTAATCTCTCCATTCATTTTTACATTCTTTTATATCTTAAATTGTAAATTTTTCTCACACAGGTCCTCTTGCCCATTTCTTATTATTTCATTCTAGATAAAGTATATTTTTGGTTACTATTATGAATGACACCACAAAAATTTTGTTCTCTAACTGGTTGCTGCTAGTTATTTTACATCTTTTTAATTGAAAGGACCCTTGTTTTTAATTTTCTTAAACCCATTGATGATAGAAATCATTTTCATTATCTTTATATTTAGCATTGTGCCTCACCACAACAGGTAGAAAGTAAATATTTAACAAATTATAGAAAACACTGACAGAGCACTTACTATGTGTCACACACTTAGGCAATTTATAATCTCCAGTCTTCACAGCTCTTTAAGGCAGTATTTAGGCAGACTGTAACAAACTGTTAACAGCTGTAACAAAGGAAAACAAAAATACAAGGGTTTAAATAAGATAGAAGTTTATTTCTCTCTCACATAATAGTCTGAAGGTAAGTGAGCAATCTAGGGCAGGTAAACAGCTCTGCTCCAGGGAACCCAGACTAGCTAGTCGGTTGTGCCATCTTCATCAACTGGCGTCCATCTCTGGATCCAAGGCTTCTGCTTCAATTCTTGTCATTTCCCAAAGAGGACATCCAGGGCAAATGACCTTCTCTTTAAGAAGATGACCCAAAAAGTTGTCCACATCTCTTCCTTTAACATCCTAATGTCCCAAACTTAGTCACAGGGCCCCTTTAGGTGCATCTAGCTGAGAAATGCAGCTGTAGTTCAGTGGTCATGGCTGGCTAAAACTTGGGGTGGAACTGGGGATTCCATTTCTCAAAATAAGAAAAAAAAAAAAGAATGGCTCTTAGGGCATAGTTGGCAGTCTTTGTCACAGGTATGTATTATAATCTCTACTTTATAAACGTAGAAACTGAAAATCAGAACTATTTGCCTAAGGCCACATAGCTAAAAATAATTAAGCCAGGATTCAACTCCATCTTGATTCTATACTATTTCCACTAAATCATGTTAAATAACAATAGGAATGCATATATATTGTAAAATTTCTTGCTAAATGTGACAGAACTGGATTGGTTCTAACCAAATAGTCCTGGGTGTCCACAGTAGCAGCCTCTCCACCCACACTGGTATCAGCCTTTCCACCTCTGAGGGGATTAACCCCACTCTGCCTAATGAAACAGTAATGGTCTCCCCAGAGGGAGCTGCCATGTAAGACAACGCTGACTCACCTCCACCACCCCTCTTTTCTTCTAGATTTATAACTAGACTCAAGTCCTAGCAGGTCCCTAAAGGTGAGGTACAAAGTGACCCATGAGGAGGTGTGCTACATGCACTCCGAAAGAACTATTTGGGTTTTCTAATGTATGCAAGCAGAAACCCACGGAACATGTCTGGGAATGGATATTTAAGGGTGTGGGATAATAGTACAAGGAACATAAGGTTGAATCAGGCTGAATTTCTTGATATAGGCTCACTAAGCAAAGATTCTGCATCTAATGTTGCAGCTGGGGGCATTAGAAAGGGCTCTAATAGTTTGATTGGTTGGCTGAAACATCAAAAGATGGCCCACCATGAGCAAATTTAAAATACCTGACCCCTGGGTCCCCTTTGATTTAATGCACAGGGGACTCAAAGGCTTAGGGAAACTGGAAAGTTAGAGTGAATTGTCAAATAAGACCTACTCACACACAATGGGAGGGTCCAGAAGACACACCTTTCACCAATACTCTGAGAAATAAATTTGTGAGAGGAGCCCCAGCATCCTTGAAGAGCTTTCTGATTACTCTTCTCTGTAAGCCAGACCTTACACTGGGAACTGCAACCATTCAACCAGAAAACCTAAATGTAATGGGAGTAATTGGGTCCCAGGGTGGCAGGGGCCAAGTGGCAGCACTCAGCTGCCAAAGGCAAGGTGGGCATAGTTACTGTAATGACAACAGAGTCAAAGCAGCGATTAGAACAGTATGATTCATACAGACCTACGGTGTTGGCTAATCATGGTATTGCTAGAAGTGAAATAGACAGAAAGCTTACTAACTTCTTACTTGATCTGAATAAGCAAAAAAGTCTGTCAAAGGAACAAAATTCTAACTCAAATCATAAAAACAGAGTCATGGCCCCTCAATCAATTCCTAGACTTGAGCCAGTTTACAGACCCAAACCCCTTAAATGAAAGGGAGCCTGGTTCCCTTGAGAAAGGACCCCAATACACTACAAAAATGTATACTGTTAATCGTTCTCCCAGCCTTCCCAAAGGGACCTACAGCCTTTTACCAGGGTAACTATGGACGGTGGAAAAGAAAATAATGAGACCTCTCAGGGACTAATGGACACCGAACTGACACTGATTCCGGAAGACCCAAAACTACGGCCCTCCAGCAACAGTAAGGGCTTATGGAGGACAGGTTACCAATGGAGTTTTTAGCTCAGGTCCATTTCACAGAGGGCCTAGTGGGTCCCCAAACCCATCCTGTGGGTTCCCCAGTTCCAGAATGCATAATTGCATTACACATACTTAGCAGACGGCAGAATTCCCACATTGGCTCCTCCCTGACCTGTGGAGTGAAGGTTATCATGTTGGGAAAGGCGGAAGCCATTAAAGCTGCCTCTACCTAAGAAAATAGTGGATCAAAAGCAATACCACATCCCTGGTGGGACTGTAGAGATCAGGCCACCATCAAGGACTTGAAAGATGCAGGGGTTGTGATTCCCACCACTCCCTATTCAACTCTCCTATCTGGCCTGTGCAGAAGACAGATGGATCTTGGAGAATGATGGATTATGGTAAGTTTAACCAAGTGGTGACTCCAACTGCAGCAGCTGTACTAGATGTGGTTTCATTGCTTGAGTAAGTTAATACATCCCCTGGTACATGATATGCAGCTATTGATCTGGCAAATGCCTTTTTCTCCAGACTGTCCGTAAGGCCCACCAGAAGCAGTTTGCTTTCAGCTGGTAAGACCAGTGATACATCTCCACTGTCTTACCTCAAGGGTATATCAACTCTCCAGGTCATAGTTTACTTCACAGGGATCTTTACAGTTATCTTTCCCTTCCACAATATATTACACTGGTCCATTACACTGATGACCTGACACTGACTGGACTAGTGAGTGAGAAGCAGCAACTACTCTAGACTAATTGGTCAGACATTTGCATATCAGAAGGCAAGAAATAAATCCGACTAAAATTCAGGGGCCTTCTACCTCAGTGAAATTTCTAGGGGCCAGTGGTGTGAGGCATGTCAAGATATCCCTCCTGAGGTGAAAGACAGGTTGCAACATCTGGCCCCTCCCACAACCAAGAAAGAGGCACAACGTTTAGGGAGCCAGTGTGGATTCTGGAGGCAACACAGTCCTCACTGGGGTGTGTTACTCCTGCCCATTTACCAAGCGGCTGAAACAGCTGCTGGTTTGAGGGGGGAGCCCAGAACCAGAGAAGGTTTACAACAGGTTTAGGCTGCTGTGCAAACTGCTCTGCCACTTGGGGCAAATGATCCAGTAGATCCCATGGTGGCTGAAGGGTCACTGGCAGGTAGGGATGCTGTGTGAGCCTTTGCAGGTCCCCACAGTGAATCACGGAACAGGCCTTTAGGATTTTGGAGCAAGATCCTACATCATCTTCAGATAACCATTCTCCCTTTACAAGACAATTTTTGGCCTGCTACTGGGCCTTAGTAGAAACCAAATGCTTGACCATGGGCTACCAAGTTACCAAGAGACTTCAGCTGCCCATCATGAACTGAGTGTTATCTGACCCATCAAGCCCTAAAGTTGGGCATGCACAGCAACACACCATTGTCAAGGTAAGTAGAGATACACAAGGTAAGTAGAGAGTCTAGACTTCGGACTTCCATTCCAGTGCTCTTTTCACTATCCTATTTTATCTTCTAGTGAAAGTAAGGTTTGTCCTGTCACAATTACAATCATTCCCAGATGTTAAACGGTTTAAACAATAATTTTTTCTTTCAAGTGATAACAAAGCTTTAGTCCCAAGTAAATCCTAAAGTTTGGTCACACATTACTACTTCTCTACGTTTACTGAGAATTCATCAAGCAATGTTATCTTACCAACATAAAGCTAAAGAAGGAAACCTTCACTGTCACAGTAGTTTCCCTGTACTAATATTTCTAAGCTCTAGTGTGCTCACTTATGTCATTAGAATAGAAGAATTCAAGCCTGATTTTTTTTCCCAGTTGTGTTTACCTTCATGGTCACTAAAATTTCCCAGTACCAAGTTGGTGCTCAGAGAATGAAACACCATATTACTTCTATCTCAAGAGTCAAAATTATTCATACTTAACTACAAGCTCTATTTGCTTTATTTGATACTTTTTGCTACTATCCTAAATACAAAATAGAAATCCATAATGCCTGCTGAATTAAGCTAAATTTCGAAATAGATGCCAAAGTTACCTAAAAGAAGTATAAAATTTACAACTGCACACCATTTCTTTCAAGTTTATCTTCTTCCCACCCTAATAACAAAGTCCGCACTGAGATGTTTCCAAATGTATCTGACGTTTTGTTTTTAAACAAAATATATTTTAAATAGTTTGGGGGAAAAAATTTTAATGTTTGCAAGGCAACAACTTACTTACTTTGTCCACATCATCAAGCACAGTAGTGATCATTAGGGTTGGAAAATCAACTGTATTACCAAAGATGGGCAGGGGGTGGGGGAAGTAGATGACAACTCCAGTACAGAGAGAAGATGATATAACTGGTATATCTTATAGCCTGACTCCAATTTAGTTGGAGAGGACTATTAGTTATCTTTGTCAGGGATACAAATATAACCCAAGTAAAATTAAAGAATAAATGACCCTTTCAAAATTTGAAATTATCTTTTTTTCAATGAAGCTGCTTATGAGAGCTAATATATACCTTTTGAGTTACTGCAAATAATTCAACACAACTAATATGGTGTCTTGCTCTCTCACAAATCTAGGAAAGAACACAGTATATATTTAATCGAAAAATAAATATTGAAACTCCCAAGAGTGACACTCATATGAGTTAGTGCTCATATTATATTAATGGAATGTACTGCCAAATGATATACAAATAGTTAGACATTAAGCCTAGATCAAAAAATACTACCAATCACTAACTGAATCCCTGCTGTGCACCTGGCACTGTATTTGGCACTTTAAATATTTCTCCACCCCAACAACTTTGCAAGGTATTTTTCTATTTTACAGCTGATAAAAGATTCAAAAGAAACTGACTAACTTGCCAAATATCACATAGCTCACATGTAACAGAGCCAGGATATGAGTCAATAGTTCACTTTTAGGAAAACTAACCTGAAGGATATACTTAGCTTACTAAAAAGAGTCATAGGAGCATGTTTTTAAAAATATAAAGTCTTAACTATCAGTATACAAACACTGTAAACATACATAAAAATACAAAGAGGGTAGCATTTTGAAAGCATGCAGCCTGGATGACACATCAGATGTGTAAGCAAAGTCGGCACTACGTGGCTGTGACAGAATGTCTCCACAGTAAAGCCTCGTGTACCCCATTATGATCTAGGTTATCTTTCCTGGACCCAAACCAAACTCCTTTTCTGGATTCTCCACTGAACTGCTAAGCCTGTCTGTGTCTGCCTAGCTTTTACCCTAATATTTTTCTTTTCAATATGTGTGTCCTCCAGATTCCCATCTACTATCTTCCTCCTTTTTATCTGAGGCAGAGAACCTGTTGTTAACTTCCCACCTCTTTACTTTAGGGATTAGCCCACAATGAGTTAGTTAGCTTATCTATCCAGCCATAGAATAGGGTGCTATGCTCTGTTATCATTTTTTCCTAAGATGGAGAAGGAATAATCAAACTTCTGAGGAAACAGGGAAACAGAAAAAAAAATGGTAAAAGTTCTTACACTTAGAGAACACGAGATAAGCACAACTGTATAAAAATGCTGGGTACACAGTGCTGCAACAAACAAGGTCCTGCCCTCACAGAGCTCACAACTTCAAGACCTGTGCTGTAGCATTGTGGGTACTTGTGACACACTGCCTGCCTCCAAAGACTCACAATCTACCAATGACACTTCACATTTCAATAGCTCTTTAGAACTTTATAAAATCCTCTCTTAGCATCTTATTTAAGTTTCACTGCAACAACCTGAAATAGAAATAACTATCCTTCCCGTTATTAAAGAGAAAATAGATTAAGAACAACAACATGTTCTGCACATAGTGACACCGATAGTAAGAGGAGGAGCCAAGAATCAAGCCCAGGTCCTCTGGCTCCAATTCTACTTCACTAAGGGTCTCTGAGGAGGAGTCTGGTTTCTGTCAAGTGAATTTAGACCCCAATTCATAACATGAAATGAATGCCTAATACCCCAACATCATATCATAGTTTCACACGGTCATGGCAAAGCAGTGGTCTTATGAGGAAAGCGGTCAGGAACCAAAGGGACACAAATTCTAAAGACTGAGGCACAGCAGCAGGCCTGAGCCTTTCCTACTCCCTTCTCCGCAGGCCAAACCCCGTTTACCACTCTCCGTTACAAGTCTCAGTTTGAATACGCAGTTTGAATACGTAACTAAACTGTCCAACAACAGTGTTAAAGATCAAAAAGTATGACCATTATTATGGTCATAATAAGCAAGGTACAAGAGAGTAGTTGTGGGCTATCCAAACGTTAAATACTGTGAACCCAAGATCAGAGCCCATGAAGTGTCCCTGAACAAAAAAGGAGATAGTCTGGAAGGACCTACATAATACCCACACTTTTGCCACTCTAATATCTGCTGCTGTGAGGTTGTACTTGTGACTTATCTCAACTATCCATACCACTTCATTAAAGGTTTATTCTCAAAGACAGGGATCTATTCCACTTTCAGTCTGTATTGGGCTGTGGAGGCTATGATTCTGGCTGTCCAGCACGCTTTCCAAACTCACTTTTATGATTAAGAAAACAACAGCAATGACAAAACAAATAGACATCAATCCACCTTGTCTTTGTGAAAATTATTCCCCACTACATGTGGTACGGGTAGGGTTGTCAAACACAGAGCCCTCGATGTTTCCATTCCACTCCTTGAATGGGTACAAGACTGTTCGGATTAACTGTGATTCCTCTGGGGTGCTTTTCGATTTTATCTTTAACTTATTTAAATTTAAACTTAAAATTTTAATCTAATTTATCTTGTGTTTATTTTCACTTTAAATTTAACTTAAAATTAATTCAACAGTATCCAAAAGAAAGCAAAATTATATAAAACAATCCTTCATTTAAAAAATCCTCAACTGAAAAACTGCTAAGTAAAATAATAAAATTTTTGTTAGTGATGAGAAGATAGTTTTCTATATATTTTATGATCAGTAACCCAAAATGCAGGTTCTTTCTTATAAGAACTATTAAGACCTGAAACATTAGAAAATTTGATAAAATCAATGACACAGTGATTTAGCAAATTTGTCATCACAAACCAACCAAGCCCTGTCAGAGCGGGTCCAGACACCTGTGCAAAATTACTAAGCCATTGAGTAGTAAATCAGGACTCAAACGTGGAAGTTTAGGCCTTCCAGGGTCTGGGCTCTTACCCATTACCCTATTCTGTTGGTTAGTTAATGAATGGATGATCAATCATCTCACAGTTTCACAAGATTTAGAGTTTCCTCAGGATGGTACTCGGTGTCCTACATGTCCCAGCTCCAATCTTATCTTCCCTATTCCCTAAACATGTGTCCCATACACTAAACACACCTGCAATGTTCCACCTTCACCCCAGCTCCCTCTACTGGGTATTTCCTCCTCTACACCTATGCCTCTCCAAATCCTATCTTCAAATCCCAGCCCAGGTCATTATATCCATAAAGTTTTCTCTAATCTCTTTGTCCTGTGATAATCCCTCTCTCATCTGAACTACTACAACACTTACATCCATCAAGTACAGCTGTGGGGTCTTTAAAGGATAAGGGAGAAGTTATGGCTGTTTATAAATTCTATCTAGCATCAAACAGTCTATATGGGCATTTAGCATACATCTGTTAAATTTAAGATACATTTATTATCAAAAAAAAACCCACTGCCTCTGATATAATCTTCCCATTTTTTTTACCTAACTTTAATTCACAATTCCATATATGATGTGTATATATAAATGCCAAACTGTGTAATACTTAAAATTGAGTAGTAGCTTTTACCAGATAATAATGCTGAAATTCTCAATGTTGAAATAACCTAGGGAATTCCCTGGCAGTCCAGTGGTTAGGATTCTGCGCTTCCACTGCAGGGGGGAATGGGTTCGATCCCTGGTCTGGGAACAAAGATCCCGGAAGCTGAGCAACTCGGACAAAAAAAAAAAAAAAAAAGAAATAACCTAGTTTTTAAGGGAATTATCATCAGAGAAGCATTTCACTTTAGTACAATCAAAGGTCAGCGTATTAAAGACTCTACACAACAAGTATGTATACATATCCTGCAAGAGAAAGGACCCACGAACGATTTTAATACTAAACATATGTTGAAAACACTGCAGGTATCTAAATCCAAGAGGTTCATCAGTCACATGTCACCACAACAACCTTCGCAGGTTCTTCACAAACTCAGATACCATTCTTTAGGGATTAGGCTCCTTCTCCATCAACCCTAAAACAAAAGGACAGGGAGCAGATCTAAATAAATTGCAGAGGTTGCAGTCTCACAGATGCTGACTTACTGTCATCTCTAACAGACAGCCACCAATTACCATACACGCTATTAGATTTATAAAAATGTAACGGCCTAATAGCCATGGAACAAAGCTAAATCTGCTAATGGCAGGGACCATGAGGGGAAGACCAACCAAAAAGTACTACAGAAATCTTTCCATTGAAACTTGCTTTAAAGAAAGAGGAAGAAAGGAAGAAAGGAAAGGAAGGAGGGAAATAAGTTCCAATATGCATACACAAATTGTACAATCTTCCTTTCATGGCAATGGCCCAAAAAATAAAAAATGAAATCTACTTGCAAAGAGTCCTTTGAAACAGCCGCTTGACTTAATGGTCAAGTTATGTGATCTGTAAGACTTGAAGATACTCAAGTCAGTGATAAACACCAAATCACATGACCCATTGATTAAATCACTTTTCCCATTGAGGAAAATGCACGGAAATATCTGTCTGGAGTTTATACTGGCTGTGCAAATGAATGTACTTAGTCATTACTCAACATCACCACTCAAAGCAAGCAACTGTTTCCCTTTGAATGCTCATCTTTTCTATTAGCACTAACAAAGTCACTGCCAAAAACACTAAATTAACACCGCCCACTACAGAAATAAACATTAATCTTAACCCATTAAAAAAATATGGGTTAAGCATCTTTTCAATTAAAATATTATTTTTACAGTGTTTATCTAGTGAGCAAAGGAAAACACATACATCTTAAATAGATAATCATATCACAAGTTTATACGAAAGACAAGAATATAGAAAACACTGCTCTAAAGTTATTTTCTACTTCTAGATGTCCTCCTAATATTTATTGCTAAATAAGGAGAACAAGTAAAAAATAGTACAGGCACTATTTTTCACAATGCATGATTTTCTCACTTGAAGATCAATTAAAACACACATGAGAAAAATTTCTCCTGTATAAATATTTTATAAAAAAGGAAAAACTATTTTTGAGCCTAAAATGTATAAAGAGAGCTGATAAAGTATGGTTATCATCTCTTTGAAGATTACTGAGGCCCTTGAAGAAGTCCACAGAACAAACTCTGCAAAATTCCAATACAAAAAAGTTTTTACATGTTCATTGTAATTTCAGACTAATGTTATAAATCTTCTTAGAGTATATGCTCCTACCTGAGCTTTACAAGTGGCAATCCATGCTCGTATCAAGTAATCCTTAGTTCATGTTTATCTCAGAATAAGATGCAAAAGAAAACAATACTTAATGTCCCATTAAAAGATTTGTTTTCAGATTTTTTTTTTCTTCCTCCAGAGGACAGTCAATATAAGCCTCCAGTAAAGGGAGTTTTTTTAAAGTTTTTTGGAAAGTGGTTTGGTGGAAACCATTTGGTCTTGTAGCAGAGGAACCCCTCCAAGTTCTCAGCTAGGTCGCCAAAACAAAAGATAGATTAACAAGAAAAAAGCATACAAATTTACTTAATATAAATTTTATGTGACACAGCAAACTTCATAAGGAAATAAAGACCAAAGAAATGGTTAAGTCTGAGCGTTTTTATACTAGGTTTGATGAAGAGTAGAGAGTCACGGAAAAATATGATAGGACAAAGAGGAGTATGAGCTAAGAGTAGTAAACAGGGAAACTTAGCAAGGCCAGTTTGTTCAAATTCTTCTCAATGTCCATCCATCTAACCCTTTTCCTTTGGGCATAGGTACGGCATCGCTCACATGAGGGTCTTATGGCATGCTTCAGGGTCAGAAAGTCCTGCACCTGCATTTCTCAAATTCCTTCACCTTAAATTAGTCAACATGCCAAGGTGCCATATTTTGGAGTAGCATGTCCTAAACCCTGTCATTCTCCATATGAAACTTCCCCAAGAAGTTTCATAGTCCAGAAACTGAGTTGGCAGAATGTCCCATAACCCGCTGAATCAACCTCAGTCCTGGAAATTGGTCAGTCCATTCAAACAGTTGTGTCTCATTTCAGGAGGTGGTGGTATAGGTAGGAGTATATGGTGTGAGTAATCAAGCATTTAATAAGGGGCATTTCTACGGAAACAAAAAAAAAACCACAAAGGTTGATGGTTAGAACAAACATAAACTCAGTTTTTGAGTCCAGAAGGCAGTCAGTTAAGACTTCTAGATGTTGGGCTTAAAGCATCTTTAGGTGATACAGTGAGGACAGGCAGTAGCAATCTGATGGATTTTCCTGGTTTGCAGTTTAAAATGTCTCTGGTGAGGTCATCAGGTGTTCCATGAACTTTCTGAGTGGCCCACACAGCAACAGGCATGAAGGTTGCCCATATATGATCTGTTGTAGTGAGTTCTCTGAAGTTTAAATCAAGTCAGCCAGCCTCAGCTTCCAGGCTTCAGGAAAGGACAGTTTTAGTTCTCAGTGATTCCAAGTCAGAAGGGTGGGAGAAAAACTGGAAATGTTAATTTAGAGAGTTGTAGCCAAATACTGGAGGAAACTAGAAGAATTCAGGATCCAGTCACATTAACAGGTAGATAAAACCTTAAAGACAATGAACAGGACTAGAACTTCAGACCCATAAGGGTGTGCTATAGCTTCCTACTGAAACATTATTTTTCTCTCTATAGTCACCCCCATTTCTAGCAAAGATAATAAATGACTAATTTGTTTGCAAAATAAGCCGTCTTGTTCAATTTGGCCTGATATTTACATAAGTGCAGCAAGAATAGTGATTGACCATATAGACCTTTTTTAAGTTTGCTTGGCCAGACCTTTAAATAAGGAATCTCAAATTAGACTTTTAAAAGCCTCTCAAGGCTGGGTACCCAAGCCAGAAACTTGCCACCAGACTTTGCCTTCAATACATATAGACTTGGCTGAATGTCTCTCTTCTTGATTTCCCAAAATATTTTAAGGTACTTGCGTCTCCCTGGAAGTGACCTTCCTCACTTACCTATAATGCTGAGTACCCTGTAAACCAGGTACCAGGCCAGGTTTTTTGGGGGTTTTGGGTTTTTTTCCAAGAGGGTTTATAAGCATTAGCTCCATAAAGACCACCTTAGTTCCTTAAATCTGTCTGGTCACATATAATTTTATATATCATTCTCCAATATAACATTCCAGTTAAAGCCTTGGTAATACAACCAGTGTTTTTATTATGTCCTATTACAAGGAAAACAGATTCTTATTGGACTTATGCAAATAACTATAATGCCATGAAAATAAAAATATTCAATAAGAGTTTCTGAATTCTGGAAGGATCAGGTAGGGAGAAAAGTAATCATTTCATCTTTGTTCACAAAGGTATACTTTACCAAATTTCTGTAACTTATAGATAGCTTAAAAGAGAAAAACAAAACATTAAAGAAGCAGCAATGTTTCAAACAAAAGTCATTAAAAAAATTACAATTATTCCCATGAATTCATTCAATCTCATGTAATTAATACTTGTTCTGTTTGATCTTGAGTTAGCAGTTTTATGAATCCATGAACTTCTTCATTACTTCAGAAAATTCTTACTCAGTCCATTGGCCTGGTCTCAAAGTTATTCAAGTGATGGCATCATGGAGCTGTCTCCCTTGTAGCTGACTGTAAACACTTTCAGGGAAGAATCAGGAGTGAAACACACCTGTCTGTGAATGACAAAAGACTTTGAAATGGCCATGGTTAAAGATCTGATGAGATGTCATTATAATGTAATTGACAAGGAAATTTGTTTATTTCAGTGACATACAATGTTTTAACACAACAACCAGAATTTTGACTGATAACATAATGCTGAACATCAAGTATTGACAATTCTATCAACTTCATACCATTTCTGAAATACTTATATTAATAACATGTCCCCATACAAATAAAACCTAAAGAAGATTTATCATCACTTTGACAATGCTTCCCATGCAGTTTAATATATCAAATAAACCTAATTAGTTTAACATTTCTCTTTTACAAGGTGGGAGACAAATATTTTGAGATTTTCTGAGGACCCTCTGGGAAACCCCAAAGTTAGTTTAAGTAAAAAAAAGACTTTATTTAGAATTTGATTTAGGGAAGTTTGTCAAAAATGTCAAAATGTTTGAGCAGTTGATTAAATAGGATCACAGATGATTATAAAATAATACTTAATTGTCTACTTAACCAAAGTGGCAAAAAATCTTAAAGGCAGATTATAGAAGATTATACAGGTGTTTACAAACCCTTAGCTTGTTTAATCTTAAGTAATCAAAGATCTGGTAAAGACAACTGTGAAGTACAGGAAATCATTCTGATAAGACACAAAATTTGGTTCTGCAAACAGATTACTTGAAAGATAAGGAAAAACCTTTTTACAATTTCTTAATAAGAGAAACCAATAATCCAAGAAAACTTTGTCATTCTAGTTACACACAGTATACTTTTGATATTAAGGCTCATCTTTTTTTTCTTTAACTTATAAATAAATCTATTCAATCTTAGAAGCTTGACCACACATACAATTCCTTTTCCTCAAACCTTTTACATCCCCCCCTTTTTTCTATATACACTCTGTTTTTGTCCCACACTTTTCCTCTTTCTCACTGTGGAACAGCCAGTCGTTCTATTTTAGGATAAAATTACTTTCTTTTTCCCTTAACAAAAACACATTCTTCATACTGTGTATACTTTTCCTTATCAGAAACACATCCTATTTTCCTTGTATACTTTGGATACAGAGGTTTTTTTTCTTTGTCCTCATTATTCCTAGTAGTTTCACTGACATAATTGGTAAGAATCCTTAATCTTTAGTAACCCTAATTTTCAGTGAAAACTAGAAAGCATGCAATTGTGAATGCCTACTACATACTAACATTCTGTCGTAGCTTCGCAAATTTATAAATACACCATTTCACAATTTCTAGAGGCATACGCTTCCTCTTAGTATAGCTTTTTGGTGTGGCACAGCACATGTTTGCTAACAGAACCAAATATCTTTGGTCTCTACAAAATTTAGGAAGCCAAAAGAAGATAAGTTTTGTTCAGCAAATTAATGTTTCAGTATTTTATCTTATTTGGAAATGATCTAGATATTCAATGAATATCTATCATTCTAACATAACTTAGTATATTTCAAGTTACCAGAAAGATTTTGGAAATTATCTTTAAGTAGACATATTATAAAATTTAATTATTGTTGAAAAGTTCGCTTATAAACTTTTATCCTACTTACATTAATTCACTTATTCTTAACAACTATGCCTGACTTACTCATGAAAATTTCATAAGACATTAAACAAAGCTAGCCATCATTTTAGGTTATTTTTCTTGTTGACAAATCAGGCAAGTATAAAAAATATCACAAATGCAAAGAATCTAAAAAGTTAAACATGATTCTCCCCACCTGGTTATTTTGTTTGTCTGTTTGTTTTTGTTTTTTCTTTTTTACTGTTGTGCTTGACATACATCAAGCAATTTATTTTTATTACACATTTTGTTTTTAGGTTGGACTTATAGTTTCATAATCTTAAATATCTATTAGAGACAATATAAGCTTGTTTGACTAGTAAGCCTAGGTAGAAAAAAAAATGGCATGTCTGCATTATATTTAATAATGACAACTCTGAAGGCATACCTGTTTTTATTTTACGAAGAATATTAAAACTAGCTTTATTTACCAAAGTTTAGCCCAGATAATGTGAACTTAAAAAAAGTTTGGGTTAATTTCTATATTCCTGAGAATTTTAGGAATACTTAATTTATATAAATGCTCATTTATCTCCAAGCCAATTTGAACAGAACTCCTTTAAGGGATTTTATAAATTAATTTGGTAATACCTTCCAGAGATAGAAAACAGCACATATACATAACATGCATACACAGACATACACATACAGACAGATAAATGCAAACAAAGATTTTATAGCTTTCATTCTAAAATTTTAGCCATATGTCAGTAAAACACAGTAATACAAAATCACTGGATTTTATCCACTTTATTTATATCTTTATCTGAATCGTGTTTCTGTCAAATGGGACCAATTGAGGTAACTTACTCAATATGAGGCTAATGCTTTCTACCAATATTTGTGGAGAAGACTTTTTTAAATTTTCACTTTCCTTGATATATATACTCTTATGGAGGCTGTGAACTATATTTTAGGCAAGTGACTGAGGAGACATCTAGCAGCTGGATGTCTCTACAGCTCTTCTGAGTACATAAAATATTCCATCCAATTAGCCTTCTTCCTTTTCAACCTCAGATAGCTATTTTGGGGGGACCCTGGGTCCCCTGAGAGCAGGAGCCTAAACTTCATGTAACTGAGGTGCTGGAGTGGAAAATGTGTGGCAGAGATGAAGAGGGTGGAAGAGACAGGGGCTTGAAGAGGGACCTATCCAAGGAGTCAAGGAAATTGAATGGAAGATCAAGGGTGGCAAAAGGAGAAAATGGGAGCATAAGCAATGGAAGAAAGAGGTCTAGAGGAGCCAGCTGGAGATCTTAAGTCTCCCAAAGAAGCCAATGAAGTTCCAAATTATCCTCAGCAAAATTATGCCAATCAGAAGTGAAGGAGACAGAGTTGCTGGAACATATAGTCAGCAAGAGTTCCAGAAGGGAGTTTTAGTCAATTTAGAAAAGTTCCCATGGGAGGAGCAGGACCAAAGAAGAATAGAGAGGACTTTAAAAAACAAACAAACAAACAAAAACTCCTATAAAGTGCTGAATATCAGCTTCCAATTATGCCAACTTCTGATAGAGCTCTTGGAAAAAATACATCCTTTCAAATATCTTATCATCAGGTTTCAACACAAGGCAAAGAGTAAATATTTGCAAGTTGTTTTTTTTTTAAACCAAAGGTATGCCTATTTTAATTGACTCAAAACTATTAAGCTTTTTAGGACTTAAAACCAATGAGCCTTTTATGGCTCAATCATGGATACAAGAGGCTTCCCCAAAGAGGGTACAGAAGATATAGCCCTCCCAAGATCCGGAGCCACTCCCAAAGATAGCAGAAAGAAAGAAAGACTTAGACAACTCCCTACCCCACCCAAGATCCAGAGCCACTCCCAAAGATAGCAGAAAGAAAGAAAGACTTAGACAACTCCCTACCCCACCCAAGATCCAGAGCCACTCCCAAAGATAGCAGAAAGAAAGAAAGACTTAGACAACTCCCTACCCCACCCGAGAACTGGCAGTGGTGGGTGGGACGTTAGCCACAAATGGGGTGCAACCCACATTTCTGTCCAGCCATATTCTAGGTGCCTCCAATCTGACAGGTCACCACCCACACATACAGGTTTAATAACCTGAATGCCCCAGCAGGCGGAAAGCCAAGTCAAGTTCTCAAGGACACACAGGAGACAAGGAAGAGAACAACAGCTGTCCCTGGGAGGGAAAGGATTAATAATCAATAGCTACCAGAAACCAAATTCACAAGAGTCAAACTTCAAAGAGCTAATTTTTACAACTGTTTTTCTCCTGCTAATCTGACTTTGGAAAAGAATGGACAAAAGAATTTTTACCTTCCTCTCTTGACTGAGCACTATAGACAGAGACCTGGAAGAACTGACTTTGGTAAGAATTCTGATATTTCATTGACTTTTGTCAGTTTTCCCAAGATCCCAAATGCAGCTTCCGGAATGAGTGGGGTGTCCCAGCCATCCCTTCATGGTCACCAGAAACTGTAGGGGAGGAAAAATACCTCTACCCTTCTAAATTCTCAGCTGGGTCTCTGTAACAAAAGACAGATTAACAAAAGAAAAGCATACAAATTGATTTAATACAAGTTTTATGTGACACAGGAGCCTTCATAAGGAAATAAAGACCAAAGAAATGGTTAAACCTCCGTCTTTTCATACCAAGTTTGATGAAGAGTAGGGTCATGGGAAAACATGATAGGACAAAAATGTGTATGAGCTAAGAGTAGTAAACTGGGGGAAACTTAGCAAGAACTGTTCATTCAGATTCCTCTGTCATTACTCTGTCTTAGGAGATAAGGATGCTCTTTTCCTCAGTGTACTGGGAGGACACCTCATACACTGAGGTGTCTTATGACCTGCTTAGGGGAAGGTCAGGACCTGTACCTGACATTTCTCAAATTCCTTCAGCTTAAAATATTCAATAGGTCAAGGTGCCATATTTTGGGGGTAACATGTCCTGAACGCCATCATTCTCCTTCAAACAGTTTATTTCTTATGCTCTCAATGAAAGAATTTTGCCAGTTACTAGGAATGGGCACAGTAGACTAAAATAAATAAAAAATCCTCTCCCTACCTCCCAGGGCCAATGCAAAACACTCCAATCAAGCACAATGACAATATGAACTTCTATTTCTGGCAACCCGATGGGTGGAGATCACCTAAAAATGCTACATTAAATATTTTAAAATTCTTTTTAAAATGTATGGCAGAGCTAGCTATAAATAAAGTAAAAGGAATGCTCCCAGGGCAGGAATGATAAGAAAGCACAAATCTAGAGAGGTGAGTTAGTTCTGAAGCCAGCATGCCCTAGGGGCGTCTGCATAGTCCTGCTGGTAAGAACTTGATTGGGGTGAGAATGGAAGCCATATGAAATACAGTAACAGGAGGCAAAACTAAGGGCCTATGCAAGGTAAAGAGCCAGAGCAGAGGCCCTCCCACACAAAGCCCCATGGGGTGGGGAAGGGGGGAGGCAGGGAGGGGGGATGGCTAAAAACCAATTCATTTTACAGGTGATACGCATGAAGGAATGGGCAAATGATCAGAAGGAAAAAAGAAATGATAAATGCATATAGGTAAATCTAAACACTGTCATTCTGTTATTTCTGGGGTTAAAAGATCAAGTCCTGGAACTATAATATCTAATAAAAATAGTTTATATCAGAAGGAGGTTGATCTTACTGTTCAGGAAGAGGGTAAAGATACTATTTACATTTAGACTTTGTTAAGTATACATATTAATATTTCTTAGGGTAACCACTAAAAGAAAAGAAATAAAACTGAAAACTTCCAACAAAGTTAAAGGGTAAAAATGGAATAAGAGGAAAATCCAAAAGAAGACAGAAAGCATAGGATATGAATTCAGGCCTTAGAGTAAGATATTCCTGGGTTCAAGTCCCAGCTCTGCAAGTATTAGTTCTAACCACAGACAAGTCATCTGCTTTTTAAAATTCAGTTTCCTCATCTTCAAAAAAAAGAGATAATAACACAAAGTTTTTAACCTAGGACTTGAGTTAACGTGCAAACACAATAGTAGCACAGTGCCTGCCACAAAGATGCACAAATACCTTTCTCCTTTCCCTTCTTTTCATGACACTGAAGCACATTCACTAATAAGCAGGTCATTGTTTTAGGCTGAATGAGACATTTAATCATGAGTTCCACAACTATTACATAGAATTCAGTCATACTTGCCTCCTTGGCTTTCTATTATATTCCTTCCTTATTCAGGACTAAAAAGCTTCTAAATAAAATTATATTATGTGTAGTACCTCCAGCTTATTATTGCTCCCAAACTATGCTTAAACATATTTAGGTTTCCAGAAGAAAGATTAAGTTCGATCTGAAGCAAAAATGCCCCTTCCATAGCAAAATACAAAGGTTAACACTTCATATAAGATAAAGAAAACCCAGTGGCTGCTTTATTAAATAGTTACCTACTCTTCCTATCCACTACTTGCTAGGGGAAAAAAAAATGACTATTAATTATGTCACCTCAAAGATGTGTAACTCAGTTTAGTTAATCACAATTTGTCAAAATTCAGAATGAGCATGTAATCCCCAAATACAATAAAATAACATCTTGTTGTATGAAGATTATTTCATGGATTTAGATATTGTGCTCCCAGAATTAAAGTGTTCAGTAAAAGCTTAGTTAGTCAGATATTTCCCAATAACAGTGATATAAAGGTTGACTCTAAGGACAAAAAAATGTAAAAAACTTTTAATTCAACAGCCTATATATGGATTATCCATACCCCCACCCACCTTGTAAATTCTGCATGACCTATCTTAAACTCTGAGTGGATTTTTTTCTCTTCTGCACAGGATGCTTCCAGAATTTCCCCATCTGCACATTTACAGAATAAAAATTAATTTCTATATATGTCTAAGATAAACTTCAAGTGGCAAATCTGCCCAAAAACTTACAATATAATCCAAAATAAAGTATAAATGCTTTAACTGCTCATGTCTACCGAAACGAAGGATTGACTACCCTCAACTTTAAAGCACATATGTTAAATTGTCAGCAAGGTGACACGATCCTCTTAGCTGGAATAAAAATGGTAAAAGCTTTAAAAGTTTTGCAAGAAACCAACTGGCAAGAATCTAAAACTAAAGATGAAAGTTTTATGAGAATAGAAATGGAAAATCTATACACACAGACTCTAACAGGAAACTACATGGGAGAATTTTGAGGGGAAATCTTAATAATAGAGCTATATTATGTATAAAACAGAAAGCATCAGTTTGATGTATAGCAGAGCAGTTAAGGGCTATAGCCCTGAAGTCAGGTTGCTCCCATTCAAATCCCAGCTCTACTTACTGTGTAACTTAGGCAAGCTATTTAGCCTCCATATACCTCGGTTTCTGTATCTGTGAAGTTGGCATAATAATGGCCCTTAATAAGATTGCAATGAGGATTAAATTAGATAACAGATGTAAAGCACTTAGCACAATGATTGGCACACAGTAAATACTTAGTATTTATTAGCTACTCGTATGATTATTATCCTCTTTCTAAATTTTTTTTATAACACCACACTAGCAGAAGTGTCCAAAATCACCTTAAGTAGTTAAAGAAAGAAATTATGTTCTCACTCCCTGATGAAAGTAGATAATCCTAATGCCCATCATACAACATTCCACAAATATAATAACCTGGACGCCAACACCAAAGAACCACAAATTAAATCATTAAAAATTAGTAAGGCATATAGGTTACTACTAATCTACTCACTTGAGCCCAGAGATCTAATTACTAATAATTAGATTACAGTATTAAGGGACTAATGAAATTCTTCTATACTATATTGCTGCTGAAGTGATCTTGAGGCAGGGGATAAATGGACCCCAGGCTGGGCAGCTGGAGTTTGTCCCCTGTGGACAGATACTCCAAAACAGCAGGAGTAAGAGAAGAGCTGAGCTCTGCCCAGATAACAGATAGAGACCACATATTTCTCATTCTCGAAGTCAAGGAGAACTTCCTGACTGTACATGCACAGAAAGGCTCCTTGGGTCAAAAAGGGAGTGATGTCAACCTACCCATAGGCCTCTTCGCTAGAATCCACCTTGGCCATGAGATGCGTGCACACATGTGGGAGGACCCTGAGATAAACCAAATATGGACTCAGAACCAGACAAAGCAAGATGATTGGCCAGAGGAAACCTAGAAGAAATGCCCCATATAAGTGATTCAAACTACCATGAGGGTGGGACTCTCTCTGAGCCCGCCTGTGTGTGCCTATTCACACATACTCTTTTTCCTCCTAATAAACACTTTACTTGTTTCACTTCTTTCTGTCTTTGTGGGAATTCATTTCTACAAAGCTGAAGAAGGTCCAGGGCCTTGTCACTGGTCACTGGTCTAGTGGCTAGGATTCAGCACTCTCACTGCTGCAGCCTGACTTCAATCTCTGGCCAGGAACCGAAACCCTGCTTCAAGCCGCTGCAGGCCAAGGCCACCCGAAATCAATCTTGAGGGGCAACCATGAAAAACCATAACAATGTCAAAAAGAATCAAAAACCATCAACTATTCTGTAAACACAGCAATTCAATCTTACCCCCCATCCTCCAGCTTTAGCAGCTGGCAGGGAGGGCAATATATTCGAGATATTAGCTATTAAAAACACCTTAGGGGCTTCCCTGGTGGCGCAGTGGTTGAGAGTCTGCCTGCCGATGCAGGGGACACGGGTTCGTGCCCCGGTCTGGGAAGATCCCACATGCCACGGAGCGGCTGGGCCCGTGAGCCATGGCCGCTGAGCCTGCGCGTCCGGAGCCTGTGCTCCGCAACGGGAGAGGCCACAACAGTGAGAGGCCTGCGTACAGCAAACAAAACAAAACAAAACAAAAAAACCACCTTAGTTCTCTCATGTCCCGATGAGTAAAAGGATCTACTGCAGATAATTCTAAAAGTTTGGTTTGCTTTTGACCTTGACAGCCTAAGAAAACCTAAGCAGTTCAGGGAAAGTAACACCTTTAACTAAAACCTCTCAGTTGGGGGTGAAAAGGAAAGACTCCCAAGAATGCCTGAATGCTTATACTATCCCCCAGGGAGAAACTATTTGAGACTGAGCTGTTAACTGGCAGCTACCACTGTCAGTATCACCTGAACAGGCTTCTAGCCCAGGAATCTAATAACTACTTACTAGCTAGCCACTAATTTACTCTTCATTTCAAAGCACCCTTTTTATCCAGGTTTAAAAAGAATGAAATTGTCTAAATGTTGTTTTGGGGTTTTTTTTTGCAGCAGATGGAAATGCGTTCATCATTAGTCTCCATTATTCTTTTCAGCTGGCAAAAACTTGTGGTTGTAAAGCAAAGAAATAAAAGATTTTGGGTGATTTTAATCAAAGTTTGCATTCTAACCCTGCCCTGCAGCATGCTGTAATATGAGGAACATTCCTGCCTCACATTCCCAAATAAATGAATTTTTATGTGAATACCCCCTACATTATCTGTCACCTCTTTTTTTGTTGTTGTTTCTATCCATGCGGCCAATATTAGGCATCTACTACTTTATGCTAGATGCTACATAGCACCATCCTTGAAAAAAAACATTCACCAATAATAAACTGACTGCATTAATAAAAGTTTGAAGTGGAATAAATGAATCATAAAACTCTTTTAGGAGTACGCACATATACAAAACAAAAAAATTCTAGACTCAACATGCTGCTCACTCTCTAAAAAGCACTGTAGGTATAGGCACCAAAATATTTAAGGTGCTTTTGAAATGCAGAGGAAAACAGTGTATAATCAAAAGCAGATGGGCTTTAAAATTAGTTCCACCATTTATAAGTGGTATAAACTTAGACAAATTATTTACTCTCTCTGAACGTTCCTCATCTCTAAAAGGGAAATATAAATATTTACCTTATATAAGGGTTGTTGTGAGAACTGAATATAATGTATATTAAATGCCCAGTACAGTGCCTGGCATATAGTATATTATCAAGAGATAGAGACTAGTATTATTAGAGACATTTTCAACAACAGGACACATTTAGTAGTGACTCTTACTCCTTGATGGAAAAAATCCATTGTGTCAATAGAACTTATAACCATTCTGAAAAACAAAGTAAAATCATAAGTTTCATTTAAAAAAATGTAATTTAACAACATATAAATTAGGAGAATTTCTTTTAGCAGGTTGGGAGATAGGAACCTTCAACTAAGAGATGAGTTACATTTCACAAGAAGAGTATTTAAACAAACAAACAAAAAATACATAGTGAGATTATGGAGGGAAGACCTGGAGAAGGAAAAAAGTCAAGAAGTAGCTATACCTATTTGTCAAATTGAAAAGGTCCTGTCTCTTCCCCTTATTCTTTCTCCTCTTCTCAACTCCTCTAAGGAAGAAATATGTTCTCTTAGTAACAAGGCAAACAAGCAATCTCTATATATTAAACCACCTGCTAATTCTTTGAGTCAACAGGTTTTTTTGTTTAGTTTTACATATTTTTTCACTTTAAAATACATATAACTTACATAATGTACCTTGGGATTAGGTCTATCAGTCATTCCACCCTTACTCTGAATTAACTTAATCAAATAATTATGGATTAGCTATCAGTTATGAGAGAAATGGATTTCATCTGGAGGAGAGATTAAGGGACAAAAGAGAGAAATGAGTGATTTTAATGCAAGGGGCACTTGTGAGATGAGAAAGCATCATTATCCAATGGAGGAAATAACAGCCGGGAAAGGAAGAGATTGCAGGAGAGTGCACCAAGCACCAGAGAACAAACACTAATGATCAACACACCACTTACTTTTTTGTTTTGTTTCGTTTTTATAATTAATTAATTAATTTTGGCTGCATTGGGTCTTTATTGCTGTGCATGGGCTTTCTCTAGTTGCAGTGAGAGGGGGCTACTCTTCATTGCGGTGCACGGGCTTCTCATTGCTGCGGCTTCTCTTGTTGCAGAGCACGGGCTCTAGGCGCACAGACTTCAGTAGTTGTGGCACGCGGGCTCAGTAGTTGTGGCACGCGGGCTCAGTAGTTGTGGCTCATGGGCTCTAGAGTGCAGGCTCAGTAGTTGTGATGCACGGGCTTAGCTGCTCTGCAGCATGTGGGATCTTCCCAGACCAGGGCTCGAACCTGTGTCCCCTGCATCGGCAGGTGGATTCTTAACCACTGAGCCACCAGGGAAGTCCCTTGTTTTTTCTTAAAGACAGTAGTAATTGCCAGCGTGTCTTACTGAAGACCAAATGCTACTATAGACTACCAATACTTATCAACTGTAGGACTGTGAAACAGAATACCACATACTTTGAAACACTGGGGTCTGAAAATATGAAGTTTTCCTATCTTCTGATCAAACTATAGAAAAATCACTATCACTCAAAAAGTAATGTTTATTTAATTGCATCTTTGGAAAAAAATAAGGATCACCAGAAAGAAACATTCCAATTCACTTCTTACAGGCCTCTTTCAAGCTTTTCTGAACTCCTTTGCTTATGAATGTAGACATATACAAATTTCTCAATTTAAATTTAAAACCTAGCATACAGGGGCTTCCCTGGTGGCACAGTGGTTAAGAATCAGCCTGCTAATGCAGGGGACATGGGTTCGAGCCCTGATCCAGGAAGATCCCACATGTCGCAGAGCAACTAAGCCCATGTGCCACAACTACTGAACTTGCGCTCTAGAGCCCACGAGCCACAACTACTGAAGCCCGTGAGCCACAACTACTCAAGCCCGCGTGCCTAGAGCCCATGTTCCGCAACAAGAGAAGCCACCGCAATGAGAAGCCCGTGCACCGCCATGAAGAGTAGCCCCGCTCGCCACAACTAGAGAAAGCCTGCGCACAGCAACGGAGAGCCAATGCAACCAAAACTAAATAAATAAAATTGGGGAAAAAAAACCCTAACATACAAAATTGTGCAGAGAAGCCCTCTTTCAGCTTTAAGGTTTCAAGAAAGAACCTTCTTTAACAGATCTTCAAGCACTGCAAAGGCTCCTTAGAATGATAACTAAACACACTAAGTCAGTCTGAGTCAATTGCAAACTCTACCAGCCTTCTGAACACAAGTGAAAATGGTTTCCAGGTCTGGTTCAGAAATAGTCACACCAAAGTTGAGACAGATACTCTATGCTTCATATCTAGTAATCTCACTATTGGATCCTGAGCCCATGGGACTTCCCTGGAGGTCCAGTGGTTAAGACTCTGTGCTTCCACTGCAGGGGACATGGGTTCGATCCTTGGTCAGAGAACTAAGATCCCTCATGCCACACAGCGTGGCCAAAAAAACCCAACAACCCTGAGTCCATACACCGAAAAAAAATTGTCACTTGATTACCACTGAGTCTCCATTCTTAAGTGTTTTCGTATCTTAAGATACAATTATCATAGAAAACATCATTTTGTTTAACCAGTTATCTTTGGAGTTGACATCCATCAAATATTTTTTTTTCCTTAAACCTAAAGGGAATAACCCTCTGAAGAGGAAAGGGAGAAGTTACTTCAAAATCTTGTACTCTCCATTTTCCTTTCCAACCATATCTTCATAGTTAAATTCCAAAGTGTGTGTAGGGGGGGAAGACAGGAGCAATAAAGTTAATTGGAGATACTGCTGTAGTAAAGTACATCCTTTCAGTTTAATGCAACGGAATTTTGCAGTTGAAATATGGCCCCCCAAAAGGTGCACAGTTTATTCAAAAAAGAGCTGGCTTGAGGATCATAGAGTTAGAGAAGTACTAATACAGAGTCAGAGATATGCACCTGCCTGGAAGCAACAAGCAACAAACCTGAAGCAACAAGCATGCTGAAAAGTTCCCTAGTGTCTCATTTCTGTCTTTTAATATAATTTTCTCCTTTGCTGGGGGGATAATAAAAAATAGTTGAGAGGGAAAAAAAGCATGATAAAGAGCTGTGGAGGTGACGTAAAGAATAAGGGAAAGGGAAGTGGGAAAAAATGGATCTTATTCTAGTGATAGCTTCTATAAGACCCTCAGCCAACTGCTGTGATGTAATAATAATAAAATAAATCCTATTGCTTATTGAGTACTGTGTGCCAGGCATTATGTTAAGCACATTATATAAACTATCGCCTTTACTCCCTATGACAGCTCTGTACATTGGGTATTATTACACTTATTTTACAGGTAAGGAAGCCCAGATTACACCTGAAACCTGGCAACCTGCTAAAATGGATCCATTTACATCCGATAACATTTTCTCTATGCCTTATGTCCTTAAAATCCTCTCCTAGAGGATTTCCAAACTCTTGCCCTATGCTGCTTACAGAGAGCACCTGAGTTTCAACAGCTACACGTTTCTCTATTCATAACCTCTCAACAAAGAAAGCTCTCTCAGTAACTTCTCTTGGTCCATGTGTCCCCTACTCTTAAGGTCCTTTAGAATATCCCCTGTGAATCATCCAATGGCTCACTTGTATTTACCAGCAAAATCTCTTCAAGCCCCAGGGGTATCCCATGTCACCTCTCTGCCCTCTCCCTCCCCACAGTGTCACTGAATGGCATGAATTTCACTTCTATTCTCTTAACTATTAATTCATATTCACTCCCTTAAATAGAGACTCAAAATCCCTCTCTCTTCAGAAAACCTGCCCGTGATTAGCATCATTTAACTGTAATTATTCTTGTAGCAGAAAGGCCCTGGATTGGAAACCAGATCTGGCTTCTAATCTTGGTTCGTTTACTTGATATGATACCTGGGTAAATCACTCCACCTTTCTAGGACTAGTTTCTCAACCATAAACAAGGGGAATTAGACTAAATAAGCTCAAGACTAATTCCCAGATCTACAAGTTTTTTTAGGCAAAAAGATTACCAAAAGCCTTAACTTATAAAAATGGAAAAATTGTTATAAATTTTTTAAATTACGTAAGGCACCTTAGATTTTTAAAAATTAATACACAACATATTAAAACAAAAACAGAGAAAAACTTTTAAACTTCAAAGGGTGACAAGGTTGATTAAATTGTCCATTTTCCATTCTTTATTTGACACATGACTGAAAACCCAGGTAATCCCTTAAAAGACTACTAGGCTATGAATATACACACTCTCCTATTAACTAATCACTATGCAATATTTCAAATACCACATATTTGTTTAATATACAAAAAGCATTCTAAATACTACCTGTGATGATTAGTTTTATCTGTCAACTTGGCTAGGTTATAGTACCCAGTTACTTAATCAAACATTAATCTAGGTGTTGCTGTAAAGGTATTTTGTAGATATGGTTAATATCTACAGTAAGTTGACTTTAAGTAAAGGAGATTACCCTTGATAATGTGGGTGGGACACATCTAATCGGTTGAAGGGCTTAAGAGCAAAAACTGAGGTTTCCCAGAGAAGAAGGAATCCTGCCTCAAGACTGAAGCATGAACCTGACCTTAAGCCTGCCAGCCTGCCCTACAAATTTTGGAATTGCCCCTCACAATGTCGTAAGCCAATTCATGAAAACAAATCTCTTTTAAAAAACACACACGTATACAAATGATATTGGTTTTGTTTTTCTGGAGAACCCTGACTGATACACTAACATACTGAATACTCAGACTGGTATTTTGTTCTTTTTTAAGTGAGGATTAACAGATAGATGTCTGTTTCTTGTAACCTCTTTAAAATATTAAAGCATTTTAAATATGTAACCGGAATGTTATTTTTTAAGTTAGTATTTCCTACACAATGCCAACAAATTAGCGACGCTATTATCTCACTGTGCTCTTCTTTATTAAAATACATAGGGAGAAAAAAAAAAGTGGTGCTTTCCACACTGAATTTTTAAACTCCAAAACTGATTTCAGAAGATTCTGAGATTCATTTTTTTTCTCATTTTCATGGCTTTCAAAATGTTTCATAACTAGCCATTACTATAACATGACTATGAAGAAAGTCACTTATCAGCCCAATTTTAAAGATTAAGGAACCAGACAAAGAGAAGTAGTAGACTTTGCTCTACTTTATCGAGTGACATCTGCAAAACCAAGCTGGAAATTCTCCAACTCTAAGTTTTATTGTTGACCCATCAATTAGTTAGTCCTCCATGCTACACTGACATAGAAAAATATTCTAGAATCACAACATACACAGAAACTATTAAGGACATAAAAATGACATATTTAGTATTCAATAGTGTTCACATGCTGGTTCCATTCAAAAAGTATTACTGATACCAGGTACCTACAAACTTTTTCTGTAAAGGGTCAGTAGTATTTAGGCCTTGCAGGCCATAAGGTCTCTTTGGCAACTACTCAACTCTGCCATTGTAGCCCCAAAGCAGCCAATGACAGTACATAAATGAATGAGTATGGCTATATTCCAATAAAACTTTATTTACTAAAACAGACCAGCTTTGGCCTCTGGGCCATAGTTTGCTGACCTCTGACTCATGAAATCATGGAGCTGGAAAAGACCCTGGAGGTCATATGGTACACTCCCATTCAATGCCAAAACACCTCTATATCCAGTGCCAGTGACCATCTGGTTCAGAACAGTTTCATAAACAGACTGTTTTCCAAGCTAGATTGGTTATTCCTCAATGAGGGACTTCAAGGATGGGATATTTTCCCACAGTGTGGAACTAACCAGAGCACTGTGGGTCATTTAGCATTCCTGGTTCCTGAAGAGTAAATGCTACCTACACAAATATACACCTATCACTATGACAACCAAAACTTTCCCCACATATTCCCAAATCTCATAGGGTAGGGGTACTGGTACCCAATGGGTTAAGATATATTGAGCTATACTGAGGTGGGTTATGTGGCAACTGTCCCATGCAGCCATTCCCCCTTCTACCTATGGCAGACATGACTAATCAATCAGATACTCTTTCCTAGTGAGGCTGGCCTTTGCCTCAGAATTTTTAACACAACACTCAAGACAACCATCTCCAATGAATCAGAATTGTGATGTTAAAACATATTTGTTATCCCTAATCTAAAAGGATAGTTCTACACACACTCTCTGAAAAGAAACTGGCTTCCTTTAAGTTTACAAAGCTGAAAAATAATATGGTTTAATTTTAAACCCTAAGGCATGTTTTGAAAGTTTGTGAAAATATTTCTTGGTTGTGACAATGACTGAGGACACTGAAGGCACTTGGTGTACTGAGGAATGACACATGTCCTGCAACACTAGGGACAGTACTGCACAACAGAGGATTATCCTACATCCCCCATGATGTTTTAATATCCCACTAGAAATAGATGTGGATGAAAAACTGTTTAAAATATCTAAGCCTAGACTGTAACTCAATTTAACACATAAACAGGAATTCTCTTTTTCACATTTTTAATAATCACTAAGTTCTCCCAAAATGTAACTGCTCTGAAAGTCAAAGTAAGACTGTACTTAACTTTTCTCTGAATTTTGCCAAGAGTTAGTCACCATTTTGGAAAATCGTCTCAATGACAGCAATATAATTCAGTGCATGTAAGTACAATTTATCTGAATAAGCCTGCATTTGTAATGATTTCCATCACAGTAATTCTAGACACAGGTACAAAAAGTTAACCGCTTGGTATGTGTAGAGCATATACATATTAAAAAGTATATTTAATGACTTTATTTTTATTTCTCCTTTATATTACAGTTAGAACATTATATTCATTTCTTTGCAGTCAGGTTTGCAAGTAGTTACAGTATATCTATGAATTCATTTCAGGATAGTAAAGGAGGGACTATAAAACATTTGTTATAAAAATAGAGTGTTGGCTCTGACAGGTTAAGAACCGCTAATCTAAACTAATGAAGCCTTTTTGACCAAATTGCGTTAACACAGACACAAATCTTGCCCAAAATTTGGAAACAAATCTAATGTGCTTCAAGGGTTCAAACACGACTTTAACTGGCTATCTGAAGCCATTTTTACTTAAAAACACTAGATCTCTCAATATAGGTGCAGCTTTCATATCTCCTTTTCCCTTCTCTATAAAATATACAAGAAATGACTGTGAAGGCCAAGTGCTTAGGACCTCTAAGTCCTCCAGTACACTGGAGCTGTCGCTGTGATTACTTCTACCCAATTGTGAAGAGAACTGGCAGTGATTAACAGAGTCAATGAAAGAACCCAGTCATCACTGAAGCAACTGCCCTTGAGCAACAGACACAAAGCTCCTACTGAGAGTCCATTTTCCAAGAGGGCAGAAATGTTCAATATCTGCACTGTCTATATAAGAGACTACTAGTTTAAAACTTAAAGGTCTGACATTGACTAAAAGTGGAAATAATCTCCACATAAGTCTATCTATTTTATATATATATGTTATATACATACACACATATATTAATTGACTAAAGCCATTGGCAAACCTAGCTTCCAAAAATACTAATTACTGTTTCCCTCTATAAGTCTTTTTTTAAAACCTTTTTATAGTTCATGGCAGTTTTTAAGTCTTTAGAGTGTCGATAAGAGTCCATATATAGTTCAAAGACTAAACTCCAAAGCAAAACCATAAACATAAGCAAGGTCAGGTCCCAGAAACTTTCTTTAAATCAAGTTTTCAACTATTCTAGGTTAAGTGGTGACATTTAGTTTTAAGAGCTAAGAGAGACAGGTATATTGGAACATAATTCTAATGATTTACTTTTTCTATTCTTCAGAGACATGCATGTAAAAGTGAGTGGTAGGGAGCAAAAATAAATAAATAAATAAAATAAAGGCTTTGAAATGGCCTATAAGTAACTCTTGGGTCTCCCAGGGAATAAGGCAACCAGGTCCAGAGAACTAGCACTTGTCGCACTTCTCTGCAGAAAACTTTGTATAAAATTATCCACAAATGATCTGCTTCTAAACCCTACAAGGCGCATTAGCTATTTAGCTATAATCAGCCCAAAGCCAGCCCCAACTCAACACAAGCTTTAAGGGATAAGTATTATAAATGAAGAAGACACAGCTGAAAAGGATGGCTAAGAAGCAAACAAGAATATTAAGAACAAAATACATCTCTACAGGCTAAAATGCTGGACTGCTGAAAAACAGGCAGGAAAACTTTAATACAGAGTAGGTGTAAGGTCATATATTTCAATTTAAAAATCAGCCATACAAGTACAGGGACCAGACTAACAGAGAGTTCCTGCAAAAATCTGGGGAGCTTTGGCTTACCAAATGCTTACTATAAGAGCAAGATATGTCTGCTTAAATATTAATGCAATTGTGGACTTCAATAATATTGAATATACAGTAATAGAAAGAGTATGGTGTCCACCTTACAGGAAGTAATAGTCCCACTATTTGCTGCCTTGATCAGATATCTAAAATAGTGCAGACAATTACAGAAGCCATATTTTCACAATGCTGACAACCTAGAGCATCCATAAGACAATCAGGATAGTGAGAGATCGAGGTACTGGCATTATTTAACCTGAAGAAGAGATAATAAGAGACAGTTTTTTAATATGTGACAAAAGTTTAAATAGAAAAGAAAAAATAGATCTTCCATGTTTCTCTGGCTGATATAACTAAAACCAATGGATAAAAAAAACCACAACAGGTAATTTGTATCTGTTATAAATAAAAGAATAACCTTATAACTTGAGCCACCCAACAACAAACCAAGGTTGTATAAAAAGGAAGTGAACACCTTGTTTCTCTATGTATTCAGGCAAGGGCCTAAAGTCCTCTAGGATAAGAAGTGTTATGAGGGTACCCAAATCAGGTAGAAGATTGGATTAAGAGACTGCTACAGGTTCACTCCAATTCTGCAATGATATCATTTTAAGGGCGGAAGAAAAAGTACAAGTTAAGTCAACAAACACTTTATTTCCCTAATAGCAAGTTATGCTGGTAAAAGGGGAGAAGAATTGAGAGGGCCAAAGTGATTCTAAGGTACATTTAAAAATACATGGTACATAAGGAACTCAAAGTGAGATGCAGTGGAAAAGGGCACTGGATTTAGGGTTAGAAGACTAAGGTTGCATCCCAGTTCCAACCCAGCCTAGCTCTACAGGATGTAGGGCAACTCACTGAACCCTTCTGTAGTTCAGGTTTTTCCACCTCAGAAATAAGGATACCACCTGTCTTGCCCTAAGGATCAGATGACTGTATAAGAAACACACTGACTAAATAATTTATACATAAATTATCATTGTTATTATTCTACATTGATCAGAGTCTTCTAAGCTCTGTTCACCAAACTTTAAAAAGGATATGAAACAAAATACCAGCAAACAGAATCCAACACATTAAAAGGATCATACACCATGATCAAGTGGGATTAATCCCAGGGATCCAAGGATTCTTCAATATATGCAAATCAATCAATGTGATACACCATATTAACAAATTGAAGAATAAAAACCATATGATCATCTCAATAGATGCAGAAAAAGCTTTTGACAAAATTCAATACCCATTTATGATAAAAACTCTCCAGAAAGCGGGCAGAGAGGGAACCTACATAATAAAGGCCACATACAACAAACCTAGAGCATGCATCATTCTCAATGGTGAAAAACAGAAAGCATTTCCTCTAAGATCAGGAACAAGCCAAAGACGTCCACTCTCACCACTATTATTCTACACAGTTTTGAAAGTCCTAGCCACGGCAATCAGAGAAGAAAAAGAAATAAAAGGAATATAAATTGGAAAAGAAGAAGTAAAACTGTCACTATTTGCAGATGACATGATACTATACATAGATAATCCTAAAGACGCCACCAGAAAACTACTAGAGCTAATCAATGAATTTGGTAAAGTTGCAGGATACAAAATTAATGCACAGAAATCTCTGGCATTCCTATACACTAACAACAAAAGATCAGAAAGAGGAATTAAAGAAACAATCCCATTCACCATTGCAACAAAAAGAATAAAATACCTAGGAATAAACCTACCTAAGGAGGTAAAAGACCTGTACTCAGAAAACTATAAGACACTGATGAAAGAAATCAAAGATGAGGGCTTCCCTGGTGATGCAGTGGTTGAGAGTCTGCCTGCCAATGCAGGGGACATGGGTTCGTGCCCCGGTCCGGGAATATCCCACATGCCGCGGAGCGGCTGGGCCCGTGAGTCATGGCCGCTGAGCCTGCACGTCTGGAACCTGTGCTCCGCAATGGGAGAGGCCGCAACAGTGAGAGGCCTGTGTACCGCAAAAAAAAAAAAAAAGAAAGAAAGAAATCAAAGATGAAACAAACGGATGGAGAGATATACCATGTTCTTGGATTGGAAGACTCAATCTTGTGAAAATGCCTATACTACCCAAAGCAATCTACAGATTCAATGCAATCCCTACCAAATTACCAATGGCATTTTTTACAGAACTAGAACAAAAAAGTCTTAAAATTTGTATGGAGACACAAAAGACCCTGAATAGCCAAAGCAATCTTGAGGGAAAAAAATGGAGCTGGAGGAATCAGACTCCGTGACTTCAGACTATACTACAAAGCTACAGTAATCAAGACAACATGGTACTGGCACAAAAACAGAAATACAGATCAATGGAAGAGGATAGAAAGCCCAGAGGTAAACCTACGCATCTACGGTCAACTAATCTATGACAAAGGAGGCAAGGATATATAATGGAGAAAAGACAGCCTCTTCAATAAGTGGTGCTGGGAAAACTGGACAGCTACATGTAAAAGAATGAAATTAGAATACTCCCTAACACCATACACAAAAATAAACTCAAAATGGAATAAAGACCTAAGTGTAACACTGGACACTATAAAACTCTTAGAGGAAAACATAGGAAGAACACTCTTTGACATAAATCACAGCAAGATCTTTTCTGACCCACCTTCTAGAGTAATGGAAAGAAAAACAAAAATAAACTAATGTGACCTCATGAAATTTAAAAGAAAGTTTAACAACTTTCTATAAACTATAAACAAGATGAAAAGACAACTCTCAGAATGGGAGAAAACGAATCAATGGACAAAAGATTAATCTCCAAAATATATAAACAGCTCATGCAGCTCAATATAAAAAAAAAAACCCAATCAAAAAATGGGCAGAAGACCTAAATAGACATTTCTCCAAAGAAGATGTACAGATGGCCAAGAAGCACACGAAAAGCTGCTCGACATCACTAATTATTACAGAAATGCAAATCAAAACTACAACGAGGCATCACCTCACACCGGTCAGAATGGGCATCATCAGAAAATCTACAAACAACAAATGCTGGAGAGGATGTGGAGAAAAGGGAACCCTCCTGCACTGCTGGTGGGAATGTAAATTGATACAGTCACTATGGAGAACAATATGCAGTTTCCTTAAAAAACTAAAAATAGAATTACCATATGACCCAACAATCCCACTACTGGGCATATACCCAGAGAAAACCGTAATTCAAAAAGCCACATGCACCCCAATGTTCATTGCGGCACTACTGACAATAGCCAGGTCGTGGAAGCAACCTAAATGTCCACAGACAGACGAATGGATAAAGATGATGTGGTACATATATACATTGGAATATTACTCTACCACAAAAAGGAACTAAATTGATTCATTTGCAGAGATGTGTATGGACCTAGAGACTGTCATACAGAGGGAAGTAAGTCAGAAGAGAAAAACAAATATCATATATTAACACATATATGTGGAATCTAGAAAAATGGTACAGATGAACCAGTTTGCAAAGCAGAAATAGAGGCACAGCTGTAGAGAACAAACGTATGGACACCAAGGGGGGAAAGTGGTGGTGGCGGGGGGATGAATTGGGATATTGGGATTGACATATACACGCTAATTTGTATAAAACAGATAACTAATAAGAACCTGCTGTATAAAAAAATAATAATAAATTAAATTTAAAAGAAAAAGGATATGAAAAACCTAGAATCCTAATAGATCAACCAAGATAAAGCCTTGTAACTTGACTAAAGAGATAGAAAGCATGTTTTAGGTAGAAACCCTCAGGGAAAAAAGTCTTACCCAAGGAAAGGTAAAAGGTATTTATTATAGAATAGGTTGTGTGTTCTTAAAAAGGATGTTGTTCAGTTGTTTTCTACAGGAAGAAGAAACAAGATTCAGAATGAGAAGAGGTGGATTTAAATGAATGCAAGGGAGATTTCAGTTAGGTCTAGGGAATAACATTTTACATGCTTGTTTTCATCAAATGAAAATGTATAAGCCACAAAGCAACAAAAAGACAAAGGAATCCTACCTGTCAAGATGATAAGACCCTGGAAGAGGCTATGGACATTTAGAATTCAAAACCTACCTGTCCTGGATTGGTCAACATTTACTAGCCTTAAGGGAGTCAAATCACATTGTCTCCCGAGGTCCTTTCCAGCACTAGAACTCAGAGAATTAGAACCAATAAATAACTGTTTATTAGGAAAAGAAATAAAGTTAGCAGTTGAACTTGGGAGTATATTTTATATGAGCTTTCTACTTTAATCAAAAGTGCTCTTATTAGTCATGTACCACAATGTTCACTGCAGCTCTATTTATAATAGCCAGGACATGGAAGCAACCTACCTAAGTGTCCATCAACAAATGAATGGATAAAGAAGATGTGGCACATATATACAATGGAATATTACCCAGCCATAAAAAGAAACGAAATTGAGTTATTTGTAGTGAGGTGGATGGACCTAGAATCTGTCATACAGAGTGAAGTCAGAAAGAGAAAAACAAATACCATATGCTAACACATATATATGGAATCTAAAAAAAAAAAGGTTCTGAAGAGCCCAGGGGCAGAACAGGAATAAAGACACATATGTAGAGAATGGACTTGAGGACACAGGGAGGGGGAAGGGTAAGCTGGGACGAATAGAGAGAGTGGCGTGGACATATATACATGACCAAACGTAAAATAGATAGCTAGTTGGAAGCAGCCGCATAGCACAGGGAGATCAGCTGGTGCTGATATATACATATATCCCCATATCTTCCACCTAGAGGGGTGGGAAAGGGAGGGTGGGAGGGAGATGCAAGAGGGAGGAGATATGGGGATATATGTATATGTATAGCTGATTCACTTTGTTATAAAGCAGAAACTAACACACCATTGTAAAGCAATTATACTCCAATAAAGATGTTAAAAAAAAAAAAAGAAGTGCTCTTATTCTTAAGTGATAAAGCAAATGAGATAAAATGTTAAAAATAGGTGAATCTGAATAAAGGGTATACAGGTGGTTCCCTGTACTATCTTGATTTTTGCAACTTTATTCAATTACTGTGAAATAGTCATCATTTAGGTTTAAAATATTAGGAGTTGAATGATACTTCTTATCTTACTAGTGCTTATGGGGAAGTCTAGAACTTGATTATGTATCACTTCCTAGGGCCTGCCCTCCCTCCTCTGCTGTAATTAAGACACCCTCACGCATATACTGTGGTTGGTTTTCTCACATATACAATGTTCTCATCAATCTCCATGCCTTCATCCTCTCAATTTTGAAAATAAACTTCAGTATTTGTTTTTTATTCACATTTCAACCTTTCCCTCAAACCTCTCCAAGACTCCTAATAACCGTATAAACTTTGACTTCCCAGCCTCTGCCAGGTCATTCTCAAGGAGGTGGGAGAGGTGGGAGGGATTTCTTTCCCAGCCAGCTGCAGGCAAAGAGGGAGCACATCGTCTGTAGGGTATTTTAAAACAATAATAAAAGCAACTAAAAGTCTTTCTGCCTTTTATCATCACCAGGCACTGGCAATTAGAAACAACCTTAGTGTTGAGACACTCCTTCAAACCACTGCAGACAGCTCCAAACATCACCCCTTAATATGTCACCAGTAATGGTCAGCCTTCCCAACCTCTGCCAAAATCTTTTATCCAATAGTTTTTCTTTTCCTCAGGATCTCAAATTAAAAACAAAACAAAAACTAATAATAACAACAACAAAGACTAAAGGTAATCAGTGTATTTTCTACAGTATTGGTAATTGTGAGGTATATCATTATCACTTTAATAGAAAAGCTCATATATAATTTAATGTGATGCCTCACTGAAAACAAAACTAAGTAGAGTCCATCTATATAATCCAGATCAATTATGATTTAGTATTAAAACTATTTTTCAAACGACAATAATGTAAACAAATGGTTCACAGCCATCACTTAATGCCTGGAGGCTGGAAAATTTGCCAAGACTTATGGGATCAGACTCAGCAGAATAGACAAGGCTCTACTAACATAACTGCAGTCCTTTATGGCTGCTCTAATCGCCCTGCATCACACTTTGAGGGCCAGGTCATCCTAGACACTATGAGAAAAAAGGTCTAACTTAGCGAAAGGAAAAGGACAAAAAGAGATACTAAAAGAAGGGATCGACTATGTCTCGGCCAATCTTGTTGAGGGCCATCTTGCATCAAAGGCAATGCAGCAGCTGGATGGTAAATCAGCAGATCGACAGCACTCTGCTTGGTATCTCCCTGTCCAGCTGTATTCCTCAGCTGTAACAAATCCTCCTGATTCTATCAAAAGGCAGGGAATGCCTTTCTCACTAGGGTATGCAGATAACTGAAAATGGACTAGATAACAATAAAATTGATAATCAGAGAGTACAGAACCAAAAACTCAATATAGCAAGTTACTTCACATATTACAAATGGGTTATTAAAGAAAACAAAATGTGCTAGTATGTGTATATGAAGACACTTTTGACTACAGCTGTTTTAATCGTTCTTCCAATACACAGATACATATTTCACTGCAGCAGAAATAAAAAGAAATAGTAAATCCATAAGAATAACTAGTAATTTGCTGCACCCTGATTAAAAAAAACGCCACCCTTGGTTAAACTGTTAAATACATCTAAATCCTACAGAATAAACAGAATTTATCTAGAGAAGGCTAAGAAACGTACTCAACAATTAGAACAAATGACAAAAATTCCAAAGATTATCCAGAACACAAGGCAATCAAATTTCAAACATACTACTCAGATATTAATTAGAAACTTGCCACAGAATGCAGGGCTCTTGTGTTTCAACATGATCACATCCTCTCCTATGAACTAACATCTAATGGCCTACAGGCTTTCTCCCAAAACCAAGGGAAAAGGGGGAAGAACACATTTTTAAATCAAGATTATATAGAAAAATCAGATCAACCTTTCAGAAAAACAGTATTGTCTACTTTAAAGAAATAAGATTAAGACATATAGAAATCTACATAGCAGTTAATTGAATAACTTTAAAGGTCAGTGTCATCTTTTCACTTTCTAATTTGAAAAACTATTCAATTTGCTCACTTCCATGTTACAGCATTGTTTATGTTTAGGCGATGCTTTCCACTTTTAAGTATCAGCTGTGCCCCTAAACATAAGGAAATGATCTATCTTACTCAAGCATAAATTTTCAAGGCCATCAAGAGTTTATAAGCTATAGTTAATAATACTATGTTGTATATTTTAAATTTGTTAAGACAGTAGATCTTAAGTGTTCTCACCACAAAAAGAAAAAGAGAGAAATTAGTAACTATGTGAAGTGATGGTTTGTTAATTAGCTTGATTGTGGTAATCATTTCACAATATATGTGTATATCAAATCATCACGTTGTACACCTTAAATATATGCAATTTTGATTTGTCAATTATGTCTCATTAAAGCTAGGGGAAAAAAGTTTACAAGCTAGCAAGACACCAAGCCATCAATAAACATAAACTGTTCTAGTTTACTTGAATTAGAGCAAGACAGACCACCAAATCAGATCTAAAAGATACCTGTACCAATACAGTAGTTTTAAAAATAAAAAATGTTAACACTTGAAATATGAAACACTTGAAACAAGCAAAAGATTCAACCATCAGATATCACCATCCACCAATGACAATGTTAGGGCTCTCCCTAGGTACCTCACCCCATTTATGACAAAAATACAAATTTGCCATCTATCTAAAGCTAAAACAGTCTTTGTAATTAGGCAGAAGTGAGATACTATACGATGTAGATTAGGAAGTACATATTAATTGCAAGTCAATAAAACATGAATAAAATGTAGACAGTAACTAAAATTAATAATAACCTCTGGTAATGATAAAGGTGAGCCCACATAGTACACGATGGCCAATGAGGAAAACTAAATATGCTAATGTGTATATAACAACAGAACTTGGGTTATCAATATTTTTTAACAATCTACCAATGGCAAATATATACATTTTCTTTGTAGCAGAAATAAAAAGTAACAGTAAATCCACAGGAATTGCTAGTAATTGGCTGCACCCTAATCTAAAATTGCCTTTACTGATTAAACTCAAAAACTAAATACAACAGGATAACTTTTAGTAAAACTATATTAGAAAGTTAGGCAGAAAAACAATGAATAGTAACTGCAAACGTGACGGCACTGGCTTTCCATGTAATTATCACTGTAATTCCAAACGCATTTACAAGTTCATTCCATGACAAAGGAAATAACCTAAACTCCGCAAGGTAGAGAAGATTCCAAAAGGAAAACTTTGGTTGGTTTGCTGGTATGAAGACAACTTTAAAGCACTATCTGTTTCACAAAGAAATGCAGCATAAGTTGCACCTGGGTGAGGAAGAGTTCAAGTTTTCCCTGGGAATGTAAATTCTTCCCCGAAATCCACACAGGTTAAAATAAATAAATAAAAGGCACATCAAAAAGCCAGCATTTAATTGCAAAGGAGGCAATACGAGTTCAGCATCCCGTAGGTGGCTGGTCATCTTTCTGATCCGTTAGGTCAAGACGTCCTTCTCATCTACGACCCTCAGAGAAGGACTGCCTCCCTCCTCTCCAACCTCCCCTGGAAGTCAACCTTCGCCAACTCGTGCCACCCTCACAGACAATCTGCCAAGTGCCGGGACACTCCCCCAAGTGGGACTGCTCTCCTCCGAGATGCCTCCTGCACAGTGTCACCCGCCACCCTCCTCCCCTTCTCAGGGCCTCTTCGGCCTCAGGGTCCCCGGTGCCTCCCTCCTCAGCCCCTCACGGCTGCCCTCAGGGCTGCCCCCGTCCCCCGACCCCCAATCCTGGTCCCCTCCCTCAAACCTGGGGTCCCGGTTCTCCCTCTGCCCGCGCGAGGTGTCCCGACTCTCCCGTCCCTACCCGGTCTCCCCCGTCCCGCGGCGCGGGGCGGCGGCGGGGCGGAGAGGCATCCACTGAGGAGACAAGTGCCTGGGACTCTCCGGCTCCGATCAGGACCCGGAGCCGGGCTTCCGCCTCGCGCCGGAAGGCATTCGCGAGCGGGACCGGAAGTCCCGCCCCGCGAGCTCTGCCTGCCGAGGCAGCGGGGTCTCACTAGATCGCAGAGAGGATTCGTGGAGGAGAGAGGGGTTTGCCGGCAGTCGGCCGGGAGCAGAAGGGCTTACCCTGAAGGGCTGAGGCGCCAAAAATCTTTCTCCCTGCTGCTTCTCTTTCCAGCGGATTAGCCAACCGACCTGCAGTCGGTTGATCAAGGGTCTCCTGTGTTCACGCACCTGGAGGAGCAAGATGACTCAGACACTGACCCCTGCCCTCACAATCTAGTTGAAAGTTGACAAAAATATAAACAGAGGTTAATCACACCGCAAGGCAGTATTGCTTCATTCCTTAATCCAAATTTTTATCACCTGCTATATATCACTCATTAAACAAGTAGGCTGTAAACAGACGAAAGCCCCTATCTTATGGAGCGAGGGAGGCACTAAGGGCAATGAACCAGGCAGAGAATAAATCAAACAACTACCTGTTCCTCGGGAAGCTAAAGGTAGTACAGGGACAGATATATGGGCAAACAAGTGCAATGAAACCATCGAGTATCAGAGGAACTATGGCCGTGCTGCAGGCAGTCGTGTGGTGCAGGGAGCTGGGCAGACCCAAGACTCTAAAGATAATGGCTCCTCCGTTGAGACCGAAATGAATGATGAATAAGAGTTAAAGGTCAGACAAGGTGGGGAAGGGCATGCAGAGGAGAAGGATGCCAGAGAGAGCTTGGCTGAATCAGGGAGCTGGAGGAGGGTACAGTTAATTTAGCAAGGTCTGCGGTCAGAGAGGCAGGAGGAAGCATAAGGAAAGGAGGCAAGCCCAGATCAGGAAGACTGTTGTGTATTATGCTAAGAGATTTGGACTTTAGACTCCATGTAACAGGGAATCAGTGCGTATCTCTAGGGGAACAGACAAAATACTGAGTTATGGGGTTGACTAGGATGATTGACCTAGTCATCAAAGAAAAATAAGAACTTGAAAAATCGCGGAGAGAACATTTTACCAGTGAGGGTGCTTTCTCAAACTGTCATACCCAGATGTTAAAAACAATGGATGATTACAACTCTATAAAGGCAGGACCACCAGGGCTCAGACCCCTGGGGTTGCCCATTGGGCAAATCACCCCAACCAACTGAGTTGCCAGCTGAAGCCTTAGGGAACCATGGAATCAATGGGCCAAGGAGGAAGAAAGTTCATTACCAGCTACAGTAATGAGAGCCGTTGCCTCTATTTCCTTGCTTGCTACTACTGTTTAATAAATACCCTTTTGCACACTGAGCCCATTTTTCCTTTTTAAAAAGAAATGGAGGCTTCCCTGGTGGCGCAGTGGTTGAGAGTCCACCTGCCGATGCAGGAGACACGGGTTCGTGCCCCGGTCCAGGAAGATCCCACATGCCGCAGAGCGGCTGGGCCCGTGAGCCATGGCCGCTGAGCCTGCGCTTCCGGAGCCTGTACTCCGCAAAGGGAGAGGCCACAACAGTGAGAGGCCTGCATACCGCCAAAAAAAAAAAAAAAAGAAAAGAAAAGAAATGGCATATTAGTTTTTTCCAATTCTTTTCCTTTTCCAGCAACAAACTATATTGCAATATATGGAGATAGGATTATGGTAAAATAAAAGGAGGACTGGACATCATGTAGAAAGTCTGTACTTAGAAGGCACAGTATCACCTCTGGATGGAGTAGAAAGACACAGCTTTGAGTGTTCTCCCTCTGGGAAGGTTAGCAGTCCATTTGTGGTGGTACGTGAAATAACTGAATCATATAGTAGAGAGATGTGTCTTTGAAAGAAAGGGAAGAAGAGAGTATGTATGTGTGGTGTGATGTATGTGGGGTTTGTGTGGGTGAGGGTGTGTGTGTGTGTGTGTGTGTGTGTGTGTGCTGGGCCACCAAGAAATAAAATATAATAGACACTCCATGAGATGTTTCCCTGTAGCTCACCACAATTCCTCTTTTTGTAGGAATGGCCCCAATACATAGGCCAATCCCTTAAAGGGCCATATATTCATGCAAAAGTGATCATGTTCTAGGGTTTGCCCAGGATTCAGGGGCATCCCAGGATGCTGAACTTTTGGTGCTTAAACTGGAATAGTCCTGGGAAAACTGGTCGCACTATCATGTCCCCTGTAAACAGATTAATCCAGATACGAACACATCCTAAACTAGGGCATTTAGACTCTTCCCTCAGGGAATTTTAAACACTTCATAGGGAAACACAGAAGATGGCCATAAGAGCTGAGTCACATAAATGGCAGTGCCCTAAAAAAAGATCTATTAACACCCATTACGAAGGACCCAGGACCTGCCCTGTTTTCTTTGATTACAGGAGATATCCCTGTGTACTTACAAAACTTTTTTTTTTGCCTGACTAGCCAAAGATTTCTGCTACTTGCAACCAAAGTAATCTTGCTTAAGATAATCTGCTCCCAGAGCCCCTGAGCCAAATGATCCATACTCATTGCCACAGCAAACTGAGTGGATGTAGACACAACCCAAATAGGCTAAGTTGGTCTCTCACGCATGGATTTTAGAGTTGACATACAGCGCTCCAGTTGGTCTCTCTTTCATGTTGAAATAGAAATGTCACGTAAGCCTAGGATTGAGTTAGGCATGAGCAAGGTATCCCATGCAGGTAGAGAAAAAACAGCTAGGGGAACTAGAGGGAAGAGGAGAGGGAAAGGATAAGGAAGAGATAAAGAAGCAGAAAGAGAAGACAGAATTATCTCAGAGAGGGTCACCTTAGTTCCCATCTTTCCAGTTTTTTATTCCAATCCCTCATGTGGTCCAGCTAAACTTTCTGTCCTTAAATTCTATGAAAATTCTATGTCCTTCAAGTAAATTTCCCATTTGACTTGGGTTAGTGTTAGTAGGTTTCTATTCCTAGCAATGAAACACCAAGACATCAATTCACAAGATGCAAGGTTGCCTGCGCATTCTCTTTTCTGCATCACTCTCTTCTCACCAGAACTTTGGAGTCAGCTTCTCTCTCCAGGCCAATGGCAGGAGGAAGATTTTCACACCTCCACTGCTACCTGGTCCCTACAGGAAAACTGTCAGAGTTACCATGGGGTTGATGGGGGAGGCAAATCATACCATCAATATACAAATACGGTGGGAGATTTTAGAAACTAGTGTTTCAAATTCTTCATCCTACAGAGGCAGGAGCTAAAGTCCAGCTAGACATAGTGGTTTCTCTAAGGTCTAATAGTTCAATGGTCCCAGAGACAGGACTAGTTCAAAATCTTCTCTCTCCCAGTACAGTTACCTGATTATCTGGTGTGGATAGAGGCCGATACCCCCAAGAGGCTATTGTGAAATCCTTAAAATTGTACTACTACCCAGCTTCCTCCCCACCTCCCTCCTGGCCTTTGGAGTTTACCCATATCTATATAATGATATCAGCCTGACTGCAGAACCATGACAACTATTCAGGAGACACTTGTGAGTAACAGTGGGTAATAGACATGTTCCTGTGAACCAGGAGAGAACATTTTTAAGGAAAAATTTCCTACTTATTTTTTCAGTACTCACTGACTGGTTCAGACAGATAGATGGGTTAATTAACAGAGCTAATAAGGTTAGATGTTTAAAAAGTTTACTTACACATTCTACATTTGCTTTATTTCATACATGAGTGTTTTTCTTATCTTTATTTATTCTTTTGACCACCAACATAAACAACAACGTCAGTAGCCATTACATCTAAAACTACATCCTCTTCCCTTTACACTAATGCAGTAGTTTAGTCATTTGTGGAAAAATAAACTAGTCTATAATTGGAGGTAATCACAACAGCATGTTCCCTGGGGTATAAATAGTCTGGTGTAAAATTATATTAGTAAAAGATTATGAATCAGTGAGAATTAAGGTCATCCAGGGCTCTCCAGTTAATAATTCCCAACTCTACTGCAGGGTACCAAAAGCAAGGTATTTTCTATGAAGATCTCAATCTTCTGTGATCCGAAAACATCGCTTAGGCTAAAGTGAAACATGACTCTTATTACATTGAGGGTGGTGTTTTCTTCCTAAAGAGGGAGCTGCCCCAGGAATGTTTCAATTCAATTGAAATATTTAAAATCATGACTTTTGATATTTTGGTCTAAATTTTTTATTGTGGTAAAATATATAAAACATAAAATGTCCCATTTTAGCCACTTTTAAGTACACACTTCTGCGTCATTAAGTGCATTCAAAATGTTGAATAATCATCACCCCCATTCATCTCCAGAACTTTTGCCTCTTCCCAAAAGGAAACTCTGTACCCATTAAACAATAACTCCCCATTCCTTCTTAAGTCTAATTTTGGTCAATTTTATAGGTTTGTATATCCCATTAAAATATTTTCAACACTGATTCATACCCTCTTGAGGTAAACATATTTATAAATAGATATATATATATAAATAGAAATATATATAAATATATATATATAAATAGAAATTCCCTTGTGGAATTTAAATGAAACGTGATTCCCACAGGGACACATTGTATAATGATCAGATATTTCTACCTCTTTAAAACCCACACCAATGGGAATTCCATGTGTAAAAGAGAAACACACCAGGGAAACTTGACATGATACTCATTAACAGAAAGCTTGGGTGGGTGTGTTTGGAAGGAGTTTTATACAGTTAATGATCTTAAACTCCAATCCTTGTTTTTCTTTCTGCAAAAGCAATGGGCATTCCGCAGATCTGACTGGGGCACAAACCACACTTTGTTTTCTTCCCAAAAAAATCACAACTAAGCAGGAATGCTCCTGCCAGAGAAAGCTTCACCTGCTAAATTCCAACAGGACTAGGAAAACAAGCCTTTCCTCTTCAATAATGATTTCACTCCCCAGTTTGGTAACTGAAATAGGCACACATTTCCTCTCCTAACTTGAAAATCTCACCACTAGGTAGACTGAATTTTCAGCTCTGAGCTTCAATGATACAAACTATTTCCAAAGAAGAAATTAGCTACAGGCTGGGAAGATTGAGGCAAAACTTTCCCTGTGAAAACAATTGATGTTATGTCTTAAAGAGGAATATGCCTTCTCTACAAAAGAATCCTGATTAATTAGTAAGAAGTCATTTCCTTTATTTTTAACATTCTCTTAAAAACTTTAAAAATCAAACAATACTGTACAGGTTGGATATATCTGCCTTGAGTAGACATGACAGAATCATAGAGGGTTATTTCTGAGTCCTCTGGTCTTTCATCCTGAGACAGACCTTCTCCACTGCAAATACTTACTGCCCAAGAAACTACCCTGAACATAGTGTTGTCAGATAAAATACAGGACACCCACTTAAATTTGAGTTTCAGATTTTTTCGTATAAATATGTCCCCAAATATTGCATGGGGCATACTTCTAATAAGAAATTATTTATTGCTTATCTGAAATTCAAATTTAACTGAGTATTCTGTATTTTTATTTGCTAAATCTGGTAACCCTATGGCACACAAGCAAGATTCATTAAATATTTCTAAAGGAAAGATTTCTTAAATACATCAAAGCTTTTCTCCTACCAAAGTATGAATAGAACATTGGACTGTTGATGTACTACATGACAACTATTCACCTTTGTATCCTTCTTAATATTTTACAATAAAAAAAGAGAAGCAAGACCAAAGATCTGTGATGGATATTGTTAAAAATTAAATGGAAAGTATGTAAGACTGAATCAGAGAAACTGATCTGATCTCCCTGTGGTTATAAGGTAATAACTCATGGATTGGTTGTTATTTAGTATGTGAGTCTAGGAGTTTACCTGAGCACAGAGTGGACGCGTGCTATTGAACCAGACTAGTCTTTTCACTGTAGTTACTTTTAAAGTACTTTTCTTTAGGGTGGGTTTGGTTGTTTATTTGTTTGGTTTTTGAGTCATGTTCTATATTTTTTATTCTTTTTTTTCTCTTGGCAATCAAGTAGAAATTTGGTATTAGAGGAGTATAGCCCAAAGAATGCTGGAGAAATTTATGTGGCACTTTTGGAAAATGGAACAGTGAGACTCCATTAACAAACAGATATGGACTCTGCTGACCTCTCTGCCTCCACATTCGCTCCAACAGAGACAAACTGCATATAGTTTCTGAGACATCGCTGCTGCCCTGGCCCAAGGAACCTGCCTACATCTATCATCTAAGATGCCAGGCCTTGAGGCTTCAATGTGGAGGTACTTGCCCACGTCCTCTCCCCACCCAGGTCTCGCTCTATCCCCTGAACACAAAAGAGAACTGCTGAAAACCATCTTGCAAATACAGTTCGTCAAACACCATCTTCATCTTCTTCCTGCAACTCCTCTTTCCACATGGAAGAGAAATCAACATATCTAATTCACCATACCTGTCCTTATTAGTCTTTTTAAATCAGTCTTATTAGCCTTTGGCCCCACACAACTTTCTTACTCTTCCTCAACTAAGCATACATCCATTCATTTGTTCATTCAACAAATATCCAGAGATCCACTGGTAAACAGAAGAGACAACAATTCCTACCCTGTGGAGCTTGCATTCTCATGGGAAGGTGGCAGGGTTGGGGGGGGGGTTGGGGAGAAGGAAATCAACAATAAAGCAATAAATAAATGTTAAATTTATTACAATTTAACATATTAATTTAACACAATGATAAACGTTTAATGTAATCTAACATGCTTATTTAACATGGTGATAAATACCTTAGGAAAAAAACAGGGCCCAATAAAAAGGTGGGGATTGCAATTACAATCATCAAGAAGTGACATTGGGGCAGAGGCTTGAAAAAAGCGAAAAAAAGGCATGTCTGGGGAAAAGTATACAGAGACAGAAAGAATAGCCAGGGCAAAGGCCCTGAGGCCAGAGCACGGAAATCAAATTCTGGAAATCCAACTCTCAAGCCTGCAACATGCTCCAACATGCTCAATTCCAGCTTAGGCTCACCCTGGACTCCCTGCTAGAATGACTGATTTGTTTGCATTTCTGTCGCCACGTGTATAAATATGTCCCCACAGAATTTCTCCTTTGGCGGTTGCTCTCTGTTAGGTTTTGCCAGTAGGGGGCATTAAAGGGAGATTGGAAGCCCAGAGGCAGGAAAGGGACTTATTCCTTCCTGTCTACTTCCTGTTTCCTGTCAGCATCATTTATGATGGCCCTTCACCTTGGAAATGGCTGTTACGACAAGTTACCACCTTTAACCCGACTCCCAAAGCCAGCCTCATCAGGTCCCTCACAGTATCTGCTACAGAAATGCAGCCTCACCTCTGAGTGCAGCCTTCACTTCTGTAGACTCTGCTTCTCTCTTTGTTTCCACAGCCCTAAAGTCATGAGCTGCTTCCTGCAGCTAATGTCTCCCTATGACTTCAATGCTCCCTTTTCCCTTTCCAGCAGTCCATCACCCATTTAATGAATTCACAATACTAAATTCTCTCTGTTAAGATAACTTGCATGGTTTCTTTTTCCTGACTGGAACTTGACTGATAAGGGAGCTGGAATGTAACTTTCCAGAAGTCACAAACCATGTTTTTATTCACCTCTGACTCCAAGCACTTAGCACAAAACCTAGCATATAATAGTGCTCAATCAAAGTTTGTTGAAAGAATAACAAACAAATATCATATCCACTCACTGACAAAGTAAATTGAGACCAATGCCTGGACACGTGACACCCAAACCCAGCTATCCCCTTAAGTATTCAGAAAATTGCCTTGGTCTGTCTTGCCGAAGTAGACCATCTGCAGGGTGGCAATGTGAGAAGAAACACCCACCTCCCACTCCCATCCCCTACGCAGAGGGAGTTTGTGCAGAATGAAGAGGGCATGGGCGGAGAATGCAGTCAGGAACAATCAGTCCTTAGGCTACCACTAGCCCAGGGAGATTTTGAAACAAGAAGAGAGTGTTTGGGTTAAAATTATTTACCAAAAGCATTAGTGTTTGGTCTACTGCCCACCAAAACCCTGCCAAAACCCTAGCCACTTTCTGACAGGAATTCATAGCAAGACACTGAACAGCTTATTTTAGTTTGGTCCTAAAATATAAAAGAACATCTCTCTAGGAATACTTGTGCACTGAGGAAATACCATGCCACGTTTTAAATGCTAGACTATGTTCCTGCAAGGAAATTTAGTTGTAAGAAAAATGAAGCAAATGATACCTGAAAGTAAAACAAAGTTGCCCAGGGCCTTGCACATAGCAAGCATGTAATACATAGTTGTTAAATTCTTCTAATGAGACTCTTCATCAAGGATGTAATCTAGGATGAAATCATCCTAGAGAACTCAGAGTGCTTTAGATCCCATAACTAGCATGTGAGAGAGAATTTGGCACAGAATCCTTTTGATGTACTTTTCCATCCCAGCCACCGTCTCAGTATAAACTCTCTTTTTTGATTTATTATAATAGCCTCCAGACTGGACTTCTTGCCACTAACCCTGGACCACAGTCCACGTTGCTCTCAGTTATTTTTCCGAAGCTCCCTTACTTAGTTCGAATTTCAGCTTTGTCATATCCTAGCTGTGTGGCCTTAGGTAACTTGATTAACCTCTCTGTTCTTGGTTTCATCAGCTTAAAATGGGGATAATAACAGTACCTACCTCATAGGATTGGTATAAGGTCTAAATAAGTTAACGAATCTAAAAAGACAATGCCTAGCACATTGAAACTGCAATATAGGTGATAGAGACTATTACCACACTTGAAAACATAGTTGGCTTCCTGTTGCTTATGGGATAAAATTCAGTTCATAAGCAGATATGGGTTTTCCTACTCAGAACATCCAGCTCTCTTTCCAGATTCATCCTCCACCTTCCTCCTCTCTACTTTCCCCTGTAATTACCTGTCTCTTCATCCCCTCTGACAAAACCTTCTTTCCTGCTAGAAGGTTCCATGAGATGAACCTCTAACCACCACTATTACCACTACCACCGCCACTCTTTCCAATCTTTTCTTTTGAATGTCTTTGCGTGTGTTTTCCTCTGTACCTGGAATGTCCTCCTTCTGCCTCTTCTTCAACTGACACGCACCCACTCAACCTTCAAGACCATCCCAGATGTCACGCTCTGAAGCTTCCCAATGCCCTCCAAGAAGAGGTAATGATTCCTGTCACTAAAGGGCTTCATATCTCTGAAGACTTAAGGACCATACTATATGCCATCTCACACATCTGCATATGTGTCTCTCCTCAAAGGAATTCAGACTTCTTGGGGGGCAGGAAATATACCAAAAAGGATGAAAATCTTTTTCACAGCAGTGCCGTAACACAGTGATTGACATAGTATGTGTTCAATAAATGATGAATAAATGAACAAATAAGTGCGACAATGAAATACAACTCAAAACAGGCAGAAGGAGTTGCCCATTACTTGAAGCCTTCAAGTAGAAGCTGAGTGACCATCTGCCACATTACTTTAATGAGAAGTGGGTGAGAGTTTGAACCAGATAACCTAACTTCTGAGCCTAAGATTCTAAGAGGAATCCAGGGAAAAGTTTGTGTGTGTATGTGTGAATATATTTTGCTTGATGTAAATGAACTCAAACTGGACTCTAATATTAGCATTTCATCTTGTCACTCAATTTTTAAACTAAAAAGAAATGTGTATATATGTACAATATACCAAAAATTGGTTTTCTTTTTTCTTCTTCTTCTTTTTTAGCTGTGCTGTGCAGTTTCTGGGATCCTAGTTCCCTGACCAGGGATTGAACCCAAGTCCTTGGCAATGAAATCGCAGAGTCCCAACCACTGGACCACCAGGGAATTCCCACGGTTTTCAAGCTAACGAATTTTGCAGAAGTTCACAGAAGGAAGAGTTCAACTTTACTTGTATTACACACAAGGGATCATTCTTCCAACTGGAAGATCTGAAAAATGCAAATTTAATCCCTTCCTATTACTAAAGAAAGTCAAATACAGAGAGAGAAGAATGATAAAATGGTAGGTGAAGAACGTAGGTGCTACAAGGAGAGAGTTAAGGAACTGCCAGTGGGACTACAAGAAAAAATAGACACTCAACAGTAAGGTGTACAGTGAGTGACTCTAGATGACTCAGAAAAGCTAGCTGTCAAACAGTTCCAAATCTAAAATTAATGAGTTTATTTAAATAATACATAAAATGAGAAAAGCCAAGCAGTAAAAACACTAGCAGTTTTGCCTTGATATACAGTATACATAGCTTGAAAAATACCTCTTTTCATTTAAGAAGTTACTCCCTTTTTCAGAGTGGAGGACTTTCCATACAAGCGTGACACAAATCATTTTGTAAAACGCAGACGTTAAAGAATAAGCCTGAAAATACAATCACTCATAGTGACTTTAACAAAACAAGTGAATGTTTAAAATATTAAAAGCATTCAGCCATGATGTGAAATGTAGCTTTTTTTTTAATTAACAAAAATAATAGACTGTTTTGGCCACATCAACTTGACACACTTAAAATATTAGGTTACCCAGTTAACTCAGTTTTCACTTTTCTCTTCCTGTTTATTCAGACTAAAGAGAAAGATAAACTTTCCCGCTTTTTTTCTTTTCAAGGTCCCAAAGAGATCTCAATTTACAGAGGTAGATAACATTCTTCCTATACCTCAGAAACCATCAGTTTCTCTGAAAACTGGACTTGCTTCAGGATTCTCCCAGAACTCCAGGCCTTCACATGTCCTTCAAAACATCAAGAACAATCCACTGAACCTTCTTTAAGAGTTCATCCTTAGCGGCTCAAATGAATTTATTACAGCCAGTCATAACTTTTTCTTGAAATATACCCATTTAATTTAATTGAATTTTTGAATTATATGAAAATAAAATAGAATTTTTTTTCAATGAAAGTCTTTCAACAGGAGTGCCCAAATAAAAAGTATAATATTATTCCAAATTTTAAAGCAGTAATTTTCCTACAATTTTCAAGCGGAGGAAAAGTTCCTGTCTTACAGTTCATGTGGCCTCCAGCCAGCAGATCTAATTGTAGGCTGGGAAGGGTGTAACCCTGTAAACTAAATGGGAGTCAGCCACCTTTGGCTAAAGTTCACTCTAATCTCAAATATCCTATCCCATTATCCATGTAAGTATACTTAGACTTGTCAGATCACTTGAGGAAATTTTTATTTCAAAAATATGATCACTGAACGCTTGACATTTAGGCCACTAATAATTTTAATGTTGCTGGAACAAGAATTCTGAGAGAGATGGATTCCTTAGGCTCAATTATGAAACATACTTGTCAGCCCTCCCATTTTTCCTCCCTGTTTCCAGCCCTTGTTACTGTATTCACTCATAATTGAGGTGTTAGCTGAAGAAGTCTTAAACAGTGATCCTCCCAGGGATATTTTTATTTCCCTGAAAAAATATTTCTTTTTAAAAAATGACTTCAGGAAATAAATAAACAAAGCTGTAACAGCGGGCTCATACAGTTTACCAGAATAGCGCTACAGTCCCAGGCCTTTCCATCCTTCCCAGCAGGAGGTGTGAAGTTCCATACTGCAGTATCCCTCTGCCAACCTCCCTTTTCCCTCTGTCCTCTCCTCCCTCCCCCGCCCCCAAGTTCCCGCAGCTGTTCCAGTGTCACCATGTATCTTAAGCTCCTACCTGAGACTGGATGCCTAAAAAAAAGATGTGGAACTTTGAAGAACGATGGCCTCTGTCCAGATCATAAATCCAAAAGACCTGAAATGATCAATCTATACCACGAGCCCCTTATCCCATTCCTGGTTAAGGTCTAAGCTTGTGAATTCCGCCAGGCCATCTCCCCCTCATCCATGTTTGCTGAAGTGTTTACCTGCCCACGGTCCACAGCAGGCATTTTCTCTTTCTCCAAAGGGCTTGGGTGGAGAGTCTTGACCCGAATAATTTGTGTGAGCCTGACCAAAAAAAAAAAAAAATTGATTCTGGCAAATTGAGCTCAGAGTATTTAAAATATACAAATTCTGTTTTGGAGGGCCAGTGGCTCTGCTCCTGGTCAGCTATTTCCAGTTTAATGCTGCAGGACCAGTGGCTGTGCGGTTGCCACCCCTTCAGCTGTCTCTGTAGGAGCATCCTTTGCTTTGGGGCTGCTTGTTATTGTTTTTTCTGGACCTCACCAGAGGCCAGTGATTCTCAACCTCATTTCAGTCACGGCCCCTTCCGAGAACATGATGAAAAATGTACACCTCTTCCCACAAGACAAAGCGTTAGTGTGCACGCGTGTACGCACACACAATTTAATATACAATTTGTGTGTGCTCATGGACAGTCCTGTGGTTTGGGTCTTATTTTCAGAAACTTTATATAGACAAAGTTGACCCAATATATTAGAGACAAAGAATACCCTGCATTTATGAAGTCTTTGAAATGTATGGTTCAACACAGCTGTTTATTAGGGGGGCAAGTTTTGTGAGATTAGTCTTCAGAAACCCACTCCGTCTGAGCCAACCCAAGATGTCTGCTCACCTTAGCCTATTTTCAAGGTTTACGGAGTGAAAGATTCAGATCTCACTTATTTTAGATACAGGAACGCCAACCAGTCTACAGATTTTTGCCTAAGGCTCCATTTCTATTACCAAAACATAGTTTGAATTCGTCCTTTCTTTTGAAAAATTTCCTGAATAGCTTATTCTTCCTTCTGCAAGCCCATACTCTCCCCCTGCATCACACTTTTTTTTAGAGGTGAGGAAGAAGGAAACATGATCAGGATAAGAATATCAAATCGTATTTGTTAAATATCTGTGGTGTCACCAGTCACGAGTTTCAGAGTGTGATTATGTAATGACCCAGGTTGTTGAAGGATAATTGAGTTACAATTATTCTCATGTAGAACAAATCTTGATATGTGAAGAACTTAATGGTGCCATGATAATTACTGAAGATTATAATTACTTTTGGATTACGATTGTCCATTAAGTTGACAATGACAGTTTAAGTGCAGTTTGGCACATTATGGAGACATTTTTACATTTATATTATTGAAATATAAGTATAAGGAATGTAGTATTTTTTTTTTAGGAATGTAGTACTTTAAAAAGCACTTTCAAAGCCTTCTTGATAACATTATAAACCCCCAAACCAGTATTTTAGTTTCTTTGAGCCTGAAAATTCCTGAGTAAAAGGAGAGTAGGTGGAAAAGGAGAACAATAAGTAGGGAGAAATGTTCCAACTTAAAAAAAAATGGTATTTTTGTTATGCAACATTTCTGAGCATGCATAGTCTTCCTAAAGAACATGAAAAGGGACCCAACCTTGAGCAATGTATTTGAGGGCTCAGTATGTAGCCAGCCTGAGTACAATGGAGCATACAGCTGTGGAACATAAATGGAACCAGATGAAGGGCTGCAGTCCTATCCATCACATCAGCCTCATCAGAGCATTGGAGGCAGGATGAGTGAGTAGGCTGATGCCTTACGGAATGAGGAATCCAGGATTCTGTTTAAAGGAGGGAGGCTCTGGCAGTGATCTGGTTAGGTTAGCGCTAGAGGACTTTTCCTGAAGCTGTTTCCAAAGCAAGCCTGTGGGGGTTTTTTGTTTTGTGTTGGTTTTGGTTTTTTTAGCTATAAAAAGTGCTGGTCCTAGATTGTACTTATTTGGAGTAGCTGGGGGAAGGCTGATGGCGCTCTGGTGTGACGGTCCTCTAAATCTCTCTCTGGAGCTTCTCCTACACAAGCTTTCCTGCTTCTCCCACCCTCCCCATTCTTCTCTCAGAAATAACTTGCTAGCCACCCTCCTTCCACCCCTTGCCTGAGCCAGGCAAGGCTTCCCGTTGATCTTTATTCCCCAACCCCTCTCTGCCCCCTGTCTTACAATGAGCCTCATTTCACTGCTAGCATCACCTCTGCCTTCAAGTCTGGATACTCTGCTTCTGAGTACTTAACCTTAGTGGAGGCTCATTTGTCATTCTTTCATCAGGGAACTTTAAGGCTCTTCACTAAAACCCTTTAATGAGTACAATTTATCTCAGAGAGGTTTTAGTGACTGTCCCCCATTATAATAAAAGTGACTCACATTTATTGATCAATTTCAATTAATGTACTGTTCCAAGGACTTTGCACGCATCTGCTCAGTTAATCCTCGCAATAACTAGAGATTCACTTTGCCTATTCTTGAACTTTGTAATAATGGAATAATACAGTTTGTACTCTTTTAGTAGCTTCTTTCACTCAACATTACGTCTGTGAGATTCATCTAAATGGTTGGGAGTAACTTTAGTTCATTCCTTTTCATTGTAGTATAGAATTTCATTGAGTTAATGAGAACAAGATTCCCTAGCTTAGTTTTATATGAAGATTATTGTGTTCACAGCACAACAGAGCAAAACAGATAGCTTTTTTTCCTATTTAATTCCAGGATTACTCATGCTTGAGTTTCTGAAGTTCTTTAGGGATATTTTAATTACACTTTTGTTAAGGATTAGCTAAAAGATAGAAAAGAAGAAGAAAACATTTAGGGTTAAGATTATTTGTTTTTGATTGAGACTAAGTGAGGGAATTCTGAAGCTCTTCTCTGGACTCCCTGCAGTCTTTTAAGGTGGAGGTTAGATCTTAAGAAATTTTGGCAAAAGAGGTAGAAGAAAAGGTCCTCAGAAGCAGAGGTCATAATTTTAGAGGCTAGGAGAAAAGAAAGAGTTCAACTTCTAGGTAAGAGTTCTCATTCTCCAGAAGCTAAACTTCCAAGGTAACTTCAATATCAACTGTTGTTTAGATCTTAGAGATCATACTCACAGAGTAGTGTGCCGAAGATCAGTTCTGAATTTGTATTTTTTTTTTTTTTTTTTTTGCGGCACGCAGGCCTCTCAGTGTTGTGGCCTCTCCCGTTGCGGAGCACAGGCTCCGGACACGCAGGCTCAGCGGCCATGGCTCACGGGCCCAGCCGCTCCGCGGCATGTGGGATCTTCCCAGACCGGGGCACGAACCCGTGTCCCCTGCATCGGCAGGTAGACTCTCAACCACTGCGCCACCAGGGTAGCCCCTGAGTTTGTATGTTTAATCCAAACTTTAACTAGATTTGGATAAACTGACAATTCAAGACTTAGAAATTTGCATAGTCAGCTTTATCCAAAGTAGGCTTGCTTTGGAAACAGCTTCAGCTGAATCATTCCCTTTAAATCTTTAAATCTTACTACTTTGACCATGATGACATGGCTTTGAAGAACTTGGCCAAATATTTTCTTCACCAATATCATCAGGAGAGGGAACACACTGAGAAACTGACGAAGCTGCAGAACCAACAAGGTGGCTGAATCTTCCTTCAGGAGATCAAGAGAACAGAAAAGAAACTGTAGGTTTGTAGGTTTTACAGAAAAAGAACAAACAATATATCTTCATTAAAATGTCAAGCAAAAATGTATCATTCTCTCTATTCTAGCAGAATTCCCCTCTTGTTCAAATTAAATAAATATTTATTGAGCATCTACTGTGTGTAAGTCACAGCAATAAGTCCCATAAGGAATATAAAAATAAGTGAGAGACATTTCCTTCTATCAGGGCACTTATAATTGGGAAGAATAGATAAGTCAAATGACAGATTCATAAATAAATCTTTGGAAGATGAAGACTATCGGAAAGATACCCCCCAAATAGTAAAGAAGCCAAAAGGAAAGGCAAATCAAATCAAGTTCAGAACAGAGGAAGGACTTTGTGGAAGTGTTGATAATGGCATTGGCCTTCAAGGATGAGTAGAATTTTGATAGCAGAGATAGGATGGAAAGGAGAGTGTACCAAGTGAAAAAAAATATCAAGGGCAAAGCCATGGAGACTGGATAAAATTGGACGTATTAGGAGAGCAATAAATAATATAACAAAGAATAATGCACCACTGGGCTTATAAAAGTGAAATTAGTTAACTACTTCCTCCTTGTAGTCCCGTATACAGGCCAGTAATCTTTTTCCAAAAATATTTTGTATTTACTTATATTAGTTTGCTAGCACTGTCGTAATAAAATATCACAGACGGGATGGCTTAAACAACAAAAATTTATTTTCTCATAGTTTTGGAGACTAGAAATCCAAGATCAAGGCGTCAGCAGGTTTGGCTTCTCCCAAAGTCTCTCCTCTTGACTTGCTGATGGCTGCCTTCTTGCTATGTCTTCACATGACCTTTTCTCTGTGTGGGCACCTCCCTGGTGTCACTCCCTCTTCTTATAAGTACACCAGTCATAATGGATTAGGGCCACACATATGACCTCATTTATCCTTAATCACCTCTCTAAAGGCCCTATCTTTAAATACAGTCACGTTTTAAGGCACAGAGGGTTAGGGTTTCATCATAGGAGTCGGGGGCAGGGGGAGGTGGTGGGTTGGGCACAGTTCAGTCCTTAACACTTATTTAATAACCTTCTTCTGCTTAGCCTGAGAAAAGGGGTCTGGCTTCGTTCATCTCTCTACTCCACGTGCCTTAACCCAATGCTGACACATAAATATTTTTTCACCCACTTTTTGTTAATTTAGGGGTAGAGTGCAGATTATATAGGCTGAAGTCAGACGATGGAGAAGAGCTTTAGACGCTAAAGAGAGGTTTAAATGGTTTAGAATAAAGAATGAAGGTCGGAGCTATACAGTGAAGCACTCTTCAAGAAAATCACTCTGTCAACAGTAGAGGATTTGTTGTAGGTAAGAGGAAAAGGAGAGTGGAAAGTCAATTAGGAGTCTTTCACTGTGGCCCAGGCAAGGGGGACCGAAGATTTGAATGCTAGGGGCTTTGGGGAAGGAGATGAGGGGAAAACCTGTTTCAAAGCTTGGACGTGACAATCAATTTGAAGCGGGAGGGGAAAAAAGGAGAAAAGTGAAGTTTTTGAGCTTGATGACAGAAAAGCATAGTTCCATTCAAGTCAAGAGGTGGTACTCAAGCTGAATACAGTGAGTTTGAGTTGCAGGTGAGCTACGTGGATGCTACTGTGGGAGAGTTTCAATGCAGGAACTAGAAAGACATGTGCATTTGTTTAGTTCGTTTCCCAACAGAAAGTTGGAAATGTGGGTCTGTTGTCTGAGAAAGAGATAGCAGAGTAAGCTGCATGATGGATACAACTTTCTTTAATTTTTGTTTCTGCAGCTCCTGGTTCAATGTCTGGCCTATATCTAATGCTCAATACATATTTGTTGAATGACTGAAATGGGGATTGAGGAGTGATCTACCTTGCAGGCATTGCAGTCAGACAAATCATTGTTAAAACCAACGGCATGAACGGAGGAAAAAGAAGTAAAGTCTAAGGACATTTAATCTCCCTCACTTGAGTTTGAATTATCACACTGTAAATTATGGGAAACACAATGGGTTATTCTCAAAATCACATAGAGAAAAGCAATCTCAGTACCTCTACCAAAAGGCATTTTGTAGCCCGGGGGAAAAGGTTAGTAATACGTTATCTTAACAAATAGCAACACCTAGTGACCAGTTCCAAAAACAACATGAGGACTTTTCAATGAGTTTCTTCGTGAGGATTTTTGCAGCACTTTCCCATGTGGGGAAGGAAAGTTACAGTAATTGACCAGCTCTGCTGGTGGTAGTGACAATAATAACTAATATTTGTATGGTACTTAATAATTTGCAAAACACTCTCCTATACGTTATCTCATTTGGTAATTGAGATAGATATTGTTGAATAAAAATTGAGGCTGATGTAGAGAAGAGGATTGGGGTCTGGGCTGCTTGGCATGGCTGAATACCCTCTGCTCTTTGTCACAGAAATGGTGCATGATAAGAAGTGGCAGACAGGAGAAAGGGGATGACTCAGAGCAATCCCTCACCACTATTGGAATAAATAGCTCCATGGAGAGCCAAACAGCTACATACACACACGCGCGCGCACACACACACACACACACACAAGTGCATGCCCACCATGTGCTTGCATACTCACAGGCACACACATACACATATGCACACACACACACACACATACACACATACACATTTTTTTCCCTTTAATCTCAGGTGGAAACTGAATCCAGTTTTTCAAGCCCTCTGTTGATTTCCACTTGAATTCCCCTCAGCAATCTTTCTAAACCTTTTCAACCCTAAAGCCCTGAACTCCAGAGCCAGGCTGCTCTGGGGTTTGAATGTCAATTCCAGCACTTCCTTGTTGCATGAACTTGGTTGCTTAATCTCTCTGTGTCTCAGTTTCACCAGCTATACATTGGGAATAATCACAGAACATACCTCGGAGTCTAGTTGTGGGGTTTAAATGAGTTAATGTATCTCAAGCCCTTAAACATGCCTATCTTATAATAAGTGTTAGCTTCTATTTCTTTATCACTAGTTTGTAATTATTTATTTACATTTTCTTGCTCTTCTCCTGGCCTGGTTTCCTCGAGTGTAGAGTTTTGTTTGTCTCTGAAACCCTAACACGTATGGATGTAGTAGGTCAAGGTAAGCAGTTAGTCTCTGGGATTTCAGAGGAGTAGTAGGATATCTGAACAGTTTTGTAGAACATGATGATATTGAAGGAAATCAAAATATATCACCCCAAAATATACCACTTTGCCATGAGGATTATTTTGAACTGAAGGCAGTCAAGAAGAAGAAGATACTGGAAAAATTCCTTGCTTTTCCCCTATTTGACTAAAGGCAGGACATAAATTTTCAAAGGTGTCTCTCCTCCCTCTCTATCAGAAAAGACAAAAGGAAATCATGGGAGGCAACTTTAGACTCAGTCTGGAGATGGCACTAGCGAAATCTACATAACAAATGGTACCGACTATACTTATCTACCATTAGTTTCCTCCTATATATTTACCTTCCCACAATTTCCTTTTTTGGAAGTCTAAAACCATTTTCCTTTGTCCTGTCACTTCTCTACAACTTTATTGTTCTTTGTTAAAGATACCATATAAGCCTGAATTCTAAGCCACCTCTTTGAGTTACTCTTCCCTTAGTTTCTCCCACATATATGTGAGATCTACATGTTGATATTAATAAACTTTTGTTTTTCTCTTGCTAACCTGTGTTTATTACAGAGCCCCAGCCAAGAACCTAAGATAGGTAAAGGAAAAAAGTTTCCTCCCCGACAATACTTAAGGCAGATTATATTAGGCGATCCAGCCAGGCTCTCCAGTCTAGGGTTCTGAGCTGTCCCCAACTTTTGAGTTTGGGCAGTCTTGGGTGGGCTGAAAAGTCAGGAGAAGAAACAGGAAACTGGAAAGGGATCCATTTACTAGAACAAAGGATAAAGAGGGAAACAGGATTCAGGAGTCAGGAATAGGGCAGAAAAACTTGATGTCAGAATTGGAGCAAACCCAACACTGGATTATCCCTGTATCTTTCCTGGACAGATTCAATGGTCTCCTAAGTCTCTCCTGGTGTTAATTCATTCTCGCACAGCCACCATAGTTAGCTTTCTAAAAGTCTGATTATGCCACTTGCTTGCTCAAAAACGGTCAGTAGCTGCTGTGGCTGCCACCGTCTCATCTTCAAACCACCCTTCTATCCTCAGCTTTGTGCTGCTGGGACTGGGACTCTGCAAACAGCTTCTCTGCTCGCCAGATGGCGCCAAGTTAGGCTCCGCCAAGAGAGGGCGCTAGAGGGAGACTGAACCGCTGAAGAAGAAAAGGGATTTCTCCTTTCTGCTTCCTGTTTCTGTCAGTGTCACCACTGCAACCCTTCTTCACCAGCACCAGCAGTTCCCTTGGTTCCTTTCATTCCAGTATCACCACTTGATATCAGTTTGCAGTTTTTTCCAACACGAAGAACCAGCCTCATTGTGACCCCTTTAGAGACACCAGCACCTAAAGGGGTCACTGCCCCCTTCTCAGATGTCCAGGGCCCAGGGCCACAGGGCCCTTCCTCTGAGCTCAGAGACACCAACCCTCAGTGGTCTGAGTTTTAATTCTGCAGGGTCCTCTTCCAAATTTCTAAGTGTGTTTTTGTTGTTGTTTTGTTTTTAATTTTGGTAAAATACACATAACATAGAATTTACCATCTTAACCATTTTTAAGTGTACAGTTCCACAGTGTTAAGAACATTCAAATTATCAGTGCAACCGATCTCCAGAACTCTTTTCATCTTGCAAAAGTAAAATTCTATACCCGTTAAACAATTACTCCCCATATATCCCTCTCCCCAGCCCCTGGCATCCACCATTCTACTTTGTTTCTATGAATTTGACTACTCTTAGGTCCCTGATATAGGTGGAATCATACGGTATTTATTCTTTTGTGACTGGCTTATTGCACTGAGCATAATATCCTTAAGGTTCATGCATGCTGAAGCATGTGTCAGAATTTCCTTTCTTTTTAGGACTGAATAATATTCCATTGTATGGATGTAGCACATGTTGTTTATCCATTCATGCATCGATGGACACTTAGTTTGCTTCCACATTTTGGCTATTGGGAATAGTGCTGCTATGAACATGGGTGTACAAGTATCTCTTTGGGACCTTGCTTTCAATTTCTTTGAGGCATATACCCAGAAGTAGAATTGCTGAATCATATGGTAATTCTCTTTTCAATTATTTAAGGAACAACACACTGTCCCAAACTTCCAAGTTTCAGTAACTCCAAACTCTGCTCCCTTTGTGTTACTTTAGTTCTTTTTTCGTTCCCCAATACCTACTTAATAATTCTTTGTATTAAGTCGTTGCTCTTAAAGGAACTGTTGTGGTTAATTTTTGTTGGAGATTAATTTTGAGGGAGGTAAGCTTTACAACTTAATCTTTAGTTATGGAATATTCAGATTGGCTGGTCACAGTGTCCTGACTGGATTCTGACAGTTACGCCCACCACTACATGGCAAATGAAAGGCAAATTCCTCAGATTTCTCTGCCCTGAGCTACTCTCACTTAAGCCTAGACCAGCTTCCAGCCGTGTTCTCCATTCACGCTACCTTCCTTTCAAATGGGGCTGTTTATCATTTGCCCCAAAAGTCTTCAGGTCACTCACCTTATTTCCTCCTCTTAACATAGTATCAGCAGAATAGATGGCTGGGTACACCTTTTAGGTGTTGGATGCTATGGTGGGCGCTTTCATGCACATCATTTCATTTTTTACTCACAACCACTTTGCATCATCATTTTCCTAGGTTTACTGATAAAGAAATTAAAGCTTAGAGAGGTTAAGTGATTTGCCTAAGTTCGCACAGCTAATTGGTCACAGAGCCAAGATTCCAGCAGCCTCAATGTCTTTTCCAGCCTTATTTACCTGTCAAAATCCTACCTCTTTTTCAATGCTCAGGATAAATTCCACTTAGCCCATTAAGCCTTGGCCAGTCCTCCCCTGTAGATTAGTTTCTTCCTCTTTCTGTTGCCAAGAGCATTGCGTCTGAAACTTCTTTGGAGTTGTTAGCACGTCATTTGGCTTATGTGGAGTTTTGTCTTTACTATATTTTTATCTCCTGAGGGCAGGTACCATGATTTGTTCATCTTTGTAGTTCACCCCCAGCACCAAGCATCGTGCCTGTACTTCGTAGATACCCATAAATGCCTTGAACATCTGGGAAATGCTTAGGGAGCTTTGCCTCACTAGGATTCACTTCTTTGGAAAATGGCTGGTTGGTTAGCCTGTGTCTTAGTCCCTTCAGGCTGCTGCAACAGAATACCATAGACTGGGTGGTTTATAAAGAGTAGAAATCTATTTTTCAAGCTTCTGGAGGCTGGGGAGCCCAAGATCAAACGTGCCAGCCGATTTGGTTTCCGATGAGGGCTTCCTGGTTCATAGGTGGCCATATTTTTGCTGTGTCCTTACGTGGCAGAAGGGTCTAGGGAGCTCTGTGGAGTCGTCTTTATATAAGGGCACTAGTTCGGTTCATGAGGGCTCCACTCTCATGACCTAATCACCTCCCAAAGTTCCCATACCTAATACTATCACCCTAGAGGTTTGGTTTCAACCCTTGAATTTCTGGGCAACGGGTGGGGGATCACAAATATTCCATCTGTGACAGCCAGTGACCCAGTGTTTGACTCCTGGGGCCTTGTAGAAGTTCATGTCAGTACAGATACTCTTTTTACAGTGTTGCAAACATGTGCTGCCTGCTAAGCTAACTGGAGGATCTCACATCTGGAATCATCTCCCTCGGTTGGGTGGCCACAGCCCAAGGTTTGGTGGCCTTGAAGTGGGAGGCTTAAGGCAAATAATAGTGTTTGATTCATTGCTTTTCTGTGGTTTCTGTGTTTCTTGGGATTCACTTGACAAGCCAAATGTTCTTACATGTTCTGAGATGCCAAGATATACTGTAATGACCCTGATTTATTTTACCTCCTTATGTGCAGCTATGGAACACTTTGAAGAGATGTGAGCAAGTGCTTACATACTACTTCAGGGGCATCCAGAATAAGGCAGTGATGAATATCAAAGCATCATACACCGGCCTGTGAAATTTTACCCTTTGTGCACTCACCTGAGAATCCCATACATGCATAAATTGGAAAATAACACGACATTGCCTTGCTTAAAACCCACCAAAGCCTTTCTCCCCTTTGCACTTAGAATAAAATCCAAGCTCCTTCCCATGGGCCATAGACCCTGCATGGTGCGGCCTCTATCTTCATGCCCCAAATCACTGGACACTACTCTGTGTGTTGCTAATATGCATCCCAGTTTTCCCAGGACTGTCCTGGCATAATTGTTAATAACACATACTTTCATGATCAAAAGTGTCCCTATTTGGACAAAATTATATAGTCACCTTACCTCCTGCTCCCTAGCTCCAGCCATACTTGTCTTCTTTTCATGTCCTACTGTTTGCCACTTCAGGGCCTCTGCAATGCTGTTCCCTCTGGCTGAAAAAATCTCCCACTCCTCATTTTTCTAGGTAATGATCACAGTGTTGTCAGATTCTTTACACCTTGTTTTCATCAGGTGACGATTCTGATGAAGATGGAGTTAGGGAGTGTTCTAATTTCATTCTTTACATGTAGCAGTCCAGTTTTCCCAGCACCACTTATTGAAGAGACTGTCTTTTCTCCATTGTATATCCTTGCCTCCTTTGTCATAGATTAGTTGACCACAGGTGCATGGGTTTATCTCTGGGCTTTCTATCCTGCTCCATGGATCTATATTTCTGTTTTTGTGCTAGTATCATATTGTCTTGATTACTGTAGCTTTGTAGTATAGTCTGAAGTCAGGGAGTTTGATTCCTCCAGCTCCGTTTTTTCCCTCAAGACTGCTTTGGCTATTCAGGGTCTTTTGGGTTTCCATAAAAATTGTGAAATTTTTTGTTCTAGTTCTGTAAAAAATGCCATTGGTAATTTGATAGGGATTGCATTGAATCTGTAGATTGCTTTGGGTCGTATAGTCATTTTCACAATATTGATTCTTCCAATCCAAGAACATGTTATGTCTCTCCATCTGTTTGTGTCATCTTTGATTTCTTTCATCAGTGTCTTACAATTTTCTGAGTACAGGTCTTTTACCTCCTTAGGTAGGTTTATTTCTAGGTATTTAATTCTTTTTGTTGCAATTGTAAATGGGAGTGTTTCCTTAATTTCTCTTTCAGATTTTTCATCATTAGTGTATAGGAATGCAAGAGATTTCTGTGCATTAATTTTGTATTCTGCAACTTCACCAAATTCATTGATTAGCTCTAATAGTTTTCTGGTGGCATCTTTAGGATTCTCTATGTATAGTATCATGTCATCCGCAAAGAGTGACTGTTTCACTTCTTCTTCTCCAACTTGTACTCCTTTTCTTTTTCTTCTCTGATCGCCATGGCTAGGACTTCTAAAACTATCGTGTATAATAGTGGCAAGAGTGGACATCCTTGTTTTGTTCCTGATCTTAGAGGAAATGCTTTCAGTTTTTCACCATTGAGAATGATGTTTGCTGTTGGTTTGTCATATATGGCCTTTAGTATGTTGAGGTAGGTTTCCTCTATGCCCGCTTTCTGGAGAGTTTTTATCGTAAATGGGTGTTGAATTTTGTCAAAAGCTTTTTCTGCATCTATTGAGATGATCATATGGTTTTTATTCTTCAATTTGTTAATATGGTGTATCACATTGATTGATTTGAATATACTGAAGAATCCTTGCATCCCTGGGATAAATCCCACTTGATCATGGTGTATGATCCTTTTAACGTGTTGCTGGATTCTGTTTGCTAGTATTTTGTTGAGGATTTTTACATCTATATTCATCAGTGATATTGGTCTCTAATTTACTTTATTGGTAGTATCTTTGGTTTTGGTATCAGGGTGATGGTGGCCTCATAGAATGAGTTTGGGAGTGTTCCTTCCTCTGCAATTTTTTGGAAGAGTTTGAAAAGGATGGGTGTTAGCTCTTCTCTAAATGTTTGATGGAATTCACCTGTGAAGCCATCTGGTCCTGGACTTTTGTTTGTTGGAAGATTTTTAATCACAGTTTTAATTTCATTACTTGTGATTGGTCTCTTCATATTTTCTATTTCTTCCTGGTTCAGTCTTCAAGGTTATACCTTTCTAATAATTTGTCCATTTCTTCTAGGTTGTCCATTTTACTGGCATAGAGTTTCTTGTAGTAGTCTCTTAGGATGTTTTGTATTTCTGCGGTGTCTGTTGTAACTTCTCCTTTTTCGTTTCTAATTTTATTGATTTGAGTCCTCTCCCTCTTTTTCTTGATGAGTCTGGCTAATGGTTTGTCAATTTTGTTTATCTTCTCAAAGAACCAGCTTTTAGTTTTATTGATCTTTGCTATTGATTTATTTATTTCTATTTCATTTATTTCAGCTCTGATCTTTATGATTTCTTTCCTTCTGCTAACTTTGAGTTTTGTTTGTTCTTCTTTCTCGAGTTCCTTTAGGTGTAAGGTTAGATTGTTTATTTGAGATTTTTCTTGTTTCTTGAGGTAGGCTTGTATTGCTATAAACTTCCCTCTTAGAACTGTTTTTGCTGCATCCCATAGGTTTTAGATCGTCATGTTTTCGTTGTCATTTGTCTGTACGTATTTTTTATTTCCTCTTTGATTTCTTCACTGATCTCTTGGTTATTTAGTGACATATTGTTTAGCCTCCATGTGTTTGTGTTTTTTATGTTTTCTTTCCCTGTAATTGATTACTAATCTCATAGAGTTGTGGTCAGAAAAGATGCTTGATATGATTTCAATTTTCTTAAATTTACTGAGGCATGGTTTGTGACCCAAGATGTGATCTATCCTGGAGAATGTTCCATGTGCTCTTGAGAAGACAGTGTAATCTGCTGATTTTGGATGGAATGTCTTATAAATATCAATTAAATCTATCTGGTCTATTGCATCATTTTAAGCTTGTGTTTCCTTATTAATTTTCTGTCTGGATGATCTGTCCATTGGTGTAAGTGAGGTGTTAAAGTCCCCCACTATTATTGTGTTACTGTCAATTTCCTCTTTTATAGCTGTTAGCAGTTGCCTTATGTATTGAGGTGCACCTATGTTCGGTGCATATATATTTATAATTGTTATATCTTCTTCTTGGATTGATCCCTTGATCATTACATAGTGTCTTTCCTTGTCTCTTGTAACATTCTTTATTTTAAAGTCTATTTATCTGATATGAGTATTGCTACTCCAGCTTTCTTTTGATTTCCATTTGCATGAACTATCATTTTCCATCTGCTCACTTTCAGTCTGTATGTGTCCCTAAGTCTGAAGTGGGTCTCCTGTAAACAGAATATATATGGGTCTTGTTTTTGTATCCATTCAGTGAGCCTGTGTCTTTTAGTTGGAGCATTTAATCCATTCACGTTTAAGGTAATTATCGATATGTATTTTCCTATGACCATTTTCTTAATTGTTATGGGTTTGTTTTTGTAGGTCCTTTTCTTCTCTTGTGTTTCCCACTTAGAGAAGTTCCTTTAGCATTTGTTGTAGAGCTGGTTTAGTGGTGCTGCATTCTCTTAGTTTTGCTTGTCTGTAAACCTTTTGATTTCTCTGTCAAATCTGAATGAGATCCTTGCCCGATAGAGAAACCTTGGTTGTACCTACAACCCTTTCATCACTTTAAATATATCGTGCCACTCCCTTCTGGCTTGTAGAGTTTCTGCTGAGAAATCAGGTGTTAAACTTATGGGAGTTCCCTTGTATGTTATTTGTCATTTTTCCCTTGTTGCCTTTAATAATTTTTCTTTGTCTTTAATTTTTGTCAATTTGATTACTATTTGTCTCGGCGTGTTTTTCCTTGGGTTTCTCCTGCCTGGGACTCTCTGTGCTTCCTGGACTTGGGTGGCTATTTCCTTTCCCATATTAGGGAAGTTTTCAACCATAATTGCTTCAAATATTTTCTCAGGTCCTTTCTCTCTCTCTTCTCCTTCTGGGACCCCTATAATGTGAACGTTGTTGCATTTAATGTCGTCACAGAGGTCTCTTCGGTTGTCTTCATTTCTTTTCATTCTTTTTTCTTTATTCTGTTCTGTGGCAGTGAATTCCACCATTCTGTCTTTCAGGTCACTTATCTGTTCTTCTGCCTCAGTTATTCTCCTATTGATTCCTTCTAGTGTATTTTTCATTTCAGTTATTGTATTATTCATCTCTGTTTGTTCTTTAATTCTTCTAGGTGTTTGTCCTTTAATTTTTCTAGGTCTTTGTTACACATTTCTTGCATCTTCTCAATCTTTGCCTCCATTCTTTTTCCAAGGTCCTGGATCATCTTCACTATCATTATTCTGAATTCTTTTTCTGGAAGGTTTCCTATCTCCACTTCATTTAGTTGTTTTTCTGGGGTTTTACCTTGTTCTTTCATCTGATACATAGCCCTCTCTGCCTATTCATCTTGTCTATCTTTCTGTGAATGTGGTTTTTGTTCCACAGGCTGCAGGACTGTAGTTCTTCTTGCTTCTGCTGTCTGCCCTCTGGTGGATGAGGCTATATAAGAGGTTTGTATAATTTTCTTGATGGGAGGGACGGGTGGTGGGTAGAGCTGGGTGTTGCTCTGGTGGGCAGAGCTCAGTAAAACTTTAATCTGCTTGTCTGCTGATGGGTGGGGCTGGGTTCCCTCCCTGTTGGTTGTTTGGCCTGAGACGACTCAGCACTGGTGCCTACTCAGCTCTTTGGTGGGGCTAATGGCGGACCCTGGGAGGACTCACACCAAGGAGTACTTCCCAGAACTTCTGCTACCAGTGTCCTTGTCCTCACAGTGAGCCACAGCTGCCCCCCACCTCTTCAGGAGACCCTCCAACACTAGGAGGTAGGTCTGGTTCAGTCTCTTATGGGGTCACTGCTCCTTCCCCTACGTCCTGATGCTCCCACTACTTTGTGTGTGTCCTCCAAGAGTCGAGTCTCTGTTTCCCTCAGTCCTGTCGAAGCCCTGCAATCAAATCCCGCTAGCCTTCAAAGTCTGTTTCTCTAGTAATTCCTTCTCCCGTTGCTGGACTCCCAGGTTGGGAAGTCTGACGTGAGGCTGAGAACCTTCCCTCCAGTGGGTGGACTTCTGTGGTATAAGTGTTCTCCAGTTTGTGAGTCACCCACACAACAGTTATGGGATTTGATTTTATTGTGATTGCACCCCTCCTACTGCCTCATTGTGGCTTCTCCTTTTTCTTTCGATGTGGGGTATCTTTTTTGGTGAGTTCCAGTGTCTTCCTGTCGATGATTGTTCAGCAGTTAGTTGTGATTCTGGTGCACTCACAAGAGGGAGTGAGCGCACGTCCTTCTACTCCACCATCTTGAACCAATCATCCAGGGATCCATGTTTTTTAGCAAGTCTCCTTGGGTGACTGATGCACATTAAGATCTGGAAAGCAACAGTGTCAGCCATTTCTCACCCAGTTTTCTAGGACTACTATTCAGCCTTTTGTGTGTACCAGATTTGCTTCCCTATCTAGAGCATCGCTCCCTGAGGATAAGGATCCCATCATATAATACTTACTATCCATTGAGCACCTAGCATGAAAAAGGGTGTGAAGGAATGCATAAACCACAGGGCCTAATTCCTTGATAAGGAGAGTTCAAGCAACATGTAATAAACCCACTTAATAAACATTGCTTGATATGGAGTTTCCTCAGAAAACTAAAAATAGAATTACCATATGATCCATCAATCCCACTCCTGGGCATGTACCCAGACAAAAGTATTATTCAAAAGATACTTGCACCCCTATGTTCATAGCAGCACTATTCATAGTTGCCAAGACACAGCAACATCCTAAATGTTCACTGAGAGATGAATGGATAAAGAAGATGTGGTACACATATAAAATGGAATACTACACAGCCATAAAAAAGAATGAAATAATGCCATTTGCAGCAACATGGATGCAACTAGAGATTGTCATACTAAGTGAAGTAAGTCAGAAAGAGAAGGACAAAAATCATATGATATCACTTATATGTGGAATCTAAAATATGACATGAATGAACTCATCTATGAAACAGAAACAGAATCATGGGCATAGAGAACAGACTGGTGGTTGCCAAGAGGGAGGGGGTTGGGGGAGGAGTGGAGTGGGAGGTTGGGGTTACCAGACGTAAGCTATTATATATAGAATGGATCAACAACAAGGTCCTACTGTATAGCGCAGAGGACTAAGCTCAATATCCTATGATAAACCATAATGGAAAAGAATTTTTTTTAAAGAATGTATATATATGTATAACTGAGTCACTTTGCTGTGCAGGAGAAATTAACACATTGTACGTCAACTATACTTCAATTGAAGCAATATTAAAACTGAAAAAAAAATACTGCTTGAGACTTAACTATGGCTGGCCCTGCGATAGCGATGGAGGAGACAGCTCTGCCCACATGGTGCTTACTGATGGGCAGGCACAGACAAATAAATGGGCAATGATAGCTGAGTACCGTGGTTCAGAAAGGAGATGCCAGGAGCTCTGGGAGCATAGAGGAGGAACAGCTTACTCAGACGCAGGAAGCCAGGGGTTCTTGGAGGAGACTGGGGGTGAAATGGGAGAAATCCCCATCTGGGCAGAAGAAACTCGTTGCAGTGGCCTAGATGTCAGAGGGGAGTTCATTTTTTAGGGGCGGATGGAGAGTAGGCGATGGAAGGAGAGGCGACTGGAGAGATAAACAGAAGCCCATTCATGGAGGGCCTTGTATGCCATAGTAGGGGCAGGGAAGGGGGGGTGGGCTTGGCCTCAGCATTAGGTGTAAACATCCCCCAAACACATCAGACCTTTCACCTCGGGGCTTGTTTGGAAAGAAAATCCCACACCTCAAAGCTCCCTGGTTCATCATTGTAAAGTTAGAGGAAGAACATTGCCCTCTCAAGAGGCCTTCCTGACCAGTAACAGCTCCTCCCCATTATGTCACTCACGGTCCTCCCATCCTTTGACTCTGGTAGGGGGTTGGGGTGTTGACTAATAATGTATAGTCCTGGCTATGGGGCTTGGTCCTTGCATGGGGTAAGGAAGCTATGCTGTGGATTTACATGAACTGCTTGTTCTGAGAACTGTCAGGGCTGAGGAATAGAATCTCGGCACAGGATCAAGAATACCAGGTGCCAGGACAACTGGAAAAATTTAGATTGGGCTGTGTACTAGGAGGTATTACTGATTCAGTGTTAAATATTATGCTTATATAGGAGAGTATAATTTTTTTTTAGGAGACAGTTGTTGAAGTGTTTAGGGGTAAATTGTCATGATGTCTGCAACTTAGTATATATTTATATCTTTGTATGTCTATATATCTATATCTGTATCAAATATATCTAGCTAGCTAGTTATAGGAGAAAGTAAATACATGGCAAAATGTTAACAATTAGCTAACCAAGATAGATGAAGGCTATAGAGATGCTCATTGTGCTATTCTTTCAATTTTTCTGTAGGTTTAATATATTTTGGAATTAAAAGTTGGGAGATGAAGAAAACAAAAACTATTGGGTTTCTGGCTTACCATGCTTCCTCTGAGATTTTGGCAGTTTGAGACCTTCCACTCACTTTACTGATGGCCTATTCATTTCTGCATCTTGGAGCTTCCAGAGGACACAAGGTCTTGAAAATCTGTTTTGAAGTTATAGAAGTACCATTCTTCTAATCAAAAGACACATACCAAAAGATTAGGAAATTGTTCTACCCACTCTGCAAGATTCTGTTGCTTTCCTGTGTTGGAAAATGATTTATACAAAAAAGCTGGTCAGCAGTATATTTGAAAATACCACACACAGGAATCGTATCATGCTTTATGTTTTACGTTTCTTGGGATTTTGGTTTTCAACTACCCACTGAATTCTCATTTTAGGCACTCGTGATGTATGCTGCCTTAAATAATTCATAACACAATTCTGTCATCTGTTACAACCATATTCCTCACTCCAGAGATTTACAAAATGTGTTTTCGGATAATTGCATGTGGGCTTAAGAAATACAGCAAGGGTTCTTTTGAGAGAAGAGGAAGAAGGTGGTTTATAACTAGTGATGTAATAAATGACATAAGGATGGGTGTACTTAGTGAAGAAAAGCTATATGCTTGAACAAACAGTTTACTCTGAGCTTCAAAAACTGGCACGTGATATGCACCATTCAGGAAAGTGATTATTTAGGGAAACTCAGTTGGATCAGAAATCTTTCAGTCTACTTATTCTTTACCATCTATTTGTTCTGAGAGTATCTTTGAAAATATCCCTAAAGAAATATACCAGATAATCCCTCCTTTCAACAAGATTTTATTACACACAATTCACTCTGTTTTTTATTGAAGTATAATTGATTTACAATATTATATTCGTTTCAGATGTATAAAATCTTGATTCAAAATTTTTATAGATTATACTCCACTTAAAGTTATTATAAAATATTGGCTATATGCCCTATGCTGTACAATATATTCTTGTAACTTATTTATTTTATACATAGTAGTTTGTACCTCTTAATCCCGACCCCTATTTTGCCCCTCCCCCTTCCCCTACACACTGGTAACCACTAGTTTTTTCTCTATGTCTCTGAGTCTGTTTCTGTTTTGTTATATACATTCCTTTTTTTAGCTTTTAGATTCCACATATAAGTAATAACATACAGTATTTGTCTTTCTTTGTCTGACTTATTTCACTAAGCATGGTACCCTCCAGATCCATCCATGTTGTTGCAAATAGCAAAATTTCATTTTTTATGACTGAATAATATTGCATTATATGTATATACCCCATCTTCTTTATCCATTCATGGGTTGATGGACACTTAGGTTGGCTTCCATATCTTGGCTATCATAAATAATGCAGCTATGAACATTAGGGTGCATGTATCTTTACAAATTAGGGTTTTCCCTTTCTTTGGATATATACCCAGGAGTGGACATGCTGGATGATATGGTAGTTCTATTTTTAGTTTTTTGAGGAACATTCATACTGTTTTCCATAGTGGCTGCACCAATTTACATTCCCACCAACAGTGTATAAGTGTTCTCTTTTCTCTACATCTTCACCAATATTTGTTATTTGTGGTATTTTTGATGATAGCCATTCTGACAGGTGTGACATGATATCTCATTGTGGTTTTGATTTATATTTCTCTGATGTTTAGTGATGTTGAACATTTTTTCATGTACCTGTTGGCCATCTGTAGGCCTTCTTTGGAAAAATATCTATTCAGGTCTTCTGCCCATTTTTAAATTGGGTTCTTTGTTTTTTGGATGTTGAGTTGTATGTGTTGTTTATATTTTTTAGATATTAACCACTTATTGGTCATATCATATGCAAATACTTTGTCCCATTCAGTAGGCTGTCTTTTCATTTTGTCAGTGGTTTCCTTTGCTGTGCAAAAGCTTTTCAGTTTAATTAGGCCTCAATTGTTTATTTTTGCTTTTGTTTCCTTTGCTTCGGGAGACAAATTCAAAAAAAATATTGTTATGATTTATGTCAAAGGGTGTTCGCCATGGATTTTCTTCTAGGATTTTTATGGTTTCTGGTCTTACACTTAGGTCTTTAATCCATTTTGTTTATTTTTGTGTATAGTATGAGAGAATATTCTAATTTCATTCTTTTACATGTAGCTGTCCAGGTTGTCCCAGCACCAATTATTGAAGAGACTATCTTTTCCCCATTGTATATTCTTGCCTCCTTTGTTGTAGCTTATTGACCGTAAGTGCATTGGTTTATTTCTAGGCTCTCTATTCTCTTCCATTGATCTATATGTCTGTTTTTGTGCTGATACCATATTGTTTTGATGACTATTGCTTTGTAGTATAGTCTGAAGTCAGGGAGCATGACTCCTCCAGTTTTGTTCTTCTTTCTCAATATTGTTTTGGCTATTCAGGGTGTTTTGTGTTTCCATACAAATTTTAGAATTATTTGTTCTAGTTCTGTGAAAAATGCCATTGGAATTTTGATAGGAGTTGCACTGAATCTGTAGATTGCCTTGGATAGAATGGTCATTTTAACAATATTAATTCTTCTAAGAACACAGTATATCTTTCCAACTACTTTTGTCATCTTCAATTTCATTCATCAGTGCCTTGTAGCTTTCTGAGTACAGGTCTTTTACCTCCTTAGAGTTATCCCTAGGTATTTTATTCTTTTTGATGCAATGGTAAATGGGATTGTCTTCTTAATTTCTCTTTTGTTAGTTCATTGTTAGTATAGAAATTCAACAGATTTCTGTATAGTAATATTTTACCCTGCAACTTTACCAAATTCATTGATGAGCTCTAGTAGTTTTTCTGTGGTGTCTTTAGGATTTTCTGTGTAGAGTAACATGTCATCTGCAAACCGTGACAGTTTTACTTCTTCCTTTCCAATTTGGATTTCTTTTATTTCTTTTTCTTGTCCAATTGCTGTGGCTAGGACTTCCAAAAATGTTGAATAAAAGTTGTAAGAATGGGCATCCTTTTCTCATTCCTAATCTTAGAGGAAATGTTTTGAGCTTTTCACCATTAAGTATGATCTTAGCTGTGGGTTTATCATACATAGCATTTATATTGTTGAGTTATGTTCTCTCTATACCCACTTTGAGTTTTTTTTTAATCAAAAGTGGATGTCAAATTTTGTCAAAAACTTTTTCTGAATCTCTTGAGATGTTCATATAATTTTTATTCTTCAATTTGTTAATGTGGTGTATCACACTGATTGATTTGCTGATATTGAACCATCACTGCATCCCTGGAATAAATCCCACTTGATCATGGTGCATGATCCTTTTAACTTATTGTTGAATTCAGTTTGGTAATATTTTGTTGAGGATTTTTACATCTATATTCATCAGTGACACTGGCCTGTAATTTTCTTTTTGTGTGATATCTTTGTCTGGTTTTGGTAGCAGGGTGATGCTGGCCTCATAAAATAAATTCAGAAGTGTTCCTTCCTCTGAAATGTTTTGGAATGGTTTGAGAATGATAGGTGTTAACTCTTCTCTAAATGTTTGGTAGAATTCACCTGTGAAGCCATCTGGTCCTGGACTTTTGTTTGCTGGGAGTTTTAAAATTACTGATTAAATTTCATTACTGGTAATTGGTCTGTTCATATTTTCTATTTCTTCCTGGCTCAGTCTTGGAAGAGTATAACTTCCTAGGAATTTTTCCATTTCTTCTAGGTTGTCCATTTTATTGGTGTATAATTGTTGGTAGTAATCTCTTATGATCCTTTGTATTTCTATGGTGTTAGTTATAATTTTGCCTTCATTTCTGATTTTATTGACTTGGGCCCCCTTTTTTTGACAAGTTTGGCTAAATAAATGAGTTTATATATCTTTTCAAAGAATCTTGGTTTCGTTGATCTTTTCTATTGTTTCTTTAGCCTCTGTTTCATTTATTTCTGCTCTGATCTTTATGATTTCTTTCCTTCTAACTTTGGGTTATGTTTGTTCTTCTTTTTCTAGTTCCATTAGGTGTAAAGTTACGTTGTGTAATTGAGATTTTTCTTATTTCCTGAGGTAGGCTTGTATCTCTATAAACTTCCTTCTTAGAATGGCTTTTGCTACATCCCGTAAGTTTTGGATTGTTGTGTTTTTGTTTTCATTTGTCTCCAGGTATTTTTTAATTTCTTCTTTAATTTCTTCCAGAGATCCATTGGTTGTTTTGTAGCATACTGTTTAGCCTCCCCATGTTTGTGCTTTTTGCTGTTCTTTTCTTGTAGTTGATTTTTATTCTTACACAAAATTCACTCTTGTTTTGTCCATTGGATGGAAACCATTGTACATTTCAGAGCAATGAACTAGATCAGTGTTCTTCAAACTTTTTAAGCTTGACCCACAGAAAGAAACACATCTTTCACTGAGATCCAGTATATACACATATCTATAAAACTAAAACAAAAATTTCATGAGACTACCTATCTTTATTACCTGCTCTCTGATATTTTCTTTTTTACTCCACTTCATTTCTTTCTAAAAAATTGATGTTTAAGACTCATTTAATCAATTTCACAATTTATTGAGTCCTGACCCTGATACTGAGGAACTCTGAAATAGATAACTACCTTTTCAGATGCATCTTTCTCATGGAGAAATAAAACACTGAAATGGTAAGGAATAGAACACTTGTACATTGTTTGCTCCACAGACTTTTGGAAAATGGATTATAGTGTGATAGTGTGATAATTCAACAGTGAAAACTCCTAGCGCTGTGCATTCTGCCTACACATAGTAGGCTCTTAACAAAAGCCAGCTTATCAATCAGTGTCTGCAGTGACAGCATTTCCTTCATTATGCTCAAAGCCCAGAATCCTGAGAGTCTGCTTTTCCTTCAGATTGTGTCTCTTAGTCTCTCCTCTGAGTTATCATTTTTATACCATAGGTGGCAGTTTTGTTCTAGTTTTATTTTTTTCTCTTCATGCATCAAGAATCATAGAACTAAGATTTAAAATATTAAAAAAAGATATGTTGGCTTATAAACCAAGAGACAAAGTTTTCTCTTGCTTTGATCACGCAATAGGAAATGCCAAGTTAGTCACGATATTCTATGAATTTTGGGAGTCTCTTATTCTGCTGTTTCTTGGAAGTAGCTCACCTTTCTTTAAATCCACTTTTTTTTTCATCCTTTTACACACTACATTATTATTCACTCTCTAATGTATAACCGCCCAGTCAAAGATTTTCATCTTTGTTTCCGCTATGGCCCATGGAAGGTTTTTTCCCCATCAGTTCTGGAACACATGTCCAGATGTTCACCTCAGGAATCAGTCTGTGGCAGCTTCCACTGAAATGGTGTGTAATATTTTTGTAGCTTGTGTTCCTAGGCAAAGACAAACATTATAACACACTTTTTAAGTGGACTGGGGTGAGAGGTATGGAGTCACACTAACCACTGGAAATGGGATTCACAGGTAGATCTGTATGTTGTTTTTTCCTTTCGATAATGTGGACCATTTTCAGTTTCTCCCTGCAGAAATACCAACTCAGAGCAATATTTTTTTCAGCCGTTTTGGGAACTAAGAAAGACAGTATTTGAAGAAAGCTCTCAAGTCTACATAATATTTAAAGTCAGCTCACTAGATGTCACTACTGGATAATTTCCGAGTTATATTCAATTTCAAAAATATACAGGTTATATTTCAAAAGACCTGAGTACAGGTCTTTTACCTCCTTAGAGTTATCCCTAGGTATTTTATTCTTTTTGATGCAATGGTAAATGGGATTGTCTTCTTAATTTCTCTTTTGTTAGTTCATTGTTAGTATAGAAATTCAACAGATTTCTGTATAGTAATATTTTACCCTGCAACTTTACCAAATTCATTGATGAGCTCTAGTAGTTTTTCTGTGGTGTCTTTAGGATTTTCTGTGTAGAGTAACATGTCATCTGCAAAGGTTATATTTCAAAAATATGTGGCAAAAAGGAAAATAAATAGCTCCTGATGATAAAGAATTGATTTACAGTAGGACATTCAGGGAAGCTGTCAAAACTTTCATTCCATCTTTAAACAAGGTAGAAAATAGTCCCCACCTGGATGCTATAAGCATGAACAGAGCAGCATAACTTTCCAGAGCCTGAGTGGGAGGGAAAGGGACAGAAAGCAGACATCAACATAGCTATATAAGTAATGTCTTTGTGTTTGCATTTTAAAGTGATAGAGGAGAAAGGAGGAGGGGTGAAGGAACAGTGGATGGGGAAAGAGAAACGAAAACAAGAAGGGGAAATTGAAGAATTTACTTCCACTTAGAAGTCAGGGAATATAAATAAGCCACCAAAAACCTAGAGCTGGTTAAACTTCTCACACAAGTTCTCCTCTTTTCATCTCCAGCCTTAAGCACTGCCTTTCACATGGAATTAGGCATCCTGAGCTGAAAGAGATACCACAACATCATCACGCTTCACCTCCTTTGACTTGCCTGTTCCCACGCTCCTGGCGGGAGCCATCACACCATCACCTCTATCACTCTGTCTAGTTATTTTCTCAGCGTGGTAACTACTAAGCAAGGAGGGGCCCCAGAGGAGAAAGCCGTTGTGATGGATGCTTTCTATTTGGGGACCCCTTTGGTGGACAGAGAATTTCATTCCTTGTGGTGGAAGGAACCTGGGGTTCCTATAAAACTTATCCGGGGAGCTTTTAAAGACACAGATATCTGGGTCCCCACTCCAGACCTCTTGAAATCAGAATTCCAAGGGTGTGCCCCTGATATATGGATTTTTTAAAACTCCCACAGGGGATTCTCCTGTGCGGTAGGAATATGCTCCTAGGATTAAGAACCACTGCCTCACAAGAGTCCAGGGGCTCGATCCTATACCAGGACTCTAGGGAGATGCACGGTTTCTAGAAGAGAGTGCCAAACAGCTGTCACTCCCACTCTTTGAGAACATCGTGTATCCTTTCCATCTCCCAAATTTTATTATGAAATACAGTCAAGTTGAAAGAATATTATAAGTGAATACCCTGATATCCACTGGCTAGATTGTACCATTAATATTTTACTAGACTTGCTTTATTTCTATCCACCTATTCACTCCTCTATCGATCCATTAATCCATCTTACTTCTGATGCATTTGAAAGTAAAGTGCAGACATCAGCACACTTCCCTCTAAATACTTCAGCATGCAGATCGTTACCTCGAGTTCAATATTGGTTTATTCCATCTAGGGTAATACAAATCTTAATTAGGTATTGTGTAATCCAATGACTCCACCTGTGTACATGATCTAACCCACTATCAAGGTACAGAACATTACCATGACACCCCCCCTCCGGGTTCCTCATGCCCCTTCCCAATCAATCCCCTCTCCTACTTCCCAGAGGCAACCACCATTCTAATTTTTTTCCACCATAGATCAGTTTTGCCTGTTCTAGATTTTTATAATAATGGAATCACATAGTATGTGATTTTTGTAATAAAATTATTTAAAAATAAATAAATATAATAAAAAACAAATAAAAATAATAAAAAATTATTATATAAAAATATTTTATATAATAATATTATAAAATAAATTTTATAATAATGGAATCACATAGTATGTACTCTTTGTTTAAGGCTTGCTGCACTCAGCACAATATTTTTGAGATTTAATTTTGTTGTGTATATCAGCAGTTCATCCCTTTTGATCGCTGGGTTGTATTCCATTTTATGAATATCCCAGTTTGATTTTCCATTTTTCTATTGTTGTAACATTATGTATTCTTGAATAAGTAAATATTAATATTTGTATCAGACTGTGTTTGGGAGAGAGATTGCTACCTTATCCTGGGGTCTTTCTTGTAAATATACCACGCATGGTTACCTTCCACCAGAATTTTGTCTTAGAGTATTGATGGGGAGTGATTTGTGGAACACAAAATCTAGAGGCAATTGAAAGTATGGAGGAGATGAAATACTTTCAATAGTCCTTTGAGTTTGTTTTTAAAGAAAACTTCTCTTCCCTGTGCATCCTATTCTAATGATTCTATCATTGCTGTAACCACATTTTATTATAATTAACTTTTTATGTATTTGCCTCTCCAATTAACTAGAAGCTCCTTGAAGGCAGAGACTGTCTCTTTGGTGTCCCCAGCACACAGCCCAGAATCTGACACATAGTAGGTATTTAGTAAATGTTTCATGAATGAATAAATGAGTGAAAAAAAGCATTCACTGAATGACTCCTTGCCCAAGCTTTAGCCTCAATACTTCTCTACATAATATATGTAATATTTTTCTTATATCTGCTTATCTGTAGCTGTGGAATATTTCAAATGTTGTTTCAATCATGCGTGCTTTTATTTCTAACCATACTCTAAAAACTAAAGGCAAGGGCAGGGATGTGTCTTCCGTATCCTTCAACAAAGAGATGGGATGGAACTCTGAAAAACAGAGTTGATATTACCTAAATGCTGGTTGAATGAAAGATCATATTTTTTTGTTTATTTCTTAAAGATCATATTTGGAATGATAAGCTCTAAGTCCCAGAAGATGTTGAGATCACAGAATCCCACTTCCTAATTCTTCAAAAAGACCAGGAGCATCCAGAGGACAGGGAGTGTCTTTTGTATTGTTGTATGTCCAGGACCCACTACATGGCCTGTCAGTAGTTTTCACTCAATAAATATTCAGTAGAAGGAAAGAAGGAAGGATGGGTGGATGGGAGGTGGGGGCCAGGAAGCAGGTAACTGAAGCTAGAGTTGTAAAATGATTTTGCCAAAACTTGCATCAGAACCCAGGTCCCTTCTTTCCTACACCAGCCCTGTTTCCACTAGTTGGTTCGCGTTTTAAACGTTACTAGTGTTGTCAAAAATGCCATCTACTTTCCTGTTACCGATGGCAATTTAACTATGAGCGCAGTTGCTTTGCTTCACGGCAGCTGTCTCCTCCACGGACCTGAAATGCCAGTGCCCCAGCTGTCTTGATTGAGAGCCCTGGTTGCAAGAAAACAAGACAAAATGCTTTGCTGCCTTAATTCTAGTGGGAATTTAATTTAATTAGCATCTGATTTACACAGCGCACTTCTGACAGCTGTGTTTGTGGAGTATCCGTGGAAGCAAGAAATTACCATCCATTGAAATCATCATCAAAGCTTATTTATCTTCCTACTGCATCTTTCCAGCCTTCAGCTTTGGGGACTTCTGTGTGTTTATCGCACACTTTTACAGTAAATAATACTCTAGTAAGTGCGCGAGGATTTGCAGCGTGTTGAGTATAGGCTTGTTTCAGAGCCTTAATAGGATGAATCTGAAAATGAGGCTTTGATCAAAGGACAGGTGTTTTTTTAATGTTGAGTTCTAAGGATCATTAAGGATCTCAAAGGAGAGAATCTTACCACCTGGGCCAAAGGAGCAATCACAGCGCGGTATTCGGGGCTTGCGCAGTGCGCTCTGCTCACAGCTGCTTGGGAAGGACGTGGGAGACCGTTGATGGGCTGCCCGCTGGAGCCTCCCCTCAAGCACCTGGAGCTGTCCTGCGGGGAACAAAGGGACTGGTTGCAGGATCTTACCCCTGCTTATATTCCACGGTGCCTGGTACACAATAAATAGTTGTTGAATGAGCGAGCAAATGAATGGGGTCAGGTATAATGGAACTGGAGGCAGAGCTTTAAAAAAAGCTTTGAAAAATGATTAGCATGAGTTTACAAATCACTATAATACCGGTAGGGGACTTATTAGATAAAGGAGGTTCTAACCACATATGGAGAAGGGAGAGTGCATGGCTAAATGAGGGCTCAGGGGAAGTTTCAAAGAAGAGGCGGCGATAGAACTGTCTTGAATCATACTAATATTTTATGGGAGACAAATGTTTTGATAACAAGAGAAGAGAGGTGGGAATCCCAAGAGAGAAAATTATATTAACAGAGTCGAAAAGGCATGAAATAAGATGTTTTTAAGGAGGAGTGAACTTGGCTCGTAGAGATAGGAAATGTAGGGTAAGTTAGGGCTAGAGCATGAATGACCTTGAAGAATTTCAAATTTTATTCTGTAACAACTGTGGGACCTTTGAAGATTTCTGAGAAGGTGAGTAACCTGATTAGATTCATGGTTTAGAAGAAAAATCTCTGGCTTCGTGGTAAAGAATAGCCAAGCAGAGAGAAGGAGATTTTTCATGCCCTCATAAGTTACAGAGATTTTCAGTGTTTCTACCAGTGAAGCAACAATCAAGAAACAGGTCCATGAGTAAAGCCTGGGGGCATGGTTACTGACTTGGAAATGAGTTTCAGAGATAACACCAAGGATGAATTATCAGGATTTAGCAATGGATAGACTGACAGCTGAGAGTCAAGGTTGCCTGTTAAGTACTGAAGTTTACAGCTGGGCTGACAGTGAGAATGGTGTTACCATTAGAAAGAGAAAAAAGTCTAAAGAAGATACTGGTAAATATGAAACATGTTTCCCACTTTAGCATGTCATTAATGTACCTGACACAGGCCCATTTTCTTCATCCCATTCCAGCTTGATACAATAAGACAAAGTGAGAGAGTGGCATGGACATATACACACTACCAAATGTAAAATAAATAGCTAGTGGGAAGCAGCCACATAGCACAGGGAGATCAGCTGGTGCTTTGTGACCATCTAGAGGGGTGGGATAGGGAGGGTGGGAGGGAGACGCAAGAGGGAGGAGATATGGGGATCTATGTATACATACAGCTGATTCACTTTGTTATACAACAGAAACTAACAGAACAGTGTAAAGCAATTATACTCCAGTGAAGATGTTAAAAAAAAAGAATATTAGAATTAAAAGACACTTTACAGATTATCTAGTTTAGTGTTTCTCAAAGTAAGTTCCTCAGATTGCTACTGATTGAAATGCTCCATGCACCTGTGATTTTATAAGCAAATACCTTGGGAAATATTGTATACTATATCTGCCTTTTGGAGCTTCACAATGCACAGTAACATATTAAACACCTTGACAAGGCACCTTCTGCAGGAGAGAACTTTCCTTCATTTTCTTAAATTAAGTTTCTCAGACCTTTCTTAAATATAAAATTTATTAATATTCAGAAGAACGTTTTTTTTCCCCCAAACCTAACTTAGTCCAAATTCCTCACTTCATAGATTAGAAAACCAGGCCCAGAGATGTTAGGGAAGCATTGACTGAAACCGCCCACCTCGGCCAGGCCCAATGATGATCACTCACATGAGTTGTCTCGCAACAAGAGGTCCCCATAAGGAACACAGCGCTGCCACTGAAAACTAACGGGGAGAATTAGGGAGGGGCCAAAAGGAGGGAGGAGACGCCAGCCCATAATATGTCCTACCAACCTCCCAGAATCCTCGCTGGAATCCATCCTGGTTGAGAGATGCGCCTTGGCTGAGAGATGCGTGCGCAACCAGGAAGAACCCTGAGTCAGACCAAATATGGGTTTCTAATTCATACGCAGGTGATTTGTGTATCTTTCCTAAACTAGAATCAGCCAGAGGGTTTAAGACTCCATATGTCGGGTGGCGCAGTGGTTGAGAGTCCGCTTGCCGATGCAGGGGATGCGGGTTCGTGCCCCGGTCCGGGAAGATCCCACATGCCGCGGAGCGGCTGGGCCCGTGAGCCATGGCCGCTGAGCCTGCGCGTCCGGAGCCTGTGCTCCGCAGCGGGAGAGGCCACAACAGTGAGAGGCCCGCGTACCGCAAAAAAAAAAAAAAAAGACTCCATATGTCTAATCCTGCCCTCTTCTCTCAGATCTCCTCCCACCTCAGGCAGGAGGCTCCTTCACACCCCCAAGGAGTGGTATGATTCTGCATGCAACTCCAGCATATGGGTTTTTTTCCCCACACTAAGCAATTCTCTGACACCAGCTGGTTGTCCTACAATTCAGCTCACTTCTGACACTGTCCACCTGGAGATGGCGTCAGATCCCACAGCTTAAGGGCTTTAGTCCTACAAGATTGCCCACCCAGTTTCTGCTGCTTGTTCTCTGTGCTTCTAACTGGCTATAGGTGGGAGGTTCCAATGACCCCCTTCTTGGGTTCCATTAATTTGCTAGAGCGGCTCACAGAACCCAGAGAAACATTTTTACTTACCAGATTACTGGTTTATTATAAAAGTCTGTAACTCAGGAACAGCCAGATGGACGAGATGCACAGGTTAAGCTATGGGGAAGGGCGTGTAGCTTGCATGCTCTCTGAGCTTGTCACTCTCCCCGTATCTCCGCGTGTTCACAATGTCGCAGCTCTCTGAACCCTGTAGATCAGGAGTTTTTAGGGAGGCTGCATTACATAGGCAAGATTGATTAAATCATTGGGCATTGGTGATTGAACTCTCCCCTCCCTGGGAGTCTCAGGTGCGGTGTGGAAGCAAAGGGTATGTGGTGGGGCTGAAAGTTCCAATCCTCTAATCACATGACTGGTCCTTCTGGTAACCAGGCCCCATACTTAGGTGGGTCCAAAAGCCACCTTGTTAATATAACACAAGGCGCCTTTATCCCTCTCATCACAGGAAATTCCAAGGGTTTTAGGATCTCTGTGCCAGAAATGGGGACAAAGACAAAATATATATTTCTTGTTATAAATTGCAATATCACAGGGGGTGGAGAGCTTAACTTCTCTTTCTACCTTCCCTTCCTATCTTTCTAGGGAAAGATAAAAGTTGCTGAGTGCTTGGGAACCAGTTGAGAGGAAACCTCTCCATTTTACTCTGACTCAGAATGGAGGTCCTAATCCATCCTCTTGTGAAACCATGACTTTTCCTTTCAAAGTTAAGAATATCCCCTCATCCATCTCCTTGGGCTCATTGCTCTCTGGACAAATCCTCTTTCATTGTTGGTACTGTCTCCCTCCTTCACGTGGAGTCTGATCCCAGCAGGCAAGGACCTGCACATTGACAGCTTTCTGAGAGCAGCTCCTGGGAGCACATTCTTGGCCAGGTCCCTCAGCTTAGCTACCCTTGGTATAGAATTGTACCATCTATCTCAACAAGATCCCACTTTGCTGAGGGCAGCAACTGGGGTCATATTTCTGTTTTCCACACAATGACACATCTCAGTAGATAGCAGCTAAATTGAACCATCCATGGCTGCATATAAATGTGTGTGTCTGGAGGTGTTAAATATACAATATTCCCTTTTCCATAGAGTCATAACTCTAGCAGGAACTAAAGCAGAGGAGAGCATAGGAATAACCTTTAGTATACATTCTCACTGTACAGTTTTCTGCTTCTGGGTATTATCCCACAGGGGTTGAGGGGACCAAAGGGAATAAGGTAACACTGATGGAAGCTTATGAATAGAACTTTGAATGGTGCTTTTGTTAGGGAAGCGTTGACTGAAACCACCCGCCTTGGCCAGGCACAACGATAACCACTCACATGAGTTTTCTCGCAGCAAGAGGTCCCCATAAGGAACACGGTGCTGCCACCGAAAACTAATCAGGAGAATTTGGGAGGGGCTGAAAGGAGGGAGGAGATGCCAGTCTATAATATGTCCTACCAACCTCCCAGAATTCTTTTCACTGGAATCCATCTTGGCTGAGAGATGCGAGCGCCACCAGGAAGGACCCTGAGTCAGACTGAATATGGGCCAAGCAAGATGATTGGCCAGAGACAACCCAGAAACTAACCCCATTACCATAAAACCTGAGACTGTGAGCCACGTGGCAGAGCAGTTCTCCTGGGGTCCCTCACCCTGCTGCTCTCCACCCAGGCGCCCCTTTCCAATAATGTCTTTTGCTTTGTCAGTACGTGTGTCTCTCAGACAATTCATTTCTGAGGGTTAGACAAGAGCCCACTCTTGGGCCCTGGCACGGGTCCCCCTTCCTGGAACACTTTTGCAGCTCAAGTTCGGATATCAATTGATTCTCACCATTCTTGGGGGTGGGTGGTTTTTTATTATCCTCATTTTGAGGACAAGCCTGATGCTTGGCCTGTCTGTGGCTACAGTTAATGACTGGAGAAACCGGAATTGAAATCTAGGGTTCCTGGCTCTTGAATACTCACTAAGCTTTCCTTTTAAACACCAAGATATGCTCCCTTCCCATTCGCTTTAAGCCTCTGTTGGGATCCGCTGGGTATTTCATCCACTCATTGTGCCCCAGTCAACTGAATGGAGGACTTTTGGTTCTCAGTTATGCAGTTCTACGTGATCACAGTTAATCTGTGAGCGGAGTGAACTCCAGCCCAGGTACTTCTTCATAAATATTAGGATGCTGAACTTCATTTGGAAGCAACGGGGAGCCAAGATGACAGTTTTCTGCATAAACGTTTAAGTGTGTTTAAATCGGGACTGCATGAAACAACATGAAGCAGAGAAGAGAGCTGTTCCTGCACATTGCATAATGGAAACACCGACCAACTGGCGGTGTAATAGTTAGCTAAATGCGGTAGCAGTAACTTCCTAAATGTATGTTGGATACTAGATGTGTCAGTCAAGGTTCTCCAGAGAAAGAGAATGGAAGGGATTTTTTTCCAAAGGATTGTCTTACGCAATGGTGGAAGCTGGCAGGTCCACAGTCCGTAGGGCAGGCCGGCAGGCTGGAAACTCAGGTTGCATTTGATGCTGCAGTCGTGAGGCAGAATTCCTTCCTCTTTGAGGAACCCCAGTTTGTTCTCTTCTGGCCTTTCAACCAACTGGATGAGGCCCATCCACATTATTGAGAGTAATTTCCTTTACGTAAAGTCAACTGATTTTTAGATGTTAACCACATCTGCAGGATACCTTCATAGTAACACCTGGATTAATGTTTGATTAAATAACTGGGCATTAGAGCCTAGCTAAGTTGACACATAAAACTAACCATCACATGAGCCAATGAGGAAGACTGACATTTCAATCAATTGCCTAAAATTAACATTAATAAGGTTCGTATATAAAGTTTCAAGAGCTACCTTTCTTAGAATTTGAAGATGAAGATGTGCGTTCTCCCACCATCAACACATTCTTGGGAGCCATCTTGTTCTTGGGGTCATCTTGCTCTGTCACTTATACAGAAATTCACTCAATTCTGGATAGAATGTCGTTTCTACCACTTTGCCCTGATTTATACAGCTGGTCAGCTGGAGGCAGCCTTGAAGATGACAAACTAAATGTGTCAGGTAAATTGTATCCATTTTCTTTCAAATGATTTGTTGGGGGACCTTAATCTTCTTTTTCTCAGTGTAAATACTGTCCACCCAAATTAAATTCAGACTGATGTCACTCCCACTTTGTCCCCAACATAAATGAAATCGTACACAGAAGATTTTCCCTAAAGAGATTTCAGCATTTTTTTCCCGTCTTTTGCCTGAAAAGCTGACTATCGTGTTTGCTAGCTCTTGGCAAGCCTGCATAAGTTGCCTGAGAATCAATATGGTTAAAGGTGTGATTGATTTCATTTTGCTGTAGGTATAAGAAATAATTATATCTTGTGGTTGGAGATGGTCCAATTTGGCAGAGGGCAGAAACTTTTACAGGAATAACTGAAAGGTATCATCACCAACAAGCCTGCAAAGATGAAAAAGACCCAAACAATTCTTGGCAGGCTGTTCATCCACGGGAAGATGCTCAAATGATGTTTGGAGATATGGAGATAAATGCCTGTGTGCATTTGCCAGAGAGCTTCCCTGATCACTTCAGACTTCCTGAATTTCCACACTAAAGGTTAAGGTTTAGGGTGACTCCATCATTAGAAAAGAAAAATAATAAAATTAACTTTAATTTGCCTACATTACGCACAAGGAAGTGTGGTGGTAATAACCTAAAACATCAAGAATCAGGAGAATCATTTAAATTTAGTTTATTGATTAAATCAACAGGCTTTTGCTACATAATTTGTTAATTGGGGATATTTTTGGCTGGCAAGAATTTAGGGTTTAAATATCATCGGAAGGGGAAGTTAGTTAGCCCTTCCCCAACGTATCATTGGATCGTGGAAGCTGCCAGATAGAACTGGGCACTACTGTTCCTCCACATACTGTTTAGCATTCATAAATCTACAAAAGGCAAAGATGCCTCCTGGGAGGAAAAGGACTAGGATTGGCACTCCTTCTCCAAGGTTCAAAGTTAAAAACATGGGGTAGAATGAACAGAGATGATACCGACCAAGCTTAGGTGGCATGAAAGGACAATAAAGGCCCAAGAGGAAACCCGCTATACAAGGGGGGAGGTCCGGACTGCTGACAAGCATTATATCTTTGTCTAGATTGTTGGCGGGGAGTGTTCTGGGTATAGAGTATGGCTAATGGTAGAATTCCTTCCTACTAAGTCAATTTGACATTATGATTGTGCTTTGGGGAAAATGGCTATGGGTCTGTAATATCACTAAAGAGTTGTACTTTCTAGGAGGCTCCTTTTTTTTTTTTTTTTTGTGGTGGGGATGCTCATGACTAATATATCAGAGAAGTGTTTTCCTGGTCTACTGAAGATCCACCTGGGTAAATAACCAGGTGAAAAATATAGGAACGAACAGTGGTGGCAAATGAAACAGCCAGACTAAACTTGCAGGAGCCGGTTGCCTGGATGAGCCCCAACACAACACAATACGACAGGAGGAATAACTGATACAGCTCAGCAAGATCAGCCTAGCCTTGAGGAGTGAGGCCAAATTCTGGCCCTCTGGGAGCACTGTGATTCTTGGATGAGTAACTTTGGAGTCCTTATGCATATTTAGGAATAAAAAACCTATTAGTTATTCATTGCTATGTAAAAAAATTCCCCCAGTATTAGCAGCTCAAAAAAACAAACATTTATTATGTCACAGTTTCTCTGAGGCAGGAACCCAGGAGTGGCTTAGCTGCAAGATTCGGGCTCAGAATATCTGGTGAGGTTGCAGGCAGCTGTCGTTGGCTGAAGCTGCAGTCATACTGGGGCTGGAGGAAGATCATCTAAAAACATCCTGTCAGTGTGCAGCTCCTGCACAAGCCTCCCATTAACCTGAAGTCATTCATCCCAGGAACTCTCAAGTCTTGACTGATGGGAGCAGAGCTTTCAGGAATGACATGCAATGGGGGAGCCCTTGTTCCTGGAGAGGCCCAGGGCCCCATCAGCCACAAAACCAAATTAGGGAATTACTGTTGCTACCTTTGCAGCCCAGTATCAAATGCATTTCAAGTGGGCCGCCTCCAAAGAGGTGTATATCCGGGTGGTTAGGCCAGGCTATGCCATCAGAGGCCTGAAGGGCCCCAGCTTCCCAAGGCCTCCTGAAAAGGTGTGTACTGCCCAGGCACCTGCTGTGTGGTTCCCGGTAGCCAGGGATCTGGAACAGGAAAAGGGTCTGGAGAGGCTGGGACACAGGAGGGGACTCTTGGGGGACAAGTCGTATGCCTAGTAGCAAACCCTAGCCTCCCCAATGGGGAATAGAGCTCAAGCTTACCCGAATGCCTTGTGGGGTGGGGAGGGGCGGGGCCGGCGGGCAGGCCAGGGAATCCTCCAGTTAAGAGTCACCCCGGAGCCCTGGTTGCAGGAGAAGCCCGGAGCCAATCAGGCAGCAAGCTCAAATGTGGACTGTCGCCAACTTGCTTCTGCCCACTCGGAGTGATGGGGGTGAGGGGTTGCTGTGGTGACTGTGCAGACCTCCGCAGACCTGGACGCCCCCGCCGTCCCAGGTCTGCGGACGGCATGCGTACTGCGCATGCGGGTGCCGAGCAGTTCGGGATGGCCAGGGATCTGGGACACAGCAAGGGTTAGGAGAGGCCAGGTTACGACAGTAGAATGTCCAGGGACAAGGCTTAATCTACACAAATGCGCATATTCCCCTTGAAGGCAGAGCTGGAGGATACTGGACTGCACGGCCAAGGGCAGGCCGGCGGTGGGGGGCGGGTGGGGGACGGGTGTGTCCTCTAATAAGAGACACGAGACCTATGGTTTTGCAGGAGAAGCCTGGGGTCTCGTCAGGCGGCAAGTCTGAAGGGGACTGATTGACCAGTTAGTCCCTGCTACCTCAAGGTGATTTCAGGGTGTGGGCCCCCTCCACACTGAAGACTGGGTTGGTGGTTAGGGCTGAAGGAATGTGTGTGTATTAATACTATGCCTGCCAGTCCTGCGCATTTTCTGGAATATGACCCACCCCGGGACCAGTACTGGGCCAGGACCCAGTTCAGAGGATTAGGGGCACCATGGTTGGCTCTTGGGGGAAAATAGACCTGTTGAAATTCCTTCATTCCTCACTGGCTGTTCGCAGGAGACCTTAGTTCTTTACCAAATGGACCTCTCCACAGGCTGCAAGATTCTCACAAGGTGGCAGCTGGCTCCCCCCAGAGCAAGTGAGCCAAGAGAGTAAAAGGGAGAGACCAAAACAGAAGCCACAGAGTCTCTTATAACAGTCTGAGAAGTGTCATACATCACTTCTGACACATTCTGGAGCTCACATAGACCACCCTGGTTCAGTATGAGAGAGGCTACATGGCGTGTGAATACCAGGGGGTAAAGATTACTGGGGACCATTTGAGAGGCTGGCCACGGAAAGACTGGATGTCCTTATAATTTAGCTATCTCAAACTTAAGGCCAATAGGAGTGCAGAGATTTTTGTCTGTTTGGTTGATAGATAACAGTATGTCCATGAAAATAATCAATAAACAATCTATAATAGGAATAGAAAAGAGTTTTATTTCAGCCAAATTAAGGACTATAGGCCAGAAGACAGCCTCTCAGATAATTCTGAGGAACTGCTCCAGAGAAGCATGGTTTTCAGCACAGTTTTATGTCTTGTCAGAACAAAGAACATTAAACAAGTCTGGGATACATTTCTTCAAGGTTTCAAAAAACAGATCAGCACGTACATGGTGAGTCAATATGGCCTTGGCACCTGGGAAGGGAGTCTTATCAATGAAGGTGTACCAGTATTGGCATCCCAGGAGGAGAGAGATTTAATTTTTATTTTTAACATGGACATTCTTTACTTCTGGTCAGTGCACCCTTTTCTTTAATAATTAAAGCAGATGTACAATGTACGTATGATAGGCCACAAATAGGCTGTTGTAGTTAGCATAAAATTCAAGTTAACTCATGTATAAGCCAGAATGACTTCCCCATACCTCAGTATGTAAAAATCTCTTTTATCCAATAACTGGCACATATTAGATGCCCAATTAATATTAAAGGAATGAATTAATTTTTATATTAAGGGAAATGTGAACTTCTCTTGCAGCCACAGGCTGATAATATCTGGGAATTGGTTTCCGTTTGTTTTCCTTATTATATTTAGTTCGAGATTCAGTTGATTGCATATGGCAACTGACCTTAAGACAAGGGGATCTCCCTTTTTTTAGTGGAAAATAAAATTAGATTGAGAGTAAAACATTTACTAGATAAAATGTACTCCTATGAATATCACACTTCGGTTTGCCTAGTTCTCTGGAATCAGCAATAAGTAAGGTATCTTCCAGGGTACCATTTAATTGAGAAAAGTCAAAAAGAGTTCATCACAGGATCTATTCGGAAGCAAAATAGCAAATAAACCAGAAACAGAGTTTTAGTATATGGCCTGACACCTGAGAGGCAGGTAACCAACGCTTCACTGGTAGACTTGGCCACTTCTTCTGACATGTCATAAAGCTCTCAGATTTACCTCATGTTGAAATTGCACTAGCAGGCCCTTTTGGATGAAGAACTAAGACTGACTCCTTAATGGAGACAAACCATTCAGACTCCTTGAAGCCATGATTTTCATAAATATTACTAATTATAATTGATACAATGATTTGAGTACCTAATTAGAGCCATGTGCTTTTCCTCAGTTTTCACCGCTTATTCTTAGAGTAGTCATGGGCTGTGTCTACCTCACTCACTTTAATCCCCTTTTACTGAGAACCACGCTTATCCAGAAACAGGTCCTATAAGTATGTTGCTACCACATGACTCCACCTTCCTGGTCACAAATGATTGGATGAGGGATGGTCACCTGAACAAAAAGGGCTACTCAGGGGCTTCCCTGGTGGCGCAGTGTTTGAGAGTCCGCCTGCCGATGCAGGGGACACGGGTTCGTGCCCTGGTCCGGGAAGATCCCACATGCCGCGGAGTGGCTGGGCCCGTGAGCCATGGCCGCTGAGCCTGCGCGTCCGGAGCCTGTGCACCGCAACAGGAGAGGCCACAACAGTGAGAGGCCCGCATACCGCAAAAAAAAAAAAAAAATGGATCTGATTCCTGCATCAAACCTGTTTTACACATGGGAACACTGAGAATTTGAGTAACCTGAGCTACCAGGTTAGAAAGAGGCAGCCGAGCTGAGATCAAACCAGTATTGCAGTGACTTTTCAGCTTATAATTTATCCCTTATACCACTGGAAGAAAGTGTTTCCCTTTCTCAGCTGTCTAAGGGGGTCCACACCCCTAAAAGTTAATTGCAGTCATGTGACTTGCTTTGGTGGAAGAAACATAAGCAGAGGTGACATGATTCATTCTTAGTGGAGACAGTGATTAACTATCCACTTCACTTCTGCTTCTGCAGCCCTGAGAGCATCAGTTTGGAGGAACTGTAGGATCAAAGGAGCATGTGCTACTGAGCCAGCACCTGGAGAACACGGTGGGAAGCCATCTGAACTGATGGTGGACCTCCCATGAGAAGGAAAGAAACTTTTGTTGTTTTAAGCCACTGAGATTTTGGAGTTGTCTGTTTATGCCAGATAACCTATTTTATCCTCATGTATTCAACTAACCACACATTATTCTCTAGGCCTACTTCTGTCCTTGATTTCATATCAAATCAATTCCAACTTCCCATCCTCTTAGAGTTATTATTTCACTTTATATGGCCGCATAGCAAACCACTCCACAACTTAAAATGACTTACTGTTTCTTATGACTCTGTTGGCTGATTGGTCTCAGCTGCATGGTTTATCTGCTACACATAGGGCAGGAGAAGTTCACTTATGTGGCTGCATTTGCTGGGGAGCATGGCTGGGGCTGGAACGCCTAAGATGGTCTTTCATCCTTGGGGTCCTCTCTCCACGTGGCCTCACATAATTCAGAAGGCTAACGCAAACTTCTTTACAACGTGAAGCTTTCTAAGAGGACAAGTCCCCGGTGCAAGTGTTTATCAAGCATCCAGTTGCATCACATTTGCTACTTACTATCTCACTGGCCAAAGCAAGTAACATAGCCAAGGCCAGAGTCAATGTAGGTGGGGCTATGTGAGGACATGAATTCCAGAAGGTATGGTTCTTTGGGGACCTTCAATAGAACAGTCTATGACAGCCACTAATTAAGCATTAACAACTAATATTCGCAGTTTTAAAAGAATTTTCACATTTATTAGTTCATTTCGTTTAACAGTAACCCTTGAGAAACAAATAAATGCCACCCCTATTTTACAAAGAAAGAGACTGGGGCTCAGAAATTTAGACACCTAAAATCACACGACTAGTAAAAAGCAGAATTGAGACTTGAACTCAGGTCTTTTTACTGCAAAACCTGTGTTTTTCTATATCACAGCTACCTTTGGCCAGCGCAACCTGTGTTATCCAGCTATGATTTCCATGTCTGATCTTTAGAGTTTTTGAAAATTTGTTGACAAGTAAACGAGAGAATCATTCACTTTTTCCAAATACTTTTTCTAGAGCTTAGATTGTTTATTTATTTATTTTTGACGTGTTTGGGGAGAAATGCACCCAACTCTCAAAGACTGCTATGTTGAAACAGAGTTATTAGCAATGTTTGCTTATTGCAAAGCAAGCCCCAAGTAAGCCAACATAGCTATTGCAAAGGACACCCTGAAAGGATTTAGACTTCATAATGCCCGAAGTTTCTTTTGAGGAACAGAGGGTCCTTTTCTGTACCCTCGCCACGTGACAAAGAGTTTTCAGCCTAAAACTCCTGTGCCCAAGTTCCTTAAGGCATTTATACTACTGTGCAAATGTCAATACTAGTAGCCCACAACTGACGGACAGGACTTATATCACTGGGGTGGAGTTGGGTTGCTGGGCTTATAAATAAAAATTTACATTGAGAAAGAATCCACAACTGTTCTTATGACTGTTTACAATTCCTGGCTGCTGGAGAATAGATCACAAAGAGATTGAGATCAGATCTGGCTCAGAAGTGCTACCTGTGGTGCTGTTGCCGTGGTAATCAATGACCGAGGATGAGAGATCCAGGGGAACTATAGCCCCGCTGCCCATTAGGAGCTGGAATCTGCCATCAGGCCCTCGCTGGATGAGATACTCCACCGAGGAATGCCCTCGGCAATGTCCTGTTGTCTCGTTCCATACTCTCGGGCCCCAGCCTCCAGGTGACACTTTTCATTGGGAACATTGGCTGGTTGGGCCTTTGATCCACTCCCTTCACTTTCCTGATACAGAGAGAAATAAGGAAATGTTTAACAGTAAACCCAATACCTCTGATCTCCCCCTCTTATAGAGACAGCCTTATAAGAAGCCTCCCCTTTATGCGATCTCAGGCTTCACACTCGACTACCATCTACGAACTATCTCAGGACCTTCTAACTTCACACAAGAGAGGCAAATACGAATAAGCATCATGGGGTGAGGGGCATTGGGAAAAGAAGTCAGTCTGACCATGGGAGCTCAGTGAAACTGCAGTTACGTGAATTACCAGGTGGGAAAATACTCCTCTGTAAGGGCCCAAATCAGGAACAACCAACATTCCCATCTCAGGGCTCTTGGTGTCCCCAGCGGGATGTCACATACCTTATTTTGTGTTCTATAGTACTCATTTAACACATACTGGTATTTGGGTTGATTAAGACCAAAGAAGAGAGCAAATCTTCCACCAAGGAATTCACATGCTAGAAGAAAGAAAAACGCTTTGGTAAACTGAATTAATAATTAAAGCTTAGGGCTTCCCTGGTGGCGCAGTGGTTGAGAGTCCGCCTGCCGATGCAGGGGACGCGGGTTCGTGCCCCGGTCTGGGAGGATCCCGCATGCCGCGGAGCGGCTGGGCCCGTGAGCCATGGCCGCTGAGCCTGCTCATCCGGAGCCTGTGCTCCGCAACGGGAGAGGCCACAACGGTGAGAGGCCCGCGTACCGCAAAAAAAATAATAATAATAATTAAAGCTTAAACTCAAGTTTCAACTTGCCCTCAAATGGTCTATTACTATACTTAACTTCAAGGCTGACAAAAGATTTCAATTGCTCCAGACCCTCAAAAAGTCCTAGGACTCAAAGGGAATTTGTTAAATCTTCTGTCTTCACATAGGATTACATGTAAACTATCCTTTCCAGATGAATATATCAGGGGAGATTTTCAAAATACTTAATAACAGGTACAGGTCCTGAGCAATCAGAACAGATGTTGCCTATCCCCATGTGTATCATCTGATCATCAGCTGTGAGTATGTTGCAAAGTATACCCCAAATTAAATCCAATGTTACTGAGACCCATGTCAGAAATTTTTCCATGCATCAAAACAAACTCCTTCCTAGCAGCAATTTAAGACCTTCCTTGTCTGCCTTCAGTTACGATATCAAGGTGGCCTGCAGCCTCAGGGATTGTTAAGAGTTAGGGATAAAGGTTTAGCATGAATAATGAGGGGTTTCCAAAAAGGTCTCTCCTAGAGATGTTCTCCTGTAAAAGTATAGGACTTCTGATGTGCCTCACCCCGTTATAGGACTTTCTGATTCCCATGATTCATTCCACTTCTGAAGAAATTGCTCATACAGTGCATCAAAATGATGCCGTCTATTCTTTTTTAACGTGCTTTATCCTTTCAAAAATACTCTAGCTCTGTAATCTGTTTGTTTGCCACAGTGCCTAGTACATGTGCATAAGAGAAGTTTCTAAAACATTAGAATAAATCTCAGGAAGTTTTCCTGTTTATGACCTACTAGAATCTTACATGGAAAAAATTAATTACCAGTGTCGTCTGGGTTCCAGCTCTAACCAAAGTCTCTGTGTAAAGATCAGACTGTTAGCGTATTTATGCCTTCACTAAAATCTGGAAGCCCCCGGCAGAAGCCCTTTCAGGCTACAGTTCCATTTGGAACCCTGAAGGCAGACTGATTCCCTGTGTGTCCTGCCCCTGTCATCTGAAGTCAAAGCCCAACATAGAAATCACTGTAGTCCCTGTTCTCCTTCACACGCTTATATTGCTGTACTGAGTTTTGCTTCTTTTACCTGATCTAATCTCTAAGGCTCCCTCCCTCCAAAATATTTCACCTCTTCAAACAGTCTTGCCCTAACTAAAGCACAGAAGTCTCTGGAAGGCAGCATTTCTTCTGCCAACATATTTTGGTTGAGGTAAGGTCAGTATTCACCTGGGTCTCTAAAGTAACTTCCAAATTACAAACCTTCCACCTTGATCAAAAAGCACTTAGGGCTCATACCATCTGACTAAATCTCCCTTATCATTACTTTTAATGTGATTTAAAGACCCCCTGGTCACTTTCATGGTCCCCAAGCTGGCCTTGGCCAGACATACTTTCATAGCATCCTTAAGATGTCTCCTCTGTACATCAACATTCCTGAGTATCCCAGTCTATAGTCCCTACACTCCTCCTGCCATGGAGGTTGTAACAACAAATTATCATCATGGGCATGTTTACCGGCCTATATTACCCATTGACTATTAAGGCCCTTGAAAGCAAAGACTGTCATTTGTCTTTGTGTCCCAGGGTCCTGCACAGTGCTGAGCGTACATGAGGACTCAATAAATGTTTACTGAATGAATGAATGAAGATCAATTCCTAAGAGCTATATTTTATATTTTCTCAGATTCTTAAAGTTGTTTCCCCCCATCACATACACAAGCATATGCAAGTTAGAAGGAAATGAGTAATTACATGTTGCCAATTGTGATTTTTAAAAAATTGATGAAGGTCAAACAAAATAAGATTTAGTATTTTGTCTCTTGTAAGTAGCCACTTAGGCTATTCATTATGTCCTTGGGAGGGATCACTAAAATTGTTATAATAGAGTGATTATGAAAAGGGAACTTGGAACTGTGTCAGGTAACAGTTGAAAAAAGAAAAAACTTGGAAGTTTATTCAGGTGAAGAGTCACCTCAGGGAGGACTGACTATTGTCTTCAAATATTTGAAATTCTATGAAAGAGGAATCTGGACTGGTGTTGTCTGGCTTTTAAAAAGACAACTAGGATCAATGCGAAGAACTTTAAAAGAAGATAGAATAGAAGATAGAATTTACTAAAAAGAGTTGAGAAAAGATGGGAGGGTCTGCCTGAAGATGTGAGGTTCTATGCCTTCGGGAATGTTCAAGCGTAGATATGGAAGTGACCAGTTCTTCAGAATGCCGTGGAGTGGATTAAACCACTGGAAGTCCCATCTAACTCTGAGGGTCTGTAAGTCTATATTTAGGACAGAAAAAAATAACCTTAGCAGTACTTACTAGAAAATGAGGTCCTTGCTATTCGCCCTGCCCAAAACCATAGGTAGGACCCCCGTGAAAGTTTAGACTGAAAAAAAAGAGAAACCAAATCAGCATAAATTAATAACAGGAGTGGTGACTGCAGAGTCTGCAGTGTAGAAGTTTCAAAATACTTCGTAATAGGTTCCATTTTCTCTCCTAGATGAGAAACCTAAGATTATCAAAATTATAAGTTGATTGTACTTGGCTGTAGAAAGCAAACCAAGGAGAGCAAGGAATTAGCTTAAAACTGTGTTTTCCACAAACCTCATCTGCCTTAATTTCGCATTCACTCAGCCCCCATGTTCGCTAATAATGATATTCTAAGCTTACAGGATCAAGTGTTGAATTTGTACTCTGTTCCTCTTTTTCTTCCTCTTCCTCTGTGCTATATTCTTCCATGATGTCACCATCAACAAAATGGATAACTCTTTTGGGAGTCCTCCTTTTGGAAGGTCTACCCTTTTCTAGTTCTAACTGCTGGAAACTGTCTTTTTCCATAAGGAAAAAACTGGCAAATGAAAAACAGGACGCTTTAAGACAATCTGCCCAGGACAGTGTTTATATAGCAGAGACGTGTCTAATCATTTTCAATGGATTGTAAAGACTGAGAGTTCAGAGGTAATCGCAGCTATGATCTCATCAGTTCTTCAAATCCAAGAGAAGACAGTTTAGTTCTGTACCAAAACAGAAAAGATTCAATTAGTAGTGAAAATGTGAACTTTGGGTCTTCAAACAAAAATGTCAACAGGATTCCTTATTAATTGCAAAAGCTGCAGTTGCTGGTAGGGGTAGGAAGGGGCCATCACCCTATGGAAATTCCTCAATCATTTCGATAAATACTGAGGAGCAATATAAGTAGTGGTAAAGAGTACAGGCTTTGCACAGACAGGTGAAAATATTTGCCAAGTATATGTCTGATAAGGGACTTATTTTCAGAATATATAAAAAATAACTGCAATTTATAAAATATAAACAACTCAATTAAAATAAGGGCAAAGAATTTGAATAGACACTTTCCCAAAAATTTACAGATGCCAAATAAACTTAGGAGAAGTGCTCAATGTCATAGTCATTAGACAAATGCAAATAGAAACCATATGCGATATCACAACATAGTCACTAGAAGGAGAAAATTAAAAAGACTAACAATACTAAATGTTGAGGGGTAAGTGAAGCAACTAGAACTCTCATAAATTGCTTGCCAGTGGGACTGCAACTAGTATGGCCACTTTGGAAAACAGTTGGACAGTTTCTTAGAAGTCAAACATATACTTACCATGTAATCTTGTAATTCCATGTCTAGATATTTTCCCAAGAGAAATGAAGATATATATCCATCTAAAGATTTGTATGTGAACATTCATAGCAGCTGTATTTGTAAGAGCTCCAAACTGAAAACAATCCAAATATCCATTAACTGGTAAAAGATAAACAAAATGTGGTATATCTATTCAGCGGAATACTGCTCAGCAATTAAAAGTAACGGACAACTAATGTTTGCAATACCCTGAAGGAATCTCAGAAGCATTATGCTAAGTAAAAGAAGCCAGACACTGTATGATTCTACTTATGTGACATTTTAGAAAAGGCAAAATTACAGTGGTAGAAAACAGATCGGTGTTTGCTAGGGGTGACAGGCTGTGAGAGGAGATTAACTACAAACGGGCAAAGGGAACTTTTTGGGGTGATGGAATTGTTCTAAGAGATAGTACGATTGTAGTAGTGGTTACTCGACTGTGTATACATTTGTCAAAACGAATCAAAATCTAGACTTAATTTTATTTAAGTTAAATCTTAATAAAGCTGACGAGCTTGGAGCCAGACTGTCTAGGTTCAAAATCCTGTTGCTTAATATTCCAGTGTCTTGGTTTCTTCATCTATAAAATAAGAATAATATAATTTGAAAATGTGTGTGAATATAGTACCAACCTTGTAAAATTAAGGAGTAAATGAGTAAAAACACATACAGGACTCAGAACAATTCTTAGAAAACAGTAAGTATTTAATAAAAGCTAGCTATTGTCAAGTACTTATCACTTACTTAATGATGTATATATATCAGGCACTGTTCTAATGTAGTAAGTACACTCTTGTCTTAATATATTTTAAGATTATATCAGCAAACATGACAGGCTGAGCTGATGTGGAAGAATTTTTCTTCCTGTTCCAACCACACAGAAATGCGGGATAAAATGAAACAAACAAAACATTCAATCAGGCTGCACTAAGGAAGTCAGAGAGTCAGAGAGAGGAAGGGGAAGGAAGGGAGTGAGGGAGGGAAGAAGGAGGGGAAAAAGAGAAGGAAAGGAAGAAAGGAAGAAAGCTAACCCAGGTGTCAGAAAAAGAGAGGAAACTCAAAATCATACGGGTGAGCTGAAGCGGAGGTAGTTCCTGGGGTTTCAGAACCAGGTATAGGCCTTGGGGCTAGAGTTTTAATGCTGGCGCAGAGAGGAGAGCCTAAATCACAAATCCCATGAGTGTGGGGAGCTGAAGTAAAGCTACCTGCATAAAACTAAGATAATCAAGTACTATCTTAGCTACAAAATATGGACGAGTAAAACTACCTGTTGGCCTGCAAAAGTGGCAAAATAATTTGTCATCTCCTGGCAACTTGGGTAGAAATAGTCACCTGAAAAAAAATTGGAGCCCGAGGCCAGGACCCCATACTGGTACGTGGCCCAAATTCATAGCCCTCATACGGTATAAGGACCTATAAGGACCTGAAGCGAAGCTGAGTAACCTGGAGGCAGTGCAGCCCACAGAACTCTCAGATGCAAACGCAAAGTCACCCTGGAGGAAGGCTTCAACAGGACAGGGAACACTGGACCTCCACTACAAATAACCCTGGCCAAGGATGCGCTCATTGCAAAAACTTACAAATCACATGAGGAAACCAACCATCATGAGGAGGGTTCAGCAAATGAAATGAAAAAAATGGGAGAGTCCTCATCCAAGAATTAGGAATAATAGAACAACATGAAACTTTAAAAATGAACATGGTTGGGCTTCCCTGCTGGTGCAGTGGTTGAGAATCTGCCTGCTAATGCAGGGGACACAGGTTCGAGCTCTGGTCTGGGAAGATCCCACATGCTGCGGAGCAACTAGGCCCGTGAGCCACAATTACTGAGCCTGCACGTCTGGAGCCTGTGCTCCGCAACAAGAGAGGCCGCGATAGTGAGAGGCCTGCGCACCGCGATGAAGAGTGGCCCCCACTTGCCACAACTAGAGAAAGCCCTCGCACAGAAACGAAGACCCAACATAGCCATAAATAAATAAATAAAATTAAAAATAAAATTAACATGGTTAATATATTCAAAGAGATAAAGGAAGCAAAACATTATAGTATCCAAAAGGAACAGGTTGATTTGAAAAGGAACCAAACAGAAATTCCAGAAATGAAATATATGGGAACATAGGATAGGTTGGATGTAGATTAAACATAGTGAAGAAATCTGAGGAAATCTCTCATAAACAGCATAAAGATATATATATATGTACATATATATATATATTCTGTTAACATGAAAGAAAAGTTATGAGCTAAGAATAGATGAGAAAGTTCAATATACTTTTAATGGGAGTTCCAGAAGATGTGAACAGAAATAATGGGGGAGGTGATGTTTGAAGAGGTAATGGCTATGGATTTTCCATATTTGAAGAAAGACACAAATCTTCAAATATGAGAAACATGAAGAATACTAGAGGGATAAAAAAATAAAATCAAACCTAGATCATAGAAATTATAGAAAATCTTAAAATTTATAATAGATAAGGCAGATTAGGCTAAAGGCTAACTTCAAATCAGCAACAACTGAGCCCAGAAGACAGTTGATTATTGTCATAAAGAATTCAATATCCAGCTGAACAATTTTTGAGAGTAAAACAATGACATTTTACGACCTGTAGAAACTGAGTTAAGCATTCCTGCATCTTCACTGAACAATGAATAATATAAGATTCTGTGTCAAATAGAAGGAAAGTGAACGCAGAAGTAAGAGTGAGATGCAAGAAACAAATGTAAATGAACAAGTAAACAAAGTGAAACTCTTAATAGTGACTCTTAAAAACACTACTTTGGTAGGGCACAGTATAAAAACAAAGAAGTATTAGGTATTAGCTAACAATAACAAAAATATGAGGGGTTGACCTCTTTAAGTGTTGTTTTGGAATACTTTGGAGAGGATAAGTATGCATGCTGACAATTTAAAGGTGACTAGCAAAATAATGGAATTAGAATGTATGGCTTCAAAACCAGTAGAAGAAAAAAAAAAGGAAATAAACACTCCAACAGAAGGCAGGAAAAAGGGGATAAAGAGAGCAAAGGAAAAGCATGATTAATGAAAACACCAATATTAGAAATAATTCCAAATAAGTCAGTAATCATAATATATATGAGTGAATCAATTATCAGCCATCTGTCAAAATGAAGACCAGCAGATTGACTTTTTAAAAATTTTATGGGCAATAAACACAGGATTGAATATACATATAAATATATATTCATACATACATATGTTTATGTATGCATGAATCAGTCACCAAATCTTATTTGTACAATGCCATTGTTAAAGGTCAGAGTTACAAAAAGCCTGTCAAGGGTTAAATTTGTTATCCAAAGCAAGGTGATGTGAGACCTTCTCAGCCCAGGGTCCCCTGAGAAGTCTTAAAGGATATATTCATGGTTTTCCCTGACTGACTTAGTGGCAGTGTATCACAAAAGAACCTTGGTGAGAAGTAAACTAAAACTATTTGGTGAGAAGTAAACTAGAACTACTTAGTTTCTGATGCCAAAGAGCAGAAAAAAAAAAAAAAGATCTTAACTTGGTGTTTAAAATATGCCGAGTATAACAGTATTGCAAAAGTAAATATTTTCAATGCCATGAGAAATAAAATATGCTCTATAACAATCAGAAGGAAATAAAAACATTTTCAAAAAACAACTCACCATTATTCCTCTGCCTTTTCTTTCATTGCTTTAATTGGCTTTGGTTTTGAAAGTAGTGCAAAATTTGGTGTTAGAATTTGTTCGGTAGATGACAAATTAATACAACTAGCCTTTGTGCTGACGTGGAAAGGTTCTCTTGCGTGTGTCTTACAGGGCGGAACGAATTTGAGTTGTGGGAAGGTGAGTTATGTTTACAAGTGCAGCATTAAATAAACCCAGTGGCCCTCAAACTTGTCTTCATGTTAGGATTACCTGGGAGTCCTTTTTTAAAATTCCAAGGCCAGGACACACCCGAGACCCACAGTCTATTGGGGTGGGACATGGGCCTCAATTATTTTTGAGGCTTCCCTGGTGATTGCAATGGGCAGGCCAGTTTGGGGACCAGTGCCTGAAGGAGAGCAGGAAGAAATGTGACTTCTAAATTGAACAGACTTGTGGGATTTCTCTGGTGGTGCAGTGGTTAAGAATCCTCCTGCCAATGTAGGGGACATGGGTTCGAGCCCTGGTCTGGGAAGATCCCACATACCCTGGAGCAACTAAGCCCGTGAGCCACAACTACTGAGCCTGCGCTCTAGAGCCCCCGAGCCACAACTACTGAGCCCACGTGCCTAGAGCCCGTGCTCTGCAACAAGAGAAGCCACCACAATGAGAAGCTAGCACACCGCAGCGAAGAGTAGCCCCCGCTCGCCACAACTAGAGAAAGCCCGCGCGCAGCAACGAAGACCCAACACAGCCAAAAGTAAATAAATTTGAATTGAACAGACTTGTGATTTAGTCATGTGGTGTACTGCAGAAAGCTCCAATAGCCAAGCTTGGGCTAAGAAGTCTTGCTTATTTTCTTACAGGGGGATTTTTTTTTGCTTTCTGCTTTCTGAGGCCTCCCTGCTTTGCCCCCAGCTGAAAAGCTTACACATCAAAAGTTTAAGAATAAGGCCTAACCGTCTCATTATAGTCAATTTACTCCTTTCCAGACCATCTCCCAAGTCATACATTTCTGAACCAAATGAAGTACCCCAAGCCCCCATTCACCTGGTTCACCCCTGTTATATTACAGACTAGTGATATCTGTTGGCTTTCTGAAGAAAACAGTGGTTTGTTTTGCAAAATAGTGTTGTGCATTAAATTGACATATTCGTCTTTAAAAGAGAGTGCTAAAGGAGCAGAGTGGGCAAGAGAGATGGGGGAGGAGAAAGGTGGGGGGAGAGAGAGAGAGGGGGAGAGAGAGAGAGAGAGAGAGAGAGAGAGAGAGAGAGAGAGAGAGAGAGAGAGAGAGAGAGACCTACCTGGCTTACAGTCAATTTAGTGAATGCTTTTCTGCCACCTAATGGACATTTCAGGATATGCTATGCAAAATTCATCTTTGTAATCACAGTGTGTGTCAATATAGAGGGGGCTCAATACTGAACTGCGTGGAATCTACTTATTTTTTATTTACCAAAATCTTGGGAGCGTTGCCAACTTCACACCAAGTACCTAGACTGGGATGTTTTGGAAGTGATATTTCAGAGGGTCAAGTATTCCCTACAACATGCTTTGTACCTCAGTTTAATTCGTAGGAGAACCTCTAGTTTTTTCTTTAAAAACCCAAATGTAGTTTATCAAGGATTGTTCCCAAGTATATAATGTAATTAACATACCGTATAATCTCCCTGACCTTTCAATATTGGAGTACACCAGGGCTCAGCTCTTGGACTCACCTACTCCTCATTTGGCCCTATGGCTTTTTTTTTTTTTAATAAAGTTATTTATTTTTGGCTGCATTGGGTCTTTGTTGCTGCGTGCAGGCTTTCTCTAGTTGTGGCGAGCAGGGGCTTCTCTTGTGGAGCACGGGCTCTAGGTGCACGGGCTTCAGTAGTTGTGGTGCACGGGCTTAGTTGCTCTGCAGTATGTGGGATCTTCCTGGACCAGGGCTCGAACCCGTGTCCCCGGCATTGGCGGGCAGATTCTTAACCACTGTGCCATCAGGGAAGTCCCAGCCCTATGGCTTTAAATACTATCTACACACACATTTATAGCCAACATTTTTATCTCCCTGAATCTCAGATGCATAGATCTACCGTCTACTTGAAGTCTCTTCTTGACGTCTCTTTTTGGACGGCTAACAGACAACGCAATCCATGTCTAAACCTTTTGCTCATACTTTCAGTGCACGCTTCTCCTTCCTGAAACTACCCCACCCACTCACCCAGCTCCCACTCACACACTCACATCTACTCCTCTGGCAGTCTTCCCATTTCAATAAATGGCAACCCTATTCTTCCAGATCCTCAGGCCAAAAACATTGGAGACATTCTTGATTCTTCTCCTTTAATCACACCTCACATTAAATCCAACAGGAAGTTCTCTGGGTTATTGCCAGAGTCTTAATACCACCATTCCACTGCCACCACCCTGGTCTAAGCCATCATCTGTCACCTGGATTATTGCAGCAGTCTGCTAATTGGCTTCCTACCATCTACACTCAAAAAGCAGTAAGAGTTGTTAAATGTTAAATCATACCACGTCACTTCTCTATTTAAAACTCTCCAGTGGGTTCTCGTCTCACCCCGAGTAAAAGCCAAAGTCCTTACAATGGCCTACAAGGTTGTAGATCTGGCCCCAGTACCTTTCTGGCCCCATTTTGTTCTACTGATACCTTCCCCCTGAGCTGCCCCTGTCTCATTCCAGCCACTGGCCCTCTTACTGCCGTTCCCTGACCACACAGGCTCTCTGCCCTGCAGGGACCTTGTGCGGGCTGTTCTCTGGATGAGTCTGTCTTCCCTTAGACTTTGTTCCCTCACTTCCTTCAGGTCTTTGGCTCGAGGTCTTCCCGGGGCTCCAGTCGTTCAAAGAACCAGCTGACTTCGTTCACCACCACCACCACCACCACTCGACAGCTTACGTCATTGTTTTGTCTCCTTAGTACTTATCAACATTGAACACAATCTATATTTCACTTATCCTGTTTTTGTTTCCCTCTTCCCTTCCTTCTCTGACCCGCCCACCAGCCAGGGTGGAAGGGGTTTTACCTGTGTGCTCCCTGCCTTATTTACCTCCTGCCACTACAGTACCTGACACAGCTGGAACTCAGTATTTGTTTAATAAATGAATCATACGGTCAGTTCACTTCAATGGGTGGGGGAAGGTACTATATAATAGATTGGAAAAATAAAGAGAACAGTCTTTAAAAAAATTTTTTTTTCCAAATGAACCAGGTTAACGGAACCGGCCCTGGGTAACTACCAAGAGTGCGTCAGCCTTGCCTGCCTGGGCCTGCGGTGCCCCCTCCTCCCTTTCCCTCTTCCCCTGAGGGCGTCTGAAGGCTGAGCCTCTGGTAAAAGCAAGGATGGGACAGCCAAAGCCCCACTTCACAGCTTCACAGGGCAGCATTCACTGCCAGTTTCTCCACGCCATTTTACCTGAGGAGATGGGCCCACTCCAATTGGTGACTCACCCCAGGCAGGCAGAGTGAGGCATTCTGGGGAGGATATATGTGAAATCTGAATAAACAAACACATGTATAAACAAACCACTGCTCCTCCTTGAGAAATGCTGACAGAACATAACCTGGCCGGACTCTTCTACCTTTATTTTCAGTATTAGACCATAAACCTGCACCCAGCCACCAGGAGTAAGAGTGACATTACTGACATGCCTGTCCTATTGGGGTGTTTCTCAACTTTTCCTACATCATAGCAGATGATCTAGGAAGTTCATTGTTTGAAATTCTGGAGGTGACCAGCCTGGGAGCTCCAGCCACCTTAGGCCCTGCCCAGTCAGCCCCAGAAGGCTGAGATCAATAGCTTGAGGCAAACGACCAGAGAAGCTCTGGACAGTATCAAGCCGCTGGGTGATCTAACACTTTCTCTGGGGAGCACTCTTAGAGGGAGCTATGAGCTTACACCCACCTCAAGCACATCACAGTCATCAGATACGCTGAATCGCATAAGTGATAGCTCTGGCCTTTTGGGTAAATACAATCCAACACTGCTTTCTGTTCTATAATTCAGAGTAGGCGCCCCCTCCAGATTAACTATTTTAATCCCTTTAGTTTACTACAAAAACATTTTTTAAAACAAGAATGTAAATTCGAAGCAAATTACTCAAATATCAGATTAAAGTCTTTAGATACAAAAGTATAGTAAACCAAATGACACAAGTTTATTTTTACGCACATATCGAGACAAAAAATGCCTCATTTTCTAAAGCATGATTACTCTAGAAGGAAATATTTCTGAATATGATTTTATCTGAGTATATTTATATAGTACTGAAAATGCTACCTCAAAGTTTCCAAAGTACAAAGTTTTCTGCAGAGTACTGTACAGCAATAATGATAAGGTCTCTAGCTTAGCTCACCACCGTATACAAGACTGCAGCATGCTGGATAATACTGTGAATAAAAATATATGCAGGCTGACTGAAACCCTACTTCAAGATTAAAAGGTGGTAAGTACCAATGAGCATAAGTAGAAACCAAATAGGTCAAGGAACGTTGAGTGTTTAATGAATTCATGTAGCATAAAACAACTGATGCAAATGCATCTGTCATTTTAAAATACAACTGTGAAGAAATATGATTTTACATTGTATTAACCTTGTTACTGGCTTAATAAACATAAAAATATTTATTGAAAAACAAAAATTCCCATGAAATTGGAAGTAGAATCACTTTTATTTTCATAAATAGATAATTCAGTATATTAACAACACTTTTAGCAGGATATGTTAGTTGTCATTATCTGGTTTAAACTAAGTATGCAGTAGTTAACACAAATAGTTATTACATCTATGACATTCATGCAACTTCTTTACATTTATTCACTTCCCCAAATTTCGAAGACGATTTCAAAGAATATTATATATAATGGGATAGTTAGTCAAAGCGTCACCTTTGCTGAGTCAACAGAATATTTACTATCTGCTTATCTTAAAGTTGCCAATTATTGATTAAATGTAATACCAGTATTTACTGCACTTTACAGAAGCACTGAGCATATTACATGTTTTCATTCCATATATGGAAGTATGACCCATAAAAATGTCAATATGTGAAACTGACACATATTGTCAATAAATTTAGCCTAGTTACTAAATTTTCAAATGTGAAAATTTAGTAACTAATAAGCACTTGTTTCTAAAATAAATAGATCTTACAGGCCAAGAGTAATAAGCTCACATCAAGTACAGTTTAAAGTTTTGTCAGTAAAAGGCATAGAGCACAAAAATACAGGGAAATTAAAGTATTTTTTCTATAAACAACAAAATAAATGTCTGTTATTACTCCACTGATTCTGAAAACTGCAGCTTCAAATATTAAATGTTATATAGCAAGGAGTAATTAGCATTTCCATATATAAAAAAAAAACCTCACTGATTCTATGTAGCTTTTTTTCCCATGAGTATAAACTATGATTTAAGTAATCATTTATTTTAGCACAATATTCAGATAGGTATAATCTATTTTTCATAATGAAATGTTTATTCCTATCTCAATACTTTATGCAGGTTTTACTTATTTGTCACAGAGTTGCTGTGTTTATCTATGTAAGTGCTCAGCACAGTTCCTGGCACAAAGTAAGCTCTCAACATACCCTACTATTACTACTTCTATTATTTGAACCAATCTGTCATTTATAAGAGAAAAATTAGGTGATGCCCCAGGAGAATAATCAAAAGAAGATAAACCTATGTATGTATTATGAATCCACTATTTCCCAGGTTTGTGTATATACTAAACTATTTCAAATATTACAAGGTATTTTTAAGATATACTGTACCTGTTTGCTCTCTTAAGTTTCTGCTATGGCCTTTGGCCTAAAGCAATACAATTCTGACAGGATAAGTGTTTTAGAAAACTATATAAAAACCATGTACACTGAAATCAGGTTAACAAAGGCATTTTACTCTAAATTCTGTAACAAAGTAGTAGAGATTTACCAGTGTAATTCAGGACAACCGATCTTGTTTAGGCTTAAAGTTCTTTCTTTTCATCATGCATTATTTGACTTCTGCAAAAACATTTTCACTGTCTTCTCACACAAATACTAAGAGCTGTTACCAAGTTCTGTCCCCTAAGTAAAAAATCCATTAGAAAAAAGTACTTTAAAAAATATTGTAGGTTTGCTTACTGAGTCTGAAATGAAGTACAGGGCTATCAGCATAAGAGTAAGCTCTTAAATGGTCTCAACATACCTATAAACACTGATTTCTAAGTAAATTATAGATTCTAACATGTATAAGGGATTTGGTATGAAGATTTTTTGATCTTTAACTAAAAGTGATTTTTTTCCCCCAACCAGAAAAGGTAACTGACACAGAAGATAACAAGTCTGTGCTACAACTGACATATCAGAGAGGGGTAAAAAACCTTGTCTGTTAAAAACTGACTCCTGTCATTCTTCTGGTATCAAATAAGAGGAATAAACTTTTTTTTGTGAAGATAGAAAAACACACCTGAAACCACATGATTCTGGCCTGTAGTGTATTAACCTGAAACTTACTACTACCCAGAGTTCAGGAAGAAAAACCCAACCCCCAAATATGCCCTTTAGAAGCACAATAAAAATTTTTCACAGGTTGTCCTGATTAAAAAGGAGTTCGGAAACAAAGCATGAAACACTTCCACTGTGTTAAAAATCAAGAACAAATAAACTGAAGGCAGATTCCCTCTGAATGTACTAAATTAATCTATAGGCTTCAGAGAAATCATTTCAAGAAAGATGAAGTTCCATGGTTTATCTTATCTGGAAGAAAATTCAAAGTGCACACTGTATCAATGTATTTTAGGAGATGTAGCACCCAGTGTCCTTCTGAGGTTTGATATCTGGTTCTTTCATAGGTTTCACCACTTCTTCTGGTTTGGGTTTAGCCTATGGAGGAAGAAAAATACAGTGTAAGTACATAAACTAAGATCTGGAAAACAAACACTAGATCTATTCCACTTCAGACTAATATAAAGATGATATACTAAAATACACAGCACGGAGACTAACAAAGCTGTGCCAGAAGCTACATACAAACCAATTCAATTAAAGACATAACAGGAAAGCAACATTTCAGTGAAGATGAAAACCTGATGGGTAGGCAAAAATGAAGCTAATGGTACTCTTACTCTTTCTGAGGAGGGAGAAACTGAGCCATCAACCTGTGCACATGGAACCCTCAAGTTTGAAGATTACTTGTGACGGTAACAGGCTACCTCTTAGGACATTATTTAAGAGGCTGAACAGGATGCAGAAACTGTTATTTTAAGGAATAATGGTTTTAGTATGGGTAGGAAATTATATTAAAAAAAAAATTTCAAGGAAGCAGCTATGGCTACAAAATAATTCCCATCCCTTTTTTCACAGACCCCCTCTCTTTTGGTAGCCAAACCTCAAAATTTCCACTTAATCTACCATTTGGTTTAGTACACTAAGATGTACTTAGATATAAATGAATAAAGCAGTCTAATTTTACCCCTGGATGATGTCACAGAATGCTGAAATTAGGTCAAATCTTCAAATACCATGCACTATGCTGAATCAAAAACAGCATTGCTATAGCAATATAAACATGGATGAGCCATCCTTTTTAGACCTGTCCTCCCACACTCTTCTTAAAGGAGACTCTGACGAATTGTAAAAAGGCAAGATAATGTGTTGAAAACAACATCACTCAACTATGTAAAAAATCAGAAGACAATTAGCGCCTAGAGGTTTACCTCTGAAAAGAGTTCAGATTTTACACCAAGCACTGTAATTAGCTAATTGAACATTTAGACAAATACATGCATCTATTTAAATAGAGGACAATATCAAACTGTGAAGTCTGAATTCTCTTTTGAAATTTTTGTGAATGAATGGAAAAAACCCAATCCCGTACACTGTCATCCTTGGGTCTTTGGGTGAGATCAAAAGCAGCCAATGTTTCTGGTGTCCAGTGCACACTTGTAGGAGGAAATTCGAAAGGTACAGGTTCTACGAGACCATAAACTGCTTTGAGTTCCAGTTGTGGGGCTTCTGTTGGAACTTTTTGAAAGTAACTGCAAAAAGCAATGGAAACAGCAATTCATTCAGTTATTTGTTAACTATTTGAGTGTCTATTTATGTCCAAGACCTTGTGCAAGGAAATGACAATTTAATGATGAATTACATAGAGAACAATTTCCTGTCTCACGTAGTTTACAGATGAGTAGGTGACAAAGTCAAGAAACTCTGTCAACAACTGTGCAATGTAACTGAAGCTATGAGGGATGTGGAGTGCCGTGAGAACACAAAAGAGGGGCAATTAAAAGAGGGGCAGATTTGGGGGGTCAGGGATGCTTTCCAAAGGAAGTGATAAAAGTTAAACTGGGCACGTTCAAGGATGTGAAAGCACAGCATGACCAGATGCAGAATATAAAGGGAAGAATGCAAGACAAAAAGCAGGGACAAAATTAATTCTACAACCTCCATAGGTACTGATCTATAGTTTGAACAACACTGATTTAATAATGGAAAACTGCTTGACAGGCCTAAACAGAACTGACAGAAAATTAATTTCCCTGCTTTATACGTGGCTGAAAAGAGAATGAGATGAGTATGCCAAGAGAAGGTATGTATATGTAACACACAGAGAAGGAATGGCAGGGAAACAAAGGTAAGAGAAAGTTAGGACAGTAGAAGTGGGCTATATATTAATAATTCATGTTTGAATTTTTAAACCTGCTTTTATATGTTATCATCAAAAGCAGAATAAAAGGTCTAACACAAGTGAATTCTATCACCAATTTAAATAGAAAATTAATGCTCAACTTCAATGCAACTTGATATAAAATGTATGAGAATAGAGACTAACAAACTGTGGTATTATTAAAACGATATTATTATTTAAACATTATAAATACGTTCAAACCTCAGTATCTTTGGGGGATTGGTTCTGGGACCCCGGCAGATACCAAAATCCAGAGATGCTTAAGTCCCTTATGTAAAGTGAAGTAGTATTTGCATATAACCTACGCACATCCTCCCGTAAACTTTAAATCATCTCTAGGTTACTTATAATACCTAATAGAATGTAAATGCTATGTAAATAGTTGCTAGCCTGCAGCAAATTGAAGTTTTGCTTTTAAGGACTTTCTAGAATCCCCCCTCCCTGCCCCCCCATATACTTTCAATCTGCAGTTGGTTGAATTCCGGATGTGGAACCCACAGATTACAGAGGGCCAACTGCACATACTATACCGACTACTAAAATCATACTGAGCTGTACTCACATAAATCCATTTTCTCTCTGACATTTTTCAAGGGTGTTCTTCACAAGATTTCCAAGTTTCCTAAAGAACAAGTGTCCTGAAGGTTTGACTGTTGGTCCAGGGCCTTTGGTTTCTCCATATTCTTTGCATAATGCTTCTGCCTTTGCATAAACTGCATGTGAAAGGGATATACAGTCATTTGATTATAATTATTGATTATTTATACTAAAAAGGCTATTAATCAGAGATGCTCTTTAACTAGCATAAGAGCACTACCAACAATAGTATAAGGGGTAGGTAGGTATTTTCTACAAGTTCTAGGTTTTCGAAGCACTTTTTTCTTTCCTCCAATTACTTCACTGATTCTCATTCCCTTTCATGAACTCCGCCAACATCTCTTTTAACTGCCCATTCCCTCTATGATTAAACATTAGTTTTTAAAAGAGGAGTTAATATTCTGGCAGGAATACTTACATTTTTCTGCCTCTTGAAGAGACCTGATTGCTTCACCACATTTATCACTAGCCAACAAAGTCTGACCATGATAACAATAAGCCTGATAAAAGAAACAAATTTTTATTCATTCTCTCCTCAAATGATGCTTTCCACTATCATCGTTTTCGTTATGCATCAGACAAAGAAATGCCTTTGTCCATTGTTTGAAGTATCAATGCAGTCCCTTACATCTCTTTACTTGAATAAGCTTCCCCCCATCTCTGTTGGTATATAAAGTGGAATTATGTCAAGCCTTGAGCCAAACTAGCCTTCTAACCATGGACTGAGAGCAAAAACTATTTGCTGAAACCTGTTTTTAAAATTAGGGCAGAGGGGATAAAGGAGGGAAATTAGTGTGCTAATACAGAGGGAGAAGGAGGAAGGATTTGAGGTTAAAGACTAAACAGGTCTTAAGAAAAATGTTACCAGGCTGGAATAGAACATGCTTATTCTTTAAATGTCTACCATCAATGCAGGGATTGCACATGGTCTTATGCAGTGTGTTTGAAAGCAGATTATAAGGTATAAGAAATCTTATTTATGATTCTTCACCAACCCAGGTGATACACTGTATGGCTAAGTCTTTAGATAAGCATTAGTAAATATCTTTCTCAGTGAACAGGATGAAACGAGAGAATTCTCATGAAGTTTGCAGAAGGTTCCAGCTTAAAAGTGGGCCTGAATCAAACAGTAATTCCATTGCTATAACCCAGCTCTACATCATCTCCTTCCACTTGCTTTACTCCACAATGGCTGCACTGACTATCAGGGAACATTTACTGAGAGCTGTCCATTATCTGTAAAATGCTAACGAAGAGTCAGGCGAGATGACAGAACTGGTGCTCGAGGGGCTGGAGAGACAGTAATTTACATTGTTTCTGGGCTAAAAATACTTACATAAGCTGTGTAGAAACACATTTTCAAGTGAAGATATTTTCTCCATTTAGCAGAGTATGCAGGCTCCAAACTGGATAAAGCATGATCTAAAGTTACATTTTAAAAAGCAAAATATAATTTCACCCTGATTCACTAGGAGACTTATAGCTTATGTGTTCAGATGCTAAAAGACCGTTCAAGTCTAAAACTCAAGCATTTACACTTTAAAAATCTTGCTTTGGGCTTCCCTGGTGGCGCAGTGGTTGGGAGTCTGCCTGCTGATGCAGGGGACACGGGTTCGTGCCCTGGTGCGGGAAGATCCCACATGCCGCGGAGCGGCTGGGCCTGTGAGACATGGCCGCTGAGCCTGTGCGTCCGGAGCCTGTGCTCCGCAGCGGGAGAGGCCACAACAGTGAGAGGCCCACGTACCACAAAAAAAAATCCCCCACAAAAAAAAAAACCCCTTGCTTTATTTAAAGTGATTTATTTTATTTACTTATTTATTTATTTAGATTTGATGGTTAATGCAATTTAAGTTTGAGATAATGATAAAAATAGCAATGACTAAGAACTTCAAAGTAAATATGAATACTATTATAGTATCTCTTTCCAACCTTTTTCATAATACAGCAATGCCAAGAATAGTCTAGTCACCCAAGTCAGAAGCAAGGATACTCTCCTAACCCTCATTCACCACCCCATCCCTGCATCTTGTATAAAACACACATGCTCATATATCCTGCCAAACACCTTTCGAATGTATTTCTTCCTCTCCATTTCCTACTCTGCTATCTTTGTCAAAACCTTCATCATTTCTTCCATAGTACTTAGGAAGAAATGATTATAATCTAAGTAGAGTCAGCCTACTACTCCTTCACTAGTAAGCCCATTTCTCATCTTGCAATGATAGGGACCTTTCTTAAATTCAAGTCCAGTCAAGTCAGATTGACTTTACTATACCTTTTAAGGGGTCCCAAATACCTACCGAATGAAGGCCAAACTTCTCAGACAGGCTTACAGACCAATCATAGCCTCACATATGCACACTTTCGTATCCTTTGCTCCTAGCTCTCATCCTGTTTCAGCTAAAACATGTCTCAGTCCCAGAATGTGCTAAGTTCTTTCTAATCTTTGTACATACTACAGAATGTTCTACTCTTCCCATATGCTAAAGCATCCCAGCAAATCTAGAATTTCTATTTCTATTTCAAAATAAGGCTAAACCACCACCTTCCTCTAGAAAGCCTTCTCTAGCATGCCCAGATCCTTTAGGTTTTTATTTCAGCCCTGTAACCACACCTCATTTCATACTATAATAATGTGGTTACATGTTTGTCTCCTTCCCTAGACTGTGAATCTGTATACCCAGCAACTAAAAGAGTAACCATCTGATAAATAGAAACATATGCATGTTTCCTAAATAAGTGAATGAAAAGAATAATACGTTAAGGAGAAGATCTGAGTGCTAGTCTCAGCCTCCCACCTGCTAGCAGTTAAATTACAGATTAGTTATGTTAATTCTCTGGATTTCAGTTTCTTGTCTAAATAAGGATAGTAACTACAAGGTTGTTATAAAGACCAAAAACACTTCAAAAGAAAAACAGCTGTTTAATTATTAGATGTAACTGGTTAAAAAGGATAGCATCATCCTTTTCACTAGAAGTTATGGAGCATATTAACCGTGAACAGCTCTAATTCTTCTATTTTCTTTTAAACAAGATTAATAAAATAGTGCAGCTATTACTACAGCTTTGCAAAAGATGGAACAATCTGAGAGTCCTTTTGCTTTGCTTGTTCCCTACTAAGCCAAGAGCTTAATGTGAAAATCTAAAGACTAAAAATAGAACTTACCAGCTTTTTGATAGAAATTGGCTGTTTCATATGCCAGGGCAGCAATTAGTACAGGAGCATGTTTCAGTTCAATTGCTCGAGCAATTGTTACTATAACCAAAACACAATGAAGTGAATGTATGATTAAGTTCACTTGCATTTACCTTAAGTTCAATTATAATAGCAAAAGACAGTCTGATATCTATTCGGGACTTTAATATAGTTTGTTAAAAGTTTTAACATGCAAAGTAAGCTACAGAAAATGCAAACATAAACAAGCAGAAAACACTGAGCTTGTTGGTTCTGATACCACTTCCTTAAATAAATCACTAGCCAATTACTAATCACAGAAAACCCCTACTACAAAATCGCATGATGTAAGAGGAAACAAATACTTTCAGGGCACTGGAGTTTGAAATAAAGAAAAACAAAAGCCAACAAAGTTTCTTTATTGTTTTCACATAAGTCTTCATTTATTTCCTGCCACTGAAAGGCAAAGATTTCAAGGTAAGCCAAACAGTGGAAGCAGAAAAGAAATGAGCAAGGTAGAGTGGGGGGAAAGATGAATTATAGACTTAATTATGCTGCCAGAAATGGCATGAAATCAAAATTCTCTTAAAAAGAATCATTAAACTGTAAGGCCTTTTCCAGCTAATGAAAAATGAAGGCAAATGCTAAAGGTAAAAATCAATTTTTTAAATTCCTCAAATCCTGAAACTCCAGCAATTCCAGCTAATTCTGATTTTAAAAAAAAGAACTAAATGCCAATATAGACTTTCTTAAAAAAAACCTTACAATATTTAAGATACCTTCTTGAGCTTCAGCTTGACATTGGATAATGTAAGCTTCTATGAGTCGTGCCTCTAAATCCCTCCCCTTTTCTGCGGGTGTAATTAATTTTGGGATATGACTTTCCTGAGAGAGAAAGAAAAAAAAACAACAAAGAAGCCAAATTTTATTTTAACTCAGCGGTTAGAAAGAAAACTGAAGTTATGAGATATTCAATTTGGGGTTTTTCAGAAATTTAGGGTACAAAGAAAGTATAAAATGGAGCAATGTTAAGCTTACAGAGAATGAAAGTTCCTGTACACTAAAACTTTTAAAGCTTCTTATAAATTTTTGTAAAAATAAGAAATTCAAGAGCAAAATTTGGGTCATAATAAATTGCTTAGATATGCAAGTCATATTCTCAACTTAGAAAATGTTTAACTGAAACGGAAACCAAATTTCCCTTTTGCATGACAGCCGAAACTGTTCATTCACATTAATAATAGCAGATATAAAGAAGACTACAGTTCTGTAGCTCACTCAGGATCACAGCTTTTTCATCACTGTAAAACTATCTTATCATGAGAAAATGCAACACTGGCCTCCAGGAGCCTTCAGTAAATAGTAGTTTAATTAGAATGGGGTGGGGGTAATTCTGGTTGGAAAATACGTTAGTCTTTCCCCTAATTCTCATCACATCTCCAAGCAATTTAATGTAATTAGTGTGTACTGATTGCCCCACTGGCATTTTCAATGAAATACAGAGAATATACTCAGAAAATCTGGTTTTGCAGAATCATGATGGCTCCTGGCAACTGCTGCATACAGCAAGGGAAATGCTCAGAACTATCAATTTTTGCGCTTTGTTTTCTCTCATCTTTTCAGAAGAGACTGAAAAATAAGCAGTGAAGTACCACTTGCATCGTCTAATTGTAAAATTCACTGATGATTTCCTGAAGTGGAAACACTTAATATTCTGTAATTGGCTGCACTCATCAACAAGGTACTTAACATAAGGAAAACAGAACACATACTAGTTCTTTCTACGTGATGAAATAATTCCTTCACCCCACCCTGCAAAGAATTAAATAAAAATTATTCAAGAATTAAAGCATTAAGAATATATATTATTATTACTTTACCTTTAAATGTTTAAAAATCCCAGCTGCAATTTTTAAGCTTCGATGGACTTCTTTTGCTTCATCCTCTGTTATGCTGAAAGACAGTGGTTACATTAGTTACAGGATGAATCCCGTTTCTGGTATTAAAACCAACAACTAATACATTCTCATAAATCCACAGAAGTTAGTCATTTGTGTTTTTCACTACGTTTTCTTCTTTTTGACACTTAAGAAACTAACAAATGCACATGAAAAATATCCAAAGAGAAGATACTACAAGTGAAAAAGAGAGCTCCTGTTTAGGGGTCTGGACAAAGCCTTCTTGTTTTTCCTTCCAGATAATCTTCTGTGCATAAACAAGCATAAAAATCAATATACATTTAATGCATGCACATACTTAAAAAACACATACATACACAATATTCACCACTCTGCTCTTGTTTTAATCACCTAAATTTCTTCAGAGACAATTTTACATCAGCACATAGAATTCAACTCCATTCTTAAATGGCTGCATATTATTCCCATGTTCAGGCGCATCACAGTTGGTACTTGCCAGTTTCATATTGCTAATATCCAATTGTACTATTATAAAAACTGTATCTCATTTTATTTCACAGTTCCTTAATCCTTCAAAACATCTTTCACAAACTTATAAGGCTTTGTATTTTTCTGTGAATTGCCTGTTTATTTTCGATTTGTTGATCTTTTCCCTGTTGATTTGTAAAAGCATTATAAAAACAATTTGTCACATGCACTGCAATTTTTTTGACCAATCTGTCATTTGTTTTCTAACTTTGTTTATGGTACTTTATGTGGTCAGTCAACCCTTTTCTTGGTTTGGGGTTTTATTCAGAAAGACCACCCCCATGACAAGATTATTAAAAATTTTTTCCCTTTTAACAGTGGGCTCCATAATTCTGATACTTAAAATATTAACTTTATGAGGCAACCTTACATTTATTAGAAGTGATACTTTTTATCAATAGCCTAGACTTTTTAATAATGAAGCTCCATATGTTTGAAAAATAATAATATGCACATAACCCTTCCCTTTTAACTTACTTTTCTTTGCCAGCCAGTCTTGAAGCATATTTGGTATACCATAAAGCTACATTAAATCCCATGGAAATTAATTCAAAAACAGCATCCTGCTGGGCACTAGAATTATAAACATGATCGTTAAGTACTGTCAATGACTGAGACATCTCTATATGAAGCCTGCTATACATCTTACACAAAATCATAAAGAGCTAAATGCTAACTGAAAAAATGAAGAGTTCTTGTGTTTAATATAGGTTGGGAGGTAAGACACAAGCACACACACACACAATTAACACTGAATGACTAAACATAATGGTCCACAATGTACTTCATAATAGTAAACATGAGAATAGTAGTTCCCAAAGGTTACAGTACGTTGAATAGTTTTAAAAATACAGATTACTGGAACTTATCCCACAAAGAAAGTCTGGGAAGTGCCCAGAATCTGCATTTTTAACAAGTGTCCAGTTGATTCTGGAGCAGGTGATTCTTACACCACATTTTAAGAAAATGGATTTCAGAGGAGAGATCATTTCAGGCTAGAATGGTTAAAGAAGGCTTAATGGTATAAACAGAGTTTGAATTGTGCCTTGAAAGATGGCTAGAAGGGAAGCAGAAGGACATCCCAGATGAGGGAATGATGCTGTTAACGCACAAGACAGGATAAAGATTTTTCTGGTGGCAGTAACCCAACTAGCTTGATTGAAGTTGCCAGTTCATAGAGAGAAATCGAGGAGCAGGAGAGCAAAAAGCCAAGCTGATGTGAAACTGCAGAAGATTCTGAATGCCAAGCCAATTGGTATACTACAAAGAAAAAGGTCTCAAAAATAAGTGTATTTTATATCTTATTTGTTTCCTTCAGATTCTATAACTAAACATGACACAAAGATGGCAAAAAGCTCACAAAGCAAATAATATTTTTATTCACTGTTGTTCTGATGAGACCCTGAAAATTCTTTATACACATTATCTCACTTATCTCAAATGATGAAGTAAAAAACCTGAAGTAATACCCTTATTACACATATAATACTAATAAAGATACAGAAAAATTACCCAAAGGGAAGAAACGAGAATCATGATTCTGCTTTTTATTTTTTATTTAATTGCTGCCTCCATCTTAGAAGGAACAGAGACATGGAAACTTTTTAGATTAAAAAAAAAAAGATTTGTTACAAAACATGAATTAAAAAATACCTTATAAACTATCCTGTTTAATATACATTATAACATACAAAAATATGACAGTTATGAACAAACTTCTTAAAACAGTTTACCATGCCAAAAAAATTTAATGCATAGTTTAACGGCTTATTCTTTCCAGCACTGGGAACTTTCCAATGAATTACATCTACTAATTACATCTAGTAATTCTAGTAATGGTGATCTAAGAGGCATATCTAATTTATAACTTCATCTTTAAATAATAAGATAGTTTTGCTAATTTTTATGGGGTCTCATGAATAGCTCTCTCCTGTTTACCCTTCGTTTATTTCAATCTGCCTTGCTCCCAAACACTCCATTTCTATTGTACCACATCTAGGTAGTAGTTAAGAGTGTATACAGTTGAAAAAACATTTTTCAGAAGATATACTCACAGCACACTTTTCATTGAGTAAGTAGCAATCAAGGATTAAATAATTTAAAAATCTCAGATGTACTGAATACTCAACATTATAACTTAAGGCCTTTACCACATAATTCTTCACTGTCTCATAAAACTATGCTGAGAAATGCTGTCACAAGGAATGAAAATTTAGCATGGTGGGGAAAACTGCCAAATTTATGTAATACAAAACACTTTAGAATCTGCCAAAGTTTTGTAATGTAACAATGGTAGAGGTTTGATTCTTTAAAAAAAGTTTTTAAGGAAAATATTCCTTAATTTTAGATGAAGTACAAAGGGGTACATAAAGCAAAACAGAAAATGAAGACTTACTTGGAAAACCTTGGTATCCCAGAATATTAAAATTTGGAAAGGACCCACAGTCCATAACTTCCTACCCAATTTATGAATTCTATTATATACAATATTCCCAAGGAAGGAAGGAAGGAAACTAACATTTATTGAATGTCTATTAATGCCTGGCATTATATCAGCCCCTTAATACAAAATTTCCTATTTTGTTCCTCACAAAAGCCCTATACCTGTAACCCCCACATACAGTTGAGGAAGCAGATGTTCACACAGGAGAAGCTCTGAGGCTGATCTATGTGTGTATGAATCCAAAGTCCACACTCCTTCCACTGTAATGCCTGCCCTGGTTGTTTGCCAATCCCCATTTCCTTCCCTTCTGATTTTATAAAACGGTTAATTCTAAAGCAAATTGAGATAAAGATATATAACTATTTAAATAACCCAATGGTGTTTAAAAAAAAAAAGTAGTTAAAAATTTAGCACCATTATGATTGGTTTCCTGTTATAATTAGATCTAACTAGTTTCAAGTGAATGATGAGAAAGTTCTGAGGGGAAGTTTTTAAAAAGAGCAGAAACAGTGAAATTAGGAAGAAAAACAAATACAGTACTGTCAGTCAAAAGGGTATGGAACTGGGGTGGAACTGGGGAGAATGAAAGAAGGAGACTGACCAGAGACATCTGAACTATCCATCAGAAAAGGAAAGTAGTGGACAAAGCAAAGTTCTGCTCTGCTTGGATGGAGGCAAAGACCAAAATCTAGGTTTGGGTTTCAACTTCCCAAACCATTCTTTGTGTGTTATTAAAAGTCAAGGCTGCTCAATGTAGTTAACGTTTATATTGATTATCTCAAAAATGATTTGGTCCAGAAGAAACAAATTCTGTTTGTACTTAATAGACTGCATTAGGAGTTTAGGTCAAAAGTTTTATATTAATTTCCTGATAAGGCAAAATGCTGATCAGACTTACATTTTACTTCTTCCACACAGAGGCTACGAGTTAATCACTAGCTAAACAGTTACAAAAATGGCTTGAATTTAGTACTGTTGGTGCTGCTTACCTTGGAACCTGTCCCTGTAATGTATCAGTCCACTTGAAATTTTGAATATATCGTAACTTGCTTTCTTGGGTAGATTCATCCAATGAGTTAATGAAACCTATAAAAAGGTAGAAAACATTTTCAGTTTTACAGGAAATATCACGTGTCTGTTTAGAACATTTTTTGGAGAATGACTTTTTCAGATACCCGAATGAAACTCCCAGCCCCTCTATACCCTTCTCCTAAGGTAACATAATATGAAATATGCACACATTTAATTTTCAAAATGTTAGAAAGACCACATACTACCTTTACATTCTCACATTTCTGACACTCAAGCATACTGAAGAATATAACCTAGAAGACTAAACTATTCAAATCTGAAAAGTCTAAGAATCAAATATGAACTTCTACATAGTTGACTTTTAAAAACTTAAATTGATTTAAATAACTAACCTTGTAAAAGTGAAAAATATGAATCTGCTGCATTCTTCATCATTTGTGGATTACAGTTCAAATCAGTGAACAATTCAAGCAGTCGTGCTCTAGATGATCTCAAGTCACTTAAATGAGACAGAAAGAGAGTAATGTTAAGTAAGCTGTATTACAATGAATCTATGTAAAAGTGGCTTAAAAGTTTCAACTGTAAAAGCTTAAACACACACACACACACACACACACACACACACACCCCTTCCTCTAAGATATTACTAAGTATACAGGAATGAATTTAATTGGACTAACACTGGAGGTAAGTGAAATTTCCAGTAACAGTTGTTTTAAAAGTTGTACTAAAATAAACTCAGTCCAACTAAAGGAGCAAATCATGAATACAATTATATAATAAAGATACACAGCAAGTTTTAATTTTAAAAAATCAAACTAACACAAGCTTTTAAGAAGGGAGGAAAGAATTACGAATGAGTAAATTAATCTGACCAGTTCACAATAGAAGTTTTTTGAAAAATGGAAATTTAACATTTGTACATAATTTTAGTATCCCCTTACAATGTCAAAATTTGACATTATGTCAAAATGTACTTAAGTACAAAACCATATTTTAAAATTGCATTCTATAATACAACACACACACAAACATGCAAAAACACGTGACCACTAGTCATTTTAAAACTGCTCCCTCGTCTCCATTCTCCTTTGCTTCTCTGCAGCAATAAATGTTGCAGACATTTATTGTTTCTTTCTCAAAATTCTTTTCTCCCTTGATTCCAATAACGCCAAATTTTCCAGATTCTCCTCTCATCTCTAAAAGTTCCTTCTCTATTTTCTTCCATGTCCCCTTCATATTCCCACCTCCAGCAATGTTCAGTCTTTGGCTTTCTGCTCTTCTCCCTTCTGAGGTCTCATCTACGAGTATAACTACATCTAATCCTACATCTACATTATCAGCTCTAACTTGGTCCTGTTCCAGTTACACATGTTCTTTCAGAAGGCAACTTGCTTAAATAGGGATCCAGAAATCATATTACATGGACCATGACTAAAGACAATTGGGTGTAAATGACTAAAGACTAAATTTAAATTGTAAGCACCAAGACAGTAGGAACTGTATACCCAGAACTTGGTGTCTGGGATAAAGCATATACTCAAATTTCTGTGTCAAGTGAAGTAATACTAACATTTCAAATATTTTAAGGTTTAGAAGGACTGTAAGTAGCACTGATGTTTACAAAGGAGCACAAACTTAAACCTGAATGGTCTAGATGGAATATTTATTGGTACCAGCTCTAAGGAGGCTGATTCCAAGAAAGTATATAGTAACAACTATATACAGCTGACCCAAAATGGGATGGGCTACCTTATGAATCTGTCATTGTTGAGTTATTTAATTAAAAGCTGGGAGGGGTAATTCTTGGACTCGGAAAAAAATCTGAATTTTTTTCCTTTTGGCCATGCCACGCAACATGCAGGATCTTAGTTCCCCAACCAGGGATTGAACCCGGGCCCCCTGCATTGGAAGCGCAGAGTCTTAACCACTGGACTGCCAGGGAAGTCCCCAGAATTTGAATCCTTAAGGCCTATTCTAGACTCGAATACTTTGCTAGCTATTTCCAAGTAGGCATTCAATCATCACCTGCAAACCAACTTGTGCAAAATTATATTCATATTAAAATGACAGAATTCGAGAAAAGTGTACCTTAGAAGTATCTAATTTAGGTTATTAATTTTACAGATGAGTAATTTTACAGATGAGTAATTAGTAAGAGACTTGCCCAATGCTACAGATAAAACAGTTAAGCTGGGACCAATGTCTAGGATTAGGGGTTGGCAAAGTACAACCTGTAACTTGTTTTTATACGGCCCACAGCTTAATTCTGCAAAAATGAACAAAGAAGAATATCCAATAGTGACTGTGTGTAGCCCACAAAGCCTAAAATATTTACTATTTAGCCCTTTACAGAAAAAGTTTGCTGACCCCTGGTCTAGATCAACCTTTTACTCCAATTACTTCTTTTCACAAAAAGTAGCAATTCTCTTGGCTTTCCTTTACTGGTACCACCAATGTCTTGATCATCTAGGTTCTGTATCTCTTAGACTAAATGAATCCTTTTCAACTTTCCAGAGCAAATGAGACATCTGGCCAGTTGATGCCTCCTTCGAAATCTCTCTTGCATCGATCTCTTTTGTGCCAGTTAAACTCCTCTACTCATACTCCCTAGAACAAAGGTTTACCTAACAGAAATGACTTTCTCCTCTCCCTTCTTACTATCTTAAGTCAGGGGTCAGCAAAGGACCTGAAGATAAATATTCTAGGCCTAGTAGGTCATAAAGTCTCCCCTGGGAATACTCAATCTTACTGTAGAGAGGAAAGGCAGCCATAGACAATATGTAAATAAGTGGGGGGGGGCGCTATGTTCTAATAAAAACTTATCTTTATGAAAACAATCACTGGGCCAATCTGCAGGACACAGTCTGGCAACCCCTGATCTAACCCATACAATGCATTTAAACCCCAGCTCAAGTCCTCTCTGCTACTGAACACTCTGAAGGCTATTTCAGGTCATAGGGACCTCTCCCTGCTCAGAACTCAATTAATTTACTATCTGGCCAATGAACAATATCCATATATGACTTTGTGGAGTCTCTTGTACTGTTGTAACATATAGCTTAACTCTTTTAATTGTGACTGTTTAGCCTCTCTGGGACTCACTCACTGACCTAAACTTGAGGACCCAGTTTAAATAATCTATGACTTAACTTTTCACATGTCATTTGTAAGTTTATAAAGAGTCTAAGGTTAGGGACAGTGTGTTACATACTTCTTCACTGTGCATGACCCTAAAAAAGTACCTCGTATCCATGGGGGGCTCAATCAGTACTTGTGAAGACTGACAAACTTACCTGCAAATTTTTGAAGCAGCAGGGCCAGTGACTACGCCATAATAGTTAAAAGGGACAGGAGCTGTGGCTTTTAATGGGTTCCTATGAAACCAATGTGTCATTCTCTCCAGGTGTTTCCTATTGACAAAAAACAAATGTATAACAATTAAACATAAAACATTTAATAAGCACTGTAAATTATATTAAAATATTTTTTAAAGTAAAAGTTGAAAATTACTACAGGATATATACATTTTAATATAAAACAGACATATACATAAATAAAATGCTTCACTGCCATACATCAATCTCGTTTTAACTGTTTATAGCAGCCTATGCTTAGATCAGGCCTATAAAAAAACATTTGTAAATGTGCTCACAGTAACTGCAATGCTGAAGATACTGGAGCAGTAATGTTTAAACTTTAATGTGTATAAAAATCACGTCGGGGCAGGAGGTGGGGGCTTCGTGTTAAAATGCAAGTTCTAATTCAACAGTCTGGGGTAGGACCTGAGACGCTGATGCTGCTGGTCCCCAAACTACACTTTTGAGGAGCGGAGTACTTGACTTTGGTTGGACAGCTGCAAATGAGAAGGGCACAGGAGCAGAGGAACGTGATTCCGAAAGAGGTTTAAATGGTGACCCTTATTTAGACTGCTAAGATTACTTGACAGAAATAGGTTTTAAATTAACTGTATCTCCCACATGATATTGCTGATGCCAACTGACTGGCTGTAGCATGTATTCTATAATAAATATACTTTCCACATAATAGCTAATAAGAATCAATATTTTCATGATAAAAAACCCCACATGATACTTGATCAATAAAATCTATCCTTAAAATGGTAAAAAATGGCTGAATTATGAACATATTTAGCATGTGTAACTGAAGAAACCTCAGGTAGAGTTGGAGTTGGGACAGGCCTGTAGGGGGGGCTCTCAGGTCCCGCTAGGAGACCTCAGTTAACAGGAGAGAAGTAAACCTACATCTCTGACAGGAAGGTACCTCTAGGTTGCTATCAGAAGGAAGAAGAAAACTTCTCTCCATCCATGGCAGCTCAGCCAGTCAGGCTGTAGCAGGCCAACCAATGAGAAGCCTCCATACTCTGGACTCCCAGGTTCCTCCAATGGACTCTCTGGTTATTACAGCCCCTCCCAACTCTCCTCTTTTCCCTATAAAAGCATGCTCCCCTTGCTTGTTCTCTGTATTTGCTTATGGTCACCCATCTTTGCATATTGCTGATTGTGATTTCTCTTCTAGTCCCTAATAAACTCAGTTTAGTTGGTTAAAAAAATAATATCTATCCTTAGAACATACCTGTGGTTGACAAGGGGGAGGGCAGGTAGGGGAGGGAAGGACTGGGAGTTTGGGATTAGCAGATGCAAACTAGTATATACAGGATGGATAAACAACAGAATCCTACTGTATAGCACAGGGAACTATATTCAATATCCTGTGACAAACCATAATGAAAAAGAATATGAAAAGGAATGTATATATGCATAACTGAGTCACTTTGCTGTACAGGAGAAATTAAACACTGTAAATCAACTATACTTCAATAAATTAAAAAGAAAATGTCTATCCTTAAAACCCAAAACATTTAAAAAACTACCTAAGTGAAATGCCAACTTAAAAAAATTAAGTTCCACACCTTTCAGGTTAAAAAAGAAACGAAAAAAGGAGTGTGTCACTTGCTTAAAAGTCCTTGGGAAGATACCGAAGATAATACAGGAAGGTGTAGTTGAAGACTTAAATATGGCAATTAGATTTCGGGAAGTGGGAGACAAAGTCGGTAAGATTTAATTAATTTGAAACCATTATATACAATGTTGTCCATGGATTTTTCTTATCGGTGAAAATAACGTGGGCTGCACAGTGTAAAAAATATCTACTTTATGCACCTCCCTAACCATATTTATTCATGGCAAAACCGGCTTTGGAGAGCACCAGCTATTTAAGGATGAGGAAACGCACTGTGTATTCAATGAAAAATTGAGCAAGTTCATTTGAGTAACTCAAAACATTTAACAAGTCCTTCAAAAATATATAACCTTCTAAATATCATCCACGTAAATCTCCTTTATAACCTAAATAAACTAATACTGCATCTCTGTGCATATAAACCAAGCCTCCCAGAGATAATGGCACACAATACACTCGACCGTGACAAATTTTCCACAAATACTCTTTTAAGGCGGCCTCCCACGTCCTGGATGAAAATGTCTTAAGTTCTGCATATCTTTACTTCAGGACCGAAGACGGTAAGTACCGTGTTCTCTACCCCTCCCTACCCAATCTGTCCGGTCAGAGACCCGCACTCCAGTTTTCAAGAATTCGAAGGGCGGGGTAAAAGGACGACACACCCACCTGCAGGTGCAAGGAAGGGTGCCGTTGAAGCCACCAGCACAACAGTCGGATCGAGGCTGCCACCTAAGCCGAGGCCACAGGAAGAGTCCGATGACCGACAAGGGTTCCCCACTCCGGAGACCCTGGGTCCCGCGACGAACCTACCACCCCCGAGCTCCCAACGTCCACTTCCTGTTTACCACCCAGCCTCTTCCTCCCGGGCGCCGTCCGGCTTAACGCCGTTAAGACCTTGCGCAGGCGCACACCTTAGCGTGCCCCTCCTGAACAGGCATTTTCGTGGAAAGCCGATACTATCTACCCGGGAGAGGCGGGCAGAAGGTGCCTAAACAAACTCCTATGTAGCCATAAGACCCTCCCCCCGCCCCCAACCGCTAGTGGAGACGCGGGCAAGGCGAGTCAGTGAATATAGCTGTTAATACCATTGATTCGTGGGGCTAATGTGAATTTCTTTCTCTCGTTTGTTCCAAGGCACTTTTTACACAAGTTCCATAGACTCCCGGATAGTGGTCCCCAAAAATCTCCTTCTAGTGCCTTGAAACACTTGAAGGAGTCTTTTGGGGACCACTATCCGGGAGTCTATGGAACCTGTGTAAAAACCTTGACCCTATTGCTTGGGACTCCGGGGAGACAACAGGGGTAGGGATAGTACTGGGAAACACCCATCCTCATGACATACTTACCGGATTTCTCGATGTCTGTACAGCACCCCTCCAGAGGGAAGAAAGGCAGTGTCCGAGTCCGCAAACGAGAAAGGGAGGGAGTCGCAAAGCCCGGATTACCGAACTTGAGCGACGGAAACCAGGCCTGCGGGAGCCGATCACGTGGTCAGGGCGGCCATGACAGCTACCGAGGCGGCAGTGCGCGCCGCTCTTGGGTTGAGGCTCCCGCGTTGTCGCAGTCCCCTTAAAACACTCCGTTCCTCAGCCCTTTCTTAGATATTCCTCCACAGTCTTCCCTCTTGAGCTACGGTCTCCTCCAGAGACAAAGAGCAGAGATGGCCGGGCCTCCCACCCCGAGGAAGAATGCCGCAATAACAATGGCGGCCGCTCGGTGGAGCGGGGCGGCCTCAACCTAACACGAGGCGGGGCCTCGGGGGCGGAGCCTCGGCGGGGCGGCCGCTTCAGAGCCGCAAAGTTTGGCTGTGGCGGCAAATGGGCTTGGGCGGCTCCTTGGCGGGTGGTGGCGGTGGCCGTAGCGGTTCCTCTTGGCCCTGTTAATGTCGGGGCCAGGCCCGGGGAGGATGGCGCCCTAGAGCCCGGCCTTGCTGGGGTAGGGGCGGGAGGGGACGGGGTGGGGACCGGCCATGTCGGAGGTGACCCGAAGTCTGCTGCAGCGCTGGGGCGCCAGTTTTAGGAGAGGCGCCGACTTCGACTCTTGGGGCCAGCTGGTGGAGGCGATAGACGAGTATCAGATGTGAGTGACTAACCGCGGGAGCGGGCCAGACCGGCTCCAGTCGGCCGCCTCCCGCTTCTTTCTGTCGGTGTCTCTCATCAGTGTATCTGCAGCCAAGGCTTCTCAGGGTGGGGCCCCGCAGGCGCTGGGGCTGAGATCCCACTGGCCCTGGAGACCAAGGTCCAGTCTCTGGGGTTTTTCGCTCTCCGCCTCAGCAGGGCCAGTTCCGTGCAACAGGTAGCCCTTCTTTCTTGGGGCGCCAGCCCATTCAGGCTACCTACTGAGTTCCTTGCCACCGTCTCATGGGTCCCCCGCTCTGCAGTCAGTTTCCTTTTCCCCTCTCCTCCGCCTCTCTCAGGTTGCCGCCCCTCAGTTTCTCTTTTAGAATCTCGGAGGAATACTTGTGTGTTCTCCGCCCACGTCCCCGGGATGAGGGGCCTCGCTCTGTGTACGGTGCCTTCCTCCTACCCTGTGTAGGGCAGGAGGGAACTGGTGGCGATTGAGGGGAGGGGAGGGGGTGCCCCCAGGAGGCAGCAAGGCCGGAGGTATCTCCTCAGCCCAAAGAAAGGTCTCCTCTCGCGCCCCTTGTCCACCCCTCTTTCTGGGGAGCCGTGTTTTCCCAATTCACCTCGATTCCGTTTCGGTTTCTGGGACTGTTATTTGCTAGGCTGGGTGAGTCCCACCCACCCCCTCCCTCGGTTGCTCTGGGTGGAGTCCCTGCAGGATGTGAACAGAAGAGAGCAAAATGTGAATTAATAGACCACGCACAGGAGTCACCACCGCCTCCTTGGGTCCCTCCTCCTTTTCCTGTGTATAATGTATAGCCGCAGGGTACATGTGAGCACCAGGTTCTTTGATCTACCCAAGTCCGATTTCTTTCCCTTTATGGTTTCCTCTCAAAACTTCAGCGGTGTTTTTAAAATTAAAAGACAAGGTTTGCGTATATATTAAACCTTGCTTATAGTTTTCTTGCACATTTTACTGAAAATAGGAACTGCCTGCTGAAATGCTGTTGTTTGCAAACTGTTGCCAGTAATTACTTCTTGGTTTAAAGCAAGTTATTGTTCGAAACCATGTGTAAGTAAAATCCACCCCCCCTCCCCCCGCCCCAGCGTCTTTTGGAAAGAATACACGATTAGTGCTTGGAAGATCTAAATCCTGTATTCTTTTTCTACAATAGTTACTTGTGTTTATCTGGCCATTAAGATAATTTAAATGCGTGGATGTTCTCTATCTCATCTTACTGACTTTGAATTGCCTGTAGTTTTCCAAAGCCCTGAAAACCACCATGGTTTGGGCCATTTTGCCATGTGTAGCAACTACTGTCATTTGTTTTGCACTTTCACTTGATTTCACTTTACTCTTGCAACTGCTCGGTGAGAATATTATTATTTTAATTTTGCAAATGAGGAAACTGAAGCTCAGGTTAACCGGATTACCTAGGGTCACAAAACTATACTGCTGAAGTCTGGGTTGTTTTTTTTTTCCCAGTTCCAAATCCTGTCTGCTCTACTATGTAGTGTTTAAGGCATTTATTAAAGATGCGTTGTATAAGTGAATTGGACAAATTAGAAGACTTCCTTCATTCCCAGAGAATGTATCCTTCATACTGTAGCCGGTTAGATAGTGAGCACCCATGTATACTCATTCTGCATTAACTAAACTTGCGTAGCCTGAAATCTAAAGCTGCCTCTCACTTGTGATGGTGGGACATCGCAGCTGTTGGCACTCAGCAGCAGACCTCACAATGGAAAGTGAAGAATACCATGTCCAATTGAAATTACAAAGGAAAATTGAATATGCAAGCTGTTTAGCTGGAATTTCTAAAAATATCTCAGCAAGAGAGTAATAAGCACCAACAAATCTATTGTTGAACCTCATTACTAACCTTGAACTTCATGATTCAGAGTAATTCTAAAATTACTATAAAAACCACCAGTGTCAAATTTGAATAGAAATATGTGATGATTGGCTTAAATTTTGTAAACATACAGGCTACATACACGATGTTGAATTTAAAATTAATACACTCAAAAATGAAGGCCAGTTGTCTTTTTTTAATTTGAATTATCTGTGAGAAAAGGAGACCATTTGGGGGCCACTAAATGATGTGAAAAAGAATGGATGGGGTTTAGTAACTGACTAGATACTGAGCGAGAAGAAGAAGTCTGGGAGAACTGGCCTTTCTGACCGCAGAGGCAGCTGTGTCTTTACAGCTGTGCAACACACACGAGTGAATTCATGGGATGGGGACTTTGTGGGGGAGGGAGTGGATGTGTTTGTACTTACCGTAAGGTAAGAATATCACAGCTTAAACAGTTTCATCACTCAGCAAGTGAGAGCTGGGCATATAGAAATGAATAAGATTTGATATCCATCCTCAAAGTATTGAGTCTAATGGAGGATTTTATTTATTTATTTATTTATTTTTCATTGTGAGAAATGCTGGAGGATTTTAGAATAAATGGGTATAACTATGACAGAAGTAGGAAAAGAGTAAGTGCTGCCACACTCCTTGCTGTTTCCTGAAGCATGCTTCTGCCTTAGGGCTTTTGTACTTTTTCTGGAACACTCTTCCCCCATTATCTGCTTGGGCCGATTGATCACCTCCTTCAGGTCTTTGTCCAAATATTATCTCTGCGAGGCCCTCTTTGTCCAGTTAAGTATGCTGTCCACTCCCACTCCCTCTACCTCAGTCTTGCAGATCCAACCCCCAATCCTGCTTAATTTTTTCTATAGTATTTATCACCATATAAAGTACAATATATGTTATGTATTCATTTGGTTGGTTGTCTCTCTCCCCACTTGAATGTAAGCTCTTTGAAAACAGGGTATAGGAGGGGTTGTCTATTTTGTTCTCTACTGTATACGTAGTGTCCAGAGTAGCACTAGACTGTTATCAAGTAATTATTTATTTAGATATTATATAATTGTTGTATTCTAGTGAATGGCTTGATTCAGGAATATGCTGTGGGAGCATTAAGGAGTTGATGCCACAGTACTGTTGGAAGATTTAAGCAAATTATGTCAAAACTGAAATTGCTATCTAAAATATACATGATCAATTAAAAACAACTCCCTCTAGCAGGCCACCTCTTTCAGCAACCTGGGGGTACCTGCACCCTAACTTAGGGTAGAGTGGCATGGACTCTGCTGCCTAGAATCAGCTATTTCACAGGATCAGTCCTGAGGCATTAATCCGGCACACAGATGCTCAATAAGTATTTGTTAAATGAATGGGTGAATTTGAAGATTGGATAAGCCCTGTTAATCATCCTTATTATGCCTTGTGTCAGTGCCTCTCAAGGTGTGGTCCCATGTCCTTGCTGGTCTGCAACGAGATAAATAAATGGGCATTTAAAATTTAGGAATTTCATTGTGGTGTGACATCTTAATGATAGTTTTTATTTTATTTTATAAAAGTATTAGCCTGGAACAGATTGCGGGGGAAAAAACTAGTTCTTCACTCTAAATAGTTTGAGAAGCACTTGTTTCTGTCATGGATTGCTGTGGGGTTTCTGTGGGTCACTTGTTTATGTGCTTTAAGGATATTTAAAACTTCCCCTTGAGAGCAGTCCTGTATTACCTGTAGGCACCCTTGGAAACTGAGGTTATTCTCTAGAGAAAAATATTTGATAGGTTTTTTACCTTTACTAATAGAATGTCAACTCTTACCTGCTCATCTGATACCCAGAGCAGGTGGATTTTCCCTCAGTGGACAGATTTATGTTTCACTTTGTCTTAAAATGGTGCAATCATTTATGGGCTTAAAAAATTAAAATTTTTTAAAAATTAATTTTATTTATTCATTGATTTTTGGCTGAGTTGGGTCTTCGTTGCTGCGCCCGGGCTTTCTCTAGTTGCGGCGAGTGGGGGCTACTCTTCGTTGCGGTGCGCGGGCTTCTCATTGCAGTGGCTTCTCTTGTTGAGGAGCACGGGCTCTCGGCACGCGGGCTGAAGCGTAGTTGTGGCACGCGGGCTCAGTAGTTGTGGCTTGCGGGCTCTAGAGTGCAGGCTCCGTAGTTGTGACTCACGGGCTTAGTTGCTCCGCGGCATGTGGGATCTTCCTGGACCAGGGCTCGAACCCGTGTCCCCTGCACTGGCAGGTGGATTCTTAACCACTGTGCCACCAAGGAAGCCCTAGAAAATTAATTTTTTTGCCTAGGTTTTACAAAAAGTTTTTTAAAATAACTATTGAGGTATAATTTATATACAGTGAAATTCAGCATCTTATGTTTACAATTCAGTGAACTTTTAGTAAATTTACCAAGTTGTGCAGCCATCATTACAATCAAACTTTAGAACATTTCCATCACCCCACAAAGATCGCTTATGCACATTTGCAGTCATTCCATGTTCCCACCCTAACCCCAGGCAGCCGTTAATCTATATTCTGTCTCTAAAGATGAAATGAAATTTTTTCTGGACATTTCACGTAAATTGAATCATATGATATGTGATCTGTATGTGGCTTCTTTCATTTAGCATAATGTGTTTGAAGTTATCCATGTTGTTGTATGTATCAGTACCTTGTTCCTTGTTACTGCTGAGTAGTATTGCATTGTATGGGTATACCACATTTTGTGTATCCATTCACTACTTGGTAGACATTTGAGTTGTTTCTACTTTTTGCCTGTTATCATTAACGCTGCTGTGAACATTCACGTGTAAGCCTGGGTGCACGTATATTTTCATTCTTCTTGGGTAGAGATGTAGGAGTGGAATTGCTGGCTCATATGGTAAATTTATGTGTAATTTTTAAAGGGAAACTGGTTGGTCAAACTGGGTGCACCATTTTACATTTCTACCAACGATATATGACAGTTCCTGTTTCTCTACATTGATAACATTTGTTATTGTGTGTCTCTTTGATTATAGCCATTCTAGTGGGTATGTAGTGTACTTCACTGTGGTTTTCATTTGTTTTTCTCTTACGACTAGTAATACTGAGTGTCTTTTCTTATGATGCTTATTTTCCCTGTAAATCTTGTTTGTAAAGTGTCTCTTCATACCTTTTGCCTATTTTTAAATTGAGTTGTTTGTCTTTTCCCTATTGAATTAGAAGAGTTCTTTGTATTTTCTGGATATCAGTTCTTCATCAGATAGGATATATGATTTGCAAATATTTCCTCCAGCCTGTTGCCTAATTTTTAAAAACAGGATTCTGTTTGAATTTAACATCATTGTCTACTGACTGCTAGCATTTGAGCAGGAGTTTAGAGCTATATCCTTTCTTCTGACAGTGACCTACTTAGGTTTACAGTCACTATTGGCATATTGTGTGTAGAACTTGTCAAATAAAGAAACTGTGCAACACTGTAACTTCCCTGAATACAGGGATGTGTAGTTGACATTGTTAAGTGTAGACTGTGATTCCTGAAGAGAACTCTACGTAGATGGTAGGCCAGCAAGAGTTAGAAAGGAAACCAAGTACGGGACAAGTATGGCTATGGCTATTTCTAATTGTACTTACTCCTGTATAAAATCCACAGAGTGGGTCTATGAATGACATTTTAGGACAAATATTCTGGGGTTTCCAGTTTTGGGGGAAAAGAAATAAATGGATGGAAGCACTTTTATTAAGTAACATGGTGGAGCTATCCTGGCAAACGTTATGATTTTATGCAGGAGTTTCTTGCGTTATGATAAGGAGGATGCAGACCTTTCATAGATTAGATAGAGGTCATCAAGTGAACTTTACTCTTGATCTTTAAAGACATGATTGTATAGATTAGAACTTCCATCTAAGGCTTTTTGGAAACTTGGTGAACTGTCTTTTGCAACGGCTTGGTGGGAAATCTAGCACTTGCTACCCTTTGTATCCCTGCCTCTTTTCCCCACCTAGGATAGTATAGTATGCTTGGGAATTATAGTTTAAAATTCTTTTGTAGTTATAAAATGTCTCACCAAAAAAATCCTTTCGATTCTTTGTTTTCTTTTCCCCCCTGCAAGTTTTTAAAAATTAAAATAAATATCACGTAACATGAAACTTATCACTGTAAAGGTGTACAATTTGTTAGTTTTTAGTATGTTCACAATGTTATGCCACCATCACCACTATCTAATTCCAGAACATTTCCATCACTCTCAAAAGAAACCCTTTACCTGATATGGGTCACTTCCAATTCTCTCATTTCCCCAGCCCCTGGCAACCACTAATCTGCCTTCTATCTCTATGGCTTTACCTATTCTGGATATTTCATGTAAATGGAATCATATAATATATGATCTTTTATATGGCTTCTTTCATTTAGCATAATGTCTTTGAGGTTCATTCATATTGTAGCATGTATCAGTATTTCATTCCTCTTTATGGCCAAATAACATTCCTTTGAATGTGTGCGCCACATTTTGTTTATCCGTTCATCAGTTAATGGACATTTTAGGTATTTCCAGTTTTTGGCTAATCACGCATAATGCTGCTCCTGTGATCATTCGTGTACAGTTTTTGTGTGTGTGAGTGTGAACATGTTTTCTGTTCTCTTGGGAATATACCTAGGATTTTGAAACTGCTGGGTTATATGGTAACTTTATGCTTAACTTTTTTTTTTTTTTTTTGCGGTACGCGGGCCTCTCGCTGTTGTGGCCTCTCCCGTTCTGGAGCACAGGCTCCGGACGCGCAGGCTCAGTGGCCATGGCTCAGGGGCCTAGCCGCTCCGCGGCATGTGGGATCTTCCCGGATCGGGCACGAACCCGTGTCCCCTGCATCGGCAGGCGGACTCTCAACCACTGCGCCATCAGGGAAGCCCCCTATGCTTAACTTTTTAAGGAACTGCCAAACTGTTTTCCACAGTGACTGTACCATTTTACATTCCTACCATCAGTTCCAGTGGTAGGGTTCCAATTTCCACATCCTTGCCAATACCCATTGTACTTTTTCTCCCTCTTTTTAAAAATTATACCCATCCTGGTGGGTGTGAAGTTGTATGTCATCGTGGTTTTAATTTGTATGTCCCTAATAACTAATGAGATGATATTCATGTACTTATTGGCCATTTTTATATATTCTTTGGAGAAATGTCTGTTCAATCAAACCTTTTACTCATTTTTAAATTGAGTTATTTTTCTTTTTATTGTTTAGCTGTAAGAGTTGAGCTTAGACTTGTAACACAGATCCATCCTTGAAAACTCATCCGAGGCCTAGCTGCTGTTTTTAAGGATGATGATAACTGAGCAAACAGTGATTTCCATGTCTGATTGGTAGAGGATTTTCTTTATTTGCCATGAAAAATACGTTCAAAAGTATAATTTGATAGAGTATCATCACTTTGTCATGGCTGTAATTTGAACTAATCTTATCAGCAAATTAATGATAGACTGATAAAGTACCTCTGGCTGGTACCATTAATTGGTGCTCACTGGAAGTGTTTAAGCTGAATCTGGACAACTGCTCTTGGCTTGTTGTAGAAGAAATTCGTGTGTACTAAGGAAAGTTGAATTCGATGTCATTTGAGATTCTTTCCACCTCTGTGATTCTGTTTTTGCTGTCTCGAGCTGAAATTTGTCCCAGTGAAATGGTATGAAAAGTATCTTATTTCCATTGTCATTGTATAAAGAGTTAGATTCTAAAGATAATGTAGATTTATACTTTGAAAACAGAAGAAAAGTGTTATTGTACTTCACTCTTTTTTAAGAATTAAATTATTTTACCATGTTTCACTTGAAATAGTTTGCTTTCCTTCAATTTTAAAGAATGTTTTTTTCTTCTTACAGATTAGCAAGACACCTACAAAAAGAGGCCCAAGCTCAACACAATAATTCTGAGTTCACAGAAGAACAAAAGGTACCATAAAATAATCTCTAGATACATCAGATTCCAAATGAAAAGGGTTCTGTCTTGAGTCCATTAAGCAAAAACAAACAACAAAAACTGTTATACTTAAGTACAAAGAATGATACTGATTATGCTTCGCTGAACATTAAGTAATTACTTTAGAGATACCACATGATTTACCATGTAATGAATTTCTCACTTAATGAATTTCTTTACTCAGCCATTTAGACATTTAGTGGAGACCATCCACACTTTGGTTGGGAAGGAAGGGGTACCAGAGACTGGAGTTTGATTGTGAGTAATTGCATCCCACCTCAGTACTTACTTAACTCAGAACTTCCTTACCTCCTTCTCCACCTCCTCTGAAAACAAACAAAAAACAAAACAAACGAAAAACAAAAAAAGCCACCACTGAAAAATAATTAGTTCAAGTCAAGAATTTAGCATAAGAATCCATCAACAAAATAAATGCATAAAGTTGCAAAATGTTTCAAGGGTGCTCTTTATCCTTGAATTAAAATTTTAATGAATCAAATTGATTCCCTGTACTGCTAGAGATTGTGAAAAATGGGATATTTTAAGAAGCCTTATTGTAAAACAGTGAGAAGAAATGGGAGGAAACAATTCTTATTTTTCCTGGCTCAAGGTATCTAATGTTAAGTTAAATTTTAATCTCGTAGATAATGAAAAAATTCATGTCAGTTTTCCTCCCATTTCTTAAGACATTGTAAAAACTATGGTGACTTAATTTGCTTTTATTCTCTTTTTGTACAAGGAGTGGGAGTGGGAGTGATTCTTTGCACACTCTTTAAGTAAGCCTAAACAGATTGGTTTTAGTCCTTAGGCCTGTATTCATTTGATTCATCTTTATAAGTCTTTGAAAAGAAAAAAACACCAAAAATTAAGGTCAGTCATATTTCTTACACAAGTTAGTATGTTTGCATTTTAAAAATATTTGGGGTCTGTTGAACCGGTTTGCAGGGCAGAAATAGAGACACAGATGTAGAGAACAAACGTGTGGACACCACATGGGGAAAGTGGCAGGGGCAGTGGTGGTGGGACGAATTGGGAGATTGGAATTGACATGTATACACTAATATGTATAAAATGTATAACTAGTAAGAACCTGCTGTGTAAAAAAATAAATAAAATTCAAAAATCAAAAAAAAAAAAGAACCTGCTGTACAAAAAAATAAATAAGATAAAATTCAAAAAAAAACCTAATAAAACATTTTTGGGTCTGTGTCATCTAGTGTATCTTTATTTTGTACTTTAAAAGGTAATAGAAGTTCTAAAATTTTAAAGTATATTTTTCTTTTTTCCTTAATAATTGCTAATATCCACAATAGATTTAGGAAACTTAGGATTTTAGCCCTGGAAAATAATTACCACAGAGGAATTGTCCGGTTTGCAAAAGGAAAGGAAGAAGGACTATATGCTTTATCACCTCTAAGATTTGTGAAATCTGTCTACGAATTGCTAAGGAAGTGATCAGCTGGCATCACAGAATTGAGAGTTTAAACATCTATGTTTTGAAACAATCTCAAATATCTGAGTATGTAAATTAACAGCTAACAAAGTGTGTTATGACTATGGAAACAAAATGAAAGCTTAGGAAATTAAAAAGTTTAATGACAGCCATATTTTAATCACCTGTTTGCCTTGTCTCCAACATCTGTTGCTTAGGTATAGGTTCTATGAGCAACACGACCTCAAATATAAACTGATTTGACCTAAAACATACTAAAGTTTTTAAAAATGTCATCAAGAAATGAGCTTTGTCGTATTCTGATGATTAGACTAACCAGAAAAAATTAGCTTTTTCTTAATTTTCTTTAACTTTCTAAGGATGAAGCTGGAGTGTTTGACAGTGCTGTGTATTCAATCTTTAATTTATAGCTGTTCTTAGTAGGCACCTGGCTGCTGTCTTTTTTCAGCTTACACAGATCTCACCCTCCACAAGGCCCAGGAGGCACCATGACCTAAAGGAATGAGCCTGAGATCTGGAGTCAGAAGACTTGGTCTTGAATCCAGTCTCTGTCTCTGGGCCTTAATTTCCTTATGTATGAAATGAGGGATTAGATAACCCTAAAGGATCTTGAAACGTATCCCTAAATCTTCAAATGACCTCTACCTTTGAGGTAGTCTGTTCCTCCTCCCCTCCTCGAGGCCTGATTTCTGAGGTATTTATTATTTATAAACCTGCTTAGGAGGCAAATGTGGCTGCCAGTAGTGACTACAGAGAGAGGTTGTCCCTGCCTCCCTATTCCTTGGGCTTGGAGAAGGGCCCCCAAATCACTCTGTACTACATTATGAATATAAGGCAAGTCGTATGCATACAAATTCTTTAAAAAAATTTTCTTTAAAAATACAGGTGAAACATTCACAATGGGCCAGAAACCTCATATTGACATAGTAGGCCTTATTTCAATGTCACATAAGGAAAAACTTAGAGGCTCTGAGTTAATAAATGATTAGAAAAACAAAGATTTCCCAGACATTATCTGGAGAACATTGACTCTGAAAAATTAATAGATGTTATATGAACAGAGTTTGTGACTTGTCAGGGCTTTTAGTATGTTAATGTGTATGTTGGAGTTTTAAAGAGTTTGGGTAATGGAGTATTTCTCAGATTTGTTGGCTTTTGAAAGTCTCCCTCCTCCTCCCTTTATAATATTTCATTGGATCTAAAGAACATGTTATGGGAAATTTTGAAACCAACTGTTAGGTCTGCAAAATTAATTGAATGCCAGACCTGGCATGTAAGCCAAAGGAGAAGAAATTTGATTGTGTTTTCCTTAAAAGAGGAAAATGGAGAATGTTCCTTACATTATTCTAAGCAAAATTGTTCTATATGTTTTCTATTTGGAATTATATTCTTTATGCTTTTACTATTTTAAATGTTTTTGTAGCAGTGACAAGTTTTAGAATTATGCCAACCATTTAATAATTTGTGGAACTTTGAAAGAAGATTTTTGAAAACCACTATATTTCTAAAGTGCTTTCTTTATGAAGCTTTTTACTGTTCACAGTAAGATTTCAAAAATATTTGATGAATAAATGCTTTGTTAGATCTTAAGTTATTGATATTTATTTGTATATGATTATTATTTAAGATTAGAGGAATCCTATTTTTTTAGAGAATAACATATATATCTTCACAATATTTATTTTAAATCTGAAGAACTCTAAAGCAGAGCTACTGATCTCTCTAAAGTTTATTAGTTGATGGTAAAAAATCTTCATATGGCTTTTCTATTCAAAATATTCTCAAAGATTTCTGGTGGAAAAAAAAGCAAGTTTATAATTCTTATTTGATGTTCCCTCATGATCAGTTGACATAGCTTTCATTTCATTTCTTAATAGTTTTGTCATTATAACAACAGGGTTTAGTAGCCAAAAAAGAGCTGCCAAAAGCTTTCATTCCGTTGAATTCCCTGCTTTGGTGTAGTAGATTTTCTCATGTAAGTTTCTGGACAGACTAGAACATCCTGTCTCATGATGCTTAGAAAGTTTTTCCCTGTTTTGAATCAAATTTAGTGGTAATGAGAATTCCAGCACTATATGCTTGTTTTACATTTTATAGGTCCCCACTTTCCACTGCCGCCTCCCTCTCTTCCTTTCTTTGCTCCCCACCCCCACCATCTAAAGAGTAGACGGCTGGCTGTCTAAATGTAAAAAATTAAGTCTGGATTGAGACTCTACTACTTTAACAATGTGTATTTTTTCAACCTATTTTTCCTTGATATGTTTTAGCAAAATTACTTTTGCTCTTTATTTGTATATTTCTATTTCATCTTTTCCTTTCACTGCTCTTTTTGAGTTGTCCATTTCCCTAGCAAGTGACAAAGTAAAGTAGCCAGTATTCTGAAAATGACATTTTCCATTTCTATACCACAGTAGGTATAAGCAGTTAATTTGAATGAAGTGCTAATTATTTAAATCTTTCTAAAATTAAACTTCACTTTGAGTGCTTAGTCTTAATGTGTATTAGTTAATAGTCAATATTTATATTCTGACACATATGACTTTGTGCTTCTTAATAATTTTTCTGAACCATTTCTTTCTAAGAAAGTTGAAATAATTACAGTAGCAAGCACTTGATTTTGACATCAATAAATGCTGCATGTTTTGCTACAGCTGAAAATGATAGTGTTTCACTCCTTTTTTAATACTGATGTTGGGTGTGGTCCCTTAAAATAGTTATGAATAATGCTTATTGGTATTTTGCCATAGTTCAGTAGATTCTGTGTAAAAAACTGTTGCTTCTGCTTAACGTGAAGAAATATTTAAATTTAAAATAGATTATTAGTGGACTTATAGTTGTTAAACTACATTTTACCTTAAATGTTAAAAACATCAAATCAGATGGATTGTATAGTAAAGAAGGAAAAGGAGTTAACTAGTATTTTTAAAGACTTACTCACTGGTACGTGTCCCTTAATACAGACAACCCTTTTTCAAAACCATTTTTTAAAGAACATAAAAAGTATGGCCAAATGGTATTAAAATAAGTATATTACTTTGTTGTATATATTGCTATTGTATAGAATACACTGATGTCCAGGGCAAGTTGCTTAACCTGTCTTCTGTTTTCACATCTATAAAATAGTTGTATCTAACTCATAGGGTTGTAGTCAGGATTAAATGACGTAATGTGTGTAAATCACTTAGCAGAGTCTGTCATTTAGTAACTGCTCAATAGTTGTTAGCTATTACTATTACTATATAATTATATTTATATTTAAAATTATTTACTAGTTTTGTCAGATTTGAGTGATATATATGAACAATGATCTGAGGTTATTAGATTTTATGTAGAAAAGATTGTTGCTGGTTCCTCCACAACAGCTCTTTCAGAGGGTAAATAAATCTGAGTATCTGGATTCCTTTTGCAGCAGTTCTATTAAATATAATATTTAAATGTAAAATTTCAAAATAAAATTTGACGTTTTCTAAACTTTTATATTAAGATTAAAAGAAATTTTTAAAGATTGTGGAGATAGTTAAATATTGTTACTTGTTCCTTGACCAAGAGTCATGTCTTTTGCTCAGTCGTGGTTTATTTATTTATATATTTTTAAATTAAAAAAATTTTTTTATTGAAGTATACTTGATTTACAATGTTGTGTTAGCTTCTGGTGTATAGCAAAGTGATTCAGTTATACATATTGATATATATATCAATATATACATATTCTTTTTCATATTCTTTCCCATTATGGTTTATAACAGGATACTGAATATAGTTCCCTGTGCTATACAGTAGGACCTTATTGTTTATCTGTTTTACATATAGTACTTTGTGTCTGCTAATCCCCAGCTCCTAATTTATCCTTCCCCCTTTCACCTTTGGTAACCATAAGTTTGTTTTCTATGTCTGTGAGTCTGTTTCTGTTTCATAAATAAGTTCATTTGTGTCATATTTTAGATTCCATAAGTGATATCATATGGTGTTTGTCTTTCTCTTTCTGACTTACTTCACTTAGTATGATAATCTCTAGGCCCATCCATATTGCTGCAAATGGCATTATTTCATTCTTTTTTATGGCTGAGGAGTATTCCATTGTATATACATATACCACATCTTCTTTATCCATTCATCTGTTGATGGACATTTATTTACCTTGCTTCTGTGTCTTGGCTATTGTGAATAGTGCTGCTGTGAACATTGGGGTGCATGTATCTTTTCTAATTATAGTTTTCTCCAGATATATGCCTAGGGGTGGGATTGCTGGATCATATGGCAACCCTATTTTTAGTTTTTTAAGGAACCTCCATACTGTTTTCCATAGTGGCTGCACCAATTTACATTCCTACCAACAGTGTAGGAGGGTTCCCTTTTCTCCACACCCTCTCTAGCATTTGTTATTTGTAGAATTAGTGTTTTATTTTGTGAACTATCCCAGCTGTTTATGGTCCACATGATAATTGCGTAGTGCCATCTAGCCTGGGTGCCAGGTACCAGGACGATAGTTGTTACTCCTCTTTGCTCCTCATTTATCTTCCAAAGAAAATTGATGAAAGAGAAAACCACCAAATCTAATTGACTAAACTTTTGCAGGTCGTCAGTATGTATACAAAAACATCCTTTTCTTTTCCAGAATATTTTTTTTGTGAAGGCATTGCAAATATTGTACATATATATTCACTTTTATTGTCAGGATTTATTCCTTTTTATTAGGAAGGATTTAAAAGTCTTGATGGGCATAATTCAGCTGCTGCCTGCTCGTGCACATATTTGTTCTATGGGTCTCCTCCTTTTCATTTCAACCCTAGTCATTCATGTTCTTGTTCTGATTACTGTTTACATAGACAGTTGAAATAACCTGATTGATCTTACCTTTATTCTTTTCCCTTTTCTCCTTCACCCTATGGATACTGTTATCACAACAGTCTTCTTTGTTTTGTTTTGTTTTGCGGTACACGGGCCTCTCACGGGCCCAGCCGCTCCGCGGCACGTGGGATCATCCCAGACCGGGGCACGAACCCGTGTCCCCTGCATCGGCAGGCAGACTCTCAACCACTGCGCCACCAGGGAAGCCCACACAGCGGTCTTCTTAAAGGGCAAATCTGATAGTCATTCTTCTGTCCAGAAACTATCTGTATGATTTATTGCTAAAGTAATAACAGATTTTGCAGCTGGTCCTAGAAGATCCCCTTTATAATGACCTCCCTCCCCCAACACACGCATTTCACATTTCAAACCTTTCTCCCCCTGCTTCAGTTTGGGACTTCAGACAAATGAACCATGACAGTTTTCCTAGTACGTTAGTTTTAGAAATTCTCCTAGTCACTGGGGCTTGAATCCTAATTCCGATTCTTGTCCTGTTTCTCCAGGACATATTACCGCTTAGTTCGCTGAAGCCCTGTAGAATCAAGTGCCTCTGCTTTATGTTACAGTGATTCTGAATGTGTCTTATATAATAGAAACATGAGCTTATTAAAGACAGGGACTACACCTTATTACTTGTATCCATTTTATAGCTCAGATCTGACTGTAAAATTTACCACCATTTATCACAAGTATTGATTCTGCTTAATATTGTTGATATATTTAATTGAACAAGTCAAGATTGGATTTGAGTCAAAATTAAATTATACCACTGTGCTAACTTTCAGATATTTTTGTTTTTAAGTCTTTTAGTGAATATCAGACTTTATGGAGAAGAAGAAAAGGTAAAGCTTAGGAGGGAAGATGCTTGAAGTCCTTTTCATTGCCCTTTAAATCACATCTAAAGCTATCATCAAAGCAAACTTGATTTAAAATTGGTTGTGGCACATTAGGTTAGGAGCGAATATATACTCACCTTCTCTGCCCGATCCCAGTCCTTTACCTCCTGTTTCTCATCTCCAAAGTCTGCAAGATGCTAAAAGAAGTAAAATTTAACTTATTTTTTAAAATTATAGATTGCTTACCAATGAAAATTAACTTGATGATTTGGACAGCTAACAGTTATGATATATTTGGTATTTATAGCTTTTTCTTTTTCCTTCAGAAAACCATAGGCAAAATTGCAACATGCTTGGAATTACGAAGTGCAGCTTTACAGGTAAATAGGTCCCCCCCCCCCAACTTTTTAATATAAGGAAAAGAAATTATTGTGAACTATTCTGATAAAATATTAGCATTCATGCCAAAAGCAGTATCGTCTCACAAAGGTTTTATAACAGTAAGAATTCATGGGTTAAACTCATATTAAAAGATTTAGTTCATATTATATAAACTGTAAAAATAAAAGATATGACTTCAATTTTTTTCTGTTATTTTTAGCCTGAATGTTCCAAAAAACACAAAAACAAAAACCAGTTTGGAATTTTTTTTTTTTTTTACCCTGAAAGCAAGCAATAGATTCATTTATTTTGGCTACTTTTTGAATATGTCGTCAACCACTTAAAAGACATAGGGTGCAGTGAAATCTTTGTAATAAAAATATGTAATGCACATGTTTTAAATTCAGTCCACACAGTCCCAAGAAGAATTTAAACTGGAGGATCTGAAGAAGCTAGAACCAAGTAAGTTTTGTTTTATATTTTTTAGTGATACTCCTTTAGAAAAATATTTGAGCTGTTATGGATATTAAGGTTATTTAGCAGAATGCTGATTTGAGTCATTTCTGTTAATATCTAGTCCTATGTAATTTTTTTGTGCTTTTGTAATTCCTATAATATTTATAGTAATTATTCTTTGGTTCACTTTCATTATAGAATATGAAAAATTATTTGATTCTATGTCGTACCTCATCTGTCTGTTTTAGCCTTTATTTTGTTTTAATCTCTTTAATAAGACTATAATTAAATTACTTTGGTAAACATTTACAGTAGAGTCTACTGGAGAATATAAAGTTATAGTCATTGATGCCTATTTATACAACATGTCACTGAAAACTGCAGTCCAGCTGTTTGATCTGCTCTATAAAATATTTCCTTGTTGTCCTCGTTTTCCTTCCTGAAAGTTTTTTTGAGGTAAACAATTCCTTCAAATATTTTGGTGGTTAGGTTGCTGCTAGATGAAGCTTTTTTGCTGGTTCAAATGAATGTTCTCTTAGAGGAAATGTTTGAAATATAAGCAAGGGCACAAGTATTGAATATCACCACAGTCAATTTTAGGACGTTTTTATCACCCCATAAAGAAACCCTTTATCCGTTAGCATTCAGTCATTTCCCTCCAGCTTCCCCAAATTCCCAGCCCTAGGCAACCACTAATCTACTTTTTGTCTCTATAAATTTGCCTGTTCTGAACATTTCATATAAATGGAATCATATAATGTATGGTCTTTTGCAACTGGCTATATATAAGATTATTTTAAGAAAAGCACATTGATGGCTTTAAAAAAAAGATTTCAGCTGCAGTTGGGATGTCTGAGTTGTATAATGTTTCTAAAGAAAATCATAACGTTCACTTTTAAATGATAAGAATAATTTGGATTTGGGATCCTTACCTAGTCACTATTTTCCATTTCTTTTCAGTTTGTTTCCAAATAAAACTTAAGAACCTGTTAGGTATGTAGGGTGACTGTAAAGTTTGTAAACGCTTATACTCAGATGTTTATTATCTCTTTCCATAGACTCGCTCAGTTATTCCTCCTATGGCCTCATAGACTTTCTCGTTGGTAATAACAGTTGCCATTTTTTCGAGTAGCAGCGGTGTGCCAAGCACTCAGATAAATCGTCTCAATGGCATTTTGCTTACTGACACTTGCCCGTGATCTTACAGCTTGTAAATGCCAGAACCGGATTTTGACCAGGGTTCTAAGTGATCTCAAAGCCTGCATTCCTACCACTGCACTCTGTTATTAATACTTGGAATGGTGCAGTATTGGCATCAACCCTAAATATCATGGTTCTTCAGGTCAAGTTCCTGAGAGATTTTTGGCCCATATCTTAGTGGAAGATTGGACTAAAATCTGCATTAGTCTTCTACTTTGTTTATTTGTTTTTGTTTTTGTTTTTTTTTAAGATTTGGTGTGGGAATGGAAAGGAAAGAGTATTATTGGGATTCATTTTGTTATAGTTTGAATTTATATAGTGCTTCTCATTTGGACTTCTCCCTTCCTGGTACTTATTATTTTTTTAGATGATTTTAATTTGCTGTTGCCTCTAAAAGGAACATAAATGTGTATATTGTATCTCAGTAGGATATGCTCTGTAATTAATTTTGAATTTATAAAATCTAGGCACTTGTTATGAGTTAATTATTTTATCAGAATTAAACATTTTCTATAAATTGGTGTTTGACTATATTTCAGATTCAGTGTTCTTAGTCAAGCTGACCTCTGCCTCTTCTAAGAATGTTAAGGAAAGGAAAATTAATGAATGACTGTGTCTTTCAACATGTTAGTCCTAGTTGGTTTATTTTGCTAATGTATTTTTCCTTCAAAGTTTTAAAAATATAATCCTGTCTGAAATTCATACTAAAACTAAGATCTTGAAAGTACTAGTTACTTGATTTTCTTACGTTAATCCTTAGTAGCAGACTACTTCTTACTCAGACTTGTTCCCCCGTGACAACCCCATAAACTGTGAAGTTCCCTTCCATTAATTCATCTTCAAAGGCCCTGAAGAAATCCCACCTTTCTCTGAAAGCTTTCCGTGCTTTCCCTAGCCATAATTAAACTCTACTTCATGTCCTTTCTAGGAGCACTTTTTATAGCCCCCATTGTAGTCTTCCCTGTATTTTTCTCACTTATATTTATTTCTCTCCTCAAGATTGTGAATAGCCTCTGTATTTTCCCCACAGAGCCTCATTCAACGCTCTGCCTATAGTATGAACTCGGCAGATTTTTAAGTTGAATGTCTTCAGGGAATCTTCTCACATAATTAAAAAAATAACCTTTCAGATGGGAAGCACTTGCTCATTTTTGCCTACCACAAAAATGAAAAATGTCAGCCACAAAAGAAGAATACATCTGGGGTGTGTGTCTGTGAGATTTTTAGAGTGTCAGCTTCAGGAGGTTGCAGGGCCTGCTCCATGACAGCAGGCTGAGAATGCTGAGTTCTTACCAGTAGAGGGTGGGCCTGTGTGTGTGATTTCTACTGGATGAGCCAGTTAGTCCCCAATGGTGGTAGACTCCATGCTCATGATAATACCTTCCATGGAATTATAAACTTGCTTCTCTCTTCTCTAAATTCTCCTAAAATATCAATATTAGTGTCAGAAGAAAAATCCTATGTAAAATTTATGTAGAACCCTATTTTAAAAGGACGTTAGAATCCCTGTTATTCCATAGTTGGTGAAAATGGAAACCTATCCTACATTTACAGAAAGGGAGAAAGGAGCTGTTATTTTTCTCCCAAAGTTATTCACACAAATTAAATATCTGATATACTCTATACTTATAAATACAAAATAAAGGAGAGGCTATTACTGCAAAACAGACATTTCCTTTTCAAAGCATTGATGCCTAAGGAAAGAAAATACTGTTTAATTCTTCTATTATAATACAAATTTAAGATATTCTTAATGACTAATATGATTTTCAACTTTTTCACTGATGTTGTTTTATACATATTTTAAGGTTTGATTTTTCCTTTTTATTATTAAAATGTGATCATTTCTGATATGGATATACATGATCTTTTTTTTTTTTGTCACCCATTCCCTGTTCTCAGTATCTAGCATAATACTGTGTAAGTGATTAATTCAGGGGTCCCCAACCCCTGGGCCGCAGACCAGTATTGATCTGCGGCCTGTGAGGAACCGGGCTTCACAGCAGGACGTGAGTGGCCAGCGGTGAGGGAGCCAGGCTTCATCTGCTGCTTCCCATCGCTCCCCGTCGCTCCCCATCGCTCGCATTACCACCTGAACCATCCCCCCTCCCTCACCCACGGTCTGTGGAAAAATTGTCTTCCATGAAACCGGTCCCTGATGCCAAAAAGGTTGGGGACTGATGAATTAATTGATATTTGAGTTGAATGAATAGCTTACAAGGAGCATTCATGCACCAAGTTTAGAGAGGATAGTCTTATAATTTTAAAAATAGTCCTTCTTAGTGAGATCTGAAACAATAGGATTCTAGTCAGCCAGATAGGGAAAACTATGGAGAAATAAATTACCATATAATAATGTAGACTTATACTTTTATGGTACTTTAAATGTTCCCATGCAATGTCATATACTGTGTTATTTAATTTAATTTTCTCAGCAGTCTGGGAAGGATAGAACTGGGGAAACGGAGATTCAGAGTAGTTATGTGAATGCTCAAGTCATTAACATCCTTGTAGGGCTAAGATCTGATTTCAGAGCTTTTGCTACTTCCCCCTTGCTTATCAGACTTTAGCTCTACAGTCCATTCTACTCCTTGAACAAGCTCCTGCCCCAGAGCCTTTGTTGTTGCTCTAGCTTGTTCTCTAATTCTTGGAGAGCCCTTGCCCCAGAGCTACTTGTGGACATTTCCTCTCATCCAGCTCATGGCTCAAATGTCTTCTAGTAATTCAGGTTTGAGAGGCCTGCCCTGTTCACCTCAGCTGAAGTTATCCCTCTATTCCATGTACACAAGCATCCTCTGTGTCCTTCATTACACTAATTGCAGTCTTAACATTATCTTGTTTATTTGTTGCCTTATTATTGTCTGCTTTTCCTGACTAGGGTCTAAGATCCACATATGAGGGCAAGAACCCTCTGTCTCTATCACTGCCATATCTTTAGCACTCAGTGCACGTTTGTTGAGGATAAGAAAAAGAGAGGAAGAATGAGGGTAAGAGTTGGAGAGGGAGCGAGAATAACGATGAGTGAGAATCTAGACCCAAGTCTCAGACTTCTCTCCCCGAAGGGCTTAGTAGGAGTGCATATGTTAGAAGAAGTCTGATAAACACATCCAACTCCGATTGGAGTAAGGCATATAATTGCAACCTGTACACAGGGATTTCCTTTTTGGGGATGACAACATCCATACCTATTTTAGCTCTCAACTGCAGGACTCCAAACTTAGAGAGACTGAATAAGTTGAGTATAAAATCATAGAAATATTTTGGGTTGCCCAATTAATGCTATTACTTCACCTTCATATAGTTGCAGGTAGTTACTGGGAATCCATAAGACCAGATATGAAGCACTAAGTTACATATAGCACCTCTCTTTAAGTTTACATGCCAGGATATAGTCATTGACCACAACCATAATACAGGAGGTGGTACCATGTTGTTTGAAGACTTCTCTTGAGGATAAATCCCTCTTTGTGTTTGTGTGTGTGTGTATGTACGAATATATGCACATATATGTATGTATATATTACACATTTGTAATAAACTATGGTAAAATACGTATGAGAATTATAACCTCACTACTATAAACTTTACCAGTTTTATGGAGTTGAGGGGAAGTCTCATCAGGACATAGAATAAGATATGCTCATGTCCCTCTCATTGGTCATCTTTGACACCAATCTTTTAATTTAAATACTCCAGGGAGGAGTTACTCTCTTCTCTGGTGCCCCATGTCTCACCTAGGACTTTGTACATAGAACTATTTTGGGGTTCATTTTCCATAAGGACTCTGAGACTCTAGAAGTAACTCTCCTTGGAGGTCTAACAATACTCTGAAATTACTGGTACTTGGAGTACGGATATTTTCATTTTGCTAAGATAGTCAATGGTTTATGGCTCTGGATGATGATAAGATTGGGAATTTTTAAAAAAGTATTAATAGGCATAGTAAAATTGACTAAAAATCAGTCATTGACAATAAAATTGTTTATTTTGATTCATGAGATAATTCGTACGTCTTTCTCTTTTTATTCTAGTCCTAAAGAATATTCTTACATATAATAAAGAATTCCCATTTGATGTTCAGCCTGTCCCCTTAAGGTAAAATAAATAAGCACCAATATTTGTCTTCTTATTCTATCATCTTATTTTATACCTGTTTTTCAGAGATTCTGGATGTTTTATATCAATGTTGGTATATCATTGTTGGTTATATCATAACTACTGATATCATTAGTAGTAACATATTAACATTTTATGTCAGCATTTTTTATATCAACATCTTACCTAGGAAATGAGTAGCTATGAGGCTTCTCTAGTATATTTAGTTTTGTAGCTCACTCTTTTCTCTGTCCTTTTGCATGTAGAAGAATTTTAGCACCTGGTGAAGAAGAGAATTTGGAATTTGAAGAAGATGAAGAAGAGGGTGGTGCTGGAGCAGGGTCTCCTGATGCCTTTCCTGCTAGAGTTCCCGGTGAGTATCACTTGTTAAAAATATACATTACTTAACTCAATACAAGGTCAAGGTGTTTGGAACTTATTTTGGTATTTGCTAGTAGAGAGTAAAACCTCTCCAGGGTTCATGCCAATCTTAAGCAAATGGTCGTGTTTTGGGCAGTAGCTGTTTTATAAGTATAGTCTGAAAGTATCTTACTATCTGTTTTGGGGTTCCAAAGACCACCTTTGCATTTGGAGATTCAGTAGGAGGACTCACAGGACTCAGCATGTGATTGTACTCACAGCTGTGATTTATTCCAGAGAAAGAATACAAAAACAAAGTCAGCAAAGGGAAAAGGTGCATGAGCAAAGTCTGGAGGAAACCAGGTGCAAGCTTCCAAGAGTCCTTTTCCAGTGGAGTCACATAGCTTGTGCTTGATTCCTCTAGTGACAGATTGTAATGACACACGTGAAGTGTCCACTAGGGAAGCAGGATGCACATTAGAGACTCCATGCCCAGAGCTGTTACTGGCAGCTGATCACATAGACACCCTCTGCCTAGCACTGACCAAAATTCCAGACTCCTAGAAGGAAAGCAGATAATTCAGCATAAACCATGTTGTTTGTAAAAATAACTTAGGCACAGTGACTATTCTTATCAGGGGATAGTAGGAACCCTCCCAAAATCCAGATTCCCAGACTCTAGTCAGGGGTCTACCTTGTACTCAGGCCTTTCTAAGAGTAACAATCTCAGACCTGCTATGTTAACTCTTTTCTGTACACTTTTGTAAGTACTTCTTTAATTAATCAAATTGTGGTCATTAAAACTGGACCCAGGGGCTCTCCTGGTGGCGCAGTGGTTGAGAATCCGCCTGCCACTGCAGGGGACACGGGTTCGAGCCCTGGTCTGGGAAGATCCCACATGCCGCGGAGCAACTGGGCCCATGAGCCACAACTACTGAGCCTGCGCGTCTGGAACCTGTGCTCCGCAACAAGAGAGGCCGCGATAGTGAGAGGCCCGCACACCACGATGAAGAGTGGCCCCCGCTCGCCGCAACTAGAGAAGGCCCTTGCACAGAAACAAAGACCCAACACAGCCAAAAATAAATAAATAAATTTATTTAAAAAAAAAAAACAAAAACTGGACCCAGGGAGAATGAATACAAAGCAAATGCCCTTTTCTTCCCATTTTGTTTTAGGAAAGCAAATAACGTATGGCAAGGCTTTTTTGTTTACAGAAGATCTTCCCTCTCTGTCAGTAACCTAGGCAGCCACCCTGGATAAATTTCTTGCCTCTCCCAATTACTGTTTTACTCTGTTCTGTTCTTATACAGGACACAGTTTTCATTTCTGGTAAACTATAATAGTTCACTTTAGTGTACTATGCTGATATATTGTGATGTATTTTAAAATAGACGCCAGAAGCTTTAAAATACAGCTAGATACAATTTATGTATTATCCTGATAACTTTCTTGGTAATAAAAGTACAGGCAGACCTTGGAGATGCTGCAGGTTTGGTTCCAGACCACCGCAATAAAGTGAGTATTGCAAGAAAGCAAGTCACACAGATGTATTGGTTTCCCAGTACATATAAAAGTTACGTGTACACTGTATAGTCTGTTAAGTGTGTGATAGCATTATGTCTAAAAAAAACAAGGTACATACTTTAATTAAAAAAATACTTTATTGCTGGGACTTCCTTGGTGGTCCAGTGGTTAAGAAACTGCCTTCCAGCGCAGGGGACTCGGGTTCGATCCCTGGTCAGGGAACTAAGATCCCACATGCCGTGGGGCAGCTAAGCCCACACGCTGCAACTACTGAGCCCATGTGCCACAACTAGAGAGCTCATGTGCTGCAACTACATAGTCCACACGCTCTGGAGCCCACACACTGCAACTACTGAGCCTGCACGCTCTGGAAACCACGCTTCACAACTAGAGAGGAGCCCGTGTGCCACAGCCAAGACCCAACACAGCCAGAAATAAATAAATAAACAAATATTAAAAAAAGAAAAAAACTTTATTGTTAAAAAAATGGTAGCCCTCATCTGAACCTTCAGCTAGTTGTAACCTTCTTGCTGGTGGAGAGTTTTGTCTAACGTTGGCTCTGACTGATCAGGGTGGTGGTCGCAGAAGGTTGGGGCAGCTGTGGCACCTTCTTCAAATCAGAGCACAGTGAAGTTTGCCACCTAGGTTGACTCTTCCTTTCACAGTTTCTCTCTAGCATGCAGTGCTATTTAATGGCACTTCACCCATAGTAGAACTTCTCTCAAAATTGGAGTCAAGTCTCTCAAACCTTGCCACTGTCTATCAACTAAGTCTATGTAATGGTCTAAATTTTTTGTTGCCGTTTTAACAATCTTCACAGCATCTTCACCAGGAGTAGATTCCATCTCAAGAAACCACTTTCTTTGCTCATCTGTACGAAGCAATTCCTCATCTGTTAAAGTTTTATGAGATGGCAGCAATTCAGTCACATCTTCCGGCTCCACTTCTAATTCTAGTTCTCTTGCTATTTCCACCACATCTGTGGTTCCAATGGTAACATCAGAGATCACTGATCACAGATCACTGTAACAATAATGAAAAAGTTTGAAATATTGCAAGAATTATCCAAATGTGACAAAAGAGACACAAAGTGAACAAATGCTGTCAGAAAAATGGCGCCAGTAGACTGGCTTGCTTGCTTGACACAGGGTTACCACAGATGTTCAATTTGTAAAAAATGAGATATCTGTGAAGTGCAATAAAGTACTACAGTAATAATAGTGATATTCCAGTGTTTATAATGCCCCTTGGGGAGGAGGCATTATGGAGTTGGAGCAACATAGACTTGAACGAACAGACACTGGGCTTGAGTCTAATCTCTGTCCATTACTAGTTGCACCTATTCTTAAACCAGTTTAACCTCAATTTCTTTATTTATAAAATGGGATGATAATCATGCCTACTCATAAGGTTCCTGTGAAGACTAAACAAGGTACAGCTTATAAAGCTTTTAGCACAGTACCTGTCACATGCTGAATATTAGTGAGGTGATTATTCTCATCGTCATCATCTTTCAATGGAGATAACAATACCTACACTATAGGATTATTGGGACAATTACTGTAGATGGTAGCTCTTATTGTTAATAATGTTTCTTTGGTATAGGGCATTATTCCTAATGTACCTTGCTTTATGAAAAGAGAGATGTATTTTTCTTGTTTTTGTCATATATGTAGGAAATTTCAAAATTGCTGAGATGGTGAGAGAAATTATCTCGCTGTTTTACTAACTGAATAGTTGTTATTCCCTTTGAAAACCACATATTATCATTGCCGTAGCTTCCAGTACTATAAATTTCTATCTGACTTGGTTGTTTGCTCACTTGCTGTACTTCTGTAGCAAACAAGATCTTTAAAGCAGATGATGTAAGCCATGAAACATACAGATCAAGGTTTTTATGAGGTTCAGGTTGCTGAGTTGAAAAGAAACTTCTGCCATAAATTAAATCCATTTGCTATGTAAGAGTAAGCCCAAACTGAATAGATTTTTGTAAACTGATATAGCATTGTGATATTTCATTTCAGAGGTACAGGAGGCTTACTGAACCCTTCTATTCTCTGAATTTCTTTTTTGAACGAGTACATGTAGTTTAATTAGCTGTTTTTAGTTTGGGGTCATTATTGTCCACGACCTATAGGTGTCATTAAAAAATGACTCGTAAAATTGTATTCATTGACATCATCAAAATAACAAGATGGCATTTAACCTTTAACTTAACTGTAAAGCAGGAAACGTTTTATTTTCTTTGTTATTCTGAGAGAATCCAAGATTTTAGTTATGCCTAGGCTGTGTTTGCATTTGGTGGCAAGATAGTTCTGGGAATTGTTGTGACTTTTAATTTATTATCTTTGTTTTTATATAAGTTACTGAATTGTAAGTTTGTTGTGACTTTTTTTGAAAGTCACGTTTATTGAGGTGTCACTTACATATACAACATTCACCCTTTTTAGTGTGCAGGTTTATGCGTGCTGACAAACGCCTACAGGTCTGTAACCAGCACCACTGTGGGGCTGATGAGGAATAAGGTATGGTGTGCAGATGTGGTAGGACCCAGAATCGTTTTTTCCCATTTAAAACCGAAAGCGCCTTTTTAGCCAGCTTTTAATGGGGGGAGGGGGAGAGGTAGATATTATCTTACCTTTTTTGATATTAATCTTTTTCCTCTTCAAAATTTAAAAAACTCATACGGCAAACATCATAAATTTTTGTTAAATAATTGGATTAAGCCAAAGTAGGATTTAATTCTTCTAAAGATAGGCTTGGTAGATTTCATTTAAATCAAGGATATAAATTTATAACGTGTTTTTAATGGCCTAAAAATGTATTGACATTGCTGAATATAAAGCTCTTAAAATCATAAGCCCAAGAAATATGAATAAAAAAATAGCCAAGACACAATTTTCAAGATTTTAAAAAACATTTTTTTACTGAATGACGTGATTAAACTCAAACATAGGCTTAGCAGGTTCAAAATTATACAAATGTGTTGGTGTTTTGAGCTCTTATATAGGCTTAAATATGCATAAAACATGTTTATTTTTGAAACTGAAAATAAAGAATGAAATTTACCTCTTCAGCGTGAAACCTGTGCTTGGGTTTTCCTGCACAAGTACTCAATTCTGAGTTGAACTTGAGAAATAAGCAAACATGAATTTCATTTTCAGCTGAAATGAAGTTTTTTCTTGCTCACACATATAAGAAGTTGAAAATTGCAGCAAAATGTTCATTGCTTTCCTATGACTATCAGGGCATCCTTCCTTCATGGAAATCCAGAGCATGCCTAGGAGCACAGCGGTGAATCTCATCTCAAGGGTACGGTTAGACCACAGCTCGCCAAGTTCTTTTTCTTCTCCCAAAGTCTCAAGTTCTCAGGCTGTGCAGAGGAATCAGAGAAAGTGTTCCTCATCCAGGCATTTATTAGTATGTAAAGGGAAGGAAAATACTCTTTGATTTTGTTCTCTTGTTCTCCAGGCTGGTTTTTAATAAGATGTAAGACTTATTTATATTTTTTCTCTCTCTCAAGCCCAAGCAGTCGTGGAAATATTTCAGGATTTCCTTTTAAAGTTAATTCTTTTTCTTTTAAATCCAAGAATCCTGTCACTTGAAGTTAAAGGGTTTTCTTCAGAGCTTTGCAGAGACTGGTTCATATGAAATGTCTGTTAAGTATGCTACCTCCTGCAGCCCTCATCTTCAAAGCACCCAGCAACATCTGGCCTCCTCTTTCTTGAAAGTACTCTGGCAATTCAACCTTGCAACTCAGACACCTGTGGGGAACTCTCCCTTGCTTGCTGTAGGGAATAATGGATTGCCCTTTTTAAACTAGCATTTCTACATGAAGCACATGCCCACTGACTCCTAGACTTTGTGGATGTGTGTTTATTAATTTTTTTTCCAAAATGTGATAGTGACACTGATATACTCTTTATGTACGCAAACAACTTCAGTCAGCTATAATTTTAATTTCATAGACCTAGATACAATATTATTTAAATGATAATGGCCCCTAAGATTTTTTTCAAACTTTTAAAGATTTTTTTCAAACTTTTAAAGCAGTTTTAAACACGAACAAACATCTTAACAGTTTTTCAAACTCTTTTTTGTGAAAGCTTAGAGGAACCCATTTTCCTCAACTGCTAGACAATAAATTACTTACTAGGAGAACTTGTATGTGTATTTTAATGTTTTACCACAATTTCTACCTCCAAATTGAACTCAGTATTTCAAAACAAATAAATGGTCCCTCCATAACTTTTTATCTACCCGCAATGTCAGTTGCAAAGATTATCTATTGCCAGAATTTGAAGACACATTTAATATGTTACCTATCTACCAAATACTGTGGCTGGTTTGAACAATATCATTATCTTAAATCGTGTTTAAAATTATCCCAGAATAACTAAAGTATTTTTCTTGAAAGAAAAAAAAATGCTACTTAAATGCAAAGTATTATCATGTATGTCCTTTTTTTTTTATCATGATTTAGCAGCACAAAGAAATGTGCACTTAAAAAATATTGGATGACAGGGATTTCCCTGGTGGTCCAGTGGGTAAGACTCCGTGCTCCCAATGCAGGGGGCCTGGGTTTGATCCCTGGTTGGGGAACTAGATCGTGCATGCATGCTGCAACTAAGAGTTTGCATGCCGCAACTAGGAAACCCGTATGCTGCAACTAAGAAGCCCACATGCCACAACTGAGACCCGGTACAGCCTAAATAAATTAATTAATTAAAAAAAAGAAAGAAATTTGGATGACAGAGAATCTGTGTCAATAGTACTAGATCTGTGAGTTTAGTTACAAGTATTACAAATTTAAAGCAATGAAAACTAACAAGATTATATGTATTATCACATATATATGATATTGCTTAGTCTACATTTTGGACACCTGACTGAACTCTGCTGTAAGTGTGGATAAAAAATTAATATACTCCTTGTTAGTGATGTTTAATTTCCGAAGCACTAAGGCAAAATAAGGACCAACTCACCTCTTATTTTAGAACCAACACCCGTGGGAACATCTGTACAATATCACATAAAACGTCAAGCAAATAAAGTTACTTAATAAGCAAACTCAAATCACAGGGTTTTCAAAAGAGATAATTCTCAGTAATTATCCAAAAAGTCATTGCCTCTTTAGGAGTCTTGTCTAGGTGATGATATACTACTGTTTTGGAACAAAGACCATCATGCCATTTTTCATTATAGACCAGGAAGAAAAATCATGTGAGGACAGGGTCTTAAAGGATTTCATTGACTTCAGTTTCCATGTAACCTCTGTTTTCTTCTGTGGACTTAACACGCAGACTCCTGGTCTCTGGGCTGGCGGTCCATTCCTAGTCTGGTTCTCCGAAATCTCTCTCTTCCAGAGTGTCTTGGCCCCATTACAGAGAACCAACCAGTCCATGTGAGGAGATCCTCCTTACGGTAGGTTCTGCAGTGTTATCAGCTTCCCTTGGAACAGAGGAGTTGTAGGTGAAGGACGAGGACTGCAGCTGCTCCTCTGCTTCTGCCCCTAGGTTCTTCAGAACCATTTTTTTTTTTAGATACCATATATATGTGTTAGCATATGGTATTTGTTTTTCTCTTTCTGACTTACTTCACTCTGTATGACAGACTCTAGGTCCATCCACCTCACTACAAATAACTCAATTTCATTTCTTTTTATGGCTGAGTAATATTCCATTGTATATATGTGCCACATCTTCTTTATCCATTCATCCGATGATGGACATTAGGTTGCTTCCATCTCCTGGCTATTGTAAATAGAGCTGCAGTGAACATTTTGGTACATGACTCTTTTTGAATTATGGTTTTCTCAGGGTATATGCCCAGTAGTGGGATTGCTGGGTCGTATGGTAGTTCTATTTTTAGTTTTTTAAGGAATCTCCATACTGTTCTCCATAGTGGCTGTATCAATTTACATTCCCACCAACAGTGTAAGAGGGTTCCCTTTACTCTGTTTATTTTAAATGGCTATTAGAACCTCAAAATATTAGCACCTTGTCAATGGTTGTGATTTGTAGTTAAGTGATGTTTTTTATGTTTGTGGAGCCATAGCTGCGTTCATAAATTGTCTTCTACAGTTGATGCACTATGGAATAGGACAACTTGGATTACTGGTCCAAATACAACATATCGATAAATAGTTTTCATCATCAAGGTGGACTTTGGTGTGTCCCCTATTGCCCTAGTGCAGTAAAATGACCCTGGAGCTTGTGATTCGTTTTTGTTACCTTATCAGAATCATCTGTAGGCTTAGGTTTGGAATCCTCCTCTCCTAGCTCGTACCTCTTCTTCAGAAGCCACATTGAATCAAATAATTCCCCCCAGTTTTCTTTGACAGCAGTAGGACATGTTTGCTCCAGTTGGTGGTACACTGGGGAGGTAGGGCAGGTAAATCAGAAGAGGCTGACAGCACCAGGCGGCCTTCCTCCATGCACTGTAGAGCTTACCAGCTGCCAGTGGCTGCCCCTTTCTCGCATGAAAAACTAAAAATGGATCCAACCAGATGAACGTGGTCCTACTGCCCATTGCCATGTGAGACTCAAAGACCAATAATAGAGTTGCTGTAGGGACTGCCCAGTCTCTGGCCCTCACAGTGAACACGCATTGCTCAGTGCACAAAGTTCAGGTGGCGTTTATTCCTTCTTAATCACTGTCTTTTGTGGAGCTCCTAGCCATAGCTCCAGCACACCCCTAGGATTCTGCGGAAACCTGGTTAAGAAATCCTGGTTTAGGCAGTTACCTGTATGGCTCCCCGAAGACATCCATATTCCAATCCCCAGAGCCTGTGAGCATGTATGTTACATGGCAAGGGGACTTACGTTAAGGACCTTGAGACGCAGATTATCCTGCAGGTCCTTTTTAGGCTTTGTGGACAATTAAATTACAAAAGTGGCAAATGGGACATGGCAGTTAGAAGCATGGACTCTAGGGTCAGACTGCTGTGTGATAATGGACAAGTTACCTAACTTTTCTGTGCCCCAGTTTTCACCTTCTGCTAACTAAATGGGACTGACATTAACACCTATATCATAGAATTATTGTGAGGATTAAATGAGTTGACACATATAAAGTTAGAACATTGCCTGGCACGTAGTTAAGTGTTCTGTAAGCATTGATTATCTGTTGTTTATGCAGTGCTACCACATAGAAGAACATTTGTTATTTTTGATCCTTGCTCTAGATTTAATAGCAAATTATTCTAGCTGGAAAAGCTTAGTCTATACCAGATCATGTATGATCATTTCTTTTCTTATCCTGATTATAGTCTTCAAGTTTTACAAGTGTAGTTGCTTGTTCTCCTGTTACTTTATATAGTTGAATATTTTAATTGTTCATTTAGAAATCTTCTTTTAATGTAGTGCTTTGATTTCTGATTATCATATGGTTTTACCTTTGGTACATAAACATGCTACCTTTCTCATCTAACCCAGGAGCTGCAGGTGGTATGGTATTATGCTAGTATTTTATCTTCTTTCACGCACATGTCATATAAGACAGTGCATCGATACATATATAATATATATATTATCTAGCCATTTGTTTACTAGAACATAATATAACCTTTAGAGCTGTGAAATTCATTTATTTATTCAACAATACATTAACTCAAAAAGGATCTGTTTATTACTAATGCCAAATAATAAAAAAAATGAGTGGTTACCCAGATTTGTCTTTCAAGAAGCTTACTATGTAGTCAACAAGACAAAGCCAACAGTACATAATTATGGTTAGAGATGTGCACAGTGTGTTATGGATAAGCAAAAAAAAGAAGGCTAAGGGAGTTCAGCACAGGGAATCTAGCCTGAACTGAGACTCCGAGTGTGTAGGAGTTGGTCATACAGGGAGAGAGCACGTTGGAAACCGTCATGAAATACCTTGAATATTCACCTTTTTAAATCATTTGTCGTCTTCATTTTATTGTCAGCTTGCAGATGCTCTTTAATAGGTGTAATGAGGGTGAAACTGAACCTTCATGATGGAATGTTTTCATACTACCTTGAATTATAGAATAATGAAGCTGAATAAATTAACTTGCAGCTTGAAATCACTGCCTTTATATTGAATTGTTAGAAATATATTTAGTGGTTAGATTAGATTTTAGTGTGGTCTGAGGCAAAAAGGTTTGTTGGTAATGAGGAAAGAAATGTCATCCCATTCATTCATTTCAACTAAAAGAGCTAGACAATTATAGATTATGAACTGATTCATCCAAAGGTAGAAACCAGTTTTAATGTTCACTTGGGAAAAACATAGTCTCATATCATTGACTTTGAATATTGGATAAGAAATTACCTTTTGACTGTCAAAGAAAGAAAGCCATAGTCAAAGTAAAAAAGACAAGGGGCTAACATCCTTAATATATAAATAAAAATTTTAAGTTGCAACAACAAAAACCAACAAGCACATTAAAAGACTGGGCAAAAGACATGAACAGACAGTACACACGTACATACAGACACACAAAGATGTACAAATAGCCCTTAAACATATGAAAAGATACTCAACTTATAAAAAGAGACATGCAAATTAAAACTACTGTTGCTTAGGCTGTGACAGATGCTCATTCATCACTGGTAGGAATACAAAATAGTACAGTCCCTTTGGAGGGGAATTCAGCAATATTTAACAATAACATCAGAAGTACACATTTACTCTTAGGCCCAGCAATCTCCTTCTAGGAATTTATTCTCAAGATACACCTCTAAGAATATGAAGAAAATATTTGCATATGCGCCAGGTTGTTTATTATGGTGTAATCTGTAATAATAAAATATTAGAAACAACCTAACTGCCATATGTAGGTTAGCTGAATAATACTGTAGAATACTATAGATAATAATCAGGAAAATCTCCATGAACTGATGATTTTTCAGAACATATTGTTCAATAAGTAAAATATGTCAAGGCAATTCACATTAGCAGATTAAGGAGGAAAATCTCATAATCCTCTGAATAGATGCAGAAAGGTTTAAATTCTAAATCTCTTCGTGATTTTTTAAAATTCTAGCAGACTGAGAACAGAACAGTTCTCTGGGTGTTCTCTAAGGGATGCTTTGAGCCAAAATCATACTTGAAGCATTCCTTTTCAGATCAATAACAAGACATAGTGCCTACTATGACCTCTTTTCATCAGTGCACTAGGACCAAAAACAGAAGTAAAAGATAAAAATTATTTGTAGATTTTATGAATATGTGTGTAGAACATGCAAAAGCGCCTATAGGTAAATAATTAGAAATAGTAAGAGAGGGGCTTCCTGGTAGTCCAGTGGTTAAGAATCCACCTGCCAATTCAGGGGACACGGGTTTGAGCCCTGGTCCGGGAAGATCCCACATGCCACAGAGCAACCAAGCCTGTGGGCCACAACTATTGAGCCTGCACTCTAGAGCCCGCGAGCCACAACTACTGAAGCCCGCACGCCTAGAGCCTGTGCTCTGCAACAAGCGAAGCCACTGCAATGAGAAGCCTGTGCACTGTAACGAAGAGTAGCCCCCGCTCGCCACAACTAGAGAAAGTCTGCGCACAGCAACGAAGACCCAATGCAGCCAAAAGTAAATAAAAATTAAAAGAAAAATAAAGATAGTAAGAGAGTTTAGCATGGTTCCTGGAGGTAAAATCTGTACATAAGAATTGATTCTATAGGCTTATTGTGATCATTTTGCAATATACAAATATCAAATCATTATGTTGTATACTTGAAACTAATATAATGTTGTATGTGAATTGTACCTTGATTTTTTAAAAATTATGTACCAAAAAAGAATTGATTTTATCTTTATAAACGATCAACAGTTGCTTAGAAAATGAAATAACATTTATGATAATATCAGAAAATATCAATATAGTTTAATAAATCCAATGAGAAGTATAAGACCCATGTGAAGAAAGCAGTAAAACTTTATTGAGAGAAATTAAGAAGTCTTAAATAAATGGAGAAATATATTCCAGTTCATGGGTTGGAAGAAGCAATTTGTAAAGATGTGACTGTTTCTAAAATTGATCTGAACTTCACTGCAGTCCCAACAGTGTTTTTGTTATTTGATGTTTTGTGTTTTTTTGTTTTTTTTTTTTAAGAACTTGACAGCTGTTGTGTTATAATTTACATGGAAATGCAAAGGGCTAAAAGTAGTTAAGACTCTTGAAGAATAATGTCAAGGCGGGAGAATTTGCTTTACCGAATGTCAAGACTTTTTGTAAAATTATAGTAAGACACTTACGGTAGTGGTGCAAGGGTAAGAAATAGTCCAATGAGAGAATGGGGAGCCCGGAAAGAGACCCACACTTGATTTATGATCAAAATGCCACTGCAGATACATGGGTGAGATGACAGTCTATTAAGTAAGTAGTGCTGGGACAATTGAGTGTCCATGTGGATTAGAATGGGATTGGGCTCCTACCACACACCATAGCCAAAAATTAATTCTGTGTGGATTATAGAATGAAGTGTGAATGGCAAAACAAACAAGCTCTTACAAGAATACCTTCATGACCTTGGAGTGGGGAAAGATTTCTTGAATAGGACACAGAAAGCACTGACTCTAAAGGAATTTAGAGATTGAGAAATTTGAATACGTTAACATTAAGAATTTACCATAATCAGAAGACACCATAAACAGAAAAGGCATTCTAAACATGCAAAGACTGATCTTGGTATTAAAAGTCAAGAATAGCTGTTATGTCTTGGGAGAGAGTGATTTGGGGGCACAAGTCAAGCTCCTAGTATGCTGGTAATATCTTTCTTTCCTGGATATGGTGCTAGTCACACAGGTGTGTTCACTTTGTGAAAATTCATTAAGCTGTGCCTAGAATTTGTACACATTTTAATATGTTACCCTTCACTATACAGATTTTTTTTAAAAAAGGAAAGCCACTGATAAATTATTTCTAAAACATGTATCCAACAAAAAGCTTATGTCAAAATATTAGAGGACTCCTACAAATCACTAAGAAAAAGGTGAACATTTCAGGGACTTCCCTGGTGGTCCAGTGGGTGAAACTCCATGCTCCCAATTCAGGGGGCCCGGGTTTGATCCCTGGTCAGGGAACTAGATCCTGCATGCATGCCACAACTAAGAATTCTGCATGTTGCAACTAAGACCCAGCGCAGCCAAAATAAATAAATAAATAGTATATATTTTTAAAAGGTGAGCATTTCAGTAGTAAAGTGGGCAAAATAATTGAATAGGTACTTTAGGAAAAGGGAAATACAAATGCTTATTTTTAAATGAAAAGGTGCTCAACTCATTAATCATTGGCAAAATGAGCTTAAGACTAGATTGGTATTTCTCTACACCTAAATTGGCCAAAAAGAAGAACCTGACAACTCCCAAGTGCTAGTGAGGATGTGGAACAATGGAGATTGTACTAGGAGCAGAAACTGACACGACCACTTTGGAAAATAGTTTGTAATTACATAGCAAACATGAAGGTGGTATATCATGTGACTCAGTAAGTCCTCCCTTGGGGAATGTGTGCATAGGTGGAGCAGAGCATGCATCCAAGAATGTTTGCAGCAGCTTTGTTAACAATTTCCAAAAACTTGAAGCAACTCAAATGCCTGTCAACAGAAGAATGGATACAAAAACTGGTGTATTTGTACAACCTCTATATTATACTAATTCTGGAAAATCATAAAAATGAACAAATTACAGAAACTGACAACAATTGGATAAATCTCAAGTTCAAAAGCAGACAAAACAATTATACAGGGTTGCTTTTTAGTAGTGATTTTAAAAGCCAGGGTAGTGAGGAGGAATTCAGAAGAGCATTGGGTGGGGATAGAAGGGGACTCCTGAGGTCATGCTTTATTTTTTGACCTCATTGGTGGTTACATGGATGCTTGCTTTCCGGCATTTCATTAAGCTGTACACTCGTTTTATTTGCTTTTCTGAATATGTGTTAGATTCGCAATTTAAATTTTTTTTAAAGAATAGACAGTGGGTGCAGTAAAGACCTTTTATCTTTAATGTAAGAAAACTTGTGAAAATTGAAAATGTGTTGAAATATGGCAAAATATTTCATGTGAAAAAGTATAATTTTGAAACAGTATTAAATACTGCTTTGAATGTCCCATTTTGGTTTTTCTGCTTTTTATACTTCTACCTTGTCATTAGTCAAAAAAAAATTTTAACAGCTATCACCAGTTAAGACTCTTGGATTTCTATAGTAATTTTCAGGTCATAAAATTCACTCATTCTAAGTGTACAATTCAGTGACTTTTGATAAATCTATAGTGTTGTGCATCTATCAATGTGATCCAATTTGAGAACATTTTCATTGCCCCCTGAAATTCCCTCTAGCACATTGCAGTCAGTTAAATGTATTGATAATATATTTTGAACATGGTAAGTTGATTGATTCATGTACTTCAAATACTTCCTCATTAAAAGTAGAATAACACATTGTTGGATAGAAACTTGAAGAGTGTCAACCAAAGTCCTTTATAAATGTTAGATTCTGTAAGTTGTGGTACTGTATACATATTAAATTAAAATCAACTTTTGTTTGCATCTGTTCTTCATCAATTATTTGAAATAAATGAACAAACTACAGTCGATTTCTTTTTTCACGTCATTTTCTTGGTGGGGAATGCTCTTGTGTGGTTCTGGGTGGTTTTTCAGTTTTAAAAAATTTAATTGATCTATGGAAAAGATTTCAAACATACAATTACTTTTGTGGTTTTATGTGGCATTCTCAGTAGGACTGATTTCTGAGAGGATAGAGCATACAGAATAGGATGAAGAAAGGAGTGGGAAATTACACTGTAAAGTTATTCAATTAAATATATAAATATTAAGTTATTTCCTGAAAGATTAATAGTAGCTGAAAGATTTATTGATTCTGGTATTAAATTTTTCAAACTTTAGAAATACATAACAAATGTTTATAAAGCTTTTTGTGTCCTTGTTCTACCACTTCATGTTGAGATATGGAGTATATTATATAGGAGTAAATGTGAAGCATATATATTATGTACATTCTCAATTATGTGGTAATTTGTAATTGGGCTTCCTGGATTGGAATTTTAACAAACTTGAGTTAGTAATTTATGCTTTAGTGTTGAATATGAAGTATGGAGGTGTAGATGTATCTTGTGTCTAATTAAGCATTTGTCTGAGAAGAATAACATCAAGTGTCTGTACGTTTTGGAAACCAAAATGATGCCTGGCTAGTTACTAAGCCAGTTAAGAGCAAAGCTATATCTTCTCTATGTTGTTAAAATATTTACTTTGAAATTATTGGTGGAGCTCATTTTTATTGCTATTTCTCCGTTGCCAGGTACTTTATTACCAAGGTTGCCATCAGAACCAGGAATGACATTACTCACTATCAGAATTGAGAAAATTGGCCTGAAAGATGCTGGGCAATGCATTGATCCCTATATCACAGTTAGTGTAAAAGGTAAATAACTATGTATATCTATCTTCCCTCTGGGGAATTTTATAATGTTGCTTCTCATTTGGAACTTTTTTGGTGGGGAGAGGGAGGGGATGTTTTATATCTGTGACAACTTATTTTAGTTGATTTTACAGTGAGGCGAAATCCCTGGGAAGAGGTGGTCATCATTCCCTCACCAAATATTTCTGAGAGATTTACTAAAAATACTTCCCTATCCATAACTTACACTCATATTTGCTTTTAGCTTTTTCTTGTGTATATCTTTTTATTCTTAAAATTCTGTCAAGGGTGCTGACTAGACAGACACACTGTCTTTAACAGCAGATGCATCCTTCAGAAAACAGGTTTAAAAAATGTCCCCCACCTTCCAAGGGTGTGTGGTTTTCTTTGCAAAGCCCAGTGTTCTTCTGTTTTCCCACGCCTCCGCTTCAGGTCCTCTCGTTCCTGTCCAAGAGAGGTTTGTACATAGGACAGCTGTGCAGAGGTGGATGAGAATCAGGCCTTCAATTAGTCATGAGTGGAGACAGGGAAATAGGACGAGTCCATAAACATCCGTGCCCTGAACATAATCCTGTGGGACATTAGACGAGTGATGTATTTCTTATACTTAACTATGTTACCGTTATTATTAAGCATGATTACTCTTAGGATTTGTTTTTTTCTATCCAATGGCAAACCATTTTTTTCCTTGAAAACAACTTTTTTGGTCATTGGTTTAAGAGGGAAACCACAGTGATTGAACTGTTTTGTCGTTGCCAAGCATTTTATACAGCACTTTATTTGTAAAGCACTCAGCAGTCTTTTAAAAGTAATTATTGGGTGATTGAAGATGAAGTTGTCATGCTATTATTCAGAAATAACTGCACAGTTAATCCAGTCTACAGTTAATAAACCTGCAGTTTGAGACAAATCAAACAGGTATGGACTGAAATTAAATGGAGGGAACTTTTACCGATCATAGAAATATTCAGACCCATGGGTTCATTAGTACCAAATAAAAGAAAAAGGATTTTGGCCACAGGCAAAAGTTTTAACATGGAGAGACCGTGATCCATAGCACTAATGCTGTGATACTTTAACTTCTGATGTTACTGGTTCTCAAATCCATGGTCTACTGGAAAGTATTTACACCCTACACAAAACTACATCTCTCATTCAGGAGCGAACACTGTAAAATACAAAAAAATGTAATGAAATGTAGATATTATGTTACCTTTGCATATGGTTGAACTGAAACATGTTTTATTTAAATATCTTTAAGAACTGAAGTAATCAAACATACTCTCTTGCTTTAAGGTCCCTAAGATGGGTCTGTTGAATAATACATGAACACTGAGTAGTCATTAAATGAGTCTGTGTTGAATTAGATTAAACTGGATGATTCCTGGCTCCAGAGATTACAGCAGTATACCATGCATAGTGTGCCATCTGGTTATTGTAAATCAGCTTATGTTACAGCAAATGGAACCAGAATTTAAGTAATATATGTAAGAAGTGTTCATTCGTGGAAAGGTTTCCTTGGCAGCTGTCGTGTCCATTGTTTGGTCCTCTGACTTGAATACAGCAGGGGAATTCTGATAATGTTAGATTTATAGGCCTTTCCGTGTCATGCACGCGATCAAGGTTGGGAAACGGGTAGGAGCACCACTGTGGTATATTACGTCCCCAAATGTAATTCACAAAACTATACTGGCCTGTGTCATCAGAAGACACCTCTTAACTAGGAAGGATCCAATTTTGTGATGTGTAAGGCGGCTTCCTCCTCCTATCCATGGGGGTCTCCCACCCTCTCTACTCCGTGCCCTGCACATGACCCTGGAAACCAGCCGCCTTCAGGTACCTGCTCACCCCAGACGTGGGTCTTTATTGGCCTCAGAATCTCCTCTCGGCTTTTGCCTCTTCAGGAAACACAACCCTTTGCAGTTTTTACGTCTTTGTATTTGAAGGCTCGAAGCAGAAACTGTTTTTTCCTCTCTAGATCTGAATGGCATAGATTTAACTCCTGTGCAGGATACTCCCGTGGCTTCAAGAAAAGAAGATACGTATGTTCATTTTAATGTGGACATTGAGCTCCAGAAGCATGTTGAAAAATTAACCAAAGGTTTGTGATGCTAAAAGTAGAACTATATTCAGAATGTGACTCTTTATTCTCCAGCTTTGAATCTGTTATGTACAGTGACTGTCATTTTAACTGAGACTAATGCTAATGAGTATACTTTATGTTTATAAGCATTTAAGTTAATCTTCCTAGGCTATTCTCATTTTACATTTTGTCCTTTCTTATAAATGCCATGAAGTATAGAGCTGTGCATACCAGCAATGCAGGAAATATATTATCTACAGATGATGCAGATGAGTAATAAAATTTTTTAAACTTCCTTAAAATGATGGTATCATATTTGGACTTTAATGCTGTTTTCAAATGTGACTTTATTTTCACATTTATTCAGACCTCAGACACAATCACGATGACAAGGAGATGGGTTCCATAGCTGAAGAGACTAAGAAATGTGATCTGCTATCTTAAAGATCTATGAGGTTTTTAAATAATAAAATGCCTCTGTTATTGCCGTGGAAGGGAGAAGAGAAGCTACTCTTTTGTGGACATGGCAGGGTCATACACCTGGGGACCGAGGTCACCGGTAACCTAACAATTGTAATCCTTTCGTGTGTGTTGGTAGCAGATGCTAAATATGCCCATCTCTGGAATTCCCTGGCGGTCCAGTGCTTAGGACTTGGTACTTTCATTGCTGGGGTCCGGATTCAATCCCTGGTCGGGGAACTAAGATCCCGCAAGCCACGCGGCTCGGCAAATAAATAAATAAATACGCCCATCTCTCCCTCACGCACATCCCTTTGTCTCCTAAGTGATTGGCTTTTCTTTCCTTCCTTGACATGTGAAGCGCTCCGTTTGGACCCAGGTGCCAGGGCTGCGCACACATTTCTGAACATTGTTAAACTTCTGGTCACTTGTGAGTTTTGTCATCAGTGAAAGTATTAGATGTGTTAGTTGTCTTTAAAAGCAAAGCAAGATCCAGCACCGCTCTGGTTAAGCCTTTGTTAATAAGGAGCCAGATAACAGGGAGACCCTGACGTCCTTCCGTCTCTTTCGTTGCCTTTAGAAATTAATTGTTTTTGGCTACACAGACGAGGCGATTTATTATTCTGTTTTTAGCTTTTCTCTGTGGGGAGGGGGAGAGAGCTTATCTGTTGGGCTTTGGGGAGAGAAAACTATCTACATGTTTCATCACCATTTGTTCACTGGGGGAGGGGTGGGATAGGCGTGCTCTCTAAGCCCTTGTCTTGCTTAGCGCTGTCTTCACACAAGCACATGTCATTCCAGGAAAAACAAAACAGGGCTTTGGACACTGAGAAAGGTATTAGGAAGCAGTTAACATTTAAAAACTGAACCAGCTGTTGTTCACACTCCAAACTCCAAAAAACTGAATTTTTGAGTTTTTGTTTCGAGAAACTATTTAAGTTTGGATTTTTTGATGAACTCTTTCTCATGCCTTTTCTACTTAATGCGTTTCTATGAGTAATGTTAATACTTAACAAGTATCTTCTGTGGGGGCTTTTGGTAGTATTTAGTATTTTCTATTCTTAATATTTTATAATTCTACCTGTGAATGAACTTATTTACATTCTTGAGTCATTCTGGCTCGAGAAGTTTTGCTCTACTCTGTAGGATAGGATGATACGGAGACATGCCCCTCTCTTCAGGTCCAGATGAGTTTTGGGGTGACAGCCATAGTCAGTCGTATCATCAGAGAGATTGTTTGACAGAGGTTACTTTGTGAAATTATGACAATTGTTGCTTGTTCATAGGCTTCTGGTGATCAAAGAAAATTTATTGACACTAGAAATGTGCTGTCTGTGGCTAATCTGCTTTGCTTTAATTCCTTAGGTGCAGCTATTTTCTTTGAATTCAAACACTACAAGCCTAAAAAAAGGTTTACCAGCACCAAGTGTTTTGCTTTCATGGAGATGGATGAAATTAAACCTGGGCCAATTGTAATAGAACTGTAAGTGATGCACGTTCAGAATTAGTACTAATTTAACGGTGACTACTCTCTCTTCTTAATATGTAACCTTGGAATAGATCAGTTATCAATGGTTTTTCTATTGTGGTTACAGATACAAGAAACCCACTGACTTTAAAAGAAAGAAATTGCAGTTATTGACCAAGAAACCACTTTATCTTCATCTGCATCAAACTTTGCACAAGGAATGATCCTGACATGAATACCCTGGAACTTCTGTGAATCTTACCACTCAGTAGAAACCATCCTAGCTCTGTGTAGCACATTCGCCCTTCAACAGGCAGGAAGCAAGCCGTACCCAGGCCAGCAGGCCAGAGTGAGTCCATTACACAGCTATAGCACAGAATTCAAAGTCCAGCACGTCACTGATGGAAAAGACTCCTTTGGATACAGGCTTAATTGTAGATCTTAAAACATTTTCACTTTTCTATTAATTGTGCAATGAATAGCCTCTTTTCTAATTTGCCACTATTCCTGCCCTGCTTCCTGGAACGACACTGTTGTGGGTGGCATGTGCTCACCTTCACACTTAATACAGCAATAAGAGTGTGCTAGAGTTTACACACCTGTCCACTTCTGCTCCAATATGCTCTTCGGTTTTTTGAGTTAATGTCAAACTTTGGGTTGATGTGGGTAGGACAGTATGAGACTGCTTTGAGAGGAATTGGACCAATTATGCTGCCCAAAGTCAGTCTGGAAATTTATAGGCTGCTCCTCAGAGACGGCCTTGATTCACCCTGATCTCATGGTTCTCCTGCTTAGAAATAGTGTGCCTTGGCCAAATCAGTATCCCATATGGGCGTGTTCGCAGGTGGTAGCTGTGATTTTTCCAGATGACTGGATCGTTTTTCTGAAAGTGAGCATATTTTTAGTCATGTTGATTAGCTTTTTTCTACATCACATCGTTACTCTTTCTGATAGTGATTCTGGGGTTAGTGATGGAACCATCTCAGAATAATTACAAATTCTTGGTGGGTTTATAATGTCTTCTAAATCATGTAATCTAAAAATAATTTGAGTCAGATGCTAACAAGATACCGCAGGAATAACTGCTGTTTTTCTGACAACTGATTGTGAAACCTTAAAACCTGCATACCTCTTCTTGTAGTGATGAGTATGCAAATCTGGAGATATTCTATTTTTTTTTATATAGGTAGATAGGATTGCCATTTATTTCCTATGTAGATATACTGACATTCATCCATATGGAAATATTGCAGGTCATTAGCTTTTTATAATTTGACTATTTACATTCTTTTGACTTAATAATGGGGCATAAATAAAACTTTCATAGAACACACAAGGTGGATATTTGATACACAGAACATTTAAGATTTGGGGTGGGCATTCTCTGGGTTAGGTGTGAGCCCACATATTTAATATTCACTATTTTAAATGACCAATGCTAGCATGAGGGGAACGCAGTGCCAGTACTTGGCCTACTTTTAAACTCGTGTAATAAGCCTAGTCAATACCGTTCAGTATGTTTGCTTTTTAAAATAAGTAACCACAATTAAGTTCTAGCCCTTGCACTTCAAGAGATCTAGTCTCCACTTTCAGTTGTCTGTTAGGTCAGTTCTGTTTACTATGATGGATGTTAAAAAACTATATGAGCCTGAAGAATTCTCAACCCAATTTAGTCTTGCTTCCCTCTTGATTAGTTCAATTCCAGATGATTCCATCCACAGTAGCTTGAGGGGATGAGGAATTTGCCTTAATAAATTACTTTGTTGTTCACTCAACTCTTAGACTGTGAGTTGTCAGCCCCGTGCCCTGCCCGCCCCAGACTGTAAGCTCCTCAGGGGGCAAGAACCACACGTTCTCCATGTCACGTACATTTTCTGAGGTGCTTGGCAGCGCTCTGTACCCTGTGGAGTACTCAGTACCTTTTGTTTGATGTTGCTGACAAGACCTAAAAATAATCCCTTAAAAAACCTACCATTAAAATGTAGCAAAACTGATACATTGTTCTTTCTCTTTTCTCATAGACCATAAGACATGTATATCAAGGTGATAGTTTGTCACATCTGCTGTCATTCACAAAAGTATGGTTTAGATGAACTACAAATGCCTTTCATCAGTGTTAAAGAAGTTTAAATCGAACACGGCTGATTAGCTTAGCTTTGTAATTCATACCTGAATGAAATAACAAAACGAGCGACTGTCTCGAAGCAGTAGACGCAGAATACTCCACATCCAACAAATTATTTACTTTTCGATGAAAAGATCAGCCATTGAATAGTAACCACAACCACAGCAGACTTCCAGGCTGAAACGCTGCTGCTCCGTAACTGAGATGACTTTAGCAACTAAGCCCAGAAAGACAGTCAGTTAGCTGGAGATGACTTCTGAAACAGACGTAATTTTCAAGCCAGTTGGGGCTGATGTGACTCAGGGTGATGCCCCCCACACCCTCTCCAAATTGGCAGCTTGCCTGGGCTGGGCTGCCAAAGGGGTGCAAACAGAGGGCTCTGAGAGGCGGCAGGGACGGCAAGTCTGGGGCCGCTCGGCTAAGCCACAGGTGGCAGTTCTCTACAACTCAATATGAAACGCAGAATAAACACCAAAAAGGCTTTAGAGGTTAAAAAAGAAAAAGAAAAAGACTCCAGGATTTGATGTTGAAATAGATTTAATTTACCTTTGCTACTATATTATCTTCCTAACTGGTGTAATCTATATTTAAATACTATTTAAAAAATTTATCTTAACTTCACTATTATTTCACGTCCTAAAGAGATTGATATACTTAAAAGCTGTATTTGTGACTTAATCTTTTTATTTTACATGGTTAAAAATAACCTATGCTGTTAACTATGGAGTTTTCCTCTTAAATTTCTTCTATTCTTGATAATAAACAGGACACAGAGATGGAATTCTCTTTTCCTGAAAAACTCCTTATGTATTCGTTATGAACTTTGGAAGCGTTGTCTTCTTTCAACGGTCCGTATCTTTCTAAAGTGGCATCTTTTAGTTTAGTATAAAGAAAAAATTTTGTTTCACAGTGAAGCATTTGCTTTATCTTATAAGGTATTCTAAGAGGATTAAATATCCTAATGGTGACAAGTCACGGTGCAGACTTCAGTAGTATCATTACATCACAGAACTTCAGAGAATGCGAGAGTATGATCTAGCCGTGAACAACAATATCAACCTTTATAATTCTGATTTAATTGAAATCTTAAACTTCTTGAAATGTGCTACCAAGTTACTATAGTTTAAAGTGTCTGATGAGTTAGTTCTTAGAAACATTGTTTAAAAGACCTGGTACAAGTAATGGGTATAGCAAGTATGATGCAATCCTAGATTCTCAGATTTACTGATTTTTAAGTATAAGTGCCAGTATTCAAATATGAATTTTGGAATAGGATCAATCAACAAAAAGAACTGAGTTCAGCCCATGGTTGCTGACCTAGGGCATGTTACAAGCCTCACAATCCTAAATCATTCTTTCTCATCGTATTACCTACTCTTTGCCCTTTTTCGCCATATTCCTTGAAAGTCAGCGGCAAGGTATAGGAGAAATAACAGACTCTCTACGTTTTTTAAAGAAATTTTCTTACTTTTATGGTCATGACACATCATTTTCATTTTTCTGTTATGCACCCTAACGCAAGAACGGTAAAAGCAACAGAATATCAGGTCAAACAATTCTTGCTACATGTAAACGCATACTCAGAAAACCATTCTCAACCAGGCAGAGCCACAGAAAGCACGTGAATGCTGTCCAAATTGGCGAACTGACTTCTCTGAAGTAGAAGGAAGACATATCAGTTGTGGTGCTTCCCGGTGACTTTGAGGTTGAACTCAGGAGCAGTGAGCCAGGGAAGTGTGCTGCCAGGTCACCATCTTCAGTTCTGGAAGCTTGAGTTTACATGTTTCCAAAATGGTACAAGTCTCGTGAGAAAACAATGAATCAACAGACACTTGGGAAATATTAATAACCAAATTTTTATGAACTGTTACTACAAAGAACTTCAGCAAGAGGGGAGATAAAAGTTTAGTGATCTTTTAGTAAACATTTTTAGCGTAACAGTCGTTGCGACCAGATATTTTTTAAAAATCAAGCTTATAAATACGGTTGCTCTGTATTCAACTGGTGTACACTAAAAATAGGATAATAAATGGAAATACATGTTCTTATAGCATTTCCACAGGAAATGTTCATATTTTTCACGACATCCTAAATCATTTAGCAGTTACATATGCTACATTAACTAAAACACAGGTATTCTTTATTGCACATTTCAAAGTTTTAAGGAGGCTCTAGCTTACAAGGTGATTTTTACTTTGGGGCAGGGGAAATGATATTTTTTAACTGTTTGGCTCAAAAATGCACACTGCCAGGGCAGCTTAGTTCTAAAAACAAACCTTTTAAAATCAACTTTTGGATTTTGAAGCCAGTGAAAATCCTCTACTGTCATGAACAGTGCACAGTCCACTTTCTCTCAGACTAAATGTCCAAGGTCAGTTACGGGCTCTGTTTGAAAGCCTGCGAACAGCCCTGGCTAGTGCTCTGAGAGGCAGGCGGGGGCTCACCTCTGGAGCCGGAAGCCGGTGAGTCTCTTGCAGCAGGGGAAGGTGGATAATCCTGGGGGCCATGGGTTGGGGGTGGTAATCGGGTACCAGGGATAAAGTACTCTCTTGGGCCAAGAGAGCCTAAAGGTCTAAAAGGTGCGTGTCCTGCTAAGAATTCTCGAGGGTCAAGAGGCAGGTCCCGTTTTCCTGGTGGAACGCCTGGTGCATATTCTCTTAAGCCTAGTGGTGGACGCAAACCAGGACCTGGAAAAATTAAAATTCAGTCATGTAACTACATATGAACATACCTAAATTTAGATGATTCCATGTATGTTAATCTTTAATTCCTCATACCCCTGGAAGTCAGGTGGTGGCATCCCCACTTTATAGATGAGGCAAACTGAGGCTCAGCAAGTTTAAGTTACATGCCTGTAGCCAGCCAGCCATGAAGCAACATAGGCTGGATTTAAACGTGGCTCTACCTGGCTTGTGGTTTTTTCGACAACACAATTCTGCTGTCTTTATCTCACAAGAGCTTGATTTGTACTTAGAAGTACTATATATCATACTAAGACAATAGATTATGAAATAAGGGCTTCACTGTTAGTAAATTTTGATAAGGGAAATTCCACTGTTACTGTATCAATTAAAAACTCATGCAGTAGTCAGCATGGACCTACATATGCCATCAAAATCAAGGTGTCTGCCCTGCTGGGAAAGGCCTTCCAGCTCCACCTAATTAAATTCAGCAACATTCTACCTAGTAGCTATTACATTCTACCTTCTCTTTAACATTTCCTTCCTATTTACTCCCAAGGTGGGGAGTGATGGATTAATCTTGCCTTCTTTTATACTCTGTGACCCGTTGCTTATACTTCCATTATGGTTATTACAAGTTTTATGTTGTATATAATGTATGTATGTGTCCTACAGGACACCTTAAGCTCCTGGAGTTAGGAGAATTAATTCCATCCATTACGGAGCCTAGTATGTAGCCAGAGATGTTCAAGAAACATAGGCAGAAATAATATTTCTGACTTTCTATGAACCGCCCATTTTCCCTTGTCTACAAGAGATACCTACTGCCCATCTCAGTACAGGGAGATTATGCAGCACCCCATGTGTCCTGAGAAACTGGCAGAAAAGTTCAAATGTACTCAGCCAGCTTTACCCTTTCATTGCATAGCCCTGCATAGCAACTGTTAAAATTTCATCAAGGATTAGAGTGAAAAGATGAATACACTTCACAAGTCCATTACTACCGTTCAATCATCATACCAAAGGGCGGAGGAAGTGGCCGAGGCCCAAAAGGCCCGCAGAGTTGAGGAGGTGGTCCGTATCGAATGGGCGGCAGTAGAGGGCCTCCCACGGGGGAGCTCATGAGGGGTGCCCCTGGAAAAGGAGGGGGCCCTTTTGCAGCCGTATTAACCTGCAAAGGAGAAGTAATGAAAGTTCTGAAATGCTTGGATATGACAGATAAAAGCACCAACACCAGTAAAAGCTAAAACCCAATGAAGCAGATGTCAGGCACTTGTCCAAAGAGCGAACTATGGCAACAAAACTCTACCCCTCCTATCTGTCCCACTGACAGCTCAGGCGGGTTCAAAGAATGTCAGAGGAGTGAACACTTCCACCATAATCATATTATTGCTCGTATGGGCAAACAGAAGAGGATGCAAGAGGACTGTCAAAGGATATTAACAGAGGCGATTCCCAACTAAGAACTAACAATCATACCATACACACAGTAAACTGCTTCTAGGGCAGCCCCTCCCTCCTGTCACCACAATAGCTCATTTCTCCATATTAAGAGTGGAAAGAACAAAAGGGAATGAAAAATCCATTTTCTACATGTAAGAAGAGCTAATATTCAGAGTACCTTCAATTTCCTTTCATGTGTTGTAAGATCTCACCTTGCTTTAAACATGAGGGAACAGAGGCACAGAGAGTATTAGATACCTTGCCGAAGGTCACACAGCACATAAGAGGCTGGGCTGGAACCCACTATCAGCCTGACTCCAAGCCAGTGCTCTTCCTCCTCTGCCCCTGCTATCAGAGGAGGCTCTACTCTCTTTGAAGTCAGTCTGCTACTTCAAAGGGGTCTTGGGTCTTAGCCAGGCTGCCCTGGGACACAAAGAGCTCTCAAGCGATGTGTATTCCTGGAGTCCTGTACTGGAACTTGCAAGTATTTCCCAACAGAGATAACGTTATATATACAAGTTCAGCAGGCACAGCTCCAGCATCCACCCCCATTCACCAGTAATGCCGTCCTTCACATTACGAGGTGCTGACCAATCCTTCTCTATAGAAGCTGGGTTGGAAATTCTCAATAATGAAAATATGTATCTTGATGTCAACACAGTAAAGCACTGTGAGGTACAATCAGAGGACTTACCAGCTGTCGCAGCTACACAAGTTACAAGAGAATACACTTATGTGAACATAATTTAAGGCTACTGCTGGGAACTAGCACAACAGGTAATTAAAGATTTCCACTATTCAGTACTTCACTTATAGCAAACATCCTCTGTTACTGATCTGTAATTTCAGATTATTCAAAATAGGGCTTGCCTGGTATACCACTAGAGATATTCTTTTTTTTTTTTTTTTTTTGCGGTACGCGGGCCTCTCACTGTTGTGGCCTCTCCTGTTGCGGAGCACAGGCTCCAGACGCACAGGCTCAGCGGCCATGGCTCACGGGCCCAGCCGCTCCGCGGCATGTGGGATCTTCCCGGACCGGGGCACGAACCCGTGTCCCCTGCATCGGCAGGCGGACTCTCAACCACTGTGCCACCAGGGAAGCCCAAGATATTCTTAAATAGCACACTTCCAAACAAATACATAATAATGATGAATTTACACAATATATGATGAACTGATTTGCCTTAGAGCACTCAACACCGAAGCACACAATACAGAACTGAAGTGATGACTTTTCACATTTTAAGGTTAACTACAACAGATGCTCTAAAGAGATTAATCACCTAACCAGAACAGGAAAAAGGAGTGAAAACCAACCAACCAACCAGACTTCAGCAACCCAGCAACACTTCCAAGTCAACAGTAAGGTCAGTATTGCCATGCAATTTAAAGCAAAGCAGATTAGTGTCATGCTCCTCAGCTCCTCTCCAGAAACACACCAAGTAAAAAGCCCAGTTCAACCTACAAGTACTTAGTGCTACTGGATGCTCAGCCAAAGACATAATGCTGGGAACTGAAGGGCCTTCAGGCTCTTGGGGAACAGTCTGCTTTTTCAAAAAGTAAATGAGATGGTATAGACATAACAGAACACACAAAAGGGAGATGGATGAGGCAAAGAGAGGGCGTTGTAGAGAAAGTTAGATGTTTTCCTGAAATACCTAATTACAACTCAAAATGACCACAGAATTTACCTTGCCCTCATCCATCACCTTAGAGGGGGAAGAGCTTCTTGAGCTACTGTTCATCATGGGAGCTGCACCAGATTCTGGATCTGTGGGAGGCCAGAGAACTGATTTAGACTTATTCTGATTTGTATACTCTGTGAAGAAGAATACAAAGTCCTCTACCCACCTCCTCCACAATTTGAGACTCTTTGAACACACTTAGGTCCCTTACCAGAGGCAGAGGGTTTCCCAGATGCCTCAGATGACCATCGAGGATGAGGTAGAGGCCCATCCACTGACCCTTGAGAGAGAAATAACAGCCCTTGCATGAATTTTTCAGAATAAACCAATTGTGGACAGGTCAGGTTTCAGTTCTACCCAGAAAGCAAAATTTAAAGCGGGTCTCCCAATACGTATGAGGAGAAATCACTAACAATTTATGCACAAACTTAAAGAATTAAAATAAGAACTATCTTGGATTGAAAGATCTGCACGTTAATAGCACTGGTCAGGTACTTCAAGCTACAGGCAATTGTATAGGCTGTTTTTTCAGTCTATATGTAATCTGACTTCCATATCTTACCAAGTATTATATTTATGATTAGAAACAGACTTATAGCATTTCACATTAATGAGAAACAGATGTACACTGCATAAATTATATAGTTTTAAGGCTACTTTTATATAATTCAAGAGAAGAACTCAACAGAAGTTTAAAGATAAAGGCCTATACTTCACAGCAAAAATCTGAAAAGAAACAATAAGAATAAATGATATTTATATATTTGTTTTATACATACACTTATACATGACAAATAGTATTGTTATAATAATAAGTGCTTTTTGTTCTAAAGCAAATCTAAAGTAGACTATCCACCAAGACAAAATTAAGAAATCTCCTTCTTTATATATTGGACAGACCCAAATTCTCAACTGCTGCTTGCATCAGAATTCTCGAAGAAGGAAAAAGCTCTTGAAACAGTTTACTGCAAGGTAACACGTCAATGCTCACCAAATTCACTTCGAGGCATCTCTCTTCGGTTAAGCGTAGCAGACAGAGGTCTTGTGGGTGGGTCTGCTGTCAGTGGCGGAGAGCATTCTCCACCACTCACAGGAGATGGGCCAAAAGAGCCATTCTGGCTCAGAGGACCTGAAGACAACGGGCAATAATTACCACTTTAAGTGAACCTTCTTTTTCTAAATTCTTGGGATTATTTCTAGGGCATCATAAATATTACACACATATTCAGAAATAAAAAGTAGTTTAAACACATTTTCCACCAAAAAATAGACTGCAGCCCTTTAAAAGTGCTCCCTACCTCTCCGTGGAAGGTTTTGTGTGTTGGGTCTTCCTGGCATTGGTTTTATGATCACAGGTTCTTCTTGCAGCATTGCCATCTTTTGGGTTAGTTCCAGTAATCTTGAATATAGAGAAAGAATGGATTTAAATATGAAACAGAAAATTAATTCCTTATTGGATACCACACAGCACAGCCTTTAGAAACTCTAAAACACACTGAAAATATGTTTTAAAATCACATACTTGTGTCTCAAGTTGGCAGCTTCTCTTTTCTCTTCAGCTATGGCTCTTTCTGCAGCACGAGCTTTGAGCTATTGGAGAAAAAAAATATCCAAAATAAGCCGTGGTAGACAACACACAAAATAAAGAAAAGAAAAAAAAATCTTACCCAGTTATCGTGAGCTTTTTTCTCATGAGTAGCAATCTGAAAAAGATAACACATAAAAAAATATGTTCAGAGATTCATTATAATATGTATTAGAAAGCAAAGAAGTCTGCTGCTGCAGGGCAGTATAATTATTACCTGGTTTTTAAATGAGCGCTCTGTTTTCTGTAATTCTTCCTCCATTTCTTCAATTCTCCGCCTAAGAATTAAACTTGCTTTTATCATTTAGAGCACAACTGAATAATATTTTAAACAATCTCGCCATGTTCCCTTTACTCTAACAGCTACAGCTGTACCCTTTCAGACTTCATCCATATGTATAAAAACACATTCTACATGGCTGTAATAAGAGTACAGTGTGATCAAAACTAATACTGCATAATTTCCTTCCTTATTATTTAATAGCTGGAGATTCTGAACTGATACCTTATAATTTCCTTAACTGTTCTCTTCAATATGTTCTCAAACAATCCCACTATAAATATTTTTCTCCATAAAGCTTTTTCTTCCTTTAATTATATCCACAGAAAATTTCCCAGAGCTATGATTACTGAGTCTATCAGATGGCATGATCATTTTTTAAAAATTAATTAATTTTATTTTTGGCTGCATTGGGTCTTTGCTGCATGCGGGCTTTCTCTAGTTGCAGCGAGTGGGGGTTAGTCTTTGTTGCAGTACAAGGGCTTCTCACTGCGGTGGCTTCTCTTGTTGCGGAGCACGGGCTCTAGGCGTGCGGGCTTCAGTAGTTGTGGCACGTGGGCTCAGTAGTTGTGGCCCGCGGGTTCTAAAGCGCAGGCTCAGTAGTTGTGGCACATGGGCTTAGCTGCTCCGTGGCATGTGGGATCTTCCCGGACCAGGACCTGAACCTATGTCCCCTGCCTTGGCAGGTGGATTCTTAACCACTGCGCCACCAGGGAAGCCCCGACATGATCATTTTAATGTTTTTTTAAATACATCATACAGCAAACTGCCTTCCAAAAAGAATTTCTCTGATATATAAAACCACTCAGAACTGTTGGCATGAACCAATTTCCCTTACAGTCTTGTCAGTATTGGGTGTAAGGAAATTTCTGTGAATTTAACACTTTTTCCTTTGTTAACTTAAAATTTATTTTTTCTCATGTTAATTAAATCTTTTGACCACTTATTTCTGCCTCTGTGCCATTTTGTTCTACACAGTGTAAAAAGAAACAGTTTTTTTTTTAAAGCCAACAGTAGTTTCATCAGCCACTGACACCCTCCTCAGAAGCTGAACTCACTTGTAAGTTTTCACTTCCTCTGCCGCCAAAAGCGCCTTTTCATCTGCAGCTGACAGCCGCTGCTCTTTTTCTTGCCGCTCATACTCTTCTTGACTCAATTTCCTAAGATAAAATCAGTTGTCAAATGAAAGTGTTTCTCTTGCTCTCCCAGCCATCTGTCTGAATGCCTTGTTACTTCCCATCCTCTCTAAAACACACATACAAACAAGTCATAGGAAGGAATTCAAACCTGCCACTTACGGATAAAAATCAGACTCTGGCCTGTTGGCAAATCACCTGCATTTTAAAACTTTTTCTCATAATTCTCTATGTGGAAGCCAGGGCTGATCAACCTAACACAATTAAACTTACTAGGATAGAGCAGGGGATGATTATTGCTCTTATTTCTACCATGGAAAGACCTGTAATTACTTCTCTTACTTCAATCTTGGAAGGATTATTTTTCAACCCAAGACTGGTACCATGATAATTAGCCCCCAAAAAGCCTTTTAGAACGTCTTCTAATTGTGGAATTAACCATAGATTAATTCCACACTTCAGATGTGGGACTCCTACTGCCTATTTCAATAGAATTATGATTAAAGGAAAGAGAAAAGTCTTAGAATTGGCCATGTCTACTGGATAGAAAAAGAATCTAAGCTGTCCCATAATCAGAGTATCATCTACTGGAAACTGGTTTTAACCTACTAACCTTGGAGCTCAAGATATCAATCTACTATAACAGAGATTGCAATGGTAGCAACATGGCTTTAAAATGCTATTTTCTTGTTACCCTTGTACTTCTTTGACCATAGTTCTGATTCAAAAGAAACCTGAGACAATTTCTATGAAACAGAAGCATAATCAGAAGAGCTATAGTAAAAACAGTTAGTAATCAAAGAGAAAAAGGGTTGTATATTCTTTTGTAATTGTCCATTCAATACTCAGCATATGTCTTATGAATAGCTATAACATGCTTTACCTAGTAAGATGCTAAAGATAAAAATAAGGGCAAAGTACTATCCCTACACTGGGTTTGCAGTTTAATGTGTAAACGATGTACCTAACAACAGAACAATCCCTAACTCAGGAAGAGATGTGAGAAAACTGGGTCTTGAAAAAAGATCAGAGAGAATTTTGCTTCCAGGAATGAATGAGTTAGTCTGAGAACACTGAAAATAAATAGAACATTCGACAAAAATATAAAGAACATGCTTGAAAGCATCAGAGAGCTAATATATTAGCTAGTAAGCTAATATATGAGGCCAAGATCTAGTAAAAAAAAAAAAAAAAAAGGAATCTCAGAATTACAAATAAGCCTGGCATCTGAAGCCACTTTTCCCCTAGGTTCACCCATGCACTTAAGACAATGTAGAGATATAAGGAGGCTACTGAATAGAGTTTTCAAAATATTCCTGGATCATAGAAAATGAAGTGGAGCTCAGGGCTACCACTGAGAGGGACCCTAGTAAAAGCCCTGGGCTTTAGGTTGAGGCTAGAAAGAGTACTTGGAGTACCAAATGAGCAATGCAGTGTCCTTTGAAGGAACTAAGACCTTTTTTTTTTTTTTTTTGACTGTGTTGGGTCTTCGTTGCTGCATGCAGGCTTTCTCTACTTGTGGTGAGCAGGGGCTGCTCTTTGTTGAGGTGTGCAGGCTTCTCACTGCAGTGGCTTCTCTTGTTGTGAAGCACAGACTCTAGGCATGCTGGCTTCAGTAGTTGTAGCATGCGGGCTCAGTAGTTGTGGCTCACAGGCTCAGTAGTTGTGGCGCACGGGCTTAGTTGCTCTGCGGCATGTGGGATCTTCCCAGACCAGGGCTCGAACCTGTGTCCCCTGCATTGACAGGTGGATTCTTAACCACTGTGCCACCAGGAAGTCCGGAACTAAGCCATTTTTGAATGACCTCTATTGCTGACTGGATTAAAATAATGACCACCTGCTAGAAATAAACTCAAATCTTTTCTCTAGGAAAACAACACCATTCTAGGCCTCCAATTCCCTCTACAGTGTTTGCCACTCAATCAAAACTGTCTAGGCACTGTCTAACACCCACAAGACACTGTGATTAAAATCTAAAAGACAAGAGGAATGACCCATCGAGGATCCACATAATGGAATTATCACGCGTGCCTTATATATTCATGGACGCGAAAGTCAAGATTACAAATTTCAGCAAAGGATTAGAAACTATAAAACTGAAACACAGTAACTGGAATTAAGAACTCAATGAATGATTTTAGTAGCAGATTTGATAACTGAAGTGAGATGTTAGCACACTGGAAGACAGGTCAGAAAAAAATCCAGAATGAAGCAAATATAGGTAAGAATGTAGCAGACATAGGGGAAATTATTTTTAAAAAGGTTTAAATGTAATCTCAGAAGAAGAGAGAATGAGGCAGAATCAACATATGGAGAAAGACCCCAAAATTCAGGAGGTGCTGATGACCTCAAACAGCATAAATGCAAAATAGTTAGGGAAGGGGAGGGGAAGGAGAAGAGAAAGCCAAACCCAAACATCCACACCTAGGCACCGCCCAATAAAACTGCTGAAAAACTGAAAGCGAGCTTTTAAAGGCAGCAACAGCAGGGGTGAGACATCCGAACAGGGAAAATAAGAGTGACACTGGATTCCTTAAACTTCAAAACCAGAAACTAACTGGTTATCTTTAAAGTGCTGGAATTAAATAACTGCAAAAATCCCAGAGCCAGAAGAATATCCTTAAAAAATGAAGTCAAAATAAAGACGTTTTCACACAAAGATAAGGTGATGAAATCCGTCAGTAAAGGACATTCTTCAAGTAGAATGAAAGTGATCCCAAATGGAAGACCAAAGGTGTAGGAGAGGATAAAGAACTACAGGAACTACAGGCAGACCTCAGAGATATTGAAGGTTCAGTTTCAGACCACCACAATAAAGCGGAGAAAGAAAGTGAGTTTCGGAATTTTCTGGTTTCCCAGTGCATGTAAAAGTTATGTTTACACTATACTGTAGTCTATTATAAAGTGTGCAATAGCATTGTGTCTGAAAAACAACATATAAGCCTTAACTATCAAATACTTTACTGCTGAAATATGCTAACCATCGTCTGAGCCTTCATAATCTTTAAAGTAACATTGAAGATCACTGATCACAGATCACCATAACAAATATAATAATCAAAAAGTTTGAAATACTGCGAGAATTACCAAAATGTGAGAGACACAAAGTGAGCAAATGCTGTTGGAAAAATGGTGCCGAAAGACTTGCTTGACACAGGGTGGCCACGAACCTTCAATGTGTAAGAAATGCAGTATCTGCAAAGCGCAATAAAGCAAAGTGCAATAAAACCAGGTATGCCTGTATAAATATGTGTGTAAATCAAGTGAATATTGGCCGGGAAGCACTGTAATAGACAATAAAAACATCTTGTGGAGTTTAAGTACACAAAGAGTTAAAGATGCAGGAGCATCTTAACTCAGGAGGGAGTTAAAGCCCAGAAAGAGGTAAATCTATTGACTAAGTCCAGGATACATGCTGTGGTCTTTAGGGTAAGTATATGAAGACAAGTAAAGCAACCAATAACTACCAAGCTTACACAGGGGAAAAACAGAATTATTAAAAATATTCCAATAATCCAAAAGACAGAAAGAAGAGAAAAAGGAACACAGAACAGGCCATCAAATAGAAAGCAAATACCAATATGTAAATTTAAACCTAAATATACATTTAGGAATTACATTGTAAGGAAAAAATGAGTACTCACCTATTTATTTATGCCACAACTCACTCTAGAAAGATTTTAAGGAACATAAACATTTGAGTAGGCAGGAGATTGCCAGGTGGAAATAATGTAAAAGGACATTTTTACTACAGAAAAAGCAGCATGCATAACTACACAGAAGCTCAGAGTGGCATGAAGGAACTGTGGTCAGGTCAGGCTGCATCAGAAGGAGCTGCAGGAGATGCACCTGGAGAGGCAGCTCAGGACAGCTGAGGGGCCCTGTGTGCTTGCCAAACAGTCGGAAATTGACCCTGAAGGGAATGGGGGGGCCTCCTCGACAGATTTTAAACCACATGATGATATACAAGGACTTGTATTTTAGAAAGTTCCTTCTAGCAGCTGTAGACTTGGAAGAAGAGGTTTAAGAAAGAGAAACTGGAGATAGGTGATTAGTTAAGGGCTGGCAGAAAAGATGACTTGGGCCTGAGCACACACAGTGGCTTTGGGGATGAAGTGCAAGCAATTTGTGCCCGGACATGGTGACTGAATGGATGCTGGAGGAATTGAATAAAATATTGCCACACTGACTATATCATAAAGAAAGACAATTGCCATTTAGGTGATTCAGATGACTACTGGTGGCAGGGAAGTGCCTTTTTTCCCCCCAATATTTATTTATTTATTTATTTGGCTGCGTGGGGTCTTAGTTGTAGCTCGCGGGCTCCTTAGTTGTGGCTCACAGGCTCCTCAGTTGTGGCATGCGAACTCTTAGTTGTGGCATGCATGTGGGATCTAGTTCCCTGACCAGGGGTCGAACCCAGGCCCCGTGCACTGGGAGTGCAGAGTCTTATCCACTGAGCCACCAGGGAAGTCGCCAGAGAAGTGCTTTTTAAAAAATAATAATAAATAATGAAATGGGAAATATTTATCTGAAGCAAGTCAGGTATTTAGAGCTAGCCTGAATAAAACTTGGAAAATCTAAACTAATTTCTTGGTGAGCAAAGAATTAGAGAAAAAGTTAGTGGTATGGTTCCAATGTTTAATGGCATCTGGCAATAGCAACCTAAGCATATGAAAAAGATTAAATTTGCTTAGCAAAATAAGCCTCCTCATAGACCGCTATAAATGCCAAAGAGTGAAGTATAGGAGCAAACACAAATCGCAACCGCCACCAATAAACTATTTTAGAGGATTCAGGTATTTTTGGTGGAGAAAACTGGAACTATGAAAGTATATCTTTCAAAAGATATCTAACTCCAAATTTGAGATGTATATTTCAAAAGATTAATACCTAAACGTACACATGAAACAGGTATTTCTTTTTTTTTTTTTTTTTATGGTTTCCATATGGTTGTCATTGAGAACACATGCAGTTAAAAAGTTAGGGGCATGTGCTATAGAGTCAGAAAAACCTAGTACAAGGCCCTGCTTCACTATGATGTGATACTGGGTAAGTTACTTAGTCTCTCTGAGCCTCAGCCTCCTATACTTAATATACAAATAATAATTGTACCTATCTCATAAGTTGCTCTGAGGATGAAACAAGCATTTCTATATCCCGAACTCCCAACAACCTTGCCACAATTACATATTATACATGTATAGTCTGAATATTGACTATATTAAGTCCAAACTTACAATACTGTCAGTAACTAAGTACTCCTTTTGAAGTATTTATTCTATTTAAAATCATGTCATACAAATCACTCAGGATTTTTAAAGGCTATGTTAAAAACTAGTAGAACAAATGCAAGACAAATCAGAATGATATAACTAACAACAGCAAAAGAAAAGTGGAGTAAGTGGTGGAGCCTCAGAAAGGGTATGAATCGTCAAAAGAAGCACTTCCAGAACAGCAACTCTTAGTACCTGTTAGTTAGTAGCATAACTACTATGGGGTATCATAACTACTACTACTACTACTACTACCATTATGCTACTATAGTAGCATAACTACTATGCTTCAAGTAAATTACAGGCAATAATTGCTGACAATTAGTTAAAATGGAAAAAAAAATTGCAAGTTATGGGAAACAAGGCAGAAAGGAAGAAAGACAAATCTATACTAATTATAGGCAGAAAAAACTATAAACAGTCTTTAAAAAAGACAAGATTATCTATAGTAGTACAGACATTTAGCTAGATGACAATATTGTTAACAATGAACCACGAAAACCTTACTTTTGCAGCGCCATCTCCTTCTGCTGATAGAGCTCATTCAGAATCTCCACTTTCTGCCTCAGTGTTTTGCATTCATCTTCCAGTACAGCTTTGGCAGACTGCAGGGAATTGCGATCCTCCTCTAATTTCTTTATTTGGTCTGTAAGGGATAAAACATTAGAGCTTTGTGTGCACAAGAACTGGAGAACTTACTGAGGAGGCCAGAGTTAAGGGGGGTGAGAACACGGAAACAGGAAGCCACTCTTTATTTTTCAAGTGGCAATTTCTTTTCAAGAAGCAACCTACCTTCCAGGTTACATTTAGTGGACATGGAGGCTCTAAGTTTAAATTGTAAAAGTTTTAGATCCTCTTCAACTACTGATATTGCAGTCTGTGTCTAAAATTTGCAGAAGAGAGAAACAGTCTTAAAAGTGAGGCATAGTAAGAATTCACAGGCACTTATAGTACTCTATAAAAAGGATTATACCCGAGAAATGTCCATCATCTGCTTAATCTGCTTTTTCACCTTCTCACTCCGGTCACCTAAGAAACAAAAGGATTTCAGTGCTCTTTCCTTCCTTGCTGTTTAACTATATTTTCTTAATTTCCCCCAAACAATTATCATGTTCAAACATTCAATGAAAAAACAAACTAACGAAAAGAACTGATTCAGCTATTTGACTTTTAAGAGATGTGCAAACTTAGGTTGAAAAAAAGAATTCCCAGTTTGTACAATAAAAATATTATCCATGCTGTACTTGAGCAAGAAGGGATATGTGAAGTAAAGCTCTTTCTTCTCTCTCAGATCTACCTGCCCCCAGTCAAATATCTTATTTAGAAAGACTCATTCCTCTGCTCTCCCCTTGAATCTGCTACCAGGTGTAGGTTAAAACACCCACAATGTGAACAATCTCCAACTTGAGATAGAGTGTCTACAAACATTTCTCTCATCAGTAAACACTCTTTCCCTTTAGCCTCCACTCTAACTGCTTAGTTAAGTTTACGGCTCCAACCACTCGGTACTTTTGAAATTGGTTGTGGCCCTAAAACCACAGAACTACAGAAATGATAAAAGCATGAAGTTCAGAAAGAAGTTTCTCCTACTGAGGACTGTTCAGTACACAGAGCTGGGAGACAGGACTGATGCTGCTCTGGCTCCAGTGCATACCTACTGCTGTACCACAAACCAGCAACCCACCTCTGCCCAACGCATACAGACCTGTATCGTCATCCCTCGGTATCCACAAGAGATTGGCTCCAGGACCCCCTCCCCCACCCCCCACAGGAAACCAAAATCCGTGGATGCTCAAGTCCCTTATATAAAATAGCACAGCATTTGCACATAACCTACACACATCTTCCCACATACTTCATCTCTAAGTTACTTATAATACCTTAAACAATGTAAATGTTATGTACACAGCTGCTGGCACGCAGCAAAATAAAGTTTTGCTTTTTTGAACTATCTGGAATTTTTTTTCTCCAAATATTTTCAACCTGCAGTTGGGTGAATCCACGGATGTGAACGCACAGATTCAGAGGGCCAACTGTACAAATTCAGTGACAGGCGTCTACAGCTTTAACCTTAAAGAGGAAATTCAGACCGCTGAAAAAAGCAACAGTGTACTTAGAGACTAGGAGGCAAAAAGAGGTCCAATCTGCCTGAAACCAATCTTACCTCCCACTTCTCCATTTGCTAATTCATCTGATTCATTTCCTCCTTTATTTTGACCCTCAGATTCAGATTCACAATCTAACTGATTCAACTGTGTAATGCAATTAGTCAAAGCCTAGAAAAGAAGCAAAAGAATATTTATTAGAAAGAGCCTCTCAATTTCAATTACCCAGATTCATGAGAATTCATGAGAATTAAGCACGTATTCAGGAGAATGAACTCACATTAATATTATCATCTTTGTGAGTGAGAACCACTTCCAAATCTTTCTGAGACTTCTCAAATGATCTGATTTGTTCACTGAGCTCAGCATGTGATTTACTCCAGTCTTTGATTTCTTGCTGCAACTGCAAAGTTAAAACACATCAATTTCTAAACGTTATGGCTTTTTCACTGGAGACAGCAAGACCACAAAAAATGAGCCAGGGAAGCAGGGAGCCATGCTTCTCCTTGGCTCGTCATTAGGGACTATACTATGGCCTTGGTTAAGGGATGGAGAGTGACTCCATCCCTCAGAACTGCAATGAGAACCTAAGAGCTGTCAAGGACACTGATCTGGTGTATCGCATCCTTCAGAATATTGCAGCCAGTTCAAATAATTCACTTCCAGTAGGAATAAAAGGGCACGTCTCCCTGCCTACCAAGCCCAGACTCCAGATCATGTAACCGTCCCTTGGTCAGAGAAACAGTAACTGCTCAAAGGAGGGTAATAAATACCTAATTCTTTGGGTCTAAGAAGCAAGTCCATCGCCCTCTTGAGGCTATTCAAGTTAATATTTGGCTGGTGCTGGATGAGACAAAGACTAAACATTCTGATAGCTGCAAGGAATTGTACAAAAGAACAGAAAACCTAGAACAGATGGAGAATGTACACATGCGCTCAATTTGGGGAGCGCAGTTTAAACTCTGCATATCTAAAAATTGAATCCTGCATACGTACTTCATTTCCTTAAAAACCATATCCAAGAAAAGATATTCAAGCGGTAATGATATCTGGTTTCCTAGTTACATAATCTATGATGTTAACTTTCCTTTACCTGCTCCTTCTTCTTCTTAAGTCTAGCATTTTCTTCTTGAACCCGATGGCATTCAGACTTCACTTTCTCTTCACTAAGTTTAGCTTCATTAAGGGCAATTTGAACCTAATGCAAAACACTTCTATTAATGCAATAATTCCAAAGAAAAACACATAAAAAGTTACTTTCCCAATTAGACATACGGTTTTTGTCTTTTGCATTTTCTAGCACACATCAAATGTTTGCTCCTCAAAATACTAAGACATCACATTAATGTATCTTGCAGGAATTGTACAGAGCTTTACCTCTGAAAATTCTGAGGCATTCATTGAAATAACATCTTTTAACTTCTCTACAGATTTCTTGTTTTCTGATATCTGCCATGGGAAAAAGAACACAAAAATGTATTAGAATTTCAGTAGAAACACTGGGATATATGATAAAAAGAAGAAACATTAACAAAACACATCGCAGAGCCATCCCCTAGATAGCAGGTAAAAGCAGATGATCCAGTCTTGGCCTAGGAGAAAAGTCAACAATGTAAAGACATGAGGAAAGAAAATACTGAAGACATAAATATTTCATACCATCCACAACTTTCCTAGTTATGAAATAATGTGGTACATGATGAGACAAAAAAGTCAAAGGAAAGAAAATGAAAAAAAATTCAAGTAAACCAGTTCAAATCAATGATTTTTCCTAGTGGTAGAGAAAAAAATCCCAAGGTCACTTAAAAATTCTCTTGCTAAACTAAAAATGGCTGGACTTGAGGGGGAAGAGCCAAATCTCAGATACAGAATTCCAAAACTTATCAAGGAATATGTCAAGGAGGTGGAGCATAACTCTTCACTCTTTAACTGTGGGTTGTGCACAGTAACTTCCTTCCAAAGAGTACAATATGCAGAGGATGGAAAAAGGGTAACTTTATAGCAGAGAAACCTGGCAAATACTACCTCAGCCAGGTGATCAAGCTTAACTGGGTGTGCAATATACGGGAACCCTCTCTACTATCTTTCCAACTTTTATATAATTCAAAAACTGTTCTAGGGACTTCCCTGGTGGTGCAGTGGTTAAGAATCTGCCTGCCAATGCAGGGGACACAGGTTCGAGCCCTTGTCCAAGAAGATCCTGCATTCTGCGGAGCAACTAAGCCCGTGCGGCACAACTACTGAAGCCTGAGCACCTAGAGCCCATGCTCCGCAACAAGAGAAGCCACAGCACTGAGAAGCTCACGCAACACAACGAAGGGTAGCCCCCGCTCGCCGCAGCTAGAGAAAGCCCGGGCGCAGAAATGAAGACCCAACTCAGCCAAAGATAAATTAAAAAAATAAAACAAAAAACTGTTCTAGCATTTAAAGTTTATTTTTAGAAAAGAACCATGCAAAAACAAATCAAAACAAAGTACTAAGACCACTCAAAGGGGCAACTATTTCTTATTTGCTCTACATGTTTCAAAGGGCAGAGCCAACCAATATGAAAATTACCCAGGGCTGAGGACAAAAATACTTCTGAGGCCTGTAAAATTAATAACTTGGGGTATTAGCATTTAAAATTCCACGAAAATGCATAGAAGTAGGTTCAACTTCCCTGACTCCCAATGTTATTTGAGTTAAAGCATGGGAAAATGCAGAGTTCATCTCATCCAACCTACAAAATAGTTGAAAAGCCAATTTACAGTAACAGTTAACAGCAAAACTCTTACCAAGTCCTGATTCTTCGCATTCTGTTCTCTCTCAGATTCTAACATAGCACGCAAACTTTTAGCTCTGTCACCCAGAATTTCATTAGTTTCTTCAAGATTCTTGATTTTATCCTACAAAAAAAGGTATTAATAATAATTACTCATTATTTTTCTTTTGTCTTTAGAATGCAATCTCAAAAAGAGAAGGGATTTTTACCTTAAATCTAATTGCTTCGTCAGAGAGAATCATGTTTTGTTTCTTGGTTTCTTGAACATGTTTCTTTGATTCCTTGATCTAAATAAAATAAAGCATTCAAAATTTAGAAACATAAATTATAGTGCTACCAAAACTTATCTCCAGGACTTCCCCGGTGGTTCAGTGGTTAAGACTCCACACTTCCACTGCAGGGGGCACAGGTTCGATCCCTGGTCTGGGAAGAACCCACATGTCGGGCCATACAGCCAAAAGAAAAAAAAAAAAACTTATCTCCAAATAGGAGATCCCTCAGAGAAGAAAGCAGTACTTTACACATATGATGACTACTTCACATTTGGACAGTTTGTAGGAGATAAAAAAAATTTTTTTTAATATGATTTAAAAACACCATAACAGGACTTCCCTGGTGGCGCAGTGGTTGAGAGTCCGCCTGCTGATGCAGGGGACATGGGTTTGTGCCCCGGTCCGGGAAGATCCCACATGCCATGGAGTGGCTGGGCCCGTGAGCCATGGCCGCTGAGCCTGCGCGTCCAGAACCTGTGCTCCACAATGGGAGAGGCCAGAGCAGTGAGAGGCCCGCGTACCGAAAAAAAAAAAAAACCAAAAAAACCCACCATAACAACTGAACTATAAGACAGGAGGAAATAATTCGAGCTGGAACCACAGGGGGAAAAAAACTAAAAGAATAATTAATACCTTCTGCTCATAACTTGATAATTTTTGTACAAGCTCTGCATTTTCTTTCATGATATTCTTCAACTTCTCAGAAATTTGCTGTTCAGTGACTGAAAAGGGGGGGAAATCCATAAAATCATCAAAAATTGAATTACCCAATGCATTAGCAGCAAAGACATGCTATCTGGCACTCTGAGGGAAATGAACTCAGCATTAACTATTATGCCTTTAAAAAGCAAACTGTAGTTAACAGCATTAAGGATGTAAAAATATTAAAATTTAAGAAAAACATAATAAGAACCCTTACTTCAATGAGATTCCAATTTAAATTTATTTCAAAGACAGGAAATACAGTAAAATGTTTTAGCTCAATGTCTTTCCCCTTCATGAGCACCTTTCTTCTCAGAAAATGTGATCATTTCAAATATATGCCATTTGTAAATAGAAATAGAAAATGCAAGCATATTGACATACCTCTATTCCTCAAATTATCTACTTAAATACGTATTTACTGTACTGAATAAACCATTAGCACAGGAACACTGTTCACAGGTAATAAATTGCACTACTTCAACATTCAAAGTCAATCTGCCCAAGCCGAATCCTCTTCTCCCTGCTGCCACCTCAACTCCTATCTCATCTACTCGCATCACCATCTACTCTGTCATCTAAGCTAGCAACCTAGGATTAGTAAAATGTTCAGGAGTTAATAAGTCAATCAGAGATCAGAAGTCACCATATCTACTGTTAGCTTACACAAAACTCATATCAAATACCAGTACTGAGGGAATAGTACAAATAACAAAATAAGCCTGAATATTTACCTTGATATACTCTATTCTTTACCTAAAAGAGAGAGAAATAAAATTAAACTTGATATCAAGACATCTTATTAATAGAAATATTACAGTTCTTAACACAATAGTCAAATCATAACAGAATGAAAATTTAATAATGGTTTGGTTCAGCATAAGGATCCACAGGATTAAAACATAAGAAAAGGCTAAAAAAATTTCAAATTTAATTGGTAGTGATACTTCATTAATAGTTTATGATAGATAAAAGCACTAAGGTAAATACCTTATTTTTGCAACTAAAGATACGTTCACGGGGACTTCCCTGGTGGTGCAGTGTTTAAGAACCTGCCTGCCAATGCAGGGGACACAGGTTTGATCCCTGCTCCGGGAAGATCCCACATGCCATGGAGCAACTAAGCCCGTGCACCACAACTACTGAGCCTGCGCTCTAGAGACCGCGAGCCACAACTACTGAACACGCATGCCACAACTACTGAAGCCCGCGTGCCTAGAGCCCGTGCTCTGCAACAAGAGACGCCACCACAATGAGAAGCTTGCGTGCTGCAATCAAGAGTAGCCCCCGCTCACCACAACTAGAGAAAGCACGCGCACAGCAATGAAGACCCAACTCAGCCAAAAATAAATAAGATACGTTCACGTATCTTTTCAATGAGCACCAATCTTATTAAAAGAGGACTTAAGTTCCATAATGGAAAGGGATTATCATATACATGGAAGTTGCTAAGAGAGCAGATCTTAAAGGGGGGAAAAGGGGAAAAAAGATCTTGTAACTATGTATTGGTGACGGATGTTAATAACTAGACTTATTGGCAATCATTTTGCAATATATACAAATATCAAATTACTATTTGTACACCTGAAACTAACATAATGTTACTAGTCAATTATTTCTCAATTTAAAGAAACGAAGAGGAATAGTGGTTTCATATTAAACATACTAATGCTTCACTTATCCAAATCATTTATTTGACAACCCCAAATAGCCAGAATGAGATCTAGAAACAATGATAATTGAAAAAGACTCTGAGGAAACAAAATTAAAGGCATGATTGTTGTCCTAAGATATGCCTCTTTCATGAGGAAACATCTTAGAACTCCTAATCAAAGTTGGCTATTGGGTGAATTTAGAAATCTAACAGACTGCAGCATCTGATTTTCCCAACCCCCTAAAAATAGCAGTCATAAATCTAAAAGGGAAAAGAAGACTGCTACAGGAAAATACACAAGCAATGAGAGAAATAGCAGCTAACATCTTCTAAATCATCTCGTAAAGACAGCACCGAATTACAGGAGAATAAAATACAAGCAGTACTCAATTTTTAAAAAAGTGTTACTAAATGTCTTTGTAACCCAGAACTTACTTCCCTTGTCAAACATCATAAATGGTGATGAGATGCTCAGATCAGTCCACAAATCATCCATGATCTCAATATTATTACAGTATCTGATACCATTTTTAACGATGCTGTTACAGGAAACTGCATTCAGAGTTCCAACACAGAAATAAATAACTATTTCTCTAATGTCACAGCCTTGCTAATGAGGGAGTAAGCTTCCTTTATCCTCCTTTCACCCAAATCAACAGGCGAGGGAAAGCAGGAAGATGCAACAAGCAGGCAATGAGAGTAGGGACCAAGGTCCCAAATGTTGAGGCTGCAGGGCAGCAGTTAGGACATAAAGCCTACATAACCTTGTAAAAATCTAAGCCATGTCAGGGTTTTTGAGATGGGAGAATTAAGAGTGGGAAACAGAAAACGTTTTCACCGTTTTCCCTTCTGTTCACCCTTTCCATTCTTTTTCCCCGTATCTGAGGAAAAGCCCCATGAGGTTTAAGGAGTCTTCACAAGAATCCAGGCAAAAGACCCTTCTTTTTAAGTGATTTTACAATCACTTGTGCAAGGAGAGAAAGCTTATTAACAATGATATGTCTGATAAAATTAAGAAATCAGAATACTCGAAGTTTAGAATGGTACTCATCCAATGCTTTTGGCCATTTAACTGTTAAGCTTCAACTGAAACTGAAAGCTTTTCATCTGCAAAGCTCATTTACACAGAATATCTTCTTCCTCAATTATGTTAGATGACCACGAAACAATCATAAGCATGTATCTGTACGAGAATACATATATATATATATATATATATATATATATAAAGCATGAAAGACAAATTATACACAGAAAAAGACCCTAAGGAATAAAAATTTTAATAGTGTGTCTTTGGACACTATATAATATGTATTTCCAAATAAAAAGATGTTTTCTGAACACAACAGCACATGATCAAATTAGAAAAATCTGTGAAACAGATATATATAAGGAAAAGGACTGAAAATTTACCTCTTCTCCTGATATATATTTTTACCATTTGCAGCATTTTTTCTGTACGTATATATGCGTTTACATAATACACAGTTTATCTACACTTTAAAGTCTTGGTTTCTGCTTTTTTCCACTTAACATTAAATTGTGAGCACTTTCTGTGCCCCAATGTCTTTGGAATACATAAATTTTAAGAGCTGCCTAATATCTCATTATATAGATGAACAATAATTTAATAACCCCCCCATGATGGATCATTTAGGTTCTGTGAAGTTTTCACTCTAATAAACACGGTTCCATTTTTAACACCCGATACAAGATCTCTAATGTATGATTGGTTACTTCTTTAGAATAGACTATTAGATATGGTATTATACTATATAAAAGGACATGAACATTTTTAATGCTTCTGATTTATAAACTGAAGTTTTCCCACTGAGATTATACACATGCCGTCTTGTTCACCTATGTCTTTACCAACAAAGATTACACTGTTAGCTTGGATTATAAATATTAATTTGTGTTCAACTTAGTAACTAAAAAAGAAACAACAGGGCAAGTGATTATAAAACAGTCCTGTATTTATGAGTCTAAAGGTATACGTTAATTTTATTTACTCACAGCAAGGACAGTTCTCCAGAAGAAAATGGCAAATGAAACAATTCCTAAGAAGGCAGTGGTAAGTACAGGCTTCCAGGGCAGTCCGTAAAAATCAGGCCCAGGCTGAACATCATCAGGCAATGTAGCAACTAGCTGAAACAGAGATATTAGAAATTGTGGGAAACCTGACAGAAATTTACAATAAAGCAGTCACAGAGAATCATCCGCAGAAATCTAATTCAAACTCCATTACATAGCGATCCCCTCCAAGTTCTTCAATAGTTTCCACTGCTTCAATAAAAAGAGGTTACTGGCGGCTTCCTATTTCTTGTTTGGCTTGACGTATTTTAAAACATTATAAATCTGTCTTTACATTGAGCATATATTTCCATTTTGCAATAAGCCCTACACATCATGTTGTCCAACACATGGCTCGAATCCCTCTGGATCATACTTTTCTCTTAGCTGGTTTTTATGACTCAAGCCACATAAAACAAAAAGTTGAAACATACTAGAGAATCTTTTATGGCTGCAAATAAAACCGAAGCGATAATGAACAACGCAAATATCAGCTTTTCCTCTAAGATTTGAAATCTTAATTGTTTTCTACTCACAGAAAGACAAAGCCTGAGAAACTGCAAACACTTCCTGATAACTAACTGGTTTAGACAGACTGCTCTGAATTTAACTGTCTTCTATAAACCCAATGTTTTCATTTTAAAAGTTTCCTCAAAGACAGCGCATTAAACTCCTGTCTGCTTCTACACTGTTTTCACGGCCCTGTAGAAGTTAACGATCATATTGGCCCCATCCCCCAAAGGTGCGGAGGATAACATGAAAAGGAGCCGTATGATGACGCTCGCTTGTTTTGATTACGACTGTATACCAGAAAGTAACACAGTGCCTGGCACATCGTAAGTAATTAAAAAATGAACACGCGACAAAACCTTCTCAAACACACTCCCATCATCTCCTTAAACAGCACCGAAACGTCCCGCCCGCTTCGGGCCTGACACACTCTATTTCCTCTTCGCCCCGTCAGTCAGTGTACCCGTCCGCTCAGAACTCGTCCACCCGCCTGCCAGAGCTGGGGGCGGGGGCCCATCACCTCCAGGAGCCTGCCGATGAGAGCAGCGTAGAGCACCGACAGGGGTCCCAGAAGCTCCGAGTCCCCCGGGGAAGAGGTGACAGAAGGCACAGTGGCAGGAACTGAGTCCATCGTGACGGGACAGCGGAGCGGAGGCGGCACTTCACCGCGGGACGACACCGGACCCCCTCTCTGTCACCGTTTCCTCCTTCAGAAAGGACCCGGCTCAGGGGGCGGAACCTGGGACTGAACTTCGCCTGCCCCGGCAGCTTGCACTTTCGCCCTACTCCTCCTGTAAAACACGTCATCAGACACGGCCCCGGGCGGAAGTACACGAGTCTACGGAGGCCGGGCCCGCCGTGAGCGGGCCGTAGCGGAAGAAACCAACGGTCGAGCGAGGCGGGGGAGCAGAGCGAAGACACCTACGCGGAAGAAACCAAGTAACGAGGCGAAGATGACGGGGCTCACCTGCGGCAGGAACTGGGAGAGAAAGCGCTGTTCCATGGGCCTGGGAGCTCCGAGAAGGAGGAGAGTGGGCGGGGGCTGGGGGAAAGGAGAAAGGCCAGCCACTTAACTCCTGCCCAGAGCTGGATCCTTTTGTCATCAGGTACTGAGACGCCGGGTACCTGCCCTAAAATGCTCAGACAGATCAGCCGTTCCCGCTCCCTCGATGGACCACCCCCTGCCTCGGCCGCCGTCTCCTGGGCCAGGTTCCTTCCCAGCCCGCTCCAGTCCTGCTTGCTTTTGCCCTTCCTGGACTCCAAATGTCCACACTGTCCCACATTCGTGCCGATGCCCCTTTAAAAAGTGTAATTCTAGGGAATCTTGCTATTACCACACCTATGCCAATGAGGTCAGTTCTGGGTCCCACATTTTAGGGTTATAGGACTCGTGGAAAAGGGCAAGGAAGAGTCTGGAAATTGCGTTCTGAAAGTGGAAGAAACTAAAGATATTTAGCCTGGGGCGGGGGAACGATGTTTGCAGATCTTTAAAGGTATGTCTATGAGTTGAATATAAAGCCAATTCATTAGAACAATCAAGCAGGAAAAGCCTGAAAAAGAAGGGCATGGCATGGGTGGAAGGTAGGCAGGCGGTTTAAGCAGGCTCTGTAATTAAAACAGTCTGGTACTGGCCCAATAATAGACAGACAGACCATGGAACAGAACAGAAAATCTAGAAATAGGCCCAACTGCGCTGGCAACTCAGCATACAGTAAGTCAGTTGGGGGAAAAACAGACTTTTTATTTAATAAGGTGGTGTTGGCCTAACTGGATAACCAAATGGAAAATAATAAAAATTCGATCTTTTTCTCACTATTCACAAGAATACATTCCAAATGGGTCAGAAACCTGTATGTAAAAAATGAGAACAAACAACTACTACAAAAAAAATATGGATGTATTACGAGTGAGCAAAACCTTCCTAATTAGGTCTCAAAATCCAAACGAAAAGATTTGTAACCTTGATTACTTGGAGAAAAAAAAAAAGTGTCCAGCCCGTGGACACAAAAATACAAAATAAGCAAAGCCTGACTATGAAAACCTGCGGAAAACATATTTGTAACATATTACAAAGGGTTAATATTCCTAAAATATAAGGAACTTTACAAATAGAGAAAATGGCCAGCAAACCTATAGTAAAATGAGCTGAAAAAATGAATAGATAGTCCTCAGGAAAAGAAGTAGGAATAGCTCACAAACAGGGAACCATGCTCTGTCTCACTCATAATGAAAGAAATACAAATTAAACCCACACTGAGATACCATTTCTCACTTATATTCGCAAGATCCAAACATTTGACAACATATTCTTAGAGAATGCAGAGGAAATGGGTACTCTTATGCACTGATCATTATACAAAATGGTAACAACCCCTATAAACAGTAATCTGGCAACGTCTCCCAAAATTACCTGTGTAATTACCTACTGATGCAACAATCCAACTTCTAAAGTTCTATCTCAAAGATACTAGAAACATAACAACAAATGTTGGAAAGATATATGCACAAAACCATGTTATTCTAGCATTATTTATAATAACAAAAGACTGGAAATAACCAAACTGTCCATCGACAGAAGAGTTGTTGAATACACTAAAGTATACAGTTGACCACTGAACGACACAGAGGTTAGGGGTACAAACCCAATGAGTAGTCAAAAATCCCCGTACAATTTATAGTCAGTGGGCCCTCCTTACGCGAGTTTCCTTGGTATCCTCCTTCTGCATCTGAGGATTCAACCAACTGCAGATTGTGTAATACCGTAGTATGCATTTAGTGAAAACAATCCGCGTACAATTAGGGATCCAAACGATTCAAACTTGTATTGTTCAAGAGTCAACTGTACTGCGAAACTGGAAAAAAGAAATTAAATAATTCTATATACTGCTAGGGTATGATGTCTAGAATATACATATCTTTTTAAAGGGAGTGGAGAAAAGTATATTTTTATCTAAAAAATAAAAGGAGAAATTATTTTTTTTCCAGCTTTGAGGTAAAAGTGACATGCAATAAATAAAACTGCACATATTTAAAGTGCACATCTAGATAAGATGAGTGCATCTGTGAACCCATCATCACATTCAAGATAATGAACATATCCTTCACCTCCAAAAGTCTCATCTCCTTGGTAACCCTACCTCCCACCACTTGTCACAGAATTTCTGTCCTAATGGATTAGTCTGCATTTCCTGAAGTTATATATATATGGAATAATTCACTATGTATTCTATTTTCTCTGGCTTCTCTCACTCAGTATAAATTGAGATTCATCCATGTTGCTGCATATATCAGTAGGTCATTAGTTTTTACTGCTGAGTAGTGTTTCATTGTAGGGATAAACCACAATTTATTTACTTACTCACCTGCTGATAGACATTTGGGTTTTTTCCAGTTTTTGACTTTTACAAATTGAGCTGCAATGAAGATTGACATACAAGGCCTTCTATGGATGTATAACTTATTTTTCTCTGGGGTAAATGCTTAGCAGAGGGATGGCTGGATCATCTGACAGGCGTATGTCCACCTTTTTAAGAAACTGACAAAGTGTTTTCCAAGGTGGTTGTACCATTTTAATATCCCCACCAGCAGTGTATATTTCCAGTTCCTCCACATCTTCTCCAACACTTGGTCTTTTTAATTTTAGTCATTCTATTGTGTGCAGTGATAACTCAGGGTGGTTTAAATCTGCATTTCTCTCATAATTAATGATGTTGAGCTTTTTTTTTTTTTTTACTGTGCTTATTTGCTGTCCACATCACATATCTTCTTTGGTGCTGTCATTTTACTGGGTTATCAGTTTTCTTATTAATGAGTTTTGAGAGTTCTTTATATATTTGGGATATAAGTCCTTTATGAGATATATGCTTTGCAATGATTCCTTCCTAGTCTGTGGCTTGATATGATTAAGTTTAAGCCTAGCGTCTTTTTTTTTTCTATTTGTCCCATCTGTTCTTTGTTCCCTTTTTCCCCAATTCTTGCCTTCTTTTGAATCAAGCCTTTTAATGATTCTATTTTATCTCCTTTGTTGGTTTATTAGCTATAACTCCTTGTTTTGTTATTCTAGTGGTTACTTCAGAGTTTATACTATACATCTTTAACTTATCAGTCTACCTTCAAGTGATACTATACTACTTCATATATGCAATAAGAATTTTATACAAGAGTTATTACCACTTTTCCCTCTCCTGACCTTTAAACTATTGTTGTCATATGTTTTATTTTTACATATTTTCTAAACCCCATAGTACATTAATAATATTTTTCTTTAAACAGTAAATTAACTTTTAAAGATATTTAAATAATGAGATAATCATTTTATATATTTACCCATATGGCTACCATTTCTGCATTCTTCACTCCTTTGTGTAGCTCCATTATTTCCATCTGTTGTCATTTTCCTTATGCCTAAAGGTCTTCCTTTAACATTTCTTATGGTGCAGACGTGCTGGTGAATTCTTTCAGCTCTTGTATGTTGGAAAAAAAATCTTCATTTAATCTTTGTTTTTGAAAATTATTTTGCTGGGTATGCTATTGGAGATTAACAATATTGCTCTTGAAGTATATACATATATTTTTTAATTAATTAATTAATTTTTTGGCTGTGTTGGGTCTTTGTTGCTGTGCGTGGGCTTTCTGCAGTTGTGGCGAGCAGGGGTTATTCTTTGTTGCCGTGCATGGGCTTCTCATTGCGGTAGCTTATATTTGTTGTGGAGCACAGGCTCTAGGCACATGGGCTCAGTAGTTGTGGCTCACGGGCCCTAGAGCGCAGGCTCAGTAGTTGTGGCACATGGGCTTAGTTGCTCCGCAGCATGTGGGATCTTCCCGGACCAGGGCTTGAACCCGTGTCCCCTGAATTGGCAGGCGGATTCTTAACCACTGCGCCACCAGGGAAGTCCTTGAAGTATATTGAAAGATATTATTCTACTTGAATAATATTCTACATTCCTTGTTTCCAACAAGAAACCTGACGTCAACCTTATATTGAAAGATATTATTCTACTTGAATAATATTCTACATTCCTTGTTTCCAACAAGAAACCTGACGTCAACCTTATCTTACTTCCTAAAATCTCTTTTCTCTAGCTGCTTTTAAGATTGCTCTTTATCACTTATTTTGATCAACTTGATTATGATATGTCTTGGTGTAGTTTTCTTCATGCTTCTTGTACTTGGGTTTCATTGACTTTCTTAGATCTGTGGGTCTATAGTTTTCATAAATTTTGGAAAATTTTCACCCATTATTTCTTCAAATAATTTTCTGGACACCTCTTCTATCCTTTCCTGCAGGGATTCCAGTTATACATTTATTACAGTGCTTGAAAGTGTCCCCACAGCTCACTGATGACCTGTTCATTTTTCTTGAGTCTTTTTTCTCCTGTATGTTTCATTTTGGATAGCTTCTATTACTGTATCTTCAAGTTCACTAATCTTTTCACCTACAATGTTTAGTCTAGTATTAATCCCACCCAGTATATTTATCACCTCAGGCAGTTCATCTTTAGAATTCTGATTTGGGTCTTTAAAAAAAAAAAAAACTTTCACATCTCTACTTAAATGGTAATAATAACTGTTTAGTATTGTTGCCTAATTCTAACATCTCTGGCAGTTCTTGGTTGTTTTTTTTTGTTTGTTTGTTTTTTTTGTGGTACGCGGGCCTCTCACTGCTGTGGCCTCTCCCGTTGCGAAGCACAGGCTCCAGATGCACAGGCTCAGCGGCCATGGCTCACGGGCCCAGCCGCTCCGCGGCACGTGGGATCTTCCCGGACCGGGGCACGAACCCGTGTCCCCTGCATTGGCAGGCGGACTCTCAACCACTGCGCCACCAGGGAAGCCCGGGGTACCCAGATTAAATGTCATTTTGGGATATGTCTGTGTGTGTTTCCAGATGAGATTAGCATTTGAATTGATGGAATCAGTAAAGTACGTTGCCCTCTCCAGTGTGGGCATCATCCAATCCACTGAGAGCCTGAATAGAAAAAAGTGCAGAAGAAGGAATCTGTCCCGTCTTCCCTGATTTCTTGAGCTGGAACATCAGTCTTCTGTTCTTGGTGCTCCTGCTTCTCAGGCCCTCAGACCTAGACTAGAATCTCATCATCGGCTCCCCAGGCCGCTGGACTTTGGACTGATTACCACACCAGCTCTGTGAGGTCTCCAGCTTGCAGACTGCATACTGTGGGACTTCTCAGCCTCCATCTCTGTGTAAGTCAATTCCCTGTAATCTCTTCCTATATGTATATCCTCTTGGTTCTGTTTCTCTAGAGAACCCTAACTAATACAGCAGATATTCTTAAGCTTTGTCCTGGGATGCAGGTAAATTACTGGGAAACAATTCGATTCTTTTGGGTCTTGCTTTTAAGATTTGTTATGTAAGGCATGAGCAACATTTAGTCTGAGGCAAGACCCTTCTGAAACTCTACCCAATTTCCCTAGAATTAGGAGGTACTGTTCCTGGCCCTGTGTCAGCACTGATGTGTTTCTCTGACCTTGAATAGTCTTGTCACACTCATGTGCTGATCAATACTCTGATGAATACTTGAAGGGGACCTCTCAAAGATCCCTAGGGTTCTTTCTCTGTGTAGTGCTCTCCTTTTGGTACTCCGCGCTGTGAATTGTAGCTGCTTTGCTTTCCCTGGACTTTCAGCTCCATCCCCTTAACTCAGGGTTCCTCCTTTCTGTGCCACAGGCTGGGAACTTTCTCAAGGCAATAAAATGTAACAATCGTAGCCCTCATGGCATCTGTTCCCTATCTTTCAGGAATTACTGTCCTTTGTTACCTGATGACTTGAAAACTGTTGTTTCATGTATTTTGTCTGATTTTTTTTTTTAGCTGTTTCAGTTAGGAGGGTAAAGCTGGTACCTAAAAATCTATCTTGGCTAGATGCAGAAATCATTTGCTTATTTTTTAATGGTAGGGTAGATAATGAAATTAATTTTTAAAATACATATAGAGGAGGGTATCAACAGGTTGGATAACACTAGGACAAAAGTTAGACTTCTCTGAATAGACCTTGTTTTACAAATTGACTTGGGCTCTTGTAAATGTTAGATCATAATAAAATAAAAAATCTTGAAAAAAATCCCTAAAAATTGAAAGCAAATATGAAACAATTAACCTAACTGTGTATCAAGTTGGTGGCAGAACAACATTAAGGAATTATTTCAGGCATACCCTAGTGGGATATAGGTTAAAGACAAAAAGAATTGCAAAACATCCTTGCAATATTTTCAATAACGTATCGCTGGTGGCAGTGTTGATATTGGTATTTTTAATACTGTTATGTGAACATTGTAAAATAAGGTAAATAATTATGTTGATGTTAGTAAAACCTGAGATTTCCAACACTGGAGAAAGAAAATACAATGTCAGATAGATGTGGTTAGCTTAAATTCCACTAGCATCCTTAATTCTGATTGGGAGCATCCACGCGGCATCATGATGAATATTCACATAAGAAAATCCCCACATATTTCCTAGCTTTGTCCTCTAAAAAAGGCCTAGACCTGATGGCCAACTCAAAAGCAATAAGCAATCTTAGTACCCAGAATGTTGCCTCTAAATACCATTTCCCACTAAAAGGAACCAGGGCTCTTTAGAGAAATAGCTCCTTCGAGATCTGGGCAGAAAATGTACAAAATGAGCTTGGAACATCTAGTTACACTAGAAAGCAAGGAAGGTATCAGTGACCACGAGGTGGTGTCAAAAGGGCCCAGGAGCCAAGCTGAAGAGGCTCCCACTGACCCACAATGGGAGAAATTGAGCACTGATAAGAATAATAACTACAGTGGATTGTAACGCACTAAATATTTTCAAATTCACGACATCATCATGATTCTTAAAAAAGAATTAGAAGAGACGCACACACAAAAGCCTCTGGGAATCTCTGGATAATGCTGGGAAGACAACTCATTATTTTGAAAACTATTTAAACAGAAAGAATCAAATATTTATACTGCCTTAACTATACACACCAAATCTCAGTGTAAAGCATAGCTGATTGTAAATTTCTCTTTGTAGAAGTATCCCAGCCTTTACATGAAGTAGGAATAATACAGTCAATTACCATTCTGCAGCCTATGATACAGATTTAGTCAATGTCACCAATGACTAGTAACATCAAAAGAAGAGGGACATTTAGACATTAGCTGCCTCCTGATAGAAGTATACATCTTCTATCAAGTATTCTTGCCAAACAAAATTGAAACTGAAAAACAAAAAATTGAAACTGAATCTGACTACCAATCTGACCAACCAATTCCCAAGAAATATAAAGAACAAGGGAAAATGTTCCACTGTACTAGGGGAATGCAGTTAGCAAAATCCACACTATGATACCCCCTAGCAGCCAAACCTGTTTCTTCAATGAATACATTGCAACAAACAAAAAGGAGACATCTACAGACAGAGTAACTAATCGGATACTTGCCCTCCCACTGAAAATAACTAGAAAACTGGACAAAATATGTGAAAAAAAAAGTTTTTCAGAAACAGAACAATAGGCAGCACACAATTGTGACTCCTGAGAGAAGGGAAACAAATGAGGTGAGCCCTGTGATCACCCAGCTTTCTACCTAGAGGCACTTTCTAGACCTCAGTACAGGCAGGGAGAACCAAAGCAGAGTACACCAGTCTCACTAGGAGGCAGAGATCAGAGCTCAGGGAGACTGAGGTGCCTGAACTATGCAGGGAAAGTTACCAGAAAGATGAGAACCACAAAGAAAGAGTTCCAGAAATCTGCACGGATGACTCCTTCAGTCTTGGGCTGAACTCAAAGCAGCACCTGTGTAAGCAGGATTCCTTGAGGATCAGCAAAGAACAATGACAGGCAAAAAGAACAACTATAAGGAGGCTGGAAGCTGAAGAATTCCCAGTTAACACAGGGCTGGGAGACATTTGTATCTCAGCTAGTCAGCATGAATTAACGTTAATGAATGCTCAAGGCATTTAGTACATTACAGAAGAATAACGTCATCATAGTAGGGAGAAACTAGCCCTGGAGTAAAGACTATACATATACTACACCTCTTAACACATCTTAAAAATAAGACTAGAAAGGATCAAGCTGATCATCAAGTAACTTAACAGCTTAGCAAAACAAACTTCAATCCTTTTGAAAGGAAGCCAGCAAAACCCAGGCACCCAACAACATTCACATTCACGGCGCCTAGCATCCAAAAAACAAACAGAAACCAACCAACCAAAAAAAAAAAAACTTTAGACATGGAAAAAAGCAGGAAAATGTACGCCATAACTAAGAGATAAGTAAAAACAGACCAAGAAATTGCAAGAGATGACAGAATATTAGCTTTAAAGGGCTTTAAAAGAATCATAAAATATATTTAAGAATTTTTTTTGAATGACCATACTAAGGAGAGAAATGGAAGATATAAAATAGGACTGAGTGGAACTTTTAGAGCTAAAAAATAAAATATCAGGAATAAAAAATTCACCTGATGGGCTTAACAACAGATTAGATTCCACAAAAGAAAAGATCAATGAACTTGAAGACAGCAACAGGAAGTACTGAAACTGAAGCAAAGGCATAAAAGGGCTAAAAAACAACAACAATAAAGAACAGAGCCTCAGTGACCTGTGGAACTACATAAAGTGAGCTAACATATGTATAGTTAGAGTCCTAGAAGGAGAGGCAAGAGAAAGGAGACACAAAAATTTTTTGAAAAAATAATCTGAAAACTCATAGAACTGTACACAGAAAGGGTGAATTTTACGAGATGTAAATTATGCTTTAATTAATCTGACTTTTTAAAAAGGTGTGTTTATTCACAGATGACATGATCATCTACACAGAGAATCCTATGAAATCTACAACTCCCTCTAGAAATAATAGATAATTTAGTAAATAAGTACTAAGATAAGTAAATAATAAGTAAATGTAGTACGGTACAAGGTCAACATACAAAAGTCAACTGTATTTCTACACATCAGCCAAAAAAGTAATTGTAAACAAAATGTAAAAAAGATACCATTCACATCAAAAACCATGAAATACATGGCATACATAAACAAAATACACATGAAACTTGTACAGTGAAAACTACAAATCATTGTTTAGAGAAATTGAAGATCTAAATGAATGTAGAGATGAACTTAATTAGAAGCCTTAATATTTGTTGATATCAGTTCTTCCCAAACTCATCTATAGATTCAATATAATAACAATCAAACTCTCAGCAAGCTTTTTTGTAGAAACTGATAAGTTGATTCTAAAATGTACATGGAAATGCGGTAGCCAAAACAATTTTGCAAAAGAACCACCTGACTGCAAGACCTATTATAAAGCTGTAGTAATTAAAAGCGTGTGGTATTGTCTCAGGACAGAAATAGAGATCAGTGGAACAGGATAAAGTCCAGCAAGAGACATGCATATATGGTCAACTGATTTCACCTCAAGGTGCCAAGTAATCTGAAGGGGAAAGAAATGGTATGGGAGCAAATGGATATCCATTTGAGGGGGGGGGGAGGGAATGAAACCTGACCTTTACCTCACATCATTCACAAAAATTAACTCAAAATGGAACAAAGACTTAATCATGAAAGGTATAACTATAAAACTTCTAGAAGAAAACATGAGAAAATATTCATGTCATTGGAAATGCCTAAGATTCCTTAGGCAGGAAATAAAAAGCACTTTACATAAAAGTAAACATTAATAAAACAGTTAAAAAGTTAAAAATCTGCTCTTTAAAAGGCAATGTTAAGAGATTGAAAGGCCAAGCCAGAGTCTGGAAGAAATTATTTGCAATATGTACTGACAAAGGCGTTGTATCTAAACTATATGAATATAAAGAACTCTTAGACCTTAATATTTAGTAAAAAAAAAAACCCAGTTTAAAGGAGGGCAACAAAATAATGCCATTTGCAGCAATATGAATGGACCTAGAGATTGTCATACTGAGTGAAGTAAGTCATTCAGAGATACATGATATCACTTATATGTGGAATCTAAAAAAAGGGTACAAATGAACTTATCTAAAAAATGAACTTATCTAAAAATAGTTAAAGATGTAGAAAACAAACTTATGGTTACCAGGGGGTAAGAAGGGGAGAGGGATAAATTGGAAGATTGGGATTGACATATACATGCTACTATGTACAGAATAGATAACCAATAAGGACCTGCCGTATAGCACAGGGAACACTACACAATACTCTGTAATGGCCTATATGGGAAAAGAATCTAAAAAAGAGTGTATATATGTATATGTATAACTGATTCACTTTGCTGTACACCTGAAACACACAACATTGTAAATCAACTGTACTCCAATAAAAATTAAATTGAAAAAAACGTAAATAAATAAATAAAGAGGGGCAAAAGATTTGAAGAGCTATTTCACACATAAACCCACAAAAAAGTATGGCCACATGAAAAAGCGCTCAACATCATAAAGCATCAGGAAATACAATTAAAACCTCAAAGACACACCCACTAGAATGTCTACAATTTAAGACTGATAATACCAGGTGTTAGCAAATATGTGACCAACTGGAAGTTTTAGAAATTGTTAGTGGAAGTATAAAATGGTACAGTCATCCTTGAGAACAGTTATGGCAGTTTCTAAGATAAAATAAACTTACCACGTGACTGAGCAAATTTCAATCCTAACTATAAATCCATTTATAATTGTAATTCTACAACAGGAAAAGCTAATCTATATGAGAAAAAGTTCTGTCAGTGGTTGCCTGGAGTTTGGGGGATATATTGGGAAGGTACGCAAGGGAACTTTTTCAAACGAAGGAAATGTTCCGTATTTGCTTATGGTTGTTTTTACACGGGTGTATACATTTGTTAAAACTCACTGAGCCATATTCCTAAAATGGGTACACTTTGTTATATGGAATATATATCTGATTAAAGTTGATTTAAGGCATATATCAACCCCTTATAACTTTTGGACTTCAACAAGATCCCAAATTAAGTAAGAATAATTTTAAAAGGAGGGGGGGGGATTTTGAAATGTGTCAAATAATGGGTGATATTAAGGAATTACCATTAAGCTGAGTGATGGGCCCATGATTTCATTTTACTCTTCTCTCTCTTTACTATTACTATTTTGAAATTTTTCCATGCTAAAACACTAAAAAAAACCCCAAAAATTAAAGCAATAACTTCAAATATTTAAAAGATTACTATATAGAAAAGGAATTAGATTCTAAGAGAAAAAAAATCATATGGAGGAAAATTTGGAGTCAATATAAGAATGAACTAGCCAACAGAGCAATGTGTAGACTTATAAGGTAGGTTGATCACACTAGGAATTTTTGATGCCCAGACCTCGTAACTACTGGTCAGGGCTGTAGTAGAGGAAATTACTGCAGTTAGTGAGAAGTTGGACTAATTGTTCTCTCAGATCTCTCCAAGCCCTGAGATTCCATTAACTGTTGATCTGTGCATCTGACTTCTGGTGCAGTTTTTCCAAACAAGTCAGCAACCCATTATTCCCCAGCTCTATCAAATAATTATCTATACTACTTATTTGATAATTCATGAAAGCGATTTCATGTTTTCCATTTTTCCAACTTTCATATAGATTTGATACACCCCTTTTTAAGCCTTTCAGAAATCAGAAAGATGCTTCATACCTCTTAGACTCTTTTATTCCTAGCACAATACTCTGTACATACTGGGCCATCAAAATACTTTCCTGACAATACCTTTCAAATCATTGTTAGTTTGTAACATGCGCCCTTTTCTCTTGCTATTCATGTCTGCGTCTTCTCCCACCATCCCTCAAGCAGAGACTGTATCCTCTACCACATCTGTGTCCCCCAGCCCAGGACTAGAACAGGGCTCTGTGCCTATCCACAAATAAAATGAATGAAGAATTCCTCCCACATTTGGAGGCTGTTAAATTTTAGAGGTGATGATGATTCATGCTGATAGCCAAATTTGAATTCTAAGACTGCCTTAATCACTGAAAATTTCATTATTCTAACTGCACAAGTCATGCACACCATCACCGGGGTGGCTGCCACTACCACAACCATGGAGAAAACTGAAAAATGGTTTGGTTTTCCTCCATCTTTCCCATCCTGGTGGCCTTTCTCCTGAATTCCCCAGGTATTCAATGTCGTTACACTGCACTCCGACCATCTAAATGAGAAGTAGGCAGGGGATGAGATCCTATAAAATGCCAGGCACTACACGAGACACTTGACATTATCAATTCATTTAATTCTTACAACAGCTGGAGTAGGCATTATCTGCATTTTATAGATGAGGAAGCTGAGGTTCAAACTTAGTAATTTGCCCAGGCTTCTAAATGATAAACATGGGATTTGAAACCGGACCATCCTCACTCAAAGCCCCTGTGTTTGAAATAACAAAAAATAACCCTTTTCCTACAAAAGCCTTGAAATAACAGAACCTAAAGGAAAAATATTTTTGTTGGAGACAATACTTTCTCTATAGCTCCAAGGGCAACTTTGTCTCCAAATTCGGAAAGCTTGCTCATTCCCATACTTACCAAGAGGAACGTCGAATTTCAACAAATACCACAAGGGGGCGCTAAGTCCTAAAAAGCTTAAGCTTCTGGACAGATTAAATGTCTCATTTGGATCAGGACTCAGACAGATAAATCTGAACAAATATTCTGCCATAAGTGACTCTAGGAACAAATATGACCATACTTCTTTCTTCCTTAAAGCCTTCAAAGGATCTCCATCCCTAACATCACTTATCATGACACACAACTTCCTTTATGTGTGACCATCTCCCTCCAAAAGACCATGACCCTCTAACTCTATATTTGGATAACGCCGACTAACGCTTCCCTGGCTTCCCCAAGTAACCATTTCTTCATGTCCCAACTCTTCAAACATGCCTTCTTCCGTGTGACTGCATCTCCCCCAGTCCTATTCAACAACAAACTACACATCCAACTCACACGGGTCCTTCAACTCTGCTCAAAACATGTCTCAGCTAACTTCTGACCTTCTCTGACCGTCCTCCCACCTCAGTGAATTAATTTATTCAACATATTATTCCACCATCAGGTAAATACTTCTCTCCCTTCCCATATCATACAGTGTTTCAAGTCAGTGTCCTTATCTCCCTGCTAGACTGAAAGGTCCTCGAGGGAAGAACCGTGTTTTACAGGTGTGCATATGTCTAGTGCTGGCAGGCAGCACATCCTTCTCAAGTGCTGAACTGAGCTAAGAACCCACCAATCAACATCACACACCTGCGGCTTGTTTCAGAGGCTACCTTCAAAGGCTCAGGAGTAATTTTCATACAGACATTTTAAGTTCTTCATCTCATGCTTAAAATCAACTTGAAAACTGTAATGATCAACATTCTATTTGAAGAAATTGTATGTCAGACTTACCGTCTTAGTTAAATAAAACACGAATGAATATATGAAAAGAATTGCATTTTCCACAAGTGTGACACTTGATGGTTCTTCAGCATTTGTTTCTAGTTGCTTTTTTGCATCAACAGCATCGATAGGAGGGACTTCTGTTGTAATTATCCCTAAAATTGAGGGAGAAAGCTAATACTTTATTTATGCTTCAGAATAAGATTTGTTTCTCTTCATGTAAAATATTTATTGAGTGCCCACTAAATATCAGTCACTCTGCCTGGATATGTGCTTCTCCTGAAGACAATTATATAAAAACATTTCAGAACCCCCATTAGAGCCATCACATTCTCAATTATAAAGTGAACATCATCTCCAACCCACTCTACCCACCAGCAGTCCCTCCATCACTTCCCTGGCAATGCAACTGCTATCTGAACAATATAGACTCATGGGGACTGAGAAAACCAGAATTTTATGCTTTTCCCATATACACACTGTCACATTTAACAAACATTTATTTAGTGCTGGTGAAGCACTGTATTAGAAACTTCAGGCAAACAATGAGTAAGAAAAGAGTGTTAGTAAATCTATACCAATGGATGATCTTTTTTAAATCTGAAAAACTGTAATTCTGAGTTGGTTAAAAACTGATGGATTTCTGTTTCCTTTTATGTGAGAGAATATGTAAATAAACAAAACTGAAAATTAAAAACAACAAAAAAGAGTGTTAGTTTGCAGACTTGCACCCATAGTCAGCACCAGCATCTGGCACCTGGCAGGCACTCCGTAACTGCTTACTGAATGGATGAATGACAGCTACACAAAAGGGAATATGGTAAACACCAAGAGAGATGAAAGGGAACTGCTTACAAGGTGGGGGCCTAGCTTGTAGCTCTGTGAAAAAGCTCGAATTCCAGCTCTTCCTGAAAGGATCTCCACATGACAGGGTGGTAGGGAGGAGATTTCAGGATGAGTTATTTGGGTCTGGGGTGCTTCTTATAAACAGCTAGGAGTCCAAGAAGCAATTAGTGAGAAGTTAGACTAGTTGCCACTCAGATCTCTTCCAGCCCTGAGATTCCGTTGCTATTGACCTATGAATCTGACCACTGGTGAGGTTTTCCCAATCAGGTCAGCACCTCAACACCTGAGATGCATGAAGGACCATTTGGGAAGATCAGCCTCTAAAGGCAGTTGATGCCATTTTGTGCTGGAACTTAAAGGACAAGGCAAAACCTCTGTTTTTAATTCTGCAAACAAAATCTTTCCTAACCCTGAATGTTTTTAAGCAAGAGAATAATAAGTCTTATTGATATATGACTCATTCTCAACAAGCAGAACCTTTTTGAGTTACAAGAGTTTAGAAGTAGAGTATTATACATGAATGCAATATCCTCTGGAACACAGGAGACCTCTAATATGCCGTATCTTCTCAAATTAGCTGAATTCCTCTTCCTGCTGTGACCTCTCCTATATTTTAAAGGGGGTAAATCAGGGGGGCAGCCCAGTGCTGCCAGGCCTGTGGTATCACAGGGTAATGCTTTACCTATGGTTAGAGAACATGACCTCTAAAAACGTAAAATGGTAATGATTCATATTGCCATATTGGATAGACAAAATAACACAATCAGCTGTTCTGATTTATTGGTAAAATGAGTGACTACACAAAAATCAGAAAGCTGTTGATACTAATACTTGGGTTGCATTCTTTCAAACTCTATTTTTAAAACAACTTTCTCAATCCAAATGAAATGAGTTGCTCTCCCGCTGGATGTTTACTGTGCTCAGTGATTTAAGTACTATTCACAGGGGTCCCTCTACACTGGGCCGTTATGTACTGCAAAAATTCTGTACTGCTTCCTCTCATCTTATAGTATATCTAGACATAAATATCCCCTCACTGTTTTAAAAAAAAACTTCTATGTCCAGGTGGCAAATTAACAAAAGAACTAAGCTACAATGTACTCTATTGGAGGGGAGGGGCAGATGGAGGGAAGACAGAATTGTGAGTTTCAGAGCAGTGGTTCTCAAACTTTAACTTGTAACAGATCAGAATTCCCTGGACTGCTTGTTAAACAGATTGCCGGTCTCCACCCCCAGAGTTTCTGCAGCTGTTGGTCTGGCAGAAAACTACTGGTTTTGAGCATAAGGCTTTTTAAGAATAGTATTTTAGATTTAAGTTACTTGCATAAGCTAATGCTAGCCAAGCACTGGTTGGTAGGTTAGTTATGGTCTCTGACCTGCTTCGTATGATTGACCTCCACCTGTCTTGGCTCCTACTTTTTCTGTTAGTTCTGGTATTTCCTATTTTTTATGCATTCACACCTGTGTTATTCTCCCCTCTATTTCCTACCTTTAGCAACAAATCTCCTCAGAGGGCTTCTTTAGAATAGGCTTCTACTTTGTAGAGAAAAATTAGCAAGCTTTACCTGGGTCTCCAGCTGTCTCAGTATTTGGCTCCTGGGACACTTCTAATGTACCCATGTCACTGGTCACAGGTTGATCCATGTGGCTGGGCTCTCCAGGAATCTGCATTATAAGAACTTCTGTGTTTTCCCATGGAATATTCTCCTCCAGCGGTGGTTGTATGTCTATAGGGGAGAAGAACGCACTAGGCTGGCAAAGCTCGAAGACAGCCCCCCCTCCAGCAGCCCCTCACCACACATCTCCAGGGCCCCTCACCCCTTGCCCTCAGTGTGCTAGCATCCCGTGGGGCACAACTGGGCAAGGAAAAAAAAGAGTTTCAGTTGCTTTCCTTTCACTTCACAAATGCCTAAGCTACACAATGAAATTGACAAAGAAACCCTCATCCCGGGAATTCCCTGGTGGTCCAGTGGTTAGGACTACTGTGCCTTCACTGCCATGGCCCAGGTTCAATCCCTGGTCCAGGAACTAAGATTACACAAGCCACGTGGCAAAACACACAAACAAAACAAAACAAGAAAACCCCTCATCCCAAAGTATTTCATAAATAAATATATTTATGGTAGGGACTTCAATAAGCCTAACTTCTCTTAGCAAACCAACATATGCCCACATAGATAAATGTGCAAAAGGGAATTCCAGGAAGAGCAGAAATAGGAGACGTCTATTCTACCCAGAAATAACAGGCCCCCTTCATACACAAGCATGCTTGTTTCACAGAGCTAGCCCAGAGAAGGGCATTACGTACAAAGGCAGCTCACTGAAGTGCCTTTCAAATATTTTCAAAGTACCTCCAAGAGTCAGAAGGAGTGAACTCATTTCTGTCCCTAAGAGGCTCAGAGCACACAGCCCAATGCGACCCACAGCCAAGGTGAATTTCTTTGAAACCTCATAGTTTACCCTGAAAGTTTATTTGAGTTTTGCATTCTAATCCAAAATATAACTGCTTTGATTAAAAGCAAAAATGTTCCCGTCTCCAAACTGGCATTCTGGGAAGATACATTTTTTCTGTGGCTTTATGTCCCCCTGTTAGTCTGCCGTATACCCTCAGTTCAAATGCCTCCATTTGAAGAGCATGGGGACAGAGAAAAGAGTATGGAGCTAGGAATCAGCTTATCTAGGATGCTGGCTCAGGGTCAGTCCAATCACTACTTCCTCAACAGCTTCTCTGCCAAGCGCTGTGTTAGAAGGCTCTGCATCCTGGTTGATCCTTGATCAAGCTGCATGCGAGAGCCCGAGGGCCTGGTAGAATTTAACTACCTAAGTGACTGCCCTAAAGAGGCAGGAAAGAACGTGGCATCCATCAAAGATGAAAGCTGGAGGGAATGAAGAAACTCGGGCAAGGCATCGAGTTAGAAGTTATGCCAGTCCATCCCTGGACAGACAGCAGTTATTCTACGTGTTCAAAAAAGCCCTTTCATGAAACTTGTATGCTGTTAACAGGTCTACTTTGTGCGTCATTTTCTTGTCCCTTTCTCTTTTTATGATGTTTCTTTTTGAGAATGCTACCAGTCTCACTGTCTAAGGGAAAAGCAGGGCAAGAAATCCTTATCCACGCTCCAGCCTCCAAGAAAGAAGGCGGGAAGGGCCGTGTGGGCGTCCCCGTGCTGCCCCTCACCTCTGGGCACGCTGGGACCTGTGGACGGAGCTTCACAAGCACGGCACGAGGTGCTTCAGCAGTCCCCTGGTCCCGCCACCCGTTTCTCAAGCCCAACCCTACAAGGCCATAGGTGGGCACCTCACCTTCCGCTGGTCCACCCCAGCCTTCCTCTGCAGGCTGTGCCGCTGCCAGGGGTGCAGTCTCCTCCACCGTGGAGTGTCTGTACCTGACAAAATAGATCAGGTCTTGAACATCATCTAGCACCGCAGCCTCTTCAAACATGCTACTGTCCTTCATCCCCAGGTCTCTATTTTCCGTCACACGAGCATCGAGCATCTTCTCTGCCTCGCTCAGAATGTGTGACTCCCAAGCACGGAAGACCTTATCTAGGACTTTCTCCACATTATAGGGCAGGCTCTCCCGCTGTGCCGACTTCAGCTTGGATGACATTTCCTGGAACATGGCTTCCAGCTTATGGACGTCAAAGTACTTCTGGAACCGCTGCAGAGACTGCTGATCTTTAAAGAAACTGCTGATTATGGGCAAGTCCTCCATGTGGATGCTGTGCTCAGGCTGTACGGGTGTATGTGGAGCCCAGGGGAATGGGTCGTCATCACGGTCCTCAGAAGCGGACCCCTGGCTTCCTGCATCCACGAGGTTCTGTACATCCTTCTCATCCTCTTTCGAGAGTTCTATCCCAGGCTTCTCTGCGAGCCCTGAGGTCTGCAGGTGTTCCCCAAGGCTGTCTTCTTTAAGAGAACCAGGATCTTTATTCTGAGATGCTTCACTGAACTCTGGAGTCTGATTTTCTTTCTTGCCAGGAAAGTCACTCCCTTCAGGGGGTCTCTGTGCTTTCTGATCCACACTACCTGGGTCCCTGCCTAGACTGTCTACCCCTTTACCTGCAGTCTCATTTTTTCTTTCATTTTCCAATATATTACTAGTTTCTTCTTTGTTTTCTTCAGTTTCAGGATCGGTCTTAATGGCACCTAAAACAGCTTTTTCAGGGACTTGAAGGTCAACATCTAACCTCTTGTCCTGAATCTCAGGGCTTTTTTCTTTAGACCGTTTCGCACTCACGGCATTTTCATCCTCCAGTAGCTCTTCGGGGCTGTAATCGTCATCTTCTGCTTCTGGATTTTCAGTGTGGAAACCTGGTCCTTCTGTGCTATCAGTTTGGCCCGTTCTTCCCACCTCCTGTGTGGCCGGCAGTGGCTTGTGCCCTTCATCTGAGGTGTCCGCTGTGACCTCTGTGACCTCTTCCCCAGAGAGGCTTCTCCTCTCCCTCGTTTGCTTATGAACTGCGGCAGTCACATCTCCTTGCTGCCAGGAAAGATTTCTTCCCAGAATGGGACCCTCTTCTTCCGGTTTTCTTGGCAAACCAGTTTCACCTGGCGGGGAGGACCTAGTCTGATTCTGAGGTTTGAGAAGCCATTCCTTTATAAGTTCCTCACCTGGATGCTCCCCCGAAAGCATGCGTGGTTTCGGTCTGTTTACCAAACCATCTACTTCCTGCACGCTCTCTTTGGAAGCATTATGCTGGTGACCGCCCAAGACTGGGGCCACACCCACGGACTCCTGTGTAATCTTTCCCTCGTCCCTTTGATTCCCTGCCGCTTTAGGTACCGATTCCCTCTCCGAGGCACCTTCCAAACTCCGCCCCCCAGGCTTCTCTTCATGGAGCATTTCTTTTGCGATATGAACGGCTGCTCCTTTTAGGTCATTCTCCTGGTTAGCAAAGGCTGGTTTTAATGTTTCCGTACCCTTTTCAGCAGCCGGCGAAGAGCTGAGGTGGCCGCTTTGAGGAGAACCACGCACAGCCATGCCTTCTCGCATCTCATCCGCTAATCCTACCTCACCCTGCACCAGGTCCCTCTTGGGCTCCTCAATCTTCCTCCCTTTTCCTTTAATGTGAAGTTCTGTGTCCACTTCTGGGTCTTGGTCATTATTTGCTTTAGGGACTTCTACATTCAAAAGGCCGTCTGCTGCCTTTTCAGGGTCAGTATGATCTACTGCTGGCTGTGGTTTCCCCAGTTTGCTGTCCAGGACTAACGCATCATCCCCTTCCTCTCCTTCCTTTGATTCAGTACTCTGTACATCTGTACCCGTGTTTTCTTTACCTTCTGTGACATCAGAGAAGATGGTATCTTCCCAGGTTGTTAGTATATTTTTATCACCGTTTTTGACGCCAGGGGTCTGAGTTTCCTCAACTTTCTGCTCTTCATTTGAATTCTGCTCTTTCTCTGTTGAATGTTTCTCAACTCCAGAGTTGGCTGGAGCTTTCGTATCTTCTCCACCTATAAAGGTTAGTAATGGCAGCTCATCCAAGTTTTCTTTACTCTCCTCTTCTTCCTTCCCCACTGTGTAATACTCAGCATCCAATTCCTCAACAAAATCATCCTCTAACGAAGTAACAAGTCTGGTTGTCTCGTCATCTGACACAAGTGCGTCGGCAGTTGAGCCAAATTTGGTTTTCAAGTCCAGAGTCATTTCTGTTTTCAAAAGTTTGTAAGCATCAATCTTCTCCTGTTCATTCGAGACCTGAGAACTATTGCTGGTTTTGTTGTTTTCACTTTCTGGCACTTTTAACTTATCTTGCAGCATTTCTTCAAAAGGTTCAAATGAAGATCGCTCTCCCTGAGCATGACCCGTCTGACTATTTACATGGGGGTGGCTCTTCTGAGCCTCATGTCTTTCCCTGAGTTCCTTACTGTTTTCTGATAATATACTTTCACTTTCCTCTGAGGTGGGTTCTACTGGCTCAGGTTCAGGGTCACTTCCCTTAGACGCTTCAGGAGGTTCTTCCACATGCTGAGAAGTTTCTTGTTTAACTTCCGCAGAATCTCCAGTGGCAGAATCGTACAATTCCAAAAATCCTAGAAGTTCTTCTACGTTATAATTATCAAAATCATCTCTTCCCCCATCAAAACAAACAAAATCTGTCTCCTGAAAGGGAAAGGAAAACATTAGTGTGTCACTAACCGAGTGTCACAAGAGCAAAGACTTACCCAGGCTAATGGCAGTGATGATCTCAAATTCACGTTTGGCTCTAGAGGGGCTTTTGTGCCAACCTTGGGGAGTCAGGAGATAGGAGGATGGAACCCACTTTTCCCTGGCTTCCTGCTTCCATGAGGAAGGACTCCTACCTGAGCAATGCTCCTCCTGGCTTCCCCTCATTCTCTTTTCCCCAGGGGAGGAATGATTCATGTGGCTGGTGGGTTTGTTCTGCACCATCCCTGCCTTCTGCTTGAGACTGGATGGAAGGAACACACGCCCTCTCTCTTCCATGCTGTCAGTTTTACAGGGACAGCCCCCCTTGGGGAGACCCCCACTTGGCCAGCTCTGCCTGTGGCTGGGTAAGTCTGTCTTATTCTAGACTGCAATGTTCAAAAGCCCATTCATTTCCGCACACTTGAGCCATGTTCTCCAAAAAGCTTTACCCGTAAGTAATGGTGACATTCTGGTCCCCATTCACCTGACTCCTGGGTTTCTCGATTTGTTCTAAGCACAAGTAGGGAAAAGTAGGGTATCATTTATTGGGTCCCCCGACTTCCAATACCTATGCCTGATGTTCTGGGAATTCACCTCACACTACTTTGCCCAGGAGAAGCTGGAAGACCACCCAGCGTCTCCATCATCCTCCCCTCTAGGCTGTGCTTCTCTGCTTACCCAGCTGGAAACAGGGAGAATCACCTAGCTGACAGGCTCTACATCTACAACAGATTTCTGGGTCATTTTTTCCTTGGATTGGGAAAGATAACTCAGCTTAAGAAGCATCTTACTGAAATACAGGTGCAGGGGAAGTAAAAATGTTAAGGAACAGAGAATGGTGTCAAGGGGCTCCCCACTTAACTATCACCACAAATACACCTTGAAAACAAGATTCAGTGAGGGCTATATTCTACTCTAAATCAGGGTTCTGATTAGCTGTCGATAAGATCTGCTTTTAGACTACCTGTAAGTCTATATTCTTCCTTTCCTCTTGCTAGTAAACAAATTGACATAAAATGGGTCGCAAACAGAAGGAAAAGTTAAAAAGCCAACAAAGATAATCTCCTTCTCCTAACTAAACTCTCACAATACTCTGGAGAGACCTGACAAGTGTGGTAAGGATGAATGATTCCTCTTCCCATCGCATGCATTTCTAAGCCATTTCGTAATGTTGAAGGAAGCATGTAGTGAGAGGTACAATGAGAAGGCAGAATCCCCAACAAGTGAGGTCTCTGTGACCAGTGAGCTGCTGTCTCATGCGTATTTCCCTCCCAGCAGCATCTTCATTAGGAGTGAAGCCTAACAGGCAATAGGGCTGATTTCACGTCCCTCGAAAAGACAAGGAAATTTCAAGAACAGCAGTGGCTCTATGACTTTATCCATTCTGCCGAGCTCAACTGAGAAGTGCCCCAGGCCAGCAGCTCACATGCTCTTGCAGCAACACCAAAGAGTCATTCAAAGGTTTCTGTTTGAAGGTGGGCATCAATTCTTATACATTTTAAAACTCCAGAAAATAATCAGCTGGAATGAGGATCCCAGAGCACAAAATCCTTGTCATCACAAAGCTAGTTTAAGTTGGTGCACCCTGGATGAATGCTTTACAGACTGTGCAGTCAGGACCTTGCAGATTTGAGGCTGGACCTCATCTGAAATGCTCAGGTTCCCTTTTCCAAAATCTATCACATAACTCTAATCCCTTAAATCATTACAGTCAGTAAGAAAACCTAGTATAATTTGGGGCTTGATTAATTTAACCTGATCTCTATATACTTAAAATGTCTAAAAGCTATTCAATGAGTAGTTTTCAAAGTGAGACACCTCATCTTACTTGTAAAAAAAGTATTTACCTCCTAAATTTAATAACTAAATACAGAGATATTGAATTCTTCATCCTTTTTTCCTCACATAAAATAGCAAAGAAAAATCCTGAGTAAGTATACATAGCCTTGTATAAGAACACCTGCTTCAACATATAACTATCAGATTATGATATAAAGTCTCCCGTAAATTCTTTTCAAACTTTTCTTCCTTCCTTCCTTCCTTTCTTTCTTTAAAGGTGTCTAATAAATTAAAATCTGATACACAGATGTTAACTTTGTTTTTGATCAAAACACATTCAAAGACTTGCAAAAATACTTAATTGAATGTAACTGATGAAGTTATAAACCAATTTATAATTGAGAACAATAACAACAAAAAGTCCACAACTTACATCTGTTGGAACTTGTAGCTCTTCTTGAGTATATTCATGGACTACGCGGATTAAATCCTTTGGAAAATATCCAAAAGTACGCCCAACCTATATTAAATGGGCAAAAGAAATGAATATCAATCAAAATTCTGTAGAAGAAATATAAATGAGAGACTTCTTAGTAGTGAGAGGAAATATAAAGATAGGTAGATATAACCACAAGAGATGCATGTTGCTATTATGATTACAGAGATTATCATTCCAATAAAAATTAAGTACAGAATGTTGTAAAGGCAACTTTTCTAAAACCACTGAAGTTTTCTTTCAACATTCAGCTTAATTTTAAACACAGGGCACATAAAGTGAGATTTCTGAAGTAGCTAGAAGATCTGCATAAGAGAAAATTATTGTATATTATGTGATTAAAACTATGTAAATCAAGGCTGGTTAGAAACAATTCCAAATAACCTCTAACAAGAATTTATCTGCACATTTCACAGTATCACTCATAAACCAGTACTTAGAAGTCTTTCTTAAACCAATAAACAAAAGCCATGAGGGGACTTCCCTGGTGGCACAGTGGGGGACACGGGTTCGATCCCTGGCCCGGGAAGATCCCACATGCCGCGGAGCAACTAAGCCTGCGCGCCCTAGAGCCCATGCGCAGCAACTACTGAGCCCATGCGCGGCAACTACTGAGTCCATGCGCGGCAATTACTGAGCCCATGCGCGGCAACTACTGAGCCCATGTGCGGCAACTACTGAGCCCATGCACAGCAACCACTGAGCCCATGCGTGGCAACTAATGAAAGCCGCCCATGCTCCGCAACAAGAGAAGCCACGGCAATGAGAAGCCCGCACACCTCAATGAAGACCCAATGCAGCCAAAAAGAACCACACCGACAAAAAAAAAAGCCATGAAAATTAATAAGTAAAAAAAAAAACATTTCTGAAATGCATGACCACTACAACAAAAGGCAAATATTTATTGATATCATGGGCTATACTAGGTTTTTCAACAAATGGATTTTCAAGTATTTGGGGAGAAAATAAAATTCATACTAACTACACAGCAAGCTTAGTTTCTTGCAAAGTAAACCTCTATAGAAGATTATCCCATTTATCTATAGCACTAACCGCTAAGATATATTAAGTTTGTCCTCTTGAGAAACATACGCTGTCTTTTACTAGCTACAGTCTGAAAGGGAGAAGCAGATCTCTTTCCAATTATTAAAGGAGATTGACATGCAGATCAAATGCACAAAAAGAAAAAAAAAGGCTATCTTATCACTAACTCCTAAAATATCCTCATTACCAGGGCTCTTGTTATATCTGGCAACTATGTGAAAGCCAGTTTTAGTAGAATACTGCCTTGAAGATTAGATAAGACAAGGCAATTTTAAATTGCTACATTGGCAGTTAAAGTCTGAAACTCTAAGAAACAAAAAGAAGCTGCAGGATGAAAACTAAGAAATAAAAACAAGAACCATTCTGAAAGCTCAGGAGAGATAGTTTTTAATTTCCTTAACTATAAGGTTCATGAAATGAGACAGGAGACTGAGGGAAAATACATTTACTTCCTTCTCAGGAAAAGTTTATTTTATTGAGAGAATATGGAAAAGGGAAGGAAATCAGAGCTATGTGAAGAGAGGAAATACATTTATCTTTGTATAATCTTTGTCAACTGAGAGCATAGGTCATAAAATAACTCTGTATTTTTACATTGAGTGGGTCCCGTTTCTTATGATCTGACAAAAAGATGCAGAATCATGGGCCCTCATGACTGAAAGTAAGTTTTATATCTAATTTTGCTTCCGTATATCATCTCTGCCAAGGAACTGCTGAGTTGATTTGGGAAAAGAAAGAAAAGGGGAGGGGAGGGGAGGGGGGGAAGTGAAGGGAAGGGAAGGGAAGGCAGGGGAAGGGAGGGGAAGGCAAGGGAAGGGAATTGTTTCAAGAGAACAAAATCTGCATAAGCTACTATTAGGACAAATGTAAATAAGTGCCCCTGCCCTGAAGGGAAATATTCACAAGGAAAATGGGTAAGATACGGGCCCTGCCAGAGCTTTTGACTCCACAGGAGGTAAGACTGTACACACATTAACTACAACACAAGGCAGTAAAAGGAACGCCACATGAGCAGTGCAAACAAAGTGCCACCTAAACAATTATTAGACAGCAAAGATCCCTTCTGGCTGGGAGCTGAGGGCAGTGCTTCCCTAGGAAGGTAGGGTCAGAGTTGGGAACCAGAAAGATTGGCAGGCTTTCCAGACGTGAATATGGTCATGAGCAAAGGTGTGGAAGAGGGAAAATGCAAAGTCAAGTTCACTTATCCAAACGCTCCAGCTTCACCACTACATGAAAAATGCAGCCTAGGGACTTGGAAAAAATGTTCCAAGAGTAGAAATCTCACGCAGTAGACTTGAAAGAAACAGAACAGATTCTTCTTTGAATATGGTGATTCAACTGGGATCCCGCCTAAATACAAGAGCTGTACCTGACCAGCTGGTCTTACAAGACTCCTCCCTAGGAATCTGGACTGCCAGCAAAATAAATCGAATCTTCCCGATGGGGGATTCTCAAGCCCTCTTTCCTGTTGTTTGTTTGGTGTTTTATTGAGAGTAAAACTTTTCACATTTGGGACTGGGTGTTTCTCCGAGTTTGTACAATCCTAAGGGCATTGAGGACTCTTATTACTTTCAGTAAATAACCAGTCCACACATCACGTAAAAAGGAAAGGACAAGAGCTCATAAGCCTCCCAATCAGGTCACTCGTAGTGAATCTCCTCATTAAAAGCATCAAAGCATGACAAAGTCATTGATTTCCATGTCTGCTGTCCTGGCACCCACAGAGCTGGCTGGGAATAGAGCTGCTTCAGTGAACCTGGGGGAGCAATTGTCCAAAAAAGCAGGAAAAGGATGCCCCAGCAGTTGCAAGCAAAACAAGCAAACAAACAAGAAAGCACACAGTGAAAATGATACTTTGCTTTTTTAATAGGAACAGCACACATGATTAGGTATGTGAATAATTTAGAAAAAAATTATTTTTTTTCTCCATACGTGAATACCTGAAACACTATCTTGCCCATACTTTACAGGATTAAGCCCACAGATACTTCCTTTTTGAAACAATGAAGTTAAGATTTTTCAGGTTTCACCATTGGTAACTACTAGTTTGTTTCCGGCATCTGTGAGTCTGCTTCTGTTTTGTTACATTCATTCGTTTTACTTTTTACAGTCTACTTATAAGTGATAACATACAGTATTTGTCTTTCTCTGCCATATTTCACGAAGCACAACACCCTCCAGATCCATCCATGTTGTTGCAAATGGCAAGACTGCAGTCTTTTCATGGCTGAATAATACTCTATTGTATATATATCCACCACATCCTTATTTACTATGTATGGAGCATCTGTGGCTGGTAAGGCCTAGAACTTGATGCCAGAAGCAGCTCAGTTCTGTTTAAGTCCCTTTTCTGTGTCCCCAGCTGGGGACACAGAACCATCCTCTTTTTCCACAGTCTAGCAGAGAGGACAGGTTAACTCCATCAAAGACCCCAAGAAACAGTTTCTTAAATTTACAGTGCTGGCTTCCCTGGTGGCACAGTGGTTAAGAATCCGCCTGCCAATTCAGGGGACACAGGTTCGAGCCCTGGGCCGGGAAGATCTCACATGCCGCAGAGCAACTAAGCCCATGTGCCACAACTACTGAGCCTGCGCTCTAGAGCCCGCAAGCCACAACTACTGAAGCCTGTGCGGCTAGAGCCTGTGCTCTGCAACAAGCGAAGCCACCACAAGCCCGCGGACCGCAATGAAGAGCAGCCCCCGCTCGACGCAATTAGAGAAAGCCCGCGCACAGCAACGAAGACCCAATGCAGCCAAAAATAAATAAATAAAAATTTAAAAAAAATCTGCAGTGCTAAACAAGCCAATACAAAGGAAGAAAATTAAGTATGTCAAATTTTTACTTACACTTCCAGCCCAAACTTCAGGCGATCCCCCTGCCAGTTTATAGTAGACATATACAGGGTCACCTTTTTTAAAATTCACGAAACGACAATCCGGGCCTGTAAAATCTTCCAGAGCCTCGCCCCGGTACATTAACACTGTATATAAAGAGAGAAAAAAAACAAGCAGATATCAGGATTCAACTTCCACAGTCCATAGTGGCTGATCAGGAAATATAAGAATCCACTGTAAACAATAATAAAGTTTCTCCAGTACTCTCTGGAACCAATCACTTTCAACTCATGCTCAAAGCATCTATAGAGCTTTATTCATTGTAAATCATGAATCCCCCTGCAAGTAGACAGGAGAGAGGGAAACATTCCCAATGCGTCCACCGCCACACATGGCTGGTCTCAAGTGAAACCCTTGGTTCCCTCTCTAACCATCTAGTCCTCAGTCTTTGCTGTTTCATAATCATGAAAAGCTTCATTTTACAGTTGGGTAAATTCGAGCGCAGATGCTACTAGTGTAAGCATGACTAAATGCAGAGGTAATAGGTAATTGGGGAGAGCACCCAAGAACCCCCAAGGGGTCAATTAACTTGAACTAACCACTAAAAGGCCCTATCTTTAAGTGGCTGTAACTGCTACCATGCAGCAGTAAACACTGTCCATTTCATTTGCAGTCAAGTTGCTCTCTCCCTCAGTATATGGATAATGGAAAAGGACATCACACCCTATTATGGATCCAATCACATTACAAGATATTATTTTTCTGAAAGTATATAATGTTGACTATACCCAACATTAAGGTTTATTTATTTCTATAAACAAAATCAAAAGTAGGCAAGTGGGTTTTGTTTCTATAAACAAAATCATATGTGGCAGGGACAAGCAAAACTATGAGAATTGTTTAGTAGTTACCTTCAGTCTTAAAATGCAGGACAAATCCCACTCGATCTAGAAATTGGTAGAAGCAATATTTTTCTTTTTGTTGGCCAAATACACAGTTTCTAATGTAAGATGAAATGGACAATAAATGCAATTAAGCAGCAGAGAAAAAGAAGAATGAAATGGAAATAACACTTTCTCTAACAGCCAATTAGCAATAAGTACATTAAAGCACATCTTTAAATACGTATTTGAGGGACAAACATATAGATTTAAAGGGGGTTATTCGGATTTTAAAGCTAAAATCTTATTATTTTAATACATGTCAGCATCCTAATTCAGATACAATTAGGTGAGAGGCCAAGTTGAAGGTGATGGACAATTTAAGACTGGGAATTCTATCAGAATTGGAAACAGCAATGTATCTCTTATTCCCCCTTAAAAGAGATCACTGCAGATTTGTAATAATAAATCAGATGACAACATATGCACACTGAGGAACAGCTATCTGAAAAGCACACAAGGACAGCTCACAGGCACACACCTTACTAAGTAAACACTTTATGCAACAGAACACAGACCCAGAGCCTGCTCTAGCTGCTGCCTGTTGTGTTTGGTTACATCTGTTTCGACACATGCCACTTCTCAAGTTATGTGACCACCATGGGCCCTTCCAACACCATGTCTCCATACTAAGGAAGCATCAGTGATGTGATTCTCTAGGTAACTGGTTTTGAGGAACCCAGGTAGGATACTGCTTGAAAGCAATGAATAGCAAACATCTGCTATATCCAACCCTGCTTGCTAATAACCCGGATTTACTCTGAGAAAACTGCAGGAACAATTCATGGAAGTTGCTCCATTTTCGTGGCGTTTATTTACATCAGTCCTAGGGTTACTTCTAGGAATGGCTTAACACAAATCAAAGACTGACTCCTTTCTTTCCTCTAACGGCTGGCAGTGCTACAGTTCTTCAAATTGTGAAATTTGGTTTCGAATAACACCCATTTTGAATATAAATAGCTAAACTGTAGGCTTCGGCCTCCTCAGAACGAACATTTTTCTATAGGTACTGGTTACAACAGATGAACAACCGTTTCTGAAGTGGTTATCGGTAAGTTTACAAGGTTATTTGAGACCGGCTGGAGGCCACAAGGATGATACTTGTCCGGCAAATACACAGGAAGACAGCCCAAAAGCAGTAATGATTAAGGCTGAAATGAGCTGGATTTATAAAACTCTTGCAGTATTTACCGTTTTTACTTTAACAATCCTCTTCACCTGAGTTTGGGGCTCTCTGCCCTCCTCAACGCCCACGGTCCACCCTCCCACCCCCAATTCGCGGTTAGGGAACCATTCCGCTTCCTGCGCAAAGAGGAGGCTGCTGGTCCCAGGTGGCCTCTTTCGAGAACGAAAGATTTTGGCCTTTCCGGTGCCCTCCCTGTCTGGCTGTTTGCAGGAGCCTTCCAAGCACAGAAATGACAGAACTGAGGCAGAGCCGGGGAGGAGACCTTGGAACACACCGCAAGCCTGGACTCCGGGCTCGTCCCAAACCTAAACTCCAATCCCTGTTCAAAAGGCGGTCCGAGCCCCGAATCCCAGTGAAGCAGAGGGGCGAAGGGGCAGCGCCAGGAAGGCTTTCCCGAGCCCCACCAGCAACCTGCCGCTGGGAAGGCGCCCACCGAGCCCTTAGCGCATCTGCCCCCGGACTGCACCCAGCGAGGTCCCCGCCGAGGGAGCAGGATAGCGCTCGCGGGCAGCGCGGGGAGCCCAGGGAGAGCGGCGCGCCACCCCATCCTTCATCGGAGCTGGGGCGGGCCGGGGGAGGGGACGCTGCGAGCGGTCCCCAGGGAAACCGGGGGCCACCCCCGACCCCCCACCCACCCCCGCCTCCGTCGGCGAAGGAAAAATGAACAGCTGGCAACAAGTGGGAGGTGCAGCCCCCCACGGCTGGGGCCGACTGGCCTGGGCGCCGGCAGGGCCGGAGGAGACAGACGCAAGGACCCGGGGCTCGCCCACCTCGGCGCTCCGCCCGTCCGGCCTGCGGCCCCCCGGCCGGCTTGGTGCGCGGCCGAGACCCCGCCCCCGCGCCGCCCTCCCGGGCACTCACTGCTGCATTCGTCGTCCGCGCAGAGTTTGTGCTGCGAGAAGCGCCGGACGGTGTCCGGGTTCGGCTGGCCGGGTACCCGCCAGAGCGGCCTGAGCAGGAGCAGCCACAAGAGGAGCCCCGGCGCCGCAGCCATGTTGTGGTCACCTCGCGGAGCCGGTGACGCGGAGGAGGCGGCCCGGGCGGGGCGGGGGGCGGAGCGCGGGGGGCGGGGGGACGCGCGGCGGGGAGGGGCGGTGCCCGCCGGGGTGTGAGTCCCTGGCGGACACGTCAGCACGGCCTCCGGGAGGGGATGGAGGGGGTCCGGGAGGAGGAGGAGGACCAGCACTCGCACCTCCTTCCCAAGGCTTTCTCCTCCGGTTGCTGCCTTGGCAACCGGGACTCTATCTTCTCCCTCGTCCAATCGTCTGCCTTTGCCCCTGTCCATTCGCAGTCGACCCTCCGCAAGACTCCCTCCCTTGCCCACACCTCTCTGCGACTTTGGATCCCCCGACCCCGCGCCATCCCAACAGCAGGTCTTCTTTGACACCTTCTTGCAGCTTCTGATTTCTGGTTCGTCCCAAGCTTGCTCACACCCTCAGCCCCCTTCCTGGTTTGGTACTTCCTTTTGCGAACTACCAAATCCCACCCACGATTTACCACTGATCGTCTCCAGTTCGAGATTCCCTCTTATTCTGACTCCCAGGGGTTTTGGGGGGCCCCATCCCATGACCCCCTTATATTAGGAAAGGGAGGTGTCAGTGGAATGGTGGGTCGGTGACATACAATAGAGCCAGTGGCCTGCTTGCTCTTTTTCCCCACCCCCGGCCCTGGGGGTTGGAGGTGGGCAATGGGTCCTCATGCTGAGATCTTCAGATTTGGGGGTCTTTATCCATAAGGGGAGAATAATTTAATTCAATGCAAATGTATTGAGCTTCCCTTTTACGCTATTATTTGAGGCCAGACGCTGGACAAAGCATTAGGATGGTGAGGGGAAACACGTAGATCAACAGACAAGATATCAGGCCTTTGTCTAACAAAGCCCACAATTTAGTGGAAACAACTCACATCAAAACGACTAAAGAATAAACGTCGTTAGGAGGAAAAAGCTAATCAATAGCGGCTAACATTTATTGAGCGGTTTCTTAACGTCCAAGTGTTATTCTAAGGTATATATACATATATATATACATATCAATTTGTTTAATGTATCTTCACAACAATAGTAGGTCCTATTACTATCTTCATTTTCAAGATGAGTACATTGCATTTGTCTGTGACCAGGGTCTTCTCACTGTTGTCTCTGCCAACGCTATTTATCAACCTTGAATGCCAATCGAATGCATTAGTTGGTTTCCCAAACTGACTGGATTCTTTAAAAGCAAGAGGAAAGAATGTGGCCCATCCTTGCAAACCATAATGCTGAATAAAGGAAAAGATGAGAGATGTTCACAGTTGTTTATCTATAGGGGCCATGAGATGTCCCATTGGTCCAGTGTCGTTTCCATGCTATCTGGAGAGAATGTACAATAGATTAGGTGACTGTCCAAATAGCAGTGCCATGAGGAGTTCTTCTTTTCTTTTCTACTCTGTGTTTCATTGCTTTAGAATCTTAGGTGTGTCTAATAGGCATCTCCAACTTCATATGTTGAAAAGCAAACTTCTTATTTTCTCTCTCAAACCATGCTCCTTTCAATCTTCCCTATCTCAATAACTGGCCATTTAATTCTATTTTCCAGGTGTTCAAGTCAAAAACTTACAAACTGTTCTTGACTTCTCTTTGTCTCATACCCCAAGTCCAATCCATCAGACAATCCTGGGCACTCTCTTTGAATTGCTTTACTGAGGTGTAATTGACATACAATAAATTGCACACATTTATAGTTTACAACTTGATAAGTTTTGACACATACACACTCGTGAGACCACCACCACAATCAAGGTAATTAACATATCCATTACCCCAAAGAGTCCTCATGCTTCTTTTCAATCCCTCCCTCCCCTCCCCTGCCTGTCTCCAAACAACCTTCTGTTGCTACAGATTGATTTGTATTGAATAGTTGCTAGAATTTGATATAAATCGAATCATACATTATGTATTCTTTTTTGTCTGACTTCTTTCACTCAGCATAAGCATTTGAAATACGTCCAGGATCTGACCACTCCTCACCATCTCCTATGCTAACATTGCAGGCCAAGCCACCATCATCTCTCAACTGAAAGACTGCAGTAGCCTCCTCACTGTTCTCCCTGCCTCTGCCCTGCCCTCCCAAAGCCTATTGTCTCAATAGCAGCCAGAGCGATCATTTCCTGATATAAACGCCTCTCCTCTACACAAAACCTTCCTCTAGCTTTCCACTTCCAAGCCAAATGCAACGACTTTATTATGGACTGCACTGTCTTATTTGATCTGACGCGCTCATCCCTTTTACCCCCATTTCCTAGCACTCTCCCCTGGCTCTGTTAGTTTCACTCAAATACACCAAGCCCACTCCTGCATCAGAGCATCTGCACTTGCAATTTTCCCTCAGCCTGGAACAGTTCCCCTAAATAGTCTGCTTGGCTAACTAGTTCGCTCACCTCATCAAGAGTCTGTAACAATACCATATCTTATTAGAGGTGCCTTCCCTGTTCACTGTACATAAACACAAGCTCCTTCCCATGATTACCTAGCCCATCACCCTGCTTTATTTTTCTTCAGAGCAGTTACCACCTGCCTTACATTTGTTTATCTATTTGACTGCCCCCCTCCCCCAAATATAAGCTTCACGGGAGAAAGGAATTTGCCTTACTCATTGTGTAACATAATCTCCAAGGAAAATGTCTAAAATGTCTAGAATGCATGAGGTACTCAACAAATGATTTGATAGATGAACCCATAATTCCTCACGTATTGTAAATATACTACACTATTAACCTACATGGAGGCTCCATATATAAATAGCACCGAGAGGGAATATGCCATGAGAGCAAGGCATTTTCTGTTTTCCCTTCAGCGGCATCCTCAACACTGGAAACAAAACTTAGAATATATGCACTGTTGATTGAGGGTATATTTGTTGTGGAGGGAGTGAATGAAATTGCACTGTACTCTTTTCCTGTATCTTATCGGAATATTAAAGCAGATAAAGAGGTCATTTTAATTTTTCTTATTTCTATTTAGAGTAGTATTAATGACAATTCATTGGTGGAAAAAGCAAAATTCCAAAATGACCTGAGTATCACTTCACTAATATTTAATTTGACTGATTTTCACGTATGCTTTTATATGAGGAGTGGGAGTACTCAGTTACTAAGGAACTGGCTGCTTAGTTTGTAGATTTTCTAGGGGTTTATGTGCATTATTTTTTACTATTATTATTGCCTTAAAGAGATATTAACAAGTTTGGTGGCTAATCAAAAGAAATCTCAGCTGACCACAGTGAGAGCGGTGGTAGTAGTTCTTCCGGCCTGCATATATATAATTACAGTGGATGAATCAGCACTCAGTTTTACTCATAGCATTTAAACACAGATGTTCAGGGCTTCCCTGGTGGTGCAGTGGTTAAGAATCTGCCTGCTAATTCAGGGGACACGGGTTCGAGCCCTGGTCTGGGAGGATCCCACATGCTGCGGAGCAACTAGGCCCGTGAGCCACAACTACTGAGCCTGCGCGTCTGGAGCCTGTGCTCCGCAACGAGAGGCCACGATAGTGAGAGGCCCAGGCACCGCGATGAAGAGTGGCCCCTGCTTGCCACAACTAGAGAAAGCCCTCGCACAGAAATGAAGACACAACACAGCAAAAAAAAAACAAAAAGCAAAAAAAAACCAACCCACAGATGTTCAACACAAATTCTAATCTCAAGCGCATTATTTGTTAACACCTCAAATGGAATTTTCACTAAGTAAAGGTTGAGTAAAAGTCAAAAAATAAATGTGTCTAGTTTGGTGGGGGGCTGAGCATAAAATATAAGGTATGGAGGGTCCCTGACCTTAGAGAATTTGTAATCTGATTGAGAAAACAACACAAGTACATCTGAAACAAATAGAAGACAGCATAATAACATATATCATTGTAAACCTCCCATCGTGCCTACCCAGGAACATCCATAAGGCCTAACACTGAAGTTATCAGAAATAAGCCTGTCTATTCCCAATGCTGAAACCACTCAGAGTCCAGGGAATAGGATAAAACATTTCTTAAGGACTACGGCTTCCAGTCTAGAGGGAGTAACAGGGACTAGATTTACCCTCCCTCTGTGCTTCAATTCAATATCTAGAAAACTGACAAAATATATGAAATGATAATTTTTAGACATTGGACAACAAGCAGTATAGGCAGTGACCTCTAAAATAAGTGGAACAAATGAGGTGAGTGCTATGATTGTCCCAACTTACTTCCCATATAAAGTTTCCAGGACACAACCAGAAAAGGGAAGCTCAAACAGGTGATCTCCTTGAGTTGAAGAGACAGGTTTGAAAGTTTGGGGAGGCCAACACAGCTGGAATGCATAAGGGAAGAGTACAGGAGAGAAGAGAGCTACATGGGAAAAAACAGAACTTTGCAGAGAGAGCTCCAGAGATCTGCAGAAGGTTTCTCTCAAGTCTTCAACTGAGTAATGATAACTGCCTGTGTGTGAGGAGCTACCTGAGGCCAGGGAAAGAACCAATGAGAGGACAAGGAGAACAATCACTGCAGTAGAGAATAGTTTGTATTTTCACTAGCCACAGTGAAAAACCTGTCATATTCAGTGCATCAGGTAGAGTACTCAGTAAAGGGAAAAATCAGCCTAAGATCTAAAGCTACTCTTATCCTGCCTAACAAGGCTTGAAAACAAGGCTTGAAAAGATAAAAATGTTTTCAAGTAAATTAACTGCATTCCAGAACAGAGGTCAAGATTATTTAAAAGAGTACAAAATATCCAACACTCAACAAGGTAAATTCACAATGTCTGGAATACAAAAAAAAAATTATGAAGCATGCAAAGGAGCAGGAAAATACAAACCATAATGAAAAGAAAAATCAATATAAATGTTCCAAAATGACACATATGATAGAATTATTACACAGGACATTAACACAATTATATTTCATATGTTCAAGATTCTGTAGGAAAACATAAACGTGTAAAGGAAAACACAGAGGATAGAAAAATGATCCAAATCAAACTTAGATGAATAAACCAATGGCTGACATGAAAAATACACTGGACAGAATTGACAGCAGATTAGACACAGAAGAAAATATTAGTGAACTTGAAGACATAGTTATATAAACTCCGCAAAATGAGACAAAGAGACTGAAAGAAATGAACAGAGCATCAGTGTGGACACCTTCGGTTAGCCCAATATTTATGTAATTGGGGTCCCTAAAGGAGGTAGGAGACAGAAAAGGTGTTTGAAGAAATAATGAATGAAAGCATTCCAAATAAGATGAAAACTCACAGATCTAAGAAGCTCAACAAACCCCAAACACAAGAAGCATGAATAAAATTAGATAGATGCATGTCAAGTTGCTTAAAACCAGTGGTAATGAAAAAAAATTGAAACTCATCTAGAGAAAACAGACACACTATGTACATAGGAGTAAAGATAAATTTCTCTTTGGAAACATGCAAGCCAGAAGACAGAAGACCAATATATTTAAAGTGCTGGGGGTAAAATATGAAATTCTGGAGTTGTATATCACATGAAAATATTTTTCAAAGATAAGGTGAAGTCTTTTCAACATGTGGTGCTGGGACAATTGAATATCTACATGCAAAAGAATAAAATTGAACCCTACCTTAGCCACATACAAAAATTAACTCAAAATGGATCACAGTCTTTTTCTGGGGGGGGTAGGAGTTTATTAATTAATTAATTTATTTTGGCTGTGTTGGGTCTTCGTTTCTGTGCGAGGGCTTTCTCTAGTTGTGGCAAGCGGGGGCCGCTCTTCATCACGGTGCGCGGGCCTCTCACTATTGCGGCCTCTCTTGTTGTGGAGCACAGGCTCCAGACGCGCAGGCTCAGTAGTTGTGGCTCACAGGCCCAGTCGCTCCGCGGCATGTCGGATCCTCCCAGACCAGGGCTCAAACCCGGGATCACAGTCTTAAATGTAAAATTGGGAAGATTGAAAATCCTTGAAGAAAACATAGGGAGAAATCTTGGAGTAGTCAATGATGACTTAGGTATGACCCTAAAAGCATAAGCAACCAAATAAAAAATAGATAAATTGGACTTCATCAAATTTAAAACCTCTGCTCTTCAAAGGATCTAATCAAGACAGTGAAAAGCCAACCATAGTTGCCATTCATATATCTGATAAGGGACTTAGATCTAGAATATATAAGGAACTTTTTAAGTTTAATAATAAAAAGACAAACAACCTAGTTAAAAATAGGCAAATAATTTGAATAGACATTTCTCCAAAGAAAATATATAATGGTCAATAAGTAGATGAAAAGATAATTAACACGATTAGCCATTAGGAAATCAAAACCACAATGAACTATCAAAACTACAATAAGCTATCATTTCATATCCACTAAGAAGACTATAATAGGGAGACCTTCAAGATGGCGGAGGAGTAGGACGTGGAGATCCCCTTCCTCCCCACAAATACACCAGAAATACATCTACATGTGGAACAACTCCTACAGAACACCTACTGAACGCTGGCAGAAGATCTCAGACTTCCCAAAAGGCAAGAAACTCCCCATGTACCTGGGTAGGGCAAAAGAAAAAAGAAAAAACAGAGACAATAAATAGGGACAGGACCTGCACCTCGGGGAGGGAGCTGTGAAGGAGGAAAAGTTTCCACACACTAGGAAGCCTCTTCACTGGTGGAGACAGGGGGTGGGTGGGGAGAAGCTTTGGAGTCACAGAGGAGAATGCAACAGGGGTGCAGAGAGCAAAGTGGAGAGATTCCCGCACAGAGGATCATGCCGACCAGCACTCACCAGCCCGAGAGAGGCTTGTCTGCTCACCCGCTGGGGTGGATGGTAGGATGGGGCTGGGAGCTGAGGCTCAGGCTTCGGAGGTCAGACCCCAGGGAGAGGACTGGGGTAGGCTGCGTGAACACAGCCTGAAGGGGCTAGTGCACCACAGCTATCTGGGAGGGACTCCAGGGAAAAGTCTGGACCTGCCTAAGAGGCAAGAGACCATTGTTTTGGGGTGCACGAGGAGAGGGTATTCAGAGCACCGCCTAAATGAGCTCCAGAGACAGAAGCAAGCCACAGCTATCAGCGCAGACACCAGAGACGGGCACGAAACGCTAAGGCTGCTGCTGCCGCCACCAAGAAGCCTGTGTGCGAGCACAGGGCACTATACACGCCTCCCCTCCCGGGAGCCTGTGCAGCCCGCCACTGCCAGGGTCCCGTGATCCAGGGACAAGTTTCCCGGGAGAACACACAGCGCTCCTCAGGCTGTTGCAACGTGGCACTGGCCTCTGCGGCAGCAGGCTCACCCCGCATTCCGTACCCCGCCCTCCCCCTGGCCTGAGTGAGCCAGAGCACAGTAATCAGCTGCTACTTGAACCCCGCCCTGTCTGGGCGAAGAACAGACGCCCTCAGGCGACCTACACGCAGAAGCGGGGCCAAATCCAAAGCTGAACCCCAGGAGCTGTGCGAACAAAAAAGAGAAAGGGAAGCCTCTCCCAGCAGCCTCAGGAGCAGCGGATTAAATCTCCACAATCAACTTGATGTACCTGCATCTGTGGAATAGCTGAATAGAAAACAAATCATCCCAAAATTGAGGCAGTGAACTTTGGGAGCAACTGTAGACTTGGGATTTGCTTTCTGCATCTAATTTATCCCTGGCTTTATGTTTATCTTAGTTTAGTATTTAGAGTTTATTATCATTGGTAGATCTGTTTATTGATTTTGTTGCTCTCTTCCTTTTTTTTTACTATATAGACATATAATTTTTTTTCCTTCTTCTCTTTTTGTGACTGTGTATGTGTATGCTTCTTTGTGTGATTTTTGTCTGTGTATCTTTGCTTTTACCATTTGTCCTAGGGTTCTGTTTTTCCTTTTTTTTTTTTTTTTAGTATAGTTTTTAACACTTCTTAACATTGGTGGATTTGTTTTTTGGTATGATTGCTCTCTTCCTTCTTTCTTTATTTTTATTACTTTCTTTTTATTACTTTTTAATTTCTTTTATTTTTATTTATTTATTTATTTATTTATTTTGCGGTACGCGGGCCTCACTGTTGTGGCCTCTCCCGTAGCGGAGCACAGGCTCCGGACGCGCAGGCTCAGCGGCCATGGCTCACGGGCCCAGCTGGTCCGCGGCATGTGGGATCTTCCCGGACCGAGGCACGAACCCGTGTCCCCTGCATCAGCAGGCGGACTCTCAACCACTGTGCCACCGGGGAAGCCCAATTTCTTTTATTTTTAATAACTTATTTTCTTTCTTTCTTTCTTTCTCTTTCTTCCTCCCTCCCTCCCCCCCCCCTTTCTTTCTTCCTTTCCTTCTTTCTCCCTTTTCTTCTGAGCCGTGTGGCTGACAGGGTCTTGGTGCTCTGGCCGGGTGTCAGGCCTGTGCCTCTCAGGTGGGAGTCCGAGTTCAGAACACTGGTCCACCGGAGACCTCCTGGCTCCATGTAATATCAAACAGCGAAAGCTCTCCCAGAGATCTCCATCGCAACGCTAAGACCCAGCTCCACTCAACGACCAGCAAGCTACAGTGCTTGACACCCTATGGCAAACAACTAGCAAGACAGGAACACAACCCCACTCATTAGCAGAGAGACTGCCTAAAATCATAATAAGGTGGCAGACACCCCAAACCACACCACCGGACATGGTCCTGACCACCAGAAACATAAGATCCAGCCTCATCCACCAGAACACAGGCACTAGTCCCCTCCACCAAAAAGCCTACACAACCCACTGAACCAACCTTAGCCACTGGGGGCAGACACCAAAAACAACGGGAAATATAAACCTGCAGCCTGCAAAAAGGAGACCCCCAAAACAGGAAGCGAAGCAAAATAAGAAGACAGAGAAAAACACAGCAGATGAAGGAGCAAGGTAAAAACCCACCAGACAAAACAAATGAAGAGGAAATACAGTCTACCTGAAAAAGAATTTGGGGTAATGATAGTAAAGATGATCCAAAATCGTGGAAATGGATGGAGAAAATACAAGAAACGTTTAACAAGGACCTAGAAGAACTGAAAAGAAAACAATGATGAACAACACAATAAATGAAATTTAAAATTCTCTAGAAGGAATCAACAGCAAAATAACTGAGGTAGAAGAATGGATAAGTGACCTGGAAGATAAAATACTGGAAATAACTACTGCAGAGAAGAATAAAGAAAAAAGAATGAAAAGAATTGAGGATAGTCTTAGAGACATCTAGGAGAACATTAAATGCACCAATAATCGAATTATAGGGGTCCCAGGAGAAGAAGAGAAAAAGAACGGGACTGAAAAAATATTTGAAGAGATTATAGTTGAAAACTTCCCTAATATGGGAAAGGAAATAGTTCATCAAGTCCAGGAGGTGCAGAGTCCCACACAGGAAAATCCAAGAAGAAACACGCCAAGACACATATTAATCAAACTCTCAAAAATTAAATACAAAGAAAATATATTCAAAGCAGCAAGGGAAAAGCAAAAAATAACATACAAGGGAATCCCCATAAGGTTAACAGCTGATCTTTCAGCAGAAACTCTGCAAACCAGGAGGGAGTGGCAGGACATATTTAAAGTGATGAAAGGGAAAAACCTACAACCAAGATTAATCTACCCAGCAAGGATCTCATTCAGATTTGACGGAGAAATTAAAACCTTTACAGACAAGCAAAAGCTAAGAGAATTCAGCACCACCAAACCAGCTTTGCAACAAATGCTAAAGGAACTTCTCTAGGCAGAAGACACAAGAGAAGGAAAAGACCTACAATAACAAACCCAAAACTGTTAAGAAAATGTTAATAGGAAAATACATATCGATAATTACCTTAAATGTAAATGGATTAAATGGTCCAACCAAAAGACATAGACTGGCTAAATGGATACAAAAATAAGACCCATATATATGCTGTCTACAAGAGACCCACTTAAGACCTAGGGACACATACAGACTGAAAGTGAGGGGATGGAAAAAGATATTCCACGCAAATGGAAATCAGAAGAAAGCTAGAGTAGCAATTCTCATATCAGACAAAGTAGACTTTAAAATAAAAACTATTACAAGAGACAAAGAAGGACACTACATAACGACCAAGGGATCAATCCAAGAGGAAGATATAACAACTGTAGATATTTATACAGCCAACATAGTAGCACCTCAATATATAAGGCAAATGCTAACAGCCATAAAAGGGGAAATTGACAGTAACACAATCACAGTGGGGGACTTTGACACCCCCTTTCACCAATGGATGGATCATCCAGAATGAGAATAAATAAGGAAACATAAGCTTTAAATGATACATTAAACAAGATGGACTTACTTGATATTTATGGGATGTTCTGTCCAGGACCAACAGAATACACTTTCTTCTCAGGTTCTCATGGAGCATTCTGCAGGATGGATCATACCTTGGGTCACAGATCAAGCCTTGGTAAATTTAAGAAAATTGAAATCGTATCAAGTATCTTTTCTGACCACAACGCTATGAGACTAGATACCAATTACAGGAAAAAATCAGTAAAAAATAGAAACACATGGAGGCTAAACAATACACTACTTAATAACCAAGAGATCACTGAAAAAATCATAGAGGAAATCAATAAATACCTAGAAACAAATGACAATGAAAACACACTGACTCAAAACCTGTGGGATGTAGCAAAAGAAGTTCTAAGAGGGAAGTTTATAGCAATACAATCCTACCTCAAGAAACATCTCAAATAAACAGCCTAGCCTTACACATAAAGCAATTAGAGAAGAAGAAATAAAAAGCCCCCCAAAGTTAGCAGAAGGAAAGAAATCATAAAGACCAGATCAGAAATAAATGAAAAAGAAGTGAAAGAAACAATAGCAAAGATCCATAAAACTAAAAGCTGGTTCTTTGAGAAGATAAACAAAACTGATAAACCATTAGCCAGACTCATCAAGAAAAAAAGGGAGAAGACTCAAATCAATAGAATTAGAAATGAAAAAGGAGAAGTAACAACTGACACTGCAGAAATACAAAGGCTCATGAGAGATTACTACAAGCAAGTGTATGTCAATAAAATGGACAACCTGGAAGAAATGGACACGTTCTTAGAAAAGCACAACCTTCTGAGACTGAACCAGGAAGAAATAGAAAATATAAACAGACCAATCACAAGCACTGAAATTGAGACTCTGATTAAAAATCTTCCAACAAACAAAAGTTCCAGGACCAGATGGCTTCACAGGTGAATTCTATCAAATATTTAGAGAAGAGCTAACACCTATGCTTCTCTAAGTCTTCCAAACTATAGCAGAGGGAGAAGCACTCCCAACCTCATTCTACGAAGCCAACATCACCCTGATACCAAAACAAGACAAAGATGTCACAAAGAAAGAAAACTAAAGGCCAGTATCACTGATGAACATAGATGCAAAATCCTCAACAAAATACTAGCAAACAGAATCCAACAGCGTATTAAAAGGATCATACACCATGATCAAGTGGGGTTTATCCCAAGAATGCATGGATTCTTCAATATACACATATCAATCAATGTGATAAATCATATTGACAAATTGAAGGACAAAAACCATATGATCATCTCAACAGATGCAGAAAAAGCTTTCCACAAAATTCAACACCCATTTATGATAAAAACCCTGCAGAAAGTAGGCATAGAGGGAACTTTCCTCAACATAATAAAGGCCATATATGACAAACCCACAGCCAACATCATCCTCAATGGTAAAAAACTAAAACTACTTCCACTAAGATCAGGAACAAGACAAGGTTGCCCACTCTCACCACTATTATTCAACATAGTTTTGGAAGTTTGAGCCACAGCAATCAGAGAAGAAAAAGAAATAAAAAGAATCCAAATTGGAAAAGAAGAAGTAATGCTGTCACTATTTGCAGATGACATGATACTATACATAGAGAATCCTAAAGATGCTACCAGAAAACTACTAGAGCTAATCAATGAATTTGGTAAAGTAGCAGGATACAAAATTAATGCACAGAAATCTCTGGCATTCCTATACACTAATGATGAAAAATCTGAAAGTGAAATTAAGAAAACACTGCCATTTACCATTGCAACAAAAAGAATAAAATATCTAGGAATAAACCTACCTAAGGAGACAAAAGACCTGTATGCAGAAAATTATAAGACACTGATGAAAGAAATTAAAGATGATACAAATAGATGGAGAGGTACACCATGTTCTTGGATTGGAAGAATCAACATTGTGAAAATGACTCTACTACCCAAAGCAATCTACAGATTCAATGCAATCCCTATCAAACTACCATTGGCATTTTTCACAGAACTAGCGAACAAAACATTTCACAATTTGTATGGAAACACAAAAGACCCCAAATAGCCAAAATAATGTTGAGAATGAAAAATGGAGCTGGAGGAATCAGGCTCCCTGACTTCAGACTATACTACAAAGCTACAGTAATCAAGACAGTATGGTATGGCACAAAAACAGAAATATAGATCAATGGAACAGGATAGAAAGCCCAGAGATAAACCCACACACATATGGTCACCTTATGTTTGATAAAGGAGGCAAGAATATACAGTGGAGAAAAGACAGCCTCTTCAATAAGTGGTGCTGGGAAAACTGGACCAGTACATGTAAAAGTATGAAATTAGAACAGTCCCTAACACCATACACAAAAATAAACTCAAAATGGATTAAAGACCTAAATGTAAGGCCAGACACTATCAAACGCTTAGAGGAAAATATAGGCAGAACACTCTATGACATAAATCACAGCAAGATCCTTTTTGACCCACCTCCTAGAGAAAGGGAAATAAAAACAAAAATAAACAAATGGGACCTAATGACACTTAAAAGCTTTTGCACAGCAAAGGAAACCATAAACAAGACCAAAAGACAACCCTCAGAATGGGAGAAAATATTTGCAAATGAAGCAACTGACAAAGGATTAATCTCCCAGATTTACAAGCAGCTCATGCAGCTCAATAACAAAAAAACAAACAACCCAATCCAAAAATGGGCAGAAGAGCTAAATAGACATTTCTCCAAAAAAGATATACAGATTGCCAACAAACACATGAAAGAATGCTCAACATCATTAATCATTAGAGAAATGCAAATCAAAAGTACAATGAGATACCATCTCACACCGGTCAGAATGGCCATCATCAAAAAATCTAGAAACAATAAATGCTGGAGAGGGTGTGGAGAAAAGGGAACCCTCTTGCACTGTTGGTGGGAATGTAAATTGATACAGCCACTATGGAGAACAGTATGGAGGTTCCTTAAAAAACTAAAAATAGAACTACCATACAACCCAGCAATCCCACTACTGGGCATATACCCTGAGAAAACCATAATTCAAAAAGAGTCATGTACCAAAATGTTCATTGCAGCTCTATTTACAATAGCCAGGACATGGAAACAACCTAAGTGTCCCTCATCGGATGAATGGATAAAGAAGATGTGGCACATATATACAATGGAATATTACTCAGCCATAAAAAGAAACGAAATTGAGATATTTGTAGTGAGGTGGATGGACCTAGGGTCTGCCATACAGAGTGAAGTAAGTCAGAAAGAGAAAAACAAATACCGTATACTAACACATATATATGGAATCTAAGAAAAAAAAAAAAGGTCATGAAGAACCTAGGGGTAAGACAGGAATAAAGACACAGACCTACTAAAGAATGGACTTGAAGATATGCAGAGGGGGAAGGGTAAGCTGTGACAAAGTGAGAGCGTGGCATGGACATATATACACTACCAAATGTAAAACAGATAGCTAGTGGGAAGCAGTCGCATAGCACAGGGAGATCAGCTCGGTGGTTTGTGACCACCTAGAGGGGTGGGATAGGGAGGGTGGGTTGGAGGGAGATGCAAGAGGGAAGAGATATGGGAACATGTGTATATGTATAACTGATTCACTTTGCTATAAAGCAGAAACTAACACACGATTGTAAAGCAATTATACTCCAATAAAGATGTTTAAAAAAAAAAGAAAATAAGTCTCTGGCCTTAATGTACTCTAAAGTTGAAAAAATGTTCTGATGATTTTGGGAAGAAGTGGGCTAGCTCTTTAATGAGGTGGTATTAAAAAATATATTACTATTTTAAAGCAAAGAAAAAGACTTACTATAGTTACATTAATTATAATAGTGTGATATTGGTGTAAGCAGACACACAATAGGTCCACAGAACAGAATAGACAGTCTAGAAATAAACCTACACATATATAGGCAACTGATTTTCAACAAACATGCCAAGGCAGTTCAATGGAAAAATGTTAATCTTTATAATAAATGGTGCTGAAACAATTGAATAGCCATAGGTTAAAAAAAAAAAATCAACCTCAACCCTTACTACACACCATATACAAAAACTCACTGGAAATAGGTCATTGACCTAAATGTAAGAACAACTTATTGAAGAGAACATAGGAGAAAATGTTTGTAATCTCAGGTTTGCCAAGATTTCAAAAATACATACAAAAACCACAAACTCTAAAATAAATAAACCAGTAATATGGGCTTTATAAAAATAAAAACGTTTGCTTTGGGGCTTCCCTGGTGGTGCAGTGGTTAAGAACCCACCTGCCAACGCAGGGGACACGGGTTTGAGCCCTGGTCCAGGAAGATCCCAAATGCCGTGGATCAACTAAGCCCGTGTGCTACAACTACTGAGCCTGCGCTCTGGAGCCCGTGCTCCTCAACAAGAGAAGCCACCGCAATGAGAAGCCTGTGCACCGCAATGAAGAGTAGCCCCTGCTCTCCGCAACTAGAGAAATCCCACATACAGCAACGAAGACCCAATGCAACCAAAAATAAAATAAATAAATTTAAAAAAAGTTTGCTCTCACTTCTATTCACTGTTATGAAAATGGAAAGGTAATCCACAGACTGGGAGAAAATATTTGCAAAACATACATTCAACAGAGGAATTGTATCTAGAATATATAAATAACTATTACAACTTATTAATAAGAGGACAAAAAAACCAATTTGAAACAAATGGGTCAAAAATTTGAACAGACACTTCACTAAAGAAGACACAAATGTGGCAGGTATGTATTAATGTAAGAAAAGATATTGAATACCATTAGTCATTAGGGAAGTGCAAATCAAAACCATAATGAGATATTATTGCATATCCGTTAGAATGGCTAAAATTTAAAAGACTGATGTCTGATTTAAAAGACTGATAACAGATGTTGCCAAGGATGAGGATAATTGGATCTCTCATAACGCTGCTGGTTATAATTTAAAATGATTCAACCACTTTGGAAAACAGTTTGACAATTTCTTTAAAAATTACACCTTATCATATGAATGCAGTCTTTCCACTCCTGGGTATTCACTCAAGAGAAATAAAAGTATATGTCCACACCAAGACTTGTTCGCAAATGTTCATGGTGGCTTCATTGGTAATAGTAAAAAAAACACAAAAAACAAGAACAAACAAACAAAAAACAGCTGTCCATCAACAGCTAAATAGATGTTAAATTTTGGCATATTGCTCAGCAATAACAAGGAACTATTGATACTAGCAACAACAAAGAAATTCTGAGTGAAATAACACAGACCCCAAAAATAATACACACTGTAAAACTGCATCTATATAAAATTCTAGAAAATTCTAACTAACCTATGACAGTGGTTGCTTACTGATAGAGCAGGGAGACTAGGGATGGACATAAAGAAACATCAGAGAAAAGACCACAGTAATGAGACCTAATCTTACTAGAGTGAAATGATCCTGTTAAAAAGTAGTGGGAGATAAATTTGGGTGGCTAGGGTAGGTCGGATTTTGAAAGATTATTAATCAAGCATAATAATTTAGACTTAGAATAAAAAACAGAAAGCAATCAGACTTTAAGTAAAGGGATCATATAACTGAAGTGGAATTTAAGCAAGTATCCTGTTCTAAAAGCCAAGGAGAATGAAGATTTGTGTTGGGCATGGCCAGTAGAGTTAAATCCTTTCCCTACAATTAAAAAGCCACGTCAAAGTCATGTCAAAGGGTATGTTCTCCTGAATGCGTCATATACAAGGCAAGGTCTCCTATCACCATGTACTATTTGTCTAGTCCTGACAAATATTATTCCCATTTCTACTGAACGAAGAAAGAAACTCAAACATCTGAAATTGCCAGTAACACATAGGCTTATATAGAAGTTCTTGTTTCTGGTTCTGCCTAATTTACCTTGGCACTATTTTCACAGAAGTCAAATATTTGGTGATTTGAATAAATACAGAACAAATTCCAGGGTAGGGCCTGGACAACACAATTTCCACAGTTTAAACTGGCTTTACCTATTTATGGTTTTCAAATAGGAATTACTTCCTTACTAGGACAATAGCATAGGCAGAGAATGTAGTCAAAAGCATTAAACTAGGTATCAGAAGTCTAATTGTGTGACCTTAGGCAATTTGCTAACTTTTCTGAGTCTCAGATTCCTTGTCTATAACATTGGGGCTCATGGTAAAACTTCATAACGTTTCTATAAGAAGCTATGGGAGGGACTTCCCTCCTGGCGCAGTGGTTAAGAATCCACCTGCCAATGCAGGGGATGTGGGTTTGACCCCTGGTTTGGGAAGATCCCACATGCCATGGAACGCCACAACTACTGACCCTGCACTCTACAGCCCATGAGCCACAACTACTGAGCCCGCGTGCCTAGAGCCTGTGCTCCGCAACAAGAGAAACCACCACAATGAGAAGCCCGCGCACCGCAAGGAAGAGTAGCCCCTGCTCACAGTAACTAGAGAAAGCCCACGCTTAGCAACAGACCCAACACAGCCATAAATAAATAAATACATACATAGAAGCAATGGGATAATATATTAAAATGTTGCCCATTTATGTTGTTTAAATAATTAAACAGCAGAACTTCAGGCTCTTACAGCCAATAGGAATGGTTGATGGTACAAGACTCTCTGCAAATCAATGCCTTTGTCACAGAGGAGACATTTTTTGATAGTACCTCTACCATGGAAACTGTTCCCTTCTTACTAAAAGGTAGCATGGAGGGTAACAGAACCCCCAAAGTGTGCTTGTGAGGTCAAACGTGCCTTCTGGAAGGAGACATTGAGATCTGAGAGGGAGAAAATATGCCCTTGATGTAACATATAATCACAGCAGATGTTACAGATCATACACAGCAAACCTCCTGAAGGTTCAGCATTTTGATTGATACAAGCAGTACAAATTAGGAACCGGAACATAAATACCATTATGAAGATTGCACTCAAGAGTGGATCCTAAGCAATTGCACATGGAAAGAGTAAGAATTCTCTGCAAGTACAAAAGCTCATTCCAACTTAATTCTACATGGGATTTGAAACGGTATGGAATACGTAAGAGGATGAATCAATGACATCAAACTAGAATGATTAAACAAAAAATCTAAGTATAACTTGATATTTCCCTTAGTTCTCACTGATTCTCTAGAACAATGCTGTCCAATAGCAATATAATTCCAGCTACATATGTCATTTAAATTTTCTAGAAGTCACATTAAAATCAAAACAGATGAAATTAATTTTAATAAATTTTATTTAATCCAATATATCCAAAATATTATCATCTCAACTTGTAATAAACATAATAATTATTAATGAGGCATGTTACATTCTTTATTTCATATGATATCTTTGAAATCTGGTGTGTATTTTACACTACAGTACATCTCAATTTAGGTACATTTAAAGGCAGCACAGCTCTAGAAAGTAGGGATTAAATATTAACACCAGATCCAAACCATATATTATACATATTTGCACATTATTTTGTATACATTTTAAAGAAAAGCAAAGCTTAAAATTGTGTTTTAGGATTTAAAATATTTTTGGCCAACCTCTCTTGGAACTTCTGTGGAAAGAGAAAGAATGATGGTGATTATCTCAAAACCTCCCAATTTTTTTGTTTGCAATCAGACTTTTGTTATTTTGTTATCATTTATTTTTCATAATTACCTTAAACACATTTACTATTCTTGGCAAACATAAACATACCAAGAATGACATCTGAATGTGTAATAAAACAATTTGCACAAGAGCCCTTATCCCCTTAGGTTGGACTGTAGGAAAACAGTTGCAGAACATGTTACTTGTTTAGGCAAATGTTTCTCACTAGAGCTCTATTGTCATTTTGGGTGGAACATTCCTACCAGTTGCAGGATATACAAAAACCCTAGCCCTGGCTATGAAATTTTAGTACCATCCTTAGTCATGGTAACAAAATAAAAATTCCCCTCATGTAGCCACAACCCCCGGGTAGAAAGGACACCAACCTCCCAGTTGAGAAGCACTGCTTAAGACTTTTGTTAAAATCTGATCAGTTAACAAAGCACCTGCGGTTGTGAATATTCTGTAAAAGAAACAAATTATAATATCAACCTAAGAAAAAAATCCCTATATATCAAAGTTACTTGGATCTACAAGGGAGATTTTATATATATATATATATACATATATATATAATTAAAGCTAATACTACCTTACTAGATGTCTTACATGTCTGAATTTAATTTTCTCTTCTCTGAGAGGGGTCTTATATTGTTCTACTTCCACATTCCCACATTTGTTCCCTCTTCCACACTATCTTATCTTAAATTTACACCTGAATTAATTGTATTTTTTTCTTTGTATTAATAGTCAAATCATGGATATATTTTGAATTATTTGGGATGACTGTAGAGGATTTTTTTCCCTTCATTCTTAACGAAAGAACATGTTTCTCAATTAAAACTTAGGAGAATATAGGTTGAGATGCAGTATGTAGAGTTATTTGGATAACAATTGTCATTAAGCGGGAATTCCCTGGTGGTCTAATGGTTAGGACTTGGCTATTTCCTTGCCGTGGCCTGGGATTGATCCCTGGTGGGGGAACTAAGATCCCACAAGCCGTGAGGTGGGGCGGTAAAAAAAATATTGTAATTAAGTAAATATACCTCATCTTCATGATGGCTGATCTCATTTACCCCTTATAACCAGGTTTCTCCACAATAGAATGGAGTTACTCCTCGGCATTAACAGCTACCAGTTGTATGTTAAATCACCCAGGAGAAGCAATATAGTCAGTGACTACCATAATGACTGAGATGTATGATGATACCAGTAATTATTTTTAGTATAGATATCTTTTGGATACAACAATCATCACTAATATGATCATGTATCTTTAAAATTTTATGTATGTATGTATGTATACTAATCGAATCTGTTGTGAGCATAAACATTACTTGGTACTCTAGAGCAACTGTTGGCAAACTATGGCCAATAGGCCAAATCCAGCCTGCCACCCGTTTTTGTAAATAAAGTTCTATTAGAACACAGACATTCTCATTCACTTACATTTATCTATGACTGCTTCTGTGCGGCAACAGGAGTTAAATAGTAGTGGTGATAGAGAGACTGTATCACCCGGAGTCTAAAATATTTACTGTCTCTTTAGAGGGTTTGTTGACCCCTACTGCAGATTGTAAGCTAAAGGTCAGCAAAAAAACTACACAAATGATTTTTCTTTTATGGCTAGAGTGAATTTTATGGAATGAGATCAAGGAGCTGTTAGTTGTCTTGGGCCAAGGTCTCTTCCTTATAGAGGAGCATTTAGGACTGGAAACCTTGACACTGTCTCATGTCAGAAGTGAGAAAACCTGGTGAAGTTCATTTTAATGAGATTTAAGAAGTATCTTTTCTAGAGAATTTTCAGGTGAATCTAATCTTTCTAATTGGTGTCTGAAACTATTAGATTGCAGGGAATCTAATAAAGCTTCACGGGAATAACTGAAAGGTTTGTGGGAATAATATTGTCTAAATAAGAGTTTGCAGTTTTAAAAAAAATGTAATTCATCATGTTAAGTTGCTCTTTGGCACAATGCAATTGTAAGAACATCTTTTTGTTCCTTAGAACATGTTTTCGCTTAGATTGGAATCTAGAAGTCTTTGGTATGCTTTGCTTTGTTTTATGTTTGCATTTTTGTCATGCCATTTCTTTTTTTTTAATCTTGTTTATGCTATCGGTAGTATAGTCATTTTCTTTTTACTCTCTTCTCTCCAACACATTTTCTACCAGAATTGTACCATGGAAAATGAAAGAGGTAGGTAGAGCACAGAAAGATATCAATGTTAGTTCTTAACTTTCTGTCTTTTGTCTACTGTTGTCTACAGTTGTCTGATAATGTTAAGGTAAATCGAAAAAATCTTCCCCATTTTTGTGGGAGCATGAACTTCTAGCCAGATAAAATCCATTCTAGTTTGGCTTTGGTGAAATTATACTTCATAGCAAGGGAAGAAATGTAGCCAGACCAAACCTTTATACTAGAAAAGTATGGCTATATTATTTTCTGTGTGTCCTCTTGGACCACAACTGTCATTTATCAGCCTTGCCTGTGGAGTTAGAGCAGGGGCTTGAGTGAGACCAAGGATTTATGACACGAAAAGCAGCAGGAGAATTTTTCTCACAAGCCCATAGCTACTGCACAGTATTTATGAAGACAACATATAATTAAGTATTTCAGCATTTTAAGGAATCCCTGTACAAACTCTCACTAGACCCTTTAATCACCTGTACAATATTGTGATTCTGCTCAAATGCTTCACTTTCACGGCAGGGGAAACTCAAAAGATTCCTGTGGGAGCCCATGCCATTATTTGTGCAGCCTTAGTTATGAACAAAACTCTTGTAATGACTTTAAAGCTGCTTCTCTTTAACTTTCACTACTTAGTCCTAGTTCCGTTCTCTGATGCTACGAAAAAAGTCTGACTCTTCCTTCACAGATGAACCCCCCAAATTTGGAAATATTGTGTTCCAACGAGTCTCTGCTTTTCCAGGATCATCTTCCCTAGAACCCCTCAATTTCCCCTCATTTCACATTTAACCATCTTACTTTCAACCCTTATTTCATAAGTTCGTCAACGTTCCTCATGAAAAGTGACTCCAGACCAGTGCACAGAACCACTGCCGCTGAGAAGGAAAAGATATTTTCGTCCAAATTTTGGGGAAGCAGTCAGGGTCATTTAAATTCAAAGCTAAACCTTTAATGAAAAAGAAAAAAGATTTCAAGGAAGCAATTAACAGGCTATGCAGAGATTTATCTTGTTAGGGCCACGAGCCGCGCCTCCGAGGCTCGCTGCTCGCGCCAGCAAGCCAAGCAGTAACTGAAAGGTCGTCGTACAGGGAACTACTCGGGCAAAGTGACATTCTGCTATTTGGACTGTTACCCTCATCCAGCCGACCTCACGTTACATTAATCTTCATTTGCAATTAAAGTCTCCCACTTCTTTCCGCTCAGACAGATTAAGATGTACACCTGGGTCCAATCCAATGGGAAGGAGGCGGTACACAGCCACTTCCGGGTCACTTCCGGGTCGAGGCGCCTCCAGCGCCCAATCGGGAGTTAGGGGCGGGGCTGCGCCTGCGCGCCGCCGGAACGCCGGGGTCAGGTGTTGCACTTTCGCTCTCAAGTCGCTAACTCCGTGAGAGTTTGCCCATGCTCGTCCGGAGTCTGGAGGCTGAGTTTGGTGTCGCAGAAGAACTCTGGCTTTAGTCAGGTAAGTCCCGCGGTTGTCTTCCACCTCATTGCCTGCGTTCACAGTGGAACGGGAATGGCTGTAGTAGGATTCACCTGTGTTCTCCTCATATTTTCTCCTGATCCTCTGAAACCTTGAGTTCTGAGGGCGAACCTGGAGGGGTGGGGCAGCTTTGGTTACCGTGACAACTGCAAGACACCAGTTTAGGCTTTGAGAATTTGGGAAGGGAGAGCTTCTTCTGGAATGACTCCTTAAAATACGTGTGAGTCGGGTTCAAACTCAAGTGTTATTTCAAATTCTGTGCTCGTAACCACAGAATTTGATTGTTTTTTTTTTGTTTGTTTGTTTTTTTGCGGTACGCAGGCCTCTCACTGTTGTGGCCTCTCCCGTTGCGGAGCACAGGCTCCGGACGCGCAGGCTCAGCGGCCATGACTCACGGGCCTAGCCGCTCCGCGGCCTGTGGGATCTTTCCGGACCGGGGCACGAACCCATGTCCCCTGCATCGGCAGGCGGACTCTCAACCACTCCGCCACTAGGGAAGCCCCAGAATTTGATTTTGAAAGGTTTATTCGGGTTGTAATGTGGAGAAGCCAAATTTGAGGCAGGGTAAATAGTTAGAAAGCTAATGTAGCAATCCAGACACGGTTTGAAGGTGTCCCGAGCCAGGGGAGTGGTGTAGAGTTGCGGAGCAGAGAGAAGATAGGAGAAGTACTAGCAGATGGTACCAGCAGGACCTAATAATCAATTGGATATGTGGAAGGAGGGAGAGGGGTCCTGAGCATCTGGACGGTTAACTCCAAACTCAGCTTGGCACAAGGCTGTTTTTGTAGATTCTTTTCCCGCCATCTGCCTTCCGCCCCCCTCCTCCACGCACACCCCAAACTCTGTACATGCCAAGTGTGTTTGATGTTCTAGTTACCAGAATATTGTCCTCACCTTTTTGTGACACTGAGCCAGGTTACATAGTTTCACTGAGCCCTTCAGTTTTTTTCAGCATGAAAATGGAAGAAAGTAATACCACTTACCTCCGGATTTCTGTAAGGATTAAAAGAAAGTAATACCACTTACCTCCGGATTTCTGTAAGGATTAAATTAGATACTTTGTAGCCCTGGTGTATAGAAAGGGCCCAATAAATGTTAACTACTACTGTTATTATTTGTCATATTGTTTTATTATACATTATTTTGATGTTTCTTCCCCTAGATGACTTTTTTTTAACTTAAAAGGTTAGTATCTTAAAAAAAAAAAGGTTAGTATCTTATCTATCTTTGTATCTTATTGAAATATAGTAGTAGTTGCAGTTGTCTTTTTTTTTAAATGGGTCATTGATTTTGGCTGCTGCTGACATAATTAAATTCATTTCTTACTTTAAAGGAACTACCAGGTACAATTAATTTTGTTGATCATTGATATTTATTAGATAAAAGATGGCTGTCTTTCTGTATAACTGAGAAGCCTGTGGATTAAGATGTACAAAAAGTAACTGATATTCTCAGTCTGGAATAGGTATGAGTGATTTCAGTGAAGAATTGATAAGGCCCACAACAGAGGATGAACAGGGGAAACCGCGTGCGCCCTCTGGTACAGGGATGTGTTTTCCTTGGCTCCAAAAGCATATAGAAACCATAGGTAAGTAAAATAACATATAACCATTTCAGCTCTAATGCAAGGAGATGATAAGATTCAATATGGATACAAAAATGGATAACCAAGCTGGTTCAACTTTCAAAATAAGAATGTATGAGGATTGTTTTTTTAGGCTGTTAATAAAAAAGAAATAATAAAAATAGATTTTTTTTCTTTTAGAATTCTTTTCCTTTGAATTAATAACAGTCTGTATTACGATAGATACACTTTTTTCCCCCCAGTAATACTTACTGAGCATTTATTATATCCCTGGCATTGGTTAAATATTGGGGATACATAGTTGAAGAAGATATGATCTCTACCACTGAGGAGTACGTACCAGAAGTTTCTGTTGAATTGCATTGAAATAAGCCCTAATAGAATTGATCTATAATAGATTTCAAGAAAGGAATATTTTCTTCTATTTTCATCTAATGTAGAAATAAACAAGTTTTTCTATGGAATAAATTCCTTATCAGAATATATAAAAGAAGCAGTTGTTTGTATGTTGGCATGTTGGGTCGTGTAGTCCTGGGAATACATTTGAACCAGCACTTTTCTAATTGCCCACAAATATATCTTTCTTAGCCTGGCTTTCTTTCCCCTTGACTGAGATTCCCTGGCTCCTAGAGTTTAGCTCTTATTTCTTTATTTTTTAATCTAAATACCGTCTCATTTAATTATCTCAGTAAATTAATCCTCAGTAAATCTATGTGCTAGGCATTTTAGAGATGAGGGAACTGAACTTCAGAAGAAGTTAAAATTCTTAATGCCAGTATCAGGAGTCAAATCCAGGCCTATCTGATCTCAAAGCCTACATTGAGATACATATATTGAAAATAGGGATAATATATGTAAAGTGCCTAGCATAGAGCCTCATGCATAGTGAGTGTTGAAAAATAATAGTTTACTTCCTCTTTCCTTATTTTATTTTTGCTGAGTTAATGTACATGGTTTGAGCCAGGTTTGAATGAATAGTACTTCAGAGGGGATGCTACCACACCCCTTGTAGGGAACTAGTAATCTAAAGTTTCTGCTAGTTTTAAGGCATACCTGGGCATGTGTCTGTCACCAGTGTTCAATAGAGAGCTTGAGTCAGTCCACAAACAAGTAGGTTTAAGACCAGAATTTACATGCTTAGACATGTTTTATATATTACAGATAGCCTGTTAAACCCCAAATACCTCCTGTCTGCAATGAGAATATAGTTGCAGGTAATATTGACATTGTAGTGGTAATTAACCATAACAGGAAAACACAATTGCCTAACAATTATTTATATTTTATTCTCTTAAATTTCTTTTGGCGTTTTGAAGGGTGTGTCCCCTAGAATAAAAACTTTGAGGGTGGGCACCAATCTGTATGGTGAGCGTTTTGAAGGGTGTGTCCCCTAGAATAAAAACTTTGAAGGTGGGCACCAAAGCTGTATGGTGAGCACTTAGAATAGTGCTTGGCTATGGTAGTGCTCAAAAAATATTCGTTGACAGGCTGACAAGTTTCCAGGTTATTTCAAGGAAATTAGAAATTAGGTTGATGGCACTGGTTCTTTATTGTACCTCATTCCATCAAATTTATTTTCCTTGACAGTTATTCTTAAAGTTTATCAGCAACAAATAAGATTATCTTTTGCTCACAAAGGGTGAAATGAGAGCTACTCCTGAGGTAATTAGGCTCAGTTGGAAGACAGGAGGGGAATTTTCCAAGGATTTATGTATCCTAGTCTAAAGTTGATTTCCAGTTTGAGCTGTGAAAACTTGAGAGGTAGAAGGGAGTCTGGCCTGAGATGAGTTTTCCTTTAGGTGAATAACCGAGGTTTTAGGGAAGAGGTATTTTGTCACTTTCTTGGCCTAGCTGCCTGGTGTTGTTGCTGATACTGGGAGTTTGGGTGTAGATCCTGTTAAATGCAGCTTCTAATTCAGAGAGGTGGGTGGGACATAGTATTCTGCATTTCTAATAAGCTCCCTGGGGATACTAAGACTACATCAGGATCCCCAGGTGATTTGTATGTACATTTAAAAAGTTTGAAAAACACTGGTCAAGAGAAATAGTCTTTGGGACTTCCCTGGTGGTCCAGCCGTTAAGACTCTGTGCTCCCAATGCAGGGGCCCCTGGTTTGATCCCTGGTCAGGGAATTAGATCCTGCATGCGGCAACTAAAAGATCTGGCACACAGCAACTGAAGATCCCACGTGCTGCAATGAAGATGCCGCATGCCACTACTAAGACCCGGTACAGCCAAATAAATAAATAAATAAATATTTAAGGGGAAAAAAAAAGAGACATATAGTATTCTACTTTTTTTCCCCCTGAAGAATTAGGTACTATCTTGCACAGTTTTAAGGTGCCATCTAAAACTTGTATCATAAGTTTGAGAGTTGCAAAAGGCATAATTTTTGGCCTATATTGGCACTTTTAAATGAAATTATCATGTGACTTAAAAAAATAATTCGGTGGAATCTAAATAATATAGGGATGTGATACCTTTATCATCCATTTAGTATTTATGAAAAAGCTTTTAATAGATGGAAATTTTATATTGTTCCTTTTTCTTTTATACTTTTATTCTTGCCATAAAGTATGTATCTACATTTAATTAATTTTTGCTAATATCCTGTAAAGTTTTAAGTATTAAAATCTCTTCTGGATTGAGAAATCATTGTAATTGATTTTTGTACCCACCGAATCAAAATAACATAAGTAGTGTTACAAGTTTTGTTAAATTTTAAGTATTAAAGGTAAATTTTTATTGCTTATTTATCTCAATAAAATGGGTAAGGTTATCACTTTTTTCCAGTTCTTATATCTGTGGATGAATATTACGTATTCCTAGAATGAGAAAAGATTTAGCTTCAATTCTACCATATTTTGTTTTAATTGGTGGAAATTCTGAGAAAGTTTAGTCACATAAGTAACTAGCTGGCAATGAATGGAGTTTAATTATAGCAGTGTATCAGGTCTTTGGATTCCTTCTGAATTATATATGAAAAAATTACATAGTGATCTAAAATAAAAAATTATTAGGTTCTCCTACAGTTTTGATAAGCAAAGAATTAAAAATCACCTGACTTGCAAATGGATGTGTTAGAGTCGTTCACTTTCTCAACACTCAACACCTGTATTTTCACCTTAAGGTAAAATATAATGATTTTGATCATGAAGCCTTGTGTATAGGCACAGTTTCCTAGGAGATCAACTTTAGGAAAGAGTATGTGAGAAAGTTGAAGATCTGCAAGTTGATTGCTGTAAAACTATCTTTGCATGGTACTTATTAGTCTCTGTGTACTCCCAGGGGTGAGGGTACCCCAAATGGAAGACTGCTGGCCTGTACGCGTCTTTAGTAGCGTGGGAAGAGAAGAGGTGGCAATATGCCACCTGTTACTCATAACCGGGATTGTAACTAAGCACAAATATTCTTTACAAGAGGATTGTCAGTACTTTAGAGATATAAATGCCAATGTCTACAGTTATTATAATCTCATTTGCATTTACAGCATTGAGTTACTGGGAACTCAGTCCTTAAAAAATAAAAGTGCACCTCTTGGTGTTTTCAGAACATAGGTAGGTAAAAAAGACCATACTTTCCTAGGATGACCCTGATGATTTTTACCCATTCTAAATACTTGGGACTGTGCTTTTGGGGCCCTCTTTAAGAGATTCTTCCCAGATTGTTTAGTGCAAGGATGAAAGGACAGTTGAATCAGATTTGAAGGATCTGGTGATCTTGGTAGCTCAAGAATGTCAAATTAGACATCTTCTAATTAGACATTTTTTTCATTTGCTAAAACTAGTTAAAATGGGTGGAAGAGTTTGTTTCAAATGGAACCAGATTTGGAATTGGGGATGGGTTGGGTTAAGTAATACCTACTGCTCTACTTGTTAAAACTATGCTTATCAGAAATGTTTCTTGAATTGTTGATTTGGGATCACTGTGGGTCAAGACTCTCCTCTTTAACCCTGATAGCGACTGGAGGAAAACAGGAGAAGGATTTTGCTCAGACAACAAGTGCTTGTTTAAGTCTTATCCAAGAAGCTCTGCTGAAGCACCAGTGGCAGCGAGCTGCAGAATACATGCACAGTTACTTTCAGATCTTGGAAGATTCAGATAGCAACAAGAGACAGATTGCACCGGAGGTAAGTAAGGTCTGAGTCTGCTGGAAGATAGGACAGAATCCTGGGAGTTTTCTGCCTTTTGAACTTCACCCAGAATAGCTTTTACTATTGATTGATTTTACTAAAAGCTACTAAAAGTGGTTTTGGGTAGAGAGTTTGTATGAGGACGTTTTTTTGCACACTTCTTTTTCCTATTATCATTTTAAACGAGACAAAAATAGTTTTAAATCTGAATTTTCAGATTCCCCAATACTCATTCATTTAAATAATTCTTTCCCTGTGTCCTTATTTTCCCCTTTCTGTAGGACGTTCCCCATCTTCAAGCAAACATGTTGTTATTTCTCCCATTTAGCATCATCTCTTGACCCCTACTTCTTCCACAGGCTGTGCCCCATTTCTCCATTCTGCCTTTCAGCAAAACTCCTTGAGAGAGTTGTGTGTACCCGTCCATTCCAAACCCTTTCCAGTTAGACTACCCACCAGCCATCACCATTTTTACCAAGTTGCTTTGTCAAGGTCAACAGTGATCTCCATGTTGCTGAATCCAGTGGCAGATTCTCAGTGCTCATCTAACTTGATCTGTCAGCAATATTAAACATAGTAGATCATTCCCTCCTGTGTGACATAGCTTCTTTGTCTGGCTTCCAGGATGCAGTACTCTCAGTTTTTTCTCCTACCTCACTGGCCATTCCTCAGTCTCCTTTTCTGATTGCTCCTCTTCTCCTTTGCTTTCTGACATGGGACTACCCACGAACTCTAACCCTTAGTTGTTATCGTTATCTGAACTCACTCTTGATGATCTCATTCAGTTTCATAGCCTTACATTCAGTCTGCATGCTGGCGATCCCCAATTGTGTATCTGGGGTCCTGACATCTCTCTTCAAGTCCATATTTCTGTATCCAACTGTCTTCTCAACGTCACCTCTTGATGTCTAATATCAGCTAGTATGGTATGTCATATCATAGTAACATATCTAAACTAGCTCTTCTGATATTCCCTGTCCAGCCTAATTTTCCTCATCTCAGATGACATTTCTTTTATGTATCTAATTGCGAGGGCCAAACTCTGGGGTGTTTTTTCTTTTATACCCCACATCCAAACCATCAGAAAAGCCTTTTAGCTCTACTTTGAAAGCACGCTCCCTACATTCTGAGTACTTCTCACCTCCTCCATTGCTGTGCCTGGCCTCAAGTCCCTCTCACCTCACTTAGATGACTTCTTGCCCTCCCCCACCCCCGCAGTCTATTTTAAGCATAACCAGACTGATCCTTTTTTTTTAAAAAAAAAAACTGGTTTTATTGAGATATATTAACACACCATACAACTTGCCCATTTAAATTGAACAGTTCAGTTCAATTGCACAGAGATGTGCAACCATTACGGCAATCTAAATTTAGAACAGTTTTTGTCTTGCCCAGAAGATACCCTGTACCCACTTGTAGTTGCTCCTTTCCAACCCCCAGCCCCTGGCAACCACTTAATCTACTTTCTATTCTGGACATTTCATATAAATGAAATCATATAGCATATGGCTTTTTGTGAATGAATTCTTTCACTGAACATAATGTTTTCGAGCCTTTCCATATTGTAGCATATTAGTACATCATTTCTTTTTATTGCAAAATAATATTCCAGTGTATGGCTTTATCTCATTTTATGTATCAGTTCATCAGTTTTTAGACATTTGGGTAGTTTCCACTTTTGGTTACTATGAATAATGCTGCTTTGAACATTTATGTACAAGATTTTTTTTTTTATGTACAAGTTTTTGTATGGATGTTTGTTGTAATTTCTCTTGGGTGTATACCAAGGAGTGGCATTGCTGGGGCATAAAATACATGTAACCTCTTAAGGAACCACTAGACTGTTTTCCAGAGTGACTGCACCATTTTACGTTCCCACCAGCCATATACGAGGGTCCCAACATCCCTACATCCTCGCCAACCGTATTATTGTCTGTCTTCTTGATTTTAGCCATCCTAGTGGTTATGAAGTGGTATCTCATTGTATCTTTGGTTGGCATTTTCCTAATGATTAATGATGCAGCATAGTCCTTTTTTTTTTTTTTTTGCGGTATGCGGGCTTCTCACTGTTGTGGCCTCTCCTGTTGCGAGCACAGGCTCTGGATGCACAGGCTCAGCGGCCATGGCTCACGGGCCCAGCCGCTCCGCGGCATGTGGGATCTTCCCAGACCAGAGCATGAACCCGTGTCCCCTGCATCGGCAGGCGGACTCTCAACCACTGCGCCACCAGGGAAGCCCAGCATAGTCCTTTTAAAACATAAGTCAAATCATGTCACTCCTCTGCTGAAAACACTACAGTGTCTTCCCATTTCACTCAGAGTAAGAGCCAGAGTCCTTCTGATTGCCTGCAAGTTCTCTGTGCTCTGCCCACTCCCTTTCCCGCTTTGACCTCATCTCCTATTACTGTCCAACTTGCTTTTCCTTCTCCAACCTCACTGGCCTCCTTGCTCTTCCTTAAACAACCATACTCCTTCCTGATTGCCTTCGCCTTTGCTATTTTTTTTACCTAGGAAGGTCTTTCTTCAGATATCACTATGGTCACCCTCCTTCAAGTCACACCTTCAGTGGGCCCTACCTTGACTATTTAAAATTGTAACTGGGGCTTCCCTGGTGGTGCAGTGGTTAAGAATCCACCTGCCAATGCTGGGGACACGGGTTCGAGTCCTGGTCCGGGAAGATCCCACATGCCGTGGAACAAGCCCATGTGCCACAACTACTGAGCCTGTGCTCCAGAGCCCGCGAGCCACCACTGAAACTCGCGTGCCTAGAGCCCGTGCTCCGCAACAAGAGAAGCCACCGCAATGAGAAGCCTGCGCACCACAATGAAGAGAGCCACCGCTCACCGCAACTAGAGAAAGCCTGTGCGCAGGAACGAAGACCCAACGCAGCCAAAAATAAATAAATAAATAAATAAATAAATAAATAAATAAATAAATAAATAAATAAAATTGCAACTGCACACCAACCCCCTTCACTTTCCAGCTGGCACTCCTGATCCCTTTATCCTGCTTCATTCTTTTCCCATAATACTTGCCAATTTAATTATATTACTTGGTTATTGTCAGTCTCTCTACAATAGAATGTAAATTCCACAAGGGCAAGGATCTAGAACAGTGCCTGGCATGTATTGTTAAATTTATTCTGTAAAAGACAGTTTATCCACAAATAACTTCACATGAATATCTCAAGTAGCTTTTACTATTACAGTAACCATTGCATCAGTTAGATATTTAATAGAGACAAAAAATATTAAAGAAAAAAATTTAACCATTGATTGAAAGTTTAGTAATGGACTAAAGTTATATAGATCTGTAAAACATTGGGCAAGTTACAGTCTCTTTTGGTCCAGAGTTTGTTTTACAAAATGAAAGAATTAAATCAGTGGTTTCCAGACACTTGTTTGGTCTCTGTTTAAATCACATAGGGCTTTTGTTTAAAATATAGATTCCTGTGCTGCACTCCAGTTCTACTGAACTGAAGTCTGAATCCCTAGAATATTTATTTTTAAGTGGTGTCCCAGGTAATTCTTACATACAACAAGGTTTAAGAACCACTGGGATAGGATAATCTCCACATTTTCTTTAAGCATCAAAATACTGCAATTTGGTGTTCTGTAAATGAAATCTTGGTCTTTCTGAGTTGGGAAGATGAGTATTACGATTACACAAAACAATCAGTATGTATGTTCAGAGAAAGAATTGATTTAAAATCCACTTAAATTTACTTTGAAGTAACTATTATTGAAGTACTTTAAATTGGGGTAAGAGAATAGACCATGCAAAAGAAGAGCTCCAAGTTCTGTCACCAAAGTTTTAGTGGTCTGGGGTGAAAATATTTTTATTAAAATTTGTCCATAGCTGATGAAAATTCTTAAGTTGGTGCTCTAAATATAGTCTAAATATAGTCAATAGCTGTAGATACTTGATAGGATCTCAAGAAACATCTAGTCCATAGCTCTCATTTGGTAGATAGTAAAGATGAGGCTGAGAGCAGTGAAGAAGCCAATATTAATAGAACCCAAGTTTTCTGACATTAATATTCTTCCTGCTATACTAGTTAAAAATGTTATTTTCAATATGTATCTTAACTGCTTACCTTCTTTAGACTACTAACTACTATTATAGTTACCTGGTATTTTCACATAATCAGCAGAAAAGATTTTTATCCCATAAGATATAATATTAGTTTCACTGGGTAAAGTACAGTAAAATGTTGACGGTAGTGGTGTCTAGAAAAAGGAACTATAGGTGGTTTTTTAACGCTGTAATCAGAAAAAAATAGCTTTCTTAGATATTGGTTAAGGCAAGGATTTTACAGTTTTGTGAGTAATTTCTGTTTTGACAGATTATTTGGAGGCTTGGAAGTGAAATTCTTTATTATCATCCCAAAAGCAGTGTGGAGACTTTCAATACCTTTGCTGACCGGATGAAAAATATTGGTGTCATGAATTACTTGAAGGTGAGTATATAGGTTTTGTGAATTTACATCTAGGGCATTGATTTCTAAAAATTGCTTGTCTCAGTGATGAGATAGGTAATGGAAAAAGCATGAGAAACGGGGTAAGACACCTGGGTCAATAAGAGAAGCTGAAAGAAAGCAGCATCGTGAGAACCATTTACTTTTCCATTTCCTGTTGCCTACCACGTTGTCTGAGTGAAAGTATCTTCTCTTTGTGTATCTCTGGCTGCCAGAGTCAGTCCTTCAGAGGTGGCAGTTGTGCTTCATTATGATGTTGGGCCAAATTCTAATATGTTTACTTAAGTCAGTTGAGATCTCTGAGAATTGATGCTTTTGGAAAAGGGAAACAGCTAAACAAATTGGGAATTTGAATACTTGAGAAAAAAACTGTTTCCAGCTTTGTTGAGATATAATTGACATATATCATGTAAGTTTAAGGTGTAAAATGTGATGATTTGATGCATGGATATATTGCTAAATGTTTACCATAATGAGGTTAGTTAATGCCTCCATCCCCTCACATAACTACCATTTTGTTGTTGTTATGGTGAGAATGTTAAAGCTCTATCCTCATAGCAGTTTTCAAGTTAACAATGCTATAGTCACCATGCTGTACATTAGATCCTCAAACTTACTCATCTTATGATTGAAAGTTTGTGTCCTTTGACCAACATTTCTCCATTTCTCCACCCCTCAGCCTGTGGCCAGCATTTTACTCTCTTTCTATGGGTCGGATGTTTGTAGATTCCACATAAAAGTGAGATCATACAAATTACAATTTTCTGTCTGACTTATTTCACTAAGCATAATGCCCTCAGAACCCATCCATGTAGTCACAAATGGCAATATTTCATTCTTTTGTGTGGCTGAATAATATTCCATCGTGTGTGTGTGTGTGTGTGTGTGTAACATTTTCCTTATCCATTCTTCCATCAGTGCTCACTTAGATTGCTTCCATGTCTGGGCTTTTGTGAATAGTGCTGCAGTGAACATGGGAGTGCAGATATCTTGTCGAGATAGTGATTTCACCTTTGGATATATATGCAGAAGTGGATTGCTGACTCATATGGTAGATCTATTTTTAATTTGTTTGAGGAACCTCCATACCATTCTGCATAGTGGCTGGACCACTTTACATCCTGAAGAGAATGTACACCAGCAGTATACAAAGGTTCCTGTTTATCCACATCCTCACCAACACTTGTTATCTCTTGTCTTTTTGATGCTAGCCATTCTGACAGGTGTGAGGTGATGTCTCATTGTAGTTTTGATCTGTATTTCCCTGACAGTGATGTTGAGCACCTTTTCATGTGCTTGTTGGCCATTTGTGTATCTTCTTTGGAAAAATGTCTATTCAAGTCCTCTGCCCATTTTTAATTGTAATGTGTTTTTTGTTGTGTTTGCTATTGAGTTGTATGAATTCTTTATATATTTTGGGTATTAACCCCTTATCAGATACTTGATTTGCAAATATTCTCTCCTATTCAGTAGGCTGCATTTTCATTTTGTTGATGGTTTCCTTTGCTGTGCAGAAGCTTTTTAGTTTGATGTAGTCCCACTTGTTTATTCTTGCTTTTATTGCTTGTGCTTTTGGTGTCACACCCTAAAAAATCATTGCCAAGACCAATATCAAGGAATTTTTTTCTCTATTTTCTTCTAAGAGTTTTATAGTTTCAGATCTTACCTTTAAGTCCTTAATCCATTTTGAGTTAATTTTTGTGAGTGGTGTAAGTTAGGGATCCAGTTTCATTCTTTTGCATGTAAATATCTAGTTTTCCCAACAACATTCATTGAAGAGACTGTCCTTTGCCCTTTGAGTATTCTTGGCTTCCTTGTCAAATATTAGTTGACGATATATGGATGGGTTTATTTCTGGACTCCCAGTTCTGTTCCACTTGTCTGATGTGTCTGTTTTTATGCCAGTACCATCCTGTTTTGGTTACTGTAGCTTGGTAATATAGATTGAAATCAGGAAATGTGATACCTGTAGCTTTGTTCTTTCTCAAGGTTGTTTTGGCTATTCAGGGTCTTTTGTGGTTCCATACAAATTGTAGGATTATTTTTTTCTATTTTTGTAAAAAATGCCATTGGTATTTTGATAGGGATTGCATTGAATCTACAGATTGCTTTAGGTAGTAAGGACATTTTCACAATATTGACTCTTCTGATCCATGTGTGAAAATGTTTCAATGTTTCTAATGTTTAGGTGGAACTTTCTCCATTAATAAAAGCTTTATCCCAAAGAATTGACACACTCCAAAATGTTATGACATGTCCCTCTCTCTGGTATATATGAGACTAAAAGCACTTTCTCAATAAAATTTTTAAATGCTTTGCTTTTTAATTTTTTTTCAGTGCCTCCAAACAAAGTTTTATTGGAACATTGCCACACCCATTCATCTCCATATTGTCAGCAGCTGCTTTTAGTAGGACAATGGCAGAGTTGTGATAGAGACCATATGGCCTGCAAAGCCTACAATATTTACCCTCTGGTTTTTTGTTTTTACTTTTCCTATTTTCCAAATATTTTTAAATTGCTGTAAAATGTGTATAACATAAAATGTGGTATTCTAACCATTTTTAAGTGTGTAATTCAGTGGCATTAATTACATTCACATTGTTGTGTAACCCTCACTAGTATTTCCAAAATTTTGCATCACCCCAAATAGAAACTCTGTACCCATTAAGCAATAACTCCTCATTCCCTCCTCCTCCCAGGCCCTGGTAACCTCCGATCTGTTTTCTGTGTCTATGCATTTGCCTATTCTAGGTATTTCGTATAAGTGGAATTGTGTAATATATGTCCTTTTATGTTCTGCTGTTTCGCTTAACATAATGTTTTCAAGATTTATCCATGTGTTGGCATGTATCAGACTTTATCCCTTTCTGTGGCTTAATACAATATAATGTTCTATTGTATATATCTGTGAAATTTTGTTTATCCTTTCATCTCTTGTTTGGTTGTTTCCACCTTTTGGCTATTGTGAATAACACTGCAGTGAACATTGGCGTGCAAGTATCTGTTTGAGTTCCTGCTTTCAATACCTTTGGATATATACCTAGGACTAGAACTGCTGGATCATATTTTTTGTCATATATACAAATACATATATTATATATATATATATAATATATATATATAAAGTATGTATGAACATATAATTCTGTGTTTAATTTTTTTAGGACCCACCAAAATGTTTCCCATAGTGGCTGTAGCATTTTATATTCCCACTGCTCTCTAATTTTGAAAAATGATTTTACCTAGTTTAGGATTCTTTTCAGATTTTATTAATTTAGGAAAAATTTTTTGCTTCTCTTATGTGCCATGTTCTCCCTTATGATCTTATTTTCTGGTAGACCACATACATTACAAGTAGAAACTAAATGGAGGCAGCATATGGTTCTACTTTAGGAAGAATTTTGTAAGTGAACAATTGGAAAAAGGGAATAGTCTGCCTTGGTGTTGTGTACTCCCATTTTCTTCTTTCAGGGAGAAACTGGATAGCCATTTGATTGGGGAGGGAAGGTAGAGTTTTAAGTAAATTATTGGCTAGATCCTTTTAAGCTCATGGAATCTACTCAGTTGAAGTAAAGAAACCTGAGAGGAACCTTATTTCATACTCTGGAGTCTGAGGGTGGTAGTTAGGATAGGCAATAAAACATGTTTTGCTGTTAGCAATTTTAAAAACACTTGCTGCTGTTTTCCAGACAATGTGCTAGCCGTGGTTCTTGCAGTAGGGGGAGACAGGCATGTAAATGGAATAAATGGTTATGGGTGCCATAGTAGAAGTGTACTGTACAGGGAGAAGACAAAGTGGAAAATGATCGGCTCTCTGGAATTTTGGAAAGGGCTGGGATTGAATGAATAGGGGAGTCGGAAAAGAAAGGAAGTGAGGCTTGAGATGAGTCTGATAAAGCTAGTGGGTATTCACAGTGCATACTGCGGGAAAGAGTAGTCTAGCATGGCAGGAGATAATAAAGAGTTTAATAGCTCTGTGTCTAATGCTTTAGTTACTCTAAAAATCATGTGGGTAGAAGCCAGGGGAAGCTGAACTCTGTGTGCCATTTCTAAGGAGCTTAGATTTTTATTCTATAGGCAATGGGAACTGTTGAAGGATTTTACACAAATGACTAATGAGATTTCCTTGGCGGTCACGTGGAAGATGGATTGTAGCGGGGGCAGGATTAGAGACACCAGTTGAGAAATTATTACAGTAGTTTAAGATGAAGGTTTGAACTCTGACTCTGTTCAGATGATTAACTGTACTTCCCATTATTCTCCTCCTTAATGTCCTCCCTATTTGTATTGCTCGTTCTTTGTGTAATTATTCTTTTTTTTTAATTGAAGTATAGTTGCTGTATAATACTGTGTAATTTACAGGTGTACAGTATAGTGATTTACAATTTTTAAAGCTTATACTCCATTTACAGTTATTGTAAAATATTGGCTATATTCCCTGTGTTGTACAATGTATCCTTGCAGCTTATTTTACACATATTAGTTTGTACCTCTTATTAAGATTACCACACCTATACTGCCCCTCCCTTCTGTGTGGAATTATTCTTATTGCTTCTCCTGTATCAGGCATACACTTTCCATTTGAACCAGTGCCATTCTTCAACACCCCTTAGTAAGATGTTTTCTCTGAGTTTATAGAACATGTATAAAATAATTTATTGTCTGCTATGGGCTAAATTAGGTATTAGGTGGTATACAAATATATCATCTCACTTAATCCCCTTAATGCCCTTCAAAAGGGTTAATAATAATTGTTCCATATAAAAGAGGAGACTCACAAAGGGTGAGAGTAACTTACTCAGGTTTATGTAGCTTTAAAGTAGCATTTGAGCCCGGACTCTGTCTTCAACGTCCCTGTTCTTTTCACACTGCCTTCTGTTTGTAAGTTTATGTAATTTAGTTCTCATTTACATAATGATAATTTTTCATTTGTCTTTCTGCTAGATTGAAATTTTTGATGAGGACAATATTGCTCCAACATTTGTGTCCTACCAAGGTCTTAGCCTGAATGTATCATATATTTACTGAGCTTTTTGACTAAGGGTTATCTAATGACCTATATGACGGTGGGCTTTTTCTTATTGTTGCAGATCTCCTTACAACATGCATTATACCTTCTGCATCATGGTATGCTTGAGGATGCGAACAGAAATCTCAGCCAGGCAGAGACATGGCGATACGGTGAAAAGTCGTCTTCTCAGGAAGTGTTAATCAACCTTATTCAGGCCTATAAAGGGCTTTTGCAGTATTATATTTGGTCTAAAAAGAAGATGGAATTGTCTCAGCTTGGTGAGTGAATATGAGTAATAAGTAGTAAGACTGACTCAGAGGGACAGAAGGGGTCTGGAGGAGTAATCTAATTCCCCTACTTCCAAGCTTGGCTTTATCCAGATAGTACAGAGAACAGACATTTCTGTGGATGTAAAATTCTTGATCATCCTTTATAAAATTTCTGATATTTAAAAAAACTTTTCAGACATCAATTAGGTGATTTATAGATTAAGTTCATGACCATTTTAGATTCACTGCTTTCTTAAACATGATTTCTACGATAGGTTACAAATTTTCTTCAGCAGGCATTATTGCATATAAGAAGCATTATTTCCTGTGTGTTTACAGTGGAGTTTAGTTTGTTTCATAATGTTGTTTCTTAGGAAAATACGTTTAAAGAGTAGGGCAAGATAATGTTGTTTCACTTCTGTATAAAGGTCAGAACAGACAGTTTTCTTGATCTACTGACCACCCCAAAAATTGACTATGTGTTCTTCTCAAACTGACTGTCCGTGGTGATGTCATCCTCTCCTGTCCCTAAATTTCTGTTCTTTGGAGCTGTGTGATCATTCTCTGTACTTTTTTTCCCTTGTATAGTTTTTCTCCATAACTCCTCTAGGAATGACCCCTTCCTTTCTATTTTCACATCCTCCACCCAAGTCTCAGTTCTGACATTTATCACGTCATTTGTGTTAAGCAGTGTTTCCTTACTGTCCTTATGTGACAGTATTTCCTTGGTCTCTGGGCATGTGGGCTCACTAATCTCAAAATTCCCTCCTGTTTCCCATCTTTTTTTTTTAATTTTTTTGCGGTACGCGGGCCTCTCACTGTTGTGGCCTCTCCCGTTGTGGAGCACAGGCTCCGGACGTGCAGGCTCAGCGGCCATGGCTCACGGGCCCAGCCGCTCCGCGGCATGTGGGACCTTCCCGGACCGGGGCATGAACCCATGTCCCCTGCATTGGCAGGTGGACTCTCAACCACTGCACCACCAGGGAAGCCCCTGTTTCCCATCTTTGATCTCCCCCAAGACACTTCTGAAATGCTGTCTTCATCATGATAATATTGTGAGGCCTTTGTGCATTCTCCTCCTCTAGAATGCCATCTGCCCTTCAAGACTCATTAGACCCCGCCTTCTTTTACCTTAAGTCTAACGTATCAGCCGCATGTTCAGCCTATATCATTTGGCTCTTCACCTCTTGCTTTTTAGTCATTCTAAGTTTTTTCATGTGTGTTTTTTGTTGTATCTCCCTGTCTAGACTCATCAGTCTTTTGAGGTCATATATCTGTCCTCTGTTTCTTTTGCTAACCTTGCCATAATGCCTGCCGTAAAGGCTTGCTGATACTGATTTAGGTAAGTTTTAAAGTCAGTATTTACTTTTCTTCTTACACTTTAAGTAGAACTCAAGCAAATATATGATGATTAAAGCAGTTGGAATGTGGCATTTACACCATCACTCCCATGGATAGATAATTCAGTACCTTCTGCAGCTGACACTCTTCTGTAGCAACAAGAGATAAAGATGGGATAATATGTGGCGCTCTTTAGATGGTCTTTAACCTCATGTGTCTGTTTAATGAGAAAAAAAAGTTAGGACTAGTTCTGTATAACCAACTCATAAGAAGTGAACATGTGAATGTATGCTCAGAGCTGGTTTGGGATTTTTCCTTGCTGCTGTGGCCTGTGCTCGTTGGCTTTGATGCACTTGGTGGCTGGGAATCCCCTTCCATGGTAAATCCATACCTAACTTGTACTTACTCAGGGACCTTAACCATTTTTTTGGATATCATTTCATACCTACTTTCCTGTTACCACTTCATTTCCAGGTTCATATTGATATTTATTCAATTGACCCACTGGGAAGAGAATACCAATCCCTGTTTGGGGATGGGGTCTACTTTTTTGGCCAAAAAGTGGCACTGGTACCAAAAAGTGTTTTGTGCTTCTATCAGCTGTTGCTTTCGAAAGACTGATTCTCTTTTTAAACCTTTAAGATTGTGAAATATATCCTGAAACAGTGTGTAAAACAAATGTCTGGTAGAATGGATAATTATAAAGCAAACATCCATGTAACTACACCCAGATTAAGGATCACAACATTGCTGACCCCCTAAAAGTTCCCCATGGGTGCCTAATCACACCTCCTCCCAGTGTCTCAAGAAGACTGTCCTGACTTTAAGGGTAATTACTCTCTTGTTTTCTTTAAATACTTTTACCACTCAAGTATGTATCTGTAATTTAGTTTTGCCTATATCTCAGTGTCATATTTCGATTCACACTGTATATATTCTTTTGGGGCCTTGCATATTTTGTTCAGCATTTAACATGTGTTCATGTAGTTGAATTAGCTCTAGTTTGTTCATTTTTATTGTTGTAAAACCATACATTGTATGATATTCATGCAGTTTATTTATTCCTTCTATATATTGATGGCCAGTTAGGTTGTTAATAGTTTGGGGCTATTATAATTAATGCTGCTTTGAAATTCTTGGGCATGTGTAGTGATACACATATGTGTGTATTTCTAGGAGTAGAATTGTTATCACAGAGTATGTGTGTCTTCAGCTTTACTGTATAATAGGCTGAACTCTTTCCAAAGTGGTTACCAATTTATATTCCACTAGTAGTCTGATTTGGGCTTTCTTTTGTCTGTCTTCTCCTCATTATTTGTTATTGTCAGAGTTTTCATGTCACCCAATTTATTGGGTGCGGTAATCATGTTTTTTTTAAGAACAACAGCTTTATTAAGAATTGAGATCTGATTCTTAATATAATTCACCCACTTAAAGTGTGAATTCAGTGGTTTGTGGAATATTCATAGTTGTGCATCCATTACCACAATCAATTTTAGAACACTTTTATCACCCCAAAAAGAAACGCTGTAGCCATTAGCAGTAACTCTCGACTCTTCCCAGTTCCTCCTGTCCTAGGCAACCACTAAACTACTTTCTCTCTCTAGAGAGCTATCTATTCTGGACAGTTCATACAATGGAGTCCTAAAATATGTAGGACTGACTTCTTTGTTACTGACTTCTTTCACTTAGCCTTATGTTTTTAAAGGTTCACCCACATTGTAGCATGTAATGGCACTTTATTCCTTTTTATTTATTTATTAATATTCCATTGTATAGATATACCACATTTATGTATCCATTATCGGGTGATGGACATTTGGGTTGTTCTCTGCTTTTTGGCTATTTTGAATAATGTTGCTGTGAACTTTTGAGGGACCTCTGGACTGTTTTCTTTCCAAAGCAGCTGTGCCATTTTCCATTCCTACCAGCAGTGTATGAGGAGGGTACTAATTTCTCCACGTCCTTCCCAACACTTGCCATTATCCGTCTTTGATATAGCTGTCCTGCTGGGTGTGAAGTAGTATCTTGTGGTTTTGATTTGCATTTCCCTAGAGGCTAATAATGTTGAGCATCTTTTCATGTGCTTGTGGGCCATTTGTATATCTTCTTTGGAGAAATTTGCGTTCAGATCCTTTTCTCCTATTTTAATTGAACTACTTATTATTTTATTATTGAGTTATAAGAGTTTTTTATATATTCTAGGTACAAGTCCCTTTTCAGGTAGGTGTAGGATTTGGAAATGGTTTTTTTTCTATTCTGTGGGTTATCTTTTTTACTTTCTTAGGTGTTTTTTGAGTCACAAAAGGTTTTAATTTTGATGAAGTTGTTTGTTTTTTCTTTTGTTGCTTGTGCTTTTGTTGTCGCATCCAAGAAGCCTTTGCCTACTCCACGGTCACGAAGATTTAGACTTATGTTTTCTTCTGAGAGTTATATAGTTTTACAGTTGTTTTCTAATTCATTTTGAGTTAATTTTTTTATATCACGTGAGGTAAGTAGGGGTTCAACTTTATCTTGCATGTGGGTATTCAGTTGTTCCAGCATATTTATTGAAAAGACTATTATTTTCCCACTGAATTGTCTTGGTACCCTTATCAGAAATCAGTTGCCCATATATGAAGTTTTATTTGTGGACTCTAAATTTTCTTCCATTGATCTATATATATCCATACTTATGCCCATATCACAGTCTTAATTACTGTAGCTTTATAGTAACTTTCGAGGTCACAGTGTGAATCCTCCAAATTTGTTCTTCTTTTTAAAGATTGTTTTGGCTATTCCTGGTCCCTTGCATTTCCATATGGATTATAGGATCAGCTTGTCATTTATGCAAACAAGCCAGCTGGGACTTTGATAAGAATTGCATTAAAGCTATAGATTAATTTAATAAATCTTCCAACCCATGAACACAGGATGTCTTTTCCATTTATTTAGGTCTTCTTTAATTTCCTTGAACAATACTACTTTTCAGACTATAATTTTATGTCTCTTTTGTAAAATTCATACCTAAGTAGTTTATCGTTTTTGATGCTATTGTAAATGGCATTATTTTCCTAATTTCATTTTTGGATTGTTCATTGCAAGTGTATAGATATACAATTGACTATTGTGCGTTGATTTTATGTTATGCAACTTTCAACTCATTTATTAGTTATAATAAGTTTTTAATGTATTCTTAGGATTTTCCATGTACAAGATCATGTCATCTGCAAGTAGAGATAGTTTTACTTCTTCCTTTCCAATCTGGACATTGTATTGTTTTCTTGTTGAATTGCCCTGCCTAGAACCTCCATTATAATGTTGAATAGAAGTTGCAAGAGAGGACGTTCTCTCTTGCATGCAGTCATTCACCATCAATTCTGATATTAGTTGTGGGTTTTTCATAAGATGCCCTTTATCAGATTGAAGAACTTCCTTCTTTTCCTAGATGTTCAGTGTGTCTATCATGAAAGGTTATTGAATTTTGCCAAATGCTTTTTCTGCAACAATTGAGATGGTTATGAGGTTTTTGTCATTATTCTATTGATTTGGAATATTGTATTAATTGATTTCAGATGTTAAACAACCTTGCATTCCTGGAATAGATCCCACTTTATGTGTTGCTAGATTCAGTTTGCTAGTATCTTGTTGAGAATTTTTGCATCTATACTTATAAGAGATATTGGTCTGTAATTTTCCTGTGTTGTCTTTGTCTAGTTTTGGTATCAGGGTGATTCTGATCTCATAGATCAGTTGCGAAGTGTTTTCTCTCTGTCCTTTTTTAGGGGGAGAGTTTGTGATGAATTAGTACTATACTTGAAGTGATTGTTAGAATTCACTAGTGAAGCCATCAGGGTCTGAGCTTTTCTTGTGGGTAGTTTACTGAGTACTGATTCTGCAGAAGTCCTCAGTACTGAATACTTTAAAAAATCTTTTGTCTTTGGACAGATGAGGATGATTATGCTTATAACACAGCGTCCCAGAATATGCTCAACCACAGCTGGAAGACATCTATAAACCTTTCTGCATTGATTCAAATTCCTGGAGTTTGGGACCCTTTTGTGAAGAGTTATGTAGAGGTAAGTAAACTTTTCATAAGGTTTTATTAGTTTCATTTTGTTATAAGCTTAATCTTTATTGATCAGAAAGGAACTAATGGAAAAAATTGTTTAAAAATTAAAAGAATATGATGCTTCTTTTTGGTCTGAATAAGTTTTGTTTATTTTACCAATATACTGTAAACGTTACTGTGTTTATTTTCACCATTGGATAATGTGTCATGGCCAAATCCAGTAGTCCCTCAGTATCCATGGATGCTGAAGTCCCTTGCTTTTTGAAAGTTTCATTAGTGCTAAAGTGATAATTATGCTGTCCGAAGATAATCTCTGAAACCGTATGCTAGAGAATCTGGAAATTCCTGTGTCAGGACGGGAAGGAATGAAAGGAAAGGAATTATAATTCCTTATGCACTCCTTTTGTGGCTAAAGTTATGTAGGGCACTGAGGTTAGTTGCATCGTATGGTCTTTTTTTGGTCCTAATGTGCCCTACTTTGAAGACTTTATTTCTCATAGGAACACTTCTTATGTTGAAGTTGCTGCATTTTTCAGTAACGAAATATGATAAGGGAAAAATGGGAAACCATGTAGGCCTTTTTTATGATCTTCTGTGTTCTATGGAGGTTGTAACATATGCTGGTGGAAGCAAAAACTGGCATCACTATTGTTCCGTATATAGTAAATGCTGTTTTTCAGTTGTATGACTTTTTTTGTGCTCATCAATAAAGTTAAGTTGTACATGATATTTCATATAGCTGTCTTACAGAATTTAGCTAAGATATCATGACTTATTTTATATAGATGCTGGAATTCTATGGGGATCAAGATGGAGCCCGAGAGGTGCTTACCAATTACGCCTATGATGAAAAGTTCCCATCAAATCCAAATGCTCATATCTACTTATACAACTTTTTAAAGAGAGAGAAGGCACCAAGAGAGAAACTGATAAGTGTGCTTAAGGTAGAGAATTTTTATGTCAGTGTTTGAACAGGATTGGGGATCTACTTTAAGACATTCTTAGGTCATTGCTTTCCAACTTTCATGTTGTAACATCCAGAGAAAATGACAGTGTATGTATGGCACACTGAGGTAAAGACAGGAGGCTGCAGCCTCCCGGCAGACCCCCCATCACTTCCATTCCCCCATCTTCTGCCCAAGTGAGACGGAGGGGAGAGGATCAATATTTCAGAAACTGTTTTGTCACCCTGGTTGGAAAGTTCTGCATTGCTTTTTTTTTTAGGAAATCATCTTTATTGAAATTTAACTTACATACAATAAAACAGATATTTTAAATGTACACTGGGATGCATTTTTACAAATATATGCATCCATGTAACACCATAATTAAGATATTGAACATTTCCATCACCCTAGAAAGTCCCTCATTTCCCTTTGCAGCCAAGCCGCCCACGTACTCTTGGCCCCAGGCAGTCACTGATCTGTTTTCTGTCACTATAGTTTTATCTCTTCTAGAATTTCATATAAATGAAATCTGACAGTATGTACTCTTTTTTTTTTTCTTTAGGTCTGGATTTTCTTGCTCAGTAGAATGTTTTTGAGATTTATCCATATTATTGTATCAGTAATTTGTTCCTTATTACTGCTGAGTATTATTCCATTTTTACACATTCACTTCTTGATGGACATTTGGGTTATTTTCACTCTTTGGCTATTATGAATACCACTGTGAACATTCATGTACAAGTTTTTGTGTGCACATATATTTTCATTTTTCTTTGGTAGTTACCTAAGAGTGGAATTGCTGGAAGGTATATGTTTAACTTAAGAAACTGCCCAACTGTTTTCTGAGGAGACTATACCGTTGACATTCCCACCATCAAAGTATGAAAGTTCAGTTTCTCTTATTTGTCTTATTGATTTGGAAGTTTTTTTATATAATCTGGGTACAAGTCCTCTGTCAGGTATATGGATGGTAAATATGTTCTCCCAGTCTGTGGCTTGCCTTTTTGTTTTCTTTACAGTGTCTTTCAAAGAGCAGAAATTTCTAATTTTGATTAAGTAAAATTTACTCATTTTTCTTTTACAGTTAGTATTTTTTGTCTAAGAAATCTTTGCCTACTCCAAGATAATGAAGATTCTCTTCTGTGTTTTTTTTTCGAGAAGTGTTACAGTTTTATGTTTAGGTCTGGGACAGGTTTTGAGCTAATTTTTTTGTGTAGTGTGAGGTAAGGGTCGTTGAAAAGACTATCCTTTACCTGTTGAATTACATTGGTAACTTGGTTGAAAATCAATTGACCATGCATATAGACTCTATAGTGTTCTAGTGATGTGTATTTCCATTCGTATACCAATACCACACATCCTGACTATGGTAGCTTTACAGCGAGTCTTGGAATCATGTCATGGAAGTCATACAAATTTGTCCTTTTTCAAAATTGCTTTTAGCTTCTCTAGGTCTTTTGACTTTTCATGTACATTTTAAAATCAGTTTGTCAGTTGCTACAAAAAATATCTTGTTGGGATTTTGAATCTGTAGATCAATTTTGAGAGAATAGACATCTTAGTAATACTGAGATTTCCAAACTGTGAACATGGTATGTCTCTCCATTAATTTAGGTATTTTATTTCTCTCTGAAATGTTTTGTAGTTTTTAGTGTATATATTTTGTTAAATTTACCCCTAAGTCTTTCAAGTTTGGGATTGTTACTGTATATGGTATTCCTTAAAATTTTTTTTCATTGTGGTAAAATATATGTAATATGAAATGTACCATTTTAACCATTTTCAAGTGCACATTTTTTCTTTTTTTTTGGCTGTGCTATTTGGCATCTGGGATCTTAGTTCCCTGATCAGGAATTGAACCTGTGCCCCCTGCATTGGAAGCTCGAAGTCTGAACCACTGAACCACCAGGGAAGTCCCTCAAGTGCACATTTTAATGGCATTACCATTAAGTACATGCACAATTTTGTGCAACCATCACCACTGTCTACTTCCTGAACTTTTTCATCATCACAAACAGAAACTCTGTATCCATTAAACAATAGGCTCCCCCAACCCCTAGTAACCTCTATTCTACTTTTTTTAAAAAAATATATTGAAGTATAATCAATTTACAATACTGTGTTAGTTTCAGGCATACAGCAACCTCTGTTCTACTTTCTGTCTCTTTATAAATTTGCTCTTTCTAGGAACCTCATCTAAGTGGAATCATACAGTATTTGTCCTTTTATGTCTTGCTTATTTCATAATGTTTTCAAGATTCATCCATGTTATAACATGTATCAGAATTTCCTTCCTTTTTAAGCCTGAATAATATTCCATTATATATATATATTATACAAATATATTCCACATTTTATTTATCCATTCATCTCTTGGTAGACATTTGGGTTGTTTTCAGTTTTTGGCTCTTGTGGATGACTCCACTATGAGCATTGGTGTACAGTATGTGTCTGAGTCCCTGCTTTCAGTTACTTTAAGTATATACCTAGGAGTGGAATTGCTGGATCATATGATACTTCTTTGTTTAACCTTTTGAGGAACCATCAAGCTGTCTCCATAGCAGCTGTACCATTTTACATTCCCACCAGCAGTGCATGAGGGTTTAAATTTCTCCACATCCTCACCAACACTTTGTTGCTTTTCTTTTTTAAGAAGTTGATAATAGATCTCCTGAGGTGTACGAAGCGGTATCTCATTTTTATTTTGATTTGCATTTTCCTGAGAGTAGTGATGTTGAGCATCTTTTCATGTGCTTAGTGGTTATTTGTGTACCTTCTTTGGAGAAATGTCTGTTTACATCCCTTTTTTGAACTAGGTGTTTCAGTTTTTTGTTATTGAATTTAGGAGTTCTTTATATATTTCATGGTCAGTTTCTAATCATATTTTAGAGGAAAAAGAAAGGTCCTTTTCAGCCTATACAAATGACTGAGAAAAATCCTTTTCTACCAGTCTTCCTTTTAAAATGCCAATTAGCTCTAATCTGTACTTGTATAGTCATCAAAATTGACATTATCAAACCTTCAGATGTGGAAACTGTACATTTTATAAAGTTTTCAACAGGCTTTGTTTTACTGCATAATACTTAAAAAAATGTTTTTAAAGAAAATCTGGTTTATTCTTGATTCAAGGCACTTTACATTTTCTTAACAGCTTTTTTGAGATAGAATTTACATAACATAAAATTCACTGTTTTAAATTCACAATCCAATTTTTTTAGTATATGTACAGTGTTGTGCAACCATTATCATAATCTATTATAGAACATTTAATGACCCCCCCCAAAGAAATACTGTGCCCATTAGCCCACACCTACCCTCTCCACCCAAACCCTAGGTAACCACTAATCTATTTTCTGTCTCTATAGATTTGTCTATTCTGGACATTTCATATAAATGGAGTCATACAATATGTGGCCTTTTGTGAATGGTTTCTTTCACTTAGCATATTTTTAAGTTCATCCATGTTGGAGCATGTGTCAGTACTTCATTCCTTTTTATGTCTCAATATTATTCCACTGTATGAATATACAACATTTGTTTATCCATTAACCAATTGATAGACATTTGGGTTGTTTGTACTTTTCAGCTATTATGAATAATACTTCTGTGAACTTTTGTGTAAAACTTTTTGTGGGACATACGTTTTCAATTCTCTTGGGTATACATACCTTGAAGCTGAATCACCAGAATATGCTAACTTTATGTGAGGAATTGCCAAGCTGTTTTGCCAAGGAGCTGCACAACTTTACGTTCTCCCCAGCAATGTATGAGGGTTCTAATTACTCCACATCCTCGCTCATATTTGTTACTGTATTATTATTATTATTATGGCCATCCTAGTAGATGGGAAGTAGTATCTTATTGTGGTTTTGATTTGCATTTCCCTAATGACTAATGATATTGACCAACTTTTCATGTGCTAATGGGCGATTCGTTTATGTTCTTTGGAGAAATATTCCTTTGCCCATTTTTTAATTGGGTTGCTTATCTTTTTGTTGTTGACATGTAAGAGTTCTTTATATATATTCTGGGTACTAGACCCTTATCAGGTATATGATCTGCAACTATTTTCTGTTTTCTCCCTTTTTGTGGGTTATCTTTATCTTTCTTCATAATGGGTTTTTTTTGGCTGAGTGGTGCGGCTTGCGGGATTTTAGTTCCCCCACGAGGGATTGAACCCAGGCCCTCGGCAGTGAAAGTGCCGAGTCCTAACCACTGGACCACCAGGGAGTTCCCTTAATAGTGTTCTTTGAAGCACAAAAATGATTCATTTTGATAAAGTCCAATTTACTGTTCTTCCTTTAGTTGCTTGTGCTTTAGTTGTGTCATATCTACGAAACTATTGCCTAATCTAAGGTAACACATATTTACACCTAGGTTTTCTTCACAGTTTTATAATTTTAGTTTTTACCTTTAGGTCTTTGATCCATTTTGAGTTAATATTTGTATGTGGTGTGATGTAGTGGTCTAGTTTCATTCTTTTGCCATGTGGATATCCAGTTGTCCCAGCACTGTTTGTTGAAAGGAATTTTCTTACTCCCATTGAATTTTCTTGGCACCATTGTCAGAATCAATTGATCATGGATATATATGGTTTATTTCTGGACACTGAATTCTGTTCCATTGATTTATATGTCTATCTTAATATCAGTACCACAGTCTTACTTGCAAACTGCGTAATATACTTTTAAAGTTGCTATTTTAATTTTACTCTTCAAGATTTCTCTTTACCCATTTGTGCAAGAAAATACTAAGGACAGTTACAACAAAAGCAAGATGCTGAACTTCACTCAGGTTGTCATTCATTAATGGTGTTCTGAAAAGATTTTTAAAAAATGGAATAGAAAATAACTGTATTCAACACTTATCTTCAAGACAAGATAGATTTAGAGAAATTCTGGTTTTCCTTTTGAAAAATACAGTATTTGAAATTAACTCAATAAATGGGTTTAAATAAATTGAACATAGCAGAAGAGAGAATTAATGAACTGTGTAGAAAATCAGGCTAAAGAAGGAAGAGCAAAAAGGATAAAAAGTGCAGAAAAGAGTGTACAAAGGACTTGGTGAAAGGTCTGAACTACTTGTAATTGGAGCCCAGGGAAAGGAGAGAGAATGGGGTTCAAAGGCAAACAAACAGGCAAAGACAATATTTAATGAGTCAATGGCTAAGAATTTTACAAAACTGATGAAAGACTTCCAGAGTTCTGATAGTGTTCTATCTTTTGATCTGGGTGCTGATTATGTGAGTGTGTATAACTTGTGAAAGTTTATTGAATGGCACACTCATGATTTGTGTACCTTTCTAGTACATATGTTATATTTCAATAAAATATTTTTTAAAAATCTAAGTGAATTGAACCATATACAAAATTCCCTAAATCAAAAAAGAAAATGTGATTTTGTAAAAACTGAGTTTTAATAATACTCTCTGATATTGGTATATTGATCGTGTTGTTTGATCTCTAATTTAAAAACTATTAAGAGAAATTAACAAATTTACTTTTCATTTTGTGGGAAATTATTTCAGTGTAAGGTTAAATTACCTCAGCAGCAGACAGAATAAATTCATCTCTAATATTAAATGTGTTTAAGTGAGAAATATACTTTCAATCCTATTTTTTGCATATTCATAAAAATTGTCCATCCTATTTTTAGAAAGAAAAACCTTTAACTTGTCCCTATTGTGTAAAAAGATTGTAAAAATATTGACTTGAATACTCTTAATGTACTGTGTTCCTGAACACAATCTTCCAAAATAACTAGCCTTGCCTTTTTTGGGTTTTGTTTTGTATATTCTGTGACCTTTTGTGATCAATAAATATTAAATATCTTTCCTATGTGGTATTGATTCTCTTTTTATTTTTTTTCCTCAGTCCTGGCTACTGAAAAGAAATTAAGTTTTTAAGTGTGGTAAACAGTATAAGTATAGAGAAAATAAAATGTCTCCGTCTATCCACATCCCCCCACCCTCCCAACCAACTATCTTGTTATTAGGAGGGATTTTTTTTTTTTTAAATAGCTTTACGTAGAACACCTTTCTATACCATAATTGAACTGGATAAAAGCAAAGTATCTTTTGGGCTTCCCTGGTGGCACAGTGGTTGAGAGTCCGCCTGCCAATGCAGGGGACACGGGTGCGTGCCCCGGTCAGGGAAGATCTCACATGCCATGTAGCGGCTGGGCCCTTGAGCCATAGCCGCTGAGCCTGCGCGTCCGGAGCCTGTGCTCCACAACGGGAGAGGCCACAACAGTAAGAGGCCTGCGTACCGCAAAAAAAAAACAAAGCAAAGTATCTTTTAAATCCTTGATTCCTTTACCAAGGGCATATTAGATAGTAAGAACTTTATTTGAAAGTAAGCTGAAATTAGAGATCTCGCCTTTCGAATGTGTAAAAATTACAAGATTATATTTTCTTCCAGATTTTGTATCAGATTGTACCATCTCATAAACTGATGTTAGAATTCCATAGATTACTGAGAAAATCAGGTAAGTAGTTTGTTTTAAATCTCTTTGTGCAGACAAGCTATAGACTGTGGCTCAGCAGACTGTGGCTATGGGCCAGAACCACCTCTTGCCTGTTTTTTTTTTTTTTTAGTATTTCTTTCTTTCTTCCTTGCTTCCTTCCTTTCTTTTCTTTCTTTCTTTCTGCATTGGGTCTTCGTTGCTGCACCCGGGCCTTCTCTAGTTATGGCAAGTGGGGACTACTCTTGGTTGCAGTGCGTGGGCTTCTCATCGTGGTGGCTTCTCTTGTTGTGGAGCACGGGCTCTAGGTGCACGGTCTTCAGTAGTTGTGGTGCACAGGCTCTAGAGCGCAGGCTCAGTAGTTGTGGTGCACAGGTTTAGTTGCTCCGTGGCATGTGTGATCTTCCTGGAACAGGGGTAGAACCTGTGTCCCCTGCATTGGCAGGCGAATTCTTAATCACTGCACCACCAGGGAAGTCCCCTCCTGCCTGTTTCCATAAATCAAGTTCTGTTAGAGCACAGCCATGTCCATTTATTTATATACAAAAATATAAAAGCAGTCTATGGCTGCTTTTGCCCTATGACAGTAGTGTTGAGTAGTTATGACAGCCTGTAAGGCTTGCAAAACTTAAATAGTGTCTGGCCCTTTACAGAAAAAGTGTGCTAACCTCTGCTATAGAATTTAGGCAATGGTTGCAAAAGAAAAACGGCTTCAATTTATATGATTCAGCTCATTTTAATCTTTACTGGGATTCACCTCAGTATAGAAAAGAACATAATTCTTCATAGGAAATCCGCTTGCTAAGTCCAGTAGGTACTGGGACTACCTCGGTTCTTCTCGTAATAGAAGAGAACATATATAAAATGCCCAAATAGGGCCGGTACCTTAAGTAATGTTCTCAGTAGTATAAACCCATATAGAGGTCAGACTCACCACCCTGCCTTCATTAATGTGGACTAAATTATCAAATTCTTCAGATTCATCACAGGAGAGTATGATCATAATGAATTGTTTTAAACTGTTAAACTAGAAGGCTTATGATTCAGTGATACTGTATCAGTGGAATATAATCTTTTAGCTTTGTGCTCTTCAGTGCTTTCTGTAAACTCTAACTGTCGTGACCATTGCAGAAAACGAAGAACACCGTAAACTGGGGTTGGAGGTATTATTTGGAGTCTTAGATTTTGCTGGATGCACTAAAAATATAACTGCTTGGAAATATTTGGCAAAATATCTCAGACAGACTTTAATGGGGTAAGTAAGAAACATACAGTGTTTATTACTGGATCAGCATAAATAATGTTTTATAGTATTTTAGCTAATAAAGTTCTTTGTTTATGTTTTTGGATTTCTTGAACTGTGTCTTCAGCTGTTTTCTTCTGAGTACGTCAGAAGAGCAGGAAATAGGAAGTCACAAGTAAAACATACAAAAATTCTATCCGGACTTTTTGTGCTATCAAAATGGGTAATAGCCCTTACCACTACTCTGCTAAGAGCTAAGTTTGTGCTTTCTAATTGGAAATAGGGACCAGAAGGGGTCACCTCCACTCTTCACTAGATTCTTTGTAAAGCTGTTTGTGATTTGTGTCATCAACTTTAAGATCACATGGGAAGCAGCTTTTCTCCCAACAGTTCTCAGTCATTTTCAGTGGGTTTTTTTAGGACCTCATAAAATCGTCATGGTTATTCATTCAGCAAATATTTATTAAGTCCCTTGTGAGCTGGGTATCTAAAGCTATCCCTCCGATCAAAATAATCATCAGTGCCACATTTTGAGTAAAAGAAAAGGAGTGGCCCTTGTCATTTTTACCTTGTGTGTGAGAGAATAAAGGATATCACAAAAATTAAATTTCATTGATTTATTATATCCATTTTAGTTGCTTAGGAAATTCATTATCAGTGGGAACTTGCTTCAGGCTTCAGACCTGACTTGACCTTAGAACAGTCTTGATTAGGAAGTATTTTTGGTGTGATATGTTGATGTACTCCCTGTAAACCACTTTCCAAATCTAAAGCACTGTACAAACCCTTACTAACCTCAAGGTTCTTGAAGGCAGAGAAATGTGCTGCTCACTTTTTAAACCTCTAGAAGTTTTGCCACAGGGGCAAATAGGTACTAAATAAGTCTTTGGTCTATTAAATTATTGAGGAATACTTAGCACTGCTTGGGTTCAGCTGTCAAACCTATGTGTTCCTGTGTTTGTATAATAATGCCATCTCAATTTGGATAGTAATTCTTTGTAGCATATAATTTTAAAGTAAGGTTTTAAAGTAACTTTTAAGAAATAAATAACAATAGCTAACATTTGTTGAAAATGTACTTTGTACCAGACAGCATGCAAAGAGCTTTATATGACACTTGCTATACTATGGACCAGTTTAATCCTAATAACAGTGCTATGAGAGGGGCACCATTAATATCCTCAAGGAAATTGAGGCTCAGAAAGATTAAGCAACGTGCCGAAGATCACATAGATAGTAGATGGAAGACCTGGGATTTGAATCTGAGATTTTGACCTTAGAGTCTATGCTGTTAACTGCTGTGCTGTACTGAACTGGCTCTTTCATTAAATGGAAAATGGGACGTGGAGATCAAAGAGGACAAAAAAGGATTTGCTTTCATGCGTGTGCTATGCCATGGCTATACTTGGAAGCTAGCTTGGAAACATCTTCCTTGTCATCTTTCCACAGACCCTACTTAGGTTCAGATTCTGACACTATAGGTCTGTCTCCATCACTGACCTTCCCTTTTGACACTTTTCTTTTCCAGGAGTCATCTTGCCTGGGTTCAAGAAGAGTGGAACTCCAGGAAAAACTGGTGGCCAAGCTTTCACTTCAGCTACTTTCAGGCAAAAAGTGATTGGAAGGAAGATAAAGCTTTAGCTTGTGAGAAAGCTTTGGTAGCTGGGTTATTGTTAGGAAAAGGTACATGTTTTGTTTTCTTTTTATCTAGCCATAGCTTTCAGGTGATTTTGAAATTACAAAGTGTGACCATTCATTCATATTAGAGTTTACCTAAACAGTATCTAAGGGTATTATATGATGGAAAAATAACTGCTGAGTGGAAAAATGAATACTGAATTCGGGCCAGGTGATCTGCTTGTAGGGAATTTCCATGGATTAGAAACAGTGATTTCATATTGTTGATCGTCATTGGTTTTTATGCTCTAACTTGAGTATCTTTAGGGGCCATTAAGATAAAGGATGCACCGTTTTCACAGCAAATGACCATTTGGCTGTGCTGTAGAGAAAGTTTACTGAGATTATCTACTATATTAGACATAGAAAAATATTCTTTATTGACCTCATTTTTTTATGACAGCTTTATGTTATTTATATTTACTTACCTGTTGCTGTAAGGATGAGACATTTTCTTCCCTTCAGAAAAGAAAAAAAAAATACCTCCTATTAACTTACTTAAAAGTCCTCTTAAAAGAAAGGGAAATTGGTCTTTTCTTTGGGGAATATCTTGGCTGTTAAAACTCTTACCTGCTTTGTACCACTGAAATATAGAAAGGTAGCCAGTACTGAAATGAGACTGCCACAGAACGTGTCCAGAGGTGAAGAAAGTGACCTCACAGTGGCCATGAGTAAGCACTATGTGGCCAGAGAGTTTAAAGTATCCTAAAGAGATTCTTCAGGTTGGTTTAGATATAATTTGTATTGATTTGGAATTAGTGTTCTTAGTTAATGTTTCAGATGGTTACTTAGATTAGTAAAATACTGATTTTATGGGAGGAAAAGGATTAGCAAACATGAAAGTAGTTTTAAAAATTTCTCTCTGATGTACTGATGACAAGAAACAAATGTGATTTGGACTGTGACTTTCTACTTTATGAGTGTAGAGGTTCCTGGTACAGATATCAAAAGGTACCTGTGTTTGAGTTGGGTCAGGAGACCTGGGTTAACTTCCAAATCTGTCCCTTACTTGCCATGTCACTTAGGTCAAGCAGTTAACCTTTGGGATCCTTCTGTTTGAGATGGGCAGTGTAACACCTGCCCTATTTGCTTACAGGATTGTTAAGCATCACACAAACATTGCATCAAAGTGCTTTATACATTCTGAGGTATCTTGCGAATATCAGGCATAAAATGTCTGAGAATGGACTCACCTTTTCTTCTTTCAGGGTGTTAGTATGGGGGTTGAGTCAGTCTCTTGGGAGTTGTGCTGGGTTTTGTTCTTGATCTGGTTATCCTCAGTACATCCTGGGATTCGAATTTTAGTCGTGGCCTCCCTTTGCTTTGAGCTTGGAGTAGGGTACGGTGGCTGCCCTTCCTCCCATGCTCTGCTCAAGGTGAACCAGGCCCATTTCTCCTTGGAGGGGCCTTTCCTCCCAACAGTTCAGGCTGCTTGGCTGCCCTGTGACTTTAGCTTGGTGGGCTTGAAGTTAGGAATTGTAGTTTATTTGGCTTTTTCTCTGTGTTAGATTGGTAGCAGAGTTTTTTCCAGTTTTCTGTATTCTAGACTGAAGCAGAAATTTGTGTACGAAGTATTTTGTTTTTGCTAAAGTGGTAGATGTGTTTAGGAACACAAATTATTATATAACACCACACATGCCACTGCTTCCCAGCTAATAAAATATTAGCAGTTCTCACCTTACTATTTTCAGGGATAATAAAATTGTTGCTCTAGGGCTTCCCTGGTGGCGCAGTGGTTGAGAGTCCGCCTGCCGATGCAGGGGACATGGGTTCGTGCCCCGGTCCGGGAGGATCCCACATGCCGCAGAGCGGCTGGGCCCGTGAGCCATGGCCACTGAGCCTGCACGTCCGGAGCCTGTGCTCCGCAGTGGGAGAGGCCGCAACAGTAAGAGGCCCGCGTACCGCAAAAAAAAAAAAAAAAAAAAAAAAATTGTTACTCTAGGTACAATATATATTCTAGAAAGTTCCCAGAGAATATGAATAAATGCAAACTGAGACTGTAATAAAATTAATTTTTCCTATGTTTTTTTATGGTCTCATTTATTAAATAGAGAAAATCTCTTATAATATCCAGTTTATGTTTTTCTTACAGGAATTTGATTCATGTCTCTGAAATACTTAACTAGTGATCCTCGTAGCATTGTAAGACTACGAAAAGCAGGTAGAACTTCTGATGAGCACCTTTGGCACCTTTGGCATATCTGCATGATCACCATCCAGCTGCGTGCTAGATGGCGGGAATGACTAGATTAAATTTTTGATTTCTTCTAACCTATGATTTGTTTATTCTAATTCTTCACATCAGGGTTTTCTACAGAGAACTTCCTTATTGTCATAAATGCATCTTTGGCTCTTTTACCAACTTACCATTGAGAAGGAAGCTCTAGTAGTTTGCTTCTGGAGAAGGCTCATTTAATATATGAATATATATAATATGCATATCACCTTAACTAAGGTTTAGGAGGGAAGGTAGAAAACAAGCTAAAGTATATGCTTTAATTATGATGCATCAGAAATATTTTTGTATGTAGGAAGCAGTACATTTCATTGGTGACAGCTCTGAGAATGGGCTTAGACATATCGGTGTAGATAATACAAATCCTTCTACTTTTAGAATCATCAGTATGCCAGAGTTGAAGCAAAATTTTTAAAATGTAGAAATATACTTGAAGAATTTGATGATAAGTATTAAAACTTTTTATTTTGCCTTGTTTTGTTTCTTAGGTTGTAGATATTTTCGGAATATTTCAAAACAAGATCATCAAGTCTTAAAGAAGAAAATTAAGCAGATAAAGAAATCAGTGAAAAAATACAGCATTGTAAATCCAGGACTCTGATACTGAATTTTAGTTACTTCAGATTAGTAGCTACAGAGTAGTAACTCAGTTGATAGCTTTAAATGTATTTATTTATTTGATATTTTAAGAAGGTAGCTTATTTGGCTATGAAAAAGTTATATTTTCTTTTACTATCGGTTATAGCTGAAGAGACAGTCTCATTGCCTTTGCTCTTTGTAAATATATTTTTACTTCTTTTTGTACTGTTAAATGTAACATTTATTAAGGAATAATCTTCAAATAAAAATATATTTGTTTAATCAGAGCATATAGCTCTACAGCAGTTATTGCTGTTTGCAGATAATTTGCCTCTGATAATTGTGTAATGAAATATAACTTGTGGGACTGTTAAATGAACGTGTGTATTCTTTTAGATGCAAATGATCTATGTTAGGTTTACCACCATGAAGAACATATTGGTGATGAGTTCTGTTGAGGAAACAGAGAAGGATTTAGAAAAGAACTCCTCCTCTTTCTCTTTTGGTAGTAAGACATGGCAGTGTGGGGTTAAGTGACCTCTGGTAGAGAGCTACCTTTGACTCTGGAGTACTCATTTGGGTCAGAGAGGGTAGGAGGGGCCTGGTTGCTTTTAGCTGGCACTGGCCTAACTTTAAAGGATTCTAGCTTTGTTGGTTTTGCTTGTTTGCCTTGCACAGCAATCTAAGACATGTTCTAGAACTACTGTGTCCCTCTCCTTTCTCTTGGAAACCAGAATGCAGCAGTAGGTAGCTGGACAGTGGAGAAATAGTGTCCCAGGGTCATACAGGAAGCCCATTGGAAAGCTTTGCTCAAAAGCCAAGAACAACTTTCCTGGAATATCAGCTGAGCTTTCTAATATGTTGTGGTAACTGGTGGAGTAAGTGCTTCTTGAAAACTGTCTTGGCTCGTATACATTTACTGTTCAGATAACTAGTATTTGAGTTTCATGAAGGCTCCTTAACTTCAGAGCAAGTCCGATATTAAGGTGGCAAACCACACGTTTTCCCCATTGGCTTATATTCCTACCAATTTCAAACCATCTGTCAGAAAATTAGGGGACAAATTATGCTTTGTCAATAATTCGATATTTTATACTTCGTAAATAAATGACTATCAACAAATAACTACCCAACTTTATAATATTTGTGTGAAACAAGTAGGTGCCCCACAGAACCAAAGTAAAGCAAGTGAAAACTACCAATGAATAGGGTCGGCTTCACCACTGAGAGTCCATGCTTGGGTGGTAAAGGAGTTCCGTATAAGATCAACACTATAAGGGTGAAATTCCCAGAGGATGTGGACAGAATCTCAAAGCCTAAGCCAAGATCGTCAGGGCATCTACTCCCTGAAACCTATAGTCAAAAACTCTAAAATAGGATTTATGAATTCTCATGGTCCCTAGCAGGATGGAGGTGAGAATGAAGGAGAAATGAGTAGATATGGTTATCAAATATTTGTATCTAATTGTGCAATAAGAGCAATGTGAAACTTTTTCCAACTGTGAAATTTTTTTAAGCCCACTAAAAGCTAGTTTCATGAGTCATAATGGCTAAAATTTATCAAGCACTTTGGGCTTTACATTTCATCATCTCATCACTGCAGTCCTATGAATTATCCCTATCTTAACAAGAAAGAAAGTGGTGTCTTCAGAGATTAAGTCACTTGCCCAGGGTCACAGCTGGTAGGTGCTGGCTCCAGGACTATAACCCGATCAGTGTGGTTCCAAAGGTCACACTCTGTGCTATGTGTACTGCCTTCCAGTTTAGTCATGTTTATAACCTGTAGCGCCCTGAGCTAGGGAGTAGGAAAAAGAATAGAGGGGATCCATCACCCATCCTTTCTCCTGGGCGTGGAAGGTTCCCTCTCTGTGTCCTCACTGATCCCTCCGCATACAGACTCTTGTGAAATCACCACATTGTTTAATGGTCTTTGTACATCTGTCTTTCTCAGTAGTATATTACCTAGCCTTAATAATCTCCATATCACCAACACCTAACAGAATTTCTGGCTTATTAAATATTGAGTAGAACTGAATGAAAATTTATGAAAGCTATGGACTGAGTGCACCTGTCCCCATAGGCAGTAATAATCTTGGTGAATTTCTGCCAAGGGTAGGGCCTCAGGAGACTGTTAAGTTTGAATCCTGGGTTTATCATATGCTTTCATTGTTTCTTTACCTACAGAATGGAGACAAGTAAAATTGATTGCTGTACTTTCTTTTTTATTTTTATTTTAATATTTATTTATTTTGGTTGTGCTGGGTCTTAGTTGCAGCATGCAGGATCTTTAGTTGCCATATGCGGGCTTCTTAGTTGTGGCATGTGGACTCTTAGTTGCAGCATGCATGTGGGATCTAGTTCCCCAACCAGGGATTGAACCTGGGCTGCCTGCATTGGGAGTGCAGAGTCTTACCCACTGGACTACCAGGGAAGTTCGTGTACTTTCTTTTTAAAAAAATACTTTTATACATCGTGATGGAATGAGAAAAATCTGGGATGTAATTCAGAACACCTAAACTTCCTTGCCATCTTTTGCGGTCACCTAAAGCATGACCCTAAATGTTTCATGAAACCTCTCAGACTTAAGCCACTTGTCTATACATTGGTAATGGCATATCTACCCTGCTTAGCTAATAGAATTATTGTGAAGATCACATGAGATGAAGTGAGAAAATACTTCATAAACTATAGTACATAATACAAATGAGAAGAATTGTTAATACTTTCCCTAAGCTTAAACGCGCCTGCTCATTTTCAGACTGAAAGAAGGCAGATAGATGCCAGAGAAATCAGTAAACTATATGCAAGGCTACTGAGCTGGAGCATTTCTTTTTATATTTTCTCTATTTTATTCCATGACCTGATTCTAGGATAAACACCAGACCTTAACCTCACAATATCGTTTTTAAAAGGCACTTGCTGGGCTTCCCTGGTGGCGCAGTGGTTAAGAATCCGCCTGCCAATGCAGGGGACACAGGTTCAAACCCTGGCCGGGGAAGATCCCACATGCCGCAGAGCAGCTAAGCCCCGTGTGCCGCAACTACTGAAGTCCGTGCGCCCTAGAGCCCACGAGCCACAACTACTGAGCCTGCATGCCACCACCACTGAAGCCCGTGTGCCTAGAGCCCGTGCTCTGCAACAAGAGAAGCCACCGCAATGAGAAGCCTGCGCACCGCAATGAGGAGTAGCCCCCGCTCGCCGCAACTAGAGAAAGCCCGCGTGCAGCAACGAAGACCCAACGCAGCCAAAAATAAATATATAGATTTATTTAAAAAAAAAAAAAAGGCACTTGCCATAGGAAACAACGTGTGTGTGTGTGTGTAACTGCTATGGGATGAATTGTGTGTCCCCAAAAAGATGCATTGAAATCCTAACCCCCAGTACCTCAGAATGTGACTTTATTTGGAGATTGGATCTTTATAGAGTTAAGTTAAAATAAGACCATTGAAGTGAGTGCTAATCTGACTGATGTCTTTATAAAAGGGGAAATTTGGACACAGGCATGCACACAGGGAGAAAGTTGTATGAACACAACGACAGATATTGGGGTGATGTTTCTACAAGCTAAGGAATGCAAAACATTGCTGGTAAACCCTGAAAAGCTAGGGGAGGGACGGGGGCCAGATTCTCCCTCCTGGCCCTCAGAAGGAACCCACCCTGCCGACACCTTGATCTCAGACTTCCAGCCTCCAGAACTGTGAGACAATAAATGTCTGATATTGAAGCCTCGCAGTTTGTGGTACTTTGTTACGGCAGCCCTAGCAAATTAATACAATAGTTTTTAAAGGAAATATCATGCCTGCTTCAAAAGTGAGAGCTAAAGTGATTTCAGATACTCGGTCTTGGCCCAGCTGGTGGTTCCAGGTTTATCTCCTAAGCTCACCTCACAGTCAAAATTTGTCCTCCGTTCTTCCCCATCTGTACCTTATCTCAATACCCTGATCAACGTTCATTAAGACTTTTTTCTTTGTCCCCTCCAGCCTGATGTCATCTCTCCCTCCTTGGAATCCACTGGCAGTTTGCTCCTTCCTTATTATCTTAATATAATCTGCCTTTTATTATTTGGAAATTTATTTTAACTTTTCTTCTCAGAGCATAAATTTCTTGAAAAAGTTTGTTTTGTGCATCAGTTTTCTGTTCAACATTCCTCTTCCAGCATAATGCTTTGCACATGCTCATACAAACCTACTGAACTGACATTGAGACATCTATGATAAAATTAATTACTGCATAATTATTACATAACCACATGTATTATGGTATTATATCTAAAATATTATATCTAAAATATATTATGCAATATAATATTATATTAAATTACATATTTTAATAATGAGAAATTCATGCTGTCATTACATCTGATGGGACCTGCAAGCCAGTCTCTCCCTGCTAATTTTGTAATCACTCTGCCCAAAGCAATAAGATCTGATTTACATGTCCTGGGGAGGTAGGAAGATTTGTGTTTTCATATGTCCAAGTTAATTTTTTTAATGCCGAGTTCTAATTCTGTAAACAGAATCATTTAAAATTATTTTCCAAAAAGGAGGCATTCCTTTGGACTCAATTTTTTTTTCATGGCAAAGGAAAACTGAGACAAACGTTAGTACAACCAAAAAGTACTCTCAGGTCCTACACGGAACAAGAGAATGCACTCATTCTTACACGTCACAGGGTAAACGGTCACCTCCCATTTCTGAGGCCTCAGGGCTGTAGATTCACTGGCGGAAGTTGGTCCAAGTGTAGCTCCTCCCGCCCAAGGCTTCCAGAGCAATGACATTATCTGAACTTCGAGCAAACAACCCCGTGGAATCAGCACAGCCACCAATGAATTACTGATGCTGTATTATGTTTTAAAAAGCAACATTCAACGAGGTATGATGTTGAACAGTACCCCAGGGATCATTCTAAGGACTCCCTCCCCTTGACTTTTCTCTTAGTTACAAAAACGTTTGTATTTTAAAAGCCCTTTAGAAGCTTGCTCACCTGCCAGCTGCCTCCACCTGGGGCTTTGGGCTCTGCACAGACACACTGAGGTGGAGTTTGGTTTCCACAGGTTTCCCAAAGCTCTCCCTCTGGGGTTCTGCGGGCCCTGATGCTTTCTCAGGCCCCAGAAGAATGCGATTGGTATTCTTCATGGAGCTGTCTGGGCAGCCATGGTCTGGGTCCTCCCTGCAGGGCTCTGAGAGCTGAGCACAGCACACACCTGTGGTGCTCACAGAGCGCATGGGGGAAGTGGTGGCATCCGTGGGGATGCAGCCCTCGTCCTGGTCATTTGTGCCAGGGGGTCTCTGGTGTGATGATGGGGGCTCTCCCCAGCTTTCCAGACCTGGCCTAGGAGAGCTTCAAGCTGCTGAGTGGCAATGACTCAGAGGTTCTGCTTCTCCTGGCTCTCCAGTAGCCAAAACCCGCATGCTTGGCAGACATCACCTCAGTAGGTCTCAGCCCGAACCCACGCTGGATGCAGACTGCACACACTGACTTTGTGGGAAGAGGGCTTCAGGGGTACAAGGGAGAGTCTGTGTTGGAGAGCAGGTGAAAGAGGTTGCTGTGAGGAGGAGTGTTCTCATGATGTGCTGGGGGTGAGACACAGCAAATCCAGGCAGACCTTTGATCTGAGACCCGCCTGGGCATGTCAGCACAATTACTTGGCTCTCCTGCTGTGATTCCAGAGCCAACGGGCCACCCCAACTCCCAGTGAAGGGAACATAGCAGAGGCTGGCACAGAAGCCAGCCACCTGTGAGGCATCGCTCCGGCTGTCCTCTCTCACCTCGGGTTCCACCCCTTGGCTGTTTCCTGGAGAATTAACTCTGGGAAAACCATCTGGGCAGAAGCGGGCTCTTATGAGCAGCACCGAGACTCTTAATTTCTGAGATATTCCCCTGATAAAAATGTCTCTTCCCTCCCTCTCTCCTGCCTCCCCCTTCCCTTTTGGGTGAGGTTTCAGAAAGCCAAATTCAACAGCTCTCCAGTTTTAAGAATTTGAGGAATAAGAATAACCTACACATGTCTATAATGGGAAAGAATGCGAAAAAGAATATATATATGTATAACTGAATCACTTTGCTGTACAGCAGAAATTAACACAACATTGTAAACCAACTATACTTCAATAAAACTAAAAACAAAACCAAAAATGAAACAAAAAAGAATAAGCTACAAGTGTCTATTAAAATTCACAACTTTATTCTTCCTCTTTCTTCCCCCCCACACATGGTGTGTTCCCAGCAATGATCCTGTAGGCAGCTACTAGGACCCCCATTTTACTGATGAGGAATCAGGAGTTTTAAAGGACTTACTGAAGGTCAAACAGTGTCGGGGCACAAATCCAGAGGCTCAGGCTCCAAGTCTCGTGCCCTTTTGATCACACCATGCCAAAGTAGAGTCACAACAGCCCTGGCCCATCCACTCAATGGTTCTCTGACCTGGGGCAAGCGTAAGGTCCATTAGAACAGACCCTTTGCGCACCTTGCTCACTGTCATAGCCCCCGTGCAGAGGACAGTGCTTGGCACACAATAGAGACTCTTCCTGGGCCTTCATTTTCTTTTTTTTTTTTTTGCGGTACGCAGGCCTCTCACTGTTGTGGCCTCTCCCGTTGTGGAGCACAGGCTCCGGCCACGCAGGCTCAGTGGCCATGGCTCACAGGCCCAGCCGCTCCGTGGCAGGTGGGATCTTCCCGGACTGGGGCACGAACCCGTGTCCCCTGCATCGGCAGGCTGACTCTCAACCACTGCGCCACCAGGGAAGCCCGGGCCTTCATTTTCTAAGACAGAGAAATGATAGTTACTGAGCTGATTGAGTAAAGGCAACTGTGCAGACTCTAAATTGCTGCATAAGAGTGTGCCATGGTAGTGATTATATGTCCACAGCCTCCTTTGCTCCTGGGTATTTCATCCTTATTTTTGTCTTCCATCTCTCTTCTTTCTACTCCCCAGGGGTGGACAGCTCAGCCAGGGACTCAGAGCGGTTCATATGGCTTCTTGTCAGCAGCTCTGACACGTATCCTGAATAGAAGCAGACAACAGCCCAGGGAGAGATGCTGTGAGTCTCTGGGCTCTTTCTTCTGCTCTTTCTGATAACCAAGAAGTCGCTCTGCAGTCTGCAATCAGGGCTGAAATAAGAAAGAATGGGGAATTCAACATATCTGAGAAACGCTGCTGGTCCCTCTGTTAAAGTGATGAGAGAACAGACATGAATGAGACGGCCCTAGGGGAGGCATCAGTGATCAGAAGTGGGTTCTGGGCCAGAGGACCCCCACAGCCCCAAACTACCCCCTTTAAATTGGTCGTTCTTACTTTCCTCATCTCACTTGCCTCTGCCTTTCGTCACTATTGAGAGTTGGTTGTCTGCCCACAATATTCTATTTTCCTCCTAGAAAACGCTATAGTTTAGGGAGGCCCAAGTAGCAGATATTCCTTTGGTTCACAGTCTTTGTATGTTTGTCAAGAGCAGTCATATGGCCCCAGAGCCACAATTTAAATTTGTGTGGCTCCCAGCATGGTGTTTTGTATATTAAACACTTCAATATTTTTAATAAATAAGGGAAGAAATTGCTAGATGCCTAATCCCTGGGAATGATGTAGCGTGTTCATTTTGATCATTTTATTTTTAAATTATACAATATTTTGAACATACGGAAAAGCACAGAAAATTAAGTAATTAACACTACGGATCCAACACTGAGATTCAACAAATGTAAAACCCTTACCACATTGCTTCAGATGTGCAAAAAGAAATCAAATCTTACAGAAACAGCATTTAGGATAAAGGGAAAGATGGAGACATTTGGTACTCTCTCTTTTTTAGAAAAAAGTGATCGTTTAATAAAACTCTATATGTCAAGAATGAACTTAAAATGTTAGAGATGGTGTAGTGAATGTGAGGATTTTTTTTTTCCTTTCTGCTTTTCAGAAGCATTAACTGGGTAGAAAATTTGGGTCCCAGAGAGGAGCTTTACCAGTAGTTGGTAACAGGAGCTCCAGAATCCTGGTTCTTTCCCAGATCTTTTTTCCCACTGTTTGCTCAAAAACTGGTTCCAGCTCCACCGTGGTCCGTCTGCCCGCTGGGGCTGAGCTGCCTCTTCTTTTCCAGGAGTGATCGCCCTGCGCAGCCCACCGCTATGATGCTGAGAACCCGCGGACGCCCCTCCGGAACCTTCCCGACCTCTGCTCTGACTACTGCTCTGCATTCCACTCTAACTGCCGCTCCGCAGTCTCCCTGCTCTGCTCACCAAGGACCGCCGCCTCCAGGAATCCCATGAAAAGGATGGCGCGCGCTTCTAATGGCTCCTCAACCTTCCCGACAAGGCCCACTGCTTCCCTAACGTCTTGAGGAGTGGCCATCTCAACCGCAACCTGGGGGTGGTGGGCGAGAACCCTCGGGGCTGCCTGTGGCCCCCGGGCTGAGGAACCCGGTCTCCATGGTCCACGCTGGGGACGGCACCCGTCACCTCTTCGTGGCCGAGCAGGTGGGGGTCTATCTGCCTGATGGGAGTCGCCTGGAGCAACCCTTCCTGGACCTCAAGAGCATCGTGCTGATCACTCCCTGGATGGGGGATGAGAGAGGCTTCCTGGGGTTGGCTTTTCATCCCCAATTCCACCGCAACCACAAGTTCTATATTTATTATTCATGCCTGGGCAAGAAGAGGGTCGAAAAGATTCGGATTACTGAGATGAAGCTTTCTCGGGCAGATCCCAGCAAAGCTGATCCCAAATCGGAGAGGTGAGGCATACCCACGAGAATCTGCAGCTGTGTACTGTGTTTCAAAATGTTGCCCATCAGTCCTCTGAGATGATATAGGAGAGCTTTCCTGGGTTTAGACCTACTAGCTTATAATGATGATAAAGGAGTCATTGTTGATTACTGAGGTTAACCCAAGTTAGCTTCTTGAGTCCATGGCTTCTTCATGGCTACAGCCACCCACCTTACAGTTATACCTGGAACTATGCTTGCTTGAGTTTACAGAGGGTAAGCAAAGGCCGGCAGCCGTAAGGGTTTGAGAAATGATTTTAGATAATATCAGTATATTAAATATAATAGCAGCCTCTGATTATTGCGTGACCATTAGATCCCAGGTCCTTTACCATGAACATGGGAATTCTCATCCTTGCAGGAAGCTGTGACGCAAGGCCGTTAAGTTACTGATGCCTGGTCAGATGAACGGCTCAGTTCTAACTGACCCCACACTCCTGCTCTTTCACTCTACCATGCTGCCTTTTTTCCTTCTCCTTTCTGCCTTGTCTCTCTCTTCCCATATAGACAGGTTAGGGGATTGAAAAGAGCATGAAGAAGTGATAGACTGACCCCTGTGTGGTTGCCCGAAGGAAGAGACTGAGAGTTCTTGTAGAGCGGAGAGTAAGGCTGAGCCCCAGCTACTGGGTTTTGAGCCCTCACTATATGCCAGACACTTAGTGAGATATTTATATATATTATCTTATTTAACATTCACAATGCTTGCCTATGGTAAATTCTCTTACCATCCCCCATTTTATAGATTGATAGATTTTATAGAGGCTTAGAGGTGTTGAGCAACTAACCAGTTAATAAAAATTAGATTAGTCTTTTGTAGTGGTACAACCTTCACAGAGCACCAAGCTCCTCTTATAATAGCCAGTGAACTTCCCCATCTAGGGCAAGTGGGTGACCGAAATACCTCTGCAGCAGCTTTTTTGATTCCTGAGGGAAGCTAGTTATTGGTCTCCTATGGGAGACTCACTCCTGATAGTCAAGGATTCCTTGATTCTAGGAGGAAAAAATATCCTGCAGGGTGGAAATATGGATTCCTAAAATATAAGGTTTTGCTTTTCATCTAGTCGACTTATGGCTTTGCAGGAAGATAGAAAAACCAAGAAATGGGAGAAACAGGACATTTGCCTGGGCAACACTGAGTCTTGTGCCTTCCCAGGGTTGATCAGCACATACAGCAAATTTATCATCTCCTTTGCTGAAGATGAAGCAGGTAACAAACGTACAAGGTTATTCTGTTTCTGCTTACTGGAACTTAGATAATCACAGGCATTGTGAACTGAACATTTATTATCATAATAATCATTATTATTACTATTGTTATTATTACTCTTATTATTGTTATTGAAAATGCAACTACCACTTTTTCTATTTTCACTGTCATTTAGTCACCTTTTTTTTTTTTTTTCTGCTGTATGCGCGCCTCTCACTGTTGTGGCTTCTCCCGTTGCGGAGCACAGACTCCGGACGCGCAGGCTCAGCGGCCATGGTTCACGGGCCCAGCCGCTCCGCGGCATGTGGGATCCTCCTGGACCGGGGCACAAACCCGTGTCCCCTGCGTGGCAGGTGGACTCTCAACCACTGCGCCACCAGGGAAGCCCTAGTCACCTTTTATAATGTACTGGATACTGTTCTAAGCACTTTACATTTTAAAATCTTATTTAGTAATCACAACACCCCCATGATGTAATTGTTACGTTTATTTCACCAATGAGGAAACAGATGGACTATGCCGACTTACCCCTTCTTTGTTGAACTGCACAGCTCACTGTGCAGGGCAGGCCAAGGTCTACACTGTAGTCTTTTCAATTCTTTGACTATGAAGGAGGTGCATGTACTCCTTCCTTCCTGATTTTATTCTAATCTGCAATTATACAAACGTGGACAGGGCCAACAGTGGGGCAGGCAGTGGGTGTTTATCCTGCTGGTGTTGCCTGAGAGAAGGTACCTCTGATGATCCACCGGCTGGGCTGGGCTCTTCCTGACACTGCCAACAGTTTGTTAGGCAACTTCTGTGAATGAACAAGGGAGAATTTCTTTCCTGAGAGATCTGAGAAAAGGGTAGACAGCTAGGTAGGAGGCTACTCACTAGAGAGATTAGGCATATGTTAAGGGCATCAGCAAAGCAAGGCATGCGTGCACATAAGAGTGGGGGTGGGGGAGGGAGGGAGAGAGAGAGAGGGACTCAGCTTTAATAAATATACTCAAAGTTTGAAATAAGAAAATGAGGTTTTAATTTCAGCTTTACATAAGTTATGTGTCAATTTGAAAGTTAAAATTTTATTTTGTTTACGTAAGTGGCAACAAGGCCTGTGATCCTTCCGGTATTTGGCACTGCACCTAGCCATGCTTCGAGGCAAGGAAGAGAATAAAATGATCTCTTAGGGGTCCCTTCGAGACACAGGACTCTACAAGTGTAAACCAAAGCCTTGATGGTTTCCCACTTTCCACTCTGAGCCACGGGTGGCTGTACAGGAGCTTCACTTGAGTTGGACATAAAGAAAACCAGTCAGCAGCTGCACTGTTTCCTCTCAGCTAGCTTATGAATAGATAGTTCAGGATGAATAGTTTTTTGTTTTGTTTCGTTTTGTTTTTGCGGTACGCAGGCCTCTCACCGTTGTGGCCTCTTCCGTGGCGGAGCACAGGCTCCGGACGCGCAGGCCCAGCGGCCATGGCTCCCTAAAGCCAGGGAGGCTGTCCCCGAGGCAAGTTATTTTCTTCCAGAGTTGCTTGCTTTTGTGTTTTTGCAAAGAGTGATTCAGATTTTCTGCGTGTGTTATAGTCTTTCCCATTATTGACCTGTTTAGAACTCAGTTTATTTCATTATTTTACTATGAGTCACCAGCTTGAGATAAGCCACATTGTAGCTGCACCGGAGCTCTGCCTTCACTGTTGCTACAGTTTATTTCCTGAGTTCTTCTAACCAACAGCTGGCACAAATAAACGAGTAAGTAAATAAATAAGTGAGTGGCGGGTGTGGGGCTACCCGTGGCTGAGTGCTGAAGGGTTGGATTTCTGAATGTCAGTCACTGAAGCACATCTTCAGGAGGACTGGCTGAGGTCACAAAGCTTGCAGTAAATTCACATTGCGTGCATTTTGCTTTACATGGCCTGTTATAGTTTTTTGGTGTGTTTTTTGCCCTAAAATACATTTTTTAAAAATGTCAGACCCTACAAATGAAATTCACTTCTAGCATTGTCTTCCCCTGAAAATACATGCATGTCCAAACCTATGGCATGTTTGGAACATATAATTTACACCAACTGTAGTCATGTGTAGGGAATATGCAGCAATGCAGGGTTTCCAATTCTCCTTTTAGACCAGAAATTGTTTGCGTGGTTTGGAGGGACCCTTGCCCGAGGGTGACCTGTGCACATGAAGACAGTTGGTAGACACCTCATTTATCTAATGTCAGCATCACCTTGGATAGTACCTGGGGTTTCTAATCAGAGGGGCAAACTGGCTCTAGGGAAGGGTTTGTCCTAAGTCCTCAGACCCCCTTACAAGGGGAAGATTATAAATACAGTTTGTCAATACACAAAACCAAAGTCTATTAGTCAGTTGTTACCTTGTGTGCGTTACCTCTGCAAAGAACATCACTCTCACACTCGGCCTGAGACAAACATTAGTCACTGCTCTCCACGAATTCAAGGAAGAAGATTGTTTAAGTAGCTCAGAGCTGTCTAAAGCTCTAGACTTTTCCAATTTGCACCTTATTAAGACATTTCCTTCCATAAGGTTGAGAGAGAGCTTGTGTAAATCACACAACAGCAAGTGCATTAAACCCAGTGCGATAGCACAAAAGTTGTGTCAGGCTCACAAAACTGTCACGGTGCCAGGCTTTAGGGAACAGAGACATAAGGAAGTAAGAGGAACTGCCGATGACTGAATACTTTCTCATTTAATACCTAATAATCAGGGAGGATATTCTTATCTCCCTTTTACAAGTGAATAAATAACACGAGCGTTACCAGGTGGAGAGGTTGCCCAAGACAACACAGATGGTAATGGGTGTTATCAGATTTCAAACTCAGTTTTATCTACCCAAAGTTGGGCTCATAAACCCTACACTGTCCCTCACAGGGAACCGTGAAACGAGGTGGAATGAGGTACTTACCATGAGAAGGGAGCAGTGTTTTCTGGAGTTCAAACATGAGGAAATGGGAGGAAAAAGGGGCCCCTGGTAAAAGAGATGAGAAAGACAGTGGGTGGAGGTGATTTCTGTGGGGTGTGGAGAAGACCAAGGGGGTGCCGAGGAGTGTCACAGGAAATAAGGAACCCAAGACTGAAGAAGGTGGAGTTGGAGGACACGGTGAGATGGGGGAAGGGGGACTAACACAGTAAGGAAGGGGTAATAGAATATAAAGTATCTAATAAGTGGTCCTCAGCCTGTGGCTTGCCTATCTCTGGGCTTTACGGAGACTCCTTATCAGTAGTGGAGAACTGGGGAGGGAGAGGGAGGCTCACTGAGGTGAAGTTTCTGAAAGCAAAGAGGTGATAAATGAGATGAGAAGCCCTTTGGCTCAGGGAACATGAACAGAAACGTGCCTCTGGTGGGGGACACCCCAAGCTGGTCTGGGGGGCTGAGATGGACTTTCTCCTTGGGGAACTCACAGACCTTGAGGCCTCACTGTCAGTCAGGATTTCAGGGACCCCTTCCTGGGGCTCACGCATTTCAGGGCCACAACCCCTGGTCATGATTTTCTGTGTGTTCAGCTGTCTTGGCCCGGCCTTGTGTCCTGTCCTTGATGGCCTGTTCCTGTTTTATCAGGGGAGCTCTACTTCCTGGCCACCTCCTACCCAAGCGTCTACACACCGCATGGATCCATTTACAAATTTGTTGACCCATCGAGGTGGGACTTGGGTTACCTTTTCTTCTCAGGTGATTGGAGCTTGTCTTTATTGCCATGGCAGGTCAGAAAAACAGTCCTCACTCCCCAAGAATTACCAGATATGATCAACGGAGCGTATCTTTCTTTTAGATGCAAAGCAGACTGGTCTGGGACTTCCCTGGTGGCGCAGTGGTTAACACTCTGAGCTCCCAATGCAGGGGGGCCGAGTTCGATCCCTGGTCAGGGAACTAGATGCCACATGCACGCTGCAACTAAGGAGCCAGTGAGCTGCAACTAAGGAGCCCACGTGCCACAACTAAGACCCGGCGTAACCAAATAAATACATTAAAACAAAAAAAAAGCAGATTGGGCAGACAAATGTGTAGGACAATGCATCTGTAGGAATTATGGACTATTGGGGAAATGGTCTCTGCGGTTGGAAATGAGGATCTTGAGCCTTTCTAGGATGACTAGTCCAGACCTGTGGCTCCTGTCTTGTTTTTTATTTTTTTTTATGCTTCTGGAGACTTCTGTCTGGGATCATCTGACAGTGGGTGTACACCTCTGCCCACCTGAGTAGATACTGCCACCCTATCCCATGGGTTGGTCTTTGGCACATACAGTTGGCCCTCCGTATCCATGGATTCCACGTCTGTGGATTCAACCAACTGTGGATCAAAAATATTTTTAAAAATTCCAGAAAGCAAAACTTGAACTTGCCATGCCCTGGCAACTATTTATGTAATATTTACAACTAATTACATAGCAGTTATATTTATTTACAATTATTTACATAGCATTTACATTGTGTTAGGTATCATAAGTAATCTAGAGGTGATTTAAAGTATATGGAGAATGCGTAGGTTATATGCTGAACACCATAGCATATTACATAAGGGACTTGAGCATCAGTGGGTTTTGGTATCTGTGAGGTCCTGGGACCGATCCCTGGGAGCTGTATCTAAAACTGTCGGGTTTCTCAGTGTCTCCACCTGATCCTTCCTGGAATTCAGTGAGAGGATTTATTCACTTGGTAGACTCTACGATGTTTAACTCTGCTTCTCTGCCCACCTTTCTCAGAGACTAACCAACCTTCAACTCTCAGGCAAAAGCCATACTACAGACTCCCATTTGTGAGGTTGTTGAAGGTGTGTCCGTATCTGTCCCTGGGAGAGTGATGCAGTGTATCCATCCTGAGAGCTCTGGGCAGTGTGCGGGATTTATCTCAGGATTCTTACCCAAAGCCAGAAAGTCTCCCCATGAATCAGCTTAAAGGTAGACCTGCAGACGAAGACTTCCCTGTGAGACGTCTGTTACCATATCTGGGGTGGTGTTCAGAGCACATTTGCTGCTGGTGAGGGCTCAGAAGCCCAGCCCAGCACAGCTCCCCTTGGCAACCGGGCTTGGGTTTGGTGTTCTCAGACGTTCCCAGAAGAGACTCAGTCCCTGAGGTTGTGCCCAGGGACTCTCCTGGTGGAGTGCAGGGTTGTCAGGGGTGAATTAGGGACTGGCTGTCTCCACTGCTGGGTCTACTCCATGCAGATCTCCTGTGCTTGAGGGATGAAACAAACCCAGGGTCTTTAAAGTGCTTCCAGAGGCTGAAGGTGCCTGGGTGGGGAGTTTTCTGTTCTTTCTATCAACAGGTTTCCAATGTGAATCCCTTTTTCTTTCCTTTGACAGTTTCCTGATTCGGCTGGGGGATAATTTAGCTTACCTCTAGTGGCATGAGAGATCAATCATAAAGCTGCTCCACGCGGAAGACACCCTTTCTCATGCGCCTTTCTCTCAGTTGACATTTATGGAGTCATTTCTGTGTCCCAGGCACTGTGCTGGGTGCTGTGTGTGCAGGCTGACATTTGATGCCGACAGAATCCCAGTGAGACAGGGTAACACCCTCAATCTACAGATTAGGTAACTGAGCCTAGCTACCTTTGATCACTTGCCCGAGGTAGAGCTAGTAAGAGGTGACAGAGGATAGGAACGCATGCCTCTTTCTGGCTCAGTCATTTCAGCACTACCTATTCACTTCAGTTATAATGACGACTTGAATTGTACAGACTTCTGTAGCAGTGGGTCCAGATTCTGCTCTGCTTACTTCTTTAGCCCGTCTTTGCACTAAATGCACCCTCCCCAGCATTCTAAGGAGCAGTTGGTTTATTTATGTATGCTTTTCCCCTTCCATCTTTTCCTTCTGCCCTTCCCTTAGAATCATAGACCCTGGATGCTGGGTTTGAATCTCAGCTTTACCACCAACTAGCCGGGAGTGTTCCTAGTCGGCAAAGTCCCTTTTGTTTCAGAAGGTGCACCCAGGGGACAGCAGTTTGAGAATCAGAATACTAGGAGGCAGAGAGGCTGCCATTACTTAAGGGACCGTGCCATGAGTATCTGAAGAGATTTTCTTTAAAGGGAATCACTTTTGTATGTGCTGAGCACTGCTCCAATCGTTTTTAAAAATCTCATTTAAAAAATAATTTAGGGCTTCCCCGGTGGCACAGTGGTTGAGAGTCCGCCTGCCGATGCAGGGGACGCGGGTTCGTGCCCCGGTCCGGGAGGATCCCACGTGCCGCGGAGCGGCTGGGCCCGTGAGCCATGGCCGCTGAGCCTGCGCGTCCGGAGCCTGTGCTCCGCGACGGGAGAGGCCACGGTGGTGAGAGGCCCGCGTACCACAAAAAAAACAAAAACAAACAAAAAAAGAATTAAAAAAATTATATATCAATCACTTATGGTGTGCCAAGCACACAGTTCTTATTTAATCCTCCTCGTCTCCCTGTGAGGATGGGTGATATTACTTTTTCTATTTTACAGAAGCGAAAATCGAAACTTAGCAAGGTTTACTTGCCCATGGTCCCCAGGATTTGTACCCTATTCTCTCTGTTGCCAAGCCCATGCTCCAACGCCCCCCCGAAGTGCCTCACTACAGTGTCCCTGTGATGTCCATGTCCTTTCTCCTCTCTGTCTGAGCTCATCGCAGATTTCCTGTTACATCTGTCCCATCCCTATGGATAAGGGAGGGCTGAACCCAGCTCTTGCACATGTATGCCTTTTGGTGACCGGAATTTCGTGGTTCCATCTTCAGAGTCTTGTATCCTCACTTTTTCTCTCTGTTTTTGGGCGAGCACCTCCAGGCAAGCGCAAGTACAAGCCAGTGCCGGTGAAAACCAAGAGTAAGCGGGTCCAGTTCAGGCCACTTGCTAGTGAGTCCCTCTCTGTCTTTAGGCTCAGGCCTTGGCATCCAGGTGCCGGCACAGTGCCCTCTGCAAACGGCGGCAATCCCGGGGTGGCAGGTCTTATTTCCTCACCTAAGGCTTATCCTCTGACTGAGGACTATTACCTGTGGTCTGTATGTCTCCTCTGTGTACCAGGGTGAGAGGGGGCAGCACCTGCTTCTGCTGTGACCTGCTGCCATTCATTCTTTCATTCATTTGTTCGTTCAAGTATTCATTCATTCATTTAGTACTTACTTTGTGGCAGTCCCTGTGCCAATCCCTGAGGATACAGCAGTGAACCTGACCTGTAGGAGTCTAGAATCAAAGGAGAGGAGGGCATGTAGTGAAGGCAAATGAAGAAATAAATATAGCATTGAGGTTCTGGCTAGAAGCATGCCCAGGGGACTGAGAAGGCCCTCAGAGTGAGAACTTCTTCCCCCCGGGAGGGTAGTCAGGAAAGACTTACAGGGGAGGGACAGTATCTTAAGGGAACTATTCTAGAGCCATGCATCTCTGGAGTGATCACATTACAAAAGTAATCTATTTAGATCAAGGCCAGGGAATTAAACATATTAACTTCAAAAGAATTTATATTCAAGAACCCTCAAGTGGGCATAGGATTCCATAGGATTCTTCAAGCTACTTTCCAGAACTAATATTTCTCCTAAATAAACGCTTGTTTCCCAGAAATGGTCTTGGACTTGCTAAAGAAGAAGTCCGAGGAAGCTGCTAGAAAACTGTCCAATGCAAATTTAGCTTCCAGTCCAGACCGGACCTCATCTCAGAAAGGCTCATCCAAGAAGCCGGCTTCTCCCACAAGCAGCAGGAAGACGTTTCCAAGGTCTGGTGCAAAGCAGAGAGCCAGAGCGTGGTCCCCAGGCCCCCAGGGGAAGAGGAGGAAGAGCCCGAGACGCCCCCGAGGCAGAGGCAGCCAGTCGGCAAAGTGGAGGCGAGCTGGCAGAAGTGTCCCTCTGCCTCTTCGGTCACGGTGACAGGTCAGGGGACGAGTGCCCAGAGAACCACCTTGCCACGCGGAAGCTGCTACTGCTGAAGGTGACCTCAGACGCATGGGAAGCCGGGGGTGGAGGTGGGAACCGGCGGAGAGAGCTTGATTTAGGCGGCACGGTTGTCCTGTCCACGGGAATTTTTCCATCTAAACGGATGCTCCTTGTCTGCTTCTGCGGGGAGACCAAACCCCATGTTGCCAGGGCACCTGGCTACTCATGTGCACTAGTCTGTAAACCTGCTTGGAATTCCACTATGTGTTTATATTTTGCTTTGTAAATGCCTGTGACCTAAGGTAGTAAATCAACACTTGCTCCAATAGACAAGCTTCTTTGAGCTCGGAGAGCCCCTCTAAAATGGTCATCTCCTTTGCCCCCTTTAAAGATCAGGGTCTGAATAAGGTTAGGTCCTGTTCTGTACCTCCAGTGCCTACTATTTTGCCCTGGCAAATAGCATAATAAACGTGACTACTTTTTGCATACCTATTCTGTGCTAAGTTTATATATTATATTATCTGAAACCTCAAAACCTTGCTTCTTATGTGTTGCCACATAACTTATGTTGAAGGTGAGGGAAGTGAGGCTTGGTGAGGTTAAGCCATGTGCCCTAGACCACAGCAGCCAGGGAGCAGGGAATTGTTCAGCTGGACTTGAGCCAATGCTCCTGTCAACCTCCGGTGAACTTGCCTCCCTGGAGGGGCCTCAATGAGGGTTGGTAGCTTTTAACCAGGTATTTGAAGAATGAAAGGGCTAAGAGAGGAGATGACCCCTGTCTTCAAGAAGTTCTCCAAATTGTGCAAAGCATCCAGAACGGTATAGGCAATTTGACTTAAGCAGAACAAAAACAAAAATGCCTGGGTTGTTAAGGACTTTTAGAGGTCACGTGATCCTTGCTTTAGATGAGGTTGGACATATCCTGGACAGGTTATTTTAGACTTCCAAAGAAGTAGATTCCATTTTGTTTCTTTAGCAAACTCCATTTGTTGGGTAACCTAACCTAATCTAAATACACCAAGCCTCTCTGATTCTCTTCCTCTTGTTTTGTCTTTATTAAAGATGCAAAACACTGGTCATCACTTTCTGAAGATCATTTTTAGATCATCTCTTAGCTACCTTCCTTTGCCCTGTCTCATAGTTTTGCTTTTCTTTACTTTTGCCTACCTTTGTAGCTCTTATGAACGCTCTAGTTGACTGAAAAAAATCGCACAATCTAAAAGTTGAGAATTATACTTTATTTGGCAGACTTACTGAGGACTATAGCACAGGATAGCAGCCCCTCAGGTAGCTCTGAGGGACTGTTCCAAAGAGGTAAGGGAGGAGCCAGGATATATGGGAGTGTTTGCTGAAAACAAACAGACAAACAAACAAACAAAAAACATGTGGTTGAACATCAAAAGATTAATGCTAATCACAACAAAGATATATTTCAAGTTAAAGATCTTAGTGCTTTTCTATGTATGGGAAGATGCAAGAGTCTGGGCTCACTGAAATTATTCCTTAGGTATGCATCTTAACTCTCTAGAGCCAGTCTCCTGTTTTTCTCCATCCTGAATTCTCCTCAGGGTGCACTGTCAGGGGAGGCTGCAGCGGCTGATGGCTTATAGCCACAACATCCTTTGTTTACTGAAATGGCAGGCGACATTCTCTGTACACACTCTCCAGGATAGAAATGAATTTCAGGGTCTGACCAACCCTGATATTTTACACTTTTAGCTTCTCAGATGAAGATATCAACATAAAGATGGGAGGGCTTACACCCTGCATCATTTTGTTGAAAGATGGCTGAAAATCCTGGTGCAGTTCAGGGAGACTGGATCTAACCTCTGGAAAGAATATATGAGCTCACTCTGTCTCATTTTTTTCCTGTACAATCTTTCTTCAAAGACGTGTGGCAAAAATAGGGTCTGGCCCTATCTCATGAATATAAATGCAAAAATCCTCAACAAAATATTAGCAAACTGAATCCAGCAATACATAAGAAGGATCGTACAACATGATCAAGTTGGATTCATTCCAGAGTTGTAAGGATGGTTCAACGTATGGAAATCAATCAATGTGATTTACCACATCAACAAAAGAAAAGACAAAACCATATGATTTTCTCAATAGGTACAGAAAAAGCATTTGATAAAATTCAGCATCCATTCATGATAACGACTCTCACCAAAGTGGGTAGAGGGAACATATCTCAACAAAAGCCATGTATGACAAACCCACAGCCAGCATGATACTCAATGGTGAAAAGCTGAAAGCCTTCCTGCTAAATTCAGGAACATGACAAGGATGCCCACTCTCACCACTTCTATTTAACATAGTATTGGAAGTTCTAGCCACAGCAATCAGACAAGAAAAACAAATAAAATGTATCCAAATTGGAAGGGAAGAGGTAAAATTGTCATTATTTGCAGATGACATGGTCCTCTATATAGAGAACCCTAAAGACTCCACGCAAAAACTATTAGAATTATTAGAAAATTATTAGAAATTTATTAGAAATTTATTAGAACTAATTTATTTAGAACTAATAAATTTATTAGAATAAATAGAATAAATAAATAAATAGAATAAATAAATAAATAGATTTATTATTAGAATAAATAAATAAATAAATAAATAGAATAAATAAATAAATAGAATAAATAAATAAATAGATTTATTATTAGAATGAATGAATAAATAAATAAATAAATAAATAGAATAAATAAATAAATAAATAAATTTATTAGAACTAATTTATTTAGAACTAATTTATAGAAATTTATTAGAAATTTATTAGAACTAATTTATTAGAAATTTATTAGAACTAATAAATGAATTCAGCAAGGTAGCAGGATACAAGATTAATTCACAGAAATCTGTTGTATTTAACACTAACAATGAAATATCAGAAAGAGAAAGTAAAAAAAAAACCAAACTGTTTAAAATTGTGTTAAAAAAAACCCAAACAAACCTAGGAATAAACTAAACCAAGGAGGTGAAAGACCTATATGTTGAAAACTTTAAAACATTGATAAAGAAAATTGAAGATGATTCAAGAAATGGAAAGATATCCCATGCTCTTGAATTGGAAGAATTAATATTGTTAAAATGGCCATACTACCCAAAGCAATTTACAGATTTAATGTGATTGCTATCGAAATAACCATGACACTTTTCTCAGAACTAGAACAAATAATCCTAGAATTTATGTGGAACCACAAAAGGCCCAGAATTACCAAAGCAATCCTGAGGAAAAAGAACAAAGCTGGAGGTATAACCCTCCCAAACATCAGACAATACTACAAAGCTGCAGTAATCAAAACAGTGTGGTATTAGCACAAATCAGACATATAGATTGATGGAATGGAATAGAAAGCCCAGAAATAAATTTACTTACCTATGGTCAATTAATCTGTGACAAAGGAGGCAAGAATACACAATGGAGAAAAGATAGTCTCTTCAGCAAGTGTTGGGAAAACTGGACAGCTCTATGTAACTCAATGAAATTAGAACACACCCTCACATCATACACAAAAATAAACTTGAAATAGTTCAAAGACCTAAATATAAGACATGACATCATAAAACTGCAAGAAGAGAACATAGGCAAAACATTCTCTGACATAAGTCATGGCAATATTTTCTTAGCTCAGTTTCCCAAGGCAAAAGCATTAAAAGCAAAAATTAAAAAATGGGGCTTAATCTAACTTAAAAGCTTTTGCACAGCAAAGGAAACCATCAACAAAACTAAAAGACAACCTATGGAATGGGAGAAAATATTTGCAAATTATGCGACTGACAAGGGGTTAATATCCAGAATATACAAACAGTTCACACAACTCAATATCAAAAAAACAAACAATCCAATCAAAAAATGGGAAGAAGACCTAAACAGACATTTCTCCAAAGAAGACATACAGATGGCCAACAGGCATATGAAAAGATGCTGAACATCGCTAATTATTAGAGAACTGCAAATCAAAACTACAATGAGGTATCACCTCACACTGGTTATTAAAAAGTCTACAATAATAAATGCTGGAGAGGATGTGGAGAAAAGGGAACCTTCTTACACTGTTGGTGGGAATGTAAATTGGTGCAACCGCTATGGATAACAGTGTGGAGGTTTCTTAGAAAACGAAAAACAGAGTTACGATATGATCCAGCAATCCCATTCCTGAGCATATACCCAGAAAAGATGAAAACTCTAATTGGAAAGACACATGCACCCCAATATTCATAGCATCACTATTTACAATAACCAAGACATGGAAACAACCCAAGTGTCCATCAACAGACAATTGGTTTAAGGAGATGTGATATATATATATATATATATATATGTGTGTGTGTGTGTGTGTGTGTGTATGTATACACACACATACACACAATGGGCTATTAGTCATAAAAAAGAATGAAATATTGCCATTTGCAGCAATGTGAATGGACCTTGAGAATATTATACTAAGTGAAGTTAGGCAGAGAAAGACAAATATTATATGATATCACTTATACATGGAATCTAAAAAAATAATACAAGTGAATCTATATATAAAACAGAAACAGATCACAGACACAGAAAACAAACTTATGGTCACCAGAGGGAAAAGAAGGCGGGGAGGGATAAATTAGAGTATGGGATTAACAGATACAAATTGCTATATATAAACTAGATAAGCAACAAGGATTTACGTATAACACAGACGACTATATTCCATATCTTGTAATAACCTATAATGGAAAACAATCTGAAAAAAATGTATATATATAACTGAATCACTTTGCTGTACACCTGAAATTAACACAGTATTGTAAGTCAACTATACTTCAATTAAAAAAAAAAGGCTCTGGCCTGGAAGTGGGTTTTTTTGGTCATGCATTTATTTAATTTAATGAATTTATTTATTTGGCCATGCTGGGCAGCTTGTGGGTTCTTAGTTCCCCAACCAGGGATTGAACCTGCACCCTCAGCAGTGAAAGAGCAGAATCCTAAACACTGGAAAGTGTTTTGAGCCCTGAGAGAAAGGTGCTCAGAATTCATCTGTTAAAATAGAGGACCACATCCATCAAATTCAAGGCTTTCTGAACACAGCTTTTCAACAGGAGGATAGTGGGTCTAGAGAAGGGAACTGAACAGGTACCCTGAAATGCTGGGAACCTGGGGGAGAGGCAGGGTATTCCTCTCTGGCAAAGTGGCTTTATTTTTTGGAAGATGGCTGACAATGCCTGTGAACTTTCATGAAGGGGTAGGACTGTGAGAAAACAACCACTAGGTCACAGCCAACATGTATTCAACTTCCTTAGAGACTGAGGAGTTGAAAGGTTCAGAAAAATGCACACATGCATGTGCTTGTTCTTTATAGAAACCGGCAGGAGGAGGGGGAAGGGGATGAAACATGAAGACTGGGAATGGCTGGAGGGAGATGGGACTGGATTGCATCTTTTTCTTACTAACTCTGTTAGTTGATGACCATGTAAAGCCAGGGTAAGGAGTCTTGGTATTAAGGTATTTGAGGATTTGAAATGGCTTTGCAAAAAGGCATTCAGCGCCAATGAAGTGATGCCCCTTATGTGATAATTATGTATATTTTTCCTGCATAAATGGGGCCTATTTTCTCAAGGCACTCTGACCACTTGTCTCCCAGCACTCCTAGCAGCAGATATCCAGACCATAGAAGGGCAAAATAACCAACAAAAGCATGTGTGTTTTTCCAGAGCTAAAATCTTGCAAGCCAAGGTAGAAATTCTTACAGTTACATCATTCTCAAAACTAACCCACTTTAAGAAATACATTCTCTTAATGGACTTGAGGACACCATGGGGCAGGGGGAGGGTAAGCCGGGACGAAATGAGAGAGTGGCATGGACATATATACACTACCAAATGTAAAATAGATAGCTAGTGGGAAGCAGCCACATAGCACAGGGAGATCAGCTCCATGCTGTGTGACCACCTAGAGGGGTGGGATAGGGAGGGTGGGAGGGAGATGCAAGACGGAAGAGATATGGGGATATATGTATATGTATAGCTGATTCACTTTGTTATAAAGCAGAAACTAACACACCATTGTAAAGCAATTATACTCCAATAAAGGTGTTAAAAAACAAAAACATTCTCTTGTTCTTTGTGGAGTTTTAGATTACGTTGGGGAGATATGTGATTTCATTTCAACCAATGCCATGCTTACTGCTTGCCAGGCACAGTACTGGCTCTGGGAGACCCAGAGATGAAAGGTTTATCTGGTGTGAGCTCGGGTTAAGAATTAACCTTGAACTCAAGGTCACAGGGCCCTGGCTCCTTGAACCCACACCATCCAACAGAAATATGAAAGCTGCAAATGGGAGCCACACATGTAATTAAAATTTTTCTAGTAGCCACATTAAAAAAATAGGTAAATTTAATGTATTTATTTTAATTAATCCAATATATTACAGTATTATCGTTTCAATACGTAATCAATTAAAAATTACTAATGGGACAGTTCACTTTTTTTTTGGTACTAAATTTTCTAAATCCAATGTGTATTTTATTCTTTCAGCACATCTCAATCCGGAATATCCACGTTTCAGGCACTCAGTGGCCACATGTGACTAGTGGCTACTTTACAGACAATCCTTTATCAAGAAATCCTGGGTGGAGAGAATTCATTTATTCAGAAAAGGCTCTCGTGACCCTACTGTCACGCGACATTCTGGAATTCAGGGAAAAAACGGAGAAATGAAACCGGTTGCAAAACTTGGCTTCCCAAACCGCCCGAGACTATTTTTATGAATCGCTCCCCCTTCCTCTCGAAGGGGGCAGGACCTTGGAGCCAGGCTGGGCTCCGAAGCCAGGGCTGCCACGTGTCATCGCAGCGCGGGCCTCAGTCCAGGCCACGCTGGCCATTCTCTGAGCCCCGGGAATAGTGTCGGAAGGTGCACTCACCGGCCGGGAGCAGGAGAGTGGGAGCCTGGCCACAGCGTCGCCCGCCGGCCGAGCGGCGTAACTGCAAGCGCAGCACCGCCTCCGCGCGCCCCGCGCGCCCAGCCGGAGGTCGAGTTCCCAGCGCCGGCCGCCCCTTTTCCTTTTGTAACTCAGTGCTGGGAGTCTGCAGGGCGTTGAAAACTAGCTGGTGGAGCCTCGCGCCTCCCTTTTGCCGGTTCTTGGGCCGCAGGTCCGGGTAGCGCTGGGTCGCAGAGGACCGCTTTTCTTTTCTTTTTCCTGCTCTTTGTTGCATTCCAGGATTTTCTCTTCCGGGTCACTTCTAAAGCACAGTAAGGATGCTCATAATTTGCATTTCAGGAGTAACTTTTAATCCTGCCAGAAGTAACGTTTTCAGAAATCACTTTGCATTTTGGTGCTTGTTTATACAGGACGATTTTAAAAAATAGTACTAAGGAACACGAGGCCCCAGCGAGGATCGAACTCGCGACCCCTGGTTTACAAGACCAGTGCTCTAACCACTGAGCTATGGAGCCTGTCTTCTACGGGCACTTCTCTAGTTCAGGGACATTGGAAGCAACATTGCTTTCTGGCAGTCTGAAACTGACCCTGTGCATCCTCTATCAGTGACAATTATAAAGACAACACAATAAGTAGAAAAAAGCCCAGTCTCAAAATTTTATGATTACAAAATACTAAATCACACCTACGATAAGTTATGCATACAGATAAGTGCTGGAAGGGAAAATGCAAGAATGAAATAATGTTCCGACGACGTTATGAGTGGTACCTTTACGTCTTAAAAAATTCTCCAATCTAGTGTTTATATGACAAATTGTATCAAGTTTCGCACTTATAGGGAAGTTATAGGGGGAATGTCTTTGGTTCTTATAACTTAAATAAGTTATTGATTATGGATGAATTAATTGATTCAACACATTTATTGAGTAATTACATACTATTAGACATTAGAGTGAATAAGTAAAGCTCTGTCCCTGCTCTTTTTTTAATGATTGGGATCATGAAACGATGCCTTATTTCCTTTTGCTTAATTAACTCTTTACTGAGGGAATGAAATTATGCCCGCAGCATGACCCGTCACCGCGCGAAGGAGGATGGTGGTCACCCGCTCGCAGTGGTCTGCAGGCTTCTCTCCCTCACCTTCTTCAGGTGTCTGCTCACATTCCGTTTATCAACAAGACACCCACCCCCTGCCCCTTTAAAGCTGCACTGTCCTCCTTATCCTGCCCTTTTGCCTCATGCTACTTAGCTTTCTTTCCTTCTAGATAATGTGCTTATTATTATTATTATTATTATTTGCGGTACGCGGGCCTCTCACTGTTGTGGCCTCTCCCGTCGCGGAGCACAAGCTCCGGACGCGCAGGCTCAGCAGCCATGGCCCACGGGCCCAGCTGCTCCGCGGCATGTGGGATCCTCCCGGACCGGGGCACGAACCCGTATCCCCTGCATCGGAAGGTGGACTCTCAACCACTGCGCCACCAGGGAAGCCCTGTGCTTAATATTATGTCTATTATTCTCTCCAGGTTAGGATGTTCCTTCTTCGAGGCCAAGGGTTTTTGTTTTATTCCCCGCTGTATTCCCAGCATCTAGAATAGTGTCTAGCATACAGTAGGTGCTCAATAAATACTGAATGAATGACATCTACGATGATGTTCATTTTGTGAGCCAGGAGAAATCAGGGAGACGTTTTGGGAGGTGTCGTGTCATCATTTTCCTTTACTTCCACTTCCACAGCCTCTCCATACAAGTTGGAATTTTTAACACCCTTTAGTTTCCTTGGCCTATCGGATTTTCTTATTGTCCTGTTTCCCCGCCCTTTGCTGTGAGATTGACTGGCCTATTGCGAGGCTTTCCTCCTTCCTCTGCTCCAGGAGCCTCCAGGGGCTTCTCATTGTTCTAAGGATAAAGGGCAAACTCCTCGGGTAGTTTCATTGTTTGCATACAAACTTCTCCTCCCTCTTCAGCAAGCCTAGGAAACCCCTCCATTTCTCATGTTATGTGGCTTCTTCTGCCTGTAACATCTTAGCCTGATTTTAATGTCTCACGTCATCTTGCCAAAAGCACCAAGAACTGGCTTATTTTCCATCTGAGGTGATTCTGAGGACTGCATTTGTTTCTAGCCTTGGCAAAATATCAAACACGGTGGGGCTTAAACAATAGAAACGCATTGTCTTACAGTTCTGGAGGCCACAAGTCCAAATTCAAGGTGTTGGCAGGATTGTTTCCTTCCGAGGGTTTTGAGGAAGGATCCCACCCAGGCCTCTCTCCTTGGCTTGTAGATGGCTGTCCTCTCCCGGTGTCTCTTTCCTCTATATGTGTCCATTTCTGTGTTCAAATTTCCCTTTTTATAAGGACACCAGTTATGTTGGATTAGGATCCACCCTAGTGATCTCACTTTAACTTGATTACCTCTGTAAAGACTCTGTCTCCAAACAGGCCACATTGTGAGGTACTGGGGGTTAAGACTGCCACATGAGAATTTTGAGGGGACACAAGTTAACCTGTAACAAGTAGATTAGGCATTGAATCAAGGCAGCAGCAAGGCATCCCTCCGTTCTCTTGATCCCATGCTGCTTCTGGCCAGTGGGAGCTTCACCAGCCTTCCCCACAGCCCTGGTGAAGAGGATCTGCTCGGGTGGGATGTGACGGAAAAATGGACCCTCTCCTCTCAACTCAAACTTCTGAACTGTAGGATGAAAGATCAGTAGGGTGGGCATCCTATAAAGAATGTAATTTGCTCATAAGGAACACGGCATTAGAGGACCATGTCTGGGAGGGTTTTATATTTAATTTTATATCCCTTCCTCCTTCTCTTGACCCCCTCCATCGAGCTCTAGCTCAAGCCCTTTCACCACCTGTAAAATGGAGGCCATCATTCTGGTTCTATCTCAGAGCACTCTGGGGGATTCAACACAGTTGTGAACTTGACAGTGGTCAGAGATTGTGAAGTACCAGATACAAACATGACAGGTGTTGTTCTTCATAGGCTGAACATCTCCCCCTAGTGTATGGTTGACCCAGGGCAGAACATCTCAGGGGGAGATTCCGTCTTGAGGCACTGGGAGCAGGGAAGGCCTCCAAGGTCCAATTTGGGTGAAGGGAGAGGAGGACATAGAAACAGAAGTCCCTCAACTATGCTGTGGTTTTTTTTGTTTTTTTTTTTGCTGTAAGGCAGCAGTGTGCATGGCAGTTTGCTTTGCTTGGCGGTCACCCACAAGCTCTCCTTTCTCTCCAGCTGTGCAGGGCTGAGTCTCCTGCATCCTGGAGGTGGGGATGTAGGACAGAGGTCGGGTCTCCACCCACCTGCGGCAGCGGCTCTGCTGCACTGTCCTCGGCATCACTGTTCCTGCATCCGCTGTCCTGGGAGCAGGCCTTATTCTATCCCATCCAAAATCAGGTGAGGACGTGAGGTGTAAGGGTCAGGGGGGACTTTCAAGTTTATGTAGCCTGCACTTCATTTTGAAGATGAGGAAGTTTGGCCCCAGGAGGGGAAGGGGCTGACGTCCAAGATGAAAGGTAGGCTCTTCAGTGGGTACCCGAGGGCCAGGATGTGAAGAGAGGGAGGAAATTGGAGGGTCCTCCCTGGGATCTGGTCCCTCTGTACACCCACCCACAAGTGATCTAGGGGTGTGGGGTGGGAATAGGACCCCTTAGCTGGGAGAATCCCAGAGTCTGGGCTTGGAGAGAGAGAGGAAAAACACTAAAGAAGGGGAGGGGCAGGAAGTCGAGGACCCTATTGCTTTATAAACCCAACACAGATTCACAAGTGGAAGTGAGAGCAGTTAGGGACTGTGGCCCCATGTCTCAGGAAGCATAGAGCATACAGGGTTGTCTAGTTACAGGAGATTCAAAATGAGCAGAATAGGAATCCCTGCCATCCAGGTTTCCATTTAGTGCTAGAGAGGAAGGGTAAATACCTGAGTGCATTGCAATGTTCTTAGTGTCCAGTGAAGCTGGCTGCCTGGCCCAGGTGTCTGAACTCTGACCCGCACCTCCCCCCCACCCCCAGGTTGATGGGAACTCAGGACACAGGAGGGGCTCAGGGGCTCAGAATCTGGGATGCTGGGGTCAGGGACCCTGAGTCCTAGATGACCCTCTCCTCTATTTGCCCAGACCCTTGGTGGGAGGGGCTATAGCATCCTCTAGAATGACTCAGGGCACACAGCTCTTCTCAACAGCCCAGACCCATACCGCTTCCAGCTGTCAAGGGTTCAGAAAAAAAAAACAGAAGTAAAACCAATGAATCACTGAAGCAGTAAATAGTAAGAGTATTGTGCACGCACCAAAAAGATGGTTTGCAAATGGGGAGCACTGAAACCGAACCATGGAATGAGCTCCAAGGAATATTGCTATAGAGCAGCTTATATAGTGTGGAGTCTGTGACTGTTGATTCTTCACAGCGATTGGTTACAGTATTAGAATTGTTTACAATATTAGAATGTTCTGAAATGAAAAAGAATTGGTTTCTTGGTTACCTCGTATCAGTTTTGGGGAACAGTTTATGTTTTGCTTCTGATTTTCAGCAGCATAAGGAAGAAGTGATCTAGGTCAAGTTAACCTTTTGCTTGTTTTGCAAAAGAAGCTAAATTAAGCTTTGCTTGTATAAGTAAACTGGTCTTGTCTGCTCAGGGACTTTGTGAGTCTGGTCTCTGTGTTTGATTTGTTATTTATTTATTTATTTTTTTTGCGGTACGCGGGCCTCTCACTGTTGTGGCCTCTCCCGTTGCAGAGTACAGGCTCCGGACGCGCAGGCTCAGCGGCCATGGCTCACGGGCCCAGCCACTCCGCGGCACGTGGGATCCTCCCGGACCAGGGCACGAACCCGTGTCCCTTGCACCGGCAGGCAGATTCTCAACCACTGCGCCACCAGGGAAGCCCTGTGTCTGATTTTAACAGGCCAGATGTGTCCCACACGTGGGTGGGCGGACTCTGACCTTCCTGGGGGCAGTTCAAGAGCGAATGCCTCCCTGCCCTATGCCCGATGGATTGCACCCGCTTATTAAAATCATTGTAACAAAATTCATCTCCTGGATGTTGGTCCCATCTCATGCATAATAGACCTCTCTCAGACAGGATTTTAATCAGATTGCTGGCCTTTTGGATGGGATCGATGCACGCACTTCAATTCTGAGTCTGGAGCTAAGTGTGCACCAGCCGTGCGGGGGTGTCATTGGGTCAGGGTGCACGGCCAGTTAGTGGTGGGACCGGGGTTGCTGGTGTTTAGGTTGTTCTGGGAGGGAGGAATCTGGAGGGGTGAAGACCAAAGAGGCTGGAGAAGATGCACCCCTAGCCCCACCACCTGCTGAGCTAATTTACTAGCTCAGACAAGGTCTCATTTGGTTGGTGCCGCTGATCCTGGCATCTGTTCATGAGCTGCTGAGCCAACAAAGACTGGCTCACCCCGGGAAGGTGAAGGTTGATCACTTGTAGATCAAAGTGCAGGGGGAGGGCAGGGCAGTGGGAAGACCGGGGACTCTGGGGTCTGGTAACTGAGTTAGAATCTAGTGACACCTGGTCCTGGTCACCTTTTGCTGACTGCAGAGGGCTCCAGGCTGCACCATGGACCAGCTCAGTCTTCATTGTCAGAGGGGCCTGGTGCCCAGCCCAGCTCCGCCCTTTGCTGGCTGCACCGAAGTTACCTAACTTTTGAGGATCCGTTTTTTTCACTTGTGCAGAGGGGCTAAAGTGTCCATCCTTCCCAGGGTGGTCGTGAGGGTAGAACAAAATTCTGGTGTAAAGATGCCAGCCCAGGGCCAGACTCACTTCCCCTTCAGGTACCACCACGTGGACCTGCGAGGTCTGGTCGGCTCTCTGGCCTTCCCTCTGGCTGTGGCAGAGACAGCCGGGGACCTGCAATACCCACTCTGCCCTCTATCCCTCCAACATTCAGCCTCTCAGTCTCCACTGGACACTTCCCATCAGCTTTTAACGTGCTGGAATCTCTCTCACAAAAAGCATAATAAAACAAGAGAAAACAAACCAAAACAAACTCTCCCTCCACCCCAGGGAGTTGTCTTCACTTGTTCCATAATAGGGAAGAAACTTTGTATTCTGTTACAAGTTAATCACTAAAGCTTAAATTATACATAATGGCCCCTCTCTGGGAACCCTGCCTCCAAGGTAATGAGCATTAAGCTAAAATACCTTTGTTTAGCTCACAGGACCAGGCCCATGTGTGAATGGCTGCAGGGAGGAAGCAATTAACACATCTCCTCTGGAGTTTGGCTGCAACCAGGACTCTCCCCCCTCCTCTTTCAGTATAAAAGAAGCCTGAGTTCCAACTTGAGGAGGATGGTTCTTTGGGACACTAGTCCGCCATCTTCTTGGTCTGCTGGCTTTCCAAATAAAGTCCCTATTTCTTGCCCCAACAATTTGTCTCTCGATTTATTGGCCCGTCTTGCGGAGAGCAGTACAAGCTTGGACTTGGTAACAGTTCTTTCTGTTCCTCACCTCCCACTCATTCAACCCTCCAGCTCCCTTCTACCCCAGAGCTCCCCTGAAATGACCCTCCCTGGCCTCGTCATGGATAAAACCTCGGTGTCTTGGCAGTACTTGACACCACTTGCCATTTATCCTCCTTTGATACTCTCTTTCGTGTCTGTCATGGTCCACACTCCTGACAGGTTGCTCAGCTCCCAGGAAATGGTTTCTCAGCCTTCTTTACAGACTGTCCAGGCACGCAGGGCCCAGCCTACCTGAGCCTGAATTCTGGCTCTTTTCCTGCCAGTCTGGGAGTCAGTGGTGAACCAAACTGGATGTGGTCCCTGTCCCTGTAGAGCTCATGGGCCGGTGGGAAACCGCCGTCATTCAGATAGTTGGTGGCATCATGGGGACCAAGGCTGAGGAACAGGAAGGGTGAATGCAGACAACTCGCTTTCCTCATTTGTAAAATGGGGATAATGATGATGATGATGTTAATAACAATAATGCCTTCTCACGTGGGTATTTGGGAAGAAGAAATGAAGCAGTGCGTGTAAATACTCTATCCGGAGCCTGGTGTCTGGGGACCGCTTACTGATGTAAATTACTTTTATTACTCATTTGTACCTAGAAGTACTGAGTGAAGCCCTCCTATCGTCTGTGGGAAACGGAGGTGGCAGGAGGCAAAAGAAGGGATGCAGCCCCATTTCTGCATCCAGAGCTCCTCTCGGGGACCTGCTGAGTGAGATGTTATCACTCTTCTCTGAGCTGATATAGGAGGCAGTGAGTCATGTCCAGAAAGAGGAGATTCTCTCACCTCCCCAAAGACCACGGATTAGAATTAACCTTATTAAAGTCAGACTGGGCAAGCGCTCAGTGAGGCCAGGCGGGGGATAGTCTTTCTTGGACGCAGCTGTCAGCTGTCTTCTGTCATGTTCCCTGCTCTTTGCAGCCTTTTGTAGAAGGAGTTTCCACCCACCACCTGCCATAGACAGTGGGGTGGGATTTCCAGACTTTGGGTTGGTAGGATGAGAGGCTGGAAATGTTGAGTTCAGGGACTGGAGGGCAGTTGAGACACTAAGGAGGCCCCAGGAAATTGTTCAAGGCTTTTGGGACAGTCTTAGGAGACAGAGAAGCTAGGCACCCCCGAAACAGCTTTGTGTGTTGTGGAAGGGGGAAAAGAGGACCTCCCGTCTAAGGGGAGTTGGGTCCTAATGTAGAAACACAGAACTTGAGGGGCTTAGTCCCATGAGTCTCAGTTCTGGCCGCACACTGAGTTACCTGGGGGCTTAGAAATGTTATTGCCCAGGCCCCAGAAATTCTGCTTTAATTGGTTTCGGGTGACTCCTAGGCATTCCTTTTACTATGCTTCCCATGATTTTAGTGTGCATCCAGGGTTGAAAACCTCATGTAACCCATCCTTTTTATCTTGTAGATGAATAAACAGAGATTTGAGAGCTTAAATAACTGACCCCAAATAAAGGCCATATAGTCAATTATTGGCCACAGGGTCTGAACCCAGATCCAGGGCTTTCCCCTGGAGCAAAATCTCCTCTGCCATAACACTCTGGATTGATTTTCTTACAGAGAAGAGCTACAGTCTTTATGTCTTTAAACCTAAATCTGGATATATTATTTTAATGGTGCTAGCACACTCTAGAAGGACAGTGGACAATCAAGACTGTTCCAGAGACACTTGTGACCTGTGGTCCCAGGAACTGGAGGTGGTGATGAGCTCAGGGTTTGGAGTCACAAAAGCCTGGTTTTAAATGGTAACTCTGCCACTGCCGGCTGTGTGACCTTGGCCACATTACCTGACATCTCTGAGCTCCAGTCTCTTTATCTGTAATGTATTTCCTCAGAGGGTCAACACAAACTGGTTTCTGGGTTGTGAAGATTAAATAAGATAATGTCATAAACCGCTTAGCATGCAATTTGTGCCTTTTAAGTGGTAGCAGTGGCAGTAGTAGTTGTTGTTGTTAGTATTACTGTTTTATATTTCTGTGTACTTGCCTTCTAGAAGAGTGGTTCTCAACTAGGGTTGATTTTTCATGCCCAGGAAACATTTGGCAATGTCTAGAGATCTTTTGATTACCATAATGGGGGAGAGGGATGCTACTGGCATCTAGTGGGTAGAGACTAGGGATACTGCTAAACATTCATGGTGCACAGGACAGGCCACCCAGCCCCCAAACAAAGAGTCATCCAACTCCATGGTGCCAAACTCTGGTTTGATGGTCGAGAAACTCTGCTCTAGCTATCTGAAAAGAATGGGGAGCTTGAAGGCCAGAACCATTGAGTGATAATGGGATGATAGATTTTGGTTCTCGCACTGGCAGGGGAGCAAAGGGGCGCTGAGTTTACAGGGGCTGTAAACAGCCCCATCTCTGGGTAGCTGCCACGGAGGAAAGACTTAACACCTCTTACATGTGAGTTCCTGCAGGTAATAATAACACTGAGATTTATACTCCTTGGGGGTGCTGTGAGGATAATCCTGCATCCAGAGCTTACAGTCGCTGGTATGAAAGGCTAAGTGAAGCCAAGACGATTGCATCAGGTCCTGCGGGAGGGCTGCCTTTCTCCACGGTTGTGCTTTGGGCACCTGGGGGTTGCATTAGTCCTCCTCTCTCATGAGCTCATCGTTTATAAATGACAGCCACCCAAGTTGGAAAGTATGACCCGGAGTTGGCAAGTAGAAAACTTACTCAGCTTTCTTGTTGGAGCCTTGTGTCTTAACGTATTTATATTAAAAATAACACAAATATAATACTGCTAGGCAAGCTCTATTATGCGAGAAGAGAAGAATGCGCGTAGAAATTCTCCTTGAGAGCACAAAACTTTTGTCAAGGTTAACCGTTACTTATCTTGGCTGCGGTTGAGAGACTGGACACTAGGTGGCGCTACGTTCTCACGCGAGAGGACGGTGCCTTCCGTGTTAAGTTATTAATGTCAGTCTTGGAGTACATGCACCCCAGAGTGAAAAATATAGTAACAGGAAAGATTTAGTTCTTAAAATAAGTCAGCAGCCCAATGAAGCAAATATTACCATGGCAGGTACATTTTCTTGCTGGAACTGATGGAAAAGGGCATTTATTGCTTACAGGCATCTGGCTACATATATCAAATGATAAAAATACACAATTAAATGAAACCTCCCAGCAGGCCTGGCCTCAGAAGAGAATGAGAAGCAGCTGAGCTCAGCCATAGGCCTGGGATCTGGCACTGATGTGCCTCTGTCACGACTGTTGCATAAAAGTGTAGTCGTCATGCGAAGACCCTTCTAATTGTCTGGTTGGCTCTTCCTGAATTATGAGCGGCCTGGCCCTGCACTTAGGCAGCCATGCCACTTTTTTTGACCCTCAGGTTTTTTACCAGTTAGAATAGGGATCACTTTTCTGGCCCGCGTTAGAAGGTAAGCAGGGTGAAGATCACAGGTGGCCATGGATGGGACTGGCAAGGAGGAAGTGCTGTTTGCATGTTGTCATGGTGCTGGGGCCAAACTTCTCACTGGCCCCTCCACCCAGCAGTTACCATGCGGTCTCTCCAACCCAACTGTAAATGGATTTGGACTCACTGGCTCTGATGCAAATTCACAATCATCTTGCCACTGGTCTCCACCATCTGTAGCCGCTACTGCGAAGTCCCATGTGGGTCAGGGCTTTAGAAATAAAGGTACAGGATTGAGAGGGTGGCTGCAGACCCAACAGTCCTGCATTCTAGCTCTGCCACCAACTAGCCCTTTGACCTTGGAAATGTCATTTCACTGATGCCTTCGTGTTCTGCTGTCATCTGTAGAATATAGATTGAATGGGGAGGATGGTTGCGAGAGGGCCTGAACCTCTCCAAAGGCATGCACATCGATCAGAACCTAGAAGGTTTGCAAATCAGGTGGCCAGACAGCCACACGTGATGTCAGAAGAAGTGTTCAAGCCAGTAGAGGGGCCTCAAATTGAGATGGGCTGATGCCATTCCCACCAATTCAGTCCCTTTTCATTTTTGCTTGTGTCTGCCCAGACTCGGTCCCTACATGTGCTTAATAAACTGTTACAATTTAGTCTCTGCTCTTCAGTTTCCTGATGTGTAATAATGTACTGATAGCTCTCATGGATGGCGCAGTAGGGGCACTGCTAGCACTTTAGGGACATCAGCTTTCTCAGTTAATGCTCACGGCACGTACAAGGTCAGTACATCTGAGGAAACGAAGGTGAATCACTTCGGAAAGTCCTGGGGCAGGTGGGTGGTAGAGCTGGGAGGCTAACTCAGGTCTCTGAGAAAGCAGGTAGGCAGGAGACTCAACTGCCCCATATGAGAAGCAGAGACTCTGCCTTTTCCCTCGGATTAGAAAGTGCCTAGAGGCTGCTCTGGAAAGAATATGCAATGAGTTCTTGTTCAATCACTGATGATAACTCAAAGGACATACAGATATACATCTACTCCTCCACGTAGGTGCAGGGCTTTATTTTTATCCCGAGTTGCACACACATTCATCGTGGTATAAAGAGCCATGGACTCAACTGGGTGTCCCACAGGGTGGCTCTCCTAAGGGCCAGTTTAAGACATCTGTCAGCATGGAAGGGGGACATGAGCTTGCTGGTCCAGGCCTGAGCGAATGAGCCTCCATCCTCCCCCATTTGGTTTGGGACAGGCCAGTCCCCTTACTGCTGGGCTATTAAACCAGGGCTGTCTGGGCCAGTGATTCTTCAGGGCTGAACATTCACCTTCTTGCCAAAGTGACAGAGTGGTGGACAGTCTCCAGCTCAAAGGTCAAACCTTTGAGATGCAAATGATTCTTGAAATAACTCTGATTTTGAACTTGCTAGCATCTCGCCATCTCCCAAACCTCGTTTCAGGCCTCCCGAGAGTCAAAGAGCATCTTGTCTTCTGCATATTGTCAAAAGAGCTGAGCCCCACCGCCCTCCCGGAGGCCAGGATCTTTGAGCTTTGAAATGTAAAGTACATTTGTCAGCTTTGCCTGTCTCCTCCCAGGTCATTCTGTGTCGTCAGTTTCAGGTAGGGTGGCTGGGCAAGGGAACTAACATTTGTTGAGGGCACACTGTGTTTTAGGGACCCACGAGGTGCGTTACATTCGTTTATCTCACTTACTACTCACAACCGCCCTGTCTGGTAGCACTAATTAGCCTTGATTTAGAGATATCTTCAAGGATGACCTTGTCTCTGATTATGCAGCTCGAAAATGTTGTAATTGGATTTTAGGCTCAGATCTGAACTCTTCCTAGTACATTGTACTATTGAAGTTCATGCCTCAATCAACATGTACTTATTTAGGTCTCTTTTCTGCAAAAAAGTGCTGCCCTAGGTAACCTAGAGAGATGCAAGGAGTACAGGACATGGTTCTTGCCCTCAGGGAATTAGAATAGAGTTGCTGTAAGAAGACTTACACAGATGGAAGTTAATGAATAATATGAAGAAGTATCACAAATGCCCAGCAGGAAGAGATGACATGTTCAGTCTGAGGGAGTGACACCTGGGTGGACAGTAGAGGTTCACGGAGAAAATGGGAAATGAGTTAGGTCTTGAAATATGTGTATGATTTCGGCAGGGCCAGAGATCAGATAGAATCTAATTGAAGCAGACCTGCATGGTATGTTCTGAGAGCAGGAGTTGTTTCATGATGGGGGGTTACTGGTGGGCAAGTAGGAAATTTGGGGTGGGGGCCTTAATGCCAGATTCTGGAGTTTGGACTTTGCCCTGAAGGCAACGGGGGAACTGTCAAAGTTCTCCAGATGGGGTGGGGAGTAGGGAAAGATTTGAGAAAAGTAGAACTTTCAGAAATATTAAAGAGGAAACAAAGGGTAGAAAAGAATAGAGAGAAGACAGATCAGGGAGAAAGGAGGAAGGGAGAATAGTTAGGAGGCTAGTCATTTGCCCATCACGTACCAAGTAATATGCTAAGAAACTTTATAATCTCTTATCCTCAGCCTGTCCCTCTAAGACAAATATTATTATCCCAGGTTAATAAGGTATCCTTGTGGCATTACTGTTCAACAAATCTGTTTTCTCTCAGTTAGATCAAAATTTCCAGATCCTCTTGCAATTAGGTGTGGCCACGTATATCACCTCCAGGCCTGGCTCATACCTACTTCTTGGGAAGTTGTCTAATTTCTCTCTTCCGTTATCAGCCAGGTGGGTGTTGAGGACCAAGGTGACCGAGCTTTTGTCTTTGTTATTCATGATGGGCCCTGGGACCACAGCTGGCTTTGTGCTAACGAGGTGACTCATTATGGGCACGCTGATAGTTTCAGGTTGGCGGTTGGCCATGGGAAAGAACAACCATGGGATCAGAAGATGGAAGTTTTGAGTCCTGTGATATCAGCCTGATCTCCTGACTTCTGGGAAAGGGATGGGGGCGGTGGTGCTGGAGATTGAGTTCCATCATGTGACCAATGATTCAATCAATCATGCCTATGTAATGAAACCCCCATGGAAACCCTGGATGCTGAGATTGGGTGATCTTCCTGGTTGGTGAACACACGGATGTGGCAGAAGGGTGACATATCCTGATTCCCTGGGGAGAAGACATGGAAGCTCCACATTTGAGACCCTCCCAGACCTTGCCTTCATTTGGCGGGTCTTGATTTGTATCCTTTATAATAAAACTGTAATTGCAAATACAGTAATTTTCTAAGTTGTGCAAGTCATTCTAGTGAATTATCAAGCCTGAGGGGGTTGTGGAGACCTCCAAATTTGTAGCTAGTTGGGCAGAAGTGTGGGTGGCCTGAGCTGGCAGCTGGTGTCTTAAGTGGGGGCCATGCCCTAAGCTTGTGGGGTCTTTGCTGAGTCTAGACAGTTGGTGTCAGAATTGCACTGCAGTGACCTTGGAAGCCGGGTATTGAAGATGCCTGACGCTCGCTTAGCCTGGATCCTGAATGACTATATGGACCAGAGCTCCATCCAGCTCTCCAGTACCCAATGGATTTTATGAGAGCAATAATTAACTTCTTTTGGATTAACTCTTAATATTTGGGGGTTTATCTGTATAAAATTTAGCATTACCTTCATTGACAAGCCATTGAGAGGCCTGAATAGCTTAGACTTTGGAAAATATACCCATGTTGGATTATTTTATCGTTGAGCTCCTAGAAAATGGCCAGGTCCTTACAGGTAGGGATGGGATTTTACTGTTCAAGAAATTGATGTTTCAACGGTCAGTCATCCTGGGCAAGAGTAAGACAGTCCTTGGGCTGGGTGAAAGAGCACCTTCCTCCTTTCTCAGGCCCAGACTCTGATTGTGTGACGGCCTGGGGCACCTCCAATGCTGGGGATGAGCTACCCTTGACCCTGCAGGGTGACTCCCAGCTGTGGCAGTGGGGGAGCAGCTTCAGCAGTGTTTGGCTTGTGCCTGCCAGGTGCACACCTCCATGCAAAGCCACAGGAGAAGCCAGGACTGATTTTAGGCATCCGCAGAGCTGTACTTGTTCCCTAAAGAATTTGTGGCTGGAAAGAGGTCATTGCTAAGAGCCATTGCCCCTGGTCTAGGCTGTTTCTGCTGAATGAGCAGGTCAGAAGATGAGAGGTCTGGTGGTCTTGGGATCCGTGGGTGAGTGTGGAGACCACCTGTCGCAGCAGCTGTGGCTCCTGGGGTCCTTCTCTTTGCCCTGCTTTCATTCTCTGGGCTCCATCAGGGAGCCCAGATGGGCAGGAGGCAGCGGAGACCAGCATCTGGAGGGCCATGATTGCGGAAACAGGCCTCAAGGAGCGCCCCTTCTCCACAGACCATGTCCAGCGATGGGGAGAAACTTCTTGGCCTGCTCATCTGGGCAGGTGAGGGCTCCCTGTGATTGTGCTTTGAATGCTGAAGGAAACATATTTTATAGAGAAGAAGACCTGTAATAATAGAGCTGTGAGTGAGGGCAGTGAGAGCAAAAACCAAGTGGTGAAAGTGATCGACAGTACGGGGTAAATAAAAGACCATGTTTGGCCATTGATTCAAGACTGAAGAATCTGGAGTGTAGATTAGAGGCGAGATTAGGGCTTTAGGGAGGTGTCAACGAGACCCTTTCCTGCTCCTCTTGAAAGCACGCTGTCCACAGGCGCGCCGGGTCCTAAACCTTCTCTCCCATCAAGTGCTTTGCTTCTGCAACGACCTCTTCTCTTTGCCCCACACAGTTTCCTCCTCCACTGGATCACACCAGCATACAAATAACATGCGGTAATCTCCCAACGTAACAAACCCCACCCTAGATTTTGTTTTCTTTCAGCTGCTGCTCCAGTTCTTTGCAAAGCTCCGCGGAAGACTTGCTGTTTCTAGCTCGTCTCTCACCTCTCGTTCTCTCACCCGTGTCCTCCATACGCCACTGAATCTACCCCTGTCTCGTCTCTGTGACCTCCATGTTGCCGGATCCAAGGGTCTATTCTCAGTCTTCACCCCACTGAGGCACTGGCCACGGTTGACCTTCCTGAAACACTTTTCCTGCCTTTGCCTCGAGGCCCTTATTCCTCGTTGTCCTCTTACTGCCCTAGCAGCTCCTTCTCGGTCTCCCAGGCTGCCCCCCCTCCTCTCTAGACATCAATGCGTCCCGCGGTGAGATCTTCTCCTCTTCTCTCTCCAGACTCACTTATTGGAGGAGCTCATCTTGACCGAGAGCGGTGAACATCCGCGTAAAATAGAGCCTCTCGCTGCAGCTGTCTCTGAAGCCTGCTGTATTTTCTTTCATCACCATCTGCGTTGTAGTTTATATCTATTTCTTTGATTACTGTCTGAGTTCTCTCATCCCTGAGGGCGGGGGCCGGATTCTGCCCGCTGCTGCATGACCTGCCCTGTGCTTGCGGAACAAGTGGATGGACAGAGACGTGGCATCTCTGACTGGGAATGTGCTTTGGGGAAGATGATGAGGAATCCAGTGTTAGAAACATGGAGCTGGCAGGACGCCCAGGTGCAGGTGTCCAGGCCGCTGCTGGAAATTCCAGCCTGGAGCCTAGAGGGGCCCGAGTTGGAGGTTGTGTCCTCATGAAGGGGAGGTGGGAGCCAAAGCATAAGTGAGCTCTTCAGGAATGAGGGGTCAGAGGTCTGAGGCTGGAACTTGGGGGACAGGGGTGGGTTAGGGATGAGGGGGAAAGGGAGCCAGGTGGTGCTGTCCTGTCCCGGCAACGAGGCAAGAGATTCAGGAAAGAGGGGCTGCTTAGTGGTTTGAAATCTTGTAGAAAAGTCCAAGAAAATGCTAACCAATCTGGCAGTGGGATTGGAGGATGCGGCTGAATGGGAGAGGGTGGCCCCCATTTCAGGAGCTTCAGGTATGGGAGGGCATGACTCAAGTTACTGTGACCAGGGTTTGATAAGGAAAGGGAGGTGAGACCCAGGATGACAGTTTAAGAGGGCAGCATGTGTGACAGGAAAGGCTTCTGTCCCTTAGGATTGGGGAGGTATGGGTGCATGAATCACACATCAGGGTTTTTAGAGACTCAGGATTTACAGATGAGTAAAACCAGCAAATTGGTATAACAAATTATTTATACTGACAAATAATATGTATACACAAGCCCAAAGAAATCAGATTTATATAACGCAACAGCATAAAAACTCTGTTCCCATAAATGACTGAAGTCTTATAATTGATCAAGATCTATTACACATTGATGAGAGTTGTGAATTTGCCCAGCAGCTCAGCTCTGCCTAGAGATGTGAGAGGCTTAGGGATGGCATTGCTATCTGGACGATAGCATCACATTTTCATCTGAATCTAAAAGACTCTTCCATGACTTGGCTATTATAAATAGTGCTGCAATGAACATTGGGGTGCATGTAGCTTTTTGAATTATTGTTTACTCCGGATATATGCCCAGTGGTGGGATTGCTGGGTCATATGGTAGCTCTATTTTTAGTTAAGTAATCTCCATACTGTTCTCCATAGTGCCTGTACCAATTTACATTCCCACCAACAGTGTAGGAGGGTTCCCTTTTCTCCACACCCTCTCCAGCATTTATTGTTTGTAGATTTTTTGATGATGGCCATTCTGACCGGTGTGAGGTGATACCTCATTGTAGTTTTGATTGGCATTTCTCTCATAATTAGTCATGTTGAGCATATGTTCATGTGCTTTTTGGCCATCTGTATGTCTTTTTTGGAGAAATGTCTATTTAGATCTTCCACCCATTTGTTGATTGCATTGTTTTTTTTTTTTTGATATTGAGCTGCGTGAACTGTTTGTATATTTTGGAGATTAATCCCTTGTCGGTCGCTTTGTTTGCAAATATTTTCTCCCATTCTGAGGGTTGTCTTTTCATTTTGTTTATGGTTTCCTTAAGCAACCTAAATGTCCATCGACAGAGGAATGGGGAGAGAAGATGTGGTACATATATTCACTGGAATATTACTCAGCCATAAAGAAGAATAAAATAATGCCATTTGCAGTAACATGAAGGGACCTAGAGATTATCATACTGAGTGAAGTAAGTCAGACAGAGAAAAACAAGTATCATATGATATCATTTATATGTGGAATCTAAAAAAATGGTACAAATGAACTTATTTACAAAATAGAAATAGAGTCATAGATCTAGAAAACAAACTTATGGTTACCAGGGGGGAAAGGGGCTGTGAGGGATAAGTTGGGAGATAGGGATTGACATTACACACTACTATGTATAAAATAGGAAACTAATAAGGACCTACTATATAGCACATGGAACTCAACTCAATACTCTGTAATGAGCTGTATGGGAAAAGAATGTAAAAAAGAGTGGATATATGTACACATATAAGTGAATCACTCTGCTGTACACCTGAAACTAACACAACACTGTAAATCAACTATAGTCCAATAAAAAATTTAAAAAAAAGACTCCTTCTGAGATAAGGGACCCAGCCAGGATTTTCTCACTTGATTGGGAGTGAGGTGTTAACGTCAAATGCTCTTCCTCAGAGAAAAACTGATTCAATTAATATGGGAGGTTTGATTAATTCATACTGGGACTTACTCATTAATATTATGTTTGTCTCATCTATTGAATACCTACTATATGCCAGACCCATTGCAAGATATTGAGGAATGCCCAAATAAGAGTAAAAATAAGACATCTCTGTTCTCAAGGAGACCTAACGCTATCTGAGAGATGGGTTTTATTCTCTTAATGTTTATAGCTGAGGTTAAGTGAATTGTCCAAGGTTGCCCTGGGCAGAGCTGATCCTGGTAAGCAAAGGAGAAATAATTTATGGAAATTTAGAGGGGAAGATGCTGGAGGGAGAGAGCAAGATTGAGAGAAATCAAAATAAGGAACAGGGTCCTGAGCCCAGGAAAGGGCAGCCTTTGGAAAGAAGAAGGCTGGGTTTCCTAGCAATGTGGGGAAGGGGGGAGGATGGGCATAAGTGGGAGAAACGGAGGCATTCACTCTGGTGGCCCCAGGATAATGGTAAAGTGTGCCATGAGGTGGTAGGCCTTGAGAGACTGTGCAGTTTTTAGGGAGGGCAAAGAAGGTTTGAACTATGTGCTATGGGCATATGGGAAGGCCTCATGAAACCGAGCAGGACCCTGTGGGCCTCCTGGGCACAAAAGCCTTTCTGTGTCCCCCATTTCTTGATTACAGGACATAGGCTTCATTCAGCCTCCATGACCTCCCCTGAGTTCCAAGGGCAGGTTCAAACAGTTGCTAATTAGGGAAGGGAGGGTTTTCAGAGACACGGGAGGAACAGTCAAGAGAAACAATAGTGCATCCTTGGGGCAGGGTCCTGGTTCCCCATCAATGGATACACAGAACAATATCTTTGAGCTGTTTTGCAGATACTGAACCCCCCTCCAGGTGGGAGAAGTTAACGATTAACAATGGTATGCTGCCCACAAGCATGTAGACCCCAGACCAGTTGGAACCTGAAGGTTGATGATGCTGACTCTTACCTCACCACCAACCCATCAGAATAATGTCCGTGAGCTGATCACGCCCTCTTTGAACCATTACTATAAAACTTCTCACTATCCTCTCCAAGTGGGGAACACATAGTTTTATGAGGCAGGAGCCCGCTGTGTTCCCCCTTTGCCTGGCAAAGTAATAAAGCTATCCTTTTCTACTTCACCCCAAACTCCGTCTCCGAGATTCAATTTGGCACCGGTGTACAAAGAAGCTGAGATTTTGGCATCAGTTTTGGGGGAGGGGAATTGAATGGATGATCTCCTGTTTCTTTAAACAGGTTCTTGTAAGAGGCCAGAGAGCCTCTTTCTCCTGGTTGCTAGCCTAAATTCTCTTTCATTTATTCCACACTTATTTACTGACTCCATACTATATGTGAGAGATTATACTGTGGGAAACATACGGATGAATAACATACTGGTTCTACCCTTAGGGAGCTTCAAGCTAAGGTTTGGGTTATACAGTATTAAGTGCTATATGAGAGGAAAAGTGAAGTACCCTGTGAATTGAGGAGGGGGGCACACCCACTGGGATTAACCTGGAAGGCTTCATAGGGGAGGTGGTTGGGAATTCAAAGAGTTTGGATTTGGCCGTGCAGAGAAGGAAATATGGTCTAGGTGGGAAAGCTCTGAGGGCAAGTACAGAGATGATCAGGGAGTTCAATTTATTGTGCACTTAAGAGGTATCTCTTAAAAACAAATATCATATATTGACGCATATATGTGGAACCTAGAAAAATGGTACAGATGAACCGGTTTGCAGGGCAGAAATAGAGACGCAGATGTAGAGAACAAATGTATGGACACCAAGGGGGGAAAGTGGCGGGGGGTGGTGGTGGTGGTGGGATGAACTGGGAGGTTGGGATTGACATGTATACCCTAATATGTATAAAATAGATAACTAATAAGAACCTGCCGTATAAAAAATAAATTAAAAAAAATTCAAAAAAATAAAAAGAGGTATCTCTTGAATGAATGAAGGAAAGTTGAATGAACTAGGGCTAAGAGAGTTTGATGCCGCTTAGGTGATCAGAAATGTGGACTAAAATCCAGATAATGACAATAACAAACTTATGACACTTATAATGTGCCGGACACTGTTCCAACACAGTTATATACGGTTAGTAACTTCATCCCCATGGTGGCCCCGTGACATGCAGTCATGATAACCCAGTTTACAGGCAGGGGCTTGCCCAAAGTTTCACAGCTCGTACATGGTGACCTGGGGTTTGACTCCAGTCTTGTTGGATGACTGAATGCTAGGCTGTGATACTGTGATTTATAATTAGAAATATATATTTGGTCTTTGTCTCCATTTCCAGCACAGAGCTCCTAAAACCCTTGGAATATCCTAAGTGATGAGAGTGATAAAGATGTCTTTTGTTGTATTAATGAGATGACTTTTGGTCCTCACCTAAGGATGGGGGCTGGTTGGCAATGGAGCCAACCATATGATTACAGGGCTGGAACTTTCAGTCCCACTGTAGACCTCCAGGGAGAGGAGAGGGATTGGAGGTTGAATCAATCAAGGTTGGCCAATGATGTAACCAATCATGACTAAAGAAGCCTCCATAAAAAACTCAAAAAGAGAGAGTTAAGAGAGCTTCCTGGTTGACGAAGACATGGAGATTTGGGGAGAGTGGTGAGCCTGGAGAGGGCATGGAAGCTGTATGTCCCTTCCCCATACCTTGCCTTATGCATCTCTTTCATCTGGCTGTTCCTGAGTTATAACCTTTTTTTAATAAACCAGAGATCTAGTAAGTAAAATGTTTCTCTGAGTTCTGTGAGCTGCTCTAGCAAATTAACCAAAACTGAGGAGGGGGTTGTGGGAATTTCTGATTCATAGCCAGTTGGTCAGAAGCACAGGTAACAACCAGGGCTTTTGACTGGCATCTGAAGTAGGGTGAGGAAGGCAGTCTTGTAGCACTTGTAGCACCTTAACGTGTGGGATCTGATGCTATCTCTGTGTAAATAGTGTCAAGACTGAGTCCAATTGTAGGACACCCAGCTGGTACCTGAGAATTGCTTGGCAGTGTTGAGTTCCAAGTCCCATTGGAATTGAGGTGCTCAGAACGTTTTACAGGCCAAGAAGTCAGGATCCTTCTTATACTTCTATCTGCTGTCACCAGGCTGCTCACACAAGGCCTCACCTCCATTGTCATCTCATTATTATATGCACCCTCTCCCTCTCTCACACCTCACATTACTACCCTCACTCTCTCCACCTTACTGAGGATGGAGATGGCATCGGGAGGCTGCAGGTGGCACCAGAGACCTCATCAGGTGTCATGCAGAGCCCCAGGGGAACACTGGCTATTTCTGCACAGCTCACTGCAGACTCAAGCAGTAAGTGGTAATTGCAAGTAACTGCAGGAGTGGGTCTTGGTTTAAACTTGCCCATTACCAGAATTCTGCACTTTTTTTTTCATTTTATTTATTTAGTTTTAAATTGAAGTATCGTTAATTTATGATGTTATATTACTTTTAGGTATATATAGCAAAGTGATTCATATATATATATATTATATATATATATTTATTCTTTTTCAGATTCTTTTCCATTATAGGTCATTACAAGATATTGAATATAGTTCCCTGTGTTATACAGTAGGTACTTGTTGTTTATCTATTTTTAATATAGCAGTGTGTTTCTGTTAATCCCAAACTCCTAATTTATCTTTGTTTCCCCCTTTCCCCTGTGCTAACCGTAAGTTTGTATTCTATGTCTGAGTGTCTATTTCATAAATAAATTCATTTGTATCATTTTTTAAAGATTCCACATATAAGTTATATCATATATTTGTATTTGTCTGACTTACTTCTATGATAATCTCTAGGTCCATCCATGTTGCTGCAAATGGCATTATTTCATTCTTTTTTATGGCTGAGTGATGTTCCATTACATATATATATATATATATATATATATGTGTGTGTGTGTGGGTGTGTGTATATACACACACACACACCCCACATCTTCTTTAGACATTCATCTGTTGATGGATATTTAAGTTGCTTCCATGTCTTGTAGACTTTGCAGTGTGGTAATAAAGCCAAAATAATTTGGATAAATTTAAGCTGTGCAAACTCCTTGGCCTGGGATCAAGTTTTTCCTTTTCCATATCTAGTTTTTCACGTGCACTGGCGAATAGGCCAATCTGTGTGTCTGTATTAATGAGTCATCACAGTGATGAGAATGCTTCATTGTGGGGCTTCCCTGGAGGTCCAGTGGTTAGGACTTTGTCTTCCAATGCAGGGGGTGCGGGTTCGATCCCTGGTTGGGGAGCTAAGATCCCACATGCCTCGTGGCCAAAAAACCAAAACATAAACCAGAAGAAATATTGTAACAAATTCAATAAAGACTTTAAAAATGGTCCACATCAAAAAAATCCTAAAATAAAAAAAAAAGAAAGAAAATGCTTCATTGTGCCTCTGTGGGTCAGAGACCTGGGGATGAGAAGGCTGAAGTGGTGGGGACAACACTGAAGTGTCTCAGTAGCCTGGTGTCTAGGGAAGGAAAGTTGGCCTAAGAGGGATCCCATGTATTCTGATTTATATTTTAACAGCTTATGCTGAACCCCTGTAAAGGCACAAGGACCTTCTGACATCTAAGACCTCGGTAATGTTGCTCACTTTGGCATGATGGTTGGACTTTAACCCGGACCACCAACGTGAGGACAAATCACATGCCAGGAACAGGGCAAGATGTTGGAGATCTACTGATACTGAAGACCTGGACCTTGCCCTGAGGGTATCCCAGCTTAGCAGAAGAGACAGATACATGCATGAATGACTCATCTGCCGTGTGCATGGACTCGTTCAGAGATGTGTGGGTATAGGGTGCTCAGGAACACAGGTGAGGGGGCATGAGGAGGGAGGGAGGAAGGGAAGGAGAGAAGAGCTGACAGTTGCAGAATGGGTGAATGTGAGCTTCCTACTGATCACGTGTTAGTAGATCTACAACACTATTTCGTTTGAAGGGTCTGCTTGGGCTATTAAGTTGTTCTGCAGGTGAGTGACTGGGTGAGACACGAATATTCATACCGAGGTTGATTACAGTTGCTGTAGTCTGAATCATGCCACAGTTCCCTCCATGACCTCACCATTGCCTCCACCCCAGCCTCCAATGACCAAGTGCAGGTGGTCTCCGTGGTGTTGATTTCTTCTTCTGTGATGAGGGAGGCTGACACAGGTGGGAGAGACCCAAGGAAGGTGGGGACACTTCTCTCTAGAGTCTTGCTAGAGAGATTGGGAATCAACTGAATCACCTCACTGACTCCGTCCTGGGCTCCTGGATCTGGGAGGATTGAGAGAATTTACAGCTGCTTCCCTGAAACCATCACAAGGTCATATTGTTGCCCTCAACACCCCGAACCTGGGGTAGGGGGTGGAGGACCTAGTCTGTGGTCATCCATGCTCTGTTTTTTCTAGTTCTCCCTGCAGCTGTGAGTCTCTAATCCAGAGTATTCCATACCTTGCCTTGGAGGAGTGTGGTGAGAAGGCACAGACTCCACATCAGGCAGCCCCACCATTTACTCACTGCTCGACTTTGGCCAAGTTACTTTATAAGCTGCAGTTTCCTTATTGGTAACATTCAAGTCTAGTTAATACTAGTTTCTACCGCTTTGTAACTCTGAAGCTTTTAGTTACTCTGAAGCTTAGGTTAGATTGTATATAACTACCTTTTTATACAATGCTGAGCACATGCCTGGACATTACATAAAATATATGAAATCATAAAAATATGTAGTTTTTTTAAGCTCTTAGTTGCTCTGATGAAATGCTTGTTTATTTATTTATTATTATTTTGAAAATTGATGGTATAGTTGATTTACAATGTTGTGTTAATTTCTGCTGCACAGCAAAGTGAATCAGTTATATATATATACACATTCTTTTTAATATTCTTTTCCATGGTTTATCACAAGGTATTGAATATAGTTTCCTATGCTATACAGTAGGACCTTGTTTTTTTATCCATTCTATATATAATATTTTGGAAATGTTTGTTGGTTGAGTCAAGTGCTTTTGGAATATTTGTGGCCTTAGTCACTTGAGTTATTTTCCTCCCACAGACTTTTTGAGAATTTGTTGACTGTCCTGCTTGAAGTGTTCCCGATATTATTACTCATTTGACATATATTTATTGAGAACCTACTACGTGCCAGGCATTGTTCCAGGCCCTGGGTGTGCAGCAGTGGACAGTTCAGACATTGTGTTGTGAGCATCCCCTGGGGTTCCCACCGTGGGCTGTGCTGGCTGGACTGTTACCAGGTGTCCTGGGGTGGGGCTGGGGGCAGAAGCTGTTTCCATGTGGTGGGCTGGGGAGTGCCAGGTTGACCCCATAGATGGTGAGCCAGGGATTTTTAAAGTCTTTACCTGCCGCTGACCTGTCTCTGCAATGGACTTACCTCAGCTCTCTGCCTTCTCGGTGGGCAGAGGTCAGCCACCCACCAATACACCCTCTGTTTGTGAAGGTGCCGTGAAAAACTGAATGAAAACGCAACACCATTCCAAAGTGAGGACCTATGCTTTGGGCTGTATTTGTAAGGAACATTCTTTGAGTCTTTCCACCGACAAATCTGTCCCGCTCTGAACGCAGTATATTGAGGCTTGACCTTGGCTACATTTACCTGCAAGCTTTTAAAAGAGGCTGATGTGCCGGAGGGGACCCCACCCCCCCGCCCCTCCCCGGACCAACAAAATTGGCCTCTGAGTGGGCCTGAGCATCATTTATTTGAAGTTTCCCAGGTGGTTTTAGTGGCAGTCAGGGCTGAAGCAGGTCTTGTCAAGATCTTGCAGGATAGACGCTCCTAGATTTTCTTCAGCCCTCAGCAGGTAGTTTGCCGATGATCACTGGTGAAAGTGAGTCATATCAACTCCTCAAACTGCTTCCCTAAACTTCCTCCTGAGAGTTTGGTGTGTTTGTTAGGAAGAGCTTATTTTCAGATGTGGCTTCTGCTATTTTGTTCCAGGTGGACTCCCTTTTTATTTTTTGATGAGTTCTGAAAGCTGTTTGGAAAGAGATAAGGCAACCTCTTGCCTATAAAAATGGGACCAAAATAATACATGATTTCTCACTTACAAATTAGGAACATAAAAGAGACAGTCAGGTAGAGTTAATTAATGTAAGAATTAAAATTTTACGAGGCACTTATGTGCCATGTATTGTGCTAAGGGTGTGTTTGTGTTTATACATACACATATATACCAGGTGAATAAAATTTGGTCACTACGCTTAATCTAATGAGAAAAGAAGTCCTCCCTGCCATGAGAGTAGAGCAGGAGGATGGGAAAATGGAGGGCTTGGGGTCTTTGTGGGCTCTGGAGCCAGGCTGCCTTGTCTGGATTTGAATTCTGGCTCTTGCACGTTTCAGAATTCATTTGACCTTAATTTACTTTAGTCCTCTCCTCCCTGAAATGAGAGACAAGAATCATACCTAGTTAATTACGTTGTTGTGAGGATTACATATGTAACATATATAAATTATGCAGAATAATGCCTGGCAAATAGGAAGCACTTGATGGAGGAGGGAAATTATTGTGTCAAGATTACAAATGCAGCATTACTGTTTCCCATTTTCAACGATATTCGAAGTTTCTGGAATGGCAACTCAACAGTGATTGAGTCAGATGTCCACCACTTCAGACATGGGGAGGTTGGCTGTCCAGTTCCTCAGTCCTCTCTGGCCTTGCCTGGGATATAGATGCTGCGAGAGCATCCTTGGGTATGTTTTGAACGTGTCTGAGCCGTGATTTTATCGTCTGTCAAATGGGAAGACTATCTATTTAGCAGAGCTGGTGTGAGGATAAGATCCCCACACAGGGCTTCCTAGCATAAGAGCTCAACAGATGGTTCTTCATTCTGCAGAAATGACCGTGTGTTTTGTCGGAGCAGGCACTGCTCTAGGCATGGGATGATACTGAGAAGAAGGCAGCTGGAGGGAGCTGGGAGGGGTACGTGGGGACAGGGGGATATTGAGGTTGCAACTTGGTAACATTAACACTTATTTTTAAAGCTCTCGCCTCCACCTGGCCCAAGTCGATACCATTATGCTTTGCATTTGATTGAGCGGCGGGATTAAGCGTGCCCCGGGATTCAGGGGACGGTGGTGATGGCGAGCCGTCTGACATTCTCATCTGCATGAAGGGATAAACTGTCCTTGCATCTAATCCACAACCTCGTGTGAAGCTTGTAGGCAGGTCACTAGGCAGAGCTTGATTGGACCACAGCGTCTAGAGGGGCTCTTCACACCTGGCAGACCGTTTTGGAAAGACGGAGCATGCATGTTAATTCCCTTCCTCTGCAGGGTGAAATTTACTTACAAGCAGGATTGGCCGTGTTTCACAACTTGCCAGGATCCGCAACTGATGAGTAGAAGTGATGATGACAGTAGAAGACAATGTTAAGCCTCTAAACCAGAGCCTCAGGGAGGCTATGCCCTCCTCTCACGGTGGTTTGCTCTCCAGCTGCACTGTCTGGCTGTCGGTTTCTAACTCCGCCAACCAGGCACGCAAGTCTTTAGCCTGCTTCCTTTACAAGGGTGTGAAAACTTAATAAAATGGCTGAAAATTTCTCTGTTGCTACAAATTGGGCCAGAAATCCCTATTTAGAGTACATTCATATATGAGGCATCCAATCAGACAAACACCTAAAAAAATGCCTAATCATTCACCCCTCTGCTTTTATTTTTGGCCCCTGATTCTTCCAGAAAAACAAGTGCTGGGAAACATCAGCAGAGATAATTAGCAGTGAAGCTGAGGCAGCGGGTGCTGCTAGATGGTCCATGTCTAGCAGAAAGTTAGGGCTGGGATAAGCACTCCTTTTATGCAGTAAACTGAGTTTGACTTCTCTACTTTGATGATGGTTTCCCTAAAGGGAACCAGTGGCTATTTACATATTCCAGAAGAGGTCGTCTGAACAGTGTGACATCTAGTTGCTATATTCTCTTTAATTTAAAGCATCTAGTTGCTATATTCTCTTTATAAGCATCATTATAAGCATCATTATAAGCTATATTCTCTTTATAAGCATCATTTCCAGAGCACTGCCCCCGAGTGGTGTCTATGAAGAGGGTTTTGTGGTCACAGTGGCCTGGGAAGCCTCGGTACTATAGTACCTCCTGGAGATTCACAGCTCATGTTGGCAGGTTAAAAGCTCTGAAAAGTCCTGCAGAGAAGAAATGGGTTTAAAGTTGTCTAACCAAGCATGTTCCGAATTTATTTGCCTATGAAGCCCTTTTTACACATGTAACACCTACCTTCTGGGAACCTGGGTCAAAGTGAAGGGAGTAGCATTTACTGAAGTTCTTCCATTGCAGGAAACCTGCTAGATGCTTTATAGACATTAGGTTGTTTCTTACATTAGCCTTCTGAAATGTACACTTTCATTCGCATTTTACAGATGAAGAAAATGAGGTTTGGCAAGATCAAGGAGCTTGCTCCAGGTTACACAGGTAGTAAATGGTGGAGCTGAGATTGGAACCTTGGTCTCTGTTACTCCGGATCACGTTCTCTTTTTACTTCACCAATTCATAATGCCATTCCCATTTTTAACCAAGGAGGCAGAAAGGCGATAGATGGGAAACACTGAAGGACTTAGTTTGAGGGTCAGTCAGGTGCAAGTTTGATGTTATTTTCTTCCTGATGGAGGCAGTCAAGACCTTCCACCTTGTAGGAACATCTCTCTGCTAAGAGAAATGTTTGAGAGGTGGCCAGGTCCCATAAATTTAGGAGTTATTGTGATGAAGAGGCGGTTGCCCTTGAGTCTGGAGTACAGAGATATTTAGATGGGTTAACAGAGGCCCACAGCCTATATTATGACCCTCCTATTTCGAGTGATTCTTTTTTTTTTTTTTTTTTTGCGGTACGCGGGCCTCTCACTGTTGTGGCTTCTCCCGCTGCGGAGCACAGGCTCCGGACGCGCAGGCTCAGCGGCCGTGGCTCACAGGCCCAGCCGCTCTGCGGCATGTGGGATCTTCCCGGACCGGGGCATGAACCCGTGTCCCCTGCATTGGCAGGCGGACTCTCAACCACTGCGCCACCAGGGAAGCCCATTTTTTTTTTTTAATTTTTATTGGAGTACAGTTGATTTACAATATTGTGTTAGTTTCAGGTATACAGCAAAGTGAATCAGTTATACATATACATATAGCCACTCTTTTTTTTTTTAGATTCTTTTCCCATACAGGCCATTACAGAGTACTGAGTAGAGTTCCCTATGCTATACAGTAGGTCCTTATTAGTTATCTATTTTATAGACAGTAGTGTGTATAAATCAAACCTTATCTCCCAATTTATCCCTCCCCCTTCAAGTGATTCTTTCATCGTCATCCCCATCAAGTTCTCCATCTGCTGAAGTTCTGGTGGGTTATGAAATGTATCGCCTAGTTCTGGTAAAGAATAGTTGGCCACCAGCAGGCAGCAGGGTAAACATGTCTGATGAAGCAGCCTGTTCCCTGTGGGCTGCCCCCCATCCTCAGATGCCCTGTGTGGGAGGTGCTTCTGCCTAAAGGCCCTCGGGGGGAAGGGTCTGCCCTGGGGCTTGGGGAGCTGGCACAGGGCTGGCATCCTCAGGGCATCGCTGCTGCTAAGTCAGGATCCGAGGTCCTTCTGCTTCTCCCTCTTCTGACTCTCTCCTAGTGTGTTGTTGACCCTCCTGGTGTGACAAAGGGGTTTTGCTACCAAACCTGGTTTCCAAAGCATAGTTTAAAAAGATTTCTTCTAGGTGGCCTGTCCTAGGAGGTTATCTAGAGTGAGAGGTGTGATAGAAAACTGTCAGGAATGATGAACACCCTTCACGACTTCCCTCCGTGCTCTGAAAAGCAGGGCGGGAATGCAGCTGCGGCTGAATAATGCTGGTCTTGGGAGAGTTGGAGAATTAAGTAGAGAGACCAGGTTCTTGGTCAGTGTATTCAATGCATCTAAAATGCTTCTCATGCTGGCTGGGGGCAGAGCAATGAAGAAAATAAAGATGAACAAAATCAGATACTCCCGGGAGGACACATGTAAACATGTAATTGCAAAACAGTGTAGTCAAGGCTTTAGGAGAGGCGCTTACTTCCAAGGTGGGAAGGCAGCGAGGGGTCAGCACAGCCTGGGAGCGGGGGTCCCAGCTGAGCTTGGAAGTGGGAATTTCTTGTTGGACAAAAGGGCAAGGAGGGAGAGAAGGACATTCCAGGCAGAGGTAACAATGTGTGAAAGAGAATAAGGAGGTTTCTGTAGCCAGTGGGGGTTGGGGAGGAACTTCCCCTGGATGGAAAACACAAGCTCCTGGATGCAGGCTTGGGACAGGGAGTAGAAAAGCAGAAAGGAAGACCACGGTTCAAGGATACAGGGTAGGGAAGAGGACGTTCAAATACCTTTAATATAACAGATGTTATGCCGAGTCACTGCATGGAGAACGAAATTATCTTTGGCGGAGAATCATGGGCTTGGTTTTGTCTAAGGGGCATAAGATTTATCATCTTAACCTCCGTCTCTTTTCCCGGAAAGACAGTGGGAGAGGGGATGACAAGGCCCCTGTCCAGACTTTTGCAAAGCCATATGCTGCATCTAAAGCTGAAACTTAATATGATTGTTCACCACGTGGCCCAGGCAGTGTGGAGGTGATGGCAGGACCCTTCAGGATCCTTACTTCTTCCCAAACCTGCGGGGCAGACAAGTGAGCCCTTTTCCCAGCTGTGGTTGAGCCACCTTCCTGCTGGTGCCTGAAGGCCAGCTCTGTCCCAGCTTCAAGTCGCAGGCTGCAACAGAGAATACCCGTGTTGGGTGGGGAAAGGCATTCTGTGGAGCTGTCAGGGCCTGAATATTTATATACAGCGACTGGGTTGCAATATGTCCAGAGTTGCCATCGAAAAGAAAATAAGGGAGGGGGCTTCCCTGGTGGCGCAGCGGTTGAGAGTCCGCCTGCCGATGCAGGGGACGCGGGTTCGTGCCCCGGTCCGGGAGGATCCCACATGCCACGGAGCGGCTGGGCCCGTGAGCCATGGCCTCTGAGACTGCGCGTCCGGAGCCTGTGCTCCACAACGGGAGAGGCCACAGCAGTGAGAGGCCCGCGTACCGCAAAAAAAAAAAATAAGAAAATAAGGGAGATCTCCACATTTGTCAAGATGTCACACCTCGTGTATTTATAGCTGGACAGGGTGACTTGCTGACCTCTACACTACTCACAGGGGCCGCATCCATCTTGCCCTTCTCTAATCCTTCAGCCTCCCTTTGACGCTGCCGTTGGGCCAGGCTCTGCTGATAAACACTGGCCTGAGGCCGCATGTCACTCTAGCAGCTCTGCCTGCGGACGAGGCCCATGCGTCCCCGGACACGAGGGCTTTGTTTGCTTTTTCCTATTTCTCTTCATCACCCTCAATGACCTTCATCACGGTTTTTATGGAATGGAAACAGTAGGAAAATGTATGGAAGAGAACCTGGGACGATGATGACAAACACCAGCTCCGTGGCCTCATGAGTTCCTTCTTGTGCTCTGAGTCGAGGCCGTTCCTTGACGTCTCCCCAGGATCAGCTGGATCAAGGGGTGTTTCCAATGAACAGGACTGGGATACAGCTGGGTGAGCACCGCCAATGAGCATATGGGCCTACAAGCAAAAGGCAGGAGGGAGGAAAGGCTGGGTACCAAGGGACCTCGGAGAGAGGGGCAGCGAGGAGTGTACACATGTCGCAGGTGAGGCCAAGGCCAGGCTGTGTGGGCCCAGGGGTTGAGATGGAGAGGGCTTCCAGAGAGTCAAGGGCAGGGAAGGAGCTACAGTTTCCTTCTAGGGCTCTTTCTCAAAACCCTTAGAAAGGCTATGGTGGAGGAGGATGGTCATGAACTTGCAAAAAGAAGACTTGCCTTGGGTCTTGACCCCAAACAGCAGGGTCTTATGAACCAACTTTTTTCTTTCTTTCTTTCTTTTTTTAAAGGATGACTCCCTTCTTTTTTTTTTTATTATTTATTTTTGCTGTGTTGGGTCTTTGTTTCTGTGCAAGGGCTTTCTCCAGTTGCGGCGAGCGGGGGCCACTCTTCATCGCGGTGAGCGGGCCTCTCACTATCGCGGCCTCTCTTGTTGCGGAGCACAGGCTCCAGACGCGCAGGCTCAGTAGTTGTGGCTCACGGGCCTAATTGCTTTGCGACATGTGGGATCCTCCCAGACCAGGGCTCGAACCTGTGTCCCCTGCATTAGCAGGCAGATTCTCAACCACTGCGCCACCAGGGAAGCCCCCAACTTTTTTCTCCTCCTTCCCTCCCCTGCCTCTTCCGGGCTGCCCCACTCTGCACAACTCCAGGTTTGAGGGGAAAACCTGCATTCTGTTCCCACCCTCAGGCATGAGGTTTCATGGGTTCAAAGGCTGAGGTTCTAACGTAGATACTTCAGGCTTCTGATGATGGGCTGGCGCGTGTGTGTTTCTCCCCTCAGGGTAGGAGAGGTGGTGAGACTGCACAAGAGGTCTCTTGTTTGCTGCCTTTTCTCTTGCAAACTGTCCATCTCTATTTGGGGGAATTGGGTGGGTCCGGGAGCTGAGGGGCAGTCACGGCCATCAGTGGGAGGTGTGAATGTTGTGGACAGGCCGGGAGAGGGCAGGTGTGTCACATGGGTGAAGCCAGCTTGCAACACTGAGTCAAACTTTGGACCCCCCTCCCTATGAGGAGGGTGAGAAATTTCGATGTAAAAGCAGAATTCCAGGTTACAGAGGCTCTGGTGGTTGACATCTGTCTCTGCTTGGAGGCAGCAGTGATGGCCACCTGGCTGTCTGGAAGGCAGGAAGGGGCCCAGGTGCCTCCAACGACTTGCTCCCTATTCTGCTTTGGCAAAGGAAAGTGGTTGACAGCCCAGAATTAGAATAATTCGATTCTCTCTTGGCATCATTGAACCATGAGCCCAGGGTGTTTATTGAGTGGAGTAATCAGTCACCCAAATCCTTTCTCTTCCTCCTTCTATTCCCTGGTTTTTCAAACACACACTCAGATGAACAAACTGGGAAAAAACCCAAAAAACAAAGCAAAAAGGGTACAGCCTGGACGCAAATCATAAGCAGTTAGAATAGAAATCGTCTTCTTCATAGGGTCCCCCGATTTAACTGCCATCTCTCCTACCCCACCCACTTGGAATGATGTTGAAAGCTGGAATTTTCATTGTAGGAAGCCAGAGTCTGCTTTCGGATGGCTTCATGAGGTTGGGGATCGTGTACTGCCAGGGACTATCAGCTTGGGGGTAATGGAGACCATCCTTTGCCTCCCACTGGACGTGGTGCAGAGGAGGGTGGGGTGTGAGCGTGGGACTACAGTCCCTGAGCTCAGAAGGGGCCCCTGGGTGAATGGGGGACTTTGTTCTTGACATCGGCTCTCTGGTTCTATTCATTTCTGCCATTTTGTAAAACACTTTTGAAAGCACAATTTATAATTTTGATGTGTTCTAAATTTTTTTTTTTTTTTTTGCGGTACGCGGGCTTCTCACTGTTGTGGCCTCTCCCGTTGCGGAGCACAGGCTCCGGACACGCAGGCTCAGCGGCCATGGCTCACGGGCCCAGCTGCTCCGCGGCATGTGGGATCCTCCCGGACCGGGGCACGAACCCGTGTCCCCTGCATCGGCAGGCGGACCCTCAACCACTGCGCCACCAGGGAAGCCCTCTAAATGTTTTAATGCTGGGTAAACCCTGGTGGCCTTGTCCTTGCCACGGCGCTGGATGCGGAAATAAAGAATTTATGCAACGAGCTACATTATTTAAAACAACTGAAAAATAGTCAAGAAATATTTTATATTAATACCAAATCCTTTAACTATGTCAAGTCCTTAAAAAGTCCTGTGGGGAGTCAATAAACTTCTAGGAATTGCATACCTTCGTCCACCACTATGGCAATCAGTGTTAATGGTTTGACACTGGCAAATCGTGTCTCTCCCCCATGACATGGAATCCTTGGGGACAGGAGGAACTAATAGTTGTTCATTTCAGCCACGCTTGGATGCTTCTTATTTGTTATCTCAGTCCCTCTGCCCTGTCTCCCAGCCCTTGACACAGGTAGGTGTCTCTCCCTACTGTGCGGGTGAGGATGGTGAAGCTGTCCAGCTAATCAGTAGTAAGCGGCAGGAGTTAAGAAGGGTTAATGCTGGGATTTGAGCCCAGGCCAGTCTGACTCGGAAAACTTTGCTCTTTCCATTACCCCATGCCATCTTTCTATGGCTTTGTTTCCTGTTTTAAAGGTCGCACACAAAAAATTCCATCTTTTCAGGTCAGGTGTGCCAAAATTCCTGGTTTGGCATTGGACCCTTGGACTCTGTGAGTGCCTTCGAGGGGAAGCCGTGATCTGTGTGTATGCCCCCCTCCGCTTCCCACAGGTGTGGGCTAAGTTGGGTTGGTAGGGCAGGTGGCACATAAGGTGGATAATTGCTTTTCTTCTCATGAATATTTATTTGAGGTTACTTCTCCAACTGCTCTCCTTCTGTAATTTCAGAACGGTCACTGAGCACGGCACAGGAGCATACCTGTCCCTCTCCTTCTAGGTCACTCCTCTCACCACTGGAGGAACAGGGCTGAGCCAATGATCACTGGAAGGCCTGAATGGAGAGCACTGGGTACACTGTCTGGGCTTGGGGCCTTTCCAGATTGCATATCCTTAATTGCACAGAGCTCTTTGGAGCCATCTGAAGAATTGCTTCTCAGCACGGCCATCTGCACGAACATGCAGGGCTGCTTGCAAGACAACGAGGCAGTTATGCCCGAGTTATGTGGCTGAGCCCCTGGGCAGCTCTGGAAAGAGGAGGATACATAGGTCGCCGATAATAGCTTATGATGGAGAGGAGGAACCATCAAGTGCAGGAGGCTCATTAGTTTTGATGGATTGGGCTCAAATAATGCAACATTTTAGTCCCTTGTGTAAAATCTAGGCTAAGTAGAGAATAGAAATGTCTCTTCGGGCCCATGGTAACTGGCTTTTGGGGGAAAGGAAAATTGCTGATCCTTTTATTATGGTTCAGGGGTTCAAAAGTGAGTAAGTTCGTGTAGAAACCATGTCTTTGCCTCAGAAAAGGCTGTTTATCCGGTGTTCTATCAAGAACTGAATTCGAGCGACTCATCCCCCATGAGTGAAACGTGATAATTGATATTCCTACTTATGTCTCTGAAAGATGGAAATACCTTAAATGTGCACCCCCATATTATTATGGATGGACAAACTATGTTCACTGAAGTTTTAATGTAAGATATATTTCATAGGTTCAATTCTGGGACCCATCACAAGGTAGGGGCTTTCTTCTCCACGCCATCAAGCAGTTCTCAGACACCAGCAGGGTGACCTACAGTTCAACTCCATTCTGACACTATCTACATGGAGATAGTGTCAGATCCCTCAGGCTCAGGGTTCAGTCCCACAAGACTGCCCGCCACTTCAGATGCCAATTGTAAGTCCGGGTTGTCATTTGTGCTTCTGACCGACCGGCTATAGATCAGAGGTGCCCACAACCCCTTTGCTGGGTTCAATTAATTTGCTAGAGGGGTTCATAAAACTCAGGAAACCAGTTAACTCACTTGATTTCTGGTTTGATACAAAGGATGGTAAAGGATAGGAATTAACAACCAGGTGAAGAGATACATAGGGTGAGTTCCCGAGCAAAGGAGCTTCTGTCCTAATGGAATTTGGGTCCCAACACAATGGCACATGGAAGCGTTCTGGTTCACCAACCTGGAAGCTATTCAAAACTTGTCCTTTTTGGGGGTTTTTATGGAGGATTCATTACATTGGCATGATGGATTAAATCATTAGCCACTGGTGACTGATTCAACATCCAGCCCCTCTGCCTCCCCAGAAATCAGGGGTTGGGACTAAAAATTCCAACCATCTATTCAGGTTGGTTCCCCTGGCAACCAGCCCCCATTCTTAGGTGATTTCCCAAAGTCCCCTCATTAACATAAACTCAGTTGTGGTGGAAAGGGGCTGATAACGTGATACCCATTTCACCTTGAGGGCTCTGAAGGGATTTCAGGAAATGAGGACAAAGGACAAAATATTATAACAAAAAGTGATCCCATTTCTCTTATTGTTCAGGAAATTCCAAGGGTTTTGGGAGCTGAGCCAGGAACCCTGAAGGATGACCCAAATATATATTTATTATAATCACAATATCACAACAGGGTACAAATTCTTTACAAATTGTTAGTCTTTGCATTGCATATTTAGGAATATGCTCAGTATTGAGATAATTAGTATAATTCTGACCATGATGGATAACATGTAGCTTATATCAGGTTTCCCATTCAATATTCATTCATTCATTCCTCATTAACAAGTTACCCTTTCATTCTTTCTTAACACAGTGCCTGGCATGGGGTAAAAAGTTAATAAAATTTAGATTTTAGTATTATCAAAAAAAGAGTATTAATTGAGCACCAGTCTTAGACACTGTGATAGGCGTAGGCAATGGAGTGCTGAGTAAGACACAGCTAGTGCTGGAATGGAACACACATTTAGTGGGGGAGACAGGCAGGAGACCAGGCAATGAATGCCTCTGTGGGGGACACATGGGAGGGGCACCTTTCCCAGACCTGAGGTGCTCAGAGAGTCTGAAAGACAATTGGAAATTATCCAGGCAAAGAAGACAGGTAGCTGAGGGAGCAGAGTATGCCTGAAGGTGAGAGTACATTGTATTCCCAAATAATGGGTGCGTTCCTGGAGAGAGACCACTGACCTCTATTTTGGAGTGATCACGTTGTAGCCTCCACACTTTCCTTCTAGGTGTCATCTGTGTGAACTCTTGGTCTACACCAGTGGTCCTCAACCGGATTTTGCTCTCCCTCCTCCCCATATCCAGGGACATTTGGCATCATCTGGAGACATTTTTGGTTGTCACAACTAGAGGGAGGGGGGGTTGCTACTGGTAGCTAGTGGGCAGAGGCCAGGGATGCTGCTATGTCCTATCTATGCACGGACAGCACCTCAACATTCTTCAGCCCCAAATGCCAGTAATGATGCAGCTGAGAAACCCTGGTCTGCATTAAATCTCTGTACTAAGTCTTTGGCCCCTGAAGGCCCTTGATGAGCAGTCCCTGAATGAGGAAGTGGGAGGTGGGCCCTGGTGGATGGGATACGGGGGCACCAACCAGGAGCCTTTTGTCACGTTCTCCGCTAGATGCTGGAGGAGGAATCTCCTCTCCACCCTTCGTGTTCCTGTCTGTACTAACAGAGAGCAGTTGGCTAATAACTCTAAAATGTGTCAGAGTATTGTACAAGCTGCTGCCTTCCCAATGGCATTTTAACCCTAATCGTCATCCTGAAGAGTTTGTGTAAAATGAGATAGTGATGTCACATTGAGTGATAGTGACAAGTAAAAGAGAAAACATATGTGAAGTGTGTGGCATGGAATGATCCACAGGTGCGTCTTCTTCTTCTTATTGTGTTTACTACGGTGTGACGGCCTCTTTGATGTGTCAACTTGTGTAGGCTACAGTCCCCAGTTATTCAACAAACACTAATCTAAGTCTTGCTGTGATGGCATTTTGCAGATATAATTATCTATCATGTTGACCCCAAGGAGGTGACTTTAACTAAGAGAGATCATGCTGGATCACCTGGGGGGGACATGACTGAATCCGGTAGAAGGCCTTAAAAGCAGGGCTGCGGCTTCCCAAGGGGAAGAAGGAATTCTACTCTTGGATGACAGCTTGAGCCTGTGCCTGTGAGTTCCAGCCCCACGTAAGCAGCTTTGGGCAGGAAAGAGCTCTCTGCGGGAGACCCCTTTGGTCTTGTCACTAACCTTTAACCAGGCCCCCCCCTCCCCGCCATGCTCCACTCATCTCTGGCCCAAGCACACCTTTCAAATCTTTTGATCACACAATACCTTGTCTAAGCTGTTGGTTCTCTCCGTAGATCAAGTAAATGGAAATGAAGAATAAGTGATTAACAGATGACTAGAACTCTTCCCTAGCTTCCCCTTCAGTAAGCTCCCAAACTGTGTGACTAAACTGTGTGAACAAGATAATATCTAGAGGAAGATACAAGGCGTCAACAAGCCTGCATACAGGCCGGCACACAAGCTCGCACACAGTGGGGCACGGTAATGACTCTGACCCCCTATCTCAATGATTGAGATTACTTCCCCTTTTCCCTTTAAAAACTTTCATGGCCGAGCAGAATCTTCGGAGATGGTTTTTGGGGGACACTGAGTCCACCATCTCCCCAGATTGCTGGCGTTCTGATTAAAAGCATCTTTCCTTTCTACCAACATTTGTCTCTCTCTCGAGTATTAATTTTTTAGCGGTGAGCAGCCCGACCTGATTTCGGTAACGCTGAGATCTTTCTTTCCTGACTCACTGCCTTAGGGATATCGGTGTGCTCAGCCAGTGCCCACAACTGCATAGGTAATTTCTTGTAATGAATCTCTTAATATAAGCTCCTACTGCTTCTGCTTTTCTGATTGAACCTTGACTGAGACGATTAGTTTTCAAAGTATTTGATGCCCACTTGGTAAGAGGTATTTCAAGGTTCTTGAAATGTATTTAAAAACAATTTCTGCTGAAACCCCTGTCCCCTCCCACTTCTGAGTGGACAGGTGATGACCACAGAATACATAGAATAAAAGGAAAGATCTTTTTGACAAATCTTTCAGGACTGGAAGCCAAGAAGGTAGATTGGATGTGGAATTGGTCTGGCTGGTTAAGTGGACATGATCTCTACCCTCTATGAACTTGCAATCTGTAAGTAGGTTTCAGGGAAAGCTTACGTAATTTTGATATATAGTTCAGCTTTCTAATGAGGGTGGATCCCAAGGTGAAGCATTTATTTGTTGGACTGGATGATGATGGGGCAAATGCAAGTTGGAAAGAATCTTTGCTACCTAAAGCATGGAGATGGACAGAAGCTGAGGAAGGGCTGAGAGAGGAAGGGGGCTGTGTCCAGGGGGCTTCCGAGGCTGGAAAGGGGGCCGTGAGAAGAGAAGACGGGTGATGTGGCTATTAGGAGAACTTCATGGGAAAGAATAGAAAAGTATGCAGGGGATTTTAAAGAAAATTTTCCTTATGGTATGAGAATGTAAACCTCATTCCTTGTCTTCCCATGAACTCTTCAATAAAGTATTCATTTTTATTAATGAAGGATGAATTTTAATCAATTTTGGGGGTATATTGAGGTGTTGAGCCCTGCTGTAAGGGGAGTGGATAGTGTGATGGAGGCTTCATATGGGACCTGGTCACACATGGCTTATAAATTTTTAAGGATGCACATTACATTGTTTTGTTAATGCAGTCGAAAAGTTTGTTATTTATGATAAAATGGCTCATCCATGCATTTCTCATCTATTTATTGCACTGTCTGGGGGCACTGTGATGGGCACTGGACATAATGTCTGAAGCCAAGACTGCCATGGGAGTTATGGTCTGGTTCAGGGAACATGGTACAGATAAATAAAAGGCAACTATAATATAATGATGAAATGGCGAGTGAGAAGGTGTTATAGGGGCCCTTGAGAGCTTACAACCTGGACCTGGTGGGTCATGGAGGCTTTCTGGGGGAAGTGATACTGAATCTTAAACCAGAGGATAGGTAGGAGGTAAGAAGATAAAGATCTAGGGACAGGTGATTAAAGCTCTTAGTCTAGCAAACAATTTGTTAAATAGGTGCCATGTTCCTTGTCACTTTTCTATTTATGTTCTTTCCTGAAAGTTCCATATCGACCTCATACCTTGATATAAAGTGGGGACTTAATGTGAGGCTAAGCTTTTAAAGTTTTTTTTTTTTTTTTCTGGTAGAAAATCATCCACTGTGAAACCCTTCCAGGCAGAAATAATAACAGTCCAATCTGTCTGTTTTTCTGGCTGTCCTGTATGTACAGGTTGAGGGTGGAACACTAGAAGTTAAGAAAACTATAAGGGAACAAACATAGCACAAACATGGACTTGATGGTAAATTTCACAGTAACAGAATTTAGAGGCAACCCTTAAAGCCTGAGAGAAACAGTTTAAGGACAAACACAAGCAAAGTCTTCACTGACTCTATGATATGGAACTATTATTCTCTAAGACACATCACAGATTGAGATTACAGAAAAGTCCAAGACGTTAGACAAGTTAAGATATGATGGATTCATAATGAGCTACTAGGGGAATCAAGGGATATTGGGAATAAATCACATTACCATCAAGTTTTGACATCATGGAAGTCTTAAAATGCCTCAAATGCTACCAAAGGGGGACACTGGAAGAGATGGTCATCAGACTCCAAAAGACAATGACAATGCTTTTTCCCTAAGCAATATATATCTAGAGTGTTTTTATTTGCACACTCTCTTGAACTTCTGTCTGCCTCTCTCTTTATCGGAATAGTTGACATACAATATTATGTTAGTTTCAGGTGTACTACATAGTGATTTGACATTTTCATACATTATGAAATGGTCACCACAGTAAGTCTGGTAACCATCTGTCCCCATGCAAAGTTATTACAATATTATTGGCCATATTCCATATGCTGTATATTACATCTCCTTGGCTTTTGCTTATTTTATGACTGGAGGTTTATACTTTTGTGGGCACACTGGCAGGCGGGGATGAACCCCACCGTGGTTTGCTACAAGGCCATGTCTCGTGCAATGGCTGCAGGTCTGCTGGAGGGTGAGTTACGCTTCTTTTGTAGTTGTCTGCACAGTCCAGAGGGGCTCCGGGCTGGTTCCAGCCTCTTGGTGGGTGGAGCCATGTCCCTGATGCTTATAGGCTAGAGGGAGGATTCCAAAACTTGTGGCTTGCTACCATCTGTGTTATCACAGTAGAACAAGCTCCCCAAAATGACTGCTGCCAGTGTCTCCATCCTTGGGGGGGGGGTGTCCCAGTTGCCTCCTGCCTCACCAGGAGGCTGTCCAAGATCAGCAAGTGGGTCTGACCCAGGCTCCTTTCAAACTACTGCTTCTGCACTGGCCTGCAGCAGTGTGTGAGATTTTGTGTGCACCCTTAAGAGTGATGTCTCTGTTTCCTATAGCCCTCTGGTTGTCCACATGCAGGCCCTGCTGACCTTCAAAGCCAGACATTCCAGGGTTTCATTTTCCTAATGGGAGACCTCAGGATGGGGAGCTGAATGTGAGGCTCAGACCCCTAGCTTCTTGGGGAGGACATGTATAATTGTGATATTCCTCCCATGTGTCAGTCACTGACCTGGGGTGTGGGTCCTGACTATACTAGATCTTTGCCCCCTTACTAATCTTGTTCTGGTTCCTTTTCTGTGTCTTTAGTTGTGGGAACTCTTTTCTGCTAATCATTAGGACATTCTCATAAATAGTTGCTCTGTAAGTAGTTGTAATTTTGGTGTCTGTGGGAGAAGGTAAATTCAGGGTCTTCCCACTCTGCTGTCTTTTTTTTTTTTTTTCTGGAATAGGGACTTATAGCATCAGAGAGCTATGATTAACTGCAAATAGCAAACTGAAGCTCTGTTACATGTCTCACTACTCATTTCCACCCATCATGCTTTATCCATGTCCTCTGTCTGTCTCTTCTTTCCTTGCTTCCTTTCCTTAGACCTTGATTCCATACAGCTGACTTTATTTATTTATTTATTTAAGCAGAGGGAGCTTTTTTTTTTCTTGGGAGGGTGGGAAGGAAGACCGTTAATCTTTATGGTGGGACAACACACTGAGACTGTCCCCAGCCAACCCCACTTGTTACTTGGCCTATTTCAAGGATTGCTAGAGCTGATTTTCCATGTTCGTCCATCTGAGGGCTCTGGTTGAACTGAAGCTCTTTGAGGACAGAGACCCTTAGTGTTCCCCTCTCCTTGTGCCTCACACCATGCCGTCACGGGGTGGTGTTGCATTTATTTCAGTATGATGTATGTCCCAGACTGCCCTTTACTCTCAAGTGGTTGGTTTAGGGAGTTTTTAAAAAAATTTATTTATTTATTTATTTTTGGCTTCATTGGGTCTTCATTGCAATGTGCAGGCTTCTCATTGCGGTGGCTTCTCTTGTTGTGGAGCACGGGTTCTAGGCGTGTGGGCTTCAGTAGTTGGGGCACACGGGCTCAGTAGTTGTGTCTTGTGGGCTCTAGAGCACAGGCTTAGTAGTCATGGTGCACAGGCTTAGTTGCTCCATGGCATGTGGGATCTTCCTGGACCAGGGCTCGAACCTGTGTCCCTTGCATTGGCAGGTGGATTCTTAACCACTGCACCACCAGGGAAGTCCCACAGCTGACTTTTGAAAAAGTCACCAGTGTCTGCTGATTTATTCTTTTCAGAACTCTGGTATTGAGTCATTATTGTGGGAGTCTCTTTCACATGTTAGTAAGAGAGTCTGCCAGAGCAAAAGGCATTAGCTCATCATTTGATATGGCTCATGGATGAGTTGATTTGTAAGTGGAAGTCTCTTATGTTGATTACAGCAGGATATGGAGAATAATCTTCAGGAAAGGACTATGGAAAATAATTTCAGCTGAATGGGAAAAGAGTTGTCATGCTATCTTTCTTTTATTATTAAGATTTTACTTTTTAAAAGAAGTTTAAGGCTTCCATTCTATCTTGTTTTTAAGGGACCTGCTTTCCTAACCTCAGTGGAATGGAGAACCAGTTATTTAGCCAACTCTTGTTTCCAATTAATTTCTCTGAATCATCCAGGTGTATGTTTTCGGCCGTATTTTTGTCAGCATTTTTATTGACACAGTTTTCCATTTTACTTTGCCGTGTGCAAAGGTTAAGCCATAATTTGATGAATTACAGGAATAGGAAGAAGATTTGTCAAGGGGTAGTGGTGAGGGTGATCTTGAGGATCTACTCTGAGCCCTCCTTGAACTCCTTTCTCTAGCCGTTGCCTGGCCCCTCTCTGCTGGGATGGGTTTGGGCTTGGTGATCCTCATCTACCTTCAGAACTATATTGATACCCTGCTGTCCACTATCCATTTCTCAAAGTAGCCTTTGGCCTTGGTCTGACTGGGGCAATGTCTTTTTACTTCTTCCTGCTATTAACTGACTTTTTAAATTCTGGTGTTTTCATTTGAAATGTGAAGAGAAACTTGGGTTAGGAAGGCAGTTGGTTTGGAATGGGATTCCTGGCAAAGGAGTGACCTTTTAGCGCTGGCTATATCTGGTAAGACACCAAATGTTTCCTTTCAAGCTGAGGTGGAAGAATTTCTTTGATGGGGCAGGAGGAGGAGTTGACTTCTGATTCTCCAATATTCTTTGATTCTAAAATTCAAATAACAACTTATTATTTTTCTACATCATCTCCAAACAGATTTGTTTTTGTCATTAAGTGTGTTGAGTTAAATATAAAATTTCTTTAATTTGCTTTCTTTCTGAAAGCATGTGCTCTGATTGCTATATCAACTAAAATTCTCCTCTTCTTAAACCCATTGCCCCCCAACTTTTGCCAATCTATTTGGTAGATTGAAGACAAAGTAAAAAATTAATACAGACTCATTGTAATGTGTGAAACAATACAAAGATGTATGTAAAATAGCTAGTAGTATTCTATCTACCACCCAGCCCATTCAATTCGTATTCTCATGAAATAACCAGTGTTAAAAGCCTGATGCATATACTCTTCAACAGCTTTCTTCATATTCATCCAAGCCTACATAAATACACCTGATATGTGTAGATTCCTTTTTCCCCTTAAACATGAGCTCTTACTATCTAATATCCTCTACCTTGCACTTCCCCCTTAAAAACACACCATGAGCATCCCCTTGAATGAATAGATTTCTCTAACCTTGCTCTGTTCCATACAGTAGCCACTAGCCACGTGTGGGTATTGAGCACTTGAAATGTGGCTAATCCAGATTTCCAGGACTTAGAATGAAAATAAAAAGGATGTAAACTATCTTGTTAATAATTTTTTTGTTGATTACATGTTGAAATGATAATATTCTGGATGCACTGAATTTAAATAACATATACTATTAAAATTAATTTCACCTATTTCCTTTTACTTTTTAAAATTGTGGCTACCAGAAGATATGAAATTACTTGCATTATATTTGTATTGGACAACACTGCTTTAATCCATTCTTTTTAATAGGTAATTATATTCCAAAGAACTTCATGTAAGTTGGTGATCTATATCTGCACAAAAGTATTTTGTTTAAAACTCTTTCCATGGAGAACTCTTTGACCATTATAGTCTAGAAAAGTGGCCTTTTTTTTCTTAAAGACCATAACAAAACAGTCATAGGTAATGCTAAATACACATTTCTAATAGGGTACTGAGCTCCTTGCAAAATCCCAAACTACACCTGTTGTACCAGCAATTCCTCTGAGCCCTGTTCTTTTTGAATAGCTGTCATACAAACTGAAAAATTGTACAGAATTCCATATATTTAGTACTGAGACTGGAGACACTGAACCTGTTAAAACAGGTAGAGCTTTAAAGTCAGGGAGGCTTTAAATTTGATATAGAATTTGCTCAGCAAGATCCATGTGGTGTTGTAATTTGGAAGAATATTCTAGGAGGGGCAATAACTGGTAAGTTTCAGTGATAAGTTGTGCAGAACCTGCAGCATTTTCCTTTCATAGAGAATGAACCATATTTTGGAATCAGAAGACCTGGGCTGGAATTTGGACTTGGCCATTTAAAAGCTGTGAGATCTTGGATAAGTCATCTAATTTCTCTGGGTATTGGATTTCTCACTGGTGAAATGAATTTAGATGACTCCCCATATAGTACTCTTTCCTTTCATGCCATGATGCTTCTCAAAGTTGATGGAAGGAGCAGATGATTTGAAATGAATAAATTTAGTCATCAAATTATTTAGTTCTTTTTATTAAAAGTAAGGTCCATTTTATACATATGCAGCAGTAATAATGTCATGGATATATATGTATATATATTCACATATATTATATATGAATTTTATATATGTGTATATATATATATATAATTTACTTCTAGTTACCTGTATTGTGTTCCTAGTTCTCTAATTTTTCTTTATTTTGTGGTCACGGATACAGAGAACTCCAACTTGGTCACTGTTGTACGTACATTAGTGGTGGAGACAGGTCCAGGTTCTCAGTCCTGTCCTTAATTGGGTTCCCTGCCCTTTAATACATACCACCACACTGTTTCCCAATAACTTCAAGCCTTATTCATGTATTTCAGTGACTAAATCCTTCCAAGAAGGAAAACTATTTTAGGAGTGGAAAATCTGGGGGCTATATATCTTGGACATAAAGTTTGGCTAAATCGTATAAGCAGGAACTTTAAAACATGGCTTTACTTTACTAATGACTATTACAGATGGTCTCACATTCACTGGCAGGAATCTTCTTTGGGGGATTCTGGCTGCCCCTGTGCAGTGGTCCTCGCTCTTAGGTTCCAGTGTCTCGCTGTGTCTCGCATCTGTGATGCTGTAGGCTAGAGGAAAAGTGGAGTTAACTCCATGGCTAATAGAGAGCATCAGCCTTGTGACTGCTGCATTGGGTTTGGCTGACCGTCCAGGATTAATGACCTTGTTGCAAGGCCTTTATCAGTCACTGTACAGGGTTGGATGACTTCCATCAAGCAGGCTGGGCAAATATCAGGGCTTCAGACTGAGTCTCCCAGGGAGAAATGAAAAAGCAGAGGAAGGGAGAGAAGGACATCAGAGATTCTGGCTGGGGCAAAGTAAGCTGTGTGTGTATGCGTGTGTGTGTGCGCGCGTGTGCACGCACACGTGTGTGTGTATGTCTCACCCTCCAGATATGGTTACTCTCAGATACCAGGCAAAGATCACCCTACTCTTGTAAGTTATCTTCAAGTCCTCCAAGAAGAAATTTATCTATTGTAACTCTGATAGTCCCAGGGCTGACTGTACTTTCCCAGAGTTTCACATTATTCATTTCCAGAAAGTAATTTTAGTTGATTGCCTTGTGGTCTTTTTGAATGAGGCATTTTAAGAAATAGGGACAATTGAAAGGTTTGGCTCACCGTCAAAATACATCTCTTCTGAATGCTCCTGGGGGAAGTTCAACTGCCAATTTGGAATGGAAACTTGTTGGAATTTCCATCTCTGGAGCATTTTAATGGGCGATGAGACAACTATCTTTCTTGGTCCATTTAGTTGGATGCCTGCCTGGAACAGAGGCATTTGATGACCTTGTAGTCCTTTTCAGTATTGGCTTTTTATGATTGGGTAGTAGATTCATGAGACAATACTAGGCTGAGGATTTTACTCATCTGTTTTATTATTTGGCCCAATGTCTCTCCACCTTGTCTTTCTAAGCAGATTTTAAATTATTTGAAGGCTGATATGCTGCTTTTTGTTTCTTTCATGTTCTTCATGGAAGGGGGGGGTTAAGTTATGGAGGTTTCTGGAGGAGACCATGTCCAGGGAGATAAGAGCAAGGTCCTAGGTGGAAGGATACCACATCTTCTGAGGTTGGAGGGAAGGAATCAAAACTGATATGGGTGTAAATAAATGAACAGATAATTGTGAGAAAAGATGAGGAAGATCACACTTCATAACCTCAGCTTCACTGATGAAGAATGAGGTAAGATCATCCACTGAAAGAAAGAAATCTAAGGGATAGAAAGAGAATGGTAAACATTTGGAATAATTATTGCAGAGAATGGAAAGAGGGACCGACCAAGGACAAGTCAAAGGTTTGCTGGTTGGTGTTAGAGCTCAGATGAATTTTGAAGCCATGAATATGTAGTGGAACCAACCCTGAGAGCTGCCTGACTTTTGTCAGTGGTGCAGCTGGTGGATACAGGGTTGGAGAAGGAGGATTGGAGGGTTGACTCAGGGTTGGAATATTCCTAAGTAACGTGGTAGACAGATAACAATGCAAGGTAATCAAGGTTAACAGACAGAATAGTTCAGGTAACCCATTCAGGGATGTAGACTTGGATGGGAAGGAAAAGTACTGCTGACTGCAAAAGTTTGAGAAGCCAAGAGACTAGAACACTCTGTGAGACCAGGGAGTAAGTGTAGTAGGAATGAGAAACTACGGGAACTTAAAGGCTAGCAGAATGGCCAGAGAGTAGAATATTGGAGTTCAAGATTTTTGGGTGATGACAAAACCAGGTGTGGCCATGAGGATGGGTGGTCCAAATGCAGTGGAGTAAATGAGCAGAGTTAGGGAGATCCGTGAACTTCAAGATCACATTGCTGGATGTATCGTCACGTGGGTGGTTTATCTTCATGGACATGCGTATCATCTAGGATTTGGTGAGGAGTAAGAGTGGAAAGGACTGTGAGTGAGGACTTAAAGGGCTATAATGGGGGGAGAATACAGTGCTTTGTGGGTCCATAGGCAGGTCTTCTAACCCAGACCTGGGGAGTCTATAGACTTCTTGGGAAAGTGATAGCTAACATGAGCCCCAAAGGGTGAGTGAAATTAGCCAGGGGAGGGAAAAGTAGGGCAGGGAAGAGAGTATGATTGTTTCAGGTAGAGAGAAGAAGAATGTTAAATAGATCAATGTTTTATAGAGTGTCTAGGTTCATAAAATGATAATCTGGAGATGTAGAGCCTATTATTAAATAATATAGTCTATAGCTTGGCAATTTTTCCCACTTACAGTAGCCCTTATTCTGTTATTTTTAATTAAAAAAATTTTTATTAACTCAGACTTCTGGGGGATAAAGTTTATATCCTCACATTCATAACATCTGGTGAAACCATTTAATATAAGGAGGGAGATGAAATGTTCCCCAGGACCTGTCCTCCTCACATACTGTACGACTTAGCCCTCTGTTTTCAGATTAATTTTCAATTGTAGAACAAGTGTATTATTTATCCTACATGGCTGAATTGGAAAAAGGAAAAAGAAAAAGAAAACATGGAACTGGTAAAGCAGAGGAGAACATACAGTGGAAGATGGATAATATACCCAAGAGCATTTTGACTTGTGTCTTGGTAAGATGCAAATGAGGGGGTGTTATGTGCAAATATTCTCATGCTAAAAGTAGATTAAGAAAAGAGAAAAGCACTCAGAGAAGAGCGCCAAAATGTCTGCAAGGGAAAAAAAAGTCATAAAAGAGGCCAACTCTATTTCAACCAAGTACTGGGGTCATAAATTACATCTAAGGAGATTTAGTTAACAGACAGGTTGGACTTGGAACCCACATTCCTTTTTCCACCTCGTTCTCACTGTGAGAAGGGGTTGGTTGTGGCGCAGTGTGAAGAGCCCAGGCATTGGACCAGAATGCAGCTGGACCTGCATCCTGGCTCTGTCTCTGCTGGTGAGCAGTGTGACTTTGATCATGTGTCTAAGCTTCTCTGAGCCTCCATTTCAGCATCAGTAGAAGAAGAAGCAAAAACTCAAGTCAAAGCGTGAACGTGATGATTGGAAATTATGGATGTGAAGCACTCAGAACAATATCTAATACATAGGAGGCAGTTAATAAATGGTAGCTATTAGCTATTACTACTGATGCCACAACTACTTCTATTCCTAAGGATACCAGCGTTCTGTTGGATAAATGAATCTGTGCAACAGAGGGAATGCCTACCAGGGATATGTCATATGTGTGTGTGTATGCTACACTTTTAACAAATTCTTGCCCTAATAAAACAATTCAAAATACAAATGGAACCTCTGTAGTCTTGCAGACAGTGTCACACTTCCTCCAGGAGGCTAACAGACATTTGTCCATGACCTTATATGTGTGTGTGTGTTTGTGGGGAGAGAGTACTGGGGAGACAGGAAGGTGATTGGGAAGCTGGAAGCAGCTTCCCTTCCTCTAAATAGAGTCTGGAAGTTTAGCACCATAAGACCCAACCCTGGTATCAGTGCACACATGTCTCTGGGATCCATTTTTCAGATGCAAGATGTGATTCTTGGCAGTATCCCCAGCTCCTTCTTTGAGGAAGGACCAGAAAAAGAATGTCATTGGAATGCTTGGCATAAGAACTGTGACCTGCTGGAAGGGGAGATTAGTGCTGCGCCTCCTGCTGGAAGGGGAGATTAGAGCTCGTGTGTCTGGATGGGGCTCCAATGCTCACTTTCTTGGCTTAAGCCATGGCATGTGTCCAGCTGGACTGAGTACAGTGCACCTTTTGGTTCTAATTGTACACATGTCCTGAGTTAGGTGCCAGGGAGCTTCTGTCTTCCTGCCTGATAAACAAGTCAAGTTTAGACTTGGCTGTTTACATAGTCTCTGGCACATACATTTTTAAGTGTATAATATCTATTTTGATGCCACTGGAAATAAAAAGCAAATTTGGTGTGTTAGAAAAGCTACATGGGAAGGGGTCATTAGGAAAATATAGCAGAGATCAAGAAAAAATGGAGGAGGGAAGGCAAATATGGGCTTGGTGATTTTAGAACTGGGAAGCACAATCCCAGGAGGAGTCTCTTTTGGTAAACATGATTACATTTATAAGAAAATTACCTGGGGAAGCTGTGAGTTTGTCTTCTTCAGACTTCTTGAGGATAGACCTTTGTCTGCTTGGAATAAATGAAGGAAGACTACCTATAGGCAGGGAGATTGATCAGATAATTGCTAGTCCCACACTGTACCTTTTCGATTCCATATTAAAGAGTAGAGAAGCACATTTTAAACAAGGTATTTTAAAATATTTAGATGAGCGGATTTCTGGAGTCATGCAACTCACAAAGTATTACATCGTCTTAATTCACTTAGGTGATCCTGGCGCACATTGGCAAATGGATGCTAGCAATTGATAAGATGGTCCCATAGATAGTGACACTGGGACATATTCTCATTGCTCGACGTCCCTTTTTGGCCCATTGTCTTTATTCTATTGCTGGCTAGATCCTCAGGGTTGACAGCTTGTTCTGACATCCATTTCCAATTTGGCTCTGGCTCTCCTGCAGGACACGGCACATGACTCTCCTCACTGGTCTCAACTCTGTGACGCCCTCCCGCCCTCCATGGGCTCCACCCTGGACCCCAAGGAACTGAACAACCAGGACCAGCCAAGCTCTTGTCCCTTAACACTCCACTCTGTCAGAGGAATGAGAAAGAGTTGCATTAGTCTTTAGGGTTAATATATCTGTTAAAGGAAGAATAATCAGGTACTTTATATAAAATAAATAAGTAAATGAACACTGGGGTGCATGTATCTTTTTGAACTATGGTTTTCTCTGGGTATATGCCCAGGAGTGGGATTGCTGGGTCATATAGTAACTCTATTTTCAGTTTTTTAAGGAACCTCCATAGTGCTCTCCATGGTGGCTGTACCAATTTACATTCCCACAAACAGTGTAACACTATTTACAATAGCCAGGACATGGAAGCAACCAAACTGTCCATCAACAGGGGAATGGATAAAGAAGATGTGTACATATATACAATGGAATATTACTCAGCCATAAAAAGGAACGAAATTGGGTAATTTGTTGAGATGTGGATGGATCTGGAGACTGTCATACAGAGTGAAGTAAGTCAGAAAGAGAAAAACAAATATCGTATAATATTGCTTATATGTGGAATGTAGAAAAATGGTACAGATGAACTTATTCACAAAGCAGAAACAGAGACACAGATGTAGAGGACAAACTTATGGACACCAAGGGGTGGGTGGAGGGTGGGATGAATTGGGAAATTGGGATTGATATATATACAACTACTATGTATAAAATAGATAACTAATGAGAACCTACTGTATAGCACAGGGAACTCTACTCAATGCTCTGTGGTGACCTAAATGGGAAGGAAATCCAAAAAAGAGGGGATATATGTATATGTATAACTGATTCACTTTGCTGTACAGAAGAAACTAACACAACATTGTAAAGCAACTCTATCCTATAAAAATTAACTTAAAAAAATAAAATAAGCGCTTCCCTGGTGGCGCAGTGGTTGAGAGTCCGCCTGCCGATGCAGGGGACACGGGTTCGTGCCCCGGTCTGGGAAGATCCCACATGCCACGGAGCGGCTAGGCCCCTGAGCCATGACCACTGCGCATCCGGAGCCTGTGCTCCGCAACGGGAGAGGCCACAACAGTGAGAGGCCCGTGTACCGCAAAAAAAAAAAAAAATAAATAAAAAAATAAATAAAATAAATAAGTAAAAACATATAAAATGTAATGTACAGCATGGTGACTATAGCTAATAGCACTGTATTGCAGATTGAAAAGTGGCTAAGAAATAAATCTTAAAAGTTCTTGTCAGAAGAAAAAATTTTTGTAACCATAGTTGACCTTTGAACAACATGGATTTGAACTGCAAGGGTCCACCTATACACAAATTTTTTCACTAAATACGTATTACAGTACTAGACGTACATGGTTGGTTGAATTCAGGGATGTGGAACCATGGCTGTGGAGGAGAGGGTCGACTGCAAAATTATGCACAGATTTTAGACTGTGTGGGGGGTTGACGTCCCTAAACCCTGTATTGTTCAAGGGTCAACTCCATGTAAGGTGACAGATGTTGACTAGACATCTTGCGGTGATCATTTCACAGTGCAGACAAACATTGAATCATTATGTTTTACATTGGAAACTAACACAATGCTATATGTTAATTACACTTCAATAAAAAGGTAACCAAAAAGGTAACTCTTAGAGTCAATGCAATATCTTATTTAAGAATCCACGAGTTCATATTGATAGTTTCAACTTAATTTTAATAGTAGTGTGTACAGTATATTTAATTCCTTTGAGTTTTATAATTGCACATCTTTCCGATTACCCTGGAATTATTGATTCCTAACATCAATGTATGAGTTTCCCGAGGCTGCTGTAACAAATGGTCACAACTTGATAACAACAGAAATTTACTCTCTCACAGTACCAGAAGCCAGAGGTCTGAAATCAGTGTAGTTAAACTGAAATCAAGGTGTTGGCTGAGCTGTGTCCCCTCTGGAGGTTCTAGGGGAGAAACCATTCCTTGCCTCATCCAGCTGGGTGGCTGGGACCTTCCTTGGCTCATGGCTGCATCACTCCAATCTCAGCCTCTGTGCCTGGTCACACTGCCTTCTCCTCTGTATGTCTGTGTCAAATCTGCTGCCTTGCTCTTATATGACACATGCGATTATATTTAGGGACCACTTGGATAATACTGGCAGGGCAGTCTCTCCATCTCAAGATCCTTAACTTGATCACCTCTGCAACATAGTTTTCTTTTCCATATGAGGTACAGTCATGGGTCCCAGGGATTAAGTTGTTTGTTGATTATTTATCCATCTACCTATCAATCATATATCTATTTTACTGAGATATAACTAACATACAACATTGTGTAAGTTTGGGGTGTACAACGTGTTAATCTGATAAAATTATATATTGCAATATGATTGCCATCGTAGTGTTAGCCAATACCTTTGTCATGACACATAATTATCATTTCTTTTCTGTGGTGAGAACAAGTAAGAAAAAAAAAAAGAAACTTTATAGTGCCTGTGATTCTTTCCCAGAACAAGGACATTTGTCTTCTTTACAGACTTCAGGAAATAAAGGTATACTTGCAATTCTGCAAATTACATTTAAATTTGCAAAATATTGCCGATCAAGCCAGGGAGTCAGGCTCAGCAAACCAATTTTCAAAGCTAATGGTTCTAATGACAAGTCCTTTTAATTGAAAATTTAGCACGGGAAAGAGAGATACACATATGATACACATATAGATACACAACTTACTAGTTGCTCACAGACATTGACCTTTAGCCGAGAGGACACGGCGTCAAACTTCCCATTGCCTCTTGACTGGGCCTTGGAAAAGTGGGGAATTCTGGAATCTAGTCTCTTCCTGCTATGAAAGTTCAGTGCAGGATTATTACCTAAAACTCATTTATAGAAGGAACATCCTGTGAGGAGTAAATATGTTTCACAAAAGTCTAATCGTGATTCTCCTGTTCACAGAAGATGAATATGGGGCTTCCCTGGTGGCGCAGTGGTTGAGAGTCCGCCTGCCCATGCAGGGGACACGGGTTCGTGCCCCGGTCCGGGAAAATCCCACATGCCGCGGAGCGGCTGCGCCCGTGAGCCATGGCCGCTGAGCCTGCGCGTCCAGAGCCTGTGCTCCGCAACGGGAGAGGCCACAACAGCGAGAGGCCCACGTACCGCAAGAAAACACCCCCAAAACAAAAAAACCCGATGAATATGATAATGAGGACTGTGGTAGGTCTGGGAAGGAAGGACGCTATCAATCAATCGATCGATCGATCCATCAATCGTCACTCTCATTGTGTCATCGAAACCACTTTATGTCATATCTCCGAGTTCATAAAACACTGTCACGTGAGTGATCTTGCTTGATTCTCCCAACAATCTCAGAGGTAGACAAGTCAGGTATCATTTATCGCCATTTTGCAGATAAGTAAACTGTGGCCCAGAGAGGTAAAACACTTGCCTGAGCTCTCACAGCTAGAAAGTGGCAGGTCTTGGACTAGAAACCAGCTCTTTGAAGTCTGAGTCTATGTTTTTGCTCTGTGCCATTCTGCGTTGAAAGTGTATATATTAACTCTGCAACGGTCTTGCTAAGTGCTATATAAGGCTGATGAATCATCGTACTAAGTGCCTAGGAACTATCCAGCATTATTAATCCTTTCACTTCTGATCCCTGTCTTTAGGCTCTCCGGAGAGGGAATCCAGCCTATTAACACTCAGCATCCTTTGGTCATGCCCTGCATTAAGCTGATGGAGGTTCATTTGTTCTTATGTGGAGCCTGCTGCTCTGGGGTCTGGTTCTGGCAAGACATGAGCTGCCCCGGCCAGGAGAGGCAAGAACACAGGACCACCATCTATCACACAGATTGACTGTGGCTCTCTAATCCTTGCAACTCATGTCTGCAGCTAATGATTGTAGAATGAAAACAGTGCATCCAGGGGAATTAAGCCACCACAGGAAAATGGGGAAAATAGAGTCACAAAAGTGGGTATATGATAATGATACACTTTGCTACATCTTTTACTCCAGTCCAGAGATGATAGAACATGGCGTTATATTATGTGCTGATGTCCACAGCAAAAAACAGGATGTAAATGACTAGAAAAAGCCCTCTGAGCTGGCAGCCAGCAGCATTCTGGTTCTGGTTCTCCTTGTCAAGTGCCTTCAGCTGTAACTATATTCGCCTGCCCCTTACATACTTCTCTACTTTCCCATACTTTCTCCATAGGTAAACTGGGGAAGATTTTGCCTACTTTCATCTTTACTACAGGATGAAGCAGATTGCAGATGTAAAGTGCCTGAATGAAGTGTTGCATAGACAAGATGATAACAAACATCTCTGGCTACCTGGGCATATGTGAGGGAATATTTGGAAGGTATCATTAGCTGGTATCACAGTACTTTATGTAACATTTCTTCATAAATTTTTCCTCTGTATGCTCCAAATTATTATTCCTTTTTGCCTTTTAGACATCAGGAAACGGGGCTAATGCTCAGGTCAGATCACTGGTAAAAGGCAGGGTTGCAGTGGCTCCTGACTCTGAAATACCTGCCCTTTCCACTCAGGATGCTCCTCCCGCCATGGAAGGTCCAGGTCAGGTTTTGGGCTTTCCTCTGATATAAGTATTCTGTGTTTTGGCCAACTGCTTGGGTGTTTTATTTCTGTGTTCTCTGTTGTCTTGAAATACTGGGACGTTTTACCTTCTACTTTGTTTTGGTGGGAGGGACAGCTCCCTGATTGGGGTCTGCATCCCTGCACTGAGCAGAAACACAGACCCAAGATGCTTCTTGCAGAGCTTTGTGAACACTGAGGCTGTCTCAGGGCCAATACTGTGAGGGTATTTGTGATTCTACCACGGCTTTGGATGAGAGATGAGAGATAAATGAGGTGCTGGTGTATGATACTCAGACCTTGGGGTTTACCCTCGTCATTCACTGTAATATTGCTTTACTAAGAGAAAAATTGGCAACAATGTAAATGTCCATCAAGAGGGGATGGATTAAATACATTATGATATATCGTTAAGGAGATTAAGATAAATTTGTACGTGCTAATATGGAGAAATAGCCAATTAATAACATTAAGTAAAAAAGGAATATATATTTTACTATGATTCCATTTTTATAAAGAAAAGAGCTATCTATCTCTCTGTCTATCATCTATTTTACTGTCCTAACTGAATGATATTCTTAAAATAAGGAAGGATTCACAATTAAATTTTAATAGTTATTAATTTTAGTGAATATTCTGAGGGTTGGAGAGGGAGGGGGATTTTAACTTATCGTTTAATACCTTTCCATATTTTTTGAAATTTTAACCATAATCCTTATTTTCTCTGTGCCTTGGTTTCCTCATTTATAAAATGGGGATAATAATAAGTGGCTGAAGTTTTGGTTCATGACACCCAAACCTTGGGATTTACCCTTGTTTTTCATTGTAATACTGCTTTTGTTAAGAAAAACCTCAGAAGCAATCTAAATGTCCATCAAGAGGGGATTGGTTAATATCTCATAAGATATTTGAGGGGCTTGAATAATTAAATACATATAAAATGCTCATGAAATGTTAGTGATTGGTTTCAGAGTCTAAAGTAGAGAGGAATAACTGCTTACATTTGAGTTCTGCCAGAACCATATGTCTATTAACAGAACAAGCACAGGGCTTCATTCCTAGGTCTGTCCTCACTTGAGCCTAGTGAGAGATGATGACAGAACCCAGGCTCAACGATTCTGTCTGTCCCTTTCCTTTTACTACTGCAGATGGCATTTACTTACTACTTGCATGTAGCAGAGTACTATAGAAGATACTGTGAGGTCAAGTTGATGACATTTTTTTAAAAGTTTATATCAGATAGAGGAATAACTGAGTGCGTCCCTGCCTAGGGACGGGGTGAGGCCAGATGTCTTGGGTTCCCTGTAAAACACCTGTGCTTGTCAAGTGTGTGGTGAACACAGGAGATGGGCTGAGACTGGGGCGGTGATGGAATTTGGGGGTATTTGTCCCTGGTTCCTGGCACAGAGCTTCAAAAACCCTTGGAATTTCCTGAGTGAAGGAGTACCTTGGTAATGCTAATGAGGTGAATTGTGGTGGATCCCTCCTTAGCTTCAAGATGGATATTGGTCACCAGAGAGACCAGACACGTGATCAGAAGGTTGGAACCTTGGACCAACTCACCCTCTGAGGAAGGGAGGGGGCTGGAGATTGAGTTCAATCATGTGGCCAATGATTGAATCAGTTATGCCTGTGTAATCAAATGCCAATAAAAACTCTGTCCACTGAAGCTCAGTGGAGCTTCCTGGCTAATGAACACACTGATGTGCTGGGATGGGGACGTGCCTGATTCTACAGGGGAAGGGCACGGAGGCTCTGACTCCCTCCCAGACCCAGCCCTGTGTGGACCCTCTGTAATAAACTGCAATTGTAACTTAGCACTTTCCGGAGTTCTGTGAGTTGTTCCAGTGAATTATTGACCCTGAGGGGGTCCTGGGAACCCCCAAATTTGTAACAATTTTGTCAGACATGTGGGTGGCCTGGGGACCCCTGAAACTTGTGTCTGGAATAAGGGTGGTCTTATGGAGGGCTGAGTTTTTAAGTCTGTGGAGTTTGATAATAACCCTGGATGGTTAGTGTCAGAATTGAGTTGTTGTAAAATACCCAGCTGGGGTGGAAACAGAGGACAGAGTCACTTGGTTTAACTAATCATTAGCAAGATCTCTCACTCTCTTTCCTATCAACTAGACAGCCCATTTCACTGTAGTCGTTATGGGGTAGAGTAATCCAAACCAGAGGCTGGAAGTAACTTGCTGTTACCATAAGCCCTTTTCCCTCACTTCTCATCCTCTGCCTTTTGATACTTGTGAAAAGTCATCAGTAAAAATGATGGTGAAACCACTTAAGTGCCATTTTTCCATTTGTACCCAGGAATTTTTCTACGCATAGATCGAATGCAGTCCTTCTTGGTGTACAAATTGCAGTAATTGGTTTTCCTTGTTTTTGTTTTCCCACTGACTGTCCTCCAATAGGGACTGCCAAGGACATATGTTTGCTGAATAGCAATTTCATTTACAAGACCTCCCCAGTCTGTTAGACTTGGAGATCACACGGAGTTGCTGCTCAGGTTTAAATGTAACTCATTAATTGTAAGACACGTTACTCATCTCACTGTTTAGATTTTTAAGGAATGCAAATAGCATTTTATTTCAAAGCTGGGAAAAGCAACCAAAAAAGTGCCGGGAATTGTCTTGACTGGTTTTAGGTAATTGTTAGTGCAAGACATACAAGCCTTCTCACCATGGATTAAACAGCGTCCTGTGTCCTGATGCAAAACTTTTTTTTTTCTTTTCTTCTCTTTTTTTCCTGTTTTTAATCTTGATCATCCATCTGCATACCAGCCACCACTTCCCATTACCATCAGCACATTACAGCATTTCCTCCTGTCAAAAAACAAAACAAAATGGGTGAGTACTTAGGAAATGCATACCCATTCCATTACCAGCATCATGAAACAAAATAAGAAATGCAAATATGTTAGCAAACATGTATAATACACCAGCACCTCAGGGCAAATAGGTACGGGTATACAGAGACTCATTAAACCATATGGCTCTCCTTGGGGGATCAGGATGGGGATGGTGGCAAACCATATCTGTGAAAACCACACAGAATTAAAGCATCTTAGAGGTGAAAATATCATCTTAACTATGAACCCCTTGTACCATCCCCCTTATAAAATGTCATCTAGATTCTGTAGGAACAGTCAAAATACAGTGAAAGGTCTCATGGACTTCTGGGTGGTCCACGCTCAGTTAGGTAAGCAGCTCTAATTGTTACATGATTCGTTTTATGTTGAGCTGTGTCTTGCAACCAGTGATCCTGTTTCTTCTTGCTGACTCCACACAGAGGTAGTATACACCCTGTTTGATGTAGCAGTCATTCTCATGTGAGGAGACAGCTTTTCCATGGTCAGCATCCATACTGGTTTCCTACGGTTGCTGTAACAAAGCACCATGAACTGGGTGGTTTAAAAAACCAGAAACTTATTCTTACGTAGTTCTAGAATGTAGAAGTCTGAAATCAAGGTGTCAACGGTGTTGGATCCTCCCGAGGGAGAATCTGTTCCATGCTTCTCTCCTAGCTTCTGGTGATAGCAGATGATCCTTGGAGTTCCTTGACTTGTAACGGCATCACTCCAATCTTTGCTTGCATCTTCTCATGGCATCCTCCCTGTGTCTCTGAGTCTTCACATGGCCATCTTCCCCCTGTGTCTCTCTCCCTTTCTTATCAGGACACCAGTCATATTAGATTAAGGGTCTACCCTATGCCGGTATGACCTCATCTTAAGTAATTATATCTGCAACAGCCCTATTTCCAAATAAGGTCCCGTTCTGTGGTTCTGGGGGTGAGGACTTAAACATGTCTTTTCTGGGAGAGCCAATTCAATCTAGAACAGTGCTTGAGTCTCCTTAACTGTTCTTGACAGAGCAAATCTTCCAGGCTCCTCCTTATTCAGTTCATCTTCATTCACAGGGTCCAGGTTGTCAATGTCCCCCAGGGAATTATCTTTTACTCTCACTTTTTCTGAGTCTAGGAATAAAACATTTCTAGTTGTAAATGGTAGAAAGGGTCTGTTTCAAAATAATGTTTTCAGGCAAATGAAACTTCAAAAAGTCCTGTTTAAGTGTCTACATGTCTCATGGAACTGAAACCTCCTTTGCTCAAAGGCTGCTCCTCCCCTGCCCCTATCCCTGGCTTTCTCAGGATCCCAGAACACGGTATCACCTGCTCTTCTGTTTGCAAAATGATTATTCTGGAAAATGCATGAAAGTGAACCATACTCAGAGGGCAAAGGAAACCACAAGAGGGCAACCTGTGGGGTGAAGTCTGGATGGGAGGATGTGACCTTCCGGAGCATTTATGTTGGTGGGGTGAGCTGTTTAAGGTTGATTTGTGGCCACGATGAATCCTTTCCACATGGAGATCATCCCCCCCCGAGCCCCAGTTGGTTGTGGGGCTCCAAACCACGAGTTCAGGGGAGGAGGACTGTTGTCCGTTAGCTGTCCTATCACTGTGGCTCTATCCATGCTCTTTTCTGGAGAGCCATGTACAGCGTTTTGGAAATCTTCCCTGTTTTTGTCCCATTTTGGGACCCTGACTTGTTGTTACTCACTTTGCCATGCCCTAAGCCTCTGGCTATAAGAAAAGGATCCTCTGCAGAGAGTGGGCCACAAGTGAGGATTTGGTGGTGGAGGCATGGGAAGGGGTTTATGGAGAGTGGGTAAAAACAACAAGTGAATCACTGCTTATGCTGAGGTAATGGTGCTTGTAAGTATCCTGGCATAAATATGCCCAACATTACAACAACAGTGCATTTGAATCAGAAAATCCTCAGGAAAAGAATCTAAAAAGAGAGTGGCTATATGTATATGTGTAACTGATTCACTTTGCTGTACACCTGAAACTAGGACAACATTGTAAATCAACTACACTCCAATAAAAATTAAAAAAAGAGAAAATCCTCAAATTTATTTTTATAGCAAACATTTTAATTCTTGCCAACTACACTACCCTGCATTTTTAATAGGAGGGAGTGTAATTACTGAATGGGCATTCGTTACACAATGCATCAATAATGCATTGGATTTTGTAATATTTTTCCTGTTGTTATCATTGTAGTGATAGATTGTGAGTCTAAGGAGATTCAGTTAATGCCACTGTGATTTATGAGAACATGCTGTGTTTGGAAACATCTAGAAGTACTCTTTACACAGAGGTGGAAGGAGGATGTTGTCATGATGCTGGCAAGGGGGTGGTAACTCTGTTATTCTATTAAGGATTTACAAATATTAACTGTCCCCTGCCCAGTCCTTAATTAGCCACATATTTTCTCTGCCTTTCTGCATCCCCACGAAGTTGTTGCAAGTATTCATATTTCTATTTACAGTGAGGTCCAATGGAACAAAACATTGTTTTGTGTCAATACTTCTGGGAAAAGCAGAAATTGGAGTAGAGTTTTGAAGGTAATATAGTTCATGGGACCAATGGGACCAATATATTTTGATCACTAGAATGATTGTTTTTACTCATTGACTTGAATTTAATGATATAAATTTAATTTCATTTAACTATAGCACTATTGAGTGCCCACTACATATAAAGTACATAGCAAATGGTGTGGGCGGATCCATCAGAAATAGCTTTAACACAAAGCAGAATGAAAAGAGTATCATCAATGAGATGTTAAAAGTACCATTTGGGGGCAAAGGAAGAAGAGATCATATTTATTTAGTGTGTCAGCTGAAGTTCTAGGAAAAAAGAACCAGAAAGAAAATCTTATAATGCAATACTCTATTGGGGGTGCAATCCCAGGGAAATAGCAGTGAGGCAAAAAGGGAAGTGAGGCAGGAAGGGAAAGCAAATGCAAGATGGTGCATTGCTAAGCTGGTTGCAGCTTTGCAGGGAACCAGATGGCTGCTCCATCACATGGGCCATATCCAGAGATACTGCATGGAAAAGTCATAAAAAAGGAAGAGGGAGCTCTTACCTCTCTCCTCTTTGTCTTTAGCTAAAGTCTGTTCCGTGGACACCAACTTCCTCCCAATTTGGGTTTGTGCTATCCAGCCTTCAGCGGGTCGCTTGGGAGGCCAGAGCCTCAGTGGGTCCAGTCTGTCCAGTGCACAGATATGGTCAGTTTTTAACTGTGAGTGCCTTTTGGTCTGTGGTGGCAGCAGTGGTGGCTTGGGCTTTGTAACCATAGAAACAACATGAGCTATCACTAAGGTAAGTCTGGCCTGGATGTAAGAAAAGTGAGTAGGGCTGGGGGTGAGGAGATAGGGTTGAGCCAGTCTAGGGTGGTTCACATCTCTACAGTTAGAATTAGGAAAAGCTTTAGAGGAAGGTAGCACATGAGATGAGTAGGATTTTGATAGGCAGAGATAGAATGATGTTGGTAGTGAGATTTGAATCAAATAAAGACACGAATGTGGGAAAGTAGGGTTGGTTGAGGGCCCAGTGAGTAGTCCACTTTACTTGGACTGTAAGATATGTGTAGAGGAGAAGTAGGAGATAAGGTTGGAAATGTAGACTGTGGGTTGATTAGGGAGGGCCTTGAGAGCAAGTGTATCAGTCAGCTATTGCTGTATAACAAACACAAACACTTACCAGCTTGTAACAATAGGCATTTATCTCTTGTATATCTGCTGGTCAGCCGATGTTCCTCCAGGCTTCAAGTCCATGGATTGGCTGGGAAACTCTGCTCTATACATGTTCATTCTGGGTCCAGGCTGAAGGGGCAGGAGGTCTGTGGGGGAAGCTCTTCTCATCAAGATAGCAGAAGCTCAAGAGAGCTTGTCCAACCACACAAGCACACTTTAAACTGCTGCTTGTGTCAGGCATAAAGAATTGTGACCAATTCAGTCTAACAGAGCCAAGGTGAGCAGTTTGTGGACTCAAGGAAAAGAATGATATTTTATTCATTATATTTGTACTACTAGTGCCAAGCACAGTGCCTGGAACATAGTAGGTACTCCATGTTTTCTGAACGCATGACTGAATGAAGACCAACTGCTGTGCACACAGCACTGTGAACACTGCAAATTGAGTTTGGGGCTTACCTCTTCCAGTATTTTCTCCAGGTTAGGCTTCAAGATAAAACTCATATCCAATTAGATTAACACACTTATTTCAAGATGCTCTTTTCAAAACTTTGCTTTTCTATGTCCTTTCCTTACTCAACAGCTAATTTTTTTTTTTTTTTGCGGTACACGGGCCTCTCACTGTTGTGGAGCACAGGCTCCGGACGCGCAGGCTCAGCGGCCATGGCTCACGGGCCCAGCCGCTACACGGCATGTGGGATCTTCCTGGACCAGGGCACAAACCCATGTCCCCTGCATCGGCAGGCGGACTCTCAACCAGTGCACCACCAGGGAAGCCCAATCATAACCTCTTTTGATGACCTTGTCAAGCCTACCTTCTCTGCCTGACCTTCCTTAATCTGACTCTGTTTCCCACCACTCCTGACACAGACTGTCCACACAATCATGCCCCATCTTTGGTGTTCCTTCCATGCTCCCAATTCCTGTTATGGCTGTTGTTTCCTCAGTGCCTCTACCCCAACTGCTGTCTTTGTAAAGTGTGTCTTCTTTCTCAGCTCTGCCCAAATACTAATTATTCTTCTGGCTTGGCTAAATGTCTCTTTTTCCATAAAACCTTCTAGGACTGTTCCAGACCTTACTGACCCCTCCTTTTTCTGAACACCCATTCCTGCCTGTGAAACATTTTGACTCTTTGTTGCTCAACAAATGTCACATGTGGGTGAATCCCATTTGCCCAACCAGCTTGTGAACATTTTCAAGTCAGGTCGCAAATCTTTTGCTTCTTTGAGAATCTCATAGCGTCTAGTGTGGTGCTTGATACAAAGTGGATGAGTAATATATAATTATTGATGGATTGATCCTATATGCACTATGGACATTTAAAAAATAAATTTATCTATTTATTTTTAGCTGCATTGGGTCTTTGTTGTTGCATGTGGGCTCTCTCTAGTTGCAGCTGGCGGAGGCTACTCTTCATTGTAGTACACGGGCTTCTCATTGCGGTGGCTTCTCTTGTTGCAGAGCAAGGGCTCTAGGTGCATGGGCTTCAGTAGTTGTGGCATGCAGGCTCAGTAGTTGTGGCGCACAGGTTTAGTTGCTCTGTGGCATGTGGGATCTTCCTGGACCAGGGATCAAACCCATGTCCTCTGCATTGGCAAGTGGATTCTTAACCATTGCACCACCAGGGAAGTCCCCACTATGGACATATTTAAAGGACTTGGCTATTGACCATCTTGCATGCATTAGAAGGAAGACTACTTGAGGGCAGCAATAAAGCCTTCTCCATATGTGTGGCTTCTACCCAGTTGTCCCAACCTAGCCCTTGGATCAATAATTATTGAACTTCTGATAGGTATTCAGCCCATTCATCATAGTGCATTATCATTTAGATGCCCCATGATTTAGAGGCTGATGGGGGTCAATAAAATTATTATCAACAAAGCAAGCTAAGGTCTTGGTCCCCGCTGTATGTGAACCTGTGGGAGTAGGTCCTCCCTCTGCTGGGCTTCAAGGATGGAGCAGATCCCATCATCCCAAGGACCTGAAGAGGATGCCCATTTTCCTCTGGGCTATGTGTTCTCTCTCGTCCATTCTGCAAATGAGGTATGAAACTAATAGGCTGTTTTTATTTCTCCCCCTGCAACCTTGAAAATAATGAGCACATGTTTCTAATTCTGCCTGGGATAAAAGGAGAGGTTGAAATTGTCCTCTCTGGTGAGGAAGATTCAGTGTTTCTCTTGCCACCTCCTAAAGTGACGTTCTTGCTTAGAGCACTCCTGACTCGGGCTAGTTTTGAAGCTGTCATTTCAAAGGAGGCTAGCCTTTGGGTTATGCTCCTTAGAAGTCTGAATAAAAGCATTAGCTCCGTTTCCTCCCTATATTATGTGCTATTGACTACAACTTTGTTGATCTGGAGGATGACTGTCCAAAATCGTGAACAATCTATCCTTTGTATATTTCTGCTGCACCCTTCCTTCTCCTCTTGCCATGCCTTCCTAGTGCCTTCTTTCTCCGGGTATCTCCAGGATGTTTTCCCCCACAACTGTCTAGGACTCCATTACAACATCCATTTGTAATGGAAGGGTTGTATGTTCCCAACCTTCTTATCCACCTTCTTCCCAAATTTAAAACTTACCTAACTTATGCTTCATTCTCTCAGGGCCTGCTCTCTGCTAAGTCTGACCTGATTACGTGTCATGTCATGGTTTTTAATGGCTTCGTGAGACACTTTTTAAACAGAACTTCCTGGTGAAATGCAAGGAGGTACTCTAAGTCACAAGATAATCCTGACATTTCCTCTTCGAGAATCAGTTTTATTCAGTGGCAGGTGATTTTAAATATCTTAGAAAACTAAGATGGATGCTGACAAACTGCGAAATAGAAGGCAAAGTTCAAGTGAAAGTTTAAGTTAAAACATGAGACAATAAATTTGTGCTCTTTGTGGGGTGTTCTGGGCCTCTACTCTCACAGGTTTTAGTGCCTGAAAACTTTGGAGGTGGAAGCCTAAAAAGCATTTTGTAAACACTTCCTGGCATAAGGGGAAGATTGTGCAGAAAAGCAAACCAAAAGGGTCAGGTGAGTTCAGGGCATTAGTGAAGCAAAGACTGAGTCAGTTCATATCCCAGAGGCAAAGCAACCAAGACTTGTACAGAAATTGCTGGAAGAAACTTGGAGTCCAACAAGGTGGATGCTAGAATTAAATCAGGAAGGAAGGAAAGATTGAAAATTGGGAAACAAAGTCAAAGTCTGGAGGACTCTCAGCTGGTTCTGTTGAATTCAACTGCTCTGCATGGGGTGGCTTTTCTCCCAGATGACTTAAAGGAATGCTCTTCACATTGTGCACATATGCTCATGAAGGTTCACAAAGACTTTCCAGAGAACTTTTAAGGGAATCAATATCAATATCCTCAATTCCTACACATGTTCTCTCCTAAAATTTCTCTCTCTTTAAACAGGCCTGTAGTGTTTCTCTCCTACCTTCTTATTTACAAGCACCCTGCTTCCACTTTACGAAGTAAATGAGTAACTTTCTCCCATTCGGAGTCTTTCCCTGGGGCTCAAAACTGAAGGAGGACTAAATTGAGTTTAGTCCTAAGACCATTAAAATAAATGTTGATTGTAGATTATTATATGATTTTTGACCTATACTCAGAATATCAGATAGAGTGACTTTGCTGTAACTAAACTTCCATTCTCATCTACCTATCATCTATCTATCTATCTATCTCATATATATGACCAAATTATTTAGTGCTTTTGTCTATATAAAAAAGTAGAAATATAACTGATTTTTACAACATAATTTTCAAAAAGGAAAAATCCTGACATACATATATACAGGCAATCATAAATGTTGTAATGAATCTGCTAATAGATGCAATACTGCTTATAATCTTCTAAGGCAATGGAATCTAATGTTTGGAATCATGTTTTCTAAAAAGCAGAAATCAATTGTATCTCTGTTGGACAGAATTCGTTTATATTTTCTATGGACAAGAATAATTTTTATTACTTTCAATGTGTTACAGTTTGCAGAGTTGTAAAGTAAACTGTCAAAGACAACCAAAGTCATGTAACCCTATAGAATCAGATAACCTTCGTGGGAGCAGGGGCATCTTTCTAGGCAACACACAGATTTTCATTGAAAGAACACCCCCAAATCTCTTTTGCCCATGCCAAAATCTTTCACAATTTTCCTAAACAGGTCCTAAACTCTGTCTCAGTCTAGCTATAAGTAATTTTATCCGCATATAGAAGACCTAATTGAAAAAAACCAGCCTCATCAATCTTATGAAGAGATGTAATTTTAAAAATGACATTTGTTTAATAATTTAGTGAAAATTTTAATATATTCATGTTCTTTTGATCAATTTTATATTAATAAATATAACAATAACTCAATCCAGGAGAAAATTTAAAAACTCTTAAAGCCTTATAGTGATCAAATACTTAAACATATTTTATTGCAGTGAATTATGATAAAACACTTTTATGCAAATAAAATATTATATTAATTAGGATAAAAACCTGCAGAGAAATAGAAAGAAACTAAAATCAAGGAGGAAAAGGAGTGTTGCAAATATTCTGACATAAAGGGTTGCTCATTTATTTAAAAAAATGGATGATGGTGGCTATTAAATTGTTACTTAAATTCCATCTCATATACTTACAAGACTAATATTAGTATTTATCTTAAAATATTAATATTTATAACATCCCATAAATCACACCCTTTGCGATTCTAAACTTATGATGAAAAATTTTAGATGTCAACTAAAAAAATACATAGATATTCAAAAACTTTTTAGGGAGCATGCAAATGAACGTTTGAAGAGGAGTGTTATAAAGAAACCAGTTGGCATCTAATAGGAATATTAATATTTTAATTTTGATAGTTTCTTTCAATATAGAAGTTGCATACAGGTAACATCATGATATTTTCCCTCAGTGCCAATGGCAGACATTGCTAACTGATCACAGAATTCTTTGTTGTAGAGCCTGAAAGTGGCCTCAGTATTTCAACACAGTGCTTGACATAGTCACTACTTTGCTCCACAGTCATCTCCTTTGCTCCATGGAGTATCATTTGAAAATCAGGGTCCCGCCTCTAGGATTTATGGCTAGAACCTGACGCTCACTCCCAGCTTTCTAGGATGGACCTCACATGACTTGGGAAATCAAGCACCCCAAGTCCGGAACATGACTTTCCAACCCCCTTCCCAGCACTGAGCACTTTCCCCATGCTCTGTGGCTCAACTGCAACACCAGAGGTTGAAGTAGTTCTTGAGATCCGGAAGTAGGTCTTGAAGAGCCTTCAAGGCAGTGTTTCACTTGTCTGCATGATTGTTTGCCTGATTAAGGTCAGGAAAGACTGTAAGTTTTGGACCTGGTACTTCTCTGATCCATCTCTATTTATGACAATAATGACATTGTTTCAGTGGCCCCATCATGAAATGGGACTGACTACTTTTTCTTATTTTAAGGAAATGTCAAAAGACAAACAAGATTTTATCCATTAGTTCTCTAGTTAAAACCAGATGTAAACCTCTGATACTATAACTTTTTTATGCCAGACAAGGACTGAGTGTTCATATGGACCTGAGGGCAGACACAGGAATCCAAAGAATCGCTAAGAGAAGTAGTGCAGGTATTTGTGAGTGGACCTCTGATTAGAAGTGCCTTATCGTTTGTGGGATAAATAGGCATATTATATTACCTATGTACATATATATAAATTTGCAAATATATATACATTTGTGTAATGGAAACCATATATTTTAGAATAAGCAAGAGGTATCTTAAGTGCAAAAATCCGCATAAGGCATCACCAGTGAGTAAAAACTCAGAGATTGTGATTCGTTATTACAGAGCATTTCATGCTCCCTTAAATGAATCTGATCTAGATATATAAACAAAAACTGAGTTATGAAATGTGTTAAACGATTAGACCCTAAATTCATGAGGATGGTCTTATGACTAAGCATGCCCGTGTGTGTGCACATATGCATGCGTGTGTGTGTGTGTGTGTGTGTGTGTGTGTGTGTGCGTGTGGTATGTGTCTGACTTTACGGGGGTCTTGGGGGAAGGGGAGCTCCAGAGAGTAGGCTATAGAGGATGCTTCATCTTTTATTCTGTTTTGTTTCTTTTTATCATTTAGGGAGTCATGTAACAAAATGCTAATTTTTAATTGAGTGGAGAAACTATGGGTGTTTTTTATCTAGTTTAGTTTTCTTTCTTTTTAGTTTCCGTATTTTTATACTTCCTCAAATACAAATTATTAAAAAAAAAAACCTCAATTTTGAGTGAAGCTCTGCGTTTCTAAATCCCATCATATTTTGTCTTGTCCAACTTGTTACCTGCTGTTGTCATCTTCTTAGTGTCTATTGGACTCTATACACTGACTTCCTATTTTCAATAACCCCTTTGGACACCTGATATTCTTTCTCTTGTAGAAGAATTGCCACCATCAGACAGACTTTGACCACATGAAACTGAGCTGCTGGGAATACATTGTACCTAGCTTCCTTTCCAGGGTAGAGAGGCTCAGAAGCAGGTGGCTGCCTCAGGTTAGAGCAGTAAATCTTGGGTGTCTGAGGAAGAGGGCTCTGCCAATGTGAGTGTAGACGTCACCCTGGCACAGAGATGGGTGCCTTAGGGCTGCGTCTGGGGAATGGGACACTCTTGTCTTTTAATGTCTGAAGGGCTGGTCTGGCTGTTTGGAGTTAATGTTGCTTGGACCTACAGGTTTTAAAAACGTGCCTTCTCCAAAGCCATCTGCAGAATGAGAGACACAAAGAACGATGAAGTGGGACTAAAACTGCTCTTCAACAATGGTTTGGGGTAGAGATGGCTGTAGTAGATGACCTCTTAAAGTACTTTCACAGGTAAGGGATTTTAGAGTTGGAAGGGACCTTAATGGAAAGTAAATTCTCCAATCCAAACTCCTCATTATCTGAATGAGGAAACTCCAGCCTGGAAAGGTTGAAGTGACCTTCCTCAGGTCACACTGCTAGTTTCTGGCCAGCCAGGGCACTGGACATAAATATGTCACTAAAAAGACAGGACTTGTTGAATCCATCTGTTACCATTGCATTTTTTCTACTTTTATCATTGTTATTATTTTAACAAAATTTATTTTTTATTAGAGTATCGTTGATTAACAATGTTGTGTTAGTTTCAGGTGTACAGCAAAGTGATTCAGTTAATGAAAAAGAATAGATACCACTGCATCTTTTTTATTTAGCAGAATCCATTATGTCCACATTAGAAAAGTTACATTAATATGGACTATTAACTGGAATGTGGAAACAACCTCATTAGAGAGAAGTGGACATTGCAATGACACCTGTTACGATGTTTTCTCATCTGTAAAATGAGAGCATTGCAGCAGATGAACTTTAAGTCCCTTTCTCCTTGAAAGTCTCTGAGCTCCCGCTCACGTGATTGAGGATTACAGTTGCTGTTAAGACACATCTTAGGCACCTATGTGAGTGCCTTTGGGAGCATTTGGTTTGGAGTTTGGAGACCAAATTCTACTTCTGTCTCTTATTTGTCTTGTCACCATGGGTGACTCACCTCTCTAAACTCAGTTTTCTCATCGGTAAATTGGGAATAATGTTATCTTCCTTGTTTATCTCCTGGGTTCCTCATCCTAGCTAAGGAACACTGAAGACAACTTGAGTGATGATTTTCTCAATTCTCTTAACCTTGGTACATAGATAGTACCATGAGAAGGAGAGAAGTCAATTCATTACGTATGATGTGTATGCTTGTATGTATGAAGGCGTCTGCCCTTTAGCCTTAGAGCATAACTGTCTCCCAGAACCCTAGCTGGGAAGAGCCACTTACAACAAACTATATGACATGTACAACATGATAAAAATGTAAGAGATTATTTTCCTTCGTATCCAACTCTTATCCTTGTTAATTCTATATTCAAATCCCTTGCCTGAAGAGTAGGGGTGAGAGTCTCATGGTTCCCCTGTTCTGAGGATGAGGTGGCATGTCCGATGGGGGCAGGTTAGGAGTGGATGGTGGGGATGGCTCCTTACCATTCTAATCCAAACTTCAGCTGTCCCATAGTGGCTTTGTTCTCCTCAACTTTACTCCTTTCCATGAAGAATCTAGGTAGTAAAAACTACCTGGGTTTGAGATTGGCTGGCAAATTAAGTAAAGCTCATGGGTAGGGACGGGAAACCTTTGGCTTGTAGACTTCTTTTCATGAAGCCCTTAAAGCAAGTCCCTCTGACAGTCCTTGTGTGGGCCTGATCCTAGATTAGGTGACCTTAAAAATAATACGTTGGTGATGTAGACATTAAAGTAGTCACTTTATAAATAAAGGAAACTGAGGATCAGATTGTCAAGCACTGGCTCAAGTTAGTGGGTAGGACTATGGCCTGCCCACACTCTGGGGGCATCATTCACATTGCAGCTTGTGAATGGCGCCCCCTGGAGGTGACAGTGTGATGCTTTCTGGAGTAGTGCCATAGACTGAGAGCGGGAGAAGGGAGATTTAAATCCAACTCCATGTGACCTAAGTTCTGAGCCACTATGGCACGTGCTGTTCCTTCCCCATGAAAGATTGGATCTAAATGATTGATGAGGTGGGAGTGGGCGGCACTTACTTATCTCTTAATCCATGTGTGATCTACGTGTGGAGACTGATTGAGCTGGGCCACTGAGAAAGCCAGTCTGACCACAGTAGGGGGCTCTGAAAGACAGACTAGTGGTTGAGAACTTGGGGGAGGTGTGGGTGTTGGTGTGTCTGTGTGTCTGTGTGTGTAACTGGGGTTCCATCTGTCAGGGCTATGATTTTTAAGGAGAGAGATCAGAAAACCCTAGGATCTGGAATCGGTCAGAAGTGTGAATCTCCCAGTGAACTATCTTCCTATCTCCATGTCTCATTATAATTTGTGTGTGTGTGTGTGTGCATGTGCTGAAACTGAAGTTCTGCACACACAGTGGACGTACTGTGGAGAAGAAAGGGTGCAATGGAGTGTGCAAGAGGCACCTCTCTATGGTTACCCACCCCTGGCAGGCCAAGTAGATGCATTGTCTGTGAGGTGGGAAGAGACTCATAAAGACAGCGCCCTATTTTTCCAAGTGACCACATAGAGCTTTGAACAAAGAACAGGGTTGGGAGTCAGAAGACTTGGGTATTGGCTGAGTCATCTTGGGAAATAGGCTGAACCTGTGTGAATTCTAGGCCCCTCAAGAAAAAGATGAGGAAGATGATATCCCTATTCACTGGATGGACATAAAATACCAGCTTTCCCACAGTTGGCCTGTGACAGAGCGATCCACATGTCATGCTTTAGAAGAGGAAATGGCCTGAGTTCTTTTGAGTGGTCTGGTTTTTTGAAAGAACTTTTCTAGGTATAGGCCCCTTTCTCATCACCTCTCCACTGTCATATAGACTCCCAAACTGACATACCACGTTGAGGATACCTCCTCTCCTGAAACGTAATCTTCAATTATGCATCGTTCTAAGTATGCCCTTCAATGTAATGCAGTTAAAAAAGAGACTGTGTTTTGCCATTCAGTCTAAATGCTCATTAGAGATCTCTCTCCTTGAAACATCTCACATTTAGATTGGATTTGATTTTGGAGATTATGGAAGCAAAGACACTGTGAATAGCATAGTTGTTACCTTAGGGCACTGGGTGGATCGCCAGGGCTGTGATATCATATGCTGGGCACACTGCACTGTGCTGTGTATGCAGGGCTGGCTCCTTGCTGGCTCATTGGAGGTGTAAGTTTTAACCCACAATGTCCCTTGGCTCTTCTGCAGTCAGAATCAGTTAAAGCTTTTTCACAGGGGGGTGGGAGTGTGAGTGAACATCCTTCTATTTAAGCTGAATTTCACAAAGTGTAGCTAAGTAATTCCCATCTCCCCACATGACAAAGCACAAAAGATCCTCAGGGTTCCCCCCTTCCCCTAGGTCATAGGCAAACACCTGAATGCCTTCCAGGTGGCTGCTGTTTTCCTGAAGGTAGTTCATAGGTGGACGAATTATTCTTCTGGACTGCTGTGGATGCTGGTTGAGGGGTGGATTGTGTGACCCAAATCCAGCTAGTGTGTTCTTCTTCCCTCTCCTTTTCTGGAAGTTTTTACAAATCCTAGCAGTTTGATACCACTCTTGAATTGTTTGGGAGCCATCCCATTGGAGGGCAGGAAGACAGGGCAGACAACTTCTCAAAGCCCACTTCCTTAAATGGCTCCCCTCCAGACCTAAACCTAGGAGATGAGCAAGGAAGTTCATGATCGCATCTTGGCTTCTGTAGATAATCAGCTTAAGAAGGTCTTCTTGAGAGTTCTCTCTCAAGCCTCTTAAGAATCAGTTTAGCCTTGGGCTTCCCTGGTGGTGCAGTGCTTAAGAATCTGCCTGCCAATGCAGGGGACACGGGTTCGAGCCCTGCTTAGCAGAGCAGCTAAGCCTGTGCACCATGACTACTGAGCCTGAGCTCTAGAGCCCTCGAGCCACAACTACTGAGCCCACGTGCTGCAGCTACTGAAGCCCGCATGCCTAGAGCCCGAGCTCCGCAACAAAAGAAGCCACCACAATGAGAATCCTGCGCACCGCAACGAAGGGTAGTCCCCGCTCGCCGCAACTAGAGAAAGCCTGCGCACAGCAACAAAGACCCAACACAGCCAAAAATAAATAAATTTAAAAAAAAAGGAGACTCAGTTTAGCATCAATCTGAAACCAAATCCCTACACTTATGAACTGAGTGTGTGTCCTTCCCTTAAGGAACTACGGGAAGCTGCTGCTGAAGGGAGGCGAGTCTCCAGGGGCTTTCTGTTTGGAGGGGTTACCTTTGCTCCTTGGGGTTAAGACCCCACTTGCCTGGCCCCAACAGAACATCAATAATTCATCGTCTTCACAAACACAGCAGCTCTGGGCAGACATGGCCTCTGTGTGTGTGGCTGACGATGGGGTCAGGAAGGCATATTGTTCAGGTAGTCAGCCCCTTGGGTGGGAAAGTCTCAGCAGAGGGGCAGGGGACAGATGGATCAAATCAGGACAGAGACATGGCTCTGCTCCTGACCTGTGGCTGTGCTTGGTCTCACAGGGCTTGTGGAAGCTCTCACTGGGGATATATGAAACCTGTAATTTTTTTCAAGTTTTTAATTGAAGTATAGTTGATTTACAATATTGCGTTAGTTTCAGGTGTACAGCAAAGCGATTCAGAGAGATATATATGTATATATATGTGTGTGTGTATATATATATACATATATTCTTTTTCAGATTCTTTTCCATTATAAGTTATTACAAGTTGTTGAATATAGTTCCCTGTGCTATACAGCAGGTCCTTGTTGTTTATCTATTTTAGATATAATAGTGTGTATCGCTTAATCCCAAACTCCTAGTTTACCCCAACCCCCCACCACTTCCCCTTTGGTAACCATAAGTTTGTTTTCTATGTCTGCGAGTCTGCTTCTGTTTTGTAAAACATTCATTTGTATCTTTTTTTAGATTCCACAAATAAGTGATGTCATATGATATTTGTCTTTTTCTGTCTGACTTACTTCACCTAGTATGATCATCTCTAGATCCATCCATGTTGCTGCAGATGTGAAGCCTGTATTTTTGATGGTGCTGTATTTCAAACAAGGTTGTTATGGATTGAACTGTGCCCCTCCCCTGCCCCTACGTTCGTATGTTAAAGCCCTAAATCCCAATGTAATTGTTTTTTGAGGACATGGCTTTTAAAGAGGTAATTAGGGTTTGTGAGGTTGTAAGGGTGGGACCCTAATCCACTATTACTGGTGTCCTTATAAGAAGTAGAAGGGACACCTGGGACGTACACGCCTCCATGTGCAAAGGCCTTGAGAAAAGGCCACGTGAGACACAGCAAGAAGGCCACCATCTGCAAGCCCAAGAGGGAGGCCTCAGGAGAAACTAACTCTGCTACCTTGATGTTGGATTTCCAATCTCCAGAACTGTGAGAAAATAAATTTCTATTTTTAAGCTCCCTAGTCTGTGGTATTTTGCTATGGCAGCTGAGTGGACTAATATATGTGTCAATCCACTCCTCTCTCAGTTCATGCTATCAAATGTCTTTAGGAATTCTCAGCATTCAGGTACCCACTTCTGTTGTGATCATCATGGTCTATCCTACAGAGGCAGTAGAGGGCCCTATGGCTGGAGCACAGGTGCAGAGCCACACTGATTGGATTCAAATCCTGCCTCCCCCACTCACTAGCTTTGTGATTTTCAGCAAGCTATTTAACTTCTCCGGGCTTACATTCATTCATCTGTAAATTAAGGATCATAGTAGTACCAACCACAAAGGGCTGTTGAAAGGATTAAATAAATTAATCAGTGAAAACTGCTTAGAAGAGCACTTTATACATAGCAAATGCTCAATAAATTCTTCTCATGATCATCCTTTCTGGTGTGTTCCTGTGTGGTTGTGGCCCCACTATATTCTAAGCGTTATGAGGAAAACAATGGTGGCTGTTTTATATAGTCTAGGCACCTAGCACATATTTCATTCACCAAATATTTATTGAGCACTGACTCTGTGCCAGGCATGGTCCCAGGCTTGGGGATCAATGATGCGTAAAGGCAGACTCAGTTCCTGCTCTTAAAGTGCCTACAGTTGACATACCTTTGGTGGTACGAAAGTATTTGTTGAAATAAATGGATTATACTTTTGTTGTGTCTGTAAATCCAGTCTTGGTAAGGTAGGCCGAAGGCAAAGAGCTAAGGCTTTGGAGTCAGAGAGATCTGAGTTTAAATTTTGGCTCAGTGACTTTCCAGCTGTGTGACTTTGGAGAAGTTTCTTCACTTTTCTGTTCATCAGTTTTCTCATCTGTAAAATGAAGATCAAAGTGCTACCTCATAGGTTTGTTGTGAGGAATAAATGACAAAAAGTGCCTAGTATTAAAACATCTCCTGCGCTTCTTCAGCCAGAGCTCTTGCTATGTGGGGATACCCCCTCTCTCCATTCCTCTAGAGCTTCTATACTGTTAAAATGGAGCAAGATCTGAGGATCCGAAGGTTGGCACTAAACTATTCACTCATTCATTCATTCATTGACTCCTTCATTCAACCAATACTCATCAAATTCCACCTATGGCTTAGGATTGCTCTAGCCACTAGAAACATTGCAGTGGACAATCTAAATCCTTGCCGTCAAAAAACTTACATTCTAAGTGAATACACACAATAAAAAAGTAAACAGATGGGTACCATAATTCATGTAATGTTAAATGCTATGAAGAAGATGGCAAATAAAACACAGCTCCTCAAATGGTAATGATTTTGGTTAGGATCACGGTAGGGGACCATGTCCTGGTATTTTGGTTGAGACATTCTCCAACATTCTTCTCTCTCTTATGTCACTTATGGGAAAGGACGTGCTGATGAACTTTGGCTGACCCCCAGGGCCCAGAAGATTCACTGGGTACAGATTGATCTGGAGATTCCTCACCCCTAGGTTATTCTTTAACATTTGGGGGAGCTCTCAAAAATCTACAGCATATCAAGAGACTCATCGGCTCACTCTAGTTCAGGGGTAGAAGTCCCAGCCTTGTCCTGAGAGTATGACCCTGGGAAGAATGTGGGCTTCCCAGTTCTGCATCGGAAGAGAAGATCATCTGGGGTGAAGTAGACAGATTGGTGCCCTTTCCATCTCTCTTTTTGGAGGAGGAGAAAGAAAATGGATTAGGAAAGATGAGATGCTAACTCTCGATCCTTCTTCTTCAAGAATCTGAAGGTTTGTGTTCATAGTTCATTAATTACTTGTTGAATGCTAGTATTCCCCAGTAGGTGATAAGATCCTGAGGCCAGTGACCACATCTGTCAGCCTTGTTCACTTTTGTACTTGATAAATATGTATCGAATTGAATGGAATCATGTACTTTTTAGGGATGTTACTAAATACTACTAAACCAGAATTGCGTTTGGAGGCTGCAGTTATTCCATAAGATGTTTATTGGATGAGCCCTGTCACAGGCTGGGGACTCCAGGAAGCAGAGTCAGAGAGGGAGTTTAACTTACAGGATGGTTATTAAGGAGTGCTCTTGGCATCAACATCCAAGGAAGGGAGGGGAAAGGGAGAATATTAGGGGACTAGAGGGAGTGTATTCCTTAATAGAGGAATATTAGGGGGCTAGAGGGAGTGTATTCCTTAATAGAGGGGCTAGAGGGAGTGTATTCCTTAAAAAGGTGGGTGTATTCCTTCTTACTTTAATGAAGGTCCAGTAGTAGCTGACCCTGTGGGGAGCTTTGGAGCTAGAACACCTCCTCAGGGTTGTATTAGTTATTTATTGTTCAGTAACATTGAACCCAAGGCTTATCTCACAGCCTCTGTGGGTCAGGGATCTGGGCATGGCTTAACTGGATTTTCTGCTTCAGGAGCTCTCACAAGGTTGCAGTCAGGTTAGCTGGGGCTGTGGTCTCATCTGAAAAACTTGGCTCAAGAGAATCTGCTTCCAAGCCCACTCATGTATTTGTTGGCTGGATTCAGTTTCTCCTGGGCTGTTAGTTCATCACAAGCTACTGGTAAAAGTCCTGCTCTGTTCTTTGTGGACCTCTGCATACGGCATCTCACAAGACAGTGAGCAGGATAAAGGGCAAGAGAGGGTTCCAAGAAGAGAGAGAGACAGAGAGCTAGCAATATGGCAGTCACAGTCTTTGTAAGTTTGTCACAGATGTGACATCCCATCACTTTGCCATATTCTGTTTGTTAGAAGCAAGTCATTCAAGGAGAGGGGATTCCATCTGGGCATGAACAGCCAGGGAGTGGGGACCACAGGGGCTGTCCTAAGTCGGGCTGAGATGGCCAGGCCTCTGTATTCTTGTATGGATTGGTCACTGGATGTGGACCACATGGACAAAAGTGTGACCCTGGTGCGGTGGCTCTCTGCAGCAAAGGCAATACCTGAAAGCTGACAGTTGAAGGCTATCTGCTTACAGCACTTCCAGCAACTGGGGCGGGAAATCCTTCATTGAAGGGGGATTGGAGAGGCACACTTCCAAATCCACCACAACCCCATTCCACATTCAGACTGCGGACAACCACATCCATAGAGTTTGTCTTAGTAGAGGATTCTGTTGATCCATGTGTGGGAGGAAGAAAGGGAAAGAGAAACTATTTCTTTTTAGTGTCTGTATTTACAAGAAATGATTCTGCTTAATTGTATTCCTTCCCTTTATTTTTCTCTCTTTTGACCCCTGGGTTGGAACATTTTATGAATGCTAAATAGAAACTCTACCAGGGAATAAAGTTGTGCTGTAACCATATATCACCCCAGGCCATGAGAGTGAAGCCTAGGGCTGGGGCTCAGTCAGCCACACTGCTCTCAGGGGAGTGTTTGAGGTTGCAACTCTGCAGGGCAAGAACGGTGCTGGACCCTGAGTTCTCCCTTAGCAACCTTCCCTCCCTATTATAAATCTCCCATCCCTTCTTTTGATTTTTCATTGCAAACTCACACCCTTTGGACACCTTGAATTGCGGACTCTAAGAAGCCAGTGGTGTGAGGCACCTTAGGGTTTCTCCAGAAGCACAGCCCTAAATGCGGGTTCTTCTGCAAGTGGGGGAGTATGCTCCTGAGAGTGAATCAGGCAGGGGATAATGCTAGTAATAATGAGCACACTGCTGGCCACTAGCTGCCGTCTCGTCCCACAGGATGCTCTGGAGCACGAGTACACCACAGAGTGGATCCTGCTGGGAGCTCAGGGGTCCAGCCTTTTGTATCTCTGTGTCAGCCAGTCAGTCATTGGCTGAGGTATGCAGTGTGGGGAGTCTGGTGTGGGGCAAGGGGCTAGCTTTTTGTTTGCTAGAGGACAAATCTCCCAAGAAGGGAGCAGATAGCGTTTACTAGTCAACACTCTTCAGCACCTGGGGAGATGGATGCACAACTAGGAAAGACCTTGGGGTACGGGCTGGGGTGAGGCACTGAGAGCACCCAGCACAATTCTTTCTTATGTTGAATCACTATCTTCTTTCCTCTGATTTTTGCTCCTGGGATAAATTTTCTTTTATGGAGTAATGGAAAGAATAGGGCTGGGAATCACACAGATGTAGACTGGAATGTAATTCTCTTCCAGTGGGAACTGGCTAACTTGGATAAATTATTTAAATGATCAAGCCTCAGTTTGCCTGTCTGGAAAATGGGTATGAAAACACTTACCTCACAGGGTTGTGGTAAGGGCTGAATGGTGATATTTGTGAAATGCTTATTGCAGTGCCTTTCCCTTCATTCCTCTCACTTGTCCCTCTTGTAGCTATACAGAACAACCTCTTCTCCTCCTGGCACAGCCTTTCAGAGCCCTGAAGGCTGTCGTGCTGCTCACTTTAGCCTTCTGCTTTCCTTATTAATGAACCCCTTTCTTCTTGCTCATGTGACAGCCCTCCAGAACCTGCAGTGTGCTCACTGCTGTCCTCTGGATGAGTTGTGGCTTATCACCTTCCTCTTATAAAGTGGTACCCAGAACTGAACACAGTCTCCTTCCCTGGGTGGCTTGACAGGTGGAGGGCAGCAGGTCTGCACTGTCTTCTTCGTCATACCCTAAACTCTTAGATATGCTATCCAAGATTGCATTTGCTTTTGACAACTTTAGATGCAGCCATTATAAGTAGCAAGAAGATTTAGAGCTCTCAGGGATACGCTAAAATATTGTCCCGACTCTTTCCCAGAAGTCTGTGGAGATCTTTGGGCTCCTCTTTCTAGTTTCCTTGCCCAGGCAGCTGCGCTTCCAATCAACCTGGTATTGCACATTTCAGAGCCAGGTCCCATCCCTCCTGTATGTGTGTGTGGCAGCCCAGATTGTGGAGTTAAAATCAGTATCAGGAAGACTTTACAGTGATGACGTAATGGGATCATTGGGAGCTTTTTTTTTTTTTTTTTTTTTTTTTTTTGCGGTACGCGGGCCTCTCACTGCTGCGGTTTCTCCCGTTGCGGAGCACAGGCTCCAGATGCGCAGGCTCAGCGGCCGTGGCTCACGGGCCCAGCCGCTCCGCGGCATGCGGGATCTTCCCGGACTGGGGCACGAACCCGTGTCCCCTGCATCGGCAGGCAGACTCTCATCCACTGCGTCACTAGGGAAGCCCCACTGGGAGCTTTTAAAGTTAGGCAAGCTGGCCTTGGAGGCCTGACGTGCCTCTTAGAATCTCAGGAATGGTCATGTGTAGTTTGTACCAGCTCCCCAGATAACTTACTGAGCTGTTGTCTCCACCTTGAGATTCACTGCTCTGCAGCTTCTGCTTCTGGAAATGAGAGCTTTCCTATGGAGGTGCTTATCCACCTGCAGGTTGACCAGATGTTTTGATAGAGCCCTGAAGCATCTGAATCTCGGCAAGGACTCTAAAGCCTTAGCTCTCTCAAAGGACAAGTGGCATTTCCAGTCTGCCAACCTTTGTGATTTATGTTGGCTCCTTCCCCTTTCCTGACCCACCCCACTCCCACCAGATGCCTGGAGCCTGGGTGGGCTGCCTGAATATGCAGGCCTTTCTCTCTCCCCCAACCAATGCCCTCCAGCTCCATCCCTGGAGGGGAATCTCTCATTTTTCAAAGAATTGTAGAAGAGGTAACATTTCCAGAGCAATAAATCTTTGCTCTGTGTGTGTGGGCATGCGTGTGTGCATATGTGTGTCTGAAATCTGTGCTATGTGTGTTCTTCTGTGTGTCTGCAGAGAGGAGGACAGAGTCGATAGCATTAAAGGGGCTTTAAATTTCTGAAAAGTCAAGACCACAAGAGGGAAGGACACATTCAGGAAAGCAAGAGGGAGGGGATGTCAAACTGCTGGGAGAGACAGGTTGAAGCTGAGGGAAGGGGTGTGCTGGGCAGAGAGTGTCCCCGGTTTGATCTGCTGCCCTGGTGTATCTGTGCATAGTTCTGCATTAGCCACACAAGGTCAGAATGAGCTGCCCTCCCCCTTACTGGGTACAGTCTCCCAGCTGCTTTGGGGGAGGTGGAAGGGACTCCTGGTTATCCTTGTGTGTGCTTAGCCCCTACACCCTGATCTGTCAGCCACTGGCCTTTGTTTTCTTAGATGCTACCTTGTATTTCCTCTCTCCTCTCCAGAGGAAATGACCAGAAGAGAACCCCGGAAAAGACTCTGAATCAAGCTCAACTTTCCAAACAGTTTTCTGAAAAGTTGTGAATGAAAACAAAACTCTTCTAACCAACAACCAATGAGTTCACTAACCAGCCCCAAACAGAGCCCAGATGTGTGGGGATGGCAAAATCGCTGGGCTGTAATCCAGTTTATTGGCTCTTGTTCTCGTGGGTGTGAATGAGATTGGGTGCGGTCGAGGTCAGCCAGGGGACAAAGTTACTTTTGATGGGGGGGCCTATGGGAACCAGGGGACTCTCACTGGGCCACAGGATTGCTAATGATTGAGGATGGACCACCCTTGAGTCCTCATGATTGAGTAGAGAGGAGCAATATTGATGATTGAAATCCACTTAGAGTTCTTCAACCTTATTTTAACCTCCCCTCCCACACAAATGAATATGATGAAAGAAAGACACCAAAAGATCTCCATAGACTTCATGCGTCTGGCTGTTCAGTCAGGTCCAGGGGAGATGCTGAGGTCCTATTAATGTGCAGAGTCTGCAAAGAGTCCTTATCCTTCTAACAAGTGGGATATTTCTGCTAGTGTGATGTCAGGCAGAGGTGGAGTGGAGGGAAGGACGGAGGGCTAAAAGGAAGCAAGACTAAGGATGTATTTTGGGTTATATTGCTAAAAACAAGATGTGGGATCAGAGACAGAATGAGAGTGCAAAGGGGAAGAAGAACACACTTCCTGAGCTGGGAAGAGGCCAAGAGGTCCAACTAGGTATCCAGAAATGGGAACTTTTTTTTTTTTTAAAGCAGATGTTGGGGGTAGAAGTTTATTAATTAATTAACTTATTTTTGCTGTGTTGGGTCTTCTTTTCTGTGCAAGGGCTTTCTCTAGTTGTGGCAAGCGGGGGTCACTCTTCATCGCGGTGCGCAGGCCTCTCACTATCGCGGCCTCTCTTGTTGTGGAGCACAGGCTCCAGACGCGCAGGCTCAGTACTTGTGGCTCACGGGCCTAGTTGCTCCGCGGCATGTGGGATCCTCCCAGACCAGGGCTCGAACCCGTGTCCCCTCCATTGGCAGGCAGATTCTCAACCACTGCGCCACCAGGAAACCCCAGAAATGGCAACTTCTGTCCAAGCCAACCAGATGGGCCACTGCCTGTGAGAAGGATTTCAAGCTGGAGGCAAAGGGGAGTGGATTGGGGCTCAACAGCACAAGTCCTTACTTCTTCAGGCACGGAAGAGGCTGGCATAGCACCCAGGGCTCAGCTTAGGCTGAGAGGGAGGTCGGGTGGGTGGATGGTGGTGTCCCCAGACTGCAGCCTGAGGTGAACTGGTGGGCTGGAAGAGGTGACAAGAAAATTCCCGAAAGGGTCTGTTCAGTGCTTTAAACCTATGCAATGGTGGCTAAGTCACATGGTATATGTATTGCGACAATCTCAGTTGCACAGAATTGTGGCCTTAGATTCCAAGCATGTCATGCTGAGAACGTACATGGAGAAAGTTATGAGAGGCCTCACCCCAAGCATGTTGTCTATGAAAGGTCACCTGCACTCAATCTTTGTTCCTTCCACTTCTTTCCACTTTGGATCCTTGGGTGATGGCAAAATGTTATCCAAGGCAGGGGTCATAGGAAACGTGTTTGAAGAAATCTTCTGGCTTAGAGAGGCAGTTTTTATCCCAGCTTTGATTCAACCAAAGCTTTTGCAGAGCTCGCATGATACTGCTAGATTTGTTGCTTTGAGTCGCATCTCTTTTTACTTCTTTCCATGGTCAACACCCAAGATGCTCACCTATTACAACACCTGGTATGTGCCAGGCACTGCACTAGGCTACTGGGGATGGGGTGGAAGTGAACAAGACAAACACAAAAGGTAGCAAACAAATGCCAGGTAGGCCTGAAAATGACCAAAGTTGGCTGGGTTGATACTCAGTTAAAATAAACTATATTAACTACCTCATAAATGGGGGAACTACCAGTTAGTTCCATGCAACAGTGGCTCCATGAGAATGTAAGCCTAATGTTGCCAAATCTTCCAGTTTTTCAAGAGAAATGGGAACAGTGTCCACAAGTTAGAAATCACCTCTGGTTCATTCACTCGTTCAGCAAATGTTTATCAAACACCTGGCCTCTGCCAGTTACTGCGGTACAGTGGTAAATGAGACCCATAAGGCCCTCCCTTTACGGAACTCATTCTAGAGGGAGAAGTTGATATGTTTATGTAGACACAGATAAGAAAACCACCCAATGCATACTTTGGGATAAGGATACATGCTGTGAAGGAACTAGAACAGGGGGACAGGGTAGAGGGATGTGGAGGGGTGGCCTCTCTGAAAAGGTGAGTGACCTGCCTGATGAGGAGGCTGACACATACAAATCTGAAGGAGAAAGCATTTCAGGCAGGGGGAAAAGGTAAGGAAGCCCCAGGGCTTCGTGTGTTCAGGAACTGAAAGATGGTGGGGTGGGTTGTGTGCACAAAGCAGGATGGGAAATGTGAAAAATGTTATAGAAACCATATGTGTGTGCAAAAGTGTACTGCCTTTTTTTTTTAAAATATCTTTATTGGAGTATAATTGCTTCACAATGGTGTGTTAGTTTCTGCTGTATAACAAAGTGAATCAGTTATACATATACATATATCCCCATATACCCTCCCTCTTGCATCTCCCTCCCACCCTCTCCATCCCATTGCTCTAGGTGGTCACAAAGCACTGAGCTGATCTCCCTATGTTATGTGGCTTCTTCTCACTAGCTATCTATTTTACATTTGGTAGTGCATATATGTCACTGCCACTCTCTCACTTTGTCCCAGCTTACCCTTCCCTCTCCCAATGTCTTCAAGTCCATTCTCTACAACTGCATCTTTATTCCTGTCCTGCCCCTAGGTTCTTCAGAACCACTTTTTTTATTTTTTAGATTCCATATATATGTGTTAGCATATGGTATTTGTTTTTCTCTTTCTGATTTACTTCACTCTGTATGACAATCTCTAGGTCCATCCACCTCACTACAAATAACTCAATTTTGTTTCTTTTTATGACTGAGTAATATTCCATTGTATATATGTGCCACATCTTCTTTATCGCCAAAGTAATCTTGAGAAAGAAAAATGGAGCTGGAGGAATCAGGCTCCCTAACTTCAGACTATACTACAAAGCTACAGTAATCAAGACAGTATGGTACTGGCACAAAAACAGAAATATAGATCAATGGAACAGGATAGAAAGCCCAGACATAAACCCACACACATATGGTCACCTTATCTTTGATAAAGGAGGCGAGAATATACAGTGGAGAAAAGACAGCCTCTTCAATAAGTGGTGCTGAGAAAACTGGACAGCTACATGTAAAAGAATGAAATTAGAACACTCCCTAACACCATATACAAAAATAAACTCAAAATGGATTAAAGACCTAAAGGTAAGGTCAGACACTATAAAACTCTTAGAGGAAAACATAGGCAAAACACTCGATGACATTAACCACAGCAAGATCCTTTTTAACTCATCTCATAGAGAAATGGAAATAAAAACAAAAATAAACAAATGGGACCTAATGAAACTTAAAAGCTTTTGCACAACAAAGGAAACCATAAACAAGACAAAAAGACAACCCTCAGAATGGGAGAAAATATTTGCAAACGAAGCAGCTGACAAAGGATTAATCACCAAAATACAAGCAGCTCATGCAGCTCAGTATCAAAAAGCAAACAACCCAATCCAAAAATGGGCAGAAGAGCTAAATAGACATTTCTCCAAAGGAGATATACAGATTGCCAACAAACACATCATTAGAGAAATGCAAATCAAAACTACAATGAGGTATCACCTCACACCTATCAGAATGGCCATCATCAAAAAATCTACAAACAATAAATGCTGGAGAGGGTGTGGAGAAAAGGGAACCCTCTTGCACTGTTGGTGGGAATGTAAATTGGTACAGCCACTATGGAGAACAGTACGGAGGTTCCTTAAAAAACTAAAAATAGAACTACCATACGACCCAGCAATCCCACTACTGGGCATATACCCTGACTCATAATTCAAAAAGAGTCATGTACCACAATGTTCATTGCAGCTCTATTTACAATAGCCAGGACATGGAAGCAACCTAAGTGTCTATCAACAGATGAGTGTATTGCCTTTTTTCCTCCTCCTGTGGCTTGTAAAATTTGTTGCCCTTTGCCTTGGAGCTTTTATGAATTGGAAGCAACGTGATTCTTGGAGGGAGAGGATTAATTTTCACGCAGCACAAATCCAGCAAAAAGGGAGATTCATTGCAGGAATGAATTGTGGACTTTTAAACAACAGTCCCTTTTTAAACTGATGGCATTTAGGGACTTGTCACTATAATGAGCCAGGCAGTCCCAGAATGTAAAATATTCCTATAAGTTTTATGCCCCCCCCCAAAGAAAACTGCCTTAAGATTTTATTTACCAAGTTTATTTTTCTTCCCATTGGTATAATTCTACATCTGAGCTCTCAAGGTCCCAGGTTCAAAGCCAGCCATTTTAACTTTTGTTGATTGCATCCTTAACAATAGAGGGATGACCTATTCCCCCAACCTCTTTCCTGGGCTTTTGGGAGATAATACCTATGTCTATACTCTTATTCTTGCTGGACTTTGAGATACATGAACAAGCACATCCCTTTTTTCCTGCTTGAGCCAGGTTGATTTTTGTTTTTGTTGTCATTTGCAACTCAAGGAATCCTAAAAGTCATGGGACTTATCACCAAAATGGTGATAAACAAGATTCGCCTCCAGTTAGAAGATTCAGAAGGCCCAGCAAGAACGTGCAGTGTCGTCGCGTACATTAACAATATTTCCTTATTCTTTGTATTCTTGACGCTCTGGCATCTATTTCTTCATCGCCTGGGGAGGGACTGTCCTTCCCAGGGCCAGCAGGTCTTAGCAATAGCAAAGGACTTACCCAGAAACATGCCTTTCAAATGCAAACTAAATCCAGAGCCCATACTCTAAACCAGTGGTGCCCAACCTGTTAGGAAAGGGGCCGCACAGTAGGAAGTGAGCTGTGCCTGAGTGAGCGAAGCTTCATCTGACACTTCCTATCACTCCCCATCACTCGCATTACCGCCTGAATCATCTCCCTGCCACCAGCCGTGTCTTCCATGAAACCGGTCCCTGGTGCCAAGAAGGTTGGGGACTGCTGTTCTAAACCACCTCTTCTATCTGGCTCTTACACTCTAGGAGGCAATATTCCTCTGTCCTATTTACCCAGGGCCAGGCATTGGATAAGTAGAGAGAGGCCCAACACCCAAGAACCCACTGAAATTATTCGAACTAGGGAATCCTAAGCCTACTTACCCTGTCCTGCCTTGTTTTTCTAGTGGAAGACACAATAAAGCTCTCACCCACCCCTTTCCCCTTGTTCCTTTTGCTCCCTGATGGACCCTGATGCTCCCCTGCATGGCCCTGAATGATGTATCAGGCTCCTTCCTCTTGGATGTTGTGAGTGATAGACTAGTTTTTTCAGTGGAGGTCGTCTCCTGTTCTGTTGGCCTCACCATACCTGAAAAATAATAAAATCTGCTTTTAAAACATTGCCATGAATTTCAGATATTGCAGCAGGTATACTGTGGATGCCAGATAAGGCCATTTTCATGAATATTCTGGGGGGGGAAGGAGCAGAGAATGCCTGTTGTTAAATTCCCTTTTGCTTTCGTTCAGAGGGTGTTAATGAGCATCAAAATCATTTATCTTGAAAAGATTGCACAGCAATAGGAAATGATGGTTGGGGTCCTGTGCTCTTTGTTGGATTAGTTGTATTTTATCTATCTTCTTTAGTGGAGGTGGAGAAAGTTCTAAATAAGCGCAAATGGTGATGCACAAGCTTTATGGTTCTGTTTTTCATCCTAGCAGCCCTCTGAGGTTACAAACATGATAGAAAGACATTACATTAATTTGTGTCACAGATTTTAAAATATCTGTTTTCATCTAAGAGTTTTTTCGTAATCAGTAAATGATTTAGGAGACAGAATAGTGCCATCATTCGTCTGCTTCCCACCCCCCAAGAAAACCCGCCCCCCCCAGTATATCCAAATCCTCTACTTTGTTCTATTGACTGGTCCCTTGAATCAGTTTTAGGGCTGGTAAGACTAACAGGCCAAGCAGAGTAGGGAAATAAGGAGCTTGGTGTACCATTCAGAGTTCTAAGCACATGATCACCTAATCTGGAGAGCTGAAATCTGGAGTTCATTCATTCTCACATTCATTCATTTGTAATGGGATGCCTATTGGAGCTTGAATGTTAAATTTTTTAAAGCTGGAAAATTAACATTTTGGTTAGTGCAAGAAATTTCTGAATTATCTTTGTATAAAAACTCTGTGACAGTCTGGGCCCTTGGTTTTAAGAAAAAGAAACCAAGGCTGAATAGCTTAGGCTGAAAATGAAAGTTCTGTTGGATAATGGAAGGATATCAGCTCACAGAACTGACAGGGAAAGCTGAAGAAAGAACTCAGCTAGGAGAATGGGCAGAAGCCAATCAGTCCAGGATTTGGGACCATCACTTCATGACATTGCTGCCATTGCTAGACGTGACTGCTACTGGACACAGCTACCACCATTGGACCAAGCCACTTTGGTTGGTCCTCTTCTACTCCTTGATTCATTGCCTTGTGTATTTGGCTACAGTGGACATAGGACTTGTGATACTATGATTTATAATAAGAAATATATATTTGGTTTTGTCTTGTTCTTGGCACAGAGCTCCTAAAACACTTGGTAGTTCCTAAATGGTGAGAGTGGTAAAGGTGTCTTTTGCTACGTTAATGAGATGACTTTTGGAAAGCACCTACTGACCTAGGGATGGGGGCTGTTACCAGGAGAACCAACCACGTGATTCATTAGAGGGTTGGAATATTCAGTCCCACTCCTGACCTTCAGGGAGGGGAGAGGAGCTGGACCATAAAACCCAAAAGAATTGGGTTCAGAGAGCTTCCAGGTTGGTGAACAGGTGGAGGTGCTGGGAGAATGATGCATCCAGAGAGCATGGAAACTCTGCCCTTTCCCACATATCTTGTGTCTCTTCTCTCTGGCTGTTCCTGAGTTGTATCTTTTTATAATAAACCAGTAATCTAGTAAATAAAATGTTTCTCAGAGTTCTGTGGGTTAGTCTAGCAAAATAATCAAACCCAAGGAGGGGACTGTGGGAACTTCTGACCTATAGCCAGTGAGTCAGAAGCACAGGTGACAACTTGGATGTGCTTTTGGTGTCTGAAGCAGGAACGGGGCAGTGTTGTAGGACTGAGCTCTTAACCTGTAGGATCTGAGGCTATCTCTAGCTATGTAGTGTCAGAACTGAGCTAATTGTTTGGTGGTGTTGGGAGACACACACATATTGGAGGGCTATTTATATATTGCTGGTTCAGAGTACATAGAACATTCTATAGGGCAGAGTGTTGTTTCCACCTAGCACCATAACTGAGGATTCAGTAGGCCATTGCACCATTCCATAACTGTCTTTGGGTAATGGGGTGCACTATAGGAACGTTGAACTCCATGGGCATTAGTGATATTGCCTTGTTTCTTTTCTTATAAAGTGAACAACTTGGTCAGAAAAAATATTCCATGGGACATAACTGTGTATACAGTAATGCATACAGTAAGTCCACTAATGGATATACTGGCAGAATCATGATGCATGATGCAGATAAAGCAAATGCATATTAAAAAATCAGAGTCTCTTCTGGTGAGAACAAATTGATGCCCCTGCATAATGGGAGGGGTCTAATATAAACGATGTCTACAATCTTGTCTCCTGGGGGTACAGTGCCCCATCAGGATTCTGAGTAGGGTGCTGCTGAGGAGTTGAAAGAGGTTATCTTTTGCTTTTTTTTATCAAATGGGAGCATTTGTCTCCCTCAGCAGATTATGATGATGCTGATAGAATGGGGAATACTCTGGAGACAAGGAGAGAGATGATATGGGAGAGAGAGGTTATGACTATAGGAGTGGAGTCCTTCGAGGAGATGAGTAGGGATAAATCCAACGTAAAGGGATGGGTAGGCGAAGACAGGACCAGGCAGGGACAGTGCATTCATTTCAACAGGAGGGAAGGGAGAGCAGGTGGGTACAGGTGTTTCTCATTTGCTCCTATTTTTGCAGTGAAATGAAGCATGAAGTTATCAGCTAAAAGTGGAGATGGGGAGAAGAGCTATTGGGGGAGATAAAAAAGTTATTGAGGAGAGACAAAATGGTGTACAATAGTATCTTGAAAAGCAGGGAAGCAAATGTTCAATGGAAACATTGTATGATCGCCAGGCAGCTTGCACGATCATGAGTTTTTCTCTATGTATGTCTAGCTGCACACTGCAGGCACGGAGCTGGAAGAATCCTGGCTACCTCACAGAATTAGTGGAGAAACCAGGTGTGGAAAATAGGCAGCAACCAATGGAGGCTCAGCAGAAGGAACATTCAGGTCAGGGTGTGGCCACTGCCACTGGTGTACAATGCTGCTGCCACTACATCTGGTTGCCAATGGACACAGTCACCATTGGATCCTATAGCCACTGCATACGGGTTCCAGGGCTACACAACCTTGACAGCCACCACAGAGCTAACCTGACTTGTTCATGATTTAAAGTACTGGCTGGGGCTGGACCAGGATCACCACTAGCCCAAACAGAACCTTCTGTAAATTCCTCTGCCAGAGTTTTGCTATAGCAAACATACTAATCAAGGGTGACTAAAATGTGCATGGCACACCCTGGAGTTGAGCGGTGGTGTGAAAACAAACAGCAGCAGTCCTGGACTTGTGCATGTCCTTGATTTGGTTGCCAAGGTGTGGAAAGAACGAGAATCACTCATGTTTAGCTCTTCTGGACCCGCACAAGGGGGCTCCCTCAGACTGGGAAGGAGCTTTGGATCCTGGTCAGCAGTCAAATGAAAATGTCCAATACACTTCCATAGTTTAGATAAGTCCTTTCTTAAAATTTTATTTTATTGAAGTATAGGTGAGTTACAATGTTGTGTTAATTTCTACTGTACAACAAAGTGATTCAGTTATATATATACATACTTTTTCATATTCTTTTCCATTATGGTTTATCACAGGATATTGAATATAGGTCCCTGCGTAGGACCTTGTTGTTTATCCATCCTATATATAATAATTTGTATCTGCTAATCCCAAACTCCCAATCCATCGCTCCTCTACCTACCTTCCCCCTTGGCAACCACAAGTCTGTTCTCTATGTCTATGAGTCTGTTTCTGACAAGTTCATTTATGTCATAATTTAGATTCCACATATAAGTGATATCATATGGCATTTGTCTTTCTCTTTCTGACTTACTTCACTTAGTATGATAATCTCTAGGTTCATCCATGTTGCTGCAATGGCATTATTTCATTCTTTTTTATGGCTGAGTAGTATTCCATTGTAGATATGTACCACTAGATAAGTCCTTTTAATCAGTCAAACATAAGGCACAAACCTACCCTTAATGTATTGAAAGACACCTGAAGTAACAAAGTAAATCATAGAGAAATTCTTTAGACTGAGATATTCAGTCTTCTGTTAATGTGAGTTGAGTGTGTCTTTAGCAGTTAGATGTTTCCCACTTAATCCTGGAATTGTGTTGCCCTATGTTGGAACGTTATTGTTTCTTCTTGGGAGATATGGGTGTCTTTTTGACCCAGATTTGTTCACAGAGGACTGGGCTGTGCCAGGAGGGATGATGTGCTTGACTTTTCCTTTTTCTTACTTCAGAGGAATGACTATGAAAAGTGCCAGGACTGGGCTTAGCTCAGTGCTACCTGGGCTGTTGTAGTGAAGACCCTCAATGGTCTTATTTAAGATTGAATAAACCCACATTTTAGAAATTGCTGATAAATATGCTGATTGTTTTGGGGAGCAATAGGGGCCAAATTGAACCATGTTCCTGAAGAAGATGATGTTTCCACTGTCACTCATCCTGGGGTGGGAAATGAGACAAGAGGGAGGATTTTACAGTCATTTTTTTGTCTGAAACTGGAATGGGGCAGGTCTTTGGGCAGAGAAAGGCCTGGAGATTCTTATGGGAGTTGAGCTCCCACCTCCCCCCTTATCCCACCAAATGGAAATACCAAATGTGGGGAAACAGGCAGAGATATGAAGTCAAATATAGGCCAGGGGTCCATAGGAGTGTCTACGCTTACTAGCAGATGTGAGGTCACTTGGTCTCGCAGAGTCTTTGGTAACAGTTCTGTTAAATGCTATAAACCTGCTCTTAGCAGTGCATTGGGCAACTTGAAGGGGGGTTCACACCTGAGTTGAAATTATATGGAGTGAGCAACAACAAGCCAATTAAAAGATGGCAAGAGGTAACCTGGAGGGTGATTGATGGAAGAGTTAGATGTCCACCAGATTTGTGGAACACATTATCCTTCCTTGGGAATGCCCAGAAATTCCTTGACAGAGGGAAATCTGAAAAAATAAGGCATTCCCCCAAATCCACGAGATGTGGGCTTGGATTATTTGTGTTAGAGCTTTAAAGAAAAATGCCATCTTGAAGGTGAGAGAGCTTGGGGACATGGAGGTGACACATTTAATAAATTCATACTTTTATTGAACTTCTACCATATGGCGGGCATGGTTTTTGAGCACGTGAGATAGACAATTAAAGAAGATATAGTTCTTATGCTCCCTAAACTCTGGGGAGGAAACTAGTCTAGTAAGTCACCAATCATAGTTCATTGCAATGTGTTTTATATAAACACCTAGCATGGGATCTCAGATTACCTTGTCATGGCAAGGGAGGTAAAGTCTCTAAAGTTAGGTCATACCCAACATCTAAGAGTTAGATTTCTTCGTCTTCCCCATCCTTGTCTCCTCCAGCAGATTTTCTGTAGCATTCACTTGGGCTGATACTGGCCATGGTGCAATGCAGCCACATTAGTATTCTGGTCATACTCAGAGCTTCCCCTTCCCTGGCTGTTATCTACGGCTATCTGCAGCTTTGGTGTTGCACTCACAGATGCGCTCACAAGGGCATCACGGGGCTGTAAGGGGACTTTCTATCCCCCAGAAGAGGATGTAGAGCAGACCCAGAAGTCTTCTTTGTCTTCGGGAGATCTTAGGGACAAAGGCCAGAGTTCAATATCAGTGAGACCTGTGGAGGATCCTGCAAAGGCAACTTCCCTAATTTACAAAAGATGATAGCTCTCATTTATTGGGTCCCATTATGCAACAAACACTTTTCATATGCCGTCTCATTTAATCCTCAACAGCACTGCAACTCCATGAGATGGGTGAAAAAAAGTGAAGACCAGAGAGTTTAACCAAACTGTTCAAGGTCACAGCACACGTAATTAAAAGAGAATCAGAATTTAAATTTTTATTTTTCTGAACCAAAGCCTTAAGACAGCATTTCTCAACCAGAGCTGAATTTGTCCCTAGAAGACATTTGATAATGTCTGGAGACATGTTTGATTATTAAGACGGGGAGGATGCTAATGGCATCTAGTGGGTGGAAGTCGGGGATGCTGCTAAACATCCTACAATGCCCAGAACACCCCCCTGTTATGGGCTGAATTGTGTCTCTCCAAAAAATTATGTTGAAGTTCTAATCGTCAGTACCTCAGAATGTGACTTTATTTGGAAATAGGGTTGTCACATTTGTAATTAGTTAAGATGATGTCATACTGGAGTAGGTGGACCTCCTAATCCAATGTGACTGGTACCCTTATAAGAAGATGGCTATGTGAAAATACAGAGACACAGAGAGAACCACGGGGAGATGGAAGCATGTATTGGAGTGATGCATTTCTCCAGGCATCGACAAGCCAAGGAATGCCAAGGCTTGCCGGTTGTCAACAGAAGCTAGGAGAGAGCCATGGAATAGGTTCTCCCTCACAGCTCTTATAAAGAACCAACCCTGCTGACACCTGGATTTTGGATTTCCGGCCTCCAGAACTATGAGAGAATAAATCTCTGTTGTTTTAAGCCACCCAGTTTGTGGCAGTTTTTCTTATAGCCCCTCTAGCAAACCAATACACTCTCACAACAAAGAATTATCCGGTCCAAAATGTCAATATCACCACCTCTGAGAAACCCTGCCTTAAGAGAACACTATGCTTCCCTGTTTTTAAACAAGTAACAAGAGTTCCTGACCCCTTCCTTCTCTTTACAGGGGCCACGAACATTCTAGGGCAGGTTGGGAGCGCCTAGGCCTATACCCAGAACAGGGGGAGAGTAGGTTGTTTTAGAGAGTAAAAGCCTATCTCTTAAAATGTTGAACACAGTTAGTCCATCTGGCAACTTAATTAGCCTTGATCCATGAGGCTAATCCATGAGTGGTCCCTGCTGGAGCTATGCTGAAGCATTGTAATATTGTTTTCATAGAGCAAGATACTGGGTCTCTTCCCAGCTTGGGCTGAAAATCTCTGGCTTTCAGTACTTGGCTGGGTGGTCTGAAGTTTCCTCTACAACGTTGCATTCTATTTTATTAGTCTCTGTTTTCCTTACAAGGCTTAGAACTGTGTTTTACTCCAAACCAAGGGTGGTATTTCTTGAGAACTGGAAAAGAAAACATTTCCCCAAATTGTAACCAGAAAAGCAGTGTGGTGGGAAGACCAATCTTCCTCAAGGCACATGAAACAAACCATCAGGGTAGTTTGCTGATTCATTATCTAGTAAAGTGTTACTGCCACAAAACGTGTTGTCTCAGAGCCTAGATAGCCCATTCATCTCTTGGGTGTCAAACCCATTTCAGTAATGAGCCCGGCATTTGCTTTGGTTTCCTCATGTTCTGGTATAGTAATTTGAATAATAAAGGTAATATTTCTTGCTTGAGCTTAGCGGGGCCTACCTTGCTCTATGAGCATGAATATTTTAAATGACATTGTGTATCCAGGCAAAGACACAAAATGCAAAACACAGAACACCTGCCCCAAATGGTAGGTAGCTCGCATGGACATGGAAGGTAGTACCTCTCAAAACATGTACAGAGGCTTTAAAAATGGATTCTTTTTGTCTACTGAGGATACTTTGAGGTAGGTTCCATATGGTTCTACAATGAGCTGTGACTCATGAGAAATAGAGCAATGGTCAATGAGAAGCGGACCTTCTAGGAATGGTACTCCCAGATTCCTTAGAGAAAAGTGAAGATGACCTTGACCCTGTTAACATACACTGCATTGGGAGAGCTGTTTCAGCTGGCTTGCCCAGGGCAAGACTGTGCCTTCTGCTCATTTGTGCACCTTCTCCCCATCTTCCCAAGGCCTTGGTGTCTAGTAGGCACTCAGTGATGTTGGTCATTGGCACTGAAACTGGTAGTGGGAAGACATTGACATTTCCTTAGTTCATTCTGGGCCCATCTTCTAGCATCTCTATGCCTCAGTGTGTTTATTGGAAAAATAGGTGAGAATGGGACTCTAGGTAGATTTACAACATAGAGGTGCTAAGGCGATGCCTTCTAGTATCATGATATGCCATTCCTTGACTTGGGCCATAGTTTTTCTGATATATCATTTCAAGAAACTTAACAACTTGATGCTTCCCATAGGATTTTTATTTGCTTTTTCTTAGCTTTCATAATAGCAGGTTTTACATAGAAGGAAGCCTGAGATGAAAGCCTAGAGCCCTGGGTTTAAGGCCCAGCTCTGTCACTTAACCAGCTGTGTGACTGTGGGGAAGTCACACAACTACTCTGGACTTTAGTTTGACCATCAACCAAATGGGAACGGGGTCTGTGTTGCCTATTTTCAAGGCTTCTGTGAGCAGCAACTTTGATAATGCATGTGAAAGGTGTTTGAAAATGGCAAGGCAATATTTAAAGGTCAAGTATAATTATGAGTCAATTCGGATTCATTTTTAAATTTTCACGATTTAATGTGATCATTTCCCTAGTCAGTCCTGTTTTTTATGGAAGGTACAACAGAGCAGTTTCCCGTGCAGTCTGATTGTGGTTTGTTTTGTTTTGACTTTATTGTTACCTGCTTGCTCTTCAGAATCCAGTTCCAATTTTATAATCTTGAGATTGGTTCTTTCAGTGAACGTGTTTGGTTCTCATGGTCATTAATTAAGATGAGGACAGAGATTTATCACATACACAGTTGTCCGAGGCACAGCATTTAAGAGTGCTACATGTACTTCTCCATTTTAAGGTAAAATCTTGCGCTTGTGCCTGGGTTTAATTTATGGTTTAAAACCACTCCACTTGTTTGCAGCATTTGGTGGCATTTTCATGGTTAAATCTGCAGCTGCTGTGGAGCAATGAGGAACACTCCTGAATGAGGGGGTTTCTAACCTGATGCTGGGAGTTTGGGTGCTTAAGAAAGTGCTGAGAGGTTTGGAGGGGTGGGCATTGCTGCAGCCTTGGTATTTTCTTTCCTCTGATCTTTCAAGGCGTGGTGTTGTGAGCCAGAATGGACAGGGGCAGCCACCTTTTGAGGCCCTCAGTGACCCTGGGGCGTGAACCTGGAGCAGGGTGACGAGAGGAAGCACGGTTGTGGCAATGTGGCTGCCGAGCCTTGTGGGCAGTGATGAGTGGATCCCCTAGCCAGGTCTCCCTCAGAGGGCAGCTGGGGGGCCCCTTTTGTAATTCTGACTGACGTGGTCTTCAGCCCACCCATAGGGCCAGTGGGAGGCATTGAGTAATTGACATGGGGCCATGTCGTCCACACTGGGATTTGGGATTCCCGAATTCCTTATCCTATGACTTTCCTAGAATTTATTTCCCAAACTTAAGAGTCTAGATCATTCACCTCCCCATGCTTATCTACAGGTGCAGAAGTTTTGGTTGATTTGAACAAGTGATTCACTGACTGAAATATGTACTGGAAAATGCATAGGTGCTACAAGATGTTCAGAAATACAAACACAGATTCGCATTATGCTTTCACATGAAAAACTTCTTTCACGTAAATTATCCCCACAACCTTGTGAGTTAGGGAAGGTGTGATTATAATGTCCTTTTACAGTCAAGAAATTAGAGGCTCGGAGGTGATGAACGCAGATCACACCACTAGTAAATAAAGGAACTAAATCTCTACTTCATGTCTTTCATTTCATCAGGGCACTTTTATGACACAGGATCTTGGAATTGTTGAACCATAGGAAAGAAGGGAGAGGGTAAATCAGACAGAAGCTAGCAGTTTTAATTCCAGTTATGCTTGAGTCAAATTATATAATTGGGTATGCTAGAGGCCAAGAGTTTTGTTTCATGTTATATTAGGAATTCCTCTTTTTTATCCTTTTTGGAATAGTGGCATTCAACTTTTTCTTTTTTTTTTTTTTTTTTAAGATTGAAGACTTTCCCTTTGGCCAAATGAAATCTGGTATAAAATCCCAACATATAATACTAAATTGAATGGCTGTAATTGAAGCAAGTGTGAAAACTTGCCTGTCTCACCTCCTCTTGCCCCTCAAAGTGGCCTGGAAATACCTTTGAAAGCTTGGAGAAGTGAGGATGGAGTCTTCAGATCAGATGGGCTTTATTCTCTCTCTCTTTCCTTCCTTACTCTTTTAGTTTTGTCACTTGTTTATGCTTTAACTGTCTTCTCAAAAAATTACCTAAAGACCTCATGGCATTCTCCCATCTTGCCATTTGGCATGTGTGAAGAGTCTGCTTTCATTATCCCAAACAAAGCAGAAGTAGAAAGGCTAACCTTTGTATTACTCAACTGTTCTTTGTTTCTCTCATGGCCAGAAAAGAGAGGGTACAACTTGTGGACCAAGGACACCCCCATTCTCAGACAGCAGGTCCACCAGCCAAGCCCTTGAAGCTATTCTGAACACTCAGCATCTCTCTGGGCATCAAATTCTCCTGAGTCAGTTGATGCCCTGACAAAGCACTGAACCATGATCCAAGGTTCTCCAACTGTATATGGGCTATGGGTGCATTCAACTTCTTCTTGCCACCATCCACAGTGGGAGAGTCTAAGTCCTAAGTGCCTGATGCTAAATGACTAGACATTGCCTTTCTCTGCATAATTATACCATTTCCTGAAAGTCTTTGTAGGCCCTGTGAGGGCAAGGAATCCCAGTAAGTCTCTATATTCAAGGGTCATTACCCTACCTTGAACCAGGTGGTTTTCTGTGGAATTGAGAAGGAATCTCACACCTTATTGGCCTTCAGGTAGGCATTTGGGCTACCTACCTCTTCTCAGAATGGAACTTCTCAGTAAAGCAATCATTGATATAGAGATATTCTTGCAAACTATTGCTTGTATGACTTTTGTGGTATCTCCACAGGTTTCAACATATCTTGATAGAGGGCCGCAATCCAGCTTTCTCCTTCTACAGGGAAAGTACGTCCACTTTCTTCACCCCCTTTCTTGGTTGGGTATGGATTGGATCTGTTGAGACAGATTGGCCAGTCCCTTTCAAGTAGACCCCAGGCATCTTAGGAAATTCTGTCATATTTCTCACCCCTGGAGTGTATGCTTAAACAGGTAGGAGCAAAGCTCTGCTCTGGGAGGAGGTGGATGTCTCCATTTGCGTCTTCTGAGCCACGTGTTCCAATTCAGTTTTACCCAAGAAGTCTGCATTATGGGGCTCTTAGACATTGTCACCGTTATAAATAGAACTGTGTTTTGTTCTCCACTGAGCTGTTGGTTCCTTCTGAGTATTCTCTTTCTGTTGAGAATTCTAGGGGGAAAGGATGAGAAGTGTGATTCAGGCATGAAAAATCTACCTCAAACCCTAACATTGCAAATAACCCAAGTGGATTCTAAAATTCCACACCCTCTGGGATGCATTCTCTTTGCTGTTGGATTTTGGAGTTCAGATCACCTTCAATTATTCACTTTCAATTACTTTTTATTATGGCAAGGAATGACCACAGGCAGCCAGGGTGGTGTGTTTCAAACTATCTCAGGATCCCCCAAGCTATCTCTCTGACACTGGACAATTAAATTTTCCCATCCCAAGTTTCTTAAGGCCATGTAGTAACCTCCCAGCCATCAGACCCACCTTCCACTATTCTTTGTCTCACTAGGTTTAGAGACCACATTTACTGAATGGTCACCTTGACCAAGTTTATGAATAAAAGAGAAACATCGAGGTGAAATGACCTAGCAACGTCAACCAGTGTAGACAGATAACCAAGGTCATTTGGAACAAGTATGCCATATTCCTCTCGTCACAGTTGTCTTTTCTTTGATGGATCTAAGTCATCCTTCTTTGAAAAGTCTCATGAGCACTCTTTATTCCAGCAGGAAATACAATAAAATAGTGACATTGGAATCTCCCTAAGCCAGGGTAAGAGAAGCAGGTATGGCCATTGCTGGGTCAAAATTATGCTGTCAAGGATGAATTCATGGGGTAGAATGACAGGGGAAGGGAGATACTGTGAACTCCCTCCAATCTTTAATTTCTGAACTCTCTCAACCTCTAAAGGAACCCTCCATTGGAGGAAATCCTCCAGTTCTCTAATTAGTAGGGGCAGCCTTCCCCTGGTTGTGAAGTAGCGAGCTGTCTGTGGTTCCTCCTTCTGAAGTCCCGTACCCCCTCAGTATTTTCACCCTCTTCCCCTCTCATGAGGTTCCCAGAGACACCTTCCTCTCTCCTTTCCCATCTGTCTGAAGAGGCTCCCATATCAATCATTTACCCAGATGATGAGTTGCCTCTCCCAGGGACAACTGCATTTTGATTTTTGTCCTAATTGTGGATTGACTAACCTTGTGTCCTGTTAAAGAAGTTCTGTTTCCTGTAAGTGAACTTATTATTTTGGGGAGATGAAGAATACTTTCTTGGAGTCCCCCACATTACAACAGTATGTCATTTGTTGGGGGGAAAAAAGCATCTCCCCTAACTCCTCCTTACTCCACCCACAAGGATGATCTGCTCATCACTGACCTTTCCCCACAGCATCTTCAAATCCACCCTGAACTTCTGGATCCCAGAGAAGTCCTTGGCTTCACACTCCCTAAGGCTGTGTGTGCTTCATCAGGAAATCCCTGATGCCAGTCCCATAGCAGCCCCAAGTGGCTTTTAGAATGCCCACATTGCTATAGGAGCAGCCCAGAGGTTCTTGGGTAGGCACTAACTGATGTGAACTCACATCTGTCTTTCCTTCCTCAGGGCTTTGTGGCCACAATTCTCCCTTGTGGGATCCTGCCAGCTGCCTCTGCCTGGGGGAAGCAGCTGCGAGATCCCCAACCAAATTAAATTCCCGGGAGACCAGATTTATAGGCAAGAGAAAAGCAAGTCAGAGCTGCTTAGCTCCGTGCGAATTGTCCCCCAGGCCATGTTTCTCTGACCTGAATTGGAGGCAGGCATATGCTGGGTGCGGTTACCAAATGGGTACTCTACTTTAGCTGATGGATGAGTGATACTTAGGTAGATAGTGACTCATTTTGGGATTCATCCAGATGAGGCAGCCCCAGGTAAATGGAAGGATTGGTCATTATGTGATTCTAATAGCGAGTGCATCACCGAAGCTCTCATTCCGCCAGCCCTCTAAGTTACTGACTGCAGCTGGGCTAATGCATTGCCTCCGAGGAGCGTCTATTGATGGGCTGCGGAGGAATTAACTTTGACATAATGGAATTTTGTTTTCACCGCTGCTCATAAAAACAACTGCCTTGAGCAAATGAAAATGTGTGTGGCGATTTGTGTGTTTCCAGTAATGACTGTGGATGGACAGAGGGTTCTTACTGAAGGAAATGGCATCCCCGCAGACCAGGGCTGGCTGATGAATGATTAATGCAAAGAAATGCTACCAAGATGCTGGCTTTAGCGAGATAAGAGAGAATGACCGTGCAGGCTGGAGGGTAGGGGAGGTGCCTGGAAAGGTGTGTTTCAGTCATGGGCAAGATGCCAAGGGGTCTGGCTGGTGCCAAAGACTTAGAATCCTTTCAGGGGAGAATGACCAGGGTCAGTGGCCCTGGAGATGAAAGAGGAGAGACTTACTCAGAATCTGCCCTCCTGCTGCTTCTTCCTGGAGACCTTGACCATCCCTCTTAGGACAAGGCATGATGCCTTCCCTCAACACCCCTGCTCCTTTGCCCTGTGCATCCCCCCATCCGACACTTCTTTTTCGAGATTAACTGTCTTGTCTCTATTTCCCTACAACCCCATCCTCCATTTCCCTGATTCTCTGCTAACAAAATTCTTAGGACCACTGTCAGTTTGATCATTACTACTTATCTGTCTCTGGGTAACAGAATGTTTACTGGAGAGTCCCATGTGGGAACCCAGATTCTAATCTATTCGCCCCTACCCTCAGTGTTGTTCAGGTAAGGCTCTCAAAGGATACATGGCCTGGCTTGGAACTTGGTATCGTAATAAAATTCTGTGGTTTTCTTTTGAGATTCCGTCTGTCTCACCCCTGGCATAGTCAACTGTTCAGAGAAGGAATCTGGGTTACTTTTGAATATATTTTACAAGGTCATGATGCTCTGTGCCAGGGTCAGAGTAATTCTAACCTCCAGAGGTGGGGCCTTTGGTCCCTGTACCCACAGACGGGGGCCAACAGCTGAACTAGGACTCAGTGAAGGGCTAAGGTCCTGGGAGAGCCTGTGTCCTCAGTTATACTCTTCCCCGAGCTGTGATGAGTCTTGGGTAGGCTCACTTCTTCTGCCCCCAAGTTGGCAGCTTAATGGAAGTGCCCTTCACTGGGAAGAGAATAGAGTGGCTGATTAAGAGCATGGGCTTTGGCGTCAGACTGAACTGGATTGAACCCTAGCTTGGACACCTATTTGCTGTGTGGCCTTGGGTAAGTTGCTTAACCTCTCTGTGGCAGATTAAAGATGGCTGGAAATTCTTTCACACTCTCCTATCAAAAGATGAGGTCTGTTTCCCCTCTTGAATCAGGACTGGTCTCAGCCTGCTTTGACCAACAGGGTACATCCAAAGCGATGCTAAGCCATTCTAGGACTGGCCTTCAAGAGGATTAGCAGCTTCTGCCTTGGTCTTTGGGGCCCTGAGTCGCCATGGAAGAAGTATGAATACCTTCTGGAGACAGAGTTCATGTGGAAGAGACCTGTGAGTGCAGAAGCCACGTTGGACGTCTGGCCCAGTCAAACCACCAGATGAACTGTGGCCCCAACTGACATCTGACTGCAACTGCATGAGAAACCCCAGAGAGAACTGCCCAGCTAAGCCCCCATCAACTTACATGACCGTGAGAGATAAGAATCAATTGTAATTTTAAGCCACTATGTTTTGGGGTGGTTGCTTGTGCAACAACCGTAACCCTGTTGCTTTCTATCTTGTCATCAATAAAATTGAGGTAGTGATAGGACCTCCCTCACAGAGTGAATGTGAGGATTAAATAAGAGGTGATGCAGGGAAGTACTTAGCTGTGCTTGATACATATTTATTAATTGGGCTGCACATGACAGACATTCAAAAATAATGTTGATTTTGAGTACCGTGAGGTTGAACCCCGATACACTGGATTCCGGGATAAAGGTTAAAGACCTGTGAAGTCAGAGGGCTTGGATCATGCCTGAGTTGATGGCATAGGAAATGGACTTTGGGAGGACTGGGCAGGCTTAGGTGGTCAGAGCAAGGAGCAGAGGGGGTGGGGCTTCAGGTTGCCTTGAAGAGCAAGGGACGGTTAAGCAGAGCGGTTTAATGACTGGTGACCCTGATGTATCTAAGAACATACAAAGCAAGAGGCCAGTTTTCATTTCATCAGTGCTTCCTGGACAGTACCTTAAGGAGGAAAAATGAGTCAGAGCATGGGTATTCAATAAAATTGTTATTAACCATCTTATTCGATACTGGTAGTGTACATTCTCTGATATTAAGGAGGAATGTGAGTCAGAGTACCTTACTGGTTACTTTAAGATGTGGTCTCTGGCGCTGTTCGCATTTACAGGGGTGCTATCGGTGTTTGTTAGGTATCTGGGGCTTCTCTGGTAAGAACGACCTACAACTGGGGCCGAGTTAAAAGCGCATTAGAAAAAAAAAAAAAAGTGCATTAGGCAGGCCTGTACAATGCAACACATTTGTTCTCAGTCCATTTGTTTCAGGTTCAAAGTAGTTTTGGCTCTTCCTTCCATATGAATATCCTTCCTCTATATAATGATAATGGTTAAGAACAAAATGGGCTTATTGCAAAGCAAAAGAGGTCAAGTTAACTATGACCAGAATGTATTTTTTTTCTTTCCTCTCTCATTGAAAAAGAGTTTTAGGTGTAACGGGAGGAAGAGAATGGCATTTGCAGTGTGCTCTTGTGATCTTAAGTCTTATTTGAAAGAACCATGGAAACTTATTTTTCTCATACTCATTGCAGTACTCTCACAAACTCCAGCCCATCTGCCTGCCCTAATGAGAAGATTAAAGACCTATTAATGCCACTTGTATTGTTTCTAAGCAGTAGGCGACAGGAGAGCTAAATATTCCCAGTTGATGTGATGATTCTCAAGGCACGGGACCAAATGGCTGCAGTGACCTTGCTTTTTTTTCAATTAAATGGACCAGAGATAAAATCTCTATTGTTTCTGAAGTGTTGCGATCCACAGAAAGAGGATGAGAAATTGTTTTGCCTGTGCCACTGGGAAAAACAAATGAAACACATTGGGAATTCAGATGTGTCCTCTCCAAGTCTCATTTTTCACTCAACCCCTTCAATGCTCTTATTTGATAGCAAGGCTTCGTTTGGGGAGCTGGCAGTACAAGGGCAGGGCTAGTGATTCATGGGCTTATTTGCTTGTGGATAGTATTGTTAACAAGTAGTCTATTGGATAACAATTACCCATACGACACTGTGGTGGGTGCTAGAGGGGTTATAAAGAGGCATAAGGTGTTCCTGCCTTCAAAGATTGTAAAATCTTGTTTGGCAGCAAAACATCTGTGCATTGAAAGAGTTCGGTACTTGAGAGCAAATACTAAGCGTGGGAGGATTGAGTTGCCTCTCACCTCTGCTCCTCTAGGATTCTAGGGGCTAGAGAAATCATTAAAGCAACACTAGTTAAATGGGAAAGGAGATACTCATTTATTCCTCTGGGTAATAACCCCAAGCGTTGCTTCTGGTGAGTTGTGCTGGGGAATATGAATTCGATCTGAGGTCATGGTGGGGATTCATTTCTCCCATCCCAATATGACTGGACCTATACAAGTGATTGTAAATGCTCTTACCAACAAGCTGAATGACTCACGTGTGTATACTGCATGGGGACAGGAAATGGAGAAGAAACTGTCACTGACCACAGGAGTCGAAAAACAACAATGACAGCATCAACAATGGGCCTGGTTCCTGATTCTGAGGCACAGTTAACGTGCTTCCTCGTAAAACATGGGCCGTTGAATGTCAGGCTTCAATCAGTCAGATTGTAACTCTTCTTTTTCAAAGGAGCCATTAGAGAGAGAGTTTGGAATTGCTTCTTCTAACAATCGTCCACATAGGGAGAGAGCTCTTGAGGAGAAATCCCTTAGAAATATGAGAAGATGGGGAGAAATAGTTCTCCAATAATGTGTCAAATGTGTCATCCGTGATAGTTGGGAAAGAAAGCTCTAGGCTGGCACAGGGGTGAAGACACCCTGGGGAGGTCTTGTGGTAAGGTTGGTTTTGAGATGACTTGAAGGTGAGGGCAGGGGGCACAGGCCTCGCAGGTGGTGGGTGAGGACAAACAATGAAATGGTGTGTGAAGCAGTGAGGAGAGCATTGCAGCTGGAGGATAGAGCAAGAAGCCATGGAGACCAAGTGGACGTTTTTGGATTTGCTACTCGATATTTACCCTCCAGTATTTGATGGAGCTCCTGGGAATAGGTTACTCATAGAAATTGCAGAACTTCTGGGACCCTACCATCACAAAGATAGAAGGGACCTAGCAGGGAGGGCAGCTCCCATCAGCAAATATGGCCATACTATTGTAAAGTTCCCCTTCTATGGCTTACAATAAGGCAAAACCTTTTTTTTTTTTGGAAAAAGAAAGAACTTTCCAGCAAGATGAACCCTGTATTGTTTTCTCATATGATTGATTTACTGCAGAAATCTTCCCTTTTATGCCTCTCCTAAGAGGCTGTGTGGTTATCCAGCCTCTGCTTGAACTGTTGGAGAAATCTCACTACTTTTATAGGCATCTTTGTTCCATTTCTCCTTTTACAGAACACTCCTCTTGCCCTGAAATTTTTCTTCCTATAATTTCCAAATACTGGTCCAAAAATAATACAGAAAAAGTCTTTTTCCATAATGCAGCTCAGCTCTTCAAATACTTTAGGATGCTGCTTCTTAGACATCTGTTTGCTGTGGTCCACACCCTCAGTTCCATGCATCTCAAATTTTGTTAACACCATCTTAGTTTTTCATCTTCTCCCCTGGGAACCATGACCTTCAGCAATTATTCAATCTCATGAGGACCTCCAGCAAATTAATCTTACTCTCTTTTCACTGCCCCTCACCCTTTTGACGCCCTCTCTTCACTTCTTACCCAGCTGAAGCTATGATCATTCCTTATAATCACTCATTTATATGTACCTTCTGTACCCTTGCCCCTCTGCCACTTTATGGTTTTATTAAAACTACAGCCCTGGTTAGATCTCTCTCTCCATCTGTTCTGCCACCACACCTGGAGAGGTAAATGTTCCTGGAGAAAAATCACAACCTTGATGCCTGGTCTGACTTTATATTCATGACCATGAGCTTCAAATGAGACCTTAATGCTACCCAGCATCATTTTCATAGTATATCTCCTTGGTCCATTTACTCTCTCACGTTCCTAGATGGCCATTTCATCATTTCAAACCTCCCACAAATCCTCTTCTATCCTCACTCTCACCTGCTGACCTTGATTCCTGCTTTTACTAAGAAACTGAAGCATGTAGAAGAGAATGTTGGCAGATTTTTACCTCCACATTCTACCTGCCTGCCGGCATCTGCACTCATACCTCTGGCTTCCCACTGCCTGGTTGCTTTAAGTGATCCTATCTGAAGCTGACTACATCCTATCCTCTCTCACTGTTCAAGGTCATCGCTTCAGCAGTTCTCCTCTTCTTCTCTATCATCTTCCCCTCCTCTGCTGGATGCAAACAGGCTGTTATTTCTCCCATTAAAAAAAAAAAATCTCCTCTCCATCCCACTTCTCCTAACAACTACTTCCCTAATTCTTGCTTCCCATTGCAAGAAACTTTTCTAAGGAATTCAAAATCAAATTCAGAGTCTAAACTCACCATCTCCAATTCCTCTTCTCACATTTTTTAAAACTTGCTCAAATCAGGCTTTTGCCAGTATCTCCCCCCAGCAACCCTATGTTGCTAAGTGCAGTGGTCAATGATCAGACCTTATCTTACTTGACAATCAGGAGCATTTGACACTGTTGATTATTTTCTTCTTCCCCCCCACCCAGCTTTATAGAGATATAATTGACATACAACGCTGTTCAAGTTTAAGGTGTATAACGTATTGATTTGATACATTTATATATTGCAAAATGATTGCCAACATAGCATTAGCTAACACCATCATTCCATCATGTAATTACCATTTCTTTTGTGTGGTGAGAACATTTAAGCCTTAACTCTTACAACATTCAAGTATATAATACAGTATTATTAGCTATAATCACCATGCTGTACATTAGATCCCCAGAATCTGTTAATCTGTAACTGGAAGTTTGTATTGTTTGACCAATATCTCCCTGTTTCCTCCACCACCCAGCCCCTAGTAACCACTACTCTACTCTGTTTCTGAGTTTGGCTTTTTCAGATTCCACATACAAGTGATGTCATACATATTTGTCTTTCTCTGTCTGACTTATTTCACTTAGCATAATGCCCTCATGGTGCATCCAAGTTGTAGCAAACATCAGAATTTTCTTCTTTCTCTGGATAGAGATAAGAAGGCTGGATAATATTCATTATTCATAATATTCATTATTATTACAATATATTATAATAATATATTTTATATAATAATTTTATATAATAAATTTTATATAATTTTATATGATTATATAAAATTTTATATAATAAAATATATTTTATATAATAATTATATATTATAATATATTATTATTATACATAATATTCAATATTATTATTATTATTATTCAATATTATTATTCATAATATTCATTATCTATCTATCTATCTATCTTCTTTTATATGTTGATGGACACTTAGGTTGTTTCCATATCTTGGTTATTGTGAATAATTTTGCATGAACATGGGAGTAAAGATATCTCTATGAGATCCTAATTTTAATTCCTTTGGAATATATACCCTGAAGTGGGATTGGTGGCTCATACAGTAGTTCTATTTTTAATATTTTGAGAATCCTCCATAATGTTTTTCATAGTGGTTGCACCAATTTACATTCCCACCAACAGTGCACAAGGGTTCCTTTTTCTCTACACCTTTGCCAACACATTATTTCTTGCCTTTTTGATGATAACTAATCTAACAGATGTGAGGTGATATCTCATTGTGGTTTTGATATAAATGTCCCTGATAACTAGCCATGTGGAGCACCTGATCATACATCTGTTGGCCATCTGTGTGTCTTCTTTGGAAAAATGTCTGTTCAGGTCCTCTGCCCATTTTTTAATCAGGTTGTTTGTGTTTTTGTTATTGAGTTGTATGAGTCCTTTATATATCTTGGATACGAAGCCTTTATCAGATATATGATTGGCAAATATTTTCCCCCATTTGATAGGTTGCCTTTTCATTCTGTTGATTGTTTCTTTTGCTGTGCAGAAGCTTTTTAGTTTGATGTAGTTCTACTTGTTAATTTTTGCTTTTGTTGCCTTTGCTTTTGGTGTCAAATCCAAGATATTTTGTCCTTTATACAAGGAGGGAGGACCACAAGGGGACTTTTCCTTGTTACGGCCAGTTGCCTGTTTCCCACTTTTAGATGTGTGAGGATGTGATGCTTGGCGCTATGACAACCATCTTATGAAGTTGAGGGAAGCTCAAAGAATCATAGATATCCCAACCCAGTGTCTGTGTGTGGATCTTATGAGCCAATCCTGGCATTACCCACCTGCAGACTTCTTGGGATAAGTAATAAATATCCTTAGGTTTAAGTCATTGTTAGCCTAGCTTTATGTTACTTACCGCCAAATGCATCTTAACTGATATATTTTCCTTTTCTTCATTTTTTATTATTAGAGATTGTATGATCAGAATTTCATTGCTGACTCCGATTTTTGGAATTCAACTTAAAAAAAAGACATATTCAATGATAAAAATCATATCCATCTATTCCTCTCAAATTTCCTTTCTAGATTCTAGGAAACTTCTAGGCCCATAAGTAACTAAATAGTTATCAAGTGCCTATAGTACGTCAGGTATTGTGTGAGGAATTGGAGAAAAAGTGGTGAACAAGACTGACTGTTTGCTGCCTTGCAGTCTCGTGGGCTTTATTGTCTTTTCCTATTTTGAACTCTCAGGTGATATAGTTTATTTTTCCCAAGTTACTTGCTACTTACACATTTTGTCCCTGTTTTTCCTCTTGATCAGAATGACACCAGAGTCACAGTTCCCACTGTTGCTACTTCTGCTTCCAGAGAGATGCAATGATCAGTAAAACAAACGTGGAACTTATCCGCTGCGCTCCATCTACATTCTCAGTGGGACAGAGGGGAGCACAGGGCGGAGGCACTGACCTTGCACATCAGCACTGTGTCACCCAATTTCCTTCCTGTCGGAAGTTCAGAAGATTAGAGCAGCCCTTGGCCAGGCTTGGAATCTATTTGGTTTGTTATCTTTGATTACTTGGATTGTTTTCTCCCGGAGAAACCAGACTTTCTTGTTTAAAGAAAAAAACAAAAAAGCTGAAAAATCTTACATTGGCACATTAGAATCTTCATGCCATTATCTGGATGGCAACTGCATCTCTCTAAAGCCATGCCGTGGCTGTAGATTTGACAAGGCAGAAACAGATGGCCTGGGTTTCCCTTGAAATATACTGATGAAGAGAAAAAAGTGACTTGGCCCCTTATCATTTAGATTATGCCAAATCCACACACGCAAGGGACTCTGGATTTTCGGCCTGAGCTCCAAAATGGGCAAAACAGGCCCGCCCTGGCCTATGATCTCTGATACCTGTGGAGCGGTGTGTTTGTCCAGAACATTCAATTAGTGGCCCACCTCCCTATCCACCGGGCCAGTCTGCCATGTGTTGTCATTTATTTCTTTCACTTTGCTAACTCCTTCCCAACGGGCTACGCCGTAGGGTTGGTGGATGTTCTCAAGGATCTCTCTCTTGCTTCTCCTTTTCCTCCTGTCTCCTTTCATTCTTCCTTCTTGGAACTCCTTAAGATATAGAAATACTATACAGGCTACTTAACCAAGTGGACAGTTCTCAACTTCTTACCGATTAATCATGAACTCCTGCAGCTAGAACGGTCTGGAAAGGTTCTTCCCACCTCCGCCTCTCCTCAGACAGCACCTCAGTCAGATCGTAGACATGAGGACCCTACAGCTTGGTCTATAAACACAACTCAGAGCATAATAGTATCCCCTATTGGGAAATATGTCCTGACACTTAACCTCAAATTTTCACAAGTCCCATTTTCCTTAGTCTATCTTCAGTGAAGCCAGTCTCCGTATTTACCTTTAATGTACTTAAAGGACATTTAAAACTCACTCTATAGCAGTGGTCCTCAACCAGGGACAATTTTGTCCCCCAAAGGACATTTGGCAATATCTGGAGATATTTTGGGTTGTTACACTGGGGTGGTAGTGTTATTGGCATCTAGTGGGTAGAGGCCAGCGATGCTGCTAATCTAATCATCCTACAGGGTGGAGGACAGAACACAACAAAGAATTATCTGACTCAAAATGTCTATAGTGCTGAGGTTGAGAAATCTCACTCTATAGTAAACAAAGCTTTAATTCTTTCAGAAATTAAAAGAATGTGTAAGCCATCATTAAAACTGAAATAAAGCTTGGTCACTTAATGGCTATGTAGTTGTAAACTCTCTGAGCTCAGATCCTTCCTCTATAAATGGAGACATTATTCTTGTTGCACGTGTTCCATGGTGAGCTCATGTATATGACCTGTGCATAGCAGTGTCTGCTATTTATGGACATTCAAAAAGTAGTAGTAGGAACTTCCCTGGCAGTTCAGTCGTTAAGGCTCTGCACTTCCAATGCAGGGGGCCTGGGTTTGATCCCTGGTCCAGGAACTAAGATCCCACATGATGTGGTGTGGCCAAAAAAAAGTAGTAGTAAAATATTACTGTAGGAAAAAATTTACTTCTTAATTTGCCAGAGACAATCAACACCAAAGGCCTCTGAGTACACAATAACTTCAACAATTCCTCTGGGCATTTAAAATTTTGTGTTGTTTTTCCTGGTAACAGGGAGTCAGTTAATGAGGAGACTGCAGCTTGGGTTGTGTTCCACATAGAATGTCTTGATTACCCCAAGCCTTGCCTTTCCCTCACCTATCTTGGCTTCGTGTACACATCCTCATCCTCTGGTCCCCTGTTGTCTCATTTCAGATTATTCGCTGCATCTGTCTCCTCAGAGTGGGAAAATGGTAAAATTGCTGAAGCTTGAGTTGGCCTCTGAGGACTAATGCTGCTCACCTTTGTCCGGTAGGGGAAAGAGAGAGGTATGTTTCCTTGTCATAGGTAGTATCACAAAATGATCTCAGGATGCTGGAGACCACCTGAGTGCTTTCTGACCTTTAACCTAAAGTTTCGTGATTTAGCAGCTCAGATAACCAGGAGGCTGGTTCTTACTGTTACCACATAATAAGAATAAGATACTCTCAAGAACTGAGTGATCCAGAAGGCTGTCCCTGAGATGTCTGAAGTTCTCCATGTCCCACTAGTGGAATAAACTGTGCTATGCCTTAGGCAGGCTCAATGGTATTTCTACTTCTCCTAGAACTCCTCACTTGGAAAAATTCAGGTTTCTTTGGGGCCGATCCATAGTGCTGGTGAGGACTGCATATGGAACAGCTTGGTGGAGTGGCATCTGGTGTATCTTTGTACCAGAAAAGCAGCTTGGTGTCCTCATGTGAGAGATGCGAAATAGCTCTATGGGATATTTGGGAGAAAATGATTTGAACTGGTCCTGAGCAAATCCCTCTGATGGCTATATAGAGCACATGCTCACTGATGGTTGGGCCGTGCTATTTCTAGAAGATGCTTTCCTGTGAGGACCCAGGCCATTCTCCTCGTACCAGAAATGTCTGTCTTCTACTTGGCCTCCATGTGACTCAGTTTGATTAGTTTTAACCCAATTCAAAGAGCTATTGTTCAAGACTATGATGAGTAAGGTTCTGAACCACCAGAAGGAGGGATATGAGTACAGTGGAGTCCCTGCTTCCCTCAAGTAGCTGACATTTGGTGGGAGAGATGTATGCATGAAGTGTGGGGAGACAGTAACTGAGGGGCAAACAAAGTGTAAGTGGAGCCTGCTTGTGATGGGTGAGGAAGGAGGTCAGGCAAGCTTCGTGGAGGACGCATTGCATGGTACCGTTCCAGGATCAACACAAAGACAAAATCACGGCGTGCGGAAATTTGCCTTCCGAGTATCTTCATCTCCCCTTCACATCCCTTGCAGCAGGCTTCTGCTTGCCTAGCAAACCTCCATTCTCTCTCTCTGTGTTCCTTAGTAGAGGAACCCCTGCTATGTAGCTGGGCTCAAGGCAACTTGGAATATGAAACCATATTTCCCCGCTTCCCTGGCAGTTAGGTATATTGCTGCCAACTCTCCAGTGATTTTATGAAGATTTGGAAGGGAAGAGCCCTGGGACAGAGCGCTGAGGAACAACAGCAGAAAGGGCATCCAAAGGAGGAAGACTCACTAAAGAAGACTGAAAAGGAGTAGGAGGGGCAGAGGAGAAAGGAAGGAGAAGCAGAGTGATTTGGTGTCATGGAAACCAAGAGAGGATAGAGTTTCAAGGAGAGAGGGGTCGGCAGTGCCAAATACTGCAGAAAAGTCTCCGAAGAAAGGCCTGAATCATAGTCTTCAGTGTTTCCTTTCAAGCTTAGACTGAATATCTGAACTCTTGGAGCAAAGAAATGTTTTTTGGTGGTGAATTCAGAAATAGACAAAAGATGCTCTGGGAGGGAAGAAGCTCAAAGTGACCCGAGCAACAGGTAACATCCAAAGTTTTCCTGCCGCTCTGGATTCCCGCTGGACTGTGTTTCTTACTGGATAAGTCGGGACTGTGACATCGAGAAATACCAGAGTCGCTCTTGCTTTGCTGGCAACTATTGGGAGCTGAGACTTTTCAGTGTAAGTCCCGAGTAATTTGAAAATTGAGGCAGGTAAAAGATTGGTATTATTTTTATAATAATAATCTTTTACCTGCTTATGATTATGATAAGGCAAAGCTTAGAATTATTATTTTTTAAATTTTAATAAAAGAAAGCAGGATGTGAGACCAACTACTTTAGAAGTTTTCTGACACTTTCAGAAAAGCACCAGAAAATATGTTTTTTCATTTATTTTTGCAAAGACACTGGCACATTTTCTTTAAGAGAAGACCATCCCACCCCACCTTTGCGCGGGCAACTATCTGTCTGCTTCCCCATTTGAGAAAATTAGCTCTGCAAAGAAGAGAAAGTAAGGTGTGTGTGTGTGTGTGTGTGTGCACACGCATGTGCACGCACGCACGCTCATGTCCATGTTCATGCATTTGTGAGTGTGCTTGTGTGTTCGTGTATGGGGATGAGATACACGTCAGAGCTTGGGTCTCTACGTCCCCACTTATTTTGTAGACGTACATTCATTTAACTTTATGAAAATCTTTTCATTTTCTCCCAAGAGCTTATTCAGTTGGCCTAAGTAACACATTTTAGCAAAATAAAAGCCCCATCTCCTTCCCTTTCTGACTCCAGCAAAGGGCTGCCTCTGTGGCAGTTCATGGAAGACGTGATGACACTTCCCTGGAAGCCAGAGTCCTAAACCAAATTTATTCTCAAAGTCAAATGTGTGCCTCCCTTGTGGGCAAAGCCAAAGGTGAGAAGAGGAAAATGGAGGAGTAATTCTGTGGAAACGCTGACAGCCACTGGGGAAGGGGTTCTGCATGTACTCAATTCAGATTTGCAAAGCACTTTACAGTTTATGCAGACTTGTTACATACTAAGTCATTTGATCTTCACAACAATCCTGAGAAATATATTTGATTATTCCAGGAGGAAATCAAGACCTAGAGAGGCCCTTGAACCTATAAGTGGAAAGTCAGCCATGAACCCGTGCTTGGGGTCCGGGCCTAGGACTCTTTCCAGGATCCCACCCCAGTCTCCCCTCCTTATATTTGCACATTCAGTCTCCATGGGCCTCAATCACATTTATCCACTGTCTTCCACACACAACATATCTTCTTTGATTCAAAGATGTTCATGTCACCGTGCCCCCACCCAGCCTTCCTTCTAACCTGTGTTAAACAGTCTCTCTTCTACTCTCATTGCCCTTATTTGATGGGGAATTTCTCCAAGCCTGGGACTTGATCTCAGGGTGGTAATTAGGGGGTGGTAATTAATTTATTCATTCATTAAACATTTCGTTCAGGTTTCAGGGAACCAATAAATGTCATCTCTCTCCTCCTCCTATGAGTTTGGAACCCACTGAGAAGTTGACATGGGAACTGATATGAAGATAAAAATATCCCTTTTATTACAGAAAAAACCGATGGGAGAACATAGCTTTGGGTCAACAACCAAATGCCTTCCTGCTTAATTAGAAGAACTTACCCAGTCCTCACAGCTGGACCCTCACAGGCCTCCCCCACGGGGCAGGCTCTGAGTGCCAGGTAGATTGTAGGCTGGGAGGCAAGCTTCTTGAGGGCAGACTCACTCAGAGAAGAAAGCCTAGGAGGTTCCAAGCTGAGCATGCTGTTTATTCTAGAGACGCTGGGGACGTTGCTTTAGTGGACCACCATCTGCATAGGAACGTGAGGTCGGGGAACTCAGGATTCTCCCCAAACAATTCATTACACATGTACAGATATTAGCTGAGCCCAGATGCTATTATAGGGGTTGTAAATACAAAATCGAATAGGACTTTGTGCTTCTTGTCATATCGCAGCCTCCTGGGGGAGGCGGGCAAATGGGTCATTTACTACAGGACGGCGTGATGAGTGCTAGGAAGGATGAAGCAAGGGAAGGGGCTTCCATATCCGAATCCTGAAGGAGGTGGTGCTTGAGCTAAGCTTCAAAAATAGAGGAGGATTTGACAAGCTGAAGGAGTGGTAAAAGAACATTTGGCCAAGGGGAAGCACATGCAAGGCCATGCGACGCTAATGGCCCACCTGGGGAACTATGAATAGTTCGGGATGGCCGATCAGGGGTGTGTGTGTGTGTGTGTGTGTGTGTGTGTGTGTGTGTGTGTGTGTGTGTGTGTGTGGTGGGGATGTGAAGGGAGTGAGAGTGATAGGGGAAGTGTTAGAAGGGCAAGGCAGCCACCAGCCCCGGAAGGGTCTTTTCTGCTTTGTGAAACAGAGTCTGGCCTAGATTCTGAAAGGCATCAGGAGGTGCTGAGAAGCTTTGAGCAGAGGAGGCACACGATCAGGTCTGCAGTTTAGAAAGAGCCCTGTAGCGTCAATGTGGAGGGCCAGCCCAGATGCCTGAACCCCAGTTGGGAGAGTAATGATCCAGGTAAGAAATGATGAGATGATAGGAACCAAGAGTGGGAGGAAGGGCTGCAGAGGAGGGGCAACAAGGCTGCTCAGCAAATGCGATTAGGGAAATGCAGTGGCCCTGAGGCCTGCTGTGCTCTGCTCTTCAAGTGGCTCCCTGGTGGGACCTGGACCCTGAATCCTCACAACACTGTTGAGGAGTGACAGAGGCTGGCCAGGGCTCCTTGTGGGTCTGGTGCGTTTGTGCTCTGTCCTAATCTGCTGTCTGCTATTAGGTGACAGCACGGGGTGGTAGTGAAGACCCTTGGATTTAAACCCAGTTCCTCACTTACGACCTCTGGCGTCTTTGGCAAGTTACTTGACCTCTCTAGAGCACAATTACCCTGTCTGCAAAATAGGACTCCTACTAGTACTACTACGACTAGTACTATTAGTACAAGTACTATTACTACCACTACTGGTACAACAACTACTGGAACGACTATTACTACTACCTGCTTCACAGGGTTCTTGTGAGGATTAACTGAAACCATGCAAGTGAAGTCCAAGTGCTCAGTGAAGGTCAACCACAATCATTACTGGTTTAATTCAGACACCTCTGTCTTCCCATTCCCTCCCAGTTCATGGTCCCTGTTCAGAGCCCTCTCTTCATCTGTGGTCCTGGTCCCTGATGAACTTGCATCATTGCTGGCAGGATCTGTTGAGAACACAGAGCTCCTCATCCAGCATGACATTTCTTTGCCATTAGGGAGACTGAACCCCTCATGCATCTTTTAAAAATGCAAACCCGTCCTGATGACGGGTGCAAATTAAAAAATAATAATAAAAACAAATAACAAAAACAAGTCTTGAAAAATTCAAGTGAAGGATGATTACATATTGGTATTTCAAACTAATTGAGAAATGTTGCTGTTGTGACAATGTCATAACGAAGCAGGAAAGACTTGGAAATACAGCTCTAGAATGGAGATGCTGAGACATTTTACCCCAGAACTGCTCCCACCAGACCCTTTGCTCTTGTTGACTCAGGCCTTTGGTGATGAGGGGATGATTGTGGAAGGCCCAGAGGGATGTGCTGTTTTCAGATTCATCATGATTTTGCCTTTTCTGGTTATAAAAGCATTATGTGGTCATTTGAGAAAAACTGGAAAATGATGAAAAATAAAGATAAAAGTTGACAATATTTCTTCCATGCAGAGATAGATACAGTTAACATTAAAGTTTTTAAAAATTGAAGTATAGTTGATTTACAATATTGTGTTAGTTTCAGATATACAGCAAAAGAATTCTCGTATACATTTTTTTAATCTAAAAAATAATACATAAATGAATCTATATACAAAACATTAACATTTTTGATTATTTTCTCGAGATGAATTTTTTATTTCTCCACAACTCCCCACTGACCCTTCAAGCCACAGTCACACATGCAGGTCTATGTCTGTTGGAGACCAAATACCCAAAGACCCTTCTGTCCAGGACACCTTTATCCCTCCTCACCCACTTTCCCCAGATCCACCCATCCTGCCCCTCTCAGCTCAAATGTCACCTATTCTAGCACTATTTCCCCAAACCCCACCCAAGATGGAGAATTCATGTATTTCACATGGGCTTCTATGATATCTTGTGTCTATCTCTATCTTCGCATTTATATTATTTTTACTGATCTGTTTAGATATCTGCTTACTCCATTAGACTGGACATATTTGTGTCTTACTCATTTTTGTTTTCCTGACACCTAGAATAGTGCCTAGGGCATAATAGGTGAAAAAAGGAGTGAATGAACTTAGGAGAGAAACTGGACTTGTTTTGTAAGGCTCCAAGGGTTAAAACTAGGACTAGTGGTTAGATACAACTAACACAACATTGTAAATCAACTATACTTCAACAAAAAGTTGTTTTTTTGAAAACAAACAAACAAAAAATAGATACAATGGTATAACAGATTTTGTTTCAGTGGAAGACAAAATTAGAGAATGTGTAAAGGGAATGGGCTACTTTGGGAGTTAGTGAGTTTCTGGCTGCTGAAGGCTTGGCAACCACATTAGAAATACTGTAGAGCATGGTCAACCTCTAGATTAATTAATGTTAATCTAGAGGACTTTTAAGGCTCATTCAATATTGAGATTCCCTAGTCTTGTATTTTGGAAGTCATAAAATGATGTAATTTGTGATCAGAAATTCCAAGTCTTGGTAGCCTTGACTAAGGTCTGGCCCTTAGGTGCTCATAGATAAGATGAGAGGTCTCACTTCGGTTTTTATGGGCAGAGGATGGAAGTGGAGGGTGGCACCATAGGGCCTTTCTATCCTCAGTGGATCCAGAATCTGCCCCTTTTCTGGGGACCACATCTTAGATCCTTCAGCCTGAACCATTCCTCCAGGGTCCATGCAGCTACCCACTTTTGGAGCTTGCAATTTTGCTCTTGGGTCATCTCACCTTCATGGTTATAATCTAAAAATATTCAGTTTTGTACGTTGACAATATAGTTTCAAGCTTGCTGTGTGATACATTATTTTCTTTTAAGTTTTCTTATAAAATTTTATCATTTATGTCATATTTTATGTTTTGAATAGGTAACAGATACAAAAGTGTATGGTAGTAATAAAAATGTCTCCTTCCTCTTGCTTTCTTCTAGTCCCTGAGTTCCTCTTCCTAGAGGCAATCACCACTGTCAGATTCTTATATCTTCTTCCAGAGATTGTGTTTGGATATATAAACATATATATCTTTCTTTTCTTATAGAAATAGTAGTATGTGATATTTGTTTTTACATCCTGCTTGAAAAAAAGTTACCAATACAGCTCAGAAAGAGCTCCATGTTGGTTCATGTAATGCAGTAATGACCTTTTTAGAGGCTCCACAATATTTCATAGTATGGAAGTTCCCTAATTAGTTTAACCAACCCTTTTATTGAGTCCTTGAAATTTAGTGCTTGTCTGGTCTTTTGCTGTCACACACAATGCCACAAACCCTTGTGCACAATATATCTTGTACAGACAAGTGAATCCATCTATAGGTAGAATAAATTCCTACAAGTAGGATTGATGTATGAAAGGTATGTACAGTTCATCCTTTGTTAATGGTATTAGTAATTTATTAGCATGAGGGATAGTAGCAATGACTCACTCAGTTTTTTACTGTGTCAGTCACTATTTAATTGTTTTGCGAGTAATATATCTCATTCCTTCTTCGCGACATTGAGGGAGGTACTATTATCATCTCCACTTTCCAAAGGAGCAAACAGGCATAGAGAGAGCAAGTAACCTGCTCTTATATTCACAGAGTAAACAGCAGAAGTGAGGTTCAACCCAGGCAGTTGGGCTTTGGACAGCTTAAGGTTCTTCACTGCCCCTTTGCCCTTCAGAGTGGTTGGACCACCAGTAAATGAGAGGAAAGCATACTTCCTACAGACACAGACACAAATGCTCACACACACACACGTTTTTCTTGGCTTCGGTTTAGAGCTAGTTCATGAACCTTTTTGAAGACGCTTGCAGAAGAATAACTTATGATAAATTCTCTTCCTAGAAAATAGCAGAAATACCAAGGAGGTTTTTTATTTTGGGTGGAAAATGCATCTCCTTCTGGTCAGTCAAAACATGTTGACTGTGACAGCCTACTTGAAAAATAAGAAAAGGACCTCAGAATAAATGAGTAACAGCGTTTCTTATTAATTCATGGCCAGTGAAAGCTACGGTCTCCTCAAAGACAAATGGTACTTTTGCCCTTTACTGGTGGGCTTTAAGCCTGTTGGTTTAATCCCACTAGACCAAAGCTATTTTGAAGCCACAAATGAATCATATGATCCAATTGGATCCTTTTCTCCTGTCACCCATGATGAAGACTTTTTTTTTTCTTTAAACCAGGAAAGGACAAAATAATGATATTTTCAGAGGATTTTGCCACTTGAGTTCTGGACATGATCTGATCCAACAGAGTAAAAAAAAACCAGTTCTGGATGTGAGTGGACCACAGGACTTTCTCACACATTATCCATCTCTAAGGATATCTTTTTTAAAATTAGGACTGAAAAAAGAAATACAATAACTTTTTGATTTTTGTTTGTTTGTTTTTCAGTCTCTGCCGATGAGCAAACTCCCCCTCTCCTAGGAAAGTTTTTTCATTCTTGGATTCATCCAATAACGATCTGTGAGTGTCCAGTGTATGTTAATCAGTGTGCCAGGCAGTAGACAAGAGGTGAGGGGCCAGGCAGACATAACACCCACCCTCACTGCTTATCAAGGCTGAGAAAGGCTGCATGAGGCTGTGGAGGAAAGTCTCGTGTTTTATTACTAGGCCAGATTCCCTCTTAGCAAAGCAAACAGTCTTTATTTTTGGCAGGGGTTGCGTGGGAGGGACCACGTGTGTGGCAACTCTACAGATCCAAGAGGGAAATATCAGTATGGCAAACACTAGATAAGAGTAGAACTGGGTGAAGAATACCAAGTTCAAAAAGATGAGATGGGATTTCATCAATTTTTCTGCATATGCCTGCAGGCCCTCTTTCAACTAGGATTTTAAAATGTTGAGGATTTCTTAGAAAGATGTATTAAAATAATCGCAAGTATGAGACTCTCCTAACTGCCATTTGTAAATTGCATCCGCTTTCATGCAAGCCCTTAGAGGCTCTTTCAACCATAGGCTATGGCAACTGGAAAACTTGTAAATTATTTATTTTGGCATTTGTAGTCATTTGTGGTATAAAAAAAGACATTTAAAGCCAAATAACTCAAGGTCCCAGGGTTAGTGCGAGAAAAGAATTGTGGTTTCCTTTATCTGAGATTACCCTTAAATTTCATTATGTCAAGGTATTTTTCCTCCATTGGTGATTCCACCAGAATCTCTGCTGGAAGGATCTGTGAGGTCTCTTTAGTTCCAGACAGGCTCAGGGAACCTCTGACCTGCCATCAATATCTGAAAACTAATGGAGCAATTCGGTGCTCCTGGAGCTGAAAGAACGCTCTGCCTTTGACTTGAGCAGGGCTGCTCTATGATGAATAAGGCACTTAATGAGCAGAGAAATGGGCAGGTCATGGTCAGAGGTGCATCAAGGTCTAGGATGTGACGGAGTGAAGAGATTCATTTTGCTTGTGACTTCTTTGCAGGCAGGGAGGTGAGATCGCTCCTATTTTCTGAAATGCCCTTTTTTCTTCTGCATTTTGCAAAATGGAGGATAATTTTACATGCTTGTGTCTTGGAAATACAGCATTTGTTCTGATCTATGAAGTTTCTTATTTGGACTCCTAAGCAGGAGAACTTGCTACTCCTTTCCTGATTTTGGTGGAAATGTGTGAATATGAGTATTTTTAACCTCAGTGGTAAAACTCCATTTTCTATTGTCTTCAAATTCTTTGTAGTTGAGACCAATACCTCAATTTACTGCTGATGACTCTAAATTCCTGGCTGTGGGTTTGACTGATGACACTTCAAGTGGTGAGGCATCATCTCCTCCCATTACTCTATGCATAGAGGGAGAAGTGGTGATTTGCCCTTGATCCATGTGCTTGGTACCGTGGTGATTTTTATGCAAAGCTGGATAAGGAGCAAATATCTCATTTAGCTGCCAAATTACCTCGCGGTTATGATCACTTCAGTCTTGGGAAATGCACGTTGGTATTCTGCTCTAATCCAGAAAGCACTGAGATGGGGCATTTTTCTCCCTGTTCCACTGGCTGTAATCAGTCCCCGAACAGAATTTATCTACTGCAGGCATTATTTACTATGGGGTTCAAATGAAAGGGATGGAAGCTACCTATAGTTTTATCAATCCTGGGCTCCCAGGGCATGAGATTACGAAGAAGACCTATTTCTATGCACTGGAGCCAGGGTTATGGACATAAAGTAAATGTGGATTATTTGTAGCTACAGGAAAAACTTTTAGCAAATTCAGGAGTGATAGATCTTTTTTTCACTTTCGTTTTCCTGGAGAATCATCATTCTGTTATTTTTTTATTTTTTCCGGTACGCGGGCCTCTCACTGCTGTGGCCTCTCCCGTTGCAGAGCACAGGCTCCGGACGTGCAGGCTCAGCGGCCATGGCTCATGGGCCCAGCCACTCTGTGGCATGTGGGATCCTCCCGGACCAGGGCACGAACCCATGTCCCCTGCATCTGCAGGCGGACTCTCAACCACTGTGCCACCAGGGAAGCCCCATTCTGTTATTTTAATGAAGATTTTATGCCTGAATTTCTTTGTGGGAGGCAGCACAGGAAGTGATGAATGGAAAGATTTTAAATTTAATTCAAACCTTTTCAATGATTCAAAGCTATTCATGTTAATGATGTCATTCACGTGAATGTGAATGTGAATGTTAACATGTTAATGTTAATTCAAGAATTAACTTGATGGTAGACATGCATGTGACAGATTGTGGACATGCATGTGATAGCATTGTGATTTGGTTAGTTGGTCTGAGCTACAGGCAGCTACAGGGTTTGGTAGTAGAAGGCAACACATGACTATCCAGCCTCAGATTCATGACCTTAATAATGGGGTAGAAAAACAGACTTCCTGGGCCTCTCATGTGATCCACTCTACCATTTAGAACTGCTACACTTCGTTCCCTCCTGTATCTGGCTCTCTGATCACACCTCCTGGCCTTTCAGACTGTTTACCTTTCCTTGTTCTCATCCTTCTTATTCTTAGACCCCAGGGACCTCTGTGTTTCATGCCTCTCTCCTCTTCCCTACTTTATCAAGTGTTGAAGGCCTCATGCTTCAGCATCTAAACCAGGGATTGGCAAACTTTTTCTGTACAAGACCACATAGTAAATATTTTAGGCTTTGTGAGCCATAGTCTTTGTCACAACTACTCAGCTCTGCCTTTGTAACATGAAAACAGCCACAGAGAATACGTAAACAATGGGCATGGCTGTGCACCAGTGAAACTTTATTATGGACCCTGACATTTGATTTTCATACCATTTTCTATCATGAAATAGTCTTCTTCTTCTGAATTTTTTCCACTGTTTAAAAATGCAAAAACTAATCTTCACTTTTGGCATAAAAACACAGGTGCTGGGCTTGACTTGACTTGAGAGCTCTGGTTTACTGACCCTTTACATCATTCTTTTCTCAACATTCTTGATTTCTTTACTCCATTTTGTTCTGCTCAATGACCCAGAAAAACCTCAGCACTGGGGCTTTCTTTTCTTACCTCCTCTTCACTCTTTTAGTTGAAACCATCAGCTAATGGTCTCCTGTTAATTCAAGAGAATTAATTAATTCTCTTGAATTAATTAATTCATTAATTTAGTTGAAACCATCAGCTAATGATCCCAGAGAGGAGATAGTTGAGGAAGACAGGTTCTGGAGAAAGTTGGAGGAAATGGGACTAAGGACATAAGTCAATGGTTGGATTAGGATGGAGAATCGTACGTCTTCTGTAGGGGGAAGGAAGGACCAATGAAGTTATACAGGTATTTGAGTTGGAGAGAGAGAGACGAGAAAGCACCTTCATTCTCCAGAGCTTGAGGGAGACAAAAAGTTTGGGAAATCTAAAGCTACTAAAAATGCTTTGGAGGTAGATTCCCTCTGTGCCCACTTTCTGGAGAGTTTTTATCATAAATAGTTGTTGAATTTTATCAAAAGCTTTGTGTGCATCTATTGAGATGATCATATGGTTTTTATTCAATTTGCTAATATGGTGTATCACACTGATTGATTTGCAGATATTGAAAAATCCTTGCATCTCTGAGATAAATCCCACTTAATCATGGTGTATGATCCTTTTAATGTATTGTTGGATTTGTTTTGCTAGGATTTTGTTGAGGATTGTTAGGTCTATGTTTGTCAGTTATATTGGCCTGTAATTTTCTTTTTTTGTGGTATCTTTGTCCAGTTTTGGTATCAGGGTGATGGTTGCCTCATAGAATGAGTATGGAAGTGCTCCTTCCTCTACAATTTTTGGAATAGTTTCATAAGGGTAGGGGTTAACTCTTCCCTAAATGTTTGATAGAATTCTGTGAAGCCATCTGGTCCTGGACTTCTGTTTGTTGAGAGTTTTTAAATCACAGATTCAATTTCAGTACTTGTAATTGGTATGGTCACATTGGTACAGCCATTATGGAGAACAGCATGGAGTTTCCTTAATAAAACTAAAAATAGAGCTACCATATGATGCCACTCCTGGGAATATATCTGGAGAAAAACATAATTCAAAAAGATACATGCACCTCTATGTTCGTAGTAGCACTATTTACAATAGCCAAGATGTGGAAGCAACCTAAGTGTCTATTGACAGATGAATGGATAAAAAAGATGTAGTACATATATACATTGGAATATTACTCACCCATAAAAAGAATGAAATACTGCCATTTGCAGCAACATGGATGGACCTAGAGATTATCATACTAAGTGAAGTAAACCAGGCAAAGACAAATATCACATGATATTGCTTATATGTAAAATTTTAAAAAATGATACAAATGAACTCATTTACAAAACAGAAATAGACTCACAGACATAGAACACTAACTTCTGGTTACAAAAGGGAAAATAGGGGAGGGATAAATTAGGAGTTTGGGATTAAAATATACACACTACTATACATAAAATAGATAAGCAACAAAGACCTACTGTATAGTGCAGGGACCTACACTCAATATCTTGTAATAATCTATAATGGAAGAGAATGTAAAAAATGAATATATATATATATAAAACCAAATCACTTTGCTGTACACCTGAAACTAACAACATTGTAAATCAATGTAAATCAATGATATTTCAATAAAAATTTTTAAAAAAGAAAAAAATGCTTTGGAATAATTCATGTGAGGAACAGGATAGGGTTCAGAGGAAGATGAACTGATTGATTGTTAAACATGATTATAGGAGGGGTCAGGGAGATGGGGGTGGTCCTTCTCCCTGTGCAGAGATACTTTAAGAGTAAGTGGGTGTCTGTGGAGCAGTTGTCACCTCTAATTGCTTGAAGTGAATGAAGTCAATTAGTATATAAAGACATGATTCAGGTCTGTGGTTGTTTGGAATGGAAATGAAATAGTTAGACCTGAACAGCAGAAAGGAAGAACTTTCTCTGGGACTTCTTAGTTCAGTTCTGGGTAACTGACTCCAGACCAAACTGGGGGTGGGAAATTGGGTGGCTTATAAAGGGACAACTCATGCTAACAGTGGACCACTTTATTGAGTTGGAGGGTGCTCCCAGTTACTAACTGTATTTACACAGACTGAATGATCATCGATGAGGTTTACTGCAGATATATTTGCTACTTTTGAGTCAGAAATAACAGATCACCAGTAAAATTCCTTTTTTTCCCTGAGGTTTTATGAGTATGTTGCATGTATAATTCTCATACATTCTAAAGTACAGTAGAACTCCACACCACCACATTCAACATCACCTGGATTCAGAGTCTTCACAGGTTGAATCATGTCTTTCAGACATAACTACAGACTTAAAAAATCTTAGCCAAACCTGCTCATCTTCTGAGGTGAGTAATAAATCGATCACCAGAATCAGCACTATGAAACAGAAAGAAATTAGCATTCAAACAGCTTGCCGTTATGAGGCAATAGATTCTATGGAGTTCTATGCCTCTGATTTTGAATCTTGATTCCACTGTATGAAATTTTTTTTTCGACATTATTGTGTGACCTTGGACAAGTTACCCTTTAAACTTCAGATTTTCATTAGTAAAGTGGGGACAAAAATAGCATCTACTTCACGTGGTTAGTGTGAGGATTAAAGGAGGTAGGTTCACGCGAGGCACTCAGAGCATCTGGTAGAGCGAGTGGTAGGTGAGTGTGAGTCACTGAGTGCACTAAAAAGGGCAGAGTCAAGCGCTTCAAGGCATCAAACCAATGAACTTGGGGACAAGGAGTTTATGAAGGAGATTTGGCTAAGTAAATCTTAAGCACGGGAAGGGGCTGGGCCTGAATGACACAGTAAGAGATGGGATTTTCTCTTTAGGAGCATGGCATTTCCTGTATTTTCCTAGTAAATATGACTAGATTTTTTTTTAAAAAATGGGTAATTCACTTAAATTTATCTAATTACTGAAACAGTAAAACTCTGCATGAATTCATAAAGGCATCATATAATTTCAATGAATAAGCTTTTCACAAATGCCATAACAAAATCTTTGCACGTGGTCAAAACACAGTATAACTTGTCATAGGAAATCACCCTAGTGGTAGTGGCTGGTAGTTTTCGGTGTAGTGACCATTTGTTCTTTGGTCAAGATTCAGCCTCTGGATGAATAGGGACCAGAAGAGATGTTTAGTCCCTTTAATGATGAAGAGATTATAATGTACCCTTCCCTCAGTATTTTAACTTCTAAAAATGTACTGGAAATTTATATTTTCTAGGTTAGTGGGCAGTGGAGACCTGAAGGACTAACCCGTTGGTAGTATAGCAGACACTGCTGGCTATCTACTCCAAAGATATTTACCTTCTTTCTTTCATAGTAGAACCTCAAATCTGTTCAAGGGTGTGTGTTTTTTTCCTCATACCAATCAATTAATTCTCTGACTCCAACTGGGTATCCAACAGTTTAATTCAAATTTGATATTAACTATCCAAAGTTCCTGTAAGAACTATATTAACTTTGTATCCTGTATAATATCAGCAAACTTAAGGACTTGTTATGAAAATCAAATGAGCAAATGGACATAAAGACCTTAGCGCCTTTGTGCTTAGCACAGAGTGAGTACATGATAAACAGAAATTTAAAAAGAGGGGTTGTAGAATCAGAGAGCTCAGGTAACATCACATGAATGTGTGAAGAGGTTAGATAGCAGTATCCCTAAGCTGCTGATGCTGGAGGAGTGTGTTTCACATGTGCTTAATGCTGATTCAGAGGAAATTTAATAGCACTGTGAGTAGGAAGTGGCCATTCTTTAAAAATGAGCAGAAATGAACACACCCACCTTCACGTCAATCTGGTTTTAATAGTAGTGTAACCAGGACAGGTAGCTTAACCTCTCTGGGCTTCACTTTTTTCACCTGTAAAATTAAATGATTCAAGTTATGTATTCATTACATGTTTATTGAATGGCTGATATACACAAAGCCCTACGCTAGGCTCTAGGGACAAAATGGTGAGCAAACCAAGCATGATCTCTACCTTCATGGAGTTCATAATTAGTAGAGGAAATCTATACAGTCACATAGCCATACAACTATATGCAAAATTACCACTGTGATAAATGCTCTGAAGGAAAGGTAAGGCTGGTGTTATAAAAGCATGTCAAAGAAAGATCCAGATCTGGCCTAAGGGATCCATGAGAGTTTTCCAGAGGAAGGGATTTTAGTTGACATCCAGTATTAGTAGAATGATCTAGGTGACTTCTATAGTCTGTTCCAGCTGTAACATGTTACCATGATTTGACACCCATGACAGAATTATGGTATCCTCTGAACTATGATCAACAGTCATCTTAATCAAATTCCATCCTGCATTGTCCCACCTCTCTTCTCTCAAGTTACTTTAAAGGATGGTTTATGCTTACGCCACATCTTACACCATATTTCATATGCTCAGTCACTCTTCAAACCACTGCAATCTGATTTTCTCCTTACTTCCAAATTAAACAACTATCCCAAGTATAACCAAGGGTCTCAGTTAATAAATAGACTACTTTTTGGTCTTTATCTGAACATTTGGGCAGTATTTGACATTGGGCTTCACTTCCTTGAGACATCTGTCTCTTTGCTTTTGGGGTAACATGCTTCTCTTCTACACTTTTAGCTGTTCCCTCTCAGTCTTTCTCCCAGTCTTGTCTTTCTCTGTGCATCTTTTGAATAGTGTTTTTTTGAGGTCCTCATCTGTGGGCTTCTTCTCTACACACATGTACTGACTAATCTCATCTATTACTATGGCATGATTACCAACTCTGTACTGATAGCCCCAAATCTGTCCTTTTTGTTCTAATCTTTCTCTCTAAGCTACAGACTCAATGCTCCTATAGTTCTTTGGTCATTTCTTCTGGAAGCTCCAAAGACAATTCAGTATATCCAAAGATGAACACATTTCTCCCACTGAAATCCATTTCTCTGTGGAATTAACCTCATCTATTTTTTACTTAACATAGAAACACCAAAAAACTTGAACGTTTTGCTCAAATTTACCATGATATTTCTCATTTGGTGACTTTGTACTTGCTAGTAACTGTTTAGAATAGTCTTTCTCCCTCTGCATCTCTTTCTACTCCCATTCAACACTTGCTCTGGTATCATTGCCTTTAGGAAGCTACTGCAGGTACCATCTTGGGGTAGGTGCCTATAGTAGACAGAGTTTGAAGGAGGTTCCCAATGTTTCCCACCCCTATGTAGACTGCATACTCATATAATTCTCTCCCTTTGTGTGCAGGACCTGTGCATATAATGGGATATCACTCCCATCATTAGGTTGTATTACTTGGCATAGATGAAAGAATTTTGCAGATGCAATTAAGGTCCTTAATCAGTTGACTTCTGCATTAATCAAAAGGGAGATTATCCTAGGTGAGCCTGACCTAATTAGGCGAGCCCATAAAAGGGGGTCTAGGATTCAGAAAGATTCTCCTACTGCGTTTGAAGAAGGAAGCTGCCGTGTTATGAGATGATCTGTCAGGGCCACGTGGCAGGGATCTGTGGGAACCTCTAGGAGCTGACAGTGGCCCCTGGCTGACAGCCAGAAAGAAAGGGGACTTCAGTTCTACAACTACAAGGAACTGAACATTCACACAAGCTTGGAAGAAGACCTGAGCTCCTGAAAGGAAGGCAGCCTGGCTGACACCTAGAGAGGAGCTTTGTGGGACCCTGAGCAGAAGACTTATGTAAGTTGTGCCCAGATTCCTGACCCACAGAAACTGTGAAATAATAAAAGAATGTGGTTGTAAACCACAGATTTGTGGTAATTTGATACACTGATCCAGTGCCCCTGCTGGCAGTTCCTTTAAGACTCTGATCTCCATCATAGCCTGGACCCCACTGACTTGAGAATCCATTGACTTATCTGTTCTCTGCTCCAGACTCTGAGCTCATTAAGCTCAGGAGAAACTTCTTTTCTTTGTATCACTACTTGGTACCGTGTCTTAAACAACATTCACAATCAAGAATTATGTGTGGAATGAATGAATACATGAAATGACTCATGAAGAAACAAAAACATATATGGTTGGAACAGATTAATTCTGCCTTTTCCATGGAAATTCTCATTAAAAAAAAAAAGATTCTGAAATGGAATTTCTCAGTAGGTTTCCTGCCAATAATGAGTGAGCTTTTTTTGTGGTTATGTACCTCATTTTCTCAACCCCCAGGCTTTAACTAAGATAAAAGTTTTGAAATGCATAGAAGTCTAAAAGTTCCCACAAAGCTAGATTTTGCAATAACTATTCACTAACCAGTACTTAGTGGGTCAGGAAAATGAATTTGTGCCTTAAGTATCTTGGCTTATGCCAGGAACTGATGAAGGCATCAGGGAGAATTGGGCTTAGTAGTCTGTTTTATTGTTCAGATGACATGATACCTTCTTTCCAACAAGTTATATCAGCTAATGAGTTGTGTGTGTGTATGTGTTCCAACATTGTACTGCTTTTAAGTTATATCAAGTTGGCTTGGATGGATTTCTCTGCTGGGGAGAGTTGAAGAGAACTAAAGGGAGGATATGATGTACGCTGCCACTGTATTTTAGCTGAGGTTCTAAGATATAAAAATCAAGGCAACATGTGTAAGTGATGAGGCACAGTGGTGAACTCTGCAAGACCAGCTCCACGTCAGATCCCCTGGGGGAGAAGGGGCATAGCCAGGGCAGGAACTTAGATGAGTTCCTTTACAAATCGTTTTCCATTTTAATAATGTGACTTCTACATTCCACTGTTATAAAAATGATATATACTTACTATAAAAATCAAGTAATAGTGAAAAAGAGAAAAAACCTACTCATAATTTCACTCATTAAAGACAATTAAAATCAGTGATTCACTTTGGTATATTTCATTGCAGTCTTTTTTCTTTACTTAAAAAAAAAAAACCCATAGGGACTTCCCAGGTGGCACAGTGGTTAAGAATCTGCCTGCCAATTCGAGCCTTGGTCCGGGAAGATCCCACATGCCAAGGAGCAACTAAGTCCGTGTGCCACAACTCCTGAGCCTGCACTCTAAAGCCCACAAGCCACAACTACTGAATCCTGCGTGCCTAGAGCCTGTACTCCGGGACAAGAGAAGCCCCGGCTCACCGCAACTAGAGAAAGCCCAAGTGCAGTAACGAAGATCCCTCGCAGCCAAAAATAAATAAATAAAATAAATAAATTTTAAAAAAAGGACCATAGCTATGCTCTATAATTTCACTCTCTGCTTTTTTCTACTTTATAACATTAACTTTTTTTAGTTTCAATGTGCCTGTGATTCTTTTTTTTTTTTTACGGTGTGCGGGCCTCTCACTGTTGTGCCCTCTCTCGTTGCAGAGCACAGGCTCTGGACGCGCAGGCTCAGCGGCCATGGCTCATGGGCCCAGGCGCTCCGCGGCATGTGGGATCCTCCCGGGGCACAAACCCGTGTCCCCTGCATCGGCAGGCGGACTCTCAACAACTCTGCCACCAGGGAAGCCCCATAAGCATTTTTAATGGTAATTTACTTTAGGGAGATAATTATAAATAAGGAAAAAAATTTCTGGATGATCTAAGATGTTTACCACAGAAGTATTTCATAATAGAAATATCATTGGAAGCAAAATTAGTATACAAAAATGGAGGAATAGCTATATAAAACATGAGACAACCATACCACAGAATACATTCCATTAAAATTATTTCCTCAGGAGAAATCATCAAAAATTGGATTACTGGGTAAAAGGAAATTAATATTTTCACAGATCTTGGTAAATAGGTTTAAAAGTTTACTTTTCATTTATTTTTGTTTTAAAATACATTTTTAGGCTAAAGTATAATGTAAGTACATAAAATGCACAAATCATATGCACAGCATCACAAACTGAACATATCCACTGTGGTTACCATGACCACCTATGCTACCAGCACCCCAAAAGCCTTCATCTTACCCCTCCTCTTTCCTAAAGATAATCCCTATTATATCTTCTCACACAATAGTTTTGCCCGCCTTTCCCCCTTCCCCATCATTATGTAATTGGAATCATTCAACATGTATTCTTTTGTGCGAGACTTTATTCACTTAACATTATGATTATGTTTGAAAGATTTATCATTGTTGCTGTGTATATTTCATTATTTTTAAAATATTTTTTAAAAATTAATTAATTAATTTATTTATGGCTGTGTTGGGTCTTCATGGCTGCTCACAGGCTTTCTCTAGTTGCTGCGAGTGGGGGCTACTCTCCATTGCAGTGTGCGGGCTTCTCATTGCGGTGGCTTCTCTTGTTGCAGAGCGTGGGCTCTAGGTGCATGAGCTTCAGTAGTTGTAGCATGTGGGCTCAGTAGCTGTGGGCCTGTGGGCTCCAGAGTGCAGGCTCAGTAGATGTGGCACACAGTCTTAGTTGCTCCATGGAATGTGGGATCTTCCCAGACCAGGGATCGAACCCATGTCCCCTGCATTGGCAGGTGGATTCTTAAACACTGTGCCACCGGGGAAGTCCCAATACTTCATTCTTTTTAATTGTTATGAGATTTTCCACTGTATGAGTATAATACAGTTTACTCATTCATCTACTTAATCATTGGAGTCATATTTAGCTAATATGAATAATACTGCTATGGATATTCTGGTACATGTTTTTTTGTTGTTGTTGTTTTGTTTTTTTTAAGCAAACTTGTGTTTTACTGATCACAACATCACTCCAACCATTTGGAAAACTGTAGCATATGTATATAAACATTTGGATTTTCAGCTCTCTGGCAGTAAGTCTTTGCCATGACCTTCTCCCCTCACTGTTAACCATCAAGCTTCACAGCTTGCAATTTGGGAAGACCATGTGAGTTTTTTTTTTTTTAACATCTTTATTGGAGTATAATTGCTTTACAATGGTGTGTTAGTTTCTGCTGTATAACAAAGTGAATCAGCCATACATATATATATATCCCCATATCTCCTCCCTCTTGCGTCTCCCTCCCACCCTCCCTATCCCACCCCTCTACGTGGACACAAAGCACTGAGCTGATCTCGCTGCGCTAGGCGGCTGCCTCCCACTAGCTATCTATTTTACATTTGGTAGTATATATATGTCCATGCCACTCTCTCACTTCGTCCCATCTTACCCTTCCCCCTCCCTGTTTCCTCAAGTCCATACTCTACTTCTGAGTCTTTATTCGTGTCCTGCTTCTAGGTTCTTCAGAACCATTTTTTTTTTTTTAGATTCCATATATATGTGTTAGCATTCGGTATTTGTTTTTATCTTTCTGACTTACTTCACTCTGTATGACAGTCTCTAGGTTCATCCACATCACTGCAAATAACTCAATTTTGTTTCTTTTTATGACTGAGTAATACTCCATTGTATATACGTGCCACATTTTCATTATCCATTCATCTGTCGATGGACACTTAGGTTGCTTCCATGTCCTGGCTATTGTAAATAGTGCTGCAATGAATATGGTGGTACATGACTCTTTTTAAAATTTAATTTTATTTATTTTTTTATACAGCAGGTTCTTATTAGTTATCCATTTAATACATATTAGCATATATATGTCAATACCAATCTCCCAATTTATCACACCACTCCACCCCCTGCCACTTTTCCCCCTTGGTGTCCATATGTTTGTTCTCTACATCTGTGTCTGTATTTCCTCCCTACAAACCCGTTCATCTGTACAATTTTTCTAGGTTCCACATATATGCGTTAATATATGATATTTGTTTTTCTCTTTCTGACTTATTTCACTCTGTATGACAGTCTCTAGATCCATCCACGTCTCTACACATGACCCAATTTCGTTATGTTTTATGGCTGAGTAATATTCCATTGTATACATTTACCATATCTTCTTTATCCATTTGTCTGTCAATGGGCATTTAGTTTGCTTCCATGACCTGGCTATTGTGAATACTGCCGCAATGAACATTGGGGTGCATGATTCTTTTTGAATTATGGTTTTCTCAGGGTATATACCCAGGAGTGGGATTGCTGGGTCGTATGGTAGTTCTATTTTTAGGTTTCTAAGGAACCTCCATACTGTTCTCTATAGTGGCTGTATCAATTTACATTCACACCAACAGTGCAAGAGGGTTCCCTTTTCTCCACACTTTCTCCAGCATTTACTGTTTGTAGATTTTTTGATCTAGGCCATTCTGACCCATATGAGGTGATATCTCATTGCAGTTGTGATTTGCATTTCTCTAATGATTAGTGACGTTGAGCATCCTTTCATGTGTTTCCTGGCAATCTGTATATCTTCTTTGGAGAAAGGTCTATTTAGGTCTTCTGGCCATTTTTGGATTGGGTTTTTTGTTTTTCTTAATATTGAGTTGCATGAGCTGCTTGTATATTTTGGAGACTAATCTTTTGTCAGTTGTTTCGTTTGCAAATATTTTCTCCCATTCTGAGGATTGTCTTTCTGTCTTGTTTATAGTTTCCTTTGCTGTGCAAAAACTTTTAAGTTTCATTATGTTCCATTTGTTTATTTTTGTTTTTACTTCCATTTCTCTAGGAGGTGGGTCAAAAAGGATCTTGCTCTGATTTATGTCATAGAGTGTTCTGCCTAAGTTTCCCTCTAAGAGTTTTATAGTGCCTGGCTTTACATTTAGGTCTTTAATCTATTCTGAGTTTACTTTTGTGTATGGTGTTAGGGATTATTTTAATTTCATTCTTTTACATGTAGCTGTCCAGTTTTCCCAGCACCACGTATTGGAGAGGCTGCCTTTTCTCCATTGTATATTCTTGCCTCCTTTATCAAAGATAAGGTGACCATATGTGTGTGGGTTTATCTCTGGGCTTTCTATCCTGTTCCATTGATCTATATTTCTGTTTTTGTGTCAGTACCATACTGTCTTGATTACTGTAGCTTTGTAGTATAGCCTGAATTCCAGAAGCCTGATTCTTCCAGTTCCATTTTTCTTTCTCAAGATTGTTTGGCTATTCGGGGTCTTTTGTGCTTCCATAAAAATTGTGAAATTTTTTGTTCTAGTTCTGTGAAAAATGCCATTGGTTGTTTCATAGAGGTTGCATTGAATCTGTAGATTGCTCTGGGTAGTATAGTCATTTTCACAATGTTGATTCTTCCAATCCAAGAACATGGTATATCTCCACATCTATTTGTATCATCTTTAATTTCTTCCATCAGTGTCTTATAGTTTTCGGCATACAGGTCTTTTGTCTCCTTAGGTAGGTTGATTCCTAGGTATTTTATTCTTCTTGTTGCAGTGGTAAATGGGAGTGTTTCCTTAATTTCTCTTTCAGATTTTTCATTATTAGTGTATAGGAATGCAAGAGATTTGTGTGCATTAATTTTATATCCTACTACCCTACCAAATTCATTTATTAGCTCTAGCAGTTTTCTGGTAGCATCTTTAGGATTCTCTATGTATAGCATCATGTCATCTGCAAACAGTGACATTTTACTTCTTCTTTTCTGATTTGGATTCCTTTTTCTTGTGTGATTGCTGTGGCCAAAACTTCCAAAACTATGTTGAATAGTAGTGGTGAAAGTGGGCAACCTTCTCTTATTCCTGATCTTAGTGGAAAGGGTTTCAGTTTTTCACCATTGAGAATGATGCTGGCTGTGGGTTTGCCATATATGTCCTTTATTATGTTGAGGTAAGTTCCCTCTACTCCTACTTTCTGGAGGGTTTTTATAATAAATGGGTGTTGAATTTTGTCAAAAGCTTTTTCTGCATCTATTGAGATGATCATATGCTTTTTACCCTTCAGTTTGTTAATATGGTGTATCACATTGATTGATTTGCATACATTGAAGAATCCTTGCATTCTTGGGATAAACCCCACTTGATCATGGTATATGATCCCTTTTATGTGCTGTTGGATTTTGTTTGCTAGTATTCTGTTGAGGATTTTTGCATCTATGTTCATCAGTGATATTGGCCTGTAGTTTTCTTTATATGTGACATCTTTGTCTGGTTTTGGTATCAGGGTGATTGTAGCCTCACAGAATGAGTTTGGGAGTTGTCCTCCCTCTGCTATATTTTGGAAGAGTTTGAGAAGGATAGGTGTTAGCTCTTCTCTAAATGTTTCATAGAATTCGCCTGTGAAGCCATCTGGTCCTGGGCTTTTGGTTGTTGAAAGATTTTTCATCACAGTTTCAAATTCATTACTTGTGATTGTTCTGTTCATATTTTCTATTTCTTCCTGGTTCAGTCTCGGCACATTGTGCATTTCTAAGAATTTGTCCATTTCTTCCAGGTTGTCTACTTTATTGGCGTGTATTTGCTTGTAGTAATCTCTCATGATCCTTTGTATTTCTGCAGTGTCAGTTGTTACTTCTCCTTTTTCATTTCTATTTCTATTGATTTGAGTCTTCTCCCTTTTTTTCTTAATGGGTCTGGCAAGTGGTTTATCAATTTTGTTTATCTTTTCAAAGAACCAGCTTTTAGTTTTATTGATTTTTGCTATCGTTTCCTTCATTCCTTTTTCATTTATTTCTGATCTGATATTTATGATTTCTTTCCTTCTGCTAACTTTGGGGTGTTTTTGTTCTTCTTTCTCTAATTGGTTTAGGTGTAAGCTTAGGTTATTTATTTGAGATGTTTCTTGTTTCTTGAGGTAGGATTGTATTTCTGTAAACTTCCCTCTTAGAACTGCTTTTGCTGCATCCCATAGGTTTTGGGTCATCTCGTTTTCACTGTCATTTGTTTATAGGTATTTTTTAATTTCCTCTTTGATTTCTTCAGTCATCTCTTGGTTATTTAATAGTGTATTGTTTAGCCTCCATGGGTTTGTACTTTTTACAGATCTTTCCTGTAATTGATATCTAGTCTCATAGCATTGTGGTTGGAAAAGATAATTGATGTGATTTCAATTTTCTTAAATTTACCAAGGCTTGATTTGTGACCCAAGATATGCTCTATCCTGGAGAATATTTCATGAGCACTTGAGAAGAAAATGTATTCAGTTGTTTTTGTTTTTTTGGTCCCACTGTGTGGCATGTGGGATCTTAGTTCCATTGTTTTTGAATGGAATATCCAGTTGTTTTTGAATGGAATGTCCTATAAATATCAATTAAGTCCATCTTGTTTAATGTGTCATTTCAAGCTTGTGTTTCCTTATTAATTTTCATTTTGGATTATCTGTCCATTGGTGAAAGTGGGGTGTTAAAGTCCGCTGCTATGACTGTGTTACTGTCAATTTTCCCTTTTATGGGTGTTAGCATTTTCCTTATGTATTGAGATGCTCTTATGTTGGGTGCATAAATATTTACAATTGTTATATCTTCTTCTTGGATTGATTCCTTGATCATTATGTAGTGTCCTTCTTTGTCTCTTGTAATAGTCTTTATTTTAAAGTCTATTTTGTCTGACATGAGAATTGCTACTCCAGCTTTGTTTTGATTTTCATTTGCATGGAATACCTTTTTCCATCCCCTCACTTTCAGTCTGTATGTGTCCCTAGGTCTGAATTGTGTCTCTTGTAGACAGAATATATATGGGTCTTGTTTTTGTATCAGTTCAGCCAGTCTATGTCTTTGGTTGGAGCATTTAATCCATTTACCTTTAAGTTAGTTATCGATATGTATGTTCCTATTATCATTTTCTTATTTGTTTTGGGTTTGCTTTGTAGGTCTTTTCCTTCTCTTACGTTTCCTGCCTAGAGAAGTTCCTTTAGCATTTGTTATAAGGCTGGTTTGGTGGTGTTGAATTCTTTTAGCTTTTGTTTGTCTGTAAATGTTTTAATTTCTCTGTCAAATCTGAATGAAATCCATGCTGTGTAGAGTAATCTTGGTTGTAGGTTTTTCTCTTTCGTCACTTTAAATATGTCCTGCTACTCCCTTCTGGCTTGCCGAGTTTCTGCTGAAAAATCAGGTGTTAACCTTAATGGGGATTCCCTTGTATGTTATTTGTTGCTTTTTCCTTGCTGCTTTTAATATTTTTTCTTTGTAGTTAATTTTTGATATTTTGATTAATATGTGTCTTTGCATGTTTCTCCTTGCATTTATCCTGTATGGGACTCTCTGTGCTTCCTGGACTTGACTGACTATTTCCTTTCCCATATTATGGAAGTTTTCAACTCTAATCTCTCAAATATTTTCTCAGTCCCCTTTTTTTTTCTCTTCTTCTTCTGGGACCCCTATAATTCAAATGTTGGAGCATTTAATGTTGTCCCAGAAGTCTCTGAGACTGTCCTCAATTCTTTTCATTCTTTTTTCTTTATTCTGCTCTGTGGTAGTTATTTCCACTATTTTATCTTCCAGGTCATTTATCAGTTCTTCTGACTCGGTGATTTTGCTCTTGATTTCTTCTAGAGGATTTTTAATTTAATTTATTGTGTTGTTCATCATTGTTTGTTTGCTCTTTAGTTCTTCTAGGTCCTTGTTAAACGTTTCTTGTATTTTCTCCATTCTATTTCCAAAATTTTGGATCATCTTTACTATATTACTCTGAAGTCTTTTTCAAGTAAGCTGCCTATTTCATCTTCATTTTTTTGGTCTGGTGTGTTTTTACCTTGCTCCTTCATCTGTTGTGTATTTATCTGTCTTCTCATTTTGTTTAACTTACTGTGTTTGGGGTCTCCTTTTTGCAGGCTGCAGGTTCGTATTTCCCATTGTTTTTGGTGTCTGCCCCCAGTACATAATGTTGGTTCAATGGGTTGTTTAAGCTTCCTGGTGGATGGACCTGGTGCTTGTGTTCTGGTGGATGAGACTGGATCTTGTCTTTCTGGTGGGTAGACTGTACCCGGTGGTGTGTTTTGGGGTGTCTGTGACCTTATTATGATTCTAGGCAACCTCTCTGTTAATGGGTAGGGTTGTGTTCCTGTCTTGCTAGTTGTTTGGCATAGGGTGTCCAGAACTGTAGCTTGCTGGTTGTTGAGTGGAGCTGGGACTTAGCGTTGGTATGGAGACCTCTGTGAGAGCTTTCACTGTTTAATATTACATGGGACTGGGAGGTCTCTGGTAGACCAATTTCCTGAACTTGGCTCTCCCACCTCAGAGGCTTAGGCCTGACACCTGGCCAGAGCACCAAGACCCTGTCAGCTACTCAGCTCAGAAGAAAAGGGAGAAAAAAAAGAAAGAAAAAAGAAATGAAATAAAATAAAATAATTAAAAATAAAAAAATTATTAAAAATAAAAAAGTAATAAAAAAAGAAAGTAAGAAGAGAACAACCAAACCAAAAACAAATCCACCAATGAAAACACACGCTAAAAGCTATACAAAAAACCCTCAATAAACGGGCAGACAGAACCCTAGGATAAATGGTAAAAACAAAGCTATACAGATAAAATCACACAAAGAAACAAACACATACACATTCACAAAAAGAGAAAAAGGAAAAAATATATATTAAAAAAAATAAAGGAAGAGAGCAACCAAATTAATACACAAATCTATGAATGATAATAAACTGTAAATACTAAACTAAAAGACACATAAAACCGGAAAAAAATTAGAGGCAGAAAGTAAACCCCAAGTCTGCAGTTGCTCCCAAAGTCCACCACCTGAATTTTCAGGTGATTCGTTGTCTATTCACGTATTCCACAGATGCAGGATACATTAAGGTAACTGTGGAGATTTAATCCACTTCTCCTGAGGCTGCTGGGAGAGATTTCCCTTTCTCTTCTTTGTTCGCGCAGCTCCTGGGGTTCAGCCTTGGATTTGGCCCTGCCTCTGTGTATAGGTCGCCTGAGGGTATCTGTTCCCACCTAGACAGGATGGGGTTAAAGGAACAGCTGATTAGGGGGTTCTGGCTCCCTCAGGTTGGGGTGAGGGAGGGGTAAGGAATGCAGGGCAAGCCTGTGGCAGCAGAGGTCAGCATGACCTTGCAACAGCCTGAGACGCACGATGTGTTCTCCTGGGGAAGTTGTTCCTTGATCACAGGACACTGGCAGTGGCAGGCTGCACAGGCTCCCAGGAGGGGAGGTGTGGATAGTGACCTGTGCTTGTACACAGGCTTCTTGGTGGCTGCAGCAGTAACCTTAGCATCTCATGCCCGTCTCTGGTGTCTGCACTGTTAGCCACGGCTTGTGCCCGTCTCTGGAGCCTGTTTAGGCGGTGCTCTGAATCCCCTCTCCTCACGCACCCTGAAACTATGGTCTCTTGCCTCTTAAGGAGGTCCAGACTTTTTCCTGGAGTATTGGTTAGGTCTCCCGGCTAGCTGTGGTGCAGTAGTCCCCTTCAGGCTGTGTTCACGCAGCCAACCCCTGTCCTCTCCCTGGGATCTGACCTCCGAATCCCGAGCCTCAGCTCCCAGCCCCCGCCCACCCCGGCGGGTGATCAGACAAGCCTCTCGGGCTGGTGAGTGCTGGTCGGCACCGATCCTCTGTGCGGGAATCTCTCCACTTTGCCCTCTGCACCTCTGTTGCTGTGCTCTCCTCTGTGACTCCAAAGCTTCCCACCCCCGTCCACCCCCCATCTCCACCAGTGAAGGGGCTTCCTAGTGTGTGGGAACATTTCCTCCTTCACAGCTCCCTCCCACTGGTGCAGGTCCCTTAGCTATCCTTTTGTCTCTGTTTTTTCTTTTTTCTTTTGCCCTACCCAGGTATGTGGGGAATTTCTTGCCTTTTGGGAAGTCGGAGATCTTCTGCCAGCATTCAGTAGGGGTTCTATAGGAGTTGTTCCACATGTAGATGTATTTCTGATGTATTTGTGGGGAGGAAGGTTTTCTCCACATCTTACTCCTCCGCCATCTTGAAGGTCCCTCTTGTCAGTTTCTTTAAATTCTGCTGTGTGCAGATATAACAGTATCTCATTATGGCTTTAATTAGCATTTTACTAATGCCTGATAAGGGCGATCACTCTTTGGTAAGTTTCTTGGCCATTTGGTTATCTTCTTTTGTGAAGTGCTTATTAAATTCTTTGAGTACCTTGTTTTCTATTGGATTATCTGTTTTGTCCTTACTGTATTATAGAAGATTTTTGTTTTGGTACACATACATATTTAGATTAAATGTTTAATATAATTTACTGTCCTGCTCAATTAGCTAGTTATTTATATATTCTTTTAATAGTTACTCTAGCAATTACAAATATATCCTTAGATGTTTTACATTCTGGTATAATTTAGTATTTTACCACTTGGTGAGTAATGCGGGGTCTTAGAACACTAACTTCTTTTAACTCTTCCCATGTTTTGTGCTATGTTTGGCATTTATTTTAAATCTGTTATCTATCTATCTATCATCTATCTATTGCAAATCCCATAGAACATTATTATTATTGTTTTTTACTGTCAATGATCATTTATATATTTAAGTTTTTATTGCTCTTTATTCCTTCTTGGGTTTCAACTTTCCTTCTGGGACTATTTTTTTTATTTTTAGCTTGAAGAACTATCTTTAGTACTTCCTTTAGTAGAATTACTCTGTTAACAAATTCAGTTATTGTTTGTCTGAAATGTCCATATTCATCTTTATTATTATTATTATTATTTCAGCTATCAGTTTTATTCCTGTTCTCTTGGAGGTAGTATGTCCCTTTTCTCTAGTTGCTTTCTCCTTGTCCTTCATTTTCTACATCAATTTATTGTGATGTGCATAAGTTTCCTTTTATGGCTCCTGCTTGGTGTTTATGGTGTTTTTTGAATCTGTGGTTTGAAGTGTTTCATCAGTGTTTAAATATTCTCAGCCATTACTTTCTTAAATATTGCTTTTGCCCCATTGCATCTCTTCTCCCTTTATGAGACACCAATTAAATGTATGTTAGAATTTTAAAAATTGTAACCCATATGTCTCTTGTTTTCTTTCTTGTAATTTTTATCCTTTTGTCTCTCCATGCTTCAGTCTGGGTATTTTTCCTCTGACCTATCTTCTCTCTTCAGAGGAATTTAATATTTTGTTAAATCTATCCATTGAGCTCTTAATTTTTATTAAGAATTCCTATTTATCTTCTTTTTGTAGTTTCCATTTCTATCCTAAATTTTTTCATCTTGTCATTTATTTCCTTGAACACATTCAACATAATTACAATATCTGGATCTCCTGTTTATCTGCTTCTATTCTACTCTATTGTAGTTTATTCTATTTCATTGTATTTTTCTTTTATTTTATGATCAATCTTTATCTTTTTGCATGCTGGTTTTACTTTTTTATGTGGGTGCTGGACATTTTGTTGAAAAATTATAGAGATAGTTTGAAGTTGTGAATAATATTTTCCTCCAGGAAAGGAAAATATTTTACTTCTAGCTGGATGTTAGGTGTGGGGTTATTATCTGAATCCAATCAGGAAATGAGCTGTTTGAGGCTAGGCTTTAGTTCTTGTGAGTGTACTTCTACTTCACTCTTTTTCATTGGTTGTAGTCCTTGTATGTCACAACCCAAAACCTGGAATATTTTCCAGGGACCCATCTTCTTTGTGGCTCTAAACTCCAACTTTTACACTCCTTTCCTTGTGAGACTTATGAAAACTCTGTTAGTTTTTCAAATTCTCAGTTGCTGCTTTTGAACTGACAAATGCCTTCATAGAGAGTAAAACACCAAAGGTTAGATTCATTTCTCTGAGATTCCTTCTCTCCAGGATATCAAATTCACAAGTCCTCAGTGGCTTTGTAGCTGTTAGGTGTGTTCAAACAGATATTTCAAAGTATTTTGCCCGTGTTTCCTAGTTGTTGTCAATGAGAGGGTTGGTCCAAACAAGTTACTTCACTTTGCCAGAAGCAGAACTGTTTTTATTTTATTTTAAACAGACAGAAAAAGACCAGAGGCAAGAACTCAGAGGACCACTTTGTGGGCATGTGTGGGAAGACGAGGCAAATATCCAATGTGAGCCCACTGGAACAGACTGTTGGATTGATGATGCTTGTGTACAGAGCACAAACATTTCTTTCATAGAGCAAATCTGATTTTATACCTTCCCATCATTTCAGCATGGAGAACTCTCTCCCAGGCTTAAAAAGAGATCTCCTTTGGAAGTGGAAGCTTTCATCGATGGGAATGTCATCTAATATGACTAACTCTTATAATGATCTTAACACTTGAGATCTAGTTTCCCTATCCTAAAATTTTAAAAGGGTATAAAATACCTTCTCTGGGTTTTTGAAAGAACAAAGTGATATAATGTGTACTTTTGCTGAGTTTGTGAAAGGACTAAGTGAGATAACGTGTGTGAAAGCACTGTGTAAATTTTAGGGTGAAACTCAAATATAAATATAAATGTTTATTTATAATCAAATATAAATGTTTATTTCTGCTTCCTCCAAATTCTCATATGTTTTAGACTCTCTGTGAAAAATTCCAGCTGAAACAGCAGTAATGCTTGCACAACAGGAGTTTTCCCACTAGGCATAGCTTACTTGATCACATAACATTCATGAGTTTGGAAAAGGCTTGGCCTTTTGTTTTTCTCTTATCTATAAAGCATGTCTTGTGTTAATGCTTGGGTTTTATCCTCTGCAAATAAACTTTAATACTGCTATTGTTATTATTACACAATCTGCTCTATTATATCTGCTGAATAATTCCTTGACCAATTCAGTGTAAGTGGAATGAAAGCCAAAGTTTTTTTTTTCTCTTTTATTCATAGACTGTTCACCTGAAAATTAAACTTAAGCAAGCATCAATGAGCAGATTTCTCTGAGTGCTGAAAAGAGGACATTTTAAAGACAGTGATTGCAAAATATATCTCACAATAGACAGTTAAACTGTATTTTAGACCAAATCAGTAAAACTGGCTGTTGGTAGTTTCCTTTCATAAAATTTTCACCAATAAAAATACTACTTCCCAAGACATCTCTGATTTCTTTTCTGGCTCTTTGTTCCAGATTAAAGGAAAAATATTATTCAATTTTCTCTCGTTCTCATTAACTACCACCATTTAAGATGTAACCTCTTCACAAAGGGCACTCTTTTTAGTGTAAGCCTTCAGAAAAATACAAGATCCATTTCATGCTCTCAGAGGGCTTCGGCATAGTTGGGGAGATAGGATATGTGCATGAATATGTATAAATAATAAGTAAGGTATTAGAGACTAAATGATTGGTACAGGGGTGTGTTTGGTTGGAAGTTAAAAAAGTCCTCCACCAGGGCAATTGGGGAAAGAGTCATGGAGGAAGTATGAGTTGAGCTGCACTTTAAAGATGTTAGAAATTAGTTAAACGGAAATGATGAGGGATGGGAGTCAAAGCAGCTGGAACAGAATGAGCAAAGGCTTATCAATGCTAATCCATATAGCACAATGTAAGCTCCACACAACAAAAACACTAGAAGGTAAACTCCAAGGGAGCAAAGCCTTTGTCTGTCTCATTCATGGCTTTATTCCTAGTATCTAGGTCAATTCCTGGCCCACAGCATATGCTCAATGAATACTAATTGATTGCATGAATAATCAGAAACCAAGGAGCCCACCAGTTTGTGTGGTATGGGATTCTTTGCAGGAAGTTCTCAAGGAGAGAACAGGAAGTTGAAACCTCCAGGGAATTAGAGTCCAGTGTGAGAGCCACAGGCAAGGACCGTGAAGGATCTTGTCCTTCAGCTCATATCAGTGGGTTGCATCTTAGGCTGGAGCCATTTGCATTATGCGTGTGGGGAAAGATAAAACAACAATTAGCAAAAACTGCCTACCACAATTGGGCCTTTCTAGATGGTAGTTCTCCCACCCCTACTTTTTGTGAGCTTTTTTGTTTGTTTGTTTTAGTATTGATAGTAGAGACTTTGTGTGGGAGTCCTAATGGAAACTAAAGTTTGGAGATGAAATACAGCTCAATTAATGAAAGGCCATTTTTGAGAATGGGACATGTTGGGGTTTGGAAGGAGCAAACTTCTAAGTCTGATGCCCTTGCAAAGGCTGGAGTTATATATTGGACAGGCGGTTTGAATTCTTTGAGGAACCAGTGATGACTGTAAAAGCCGACACCAATTCATTGAGAACATGTCACGCTAACCTCACTTCATTTTGTGATGGGGTCACTAAACTGATAGACCAGGTAGTGTTCATCAATGCTTGTTATAATCCAATTTTCTGCTGAACAGCCTGTGAATGGAAAGGGGAAAAAGTATCTTGAGCATTAGTTTCACTCTAAACTGAACCCAGCAAGAAGTTGCTCAGCTGGAGTAATGTAACAGATTGGGTAATAGCAATAATGGTATTAAAGCTCACTTTCAGAGCCTAAAATTTAGGCAATAATGACATGTTTTATGGATAACTAAAAAAATGGAAAAGCCAAACTTTCCAAATCCACAAGGTAGCTTAATGCCTACTAGGCTTTTGACAAAGTTCTTTTCATTTCTAAGTTGAAGAAATAGGATAATAAAGCCAAATAAAGTCATAACTGGTTAAAGCACTGTCTGCATTGCAAGAATATTGACTTGTGACCAGGTTGGTCGCTAACGTGGGGTGCCTGAGGATTCTGTCTTCATGCTCTGTCCTGCTCGACATTCTATCAGTGTCTTCAATGAAAATGGAGAAGCTGGCTTATTATATTTTCCATAAGTCTGTAGTACAAGGTTATATGTGGGAAGATGCTTATAATGTGATAATATGTGGTCCTTCTTTAGGTTTAATTTTGTTGCCATAAAAATAAATTGGAACGTACGTCTATAAAACGCAAATATATTGGCTCAGATGTTCTGAGTGGCTGTCATGCTCACTACCCTCCTTGGAGAAAAGTCATCACAAATGATTTGTACCATGTGTCCCTGCTCCCTGGACTCTGTGGATTGGTGCCTGACTTAAGGGGCGCCTGGGTGGTGTTCAGGAGAGTCCTGTCCACAGAGCATGCTTTGTATTGGACAATGACTAAGAGACCCCAAATAAGTCTTTAATGGCTATTTTTATGTGAGAAACAGATGACCCACAGAGAGTGGCAGCATATGTTAAGAGAGCACAGAGAGGACAGTGAATGAACATAAGCCATTAGTCGGGAGGAAAATCAAGGGGCACAACCAAGACTAGAGAGGGGGGAGGCAAGAGAAACAAAGAGAATGAAAGGAAAAGAAGCTCATAGGAGAGGTGAGATAGAAGTTGGAGCTACTGTTGGGACATAAACGTTGCTCTCGTGTCCTGAACAACTTTCCATGAAGTCTGTTTTTTTTTTAACATGCCATTTCTTCCCTTTAGCAAAACACCATGTTGCCTGAGGTAACCCAGTGTTCCTTGAAAGCCTGAAAACGTCCAAAGACTTCAAATAGAGAGGATGATGTGCACTGTTGGACCACCTTCCAGGGTTTTAGACACATATAGTTTAAACCAAAGCCTCAAACGGGTCTTGAAGAGATCACTTCTTTTGGTGACAAAACAAATCAAACAAAGATGGGAAGCTATTCCTCTGTTTCAACTACTATAAAGCATTTACATTTCTTAATACATTTCATGAAAGTTTTCCATTTATTTTGACCAGAAATGACACTCAAATACTATTAAAATGTCTAAGTTTGACTTTTAATTCAGATTAAATCCATGGTAACCATAAAAAATATCCAAACCAGCATCTATCCTTTAATATTTAATAGATTTTAGAGAAATTTCAAATTTAGAGTTATATGTTCCTCTGAGTGAGGCTGACAATCTGAAGCACCATTAGATGTGTGGCATTTTTTTGGTACAATGCCAACTTTTACATTTATTTTCTTAACTCTCACAAAATAAAATGGCATCTCGGGGGAGCCAGGGGTATACAGAAAGAAATTTCTTTTCTTTAAGGATAAAGGTTATCTATAGTCACTTTCTCTTGGCTGCATAAAAAGAGAAACATGAGATTCAATCATCTTCATCTTAACTCTCTCCTTCTGATATTTTGCCTTTTTAATCGTTGACCCTAAAATGTTGAGCAATGTGAAGGAGAAAGAGATAGAAAGCAAAAGAGAGAACATCAGATAGGAAATGTCAGCTCCATTACTTAAATGTCATGGGGATAGGATGACAGGACCACAGGTGGAGAGCAAATCATAGAAATGGGACCAACAGTGGGAGAACCTCAATGTTATCACTCAGTGAGACAAGGAGATCTCAACCCAGGTAAAACTGGAGCTAGAATGTATCCAGATACATGGTGGGTCACATCAGGTAAGTAGTATAAAGTTGTAGGAGTTCAGATTCTGGAGAGTGAGGTAAGAGGGCAAGGCATTAAAACCCCTGTCTAGACACAGTTGAGGGAAGGGGCAGGAGCCCAGGCAGCCGGCACACCCACAATTCCCTCATTCACTCATTTAATATTTAAGTGACTTCTTATTAGGTCCCATGCTGGAGAGAAAATTATGGGGATATATAATGATGAGCAAAACAGACATGGTCTCTCACCTTATGGGGTTTATGGTCAAGTGGGACAGAGGGCATGAGCACTGCCCCTAAGGAAATACACCTCTTACCCAACCTGAAAGTCTGATGTGTTCCCTGCAGGGGAAGGAGCTAGGCCAGGGGAGGGACACTTCGTGATGAGATGAGAATTGGTGGTCTCCATGAAAGCCCTGACGTGTTTTTGTTTTTGTATTTTTGGCCGCACCGCGCAGTATGCAGGATCTTAGTTCCCCCACCAGGGATCAAACCAGCGCCCCCTGCAGTGGAAGCGCAGAGACTTAACCACTGGACCGCTAGGGAAATCCTATTGATGTCTGTTTTTAAAGTTTCTGCTTTAACACCGCCCAGGGAGCGAGTGTGTGTGTGTGTGTGTGTGTGTGTGTGTGTGTATGTGTTTGTGTGTGTATGTGTTTGTGTGTGTGGAAAGGACTATTTATAGTTAAGTGGCTTTAAACTAATACATAGTTTATTAAAGTCACAAAATAAAAAAGCTACTTTTCTTAAGGCTTAAAGTTCAACTTACAAAGTTTGTTATTTTACCTATAAATTTATTAAATATTTAGGTAAGAATAATTACCTTTCTATGTACATTAGTAATGTTTAATAAATTAATAAGTTTACCAGACTGATTTTCTCTAAACAATTAACCCTATTTACAAACCTAATTAATTTATATCTTTTAAATATCTTTGTATACATTAAAATGCAATTTATCTGATTCTCGTAAACACATCAAATGCTTGAAAGAGCAAATTTACACACCCAGAAAACAAGCTCTCTCTAATTCATGTTTATGTGTCATAAATTCATGTTTATGTGTCATAAATTTTTGTTAAACTTTCAAACTGTTTACAAAGAAACTTTCTTACACCTTTTGCATGAAAAGCACAAGTCTAGTGTGTGTATGTCTGCTTTTCTGGTACCACCAAGCAATTCTCCAGTTCTCATTGAATGTCATACAATTCACCTCAGTTCTGACACTATCTACCTGGAGATAGCATCAGCTCCCTTGAGTTAAGGGCTCAGTCCTACAACATTACCCTCTCCCAGCTTCAGATGCCAATTACAAGTCCATGTGTCACCTGTGCTTCTGACCCACCAGCTATTGGTTTTAGGTTTCTACAACCCCCTCCTTGGGTTGTGGAATTAGCCAGAATGGCTTACACAACTCAGGAAAACACTTACCTATTAGATGATATACTGGTTTATTATAAAATGTTGTAATTCAGGAGCAGCCAGATGGAAGAGATGTGTAGGGCAAGGTATGCGGAAGGGCACAGAGCTTCCATGCCCCCAAGCGCACCACTCTTTCAGCATCTCCATATGTTCCCCAGCCCAGAAGCTCTCTGAATCCTGTAGTTCAGGGTTTTTTATGGAGGCTTCATTTTGTAGGCTTGATTGATCAAATCATTGGCCATTGATGATTGAATTTATTTTCCATTCCCTCTCCACTCCCAGGAGGTCTGGGATTGGACTGAAAGTTTCAATCCTCTAATCATATGGTTGGTTCTTTTAGCAACCAACCCCCATCCTTAGGTTACCTAGGGGCTTTCCAAAAATTACCTCGTCAACGTAACAAAAGACACATTTATAGTTTTCATTACTTAGGAAATTACAAGGATTTTAGGAGTTTTGTGCCAGGACTGGAGAGAAGACTAAAGTATATTTCTTATAAATCACAGTATCACAAGTAACTTAAATTTGAAATTACATTGTTTCAATAAGAAAAATATATGAATATCCTTATCCTTATGCAAAACATTCCTAAATTTGACAAAAGGTATTCAAACAAAGTTTTTATATACTTCACCATCTCTGTCTATTTTTGCACCTTCCTATAGTTTTAAAATCATATATCTGATAAATGGAGAAGTTTAATCCTACCTATCAAGTGGGCTAGGGCAAAAGAGGTAAAGGCTAGGGCCATGAAATGGACACAGTTCTCCAGAGATGTGAATGGGATACTTATTTTTTGTGAAATCTAACTCAGTCATAGAAGAATATGTGGAATCCTTTCTTTTGGTTGGGAATTGTCAGCTAAGCACAAGAGTACCCCAGCCTGTGCTCTCAAGTTTCACCTTTACCCAATTTTTATCCTCTTTTCAACATTTTATTGACTGTTTTGGATAGTAGGAATTCTTGAACTCTTCTCACCCCCAGTTTTGTGGTCTCTAGTCGTTTGGCTGGATGATTTGGGTAGTTAAATGAATTTTGTACTTCCTTATCTACGTTGTCAAATTTTCCATTCTCACTGGATTTTGCATTATTTAAACATTTTTTTTTTGCCTGGTTTTTGGCCACAATTCTGTGGTCATTTACCACTATCTAAGAGCTTAATCTGGTTAAAATGGGAGTGATAGGTTAAGTGCTAAGATTAGGGATCCTTCTGAGGGAAAAGGAAGCACAACATTCTGGAGAACAGTTTTCAACCACCTTGGGCCTGTGAAATAAAAATTCAGCCCTCAAGAGGACAGCTGTAATGCTGTATCTCTCATCTCTGCAGCTAAAGTCTTGGCCTGACGGATCTCACAGGCCATCAAGAAGAGGGTCCCGGTGAGCCACAGCACAAGTTGACCCTGGGTACTGCACACAGGGGATGCTGCCACACTTCTAAAGTTCTGGGTAAGAAGTAGATCCTGCAGCATGAAATTGCAGAGTCAGGATGAGGGATAAATAATGCAAATTCATTTAGCAACAGCAATTTCCTGCCTGTATTGTCAAAAGTTATGAATGGTTCCTTTGCTCACTGGCTGGACTTGCTTTCTCCTGCCCGAAGACCAGCAGAAAGAGAAAAATGACATAGTTCCCCACTGCGTGGGATGATTCTCCAAAAGAAGGAAAACCACTGGGATGGCTCAATGTGTAATCAAGAGGACTGAAAAGCACTGATTTAATTAATTATCCTGAAGTTCCTTTGGGGAGGTCTGTGTGGACTCATCTGAATGAAGTCTCCGGAACACACCCACCACCCTCAGGGAGAACGTGCATTTCTGCTGTCAGACAGCAGACCCTAAAATGGGCATCAACACCCACTGGATTTCCGGGGAAGGCCATTCAGTATGTCATACGCTGTGGAGCAGCTGCAGAGAATGACAGTGGCAGCAGCTGACGGTGAATGTAGACAAGGGACAAGAAACTGGCTTCATTGAGATTTTCTTTACCAAGATATCTGGAGAGATTTTTCTTGGTCATATTATACAATCCTAGAGTCTATGGTGGTCAAACTGCTCATCTGAGAACTCAGAGCCATGATGTTAGTTATCTTTATGTCCATGGCCAATTCCGTGAAATAGTTTATAACACCATAGAGATTTTGATTAATATTAATTTGAGATGATTCCTACCATGAGTCTTCTCTTTAAGATTTACCTTTTCCTTACCATTCCCAGCACCCTAATCCAGGCCCATATCGTGTACTTGCGTTACCACAGTGCTTCCTCGTATCTGATTTCTCCCTGCTAGATCTGTTTTGGGTTCCACTGTCAAGATAATTTCTGGAAAACACCACCTTTCATCATACTACCACCTTGCTCTGGAATCTATAAGGGCTTCCTGTTATTTACAGCATAAAAACTCTGGCTTCCAAGGACTTCCAGTGTTTGGCCCTACCCTCCTACCCAGCAAAACTTCCCTTTGTTCCTCTGCAGGGCTAGTCCTCTTCAGTGAGCTGGCCTCCTCACTCGACCTCACTTCACACTGGGCTCTTTTCCAGAGCTTGTCTTACATCTTGTTGACTTCTTACCTCTTCCAGGAAGCCTCTCCAACCACTCGAGGCCATACTAATTTATTTATCATTCATCCATCCATCTATTCATTAAATGTGTTATGTACCTTTCATGCACCTCTAGTGTTAACTGAATTCAGGTTTGGCTGCTGGCTGTTTGAAAAGCCGATACTTGAGAGACAAGTACTGGTAGGAACAGAAAGGTTGCTTTATTTAAGAGGCCGGCAACCTGGGGATAAGGAGGACTAATGTCCCAGAACCAACTTGGAAGGTTCTGCTCTGCCATGAAAGTTTTTAAAGGGAAAGTCGTCTCAGTTAATCACTGAGGTAGAGGGTCATATTTGCTGTCATTTCCCATTGCATGCAGACTTGTTGACTCTATGTGATCTTTCTTTAGATGGCATATCATTCACACAGTTTGCTTGTGAGATTACTGAAGGGGAAGCTGGGGAAAAGATCTGGTCATCTGTTAATTTCTTATTCTTCATTTCTACTTCTTTGATCTAAGGAAAGAATCAACAGGTTAGGCAAGTCTTTGTGTCATCAAAAGATTTGAAAGGTGTGCTTGGGCAGAGGTGAGTTACAATATATCTTTTCTAGAGTGACAAGACAAAAGGGGCCTCCTGCAGAGAGCTCTTTCCTGCAAAGAGCTGCTTACACATCCCCACTGCCAGACATCATTCCATTTCTATGGGATTATGGGCAAAGGTCTGTCTTCGTAATTTCTTCATGCTGATATAAGGCATCATATTCTCAGAATGGAAGATGTTGTCATAGGTCTGTAGCATTTCTTTGCTGACAATTTTAGTTGCCCAGGCAGAGCAATCTACAATTTTTTTGATGCCCACAAAGGTACAGATTATTATGAGCAATTGTATTAATCTCATTCTCTTGAGGTCAAGTTCTGGAATTGTGCTAGCCATAGATTCAGTACTGCTCAAGATGAAGCAGCTTATGTCACGGCTACTGTCTGGTCATCATGCAGTTAGCTTTTTCCCTCTGTAAAACAACTCAGGAATGTGCATCAAACACTGAAACATTCTGTAGCTCTATTGTCCTAATCATTAACTGCTCGGCCCTGATCTTTTGTGATTCAGGGAGGCCTGGGAGACTTTGCCTTTTCTACAAACTAGAGGCAGGTGACATGGAGGGGGCTTTGTCCTTGGCGGACACAGGGTTCTGCTCAGTTTCACTAGGCTCTGTATACATATTTCTAACCCTTATCATCGAGGCTACTGCATACACATTTGTGTAGTTTGTGCTCTCACAAAGGGGCTGAGGGGACCCTTAGTGAAATCAGAAATGAAGCCTGATATTCTCCCTCTCCAAAAAGGAAAAAATAATCTATGGTACATCTATAATTGTATATTCCAAATTACTGAATATATTCCTGAAGGAGAGAACTTTTGTTTTGATCAGAGGATGAAGAGAACTAACTTATCTTTAACACTTTACACATCTGATGACTGGAAGAATTTCTCATAGACTAGTGTCTGTCTTTATGCATTTCAAGTCTTATTTCTCCTCTCCTGTGTCCGCAACATTGTTGGACAGGTTCCTATCTCCATATGACCTCTGGACACACCCTTCATGTCACAATGCCAGGTGAGTTCTTACAGCGGATGATAGAAGTAGTCCTGAAAATCATTTTTATACGTGGATGGCTAGCAATAACTTTATCATATCCCAAAGTGACTGTGAATTGCATAAGTACATCCCACTAAATCCAAATTACATGCATCGCCACTTCAACTTTGTTTTAGCTGTGTCCCCTAATGCTACCTTAAGAGAATGAAAATGTGATGGAGGGAAAGTTGGTGTGGAAAGAGGCAATATTCTTAACCAGGTGCAGTTAAAATATCTCATTGTTGAGCATTTCACAAACATATATAACAATGTAAGGGTAGGACATCTCTGACATCCTTGGAAAGTGCTCATGCAAGTGGGGGATGCCACCACTTTGACTTCATTAGTTCAACATTGGTTCATCAAGGTAAATCTGCTTTACTGAGGGTGGGGAAGGGCACTTCTATCCCACGCAGCCTGCCCTGCCCTCTCCCGTGCTGGGGTTGGATGCTCCAAGGCTGCCCCCATCACAGTCTTTGCAGAGGCTCTGCGTGAACCCTGTAACCCCACTTCCCCCCTGCCTCCAGACCTTATTCACTCTTCTTTTCAGCTTTGGCCAGGTCATCAATTAAGAATTACTGCCTCAGGACAAATCCTAGTATTATTTTTCTCACTACTGGTCTTTCTTTGGACCAGTTGTGGTGTTATGACTTGCTAAATTAGCATTTGCTAGGTAGAGCTCTGGGGGTGTCAGCTGTGAGCCACAGTTCAACAAAAGACCACAAAGGAATTGAAACAGAGAAGTTTGTTACTCACAGATCCTAGAGGAGGTCCTCCACACAAGCCTCAAGGAGCCACAGGCAGAGGTCAAGGCAGGGGGCAGGCAGAGAGACAGGCAGGACCTGGGACACATGCCTTTATTAGGGTCTGTGGGTAGAGTGCTTTGGGGTTCCCAGCCTAAGGCTGGATTGGTCAATTCAAACCAAATGAACAGGGATGTTGTAAGCTTCTTTCGGGGGGAGGCGGTCTTATTGAAGGGGCCCACAATGGGAAGGCCCGGATGGGAGAGGAGACTGTTGGTCTCAAGGGCTGTTGGAAAGTCACATCAGAACTTACATTTGCTTGTGACTCTGAGGCTGCTCTCCAGGGCTCGTGCCTGCATGAGGGGGCTAGTGGTGGGTTATGGTCCCACAGGTCACTTGGCCAAACAGGATGGATGCTGAGGCAGATATGTTGCAACGATGTCCCACCGGGTTACCGGAGGCTGGTGACCAGCAGAAATTCTCGAGCCTGTTTTACAGAACAACAGATAAGGGAACAGCTTGTTAAAAACCCCACCACTTGTAAACTGCCTTCTCTGACTAAACTCGCTTTCGTTGTTATTTTTTCCTCTCTTTAATTGCATACCCTCCAAGCTTCACATTACTTAGGTGATATATCACAAGACTTCTTAACCACTTCCTATAGATAACACCTCTGATGTATGTCTTGCTATAGTAATGGGGGCTTAAGGGGTTTTTCAGGAACTTGGAGTCACCTCTTATCCAGTTTGAGCCAGGTAAAACTGGTTGGGACCACCGACCCTAAGACTGGGCCGCACAGGTATCTGATGAGTGACTTTTGATGTCAGAGGGCCAAAAAACTCCACCCTCAGATCATGCTAAGCATCTCCATTTTTGAACATGCCTCCCATGAAGAAACAGGTAAATTACAGAACACTGATTACCGCACTCTTTCCCATGCTTAAGTCTACCCAGCTTACCCCAAACCCCTTACCTTTGGGGAAGTGGATTTTAGATCTTTTCTCTCATCTCCTTATGTGTCTTGTGAATAAACTTTCTCTGCTGCAAACCTTGGCATCTCATCATTTGGCTTGCGAGTCAGGTAAATAAATCTGGTTCCATAAAAATATCATGAAGTAGCTTAGCTAAACTCTCAACATAGGGTCTGGGAAGCAACGAAAAGATTCACATGCCTGGGATTTTTGAAGGGAGTTTAATGTTGGAGCTAACTTCAGGGGAGTGGTAGGTTTAAGAAACACCCAAGGGAAGTTGAGGCACGTGGGAGGAACAACGGCAGGAATCTGTCACCTGAAGAGGTCCTTGCAGGAAGGGTCCCCATGGGGCTGTTTTCACAGAGCCGAGTGTCTCACCCTCGGCAGCGTCAACACTTCAGGTCATAGAATTCTGTGTTGTAGAAGCTGTCTTTTCCATGGTAGGATTTTTAGCAGCAGCCCTGGCTTCTACAAATGACATGACAATAGTACCCAGCCAACTAGTTATGAAATCCAAAATGTCTCTATACTTGGCCAAATACCCCCAGGGACCAATTCACCCTCTTGCCACACCCAGAGCAAGGTGTGTGGATGGTGAGGGAAGGAAGGAAGCAACCTGATGTCTCACTCAGTCTGCCTTCTGATTTCCTGTCTACCAGCCATTGCTGAACTTAAATAAAAGGCAGGGGACAAAGTTTTGTTTCATTCAGGGTACTTCTTTCTTTTACTTTAAAACTAAATCCAACAGGCAATAGAACTACAGGTGGAGCAGAGTCACAATGGTGACAGAAGCCATTCATTCACTCGCTCATGACAGCTGATAAAGATTGTCTCTGGCAGCCCAGAGGCTGGTTATTAAAGTCATTGCTAGGGACAGGCCTCTGCCTCTTGCCTTCCCCTGTTTTTGCTCCACTCTAATGCACTGCTCGCTTATTTCCTACTATCTTTAAGTTAGCATCTTCATTCAGATCTGCCTGCCCCCTTATCAGGAGAGGCACTTTGGAGAGGTCTGCAGAGGCTGAAGGGAATAATCATTGCTGTACTAATATACTTCAGACTCCCAGGGCTCCTTTTGAGACAAATCCCATGTGGCCCAAATTTCCTCTCTCATTTGTCCCTTTGCAGTATGTCCAGTGCCTTCCAGAGAACTACTGCCAAACTGTCATTCTGTTGATGTTATTTTGCATAAGTGTTCTAGTGTTTGGATAATGCTTTGGCTACCCCATTGGCATCATGTGCAGAGCAGACTGTCAGGAAATATGTTGTTGATTGATTGACTGGATAGGCCCTCAGTCATCTTGGGGCAGAGTTTCTACATTTTGTTGAGAGCGTTTGTTTATAGCAGCGATTATAAAACTTCTAATGAGCATATGAATCACCTGGGATCTTGTTAAAATTCAGATTCTATAGGTGGCTTTGGGGAGTAGCCTGATTTTGCATTTGTACCAAGCTCCCAGGATGCTGCTGCTGGTCTACAGACCACATGTTAAGTAGAAAGGGTCTAGATGACAGCAAGACACATGGTGCTTTCTGATATGAGCAATCCATCCAATAATAATTTACTAAGAACCTGTGGCAAAACACTGGGCCAGGTCGTGTAGGGGAGACAGATACACACTTCTTTTGTTCTAAAGGCCTCATGCAACTCTGTATTAAAAGACAGAGATTTTGTGGCTATTATATTTCTGCAGAGGTGTTCCTCCGTCAAAGGTAGACAAAGCTTTCAACGGCAATGAGTCTCAGTATTTCCCCAGATGTGAGCTAGATTTTGCTGCATTTGTCCTGTAATCTCAGCTTTGCTCCACAAGCAGTAGTTTTTAACTTGATGTGCAAAGAGAAAAAAGGCATTTCTTGTTCTGCGCCTGGATAGAACTTGGCTATTTCTTTTGTCTGCTAGGGATGAATCATTTTGGTGACAAGGAAATCAAGCATGGCTGCTTTTCCACAATGGGGAAGTTGGGGTGTGTGTACTCACTTGTAGGCTGTGGATTCAATTTAGTTTTACAGTAAAGTTCCCTTCTATGAAGGGTAGATCCTTTTTAATTGTTCCTGTATGCCACCCCAGTGCATCAAGAGAAACATTATAGAGACTCTGTTATCATAGGAGCCATTTCTGTTGACCTCAGAATTTTCACCCATGGCTCATTGCTTCTGAAGGACTCTGCTTTTGGTCAGTTAGTAACACTAACTCAGTGCTTACTGAGTGATGCACCCTAAGGAAGGCTTGACATAGATCCAAGTCTGGATAAAATATGGATTCTTCTCAGGTAGTGCATGGGTGGGCGGGGTCCGCAGGGTATGTGATCAGCTTGTGCACAATTCTCTGATTGGCTGATGGTGAGGTAGCAGGGTGGTGTCATAGGGGTTAACATTATCAGTCCTTGGGCTCCAGGAGGCCTGGGGCTATGTGCTCTTGGTAGTTAACATCTTCCATTTGTAGGAGAGGTGTTTTTTGTTTTTTTTTTTTACTTCTGCAAAACAAGTCAGGAAATGTGCATCAGATACTATTATCTAGGTACTTCAGAGAGGAGCTAAAGCAGAGGATATGGGGGAGGGCATGTCCCAGGAAGGGCCTCATGGGGTCCTGCTTGGTTACAATCTACCAGCATACCTTCTTAAGAACTATGGTCCCGGAAACTCTAAATTATCTACAAAAATGGCAAAATCTTACTAAGACAACCTAGAATTTTGTGTTCTGAGAACTTGGCTTGGTAAACATCAGGTTGAGGGTCCCAAAATATATCCAGACAGAGATGTGGGTTGCATTCCATCTGCGGTTAGATATGGCTGGATAGAAATATGAGTTAAACTCCATTTGTGGCTAAGGTCCTACCAAACTGATGCCAGCCCTAAGGGGAAATTACATCCTAGAATTACAATGGCTATTATGAGGAACGTTCCAACTAGATATGATCATTTAAGAAGTACACTTGAAAGTAAGGGTTCCTATATCAAACAGAATGGAATACCTATTTTAATTGGTAATGCAGAAACCTCCAAAAGACTTCAAAATTCCAAACTAGCTTCATTAAAAGATTCATTGCAAATGGCTACTGAAAAATTAAACACACAAGAGGTATCAAAAAACAAGACAGAAAAAAAAAAAAGACTGATGTAACTTCTACTGCTGCCCTCTGTCCTCTTTTACTTGAGTACTCACTGTAGTAGTATACTATGTATGTAGAGCCCTGTTGAGAGAGAAAAATAAGATTTCATGTTGTCTCCCTCCTGCCCAAATCCAGATCCATTTGTTATTGATCCTTTCCTTCCCAGGGACAACTGTTACCTTTTTGTTTGTTAGTATCTAAGTCTTTCTTTCTTTTGGCTATTTTTGGGATTGGCTCTAAGATCTTGGGAAGATAATATTTTCTGCATCCTCTTTGGGAATGGATCCTAAATCCAAGGGGTTGTTCAATACTGCCAGATATAGTTATTGTTTCTATTGACTGAAAACTGATACATTTGAAACAACTTAGTAACTCTACGATCAGAAACTTGGCCACATTGGAAGTGGATATTCAGAGTCTTATAAGAATTAGTTTAGGCCTTCTCCCCTAAGCTAAACTACCCAGGGGGAAAGAAAAAAACATTCCAACATAGGTGTATGGGTGTGATAGTCCTCGATATTTATTGGCAGACCAATTCTTTGAGTAATTAAAAACAGCTGCCCTTGTTTTACAAATCTAGTCTTTACAGGACCAGATATGTGGCTCCGGAAACAATTCAGAGCCCATCAGTTGTTTTGCCAGTCCCCAAACCTCCCCCATTTATCTGAAATGTCTGTAAAATAAATATTGGCCTTAGGAAACCAAAGTTACTCTTGGAGAAATTTGCATTCTTTCCCTGAGTAAATGTTAACTCTTATCTAGGCCATCTCTTTAAAGTGCAAACTTCAGGGAAGTAATTCTTATCTGAAGGAAAAAAGTAGGGGTAAGGTCATCTGAAACTTAGGCAAATGAAAAATCATGTGTGAAAGCTTTAGTCATCCTAGCAGATAAACTTAACTTATTCCATCTATCAGTAAAGTAACTTAGATCCAACTTCTTTTATAACTGGTGAGTTTTGTATTATTGTATCTGATGCATGGTGGTAATTAAAAGAATGGAAGTTATAAGGTCTCTGTGTCTGTTTTTATGTTAATGGGTGTCTATATATGTGCATGACATATGTGTGGCATTTTCTATCTCTAGATGGTATTGCCAAAATTAATTTGTAAAGGAGCTGTTATTTAATTGGCTTGAAGAAAATTAAGTGCTTATGTAAATTAAACTCTGAGAAATATAATAACAAGTGGCTCAAATGAATTTCAATTTCATGTGATTTGGGAAAATATTCATTATTAAAACTAGTTTGTTCGTTAGTTTAATTAAAACAGGCATGTCTTTAGAACTGTCAGCATTGTATATAATACTTTTATTCTACTTACTTAGGCTTATTAAAGGTCAAATGAGTTCATGTTATCTCTTACAACATTTGTCAGCAAGAAAAATAGCTTGGGGTCTTTCGTGTTTCCATACAAATTGTGAAATTTTTTGTTCTAGTTCTGTGAAAAATGCCAGTGGTAGTTTGATAGGGATTGCATTGAATCTGTAGATTGCTTTGCGTAGTAGAGTCATTTTCACAATGTTGATTCTTCCAATCCAAGAACATGGTATATCTCTCCATCTATTTGTATCATCTTTAATTTCTTTCATCAGTGTCTTATAATTTTCTGCATACAGGTCTTTTGTCTCCTTAGGTAGGTTTATTCCTAGATATTTTATTCTTTTTGTTGCAATGGTAAATGGGAGTGTTTTCTTGATTTCACTTTCAGAATTTTCATCCTTAGTGTATAGGAATGCCAGAGATTTCTGTGCATTAATTTTGTATCCTGCTACTTTACCAAATTCATTGATTAGCTCTAGTAGTTTTCTGGTAGCATCTTTAGGATTCTCTATGTATAGTATCATGTCATCTGCAAAGAGTGACAGCTTTACTTCTTCTTTTCCGATTTGGATTCCGTTTATTTCCTTTTCTTCTCTGATTGCTGTGGCTAAAACTTCCAAAACTATGTTGAATAAGAGTGGTGAGAGTGGGCAACCTTGTCTTGTTCCTGATCTTAGTGGAAACGCTTTCAGTTTTTCACCATTGAGGACGATGTTGACTGTGGGTTTGTCATATATGGCCTTTATTATGTTGAGGAAAGTTCCCTCTATGCCTACTTTCTGCAGGGTTTTTATCATAAATGGGTGTTGAATTTTGTCAAAAGCTTTCTCTGCATCTATTGAGATGATCATATGTTTTTTCTCCTTCAATTTGTTAATATGGTGTATCACGTTGATTGATTTGCGTATATTGAAGAATCCTTGCATTCCTGGAATAAACCCCGCTTGATCATGGTGTGTGATCTGTTTAATACAAAAGACCCCGAATAGCCAAAGCAATCTTGAGAACGAAAAACAGAGCTGGAGGAATCAGGCTTCCTGACTTCAGACTATACTACAAAGCTACAGTAATCAAGACAGTATGGTACTGGCACAAAAACAGAAATATAGATCAATGGAACAGGATAGAAAGCCCAGAGATAAACCCACGCACATATGGTCACCTTATCTTTGATAAAGGAGGCAGGATTGTACAGTGGAGAAAGAACAGCCTCTTCAATAAGTGGTGCTGGGAAAACTGGACAGCTACATGTAAAAGTATAAGATGAGATCACTCCCTAACACCATACACAAAAATAAGCTCAAAATCGATTAAAGACCTAAATGTAAGGCCAGAAACTATCAAACTCTTAGAGGAAAACATAGGCAGGACACTCTATGACATAAATCACAGCAAGGTCCTTTTTGACCCACCTCCTAGAGAAATGGAAATAAAAACAAAAATAAACAAATGGGACCTAATGAAACTTCAAAGCTTTTGCACAGCAAAGGAAACCATAAACAAGACCAAAAGACAACCCTCAGAATGGGAGAAAATATTTGCAAATGAAGCAACTGATAAAGGATTAATCTCCAAAATTTATAAGCAGCTCATGCAGCTTAATAACAAAAAAAACAAACAACCCAATCCAAAAATGGGCAGAAGACCTAAATAGACATTTCTCCAAAGAAGATATACAGACTGCCAACAAACACATGAAAGAATGCTCAACATCACTAATCATTAGAGAAATGCAAATCAAAACTACAATAAGATATCATCTCACACCAGTCAGAATGGCCATCATCAAAAAATCTAGAAACAATAAATGCTGGAGAGGGTGTGGAGAAAAGGGAACCCTCTTGCACTGTTGGTGGGAATGTAAATTGATACAGCCACTGTGGAGAACAGTATGGAGGTTCCTTAAAAAACTACAAATAGAACTACCATATGACCCAGCAATCCCACTACTGGGCATATACCCTGAGAAAACCATAATTCAAAAAGAGTCATGTACCGAAATGTTTATTGCAGCTCTACTTACAATAGCCCAGAGATGGAAACAACCTAAGTGTCCCTCATCGGATGAATGGATAAAGAAGATGTGGCACATATATACAATGGAATATTACTCAGCCATAAAAGGAAACGAAATTGAGCTATTTGTAATGAGGTGGATAGACCTAGAGTCTGTCATACAGAGTGAAGTAAGTCAGAAGGAGACAGACAAATACTGTATGCTAACACATATATATGGAATGTAAGAAAAAAAAATGTCATGAAAAACCTAGGGGTGAAACAGGAATAAAGACACAGACTTACTAGAGAATGGACTTGAGGCTATGGGGAGGGGGAAGGGTAAACTGTGACAAAGCGAGAGAGAGAGAGAGAGAGAGAGAGAGAGAGAGAGAGAGAGAGAGAGGGGCATGGACATATATACACTACCAAATGTAAGGTAGATAGTTAGTGGGAAGCAGCCGCATAGCACAGGGAGATAAGCTCGGTGCTTTGTGACCGCCTGCAGGGGTGGGATAGGGAGGGTGGGAGGGAGGGAGACGCAAGCATATGGGAACATATGTATATATATAACTGATTCATTTTGTTGTGAAGCTGAAACTAACATACCATTGTAAAGCAATTATACTCCAATAAAGATGTTAAAATGAAAAACAAAAACAAAAACAACAACAACAACAAAAAAGAAAAATAGCTTGGGATAATGGTTGAGTTTGTCTAATGTCTCATGAGGTTTTTGTGGGTAGTCTAAACATAATTGTTAAGAACAAGTAAATTAAATAGATGTACACTGGATTAAAGTTTTTTAGGTGAACTTTTCAAATGATCTCCCCAAATATTTTTGATAAGCTGAAGGCTTAAAATTTTGCTAAGTTAAATTATGGAAGTGAAACTGGGGGGTGGAGGGGTGTTGTGGGGAAGGGGGAGAAGGGAGTCCTGTGGGCTCCTGGGCACAGAAGCCTCTTTTTGTCCCTGATTTCTTGTAGGCAAGACTCCAGCCTCCATAACCTACCCTGTGCTCCAAAGGGTGGATTGCTAATCAAGGGAAGAGCAGCCAAGAAACCACCTGAGGGAGGATTAAAGGAAACAGAGAAGCTCCTCAAGATTAGGAGACCCTGAGGCCCTGCACGCACCCTAATCTTGTCAGCAACCTCACCCTTGAAATATTTTTATAAAACTCCTCATCAAATACTCCCAGATTGGGACACATAATTTTTCAAGGCAGGAGCTTGCTGTGTCCCCACTTTGCCTGGCAAAGCAATAAAGCTATCCCTTTCTACTTCACCCAAAACTCTGTCTCCGAGATTCAATTTGGCACCACTGGTGCAGACAGGCTGTGCTTTCGGCATCTTAGGTTCATTAAATTTCTGGATCATTTGTAAATAGGACAAAATACTAAAATATTAATTGCTGAACATGGCTTATCTGCTTTAGACTTCTTGTTGCTGAAAAATTCAAGATTTTTGGGTTTGTGAGTACACGTGTCTTGTGCTACATTAAAACATTTACTACGAGAAAGCATAGAAATTATAAAAAGTATTTACAAATCTGCCAAGCCACATAATGCTAATATAAAAGAGTTTATATGTAATACAAAATACTTCTATATTACCCTGAAAATTTAAAATCTTTTAAAGGTTAAGATTTCTAGTATATGTTATTAGGGCTACTGGAAATAATGGGGGTAACAACTCTATGCAAGGAAGATGGTATGTGTTGTTTTCAGTAAAAGAGGTTATGAGGAATGGAAATGCATTTTGTTGAGAGAGAAGAAAGTAATTTTGTCCTAAAGTGAGGCTGGTTATTTCCGAATGGGAAAAGGGAAAAACACAGGACAAAATCTGAATGTAAAAAAGAAAGTTGTAAGAAGGCTGTGGAAAAGAAATCTCTAGAAAGGAATTTTATATGTGGTCAGAGCTGGCTAAGATTAAAATGAATTTAATTAAGTGAATGAGTTTTAATATCAAAAGTATGCTGGTAAGATTAAAATTTGGTTTTCTTATTGTTAAAAGGAGAAAGACTTATTGGACTTTTGGTTTGATTTTTTTTTTTTTTTTTTTTGCGGTACGCGGGCCTCTCACTGTTGTGGCCTCTCCCGTTGCGGAGCACAGGCTCTGAACGCGCAGGCTCAGCGGCCATGGCTCACGGGCCCAGCCGCTCCGCCTCACGTGGGATCTTCCCGGACCAGGGCACGACCCGGCGTCCCCTGCATTGGCAGGCGGACTCTCAACCACTGCGCCACCAGGGAAGCCCCCTTTTGGTTTGATTTTGATAACAGATGGTAAAGTTTTCTTTAGATTTTAGGTAATCTGCCTAGAAGGAAAAGATTTTGTATTTTACAAAAAATAATTTCCTGTGCCTTATCAGGTTTTTGATTACTTAAGAAAACAGTCTTCTCAACTGAAATAGTTAGGGTTTGTTTTATCTTTTGATTTTGTTTGTTTTGCTACTATGTAAATTTTTGTGCCTGTGAAGTCTTTAATTGTCACTTTGGTTAAATAGGTGACTAAATATTGTTTCACAGTAATCTATGATCTTACTTGACCAAGGTTTTTTTTTTTTTTTTTAATTTTTTGATATTGTTGGCAAACTTTCCCAAATCAAATGCTCAACGAAATCTTTTCGACCTTGAACTAACTGGGATTTTTCAGAGGGGTCCCTGAAACACCTCAAAAGACTTTTTTCTCTTTCCTTATAAAAGGAAAGATGTTAAACTAATTAGGCTTATTTGTTATGTTAAATTACATGGGAAGCATTGTTAAATAAGAAGTAACACTATGCCTTCTATATGTTGTGTTTGCATAGGTATATGTATAAGTTTCAGAAATTATGTGAAATTCCTGAAAGTCTGATATATCCTGGTATAATGTTGTCATCATAATTCTAGCTGTTATCATAAAATGTCGTACATCACAAAAATAACTACATTTGCTTACCAAATGAGTTCCAACAATAGGCATTTAAAAATCTTTGTCATTTACAGACAGTTACTATTTTACTCAGAGACTTTTACAAAAGTGTTTCTGCAAAAGTACTTCACTTTCAAAAAGATTCATGGAAAGGGCTTTTGACAATTACAGGATTCTGATAACTTCAAAGACATAGAACTGAACTGGGTAAGAATTTCCAGGACTAATGGAAAAAAAAAACTGGATTAAAGCAAAACAAGAATTAATAGTATGGGACTGAATGAACTGAGGAGAATAATTCTAATTTTTTACAACTTCTTTTCTGAAACATTGTTATTTTACCAGATTTGAGGAAATCGTTTCTCTTAAGCTACCTAAGGCCTACAGCAAGTTAGTAAATTATACCTCTCTAGACAAAGATAAAAACATTTACTTTTTCTCCTACCTAATTCCTCCAGTAGTTATTTGCATAGTTCAATAAGAATCTGTTCTTCTTATAACAGGACACAATTGGAAACATTGGCTGTATTACCAAAGCTTTGACTGAAATGTTATTGCAGGTAAAATCTAGTGGTGAGTTTTTGACTTGGCTTCCTGGCCTCAAAAGCTTTTAAGAATTCAATCTGAGATAAAAAGTTCCAGCAAAGCAGTCTTTAAAAGACCTTATATGGTCAATTACTATTCTTGCTACATTTATGTAAATAATCAGGCCAATTTTAATGCAAAAACTGGTTTTACTGTGATTATCTTTGGTAAAAATGGGAATAATTGTAGAGAGAAAAAAATTTTGTTTGCACCAATGTAAGTATTAGATTCTAATTCTATTAATTGTCTTTGAGGCTTTGTTATATGCAAACTGGACTGGATCCTGAATTCTTCTAGTTTTCTCAAATAGCTGGCTACAACTCTCCAAACTATCATTTCTAATTTCTCCCACTCTTCTGATTTAGAATCCCTAAGAGCAAAGGCTGCCTTTGAATGTCCTTGGAAGAGACTATACCAGGTCCCCCTCATTACACAATGGCAGCCAAACTTCAGGGGTTTGAACCTTGGTTATGCATCTGAAAGCCAAAAAGGTTCTGCCTGATGTGTGGTCCTGTACAAATGCTGTAGGCCTTCGAGTCAAATTGACTAGGAAGAAAGGTAGCTGACATCAATGTGGACTGCTTCCACCCAAGACACTGAATCAATACTTAATACTTCAACTAAACATGAAACCCTCTCTTTTCCCCGCATTGGTCTGGAAACACCATTACCCATGTCTCCTAGGCCATTGCAAAGGGAGTACTCTCTGGAATTTAGAACTACTTTTTAATTTCAGGCTAGGAAAAAATCTAACTGACCCCTGGCTTGAACAGGCAAATGCAACAATATCTGAAAATGAGTCCATTACCTGTGCCGCCTTAATGGAAGCTCTTTGTGTCTCTACGGGATTTATCTTTGTTTGTAGTGGTTATTTTTCTCTTTGAGCCTATTAATGCCTAGATGGCTGGCACATAACAGGACAATGCCTTTTAGGTTGTCTTAACTGTGTTCCTAACTATCTATAAAGAAACTGAGACACTTCATTTGTCAGCTCCCCTGGATTTACATCATTGAGTTAGAAGGGACCTGCCAGGAGGTATTTGTTATTCAGGATTCACTTCTTTTGGCAAGGCTCTACTTCCCTAGTTAGGAGTGAGTACAAATGGGGTTATGATCAGGAACCTCTCCTTAACTCTTGAGCATATTGCAGAATCTACTGCTAAAGCAATAGATACCCAACAAAAATACTTAGACTCTCTGGCCAAATTTGTTCTTGGTAATAGAATAGCCATTGGTTATCTTTTAGCTGAACAAGGAGGTGTCTGTGCTGTGGTCAACATCACCCACTGCACTTGGATTAACACTTCCAGGGAGATTGAAACTCAGTTACATAAGCTCACTGAGCAAGACACTTGGCTTAAAAAGATGACTCCCTCATTGAGGTCTTTCTTAGACTTATTTGATTTTGATCGTTTGGGTCTTGGGGACCATGACTCCAAAGTTCACTCCAAACGTTGGTAATTATCCTGTTTATAATAATCATAATAAACTCCTGGGTGCATTGTATTCTCTCAAAAGTTCTAAGGGCATGTTTGCAGCTGCTAACCGCCAAATGATCTCCCTAAGATTGGAATACCGAAGAAGAAATGAAGGGAATGACCAAGTTAGAAAATGTGAATCTGAAGTTGTGACCTGTGAATGCCACAGAGATTCAGAACAAAACAAAACAAAAACAGAGAATCAACAAAAGTTGCAGGAACTACAGAATGGTAGCTGAGGGTGGTGTTAATGCCTCAAATCGTACAACTACTCAGAATGCCTTTCTTCTTGCTGGATGGGATGCTGCCTGATTAATAAATCATTGAATAAAGCCAATTAGGTCTTCAAAGTTACTCACCTGGATTTTGTTTTATCAACAGTTCCTTTACATTGGATCCTTTCTTGTGGGCATTAATGTGTATTCTGTACATTCTTACATTTTGTACCCATTCTTAAAGTTTTTCTTTCATACCACCTTGTTCCTAATCTTTCAGGCTTGCTTCTTCCAAGTGCCTGGCCAACCAGCCAAGGCATTTACCACAACCCAGGAGTCTATGTATACTCTTACCATGGCTGCTTCTTTCTTCATACAAAGTGGATGACCGAATACATCACTTGAAGCTCTGCTTGTTGTGGTGGTTTCCCCTCATCACTGTCTTCAGGTCCACTTGTGAGGCTGTAGGGTCACAGCCTACCTTTGGCTCATATCAATATTGAGTTGATCTATTCATGAACCAGTCCTTTGTTCGTTTCCCCCTACTATCAGGTTGTGTAGAGCTCACTCTACTCCACTCCACTCCATGACACAATAGGTGTAAACTGAGGAAGAGGTGTCATTGCAACAGAGAGGAGTGGCATGGGAATTTGGGCCATCTATTCACAGACAGTTTCCAGCCTGATGATTTGCTGCTGTGCCCACCTGATTTTTGTGTATCTGACAGCACCAGGCTCATGAGGGACAGCTCTAGAGACACGTTCATTTGATGCCCCATGGTCAGACACTCCATTGTTGCCACAGTATATGAGGAATTGTTTTTCAAATGGTGTATAATTCTCTGTTGCAGACTGCATGCTCCAGAACTTTAGATTTCTGTGTTATGACTTTCCTACTGTGACTTGTCAAAAACTCCACATGATAACTTTATCCACTGCGTATTCTCCTATCATTGTGATAACTGCTGGTTCATGTGCCAACTGGCCTCCTTGTCATACAACCTATACTTATTGTAGAGCTCTCTGTTTCTTTGGATGCCCACTCAAAACTGGCAGCCAGACTTCCCCTGGTGGTGCAGTGGTTAAGAATCCGCCTGCCAATGCAGGGGACACGGGTTCGATCCCTGGTCCGGGACGATCCCACATTCCACGGAGCAACTAAGCCTGTATGCCACAACTACTGAGCCTGCACTCTGGAGCCCACGAGCCACAGCTACTGAAGCCCGTGTGCCTAGAGCCCATGCTCTGCAACAAGAGAAACCACCACAGTGAGAAGCCCGCGCACCGCAACGAAAAGTAGCCCTCGTTCGCTGCAACTAGAGAAAGCACGCACAGCAATGAAGACCCAATGCAGCCAAAAATAAATGAGAAATAAAGCCAAAAATAAATTAGAAATAAAATTTATATAAAAAAATAAAGTTCTATTGTGGCTCAAAAATGTTTTTTTTTAAAAAGGCAAAACAAAAACTGGCAGCCTATTTTGGCCCCAATAAACTGATCTCAACATCAGTTGTTCCAAGTGCAGATAATACATTGCTTCTAAAATCTGAATAGGCTTGCCAGTTTCTTTGGTGGAAGGAGAGGGAAGGTACAGTAACTTATATTTTCAATGGAGGGGATGCTCTATCATGTGCAAACCACTTTGTTGCTCAAAACTTCACCAATGTATCAGGCCCCTGAATGAATCTTCCTACCTCTGGAGTGCATGCTTCTTGCCAGGACATTTACAGTTCTTTCATTTCTTACTCACTGGGTCTAATTAACTCATATCATCATTATAATGGACGAACCTAATGTTTTGTGGGATATGCAAATCAACAATGGTCCCTCAAGCTATATTGAAACAGAAGGCAGAAGTGTTGACATAGCCCGGGAGCAAGACTAGGAAAGTACTGTTCTCTATCCCATGTGAAGTCAGGCACTTCTGCTCTGTATTTCTGATGCATATTGAAAAGAATTCATTCACCAGATAAATATATACACCTTCTAGTAAAAATATTACACCCAGCATACAAACTGTGATTAGGGACACAGATTAGCTAAATTTGCGATAACCTACCATCATCTGCCAGAACGCAGGGAGGCATATTCATTTTTTCAAGGGCTATATTGGTGAGTTAAATGTTTTATGATAGGTCCACCGATCCTGCATCCCTTAGGTGTTAGGTGTAGAATTAATTGCTGCCATTCCACCCGGGATAGAGTATTTCTTCTGAATTATTATTTGAACAGGAAAACAGGAAGTTTCAAGGGCTTCCACTTGCCCTTTCCTACCCTGATTGCACCTACTCTGCTTGTCAAGTAACCAATGTGAGGGCTCTGCCAGAGGCTAAGTATATCAATATCAATTATGCTCTCTGGGACCGTAAAAATGATCAGCCAGTGGACCCATTAGCACATTGTGAGCTAGACTTGGGCCAGGACTGCACTTATTGCATGGTGTCTATATGTCCCTTCTCTAACAGAGCCTGTTATCAGTGCTATTTTAGATTGTGTACCTAGTAGCCCCCGATATATCTGGCTCTCTGTAAGAGGCTTTCTCAGGCATCAAGTTCATCCACCTTGGTAGCTCTGCTACTCTTACCAGTGGGTCCTGGGCCTGACCTTTAGCATAGAAATTGTGTGCTAGCCTGCCAAATACAGAAAATCTCCATATTTTGTTGACTCTACATTATTTTTTATTTTTATTTATTTTTGATAAATAAAAATTGTACATATTTAAGTTGTACAACATGATATTTTGATGTATGTACACATTGTGAAAAGATTACTACACTCAAACTAATTAACATATCCATCTCGTTCCATTGTTAATTTTTTTTTTTTTTGTAGTGGAAAGACTTGAGATCTACCTTCTTAGCAAATTTCAAGTATACCATACATTATTAATAACTATAGTCATCATGCTTTACATTAGGTCTCCAGAACTTATTCATCTTATAACTGAAAGTTTGTACCCATTGATCAATATCTTCCCTCCCCCTCCCCTCCAGCTTCTAGTAACTACCATTCTACTCTCTGTTTCTATGAGTTTGACTTTTGTTTAGAGTTCACATATAAGTAATATCACGTGATGTTTGTCTTTCTGAGTTTGGATTATTTCACTTAGCATAATGATCCCAGGTTCATCTATGTTGTTGTAAATGGCAGGATTTCCTATTTTTTTTTTAGGGCTGAATAATCCATTGTGTGTACTTATGTATGTGTGTGTGTATGTGTGTATATATATATATATATATATATATATATATGTACCACATTTCCTTTATCCATTCTGTGTTGACTATAGTTTGACATCTCTGAAATATAGGGGCACTCATATTCAGTAACATAAAATATTTGGAGAAATATGCTAATTTATCATTGGCTTCGGCCCTACTGTTCTTTTCTATGATAATTGTTCCTGTGAAAGTGTCTGGGTAGGGATAATGATTTGGATAATGATGACTGCTAGACACTATATTTGGGAATAAATGCAAATATGGGTTATTTGGCTTTTGCTTCCCTCTTGAAGAAAGAGTGAATCACAGACTGGCCTGATAGTTGTTTCACTGAGTACAAATGGCAGGGGTAGGTTGATGGCTGGAGTGCTGGCTGAGAGCAATGGCTCCAGCCACTGGTGCCTGAGGACTGTGGCCATGATAGACCAATGGTCCAAGGGAGGTGGTCACAATGGGACTCTGGGTTGGTTGTTTCTCTGAACCCAAGCAGGTGGGGTCAGTGCCCAGGAGATCAAGCCACCTGTACTTGAGCCTTAAACCTCTGTGGTTTAAGATCAGGAACTGTCTCCAGGGAATAACACTTCTAAAGGTAAGTCAGAGCTCCAGATCTAGGAACATGGATATAAAGGGCTGTTTATAAGGTACAATGGGTACATTAGAACTAGAATTGAAGAAGCTGTTATCAGAATGAAGGTGTCCAGTGGAGGTGGGGGGTAGAGGTGAGCCACAAACCTGGAGAACAGATAGGTTCTTTTACATAAATTCTTGCCATTTGAGAGAGAAATGTAGAGATTTCCCTCAGTTCCACTGCATCCTTTGTCATGGGCCAATGAAACATCTAAGACTTTCAGTCCAGAAGAAATATGAGGACCTTTCAACTTCCAGTTTGGAAATGTGAGGGCCTCTCCTAATCTCAGTGAACTCCACATCTTCAAATCAGCCCCTATAACCCAGTGTCATGTGATCAGTGTCTGATAAGAACACTGCTCTGCTCACAATAGATGTCCTGGGCCAGATGGCCTTGTCCCTGCCTTGCTCCTTATCAACTGTTCCATCCTTCTGTACACTTGGCTCCTGACTTCCCAGTCTTGTCCTTAGTCTTGACAATGGATTTAGCTTCACCAGGATTGATATTTGGCATTTTATTTGGACACGATCGTACTGCCTCATTGTTTTTTTCCACCTCCTTCTTTTTAGGACATTAATATGTCTACTGAAACCCAAATTGAACCTTGCTCTGTTTGGCCCTGTGCCCATCTGACCTGGCTTTACCTCCCTGGGAGGGGAAAGGTAGAATATCATAACCACCTTGGATTTAGCTAGTTATAAAGATGTATGACTTAATATTTCATCAGCTCTGGGTATTTTTTTAAAAAAATCATTATGGGAAAAAGAAAATAAAGCATCTCAGTAGCTTTTACCATTTTGAAGATCAGTCTGCAGTGGAGTTGATAAAAAATACCAGCAATGCAAACATCTGGGTGAAGAAGCAGCAAATCAGATTATAATTCTTTTTTATAGAAAAATATTTATATTCTCCCAGGCCTTGGATCCTCAGTTAGTGTCTGATGTGGAGACAAAGGAATGTTTCACTACATGTAGTGATGAACATAAGGAATGAACCACAAGTGTGGTGTCATCTGCAAAGCAGTGTACATTTCAAGTTTGTTGACAGGACTTCCTGGAGGCGAACTGGAAAATGATGCTCAATTCCTAATGAAAGTGTAGCTTACTTTTTGCTTTCACTATGAAAAGAACCATTTATAATTTTGTCTAATTATAACACTAACAATTTTAGCACTAAAAATTTGGTTCCGTTTAGTTAAATCCTAATGGGACTGGAGATTTGTTTCCCCAGAAATCTCCTCTGTGCTAGGGAATGAGATCTGGTCTGGTACAGGAAGCATTAGCATTGTAGGAATTAGGACACACAGTTACTTACAAGTTTATTTTCAGCTTTAGAGAGTCTAATTTTTGGACAGAAAGAAGTCTGTCCTATATTTGTCTTGGCCTGGAACAGGGGTGGAGCCAGAGAAACAGGGGGACAGAACAGTTGGTGAGAAGCACAGTGAGGAGCAAGAAATGTAGAGATGGGGATTGTGGGCTGAAGTGCATGAAACTGGGTAAATTCATTATTAACTGACCGACCTAATCCACTGCCTCTCATACTGAAGGGGAACTTAAAAGAAAGATTCTCTCAGATACCAATGCTGGTTCAGATTATTTTTATTATAATATTACAAAAAGGGGAAGAACTAAAAGGTAGCTATAAATTCATTATGTGATAGCTTTTATTGAGATGTACGTATGGCAAATTAAAAAGTTCTGCATGAGCTTGCAGTTAGAATTTAGAAAGTTACAAGAGAATGTAGCTCTCATCTTAACAACATGAAAAAGCTAGATTAGTTACACACTAGTCATTTAAAAGACCCATCAGATAGTTGAAGTTGCAAAGAAATCTAAATGAACTTCAGTCTAGCAAGGAACAGGACTTTCCAGGAGAGAAGAGACCCATGCTGCTTGCATCCCTGTGAGTGTAATAGGGAAGAACAAATCTGACTCCATATTAGATCTGTTTCTTTTACTTTAACCTTTATATTCTATTGCTACAAGTTAATCACTAAAGGGATGTTGCCTATAGTTTAAAGTGTACCTAACGGCCCATCTCTGGGAACTCTGTCTCCCATGCCTGAGCATTAAGCTAAAATACCTTTGTTCAGCTCACAGGAAAGATCCTGACCAGACCTACCTGTGAATTAACACATCTTCTCTGGAGCCTGGCCAGAACCAGGAAATACTTGCAACAAAGTATCTCCTTTTTTTACTTTACCTCCTCACCTTACCCTCTTTGTTCTACAAAAGAAGCTAGCATCCAAACCTGGGCAAGATGGTTCTTTGGGAGGCTAGTCCACCATCTTCCTGGTCTGCCAGCCTTCTAAATGAAGTCCTTGTTCCTTGCCCCAACAACTCATCTCTTGATTTATTGGCCTGTTGTGTGGCAAGCAGTACAAGCTTGGACTCGGTAACACAAGTACAGCTGAGGGAGTAGCTGACCCTGCCATAGATGGAGAAACCAGCCACACTTTAGAGAGCTGGCTGCACAGACTGATGCAACAGAATAGAAGTCCTAGATTCCTAGGGCCGCCGTAACAAATGACCACAAACTTGGTGACGTAAAACAAAAGAAATTTATTACCTCACAGTTCTAGAGGCTAGAAGTTCGATATTGAGGTGTCAGCAGGGCCAAAGGCTTTCTCCAAAGGCTCTAGGGAAGAATCCTTTCCTGTATCTTCCTAACTTCTGGTGGCTCCTGGTGCTCCTTGGGGATCCTTAGTTTGTAGTTGCATCACTCCCATCTCTGCCTTTGCTTTCACACTGTCTTCTTCTATGTCTCTGTGTATCATTTTCTGTCTCTTATGAGAACACTTGTCATTGGACTAGGATCTACCAGTATAATTGCATTTCTATCCTTACCTTAATTATATCTGCAAAGACCCTATTTCCAAATAAGGCCCATTTTGAGGTTCCAGGTAGACATGAATTTTGGGGGGACACTATTCAACTACACTACAGAGCCCCAGGTGCAGGATGAGTCCACGCTTATCCTGTTCTGTTATTTATTGCTGTGTAAAAAACTAGGACCAAACCCAGTGGCATAAAACAACCACCATTTTATTATGGCTCAAGATTTTGTGAGTCAAAAATTCAAGCAGAGCTTGGCCGAGCAACTCTCCTGCTCTATGTGACATTGGGGTCACTTGGTGGTCCTCAGCTGGTGGCTGGTCCTGTCTGGATGGTGCAGGACAGCCTCACTCGAATGTTGAGTCTCTCGATGGGGACAGCTGCAAGGCTAGATGCCGCTGGGCCCTCTCTATTTTCATGGTGTCTGTCTAGGGCCTCTACCTGTGGTCTCTTCAACTGGGTTGTTGGACTCAAGGCTCCCAGATGAGTGGTCCAAGAGATCAGAAGTGGAAGCTGCCAGTCTCTTAAGCACAGCATCACTCCTCAATGCTTTAATTCACCAGGCAGTGAGAGAGCCTGCCGAGATTTAGGGGGAGGGAACTCCATGTGACCCTTGGTACTAAAAGGATCTTAAATCAAAAACAAAAATATTCATAGCACTTTTATTCCTAATAGCTAAAAACAGGCAATGACACAAATGCCCATTTAGAGGTGAATTGATAAAATTATTGTGATATATTCCTATAGTAGGCTACTAGTCAGCAGCAAAAAACAAACAAACAAGAAAAATGTAATAACATGAATTAATCTCAAAAACTTTATGCTAAGCAAAAGAAGTCAAGCGTACATGCCAAATATATAATGTCTGTTTCCATTCATATAAAGTCCAAGAAGCTATGGTGATAGAAATCAGAATAGTGGTTATCTTTTGGGGGAAGGATGAATTAAATAAAAAGGGTATTTTTCTGAGAAACAGAATCTCCCTGGGGAAAGAGAAATTTTCTCTGTTTTGTTTGGGACGGTAGTTACATGGGTGCATACAGTTGTCAAAATTTATCAAACTATAAAGTTAAAATCAGTACATTTTTTTTATGTAAATTATTCACACACCATACAATCTAACCATTTAAAGTACATAATTCATGGATAAAGAAGATGTGGTGTATATATGCAACGGAATATTACTCAACCTTAGAAAAGAATAAAATAATGCTATTTGTAGCAACATGGATGGACCTAGAGATTATCATACTAAGTAAATTAGACAGAGAAAGACAAATGTTATATAATATCACTTATAAGTGGAATCTAAAAAATAGTACAAATGAACTTATTTCCAAAACAGAACCAGACTCACGGATGTAGAAAACAAACTTATGGTTACCAAAGGGGAAGCAGGGGGAGGGATAAATGAGGAGTATGGGATTAATAGATACACACTACCATATATTGTAAAATAGATAAACAACAAGGATTTACTGTATAGCACAGGGAACTATATTCAATATCTTGTAATAACCTATAATGGAAAAGAATTAAAAACAGAATATTTATATATATCTCAGAATCACTTTGCTGTATATCTGAAATGAATACAATATTGTAAATCAACTGTACTTCAATAAAAAGGAAAAAATAAAGTATATAATTCAATGGTTTTCAGTATATTCAGAGAATTGCACAACCATCTCCTCAACCAATTTTTTAACATTTTGTCAGCTCCAAAAGAAACGGTGTATCCTTTGCAGTCACTCCCACTCCTACTCCCTCTTACCTCATGTCTCCCTCCCCAATGCCCAGTCCTAGGCAACCACTAATCTATTTTCTGTTTCTATTGATTTGTCTATTCTGGAGATTTCATATAACGAAATCATACAATATGTGACCTTGTATGTCTGGCTTCTTCCATTTAGCATAATGTTTTCAAGATTCATCCATGTTTTAGTAGGTTTCAGTACTTCATTCCTTTTTATAGCTGAATAATATTCCACTGTATGAATATGCAAGAATTTTATAGTTTCAGTTCTTACATTTAGGTCTATGACCCATTTTGAATTATTTTTGTATATGGTGGAAGGAAGGGTTCAATTTAATTCTTTTGAATGTGGGTAAATAGTTGTTTCAGTGCCACTAGTTGAAAAGACTGTTCTTTCCCCATTGAATGGTCTTGGCATCCTTGTTGAAAATCTATTGACCATAAATGTAAAGGTTTATTTCTGGACTCTTATTTCTGTTCCATTGATCTATATATCTACCCTTATGCCAGTACTACATTGTCTTTATTATTCAAATTTATTTTAATGATTTTTTTTCTGAATTTAAATCACTCCTACTACTGTGAATATTGTCCTTACTGCTGCTACCCATTTTCTTCTGAATTCAGCTGTAGGCCAATTAAGGCTCTGTCCACTTTTACTATTCAAACTACTGTGAAACCTTCATTTCCACAGCCTGATATAACCTCATATTTATCCTTTCCTTGGCTTGAGCCCATCTTTCAAAATTTTTTCTCAGATCCCTTTGGGATTTTTCATATTACTTTGTGGCAATTAATGAAGTGCTACTTCTTTACTTTGAAGTTTTCATAATGACAGTTTAAAACCTTACTTTACTAACTTAAGAAATGAAAATGTTTTATTCTTTAAAATCTGATCATTATAACTGGTGAAAAAATTTAATTTGAATGTTATACTTAAAGCAAGTTTGTTGATAAGAGGATCTACTAAGCTTGTGGCTGTAAGCATACTTCTCAATCCACTAATGATTAAACACTGTCACTCCAGGTGATCTCTTGTGCTAACAGGATCCTGAAGGCAAACCCAAACACCAGCTTTAGAATGTCAAATTGTTGAACTCAAGGAGTGGTCATACAAATTATCCAGAATATGCTTAAAATAATTTTAGTTTGGCATAGGGATGAAAACACACACACACACACACACACACACACACACACACACACACACATAGCTATGGGACCCTTGAGATTATATCCACTGACCTCACCTGTGCAAGCCAAAATTCTAGGAATCATCTTAGATAAATTCTTTTCCTATATTTTTCATATCCAGTGGAAAGTCCAACTAAGGCTTTTTGATTTTACTCTAAGTATTTCTCAGGTGTACTTCTCTTTCTGTATACCATCTCCACACTACACCAAACAACCATCACGTCTTGGTTGGACTACTGTAACTGATGGATCCCTGTTATTGGCTCTCATAGGCTTGAATATTCCTCCTTTACTGCACTTATTACAGCAGTGTATGTTTGTGTGAATATTTGATTAATGTCTTTCTCAGTAGTCTATAAGCTACCTATGATTGGGGCCATTGTATCCTTTGACTCATTATTTATATCTTTGATGGCAGGCACACATTAATAAATGAATAAGAACTCTGACATAACCCAAAGGAAGTGTTAAAGAAGTGGTGAATGATGTTTTCTTGTAGGGAGGTCTCAGGACTCTCAAAGAGTCATGTCTGCCCTATGATCTTTTATCCTGACCCAAGTAAATATGTAGAGATATGGGTTAAATTGGTGGATATCTCAGAATAGGGGGAAAATATGATGGGATGGGGATAAAATTATTTTAATGGTTTGTAACAGTACAGGAAGTTTAACAAAATGAAATTTAATAAGAAGACATGTAAATGAAACATAGATGGCAGCCAAAACTATAAGATACATATGAGATAGGAGAGTTGTGTCTGAACAGCATCATGGAAAAAATTTTGGAGGTTTTGACTAATATGCAGATAAACTCATATTACTCAACAAAGAGGTGTGAATGACTTTATTAATTAATAAAAATGTAAACATCCAGTAAAAATATGGGCAAAAGATATGAACAGGCAATTTATGAAAGAATGTTAACTTTGGCCAATAAATAAATGAAAAATGCAAACTAAAATATAATTTTAAAAACTATTTTGGGCCCATAAAATGGACAAATATTAAATAAAAGATAACATACAATGTTTGCTAGGGTTTGTGATTATCAGTTTTCATACTTTTGGTTGCAGTGTAAATTGATTCTTTTGGAGGTATATTTGGCAATTCAAATAAGAAAAATCCTAAAATGTGAATATCTTTGGCCCAGCAATGCCACTTTTGGGTATACATTCTATGGAAAGGATACAATAGATGTGCGGAAATATTTAGCTGCAAGGATATTCACTTTAGTATTGTAACAACAGCAAGAAAGATTAGAAGCAAGTCTCCCACGATGGGGCACTGGTTTAAATAGAGCATATTTATATAAAGAAATATTATGCAACTACTAAATTGATGTCATGGAAAATAGTTAAGTACAGGGACAGATAATTAATTGAGTTTAAAAAGCAGATTTCAAAATATTACGATATGATCTTATTTATTACCAAATGTGTGCATAGGAAAATGGTTAATAGTGGTTTTATGTGGTTGATGGAATTTTAGATTATTTCTCTTTTTGCTTGTCTTGTTTTCTACCATAAACATATACTGATTCCATAAATGGTAAAAAAAAAAAATATTTAAATAGTGTGGGCATGGTGCCAATGAAGCCATTTTGAATTTGGGCTGCATGAATTGAAGTGGCATGTCAGAACAAAGGACATGGAAATTCTACCCTGCTCTGTGTGCTCGCCCCACCCTTGGTGTGTAGGATTTAGTAATGAGTGACTTACTATAGGTTTGTGTCCACAGAAGAACATGAGAGATCATGAGGGGACTCAAAACCATGTCTTCTCCAGCAGCAGAAGGAGCAAAGGACTGGGAATCAGGAGGCTTGGGTTTGAGCCAAGGCTCTGTCACCTGCCAGCTGGTAACTTTAGAGCAACCACTTAACTCTTCTCATCCCGCACTTTCTCATTTATAAAATGGGTATAACAGCATCTCTACATCAAAGATTATATTATAAATATTAACTGAAATAATAACTTGAAAAGAAGTTTGTAATGAGGAACTACCTGTGATCAGTTTGGGACCAAGAAGGGATGGGGAGAATGAGTTTTCTGCCTTCTAGCATTTGAAGGGTTGTCTTGTAGGGCAGTACATAGACTACTGGGTGCGCATTATAGGGAGGCAGATTTTGGTTAAAGTATGAAAGATTTTCAAGTACCTACAATTGTTCCAAAATATAAGGAACGGTTTGGAATTTTGTGACTTTCCTGGAGCCTTAAGATTTCTAAAGAGAGAGCTACTCATTTATTGAGGATATTAGAGTGGAAATTCAAATGCCAGTGAAAGAATAGAGATTGTGAGGGGTTTTAAGATCTCTTCTGACTTGGATATTCTAAGATTCTTTGCATTGAAAATCATGGTACCATATGCATTTCAATACCATCAGAAAAGTTACTGGGTTGGGAGGACCTATGCATTTTGAGGCCATAAAATGTCCATCTGTGAAGGGAGACTCAGTGCTCTCTAAATTCTGCAGTTCTGAGGCAGCTGTCACTGAAGTAATATCCATAACATCAGTGGGAATCAAGGGCTTAAAATAGGAAGCCATGCCAAGAGAGGAAAAGGCTGGTGAATGGCAAATCATTTTGAGGCAAAAATGTAGAGGAAATAGATGATTTATGTTCCAAGCTGTATGAAAAGATCATTCTATCACCTATGAAGAGGTACATGACAGGTTACGAAAACTCAGTGTGTGAGACCAAGTCATCAGTGTAGAGAGACTTCTAGTTATTTCTTCAAAACTGCATTTGGATTTTTCTGATTTGGGCATTTGTTCTACAGGTGAAATTCACACACATGTTTGCAATGAAGGTTTGATGAGCTGGGTATGACTTCTTCTAAAGCCTGTGTGTCATGTAATGTCTTTACAAATATAGGCACAGTGGGTGGAGACCATCGGGATGGTCCTCAGAGCCATTTTCAGCTACCACCGCAGTGGTGAGAAGCCTACGTGTACTCTGAGGATGTGAATTGTTGCATCTCCCCAGTGTTTGGGAATAGCCCAAGTTGTCAGCACTCACCAATCCTGGCCCCCTCCTGGCTGTCTGCAACATCATCAGGTTACCCACATCTGGTTCCACAGCACCCCAGGAGCAACAGAAGCATGGCAGGTATTCACTGGAAAGTGAAGATCAGAGCTACATGCTGCCTTACTAAGGTTCAGATACTCCAAGGACCAATGATAACAGCAAGTGTGTGTCACCCTAGATCTACCCCAAACCTGAGAAGGAGGATCAGTGTGTTGGTTTGGGCCTCTTTACCACAGGCCTTCAGAATCTCTTGGTGTACCCATTGCTGGGGAAATGGGGTCATTCCTATCTCTGGGCAGCCAGATTAAAGTTATCCCATTCCATTAATTCCTGCCAGCACTAACTTATCAAAGTTGACTTTCCTCATATTCACAGAGCATGTTTCTCAACTATAAACAAATCCATTGTTAATGTTCCCACTGCTTTCCAAAGCTCAGGCATTCATGTATTCCTTCCAGCTTGACATTATTCAGTTATTTTTTTGAACCCCTATTATGTGCCAGACAATTTTCTAGATGTTGGTAATATAATAGGAAATTAGTCAGACATTGTAGGTCTTCCACTATAGAAAGGAAATGGATAATATATGAAATAAGCAACAAATTGCATTATTGTGATAAGTGCTCTTGGGGTACTCATCATACTGGAGGTGCCATGAATCATACATGGTGGACCTGAGTGCAATGCAGGAAAAAAAGATATATTAGGAATGCTTTCAGCTGCATTGACCAGAAAGCCCAACCAACAGTGGCTTAAGCAATAAGTGCATTTAATTATCTTAATTATAAGTTTAGAGTTTTGCAGTTCGGAATGGAAACTGCAGCTCAGCCATGTTCTCAAAGACCCCATCTCTTTCTGTCTGTCCTCTCTGACTTAACTGGTTGGTTTGATTCCTCCTGGTTGAAGCTGTCTGTTGTAGCTCCAGGCATGACATACACATTCATGACAGGGAGAAAAGGGAAAGCAACTGTTAGCTATGTCTATTTCTTCCTTTAAGAATGCCAAAGCCTTTTCAGAACTGAACCCCTGTTCATTTACACCTGAGTGGCTATAAGTGGAGCTGGCAGCCACACATCCTGAGGCTCAGAAACGGGGGAATGGGATAGTTATGTTTAGCTTAACTAACTGTAGTTCTGGAGCTGAGCACATTGCAGTTCCAAGATTGAGGCTGTGCTAGCAAAGAAGAAGGGGAAATGAGTATTGGGTGGATGACAAACTTTGTCTGCCACATAGATTATGGTGGGAACACTATTATTGGTGGGAAGTGGAGGTGGTTGGTGAGTTAGGTCAGCTCACAAAGGATGGTCTGGGTTTGAGGACTCAGTTTAAGATGGCTCTCACTTTGGTGTGCCAGTGGACCAACAAATGAGTCCACCCAAGACCAAGGATACAAGTGGGTGGATGGGCTTCCCATCATCTCCCTTCTTTTCTCAGAGATTACCCATGTGGTCCCCATAGAATGAGATATTTTCAAGTCCAAGGATTCCAGAGCTGTGACCACATTGCTGTTTATCCAGCAGCTGGGGGAAGGGCCATGTCAGTGTTTGGATATCTACCTACAAAAAGCAATTTTTGCTGTGGTACAGTGTGTTTTTGGTTTGGCAATCCATATATTAACAATTAATGGCAAGAGAGGAAGTGGATGCCAGTGACCAGAATATATGAGGAGGATGCATAGGTATGAGGCATACATACAAAGAACATTGCATCTGTGAATCTATCCTAGAAGCCATGGACCCATCCCAGTCAGGGGAGGGGACTAAAACCTAAGAAAAGTTTTATGTACAAAGATGCTCATCCAAGGGGTGGAGTCAAGATGGCGTACTAGGAGGACGTGGAATTCTTGTCTCCTCACAACTAGGGCACCTACCAGGCACTGGTGGGGGACCACAGACACCTAAGTGGTCAGGAGGAACCTCCAGCAACCAGGTCTTGAGTCTAGGCCCCGGGCCACACTCAAACGTCACCCCCCCACTCGCCTAGGTCCTGCCCCACCCTAAACCCCACCCCTGCCTAAGTTCCACCCCCACCTAAACTCCGCCCCCATAGCCAAGGTTTCCTTTTGTTTTTCTTCCTCTTTTAGATTGGGGTTCTGTTTTACCTTGTAGATTCATTGTTATTGATTTTTTTATATTTTTATTTTTCCTAATAAATCTTTTATTTTTCTAATTTTATTTTATTCTTTATACTTTGTTATTGTTCTCTCCTTTTGGCTTGTTCTCCTCCCCCCCTTTTTTTTCTGTTGTAGTTTTATTTTACCTTGTTGCAGTTGTTTCAATTATAGTTTTATTTTTCCTAATATATTTTTTATCTTTCTAATTTTATTTTGTTTTTTATTCCTTGATATTATACTGCGTCTTTCTTTCTTTCATTCTTCCTTCCTTCCTTCCTTCCTTTCTTTCTTTCTTTCTTTCCTTCTTTCTTTCTTTCTTTCTTTCTTTCTTTCTTTCTTTCTTTCTTTCCTTCTTCCTTCCTTCCTTTCTTTCTTCCTTTCTCTCTCTCTCTTTCTCTTTCACTCTCTTTCTCTCTCTCTCTCTTTCTTTTTCTTCCTTCCTTCCTTTCTTTCTTTCCTTCTTTCTTTCTTTCTATCTTTCTTTCTTCCTTCCTTCCTTCCTTCCTTTCTTTCTTTCTTTCATTCTTTCTCTCTCTTTCTTTCTTCCTTTCTTTCTTTCTTTCTTTCTTTCTTCCTTCCTTTCTTCCTTCCTTTATTTCTTTCTTCCTTTCTTCCTTCCTTCTTTCCTTCCTTCCTTTCTTTCTTTCTTCCTTTCTCTCTCTCTTTCTCTCTTTCACTCTCTCTTTCTCTTTCTTCCTTCCTTCCTTCCTTCCTTTCTTTCTTTCTTCCTTCCTTCCTTCCTTCCTTCCTTCCTTCCTTCCTTTCTTTCTTCCTTCCTTCCTTTCTCTCTTTCTCTCTCTCTTTTGCTCTCTCTTTCTCTCTCTCTTTCTTTCTCTCTTCCTTCCTTTCTTTCTTCCTTCCTTCCTTCTTTTCTTTCTTTCTTTCTTCCTTCCTTCCTTCTTTCCTTCCTTCCTTTCTTTCTTTCTCTCTTCCTTTCTCTCTCTCTCTTTCTTTCTTTCTTCCTTCCTTCCTTTCTTTCTTTCTTCCTTCCTTCATTTCTTTCTTTCTTCCTTCCTTCCTTCCTTCCTTTCTTTCTTTCTTTCTTTCTTTCTTTCTCTCTCTCTTTCCCTTTCTTTCTTTCTTTCTTTCTTTCTTTCTTTCTTTCTTTCTTTCTTTCTTTCTTTCTTTCTTTCTTTCTTTCTTTCTTTCTTTCTTTCTTTCTTTCTTTCTTTCTTTCTCATGCCACGAAGCTTGTAGGATCTAGGTTCCCAGGCTGGAAGTTCGGCCTGAGCTCCTGTGGTGGGAGCTCTGAGTCCAAACCAATGGAATAACAGAGAACCTCAGACACCAGGGAATATTAATCAGAGTGAGGCCTCCCTGAGGTCCTCATCTCAGCACAAAAACCTGGCTATATCCAACTGCCTGAAACTCTAGGGCTGGATGTCTCTGACCAAACAACAAGTAAAAGAGGAATACAGCACCACCCACCAAAAAAAGAAAACATGAAACAACGAAAAAGTATGTTACAGATGAAGGAGGTAAAAATCAAGAAGACCAAATAAATGATGATGAAATAGGCAACCTACTTGAAAAAGAATTCAGAGTAATATAGTAAAAATGATCCAAAATCTTGGAAACAGAATGGAGAAAATACTAGAAACAGTTAACATGGATCAAGAAGAACTAAAGAACAAACAAACAGTGATGAACAACACAATTACTGAAATTAAAAAGAACTCTAGAAGGAATCAATAGCAGAATAACTGAGGCAGAAGAATGGATAAGTGAGCTAGAAAATAAAATGGTGGAAATAACTGTCAGGGACCAGAATAAAGAAAAAAGAATGAAAAGAATTGCAGACATACTCAGAGACCTCTGGGACAACATTAAACACACCAACACTCTAATTATAAGGGTCTCAGAAAAGAAGAGAAAAAGGAAAGATCTGAGAAAATATTTGAAGAGATTATACTCGAAAACTTCCCTAACATGGGAAAGGAAGTAGTCAATCAAATCCAGGAAGCACAGAGAGTACCATACAGGATAAACCCAAAGAGAGACATGCCGAGACACATATTAATCAAACTATCAAAAATTAAATACAAGGAAAAAATATTAAAAGTAGCAAGGGAAAAGCAACAAATAACATACAAGGGAATCCCCATTAAGGTTAACAGCTCATATTTTAGCAAAAACTCTGCAAGCCAGAAGGGAGTGGCAGGACATATTTAAAGCAATGAAAGGGAAAAACCTACAACGAAGATTACTCTACCCAGCAAAGATCTCATTCAGGTTCGATGGAGAATTACAGATACAAATTTACAGATAAGCAAAGGTTAAGAGAATTCAGCACCACCAAACCAGCTTTACAACAAACGCTAAAGGAACTTCTCTAGGCAGGAAACGTAAGAGAAGGAAAAGACCTACAAGGCAAACCCAAAACAAATAAGAAAATGGTAATAGGAACATACATATCAATAATTACCTTAAATGTAAATGGATTAAATGCTCCCACCAAAAGACATAGACTGGCTGAATGGATACAAAAACAAGACCCATATATATGCTATCTACAAGAGACCCACTTCAGACCTAGGGACATATACAGACTGAAAGTGAGGGGATGGAAAAAGGTATTCCATGCAAATGGAAATCAGAAGAAAGCTGGAGTAGCAATTCTCATGTCAGACAAAATGGACTTTAAAATAAAGACTATTACAAGAGACAAAGAAGGACACTATATAAAGATTAAGGGATCGATCCAAGAAGATATAACAATTGTAAATATATGTGCAGCCAACATAGGAGCACCTCAATACTTAAGGCAAATGCTAACAGCCATAAAAGGGGAAATCGACAGTAACACAAACATAGTAGGGGACTTTAACACCCCACGTTCACCAATGGACAGATTGTCCAAAATGAAAATAAATAATGAAACACAAGCTTTAAATGACACACTAAACAAGATGGACTTAATTGATATTTATAGGATATTCCATCACAGAACAACAGAATATACTTTCTTCTCAAGTGCTCATGGAACATTCTTCAGGATAGACCATATCTTGGGTCACAAATCAAGCCTTGGTAAATTTAAGAAAATTGAAATCATATCAAGTATCTTTTCCAACCACAGCACTATAAGACTAGATATCAATTACAGGAGAAAACTGTAAAAACCACAAACACATGGAGGCTAAACAATACTCTACTAAATAACCAAGAGATCCCTGAAGAAATCAAAGAGGAAATCAAAACATACCTAGAAACAAATGACAATGAAAACACGATGACCCAAAACTTACGGGTTGCAGCAAGAGCAGTTTTCAGAGGGAAGTATATAGCAATAGAATCCTACCTCAAGAATCAAGAAAAGTCTCAAATAAACTCCCTAAACTTACACCTAAAGCAATTAGAGAAAGAGAAACAAAAAACCCCCAAAGTTAGCAGAAGGAAAGAAATTATAAGCTCAAAATGGACTAGAGACCTAAATGTAAGGCCAGAAACTATCAAACTCTTAGAGGAAAACATAGGCAGGACACTCTATGACATAAATCACAACAAGGTCCTTTTTGACCCACCTCCTAGAGAAATGGAAATAAAAACAAAAAAAACCAAATAGGACCTAATGAAACTTAAAAGCTTTTGCACAGCAAAGGAAACCATAAACAAGACCAAAAGACAACCCTCAGAATGGGAGAAAATATTTGCAAATGAAGCAACTGACAAAGGATTAATCTCCAAAATGTACAAGCAGCTCATACAGCCCAATATCAGAAAAGCAAACAACCCACATCCAAAAATGGGCAGAAGACCTAAATAGACATTTCTCCAAAGAAGATATACAGATTGCCAACAAACACATGAAAGGACGCTCAACATCACTAATCATTAGAGAAATGCAAGTCAAAACTACAATGAGGTATCACCTCACACCGGTCAGAATGGCCATCACCAAAATATCTAGAAACAATAAATGCTGGAGAGGGTGTGGAGAAAAGGGAACCCTCTTGCACTGTTGGTGAGAATGTACATTGATACAGCCACTATGGAGAGCAGTATGGAGGTTCCTTAAGAAACTAAAAATAGAGCTACCATATGACCCAGCCATCCCACGCCAGGGCATATACCTTGAGAAAACCATAATTCCAAAAGACTCATGTACCACAGTGTTCATTGCAGCACTATTTACAATAGCCAGGACATGGATGCCACCTAAGTGTCCTTCGACAGATGAATGGATAAAGATGTGCCACATCTATTCAATGGAATGTTAGTCGGCCATAAAAAGAAATGAAACTGAGTTATCTGTAGTGAGGTGGATGGACCTAGAGTCTGTCATACATTGTGAAGTAAGTCAGAAAGAGAAAAATAATACCTTATGCTAACACATATATGTGGAATCCAAAAAAAAAAAGTGGTTCTGATGAACCTAGGGGCAGGACAGGAATGAAGACACACACATAGAGAATGAATCTGAGGACAAGGGGAGGGGGAAGGGTAAGCTGGGACGAAGTGAGAGAGTAACAGTTACATATATACGCTACCAAATGTAAAATACATAGCTAGTGGGAAGCAGCTGCTTAGCACAGGGAGATCAGCTCCGTGGTTTGCGACCCCTAGAAGGGTGAGATAAGGAGGATGGGAGGGTGATGCAAGAAGGAGGGGATATGGGGATATACATATGCATATAGCTGATTCACTTTGTTATACAGCAGAAACTAACACAACATTGTAAAGCAATTATACTCCAATAAAGATGTTAAAAAAAGAAATTACTACGTGAAAAAAAAAATGCTCATCCAAGTGTCTGGCACACAAAAAGGCCTGAAAGTACAGCCTCCATTAACTCTCTGGCTTGGATCCCCTCTTTATTCCTGGAACTTTATTCTTTCAAAGTAAATCATGATTTTAAAAATGTATTATATTTGATCAAGCATTTAAATGATTTTGAAAGAGGCTTTTTTTTTCTTTCTTATCAGTTCAGTGTGCCATATTGTTAGAAGACCCCCCTATGCCAAATGTCTATTGTTAGACATTTGACATAGGGAAAGGGCCACTGTTCAGGGAAGGGAGAAATCTCTGAATTGAAGTGGGAGCCTAGATTAGCAGAGCCCTGAAGGGAAACAGAGGCCTGGGTGGACAACAGAGCTTATGTATTATGGACTGTTGGTCACTTCTCTACCCCTTTCTCTTCCTCTTTCCCCTACAGCAGTTGAGAGAGGTCCACTTCCCTTCCATTCTTCAAGGCTTCCAGTGTACGGGAACATAAGAGAAGGTCTGAACCTTCTTGCAGTCCATTTTAGAGGTTTACAATGAACATATCAATGCTATAAAGCACAAAGCACAAGTGAATTCTTTCTATTTAGAGCTTAATTATAGCTTGATTATAATTCATAGTGCATTAGGCATTAGGCATTCTGATGATTGGATATGAGTTTAAGTCTGGGTGATAAATTTCTTTCAGTCATTCAGTATATCTTTGTGACTGATACAGGACTTCATTTGGCAGTAACTTCACAAGTCTAAATTTGAATCCCTTTGTGAATGTTAAGAACTTGTCCACATAGTTCTACTGTCCCCCTGCTCTTGCATGAGGGTGAGGATTATGTGTCAGAGCTCAGGGCAGGCGCCAGAGCCTGCTTATTGACTGAATGAATACATTGTGTGCTGTAGGTAGATGGGAGAGAGCACTCATGGGAGGGGGAAAGCAGGGAGTGTTAGAATCAGTTTTCTTTTTACTGGCTTGTGCATTTGGGTGGGCTACTGTTTACTAAATGGTCATGCCTTTCTAGGCCTGATGAGACTTGGAAACAATAGCCCAGGGTCTCTCCCAAGTCTGCCTTTCACAGCAATGCAGACTCGTGCAGAGCCCATCAAGGTGTGCTTACACAGCATGTCCCTGTGGATTAAATGGTCCCCTCTGATTCGGGGATGAGTGCTAAATGCTCTTCTGATAGCAGATCACAGGGGAGAGGGCACAGTTTCAGCTCAGCAGCAGTAACCTGGGAGATGTCCTGCCACGGTGGCAGTGGCAAAGGAGCAGATGGCATGGAATGCACGGAGAGCAGAAGGTGTACACAGTGCAGCATGAATTTGTCACAGTCTCCGCGTGATGCTCCAGTGAGCTACTGCCTGCTGTGTTCTGTGGTCAGGCCGTATTTGTATTCTTCTGGTTTAGTAGCCAATATTAAGCCTATCTGAAAAGTGACAGCTAGACTTAAACTAGTCCAAGCTGCTATTGGCAGTTTTGCAGCGTTCACTACTATTTTGGAGGGAAGGGGATTTATTATTGAGGAGTTGGGGGCTGGATGGATTGGCACTGAGAGGTTTCTCTTGGGTCTTTGATTCTATTGCCTTGTTTGCATGGAGAGCTCAGTTGTATATTCAAAACTGAATGCCTCTCTCCCTCCCCAGGTGGCTTTCTCAACCAAACACTGGCACAGAGGAGAGAAGTCCCTTTTATTCAAACATAATTGACCAATTTAAGGTACTGATGAAGTGTGTGTGTGTCCATGTGTGTCCTTTGGTGTCCTAGGGAAAGACGTATATCAAGTCAGGATGGTCATTGTTTGCAATAATCCATCAGAGTGCTACTTAAAAACATCATCAATTTTCCCGAAGGGAAAAGGTGGGGGAGGGATAAATTAGGAGTTTGGGATTAACATACACTACCATATATAAACTAGATAACTAACAAGGACCTACTGTATAGCACAGGGAACTATACTCAATATTTTGTAATAACGTATAAGGCAAAAGAGTCTGAAAAAGAACATATATATATATGTATATATATATATACATATATATGTACAATATATGTATAACTGACTCACTTTGCTGTACACCTGAAACAAACACAACATTGTAAATCAACTACACTTCAATTAAAAAAAATCATCAAGTGTGTTTCTATGGAACAGGAGCCACAAGCCTACTTTTTTCTAGAATGGGAACTGACTAGTAACAAGGACAAGGTATGCTAAGTCTAACCACATAGAATAAGTCAACTTTCTGCAGTTATTTTCCAGGAAACTAAAAAATGTGCTGTGATCCCTTCTTTGCTGGTAGATAAATTGAAGAAAAAAAGTTCAACCTCTCTTTAATTCAACTCAATTAATTATGACTAATAGCCCCTGGCTTTATTACAGCTGCATGAAATGTGATGCCTTGTGCATGGCTCTCTGCACAGGGACAAATATATTTCCCTGTTTCCTCTCATCTTGACAGACCCTGTCGCAGAGAATTTGTGAAATCATAGAAGGGGTTCTAGGACAGCATTAGCTCAGGGCCTAATAAAGAGATTTCTCTCATAGATGAGGGTAATTAGGAATGACTCACTAACTGTGGAGTGCAGGATTAAAAGTGTTATTATTGTCTTATTAGAAGTGATGAGCCATGGGCAAGAGTATTTGGCGGGGAATGAGTCTACTGACAGCTTCTTGTAACTCTCATCTGATTAAAATGCTTAATCGATTCCAGAGCTTGGGTACTAAAAACCCTGGTTCGTTTTTGATACTAATGAGAGAAAAATGTTCTCTAGAGATGTACACATGTGGAGAAAGGAGGAGGGCATCCTTTGCTAATTAACAGCAGGTCAGCTGCTGAGTGTGAGATAGTGAAGAATAGCAGACCAGGAAAGACAGGTACTCCTTTCAGTCCCTGCTCCACCATCTTGGCAGAACAGGTCTCTACCTCAGTTTCCACATCTGTAACGTGAGGATAATAATATCTACCTCAAAGGGACCTAGGGGCATGAGATGAGGGTCAGGGACCTTGTGGGAGCTTATTAAAACCTTTCTTTAAAAAAAAATCTCTTGATCCTGTCCCTTCCTTGCAAATCTGGACTATGTTATGCGATCCCATTTAATGCATTATCATACTAGAGATATAGGCCAATACAAAAGGATTATTAAAAAATCTCCCTCTATAAACTGGTAAATTACTCCAAATTAACTCTTATCCCAAAAGTGTGTTGGCCCCAAACTAATTTAGAAATTCTCCTTCTTTCGTCCATCCTGTCCATTTCCATCCCTGTTCCTCCTACCTCTCCCCACTTCATTCAGTTAAGACAACACTTGGTCAGTGGAAGGAGCCAGGAGGGAACAGAATGGAGAGGCTGAAACCATACTATCATAGTGCTGTCTTCATTTTCCTTGGGTCCTGTGATGGTTAATTTTGTGTGTCAGCTTGATTAAACCATAGAGTGTCCAGATATTTTGTCAACCATTATTCTGGGTGTGTCTGTGAGGGTGTTTCAGGATGAGATTAACCTTTGAATTAGTAGTCTGAGTAAAGCAAATTGCCCTCTCCAATGTGGGTAGGCCTCATCCAATCAATTGAAGGCCTGAATGGAACAAAGTAGTGGAGTAGAGAGAATTCTCTCTCTCTACCTGTCTTAGAGCTGAAGATATCAGTCTTCTCCTGTCTTCGGACTTGGACTGAGACTGGATCCACGCCATCAGCTCTCCTAGGGCTCCAGCTTGCCAACCTCAGATCTTGGGACTACTTACCATCCATAATTACATCAGCCAATTCTCTCTCTCTCTCTCCTTCTATTGATTCTATTTCTTTGGAGAACCCAGACTAATACAGATTTTGATGCTGAGAAGTGGGGTGTTGCTGTAACAAATACCTAAGCATGTGGAAGTGGCTTTGGAACTGGGCAATGGGTAGAGGCTAGAAGAATTTTGAGGTGCACTCTAGACATGTATTTTTTAAAAAATTAATCAATTCATTAATTTTTGGCTGCCTTGGGTCTTCGTTGCTGCGTGCGGGCTTTCTCTAGTTTTGGCGAGTGGGGGCTATTCTTCATTGTGGAGCATGGGGTCTAGGCGTGTGGGCTTCATAGTTGTGGCTCGTGGTCTCTAGAGCGTAGGCTCAGTAGTTGTGGTGCATGGGCTTAGTTGCTCCATGATATGTAGGATCTTCCCAGATCAGGGATCGAGCCTGTGTTCCCTGCATTGGCAGGAGGATTCTTAACCACTGTGCCACCAGGGAAGTCATAGGCATGTTAAAAGGTGGTTTTGGTGAGCTCTCAGCTGGAAATGAGGAATGTTATTGGAAACTGCAGGAAAGGTGATCTTCTTTATAAAGTGGCAAAGAACTTGGCTGAATGATGTTTTAGTGTTTTATGGAAGGTAGAACTTGTGAGCAATGAAATTGGTTATTTAGCTGAGGAGATTTCTAAGCAAAGTATTGAAGGAGTAGCTTGATTATTCCTGACTGTTTATGGTAAAATGTGCAAGGAGAGAGAGAAACTGAAGAAGGAATTATTAAGCAAAAAGGAAACAGACCGTGAAGATTTGGAAAATTCTCAGCCTATTATCTATCTATCTATCTATCTATCTATCTATATCTCTATCTACCTATCATTTTTAAATTCTGTATATAATTTTTAAAGGTTACACTCCATTTATAATTATTACAAAATATTGGCTATATTCTCCATATTGTATAGTGCATCCTTAGAGCCTATATTTCACCCCATAATTTGTACCTCCTACTCCCCCACCTCTATAGTGCTCCCCCCACACTGGTAACCACTAGTTTGTTCTCTATATTTGTGAGTCTGCTCCTTTTGTGTTATATTCACTAGTTTGTTGTATTTTTTAGATTCCACATATAAGTGACATAGTACAGTATTTGTCTTTCCCTGTCTTATTTATTTCACTTAGCATAATGCCCTCCAAGTCCATCCATGTTGCTGTGAATGGCAAAATTTTGTTCATTTTTATGGCTGAGTAGTATTCTATTGTGTGTGTGTATATATATATATATATATATATATATGTATAAAAATATATATATACCACATCTTCTTTATTGATTCATCTGTTGATGGACACTTAGGTTGCTTCTATATCTTTACAATTGAAAATAATGCTGATATGAACATTGGGGTGCATGTATCTTTTCAAATTAGTGGGGTTTTTTGGGGGGGGGATATGTACCCTATACTGTTTTCCACAGTGGCTGCACTAATTTACATTCCTACCAACAGTATCAGCCTATCTATACTGCAAAAAAATGAGAAAGCTTGTTCTGAAGAGAACACTAAGAGTGTGGCTAAACAACCATTTAGTAAAGATATCTTGGATGTGACTTGTAGACTTAATTAGCAATTACAACAGAAGCTAAGAACAGAGATGGGATTATGCCACCAAAGATATTGTTAGTTGAAACTAAAAGGGATAGAAAAAATGAGACAAAATGAAGGAAGGCTCTTGGAATTCTTAGATCTTAGGCTGGGTCATAGTGCTGTATGGTTAAAAATGTGCACTATTCTTCAAGAAAATGTAAGAAGAACACTGAATGCAATTCAGCACTGCCTTAGTTTCAACAGGCCAGGTGGCCTCTGACTGAAGACTTGGGAGTGGGGCTGTCCTGCAGAGCCCTGTGGCTGGGACCACCCTGTGGAATCTTGGGAATGGAGCTGCCCAGATCCTTGGTGCAACTCCACCCAGCAGAGACACGGAGGTAGAACCACTGCCCCAGTGAGTCTAGAAGGCAAAACATTAAATCAGAGGATTATTCTCCAGACTTAAGATCTAGTGGAATCTTCCTTGCTAAGTTTTGGACTTGCTTGGGACCCTTTGCCCCTTTGTGCTTTCCAATTTCTCCCTTTTGGAATGGGGATGCCCATCCTATGTCTGTCCCACTAAAGTATATTGGAAGCACATAACTTGTCTGGTTTTACACATTCACAGTTGGAGAGGAATTTGCCTCAGGATGAATTGTACGTCGAGTCTCACTCATATCTGATTAAGATGATATTTAGGTGAGATTTTAGAGTTGGTGCTGCAATAAGATCAGACTTTTGGGGCTCTTGGAACAGAATGAATACATTTTGCATGTGAGATGGGCATACATTTTGGGGGGTCAGGGACAGAATACTATAGACTGAATTGTGTCCTCCCCAGTATTCATATGTTGAACCTCTAACCCCTAATGTGATGGTTTTTAGAGATGAGCATTTGGGGTGTAATTAGGGTTAGATGAAGTCATGAAGGTGGGACCCTAATCATGGAGTTAGTGGCTTTATAAGAAGAGAAAGAGAGAAAGATTGCTTTCTCTCTGCCATGTGAGGACACAATGAGAAGGTGGTTGTCTGAGAACCACTAAGAGAGCCCTCACCCAAACCTGACCATGCCAGCACTTTGATCTTGGACTTCCACCCTGCAGAATGTGAGAAATAAATTTCTGTTGTTTAAGTCACCCAGTCTGTGGTATTTTGTTATGGCAGCCTGAACTGAAAAATACCCTTACCTTCCCCCCCCCACAACTAGGTTATCCTCTTTTATTTGGAGTTTAGGCGTGGTGTTTGTGTGTATGTGCATATAGACAGTGCTAATTTCTGTGAAGTCCACCAATGTCCAGCAACTGTCAGCAAATGAGTGCATTGGACTCACATTGACCATCACTTTGGGGCTGTCACTTTTACTACATAACTATTTTATAAAAGCTTCTAATTTCCCTAAATTATCATGAGCTGAGAATCTCTTCATCAAGCAGGAAGGGACATGGAATAAAAACAGAAGCTTTTATGAATCTATAGTTTCAGAAATGGAGGAACACACTGGAAACTATGAGAAGAGGAACAACTCATAGATGCTGATCCTGGGAAGGAGTGGAACTCTCCTTTCTCTTCCTCCCTCCTTCTCCTCCTCTATCCTGGCACTCTAAAGAAAAGCGGATTGCATTTCTCCTTTTTTTCAAGTTCTCTTCTTTCTTTCTTACCCCCAAATAGCTCTTTTCTCTGGAATCTCTGTTTCTTGGCGGCTGCTGTTCCTTAATGACTGCCACTTAACTGGGATTTAAGACCATACAGTGGGATAACGATGGTACCTATGTGGTAGGGTATTTGGGAGGGTGCAAAGAGTACTTCGTATTTATTCAAGCCAATCATTATTCTGGAGTTCCAGGGCCATTCAAAACCATGTGACTCCACCCCTGGGCAAGGCTTGGTTATTTCCTCTTGCAGAGGATTTCAACACACGTGGCTTCCAAAAAAATTAAAACCCCATCTAATTCATCACTTTGCCAGATGCCCCCAAATAGCAATCACAAAAGGCTAATAGCTCCTTACTATGAGCTCGCGTTTATTAAATGAATAAATCCATGGATTAAGAACAGAAGTGTAAATGAATTTTTAAAGTCTGCTAAGTTGCTGAACATTTAGGGCCATTAATAAGTGTATATTCATTGGAACATACACGTACATTTCCTCTGCTATATAAGCAGTTAGCTAACACCATAGGATATTGTTAGGAAAGCAGGATTGTAAGAAGAGATTACAGTTGCTGGGGATGACTGTTCATAAGGCAGGGGCTCTAAATAGGATTTTAAATACCCATCTGTCATCTTGTATGTACACTTGAATGTATTTGAAGAAGCATTGAATTAATTTCTGTTTTTCAGGAACATGCAGCAATTGCAACTTCTTTTCTTCTTTTTTAACAGGAACGGGCTTCTGATATCCAGGCTTGCAGATGCTGCAGGATTTTGCTTTAACACAGGTAAGAAGTGTTGATTCAGGCTTGGGCACAGTTGGAGATGGAGGACACATTCCTGGAAGAACTCGCTTTTGGGGAAGAAACCAGCTCTTGCTGCAATGAAGGGAAGATTGTTAAAGATGAGTTATTTGATGGTAGTTTGTGTGTGTGTGTGTGTGTGTGTGTGTGTGTGTGTGTGTGTGTGTTGGTTTAAGTTTCCAAATTGGGAAAATAAGAGTGAAGTTAGACTGGAGACAGGCAACCTTCTTCAAAAAGTAGCTTTTCTCTAGCCTCAGAACTGGGGCCAGACCTTTTATGGAGCTAGCAAAACTTGTCCTTCAGCTCTGTCATTCTTTTATATGTTCTTTTATCCCCTTATTCTGTGATGACCCTTTATTTTCTTTCCTTCTCCTCTCTCCCTCCAACCCTCTGTCCTAACCCTCAACTGTATCCTACAGCCAAGGGACTTTAGATTTTTCTCTCTCCTCTCTAGTCAAAACTTGTTTACCCTTGGTGAGAGTTTTGAGCTAGCCAATGTTCTTCCTCTCCCAGGAGTAATTGTTAAAGCATGGTCTCTGATGGTTGACTCATGGGTACTATTATGGGTTGAACTGTGTTCCCCTGAAATTCATGTTGGAATCCTAACCCTAGTATCTCAGAATGTGACCTCATTTGGAAATAAAGTTGTTGTGGAGGTAATTAGTTATGACAATGTCATTCTGGATGGGGTGGACCCTAATTCAATATGACCGGTGTCCTTATAAAAGGGGAAATTTGCACACAGACACACAGATGGAGAACGCAATGTGAACATGAAGTTAGAAATCAGGGTGATACCTCTACAAGCCAAGGACCACTAAAGATTGCCTGCAAACCAGCAGAGGCTAGAGAAGAGGCCGGGAACAGGCTTGGATTTTCCTTCACAGTGGAAGGGATTAACCCTACTGACACTTTGATCTTAGACTTCCAGCCTCCAGAACTCTGAGGCTGTAAAGTTCTGTTGTTTCAAGCCCAAGTCTTGGTACTTTGCTATGGCAGCCCTAGCAAACTAACACAGGTGTTATTTTCCATCAAAGCCATTTCAGACAGCAGTGAGCTGTTGGGAGAGGTATCTGGAGGAGGGTGGGCAGAGCCCTGACCTATGAGCAGACCAGGAAGGGCTGCCATCTACTCAGATGCTTCTACTCGTGCAACCTGGAAGAATAATTCAGCCTGGCCTTCACTACAGTTCAGTTCCAGCTTGGCTAACACCATTTTGTGCTGTTCCTTGAACCAGCTGGAGATTCTTTATCTGTTTCTGCCTGCCCTTGGGTAATACAATGACCAGAGGCAGAAGATCATTAAATAGTCATTACTTTAACACTCTGAAATGTCATTTCCTGCCTTACTTCTTGGCATAGCATAGATGAGGGCTGTCCTGTTGATTCCTAGATTATACCAGCCAATTCATATTCATAAAATATGATCTTAGAGATGCTCTGTGGGTCCCAGTGCAAAATGAAAACGTGGGGCCAGGTGGGGTGGTGAAGTCGATCTCCCTTTCCCATATACCAGCTGCCCTAACCTGTGCCTGAATATGCTTGGTACCCGAATTGAAGTTGACCCTCCCCATCTTCCAACTTGCCTATCAAATGTGCAGTGGTGCTGCCAAGCAGGGGCAGGATGCTATAGAGTGAACATCTCTCCCTGATCCTCCCCCTGCTGGGGGCAGAGGATGACAGCAGAATGCAGGCCTCTCCCCCCAGTGTTACTTGGTTTTCACCCCAGGTGGAGTACACAGTTCTTTTAGGATCGGGTCAGTAATGAGAGACCAGGGTACCACTGCAGAGAAAGCAGACAGTTGAGAGGTGAGAAAGTGGGGAAATGGTGGTTGGTAGGATGCATGAGAGACAAATCTCCAAGCCCCCTGCTCCATTGTCCCACAGATTTCACTTACTAAGCACAAGTTCAAGGATAAGATTATTGAGAATTTCACGATGGCAAGTGTATGCATGCCCCTTCTGAGGGTGGGGCCTTGTGTAACCACACTGGTCCTGTTAGAAGTGCAACAGTATGGATGGAATTTTGTTCAAAAAATTTAAACATTATGATGCCATGCATTATGTCATATAGCTGGAGGATGAATTCTTTGGGCAGAAAGAACAGTGAGGAAACCCATGGGTGACCATTTGCCCTTGATGGTTAGTTTCAAGAATAGATTAGAAGAAGCTTGGTCCTCATTAGATGAGATCATCTAGTCCAATCCCCTCATTTAACATGTGAGGAAATGAAAACTTGCAAAGAAGCCCAAAGGCACACACCAGGTTATGGCCAGATTTAGGGCAAAAACAATGTTATTTTGCTATTAAATGCATTTAACAAGGGCTTGGGAAAATTTAAAGGTGATTGATATGTTTCTTATCTTGATTGGAGGGATGGTTTTATGGGTGTTGTTAAAACTTATCAAGTTGTACACTTTAAATATTTGCAGTTTATTGTATGTCAATTATACCTCAATAAAACTGCTTAAAAACATTTATGGCAAGAATAAAAGAGTGATTTAAGAATAAGATAAATAGTCTGCAGTTTACATTTTTCAGGAATATAGAACAGAAGTGAGCAGTTTGTTAAACAAACAGACACACTGACATTGGTATCAGGCTTTGGGTTTGCAAAGTGCTAATATTATCTCAAAAGAATCTTCAAGGTGGAAATTCAATGTGAGAGTCTGTCATGGAGAAGCAAACTCACCAAAGGCCCCAGCTCAAAACAGGAAGAGTGGGAGTCCTGGAATCTCAAAGGTACAAGAACCCTGAGGTCCTGCTGGAGGAATTCCTTTTTTTTTTAATTAATAAATTTCTTTATTTATTTTTGGCTGCATTGGGTCTTTGTTGCTGTGTGCAGGCTTTCTCTAGTTGCAACGAGTGGGGGCTAGTCTTTGTTTCAGTGTGCGGGCTTCTCATTGTGGTGACTTCTCTTGTTGCAGAGCTTGGGCTCTAGGCGTACAGGCTTCAGTAGTTGTGGCACACGGGCTCAGTAGTTGTGGCTTGTGGGCTCTAAAGCACAGGCTCAGTAGTCATGGTACATGGGCTTAGTTGCTACATGACATGTGGGATCTCCCCGGACCAGGAATCAGACCTATATCCCCTGCATTGGCAGGGGAAATCTTAACCACCGCACCAACAGGGAAGCCCTGGAGGAATTCTTAAAATGAACCTCACTTCTGAGAGGAACTGGGAGCTATAAGAGCCTTAATCTCCATTTGATGGGAAGAGTGTTTCTGCTGTTTTCATTTCTGGGAACAGGGTTCCCCACCAACCTGTATGCTTCTGTGTTGAATAGAGGGACAGGGAACCTCCCAGACCCAGCCTGCTCCCTTGAGGACTCATTGCCCCCCCATCCCTTCCTTCCACTCTCCCCTCCCTCCACCTCCTCCCCAAGGAGATTCAGGAGGCTGAGAAGGGTCTTCTTCTGACCCTAGGCAGGTGGTTGGGCTCTAGAATGATTTGATGCAAAATCTTTCTTCAAAGAATACATGACTCAAATGAATCAGCAAGGAGGCAGATTAGGTCAGTTTAAAGAAAAACAATAGGAGCCGTGGAAATGAAAAATAAAAAGTGTAGATTTTCAATTTTATTTTATACATCTTCATGGATTTTGGGCCCAGGATGCACTCGGAGGTCCCTTGGCTTCGTGTTCTGCAGAAGGTCCAATACTTTTGTTCTCTCCCGTGGGGCAGCAAGGCCTCTTCTCTTTGTGTTCCTCTCCCCACACTGCAGGTGTTTGGTTGCATGTAAGGGGGTGAGGATGGGCTGCTCAGCAGGTGGCTAGCACTTTAGAGGAGAGAAAGGCACTTGCAGCTCCTCAGAGAGCACTCAGGAGAGTCAGAGACAAGGACAGCAGGCTGGTTTTCTCCAGATGCTGAGTTTTCATTTAAAGGAGAGAGGGAGCTCTCTTTATTTAATTTTTTTCCAAGTTGCCTGGAAAGTGGGTTGAACTTTCCCCAGTGTCATCATTTTTGTACCATCGGGTGAGTTACTCTTGGAGAGCCCTACACTGAGGTGGGGGTTGGTTGTACGAGCCCTGGGGTCTTCTCTGAAGGACTTGAGTCACTGCTGATTCCCCATCCCAGCATCTCATCTGAGAAGGACCTGGGCTGGCTGGTAGACCCCTGGGAGAGGACCCCCATGCTCTTGTTGGAAAGGGTGGACTGGGGTGGGGAGAAGGTACCAAGGATGAACAGTGAGCGTTGCCATTGCCCCTCAGTGTCTGGGTGACCCAGGTAAATTCTGAAGATCCAGGAAGACACATGAAGAGGCAGAATCTGTCCTCATGTTTTCACACCCCCTGCAGTTAGATCAGGCTGGCACATCTTGGAACTTTTTTTCCTAAAAATGCTGTGTGCACAGAAGAGAGAGTGACATCCACAAAAGAAACTTGCCTGTAAATGGAAAGGACCCACTTCTTTTCCAGTGCTGATTTTATTTTCAGGGTTAAATATTTATTCATAAATCTTGCCTCAGAGATTTTATTTTGACTGCCAAGAGATAAAAGCTCAAGGTCACAGGGAAGTGTTTTCAAATGCTAAGTGATCCTCCTCCAACCTAATGTTGTAAAATTTTTATTTCAGGAGTAGTGTTGCTCATAGGAGGGGTGATGACTTAATTTTAGCTCCCAGATGAAATATTGACTTCAGTGCTGTTGAAGGATGGAAGACAGCACAGATCAGTGTAATGAGGGCCTTGGCTGAGCTGTCTCCACCCTGACTTGGCAACTCCTTCATTATGGGATGACCTTTAAAAAATGATGATGTGTATGTGTGCAGGAGGGGAGGGCAGAAGTTTCAAGGATGGTAGGCTGCCGCCAATTGATTCTTGCCTCCACTGGAAACAAACAAATACATTGAGGAAAGCTCTTATTTTTCTTGCACCTTATTTGAAAGATATAAGATATGTATGTCCAAAAGCAACTTTGTCTTCTCATCCATTGACAACAATGGCCTTAAAAAAATGATGGGACCTTCAAGATGGTGGAGGAATAAGACATGGAGATCACCTTCCTCCCCACAAATACATCAAAAATACATCTACATGTGGAACAACTCCTACGGAACACCTACTGATCACTGGCAGAAGAATTCAGACTTCCCAAAAGGTAAGAAAATCCCCACATAGCTGGATAAGGTAAAGATAAAAGCAGTGACAAAAGAATAGGGACAGGACCTGCCCCTCTGGGAGGGAGCTGTGAAGGAGGAAATATTTCCACACACTAGGAAGCCCCTTCACTGGTGGAGACTGGGAGTGGGTCGGGGGGAAGCTTCAGAGCCATAGAAAAGAGCGCAGCAACAGGAGTGTGGAGGGCAAAGCAGAGAGATTCCTGCACATAGAATCGCTGCCAACCAGCCCCCACCAGCCCAAGGGGCTTTTCTGCTCACCCACTGGTGTGGGTGGGGGCTGGGAGCTGAGGCTCGGGCTTTGGAGGTCAGATCCCAGGGAGAGGACTGGGGTTGGCTGCATGAAGACAGCCTGAAGGGGGCTAGTGCACCACAGCTAGCTGGGAGGGAGTCTGGGAAAAAGTCTGGACCTGACTAAGAGGCAAGAGACCATTGTTTTGGGGTGCATGAGGAGCACCTCAATATATAAGGCAAATGCTAACAGCCATAAAAGGGGAAATCAACAGTAACACAGTCATAGCAGGAGACTTTAACACCTCACTTTCACCAATGGACAGATCATCCAAAATGAAAATAAATAAGGAAACACAAGCTTTAAATGACACATTAAAAAAGATGGACTTAATTGATATTTATAGGACATTCCATCCAAAACCAATAAAATACATTTTCTTCTCAAGTGCTAATGGAACATTCTCCAGTATAGACCATATCTTGGGTCACAAATCAAGCCTTGGTAAATTTAAGAAAATTGAAATCGTATCAAGTATCTTTTCCGACCACAACGCTATCAGACTAGATATCAATTTTAGGAAAAAACCTGTAAAAATACATGGATGCTAAACAATATGCTATAAATAACTGAGATATCCCTGAAGAGATCAAAGAGGAAACCAAAATACCTAGAAACAAATGTCAGTGAAAGCACAATGGCCCAAAACTTATGGGATGCAGCAAAAGCAGTTCTCAGAGGGAAGTTTATAGCAATACAATCCTACCTCAAGAAATAAGAAACATCTCAAGTAAACAACCTAACCTTACAACTAAAGCAATTAGAGAAAGAAGAACAAAGAAACCCCAAAGTTAGCTGAAGGAAAGAAATAAAGATCAGAGCAGGAATAAATGAAAAAAAAATGAAAGAAGCAATAGCAAAGATGAATAAAACTAAAAGTTTGTTCTTTGAGAAGATAAACAAAATTGATAAACCACTCGCCAGACTCATCAAGAAAAAAAAGACTCAAATCAACAGAATTAGAAATGAAAAAGGAGAAGTAACAACTGACACTGCAGAAATACAAAGAATCATGAGAAATTACTACAAACAACTATATGCCAATAAAATGGACAACCTTGAAGAAATGGACAAATTCTTAAAAAGCACAACCTTCCAAGACTGAACCAGGAAGAAATAGAAAATATAAATGGACCAATCATAAGCCCTGACATTGAAACTGTGATGAAAAATCTTCCAACAAACAAAAGCTCAGGACCAGATGGCTTCACAGGTGAATTCTATCAAACATTTAGAGAAGAGTTAACACTTATCCTTCTCAAACTCTTCCAAAATATAGCAGAGGGAGGACAACTCCCAAACTTATTCTATGAGGCCACCATCACCCTGATACTGAAACCATCTTTGTGACAAAGATGTCACGAAAAAGAAAACTATAGACCAATATCACTGATGAACATAGATTCAAAAATCCTCAACAAAGTACTAGCAAACAGAATCCAACAGCACATTAAAAGGATCATATACCATGATCTAGTGGGGTTTATCCCAAGAATGCAAGGATTCTTCAGTATACGCAAATCAATCAATGTGATACACCATATTAACAAATTTAAGGATAAAAACCATATGATAATCTCAATAGATGCAGAAAAAGCTTTTAACAAAATTCAACACCAATTTATGATAAAAACTCTTCAGAAAGTAGGCGTAGAAGGAACCTGCCTCAACATAATAAAGGCCATATATGACAAACCCACAGTGAACATCATTTTCAATGGTGAAAAACTGAAACCATTTCCTCTAAAATCAGGAACAAGACAAGGATGCCCACTCTCACCACTATTATTCAATATAGTTTTGGAAGTTTTAGCCACAGCAATCAGAGAAGAAAAAGAAATAAAAGGAATCAAAATCAGAAAAGAAGAAGTAAAGCTGTCACTGTTTGCAGATGACATGATACTATACATAGAGAATCCTAAAGATGCTACCAGAAAACTACTAGAGCTAATAAATGATTTTGGTAAAGTAGCAGGATACAAAATTAATATACAGAAATCTCTTGCATTCCTATACACTAATGATGAAAAATCTGAAAGAGAAATTAAGGAAACACTCCCATTTACCATTGCAGCAAAAAGAATAAAATAGCTAGGAATAAACCTATCTGAGGAGACAAAAGACCTGTATGCAGGAAACTATAAGACACTGATGAAAGAAATTAAAGATGATACAAACAGATGGAGAGGTATACCATGTTCTTGCATTGGAAGAATCAACATTGAGAAAATGACTATACAACCCACAGAAATTTACAGATTCAATGCAATCCCTATCAAACTACCAATGGCATTTTTCACAAAACTAGAAAAAAAATTCACAATTTGTATGGAAACACACAAGACCCTGAAAAGCCAAAGTAATCTTGAGAAAGAAAAATGGAGCTGGAGGAATCAGGCTCCCAGACTTCAAACTATAGTAAAATGTTACAGTAATGAAGACAGTATGGTACTGGCATAAAAACAGATATGTAGATCAATGGAGCAGGATAGAAAGCCCAGAGATAAACTCAAGCACATATGGTCACCTTATGTTTGATAAAGGAGGCAAGAATATACAATGGAGAAAAGGCAGCCTCTTCAATAAGTGGTGCTGGGAAAACTGGACAGCTACATGTAAAAGAATGAAATTAGAACACTTCCTAACACCATACACAAAAATAAACTCAAAATGGATTAAAGACCTAAATGTAAGGTCAGACACTATAAAACTCTTAGAGGAAAACATACGAAGAACAGTCTTTGACATAAATCACAGAAAAATCCTTTTTGACCCACCTCCTACAGAAATGGAAATAAAAACGAAAATAAACAAATGAGAACTAATGAAAGTTAAAAGCTTTTGCACAGCAAAGGAAACCATAAATAAGACAAAAAGACAACCCTCAGAATGGGAGAAAATATTTGCAAATGAAGCAACTGACAAAGGATTAATCTCCAAAATATACAAGCAGCTCATATCAGCCCAATATCAAAAAAATAAACAGCCCAATCCAAAAATGGGCAGAAGACCTAAATAGACATTTCTCCAAAGAAGATATACAGATTGCCAACAAACACATGAAAAGATGCTCAATAGCACTAATCATTAGAGAAATGCAAATCAAAACTACAACGAGGTATCACCTCACACTGGTCAGAATGGCCATCACCAAAAAATCTACAAACAATAAATGCTGGAGAGGGTGTGGAGAAAAGGGAACCCTCTTGCACTGTTGGTGGGAATGTAAGTTGATACAGCCAATATGGAGAACAGTAAGGAGGTTCCTTAAAACACTAAAAATAGAACTACCATAAGACCCAACAATCCCACTCCTGGGCATATACCCTGAGAAAACCATAATTCAAAAAGAGTCATGTATCACAATATTCATTGCAGCTCTATTTACAATAGCCAGGACATGGACGCAACCTAAGTGTCTACCGACAGATGAATGGATTAAGAAGATTTGGCACATATATACAATGGAATATTACTCAGCCATAGAAAGAAACAAAATTGAGTTATTGTAGTGAGGTGGATGGACCTAGAGTCTGTCATGCAGAGTGAAGTAAGTCAGAAAGAGAAAAACAAAATACCGTATGCTAACACATATATATGGAATCTAAAAACAAACAAAAAAGGTTCTGAAGAACCTAGAGGCAGGGCAGGAATAAAGACACAGATGTACAGTATGGACTTTGGACACAGGGAGGCGGAAGGGTAAGCTGGGACTAAGTGAGAGAGTAGCATTGGCATACATACACTACTAAATATAAAATAGATAACTAGTGGGGAGCAGCTACATCACACAGGGAGATCAGCTCATTGCTTTGTGACCACCTAGAGGGGTGGGATAGGGACGGTGGGAGGGAGATGCAAGAGGGAGGGGATAGGGGGCTATATGTATACATATAGCTGATTCACTTTGCTATACCATAGAAACTAACACAACATTGTAAAACAATTATACTCCAATAAAGGTGTTAAAAAAAATACTGTATTCTCCTCTCCTTGCCCCACTGTGGGCTATGGTCACCCAAATAGGGTGAAATTAATTCATGTAAGGTAAAGGACCAATAGAAAAGATTCTAGCCATTCCAGCAATTTAGTTTAGATTGGTTCACTTTTTTGAGGCTTAAATATTATTATCTTTGCATAGTTAAAAATGGTAACGTTCCAAAGGCACCAAACATAAGTCCTTTTACTCCAACATTCCATCTCCCGTGCTCCCTAGTTCCCATCTTCAGAGGTAGTCACTCTAAACAATTTTGTTGATATTCTTCCAGAAATATCCTATGCTTATAAACTTTGCATATATATAAATATTTTAAAAAATTGAATAATGATAGCATATTAGCAATTTTTCTTGAGACTACTCCACATTAGCCCAAATAGCAGCTCTAACAGTTTATGATGTTAGACATTCCAGCATTTGGTGGCAAAATTGGATCTGGAACTCAGAATCCTTAATTTTACTTCTACTCCTTTGCAACAACCCTCAATTATTTTCCTTTGATCCTGAAATACTCTATGGCAAGAAAGACATCCTAAGTGTACTTGTTTTGTTAGTGTATTGTCCAGGCTGCTGTAACAAAGAAACCCCAAGGTACAATGGCTCAAACGAGATAGAAATTTGTCTCTCCCTCCTATGATAGCTCAGAGGGAAGTGGTCTAGGGCTTGTAGGGTAGCGAAGGTGTCTTTCATTTAGAGCTTCCACCTCTGAGTCCAGAGCGGATGATTAATTCTTATCATCCCCCTAACCTGGGGAGAGAAAAAAAGGAGTCAGGAAAGAAAGCACACATTTCTTTTTAGAAGCACGACCTGTAGGTGGCGCACCTCACTTCTCACATGCTGTTGGCCAGAGTTTATTCACAGATCACATAGGCTGCTCAGCTAAAACTCGGGAGCTCTGTTACTAAAGAAGGCAAAATGGATATTGTTGGCCAACCAGCAGTCTTTTTCACAATTGGAGGGTCCTAGTCCCAACTGTACCCAAGCTGACACCAGATCATAAGGCTCTTTCCTTTTGGCCCTCTGCCCCCATCCTGGCTCATGACGACACACAGATACATCTTGGGTCTCTGTGGCTGAGATGATAGGTCTGAGAATTTCTGTGTTTTGACTAGAGGAGGAGAAGGAGGAGGAAAGAAGTTTGGCTCTGGGCACCTACTGCTCCTCAGGAAGAGGATGTCTTCAGCTTCCCTAACAGAGGCAGAATGGTGTCCTGTGCTGCCTGGTTCCAGGGCAAAGTCTGACCCCAAGTGGAAAAGGAGCACTGGAAGAAGCTGAAAGGGTCCTTTTTGACACAGACCTTTGTGAGAGTTAGGGCTCGGGTGATATAGTTCACTGCAGAGAAAGGGAAAGAGGTAACTGTCCATGATTTCTGTGTAGAACACACTGGTGTCCTCCAATGGAGAAAGGAACTTACATTTCAGAGGGATGAGATGGACAATAAACAAAACACGTTAGTATATTGTAGAGCATTTTGATAAGTGCTGTGAAGGTAAATAATGAGGAAGGACAATAGGGAACATTGGGTGGCGGTGGTAGAGAATTTTGCAATTTTGAAAGAGTGTATTGGAAAGGCCTTTCCAAGAAAGTGACATCTGTATAAAGATCTGGAGGATAGGAGGGTGTGAGCTCTGTGAATATTTGCAGGAAGTGCTTCTGGGCAAAGGGAAGAGCAAATGGAAATGCCTGGAGGTGAGAACATGCCAGGTGTGTTTGAAGAAGAGGAAGAGGGCCAGTGTAGCTGGAGCAGAGCGAGTGAGGGGGAGAGTAGGAGGTGAGGTCCCAGGGGTAAGGCAGACAGATACTGTAGGGCCTTGTAGGACATTGTGAGGATGTTGGCTTTTATGTGGAGTGAGAGCAGAAGGCACTGTAGGGTTTTGAGAAGAGGAGTGATGGGATCTGAGTTTGTTTATAGCATCACTCTGGCTGTTAAGTTGAAAATTGACCTTAGAAAGGCAAGGCTATTGTAACTATTTAGATGAGTGACGGTGACGATTTGGTTTAGAAGTAGCCAGAAGGTTGCATTCAGGCTGTATTTTCAAGGCAGAGTCACAGTATGATGAAGGATTGGAAGTGGGGGTTCAGAGAAAGAGATGGACTCTAGGGTGTTTTGCCTGAATGACTGAGGGATGGAGCTGCCATTTACTGAGATGCAGAATTTTGGAGGAGAGGAGAAGCAGATTTTGGAGGGATAATGGGAGCTCACGTTTTGACATGTTAGGTTTGAGATGGGCATTGGACAACGAAATGATATAATTTGAAGCCCTGGATTCAGCTATATCTTTAGTCAGATATACCTCTTAGATTTTCCAGGTCTATGAGCTAATATAATTTTTTTTTGTGTGTGCTGTGGTTCTTGCCTCAATGACTGCAGCCCAAAGTCCTAGTTTACTCACCCTTTTATTGATTCTTGACTACCCCTTTTTCATGTTTATCCTATCAAAGTTCACTGTGCCCATCCATGTCTCTCTCTTGTCTGTCCTGGGTTATAACCCATGAAAAGGCAAGGGCTAAGACTGTGGCCTTCTCGTCAAAGTTCCACCTAAGTCTTTTCTGTGTGTGTATGTGTGTGTGGTGAGAGAGAGTATGTATTGAGGTAATCCATTGATAAATTATTTTTGATGCTAATTCAATTTAAAAGACATCTACTGAGTGGTGAATAAGACAGTGTCTGCCTTCACAAGCAAAGAAGATAGATACATCAGCAAATAGCTGTAATGCACTGTGACACGAGCCATCATTGCAATATGAGAATATAGATCAGGGGAAAATTAATCCTGAGCAGGGAACTTTGGGCTTCTTTCTCTTTTCACCAGAGGAAACTATGAGAAAGCATTAAGATTTGGAGTTGGAGACTGCTGTTCTGGTCCTGGGCTTACTCGTTATGAGCTATGTGATCTTAGGCAAGACACTTAAATTCTCTGGATGGATGTTGGACATGCAAGCTATGTAATTGGGAATTCGGGATTCATTTGGGCGTTTTAGTCAGAACTTGGATTTTCCAGTTCTGTGCGTCAATAAAATTCTCATGTGCCTCACCTGTTAAATGGGCACAATGACATCTGCACAGCCTATGCCATGGGGCTAATTGTGAGAGTTAAGTGTGATAATGGATGTGAAGGTGTTTTAGGTTTGGTGCAAGGCCAAGACAGAGGTTTTTACGATAACCAAAGGATTTCTGTGAAGTTCCCCAATTTCTTTAATTATAGAATTCTTTTTCAAGACATTGGAAGAAATCCCACAGGAAATCAGAAATTCTATGCCTTCCCTTTCAGGGATCCACTATTTTAACCCCTCAAATGATAGCACAGTGAAGACACAGTAGCCCAACCCAAGTATGATGACAAAGGGAGTTGTCTACAGAGTCTGAGAAATGAGGGCACTGCTGTGTTTTTTCCAACTTTTCTAATTGCTAAAGTGCTGTGAAGGTACTTAGAGGCTGCCCAGAGGATGGGAGGTAGGGAAAGAATAAAAAGTGTGTAAAAGGTGTATATATGGCCAGTGAGTTGTATTTACAGGACTGTAGTGGGAGTCTTGTATCCACAATGTCACCAAGAGAGGAGATTAGAAGTCAATTGTCTTGCTAGAATTATTTTTTTCCTGTAAAACTGCGTGAAAGACTGGTCTGTCAATCCCACATCATCAAGAGCAGCCGGTCTGGGGTGTCCACGGGAGCGTGGCTAAGCATGAATTATCTTGCAAGTTAGGCAAGGCTTTCCTGCTCTGGCTGGATAGTCCATTTTTTTCTGGCACTGTATTGAGTGCTATTGCAGATTGAGGTTTGGAATTCAAGGATATAAAAACATCTTCAAGGAGGTGGGAGGTAGGGTGGGGATAGGATAAATGCAAAGGATGGGGTCCCAAGAGGTCCAATCAGGCAGGGATGAGTTTTTTAAAGAAATATATTATACATACAAAAATGTATAAAGAATATAAAATGAGCACTTATATATGCACTAGAGTGTTTTTTCAAGGCAGATTTTCAAGATTTGAAATTAATGCTTGCATTTTTAATTAGGTGATGGCTATCCTTTTAGACAATGAACCATAAAGATGTAAAACTTATTGAAGGACTAACAGTCTGCAGAGCATAGGGGTTAACCTGAAGCTAAGATAATAGAGAAACTTGACAAGGACAGGATGTGATAAAACATGTAAGAAGCAAAATCAGACTATTTATTGACATTGGACTTTACTATCTTTTTTTAATTTCCTGCTCTTCTTTTACAAAATTTGAAAGGTAATTGAAATGGCGTGGGAGCATTTCTAGCATATGTTTTAATAATGGGTCCAACTTAACGGTCCAACTTTTGAGTATCATAGATGAATAAAATATAAGGGATGGAAGTTACCCCTCAACTTTTTTCACGCTCACTTGACCTCTGTTAGCACCTAGAGCCTACAAAAATGTTTCTGAAAGTGTATCCCATGGACACCTTCTATGGGATACTTATAATTACAGTAAGTCCCTTACATACGAACCTTCAAGTTGCAAACGTTCAAAGATGCAAATGTGTGTTCACACGTCCAATCACATAAGTTAGTTCACGTGTCTGGTGTACATTGTCACGTGCATGTATCCTCTACAAGTGGTGTGCTTTATGTGTACTTTACTGTACAGTACTATATGCAGTACAGTAGTACAGTGTCTTTATTTCAAGCCCAGGATGTTTGGAAGCAAGCGTAAAAGCAGCAGTGTTGCAGCTGGTCCTGCTAAGCAGCTCCAGCTGTTGTATGTACTACTGTACTTCTCAAGGTACTGTACTGTAAGAGTAAAAATGTTTTCTGTATTTTTTGTGTTTGTTTGTTTTTTATGTATTATTTGTGTGAAAAGTATTATAAACCTATTACATTACAGTACTATATAGCCGATTGTGTTAGTTGGGTACCTAGGCTAAATTTGTTGGACTTATGAACAGATTGGACTTACGAATGTGCTCTTGGAACAGAACTCATTCATATGTAGGGGACTTACTGTATTTGGTCAAAGGGGCTTGGCTCAATGTTAAGGAAGTTTCTTTCCTTCAGGACCTGTGGAGTCTCTTGTACCCTAATGTACATAGAGAATATCCAAGATGGAGGCAGGGGTAGATGGTGAAATGTAGTACGTACAATATCCAGAGTTTCTCAAAAAATTTATATTTGCTAACTGATGATATGCCAGCTTGGATTTTCCCTGCTTTTTGCTTGTGTTTCAATGAAAGTTTACGTTCTATAACACTCAGTACTTAAATGGTGTGTGTGCTTTAAATTTTAAAAGAGTTTAATTTTTTAAAGCATAATCAAAATTTTAACCTGCCTTATTTTAAAAAAAGCTTTATTGAGGTATAATTGACATAATTAAAATGTCCATATTTACATTTTGTATATAATTTGATGTTTTGACGTATGTATACACTTGGGAAAAGATCACCGCCATCAAGATAATGAACATATCTATTACCCTCAGAAGTTCTCTGGTGTCCCTTTCCTTTTTCCTCCCCTGTCCTGCCTAACATCCCATCCCATCCCCAGGCAACTGTTGATGTGCTTCCTATCACCATAGATTTTCTAGAATTTTGTGTAAATGGAATCATACAGTACCTGCTTTTTCTTTTTCAATGTGGTGTCTTTCACATAGCACAATTATTTGAAATCAACCCATGTTGTTGAGTTTCCAATAGTAAATTCTTTTTACTGCTGAGTGGTATTCCATTGCATGGTTATACCACAGTTTGTTTATCTATATACTTGATGATATTTGGCTTGCTTCCAATTTTTTATTATTACAAATATAGCTGCTATGAACATTCAGTTACATGCCATTTTTTTCATTTAGGTATAATTGACATATAGTACTATATTAGTTTTTAGGTCAGGTGTGTAACATAATAAGTTGATATTTGTGTATATTACCGCAATATAATTTGATATTGTATATGTTTGTAAATGATTACCACAGTAAGTCTAGTTAACATCCATCACCATACATAGTTATAAAAGTTTTATTCTTGTGATGAGAACCTCTAAGACCCACTCTCTTAGCATCTTTCAAATATGCAATACAGTATTATTAACTATAGTCAACGTGCTGTACATTACATTCCCATGACATTTATTTAATAGATGGAAGTTTTGGATACAAGTCTTTATATGGACATGTTTTCATTTCTTTTGGAAATACCTAGGAGTGGAATGGCTTGATCATGTGGTAGGTATATGTTTATCTATTAAAGAAACTGCCAAACTGTTCTTGAAAGAGGTTCTTCCATTTTACAATTCCACCAGCAGTGTGTGAGAGTTCCAACTCCTCCACATCCTTGCCAACACTTGATATGGTCAGTCTTTTTAATTTTAGCCATTCTTATAGGTATGTGCTGGTATCTCTCTGTGGTTTTAATTTGTATTTCCTTAATGACTAATGATGTTGAGCATCTTTTCAAGTGCTTATTTGCCATCTTTATATTTTTCTTTAGTGACATGTCTGTTCATATCTTTTGTCCATTTAAAAATATTAGGTTGTCCTTTTCTTATTGAATTTTCAGAGTTCTTTATATTCTAGTTCTTTGTCAGATGTATGATTTGTAATTTTTTCTTCCAGTTTTCTGCTTGTCTTTTAATCTCTTCACAGTGAATTTTGAGAGCAGAAGTTTTAAATTAAAGCTCAATTTATCACTTTTTAATTTATAGATCTTCCTTTCAGTGTTATATTTAAAATTTTTTGGCAAATCCAGGTCACAGAGATTTTTCTCCTATGTTTTTTTCTAGGAGTTGTATAGTTTTCAGTTTTACATTTAGATTTATGATTACTTTTGAGTTAATTTTTATATTTTATGCAAGATATAGATCAAAGTTCACTTTTTTTTTTTTTGTGGTACGCGGGCCTCTCACTGTTGTGGCCTCTCCCGTTGCGGAGCACAGGCTCCGGACGTGCAGGCTCAGCATCCATGGCTCACGGGCCCAGCCGCTCCGCGGCATGTGGGATCTTCCCGGACCAGGGCACGAACCCGTGTCCCCTGCATTGGCAGGCGGACTCTCAACCACTGCGCCACCAGGGAAGCCCAAAGTTCACTTTTTTTGTACTTCGATATCCAATTGTTCCAGCACCATTGTTGAGAAGATTATCATTTGTCCATTGAATTGCCTTGCACCTTTGTAAAAAATACCAGTTGTCCTTATGAGTATGGGCCTATTTTTGAGGCCTCTACTCTGCTCCATTGATCTATTCATCTGTCTACATGCCAATACCACACTGTCTTGGTTACTGTAGTTCAGGGACAGCAAGCTCTTTCAGTAATGAGTCAGATAGTAAATATTTTAGCCTTCGTAGGGGCACACATGTCCTCTGGAGAACTTTTTTAAACAACCTGTTAAAAATATAAAAACCATTCGTAGGGTTGTAAAAAACAGGCCATTGGCTGGATTTGCTTCAGGCTCTAGTTTGCTAACTCCTCCTCTAGCTTTATAATACATTTTGAAACTAGGTTATGCTGGTCCTCTAACTTTGTTCTTCATTTTCAAAGTTGTTTTGGCTATTCTAAGTCCTTTGCATTTCCATGTGAATTTCAGAATCAAGTTGTCAGTTTCTACAAAAATGCCTCTAGGATTTTGATTAGTCTTTGCTTGGTTTTGGGGTTGCATTGATTCTCGAGGTCAATTTTGGGAGAAATGTTATCTTAACAGTATTGATATATCTCCTAATCCCTAAAGGTCCTATGTGTCTAGGTCTCTGTTACTTTACTTCAGTGATATCTTGTAGTTTTCAGTGTACAGGTGTTGTATTCCTTTTATCACATATATCCCTAAGTATTTAATATTTTTTGAAGTTACTGTAAAGAGTAGTGGTTTGAAATTTCAATTTCCATTTTTATTGCTAGTGTATGGAAATAAAGCAGAACTTTGTATGTTGATTTCTTAAGTGGCAACTTTGCTAAACTCACATTATAATTCTGTTATCTTTTTTGTAGGTTCCATAAAATTTTGTACATAGATGATCTTGTCATCTACAAATAAAGATAGTTTATTTTTTCCTTCCTATTCTGGATTTTTATTTCTTTTTCTTGAACTGGCTATACATCCAGAACAATATTGAACAGAAGTGATGAGGGAAGACATACTTATCTTTTTTCTGATTGTAGGAAGTTTAATAGTTTGCTAGGGCTACTATAACAAAATACTACAGAATGGGTGGTTTAAACAACAGAAACTTATTTCTCATATTTATGGAAGTTACAAGTCCAAGATCAAGGAGTTGGTAGGTTTGGTTTCTTTTGAGACCTCTCTCCCTGGTTTGTAGATGGCCACCTTTTCACTGTGTCCCTACGTGGTCTTCCCTGTGTGTCTGGCACCAGTCATTGGATGAGGGTCCATTCAGTGACCTCCAAAAAGGACCCTATCTCCAAATATAGTCACATTCTGAGGCACGAAGAGTTAGGACTTCAACATATGAATTTTGGGGCACACAATTCAGCTGATAACAGGGCAAAAGCATTCAGTCTTTTATTATTAAGTATGATGTTAGCTGTAGGTTTTTCGTAAATGCCTGTTATCAAGTTGTGGATGTTTCCTTCTATTCTTAGGTTGCTGAGAGTATTTATCAGAAATTAATGGAATTAATGTTGAAATTTGCCAAATGTATATCTACTGATATAATAATATGATTTTTCTTAATTTGTTTACACTGTCCTTTTAGAGTGTTAAATCAGCCTCAATTTCCTGGGATAAGCTCCAATTGGTCATGATGTATTAATCTTTTTATATATTATTGGATTCAATTTTCAGAGATGTACTAGCTAATGAAACAATAAAACTGTCAAAATTTAAGTTGCATTTATACACAAAACATAAAGAAATAAGTTCAAAACTAAATGAAATCTTTGAAAGAAAACGTGTGGAATTCAAAAGATGGAAGAAATAGATGTTTACTATTTCATGTATAAGATGGAAGTTCATGTTGCTAGCACTAAAAACTACATATAATTACTGAAGCCGTTTTAAAGATGTTTGCTTGGAGATGGGTTAATCTGTAGCAAAGCAGATAGCTCAAGTGTCACCTTTCAATGACACAATAGCTTGATTTATTTTTGAACTGGCTAACGATATGGAAAACCAACTCAAAGAACAAATAAACTAGAAACGTATTTTTCATTGCACCTTGACTTATGCACAAATATTGCTGAGTTTGCAATTTTTTTCATATATGTGCAATTTGAACATGATGGCAGTTTGAAGAATTCACTTTTTTCAGCTTCATTGTTGACAGTTACAATTGGCTCTGAACTGTATAAAACTGTGATGGATTATAAAGTTAACATGTATGCTTCAGAGTTAGTTCTGTGTGAAAATATACTCTGATGTCACAGTTGCAGTGAAAAGAAAATTTTCTGGAGTAGTTACCCCATGTCTAAGAGGTTGGACCAGAAGGAAATTAATGCACTGCTTCCTTTACTGAGAAAGTCTTGCTATGAAAACAATGTTAGCCAAAATAAAGTGCCAAGTGACACAACAAAAATTGTAAGTAAAGGGTAATGCATTAAATTCTAGATAATTCTCTTTCTTTACTATGTGATAATATGAAAGATGAATTATAAATGACTTTCATTGCATGTTGAGGCACAATGATTGCAGAGAAGAAAAGCTGAGAATGCTTGATCTATTTATAGAACAAACGCTTAATGTTTCTGCAAGATAAGAATCCTGTTGGGTCCCATCTTGTTAAAGAGGTGAATTGGAAAGCTGGATTTGCTTATTTGTCTGATATTCTTGGTATTATAATGATCCTAATACTTCCATGCAAGGAAGAAGTGCAGCATGATTTTGAATGGCAGATAAGATCAAAGGACAAGAACCAACTGCAGATGCTTAGAAGAACAAAGTTCCTATACATGGTTATGACATGTTCCATAATAAAAAAACAATAATCAAAAAGGTCACAATCTTGATATTTCAAAAATGCAAAACGTTATCACCAAACACCTTCTGGATTTTGGCAGAATTTTCACATTGTATTTTCCATTAAAAGATCTTTATGTTGAAAATCCATGGGCTGAAATCCATTCCTTTCATTGAGAGATAATTTACATTTAATTATGACTTTGTAGGATAAGTTGTTGGAAGTGGATACTGATGAAGGATTAAACATGAATTCAGAAAAAAGAAAACATTGCTTTCTTCATTTTGGATAAAAATCAGACATGAATAGTCCAAGCTTGCTAAAATTACTTTAAAAACTATCTCTTATTCTCCTGTCAACATACTTCTGTTGAGACAGGTTTCTGTACTGTCGGCGTTACTGAAACAAAGCACAGAAACAATTTAGATATACATTATCACTGGTGAGAACCATTGTAATCAATACAAACTAGATCAGATACTTTAACAAGCACAAAGCATGCTCATTTGCCATGTTAAGAACTTTAGTACTGGTAAATATTATGCTCCTTCAAAATGTGCATTTAACCATTTCATACGGAGACTCACACTTGCACACATAACTCTTTGTTTAGTTACAAGTGCAGAAGGAAAAAAATATTTATTCACTTATACACGTGGTTTCAATAAATAAAATGCACAAATTTTCCCATTCTTTTTCTAGATATTATTTGTTCTTATAGTTATAAAACTATAATTTTATGGCTGCTGAATATAGTAATTAAATTTGAGCTTGTATTTTGTTCAGCTTTTTTTCCCGTTTCATTTTTCTGGTACATATTTAAAAAAGATGAACTTTACTTTTTTAGAACAATTTTAGGTTTACAGAAAATATACCTTACACCCAGTTTCCCTTTTTTCTAACATCTTACACTGGCATGGTACATTTGTTACAATCAATGAACCAATATTGATATGTTATTATCAACTAAAGTCCATAATTATTCAGGTTTCCTTAGGTTTTACTTAATGTTCTGTTTCTGTTCCAGTATCCCACCTAGGACAATACATTACATTTAATTATTGTGTCTTTTTAGACTCCTCTTGGCTGTGATAGTTTCTGAGACATTTCCTATTTTTGATGACCTTGACACTTTTGGTCTCTTTAATTGGGTGTTTTGTAGACCATCCCTCAACTGAGACTTGTCTGATGTTTTTCTTATGATTAGACTGGAGTTATAGTAATGCATTTTTATCATGTATTACAAAAGCACTGGTGAGTGGTGGTTTGGAAATTTAAAAAAAAAACCAGGTACTTCTCCACAGATGGTTGATGAGGCCCCTCTCTAGTAATACTGGGGTCACTCACAGAATTGAGCACATTCTGAAAGACCTAGGGAAAGGTGGATCCAGGATGTCTCTGGATTCTGCTCCCTCCCCTCTCTTAGGACTTTACTCTAAAAACTTTCTTCCAGAATCTTTCAGTCTCTGCATCTTGCTCACAATCTTCGGGTTCCGGGAGAGGGACTCTGATCAACTCAGTTCGAGGAAAGGCAAATAATAAATATACAGCGATGCAGGGGTGGTTTGGCGGGTGTAGGACCTAACCTGGACGTCAGAGCTGGGGAGCTGTTGCGTCTGAGCTCACTCACCCCCACTTCCGTCACACTCTCACCCTGGCCTCCATTTGTACCTACTACACACTCCTTGCTTCTTAATTCCAAAGCCATAGCTTTTCATTCTCTCGGGGAAGAAATTCTTCTACTTTCTGAAGGGAATGAGGAGATATCTCTTACTGTCTCATCAAAAAGGCCAGGCTGTTTGGGAAGTAATCTCCATTCTCTGGCTTTAATCGGTTGGACTCATTTCTGGATAGAAAATGTGTATAGCTCTTCTCTCTCAAATATATTTTCATTTAATGTTGTTCACTTTTGATGCCTTAATTAAATAAAAGAACCATTCACTGCAAACATAATGTATAGATTTGTCCATTATGATGTTCTGTGGGGAATAAATATGGAATCTCTAACTCACAGAGTTATGGTTTGGCTTGTCTACCTCCTGTTCCCCCTGTGGTTTTGCCACAGCTTCCTAACTGGCCTCCCCACCGCTCCCCAGACCTTGCAGACTCCATCCGGCCTACACAGGGACTCTTTCCACCCCCGAAGGCTTGAAGGGGCAAAACTCACCTTATCACTCTCTGGCTTGAAATCCTGTGTGTTCCTTTGGTTGCCCACAGTGTTTGGTCTCAGCTTCAGCATCACATGGTAACTTGTTAAACATGCAAATTCTCAGGCTCCAGCCCAAACGTACTGAATCAGAAACTCTGGGGGAAGGGCCCAGAAACCATTGTTTTTTAAAACACCCATCAGGGAATTCTGAAGCATGCTAAAGTTTGAGAACCATTAGCCAATGGGAGAAAAGTATAAGCTCCTTGTCCTGAGAAGTCTTGCAAAGCCTGCTCTGCTCTGGTCCCCATTGGTCTCTCCAGTTTCTTCTCCACCTACCCTGCTCTGCATTTTCCACCATGGGAATGAGGAGCTGTGTGCAGATGCCTGCAGAGAATGTGTGAATGCTTCTCCAGCTCATTTTCAGTTGTTACCCAAATAGGCCTTCTGGGGGCATGCTCTGTGCCCTTCTCTGGCCAGCTCCTACTGACACTCGAAGACTCAGCTTAGGTGTCATTTCTCCAGTAACCCTTCCTCTAGCTTCCCTGTGTCCCCTTAGATGCTCCCATAGTACCTTGTGTCCATCTCTCTGATTAAACTCATCACATTATGTTTATCTGCTTATATATGTTTCTGCCACTAGATTGTGAGCTACTCTTATTGGGGACTATGTTTCTTTCGTTTTTATCTGCAGTACCTAGCCCAGTGTTTGAGTGCTTAAGATGCATTCAGTTATTTAACAGTCACTGAATAATTTATGAATGAATGAAATAATGAATGCATAAATATTTGTCCATGTTTCTGTCACATCTATGGTTCTATGCTTGCTTTCTTTTTAGCCAAGGAAAACTTCCCTCCAATTCATCAGACATGGAAAGTTCCAGGAAATATTACCTCTAACCCTTTGGCTTTTGCTTATTATCAAATGCAAAATAGATTCTTCCTGCACTATTAGTTCCACATTAAGTGTTTCAGGGCTCCCACAACTTGGTGCAAGGCCAATCTTAGGCATTATCATCTTGTGAATTTGGCAGCCACAGTTTTTTTTTAACTTTTAATTTTATATCAGGGTATAGTTGATTAATAATGTTGTGATAATTTCAGTTGTACAGCAAAGTAATTCAGTTATACATATACATGTATCTATTCTTTTTCAAATTCTTTTCCCATTTAGGTTGTTACATAATACTGGGAACTCTGATCTATATTATGTAATATAGAGTCTTTTTGATTTCTGTCACTTCACTGTGGACTCAGGCATCTGAGTTTACTAGGTTTTCTTCATGAAGTGAGTGTTGATTGAATCAGTTCAAGCGCTTTTAAAAAATTCTACTCAGTGCTCCTTTAGGGTTTCTATACGCTGCCAGGATAGAAGTACATATTTCAAAGAAGAAAGAAATAAATCTCAATACTGTTTGTCTGTATTCTTCCTTTATTTAGAAGCCTGTGTCTTGCTTGCATCATAGGAATGTATATTCAGAGAAATTTGAAAATGAGACATTAAGTAGTCCTGTGTAGAATAACACAAGCAGAAAACAAAATTGGTTCCCAAAGTCATTTCTTTCCTTCTTCCTCATGTATGAACCCCCCAGGCAATCCAAATCTGCACACCTACCATTCCATCTGCTGCAAGATGTACGGGTCAGAGTAGCTCATCTAGCAGAGATTGTCAGTCTATGCTGACCCAGCCACAGACTTCTGTCCAGTCCTCCTTGTCCTACCAGATTGTGGTTAGATAGATACCTGCTGGCCATTGATTTGGATGGAAACATAATAATAAAAATGATGATCATTAATTTCATCTTTTAGGTGTTTCATATTTTTCAGTAGGCTTTCCCTTTTATTCCCACATTTAAAAAATTCTGATAAGCCTGTAAGTTGTTAAGGTACATTTGTGAAAGTATCATTATTTCAAACTTATCTATAAGGAAGCTGTGGCAGCAAACACTGAAAGTTTCAAGATTACACAGCAAGTTAGTGGAGGCCCCGGAGTAGAATATCTTCTAATTCTCACTTAGTTGCTGGGTAAGAAGGAGCCAAGATGGAAGTGGCCAGATGGCAGATTGTTTGATGGAGGTGCAGAGCGTCTGCGACGTGGCATTAGCAGGTGACTTACACGGATGCAGAGGGCAGAGGAGTTCAAAGCAGAGGCTCTGGAGTCAGACTGCCCAGTTTGAATGTTAGCTCTTCTACTTGCTGAATTGTATACACTGAGAAAGTTACTTAAGCTCCATTAACCTTAGTTTCCTCCTCTGCAAATGGAAAAAATTGTAATAACTATCTCATGTAGTTGTCATGAGCCTTCGATACATTAATATGTAAAGAGAGCTTAAAATTATGCCTGGCACATAAGAAATTCTCAATAAATATTAACCCCTGTTATTATCACACTCAAAATTCCTCTATGAAGTCTTCTTTCATTATACCAATAAATCCACATTGACTCTTTTCCTTCTCTGAACACTGGTCAATTTTAGTTCGCAACCTTGGAGCTTCCCAGCTGAATCTGAAACTGACCCCCATACACGGAGGGCAGGGAGAGACCGAAGAAAGAGCCATCCCACTCCAGACAGGTAGGTGGCAGTTTTAATAAGCAAGGGAACTTCCTTATGAGGCTTGTCTTGGGCAGCTGCAAAATGATTTCCTCACCCATCTGCCAAATCTTAAAAGTTTATATGGTGGCCTTAACTGGGTTCACTCACCTACACAGTTCAAATAGTGTTGACACTATTACATTACTTGGGGCAGCTTCTGGGAGCAGAGAAGGCAAGAGGATTGCACCTTCCAAGGACAGGGTAGGGGGTGAGGAGCCTCTGATTGCCTGGGTCCAGCACATGGGTCTAACACTCTTCTTGATGACCTCCCCCATCAGTCATCAAGGACTTACTCTTTTTTTAATGACACAATTTAGCACTCCAGAATATACTCGCTAATACTCTTTAGTAATTATTAAAGGTATATTCAGCTCACTTCACTGATGATGCTGCAAATTCCAGAGGCAGACCCTGTCATATACATCTTCTGGATCGCTGCCAAGCCATTAATTAATATCTGAATGAATGATCTTTGGATAAAATTGCTTAGGTTCCATTATTTTCTCAAAGATTCTTTTTAAAACACACATTTGCCTGGCATATTTGAAAATGCTTAATTTTGTTAAGCATTTTTCCACTTCATTTTAAGTGTGTGATCAATTTAGACTGGACCAAACAGCTGACAATCATTTGTTTTATATACTTCTCCTTTTATTTCCTATTTGGAGATGTCTGTTTAGAGAGTTAAAGCAGGCACATTCAGAAGGGGATGGAATTCAGGATTTCAATCAGAAAGAGATACAAATAGAGTTGGACCACATAAGTCAAGTCATCTCAGGTCTCTGGGGCAAGGTCAAACTAACCAGTGGGACTGGTGGCATGTGTCCTTTTGGACACTCCTATAGAGGAGTTGCGATCTTAGTAGAACAGCCAAACAAGGGATGATTATTTTTTGATGACTTAAAAAAGTAAGAGCAAAGGATAAAAACCAAAGGAAAAAAACACCCAAACACAATTTCCTAACAATTTTAAATGCTCATTAGGAAGGAATGTTGTTTCTCAAATATTTTAGAAAAATGCTTCTGAAATGCAAACGTTTATTGCACATATATTGCATTGAAATAAAATAGTCATTCAATCTTGGTATTCTATGTCCGATGAGACGGACATCAGTGTTTCTGATGTATTTTCTGATTTGGAGTATCCTGGAGCGACAATGCCAGGAGAGACATTCTCTCACTGACATGACCTTGCACTTTGATTCACAGCATAACCCTGGTCTTCAGGTTACCACTCTTCTAATTTTCTGAGAGTTTAATTTTCTTTACCAGTAGGGTCAGAAATTCAACAGCAGAATGTGAGGGGATGGCAAATATTTGAAGAGAGTTTAATAAATAAGCTATTTTTCAGAAGAGGAGGCAGGGTATAAAGAGCCACAAGGGAGTGTATCATCCCTCAGAGGAATGGAGAATGAAGGGTGTATCTGGGAGCCTGAGGACAGGAAGGTAAGACTGGTTACTGGAACCCAGACAGAGAATTGTGTGGCAAAGCCTACCTGACCCGAGCATCAAGCTCCCATCTCAGGCATCAGCCAGGACTCTGCAGGGAGAAAGGCCAGGGCACACTGACCCTGTCTCACCTCACCTCCCTCCCATTCATGCCCGTGTTCCCATTGACTGGACCCAACCAGGATCCAGAAATCCTATCGAGGCTATCTGTACCAGTCACCGCCCCGGACACAAGGTGGGGTGGAGAGGATGAAGATGAAGAATTAATGGGGAGGGGGTGGTGGTGAGGGCAAATGAAAGATAAGCAGCATAATGTTAGTGAATCTTTGTCAGAGACGAGCATTTTTTTCCTGGATTACGCAGCACAAGACTGAAAGGTCAGCAATTTCTAATCTATCTGGATGCAGTGGGATTCTCTACTTGCAATTTGTTCTGAGATAATGGCTTTGCCTTAGAGTTAGGGGAAGAAAAAAGAATGCTAAATACTAAAATATCTGCCTTAGGGTCTCTGTGGTTTCTAAGAAGTCTTTGCTGGGGTCATGAACCTGGAAGAATAAGAAATGAAAGTGATGCCTCTGTTGTAGTCAGATGAAGTGCTCTATTGCTTCCTTCCCTCTGGAAGTATGTTTTGTCTAAAGAACCTATCATGCCTCGGGTCTGTCTTATTCATCTCTTGTGTTTCTCTCTTTCCCCAGCCACTCACACACCCACATGCACACACACCCCCCCCCCACACACACACAGTTTATCATATTAAGGTTCATCAGCCGTGTTTCTTACTGACTCTCCCTTGTCACCCAGAACGTGCTGAGTTATACTCCCCTGTACCTTGTTTGGGGAATGCAAACTCATTTTAGTGAGACCTGAGCACACATCAAATCACTGTATAAAACTCATATAACATTTCTAAGGCAAATATTCATGGTGTCTTAAGTTCTGCTTTGAATTAACTGCTTCATATTTTTTTCATTAATGAAGATAATAGAGATTTGCTTATATATTTTAATCTGTATAATTTTAATAAATATATAGCTATCAAAATGTCTCAAAATACATTTCAATAAATGATCACTTTGAGGCATCATTCTGGATGATGAAGTTTTATTAGTTCCCACTTGAATTTTGTTTAGAATCCTCCTTTGAATTATGCATCACTGGTGGGGTAGTGTGGCGAGCAAAAAAGAATGAATAAGTGACAGTATCTTGTGCAGAGTCTCCGAGACTACAGAAGAAATGCATGCCTGCACACACCTGCACCATTCATTCCAATACTGGGTAGTAAATGAGATTCAGATAGAGGTACAGTGGGAGAGCTGGGGAGGAGATGTTGCTTCACTCAGGTTTGTACTGTACCAGGTACTGTATCCTATGCAGGTGGGAGTTTAATTCCTTTGGGTGATGATCGTGACAGTGTTGATGAAGATACTGATGGTGATGAAGAATAATTATGTTTTTCCAGGTGGGTGGCTGAATCTCAAACAGGGAGAAGAGGCTGATCCAGGATGCATGATGTTAGCCACCGAGGGACTTGAAATTCTGAGTTTCCTGAGCTGCTGGCTGATTTTTTTTTTTTTTTGAGATTTAAGTAGTATTTATTTTTGTTATTCGCCTACAAATTTACTTTCTACTGTACCTTTTTAGACGAAAAGTGTTTGGGGGAAAACGGTGTTATTAAAGACATTAACATTTTGCTCTCTCAGGGTTGACATCTACATAAATCCTTGCTGTAGCCAGTTTTCTTTCACGTCATCTAGTTTACCTCTACAATTGTTCCCATAGTCTAATGTTGTTTTAACTTTTAATTTATATAATACATGCACTCAATTTTAAAAATAAAATGGTATTGTTAAAAGTTTATACCTAAATACAGCAGGCTCTGATTTTAAAAGTCCCACCTGCCTAAGGAATATCTTTGCTTCCCTGGTAGCCATCCCAAGCAAGCTCTGACACAGTTAGAAAATTTGCTGACTGTAATCAGAGAGTCAACCAGCTGTTCTTAAAGTAAGCAAACTGTTTATATGCCCTCTTGGTCAAGTCAGACTCAACATTGAAGAATAAGTAGTTCATTCGGTAATAGCTGAGTGCTGCTTTTTTTTCTTTTCAAACCCAAAGGCAAAATTAAATACAACATTTTTGCCAGTTACGTTCTGTTTGAAAAGATGAATCATCCTCATATTTGTACAAAGGCATCTAGTTAGGGGCAAGATTATTTGCAGGCTAATTTTGTGCAGGAATCACCTTTTGACAGCAGATCAGTATCAGTACATGTGCTGGCTCTGGGGAGGAGGAAAAAAAGCACACATCTTGCAGATCAGGAGAAAACTTGAGTTGCTACTTCTCAAATGTATCATTGTAATGTTTTTACATAGGTCAAAAGGTCATATACAATGACATTTAAAACGCTAAGGGACAAAATCTCCATTTATGTTTTGAGTAAGACTCAGTAATAGCCTAAAAGTAACTGTTTACTCTCCCTTTAATTAATTTCAAATTGAGTGAGATAGCAGTTTTAAGCACCTTTGAAACTCCTTACTTCCTGGATTTGTCCCCCCTCTATCTTTCTTGTCCTGGACAAAGGAGTCTGGAGGGAGAGAAGAACAGAAGGGTGATCTGAAGAAGCAGGGGCAGTATCTAGGACACAAAATGAACTTGAGAAGTTTGGGTCGCTCACTGATGTATTTAGCTTTGATGGTAGCAGAATGCCTGATAGAGTTTTCTGTACACAAGAATCACTTTCAATAAGAGGATTTTCAGTGCAAATTATGGATATGAATGATTAGTGGGAAATTTCATTTAACTTTAGATAAAAGTGGAAGCGAGTAAAATTATTTTTATCCATTTTTATTATGAGAGAGTGAATACTATTGGCCAATAAATATTGAAGTTTTTTAAAGAGAGGAGCTGGATGTAAATGATGACACAAGTTCATGTAGAGATTATGCTCAAAAGGTTCTTAACTCTCTTACTCCTTTGTTCCCTTTGTTTCAGAGGGCTGGGGGCAATAAGAAAAGAACCAAGTTTTGTAATTGTTTTTCATGCTTCCTCCCATTTGTTAAACATTTTCATAAACCTGCAAGTTTCTTCGCTAGTGTCTTGCATCTTTCCTTGTTACCTTCTAGAGTACCATTTTGTTATACATGGGAGCTTTCTGAAGCTACTAAACACCGTCACCTGACTACACCCCATGTCTAATTAGTTTCAAACCTATATTGTTAACTTCAGCCTAAGTGTGTGCTCTAAAGAGTATGAAAAACCACAGCATTTTCCAAGCTGTCATAAGATGTGACTCAGTCATCCTGAAGGCAGCCATGTTACAAATGCTTAAGGGGGTTCAGAATGAACATGGACACTCAGAAATCATTGGAAATAAAACCAGCAGCAAAATAAGACTCCTGTTCATACGAGTCTTGTGACTTATTTCTCTCATGCCCTTATAGCTGTACCTACTTCCAGGGTCTAAAATTTGGAGGCTCATATTCATGCTGCCAAGTTGGCATCCTCCAGAGAAAACGGGGTCTGGAGCAAGTGGCTGGCACTTATTCCAAAGGTGAAACCTCACTCAGTGCAGCAGCCCTTTCATAGTTTTATTTTGTAATTCTACAGAGGTCTTTTCTATATCTAGAAGCATCTAGAAACTTCCTATGAGAATTGGTCAGTTGTCATTTGCCTGATGCTGAGGAGAAGTTGTTTATTCCCTTTGCTGTTTCTTTTTGTGAGATCAATTGGCCCAAATGGTTGAGATTCTGCAGCTTATTTATATTCCATGATGATCCTCAGACTGGAATGGCCATAAGGTGGGGTTGGGGGAGGGAGTTCATCATTTTACCCAATGTCTTTCTGGAGGTTCCAGAGGGAGACTGCTTTGGAGTCCCCAAAGCACCTCCTTCCTTCATTGACAGAGGTAACTGGGATTGACTGGATAGCCACAAGTGATTGCCTTCCTGGTCTCTTGGCTACCCTGACTCTTCACATCATCAAATTAATCACAGTTCATGAGGCAATTGTTTAAATGTCAGGGAACAGTTATAATTCAGAGCAGAATGCCTGGGAGAAAGGTTGACGCATGGAGAGAAAAAAAGAAAGAACTCATATAGCTGGGTCTATTCAGGTCACAGTCATTACATGACTCTTTAGAGAGAAGGACCGCTGGACCTTGCCAAAGGAAGCTGAACAAATGCCAAGGAGAAGGGCAGGAGGAGACAGTGCCTTCAAGGACAGTCCCAGTACCAGACCAGGTCAGAACTGCAGCAGCTCCAGAGATACAAATGCAGATGTGTGATGAGTGGTGGAAATCATTTAGAATTGTAAATTGATTTTTTTAAAAACATTGTTTTGCTTTGGTGGCAATTGTGGTTGGGAGGATGTATGTAACTGGGATTACAAAGACCTAGAGCCTTTCAAGGAACACTAATTCAGTGGCAAGTTAGCAGGCATTAAGAGGGCAAGAAAGTAATTTGTTAGTCAAATAATTTGCGGAATTATGGCTTAAACAAAGTTAATACCCTAGTGTTTCTCAAAACCTTTAATATATGCTTATGCAACACGAATCCATGATGTTGGTGTATAAGATGCAGGATTTCCCCCAATTATCTGAGAATAAAACTATTTATAATGGACAATCTCACACAACTAGACTTTTGGGGAGCACATGCAATACTGCCTTGGAAGGCAGGCTGGAGGGAGTTGTAACTTCTCATAGCTTTAGCCAGTGGAGAAGGGGCTAAACAAGGGCACAAAAATGGATGTTTCCCAACTTCAGGATTTTTCCCAAACTTGAGTTCAGCCCTGGCACTTAAGAAAACACTCAGTTTACAAGGAGAACTTCAGTGATATGGTGTGTGAGGGCAGCGGTTAACTGTTCTCTCTGGACAAGAAAAGAGAGATTAAATTGTAAACCCAGCATTTAGAAATTCTGTGAGGGTTAGGATTTTGGTCCACTTATGAGAAGATTATTTACTAATTGGTTTCTGGGAGATAGTTTGTGGGAGTTATGAGGATTGGATGCATTTAGGGTGGAAGGAAGGAGATAGGAAGATTCAATGTAGGTGTCATAGGTCTACATTTAGCTGAAAACACTATCGGTATGGGTGTTGCTGCAATAGAAGCTGGGGGCCCTGGAGCAGTGAGCTTGGTTAGAGCAGTTTCCTTATATCAGGAGAGTATAATTAGCTAGTGTGAATGAAAAAATAGGAAGAATTATGGTCAACTCTTTTCACGTCTTGACTTTTGAAGGTTACTGAAAAATGCTTATCTGTCTGTGATCTCTTCATATCTCCAGGAATTGGTAATTTAACTAATTGGAACTTTACCAATTAGCTCACCAGTCTCATTTTGGTCACTGCTTAGGACTTTGGGATTCCACTCATTCTGTTTGTAACTCAGTTTCTCTGACTTGAATGGGGACAATGATTTAACCTGTTTTACTTCTCTCCTATAGTTAATTCACTGACTAATTCAGTAAGTATTTACAGAGGCTCTACTCTGTTCAAGGCACTCTTCTAGACACGAGGAGGGGCATACCACTGAATAAAACAGAGCTTAATTTTTTGTAGAGGAGGCAAAAGAGCAAATAAATAAACCTATAATATAATATCACATAGAGATTAATGTTATATAGAAAAATAAAGCAGCATAAAAGGCTAGAGAGATTGGAAGGTCAGGGATGGCATCTTTAAGGATGTGACATTTGCGTATAGACTTAAATGAAGTGAGGGATTGAGACAATGAATGTCCTGGAGAAAAGAAAAAACAGCAGGTGAAAAGCCTGAGATATTAATGTGCTTGGCAGGATAACTGCTATAACAACAACCACAAAACAACAGCAACAAACTCTATCATATTTCAGTGGTTTAATACAACAAAAGTTCATCTTTCATTTATATCAGCGTCTAGTGGGCATCAGAGGCTATGGGAGTTCTGTTCCACTGAGTCATTCAGGGATCCAGGCTGAGGGCCTCTGATACTTTTAACAATGGCTCCCAATGTTGCCATGGGGATCATCTGTCAGCCAGAATGGAGAGTGTTATGAAGGGTGCATAGAGTGAGTGCAAAGAGTATCACATGAGTTGATTAAGAGACCAGGTCTGCAGGTGGCATACATCACTCCCACAAATGTTCCAAAAGTCAGAGCTCGTACAGAAGGTCTCACTTAATTGCAAGTCTAGCTGTGTACCCTGGAACAAGAGGAAAAACCAGGGTGTTAAGGAGCACAAGTGTTCTCTGCCGCAGTGTGTTTGAGTCACTTTAGGAAGGTCAGTTAGGTTGGAACACAGAGGATGGGGTGGTAGTTGTAAGATATAGTTGTTGAAAGAATCAAGTGAAAATATAGAGGCTGAAAAATGAGAAACATTGCTGTATTTCACTGAATCCAAAATGCTCTTGACTGTTAGCCACTGTATTTGTGTACTTCTAATAAGGAAAAAAATCTTCAACTTAAGTAGTTATATTGCCTTTTTAAAATCACTCTTTTATCATTTAGAAATTACTGAAATAATTCTTTTAGACTTATTGAGACTTTAAAAAGAATTATATATCATGATTGTGTTATCTAGTATAAAGGGAAAGTTAAGCAAAATAAATTGGTTAATGGGATCCTGAAGCTTCTTTACATTGAGAGCCTACTTTTTCTGAATTGCTTTTAGGTCTGTCATCAATGTCCATGTTTTTCCATTCACTGCTGTCCTCTGTGCTATCAAGAGGTTTCCTTAAATAGGTTCTTCATGGAGTCTTGAGTTTTCCTCTGGGCCCTTACACCATTTCTGTATGTTTTGATGCAGGCACTTTTTTGATCTTACAAGAAAATGGCAACCAGAAATTGTATTGCTTCTCTTCTTCTTCTTTTTTTTTATTGCTTCTTCTAATGGTCTTTAAGTGCTGTGTTGACTGAAGTGCTTAGGGTTTGTGGTTGTCCAGACAAGCCCCAGGAATGACAACCATGTTCATATGCCTGCAGACAATGCCAACTCTGTCATGATGACCACTTGGTTAAGAGTGGTTGTTAGACATCATATTAAATGAATCCTGATTTAAGAGATGTTAAAATGTAAAAAAAAAAAAAAAAAAAATCTCATGCCTCTCAATAGACTAAATGTGTGTTTAGAGTAGATTCCGTCCAGCTTTGAAAACATCAGGTACTGATGTAATAGTACATTTCTAAGGGAGTCATAACATGGGGGTTGAGGGAGATGCATCTGTGAGTCAGTATTGAGATTGCTCCTAGGGCATGAGAAGCCTGACTCTCATCTTTGTTATTTATTTCACAGGCTAAGTGAGGGGAAGCGAACTGTGTGTTTCATCCCCAGCTTTCTCCAGCCCACTCTAGGTGCAGATACTGTTGTCTTTTTCCTGAAGCCTCCAGTCTGCTTAGGACTTTAGCCAGGCTAACCTAGGAGATTGTATATCATTCAGGTCTGATCCACCAGAATTTGGCTTGGAAATCATCTTGCTGCTACACCTTTCTAGTGGCCTGAGGTGGGGTGAGCCATGGGTTGTACAGTTCATGATGTGGTAGCCTTCTTCTAAACTGGAATGTGAGGTCCCAGTCTGCAACACTGGCCTTCTTCTTATTTCTTCTTCTACTTTAACTTTTTATTTTATATTGGAGTATAGTTGATTAACAATGTTTTGTTAGTTTCAGGTGTACAGCAAAGTGATTCAGTTATACATATACATGTATCTCTTCTTTTTCAAATTCTTTTCCCATTTAGGTTGTTACATAATATTGAGCAGAGTTCCCTGTGCTATACAGTAGGTCCCAGTTGGTTATCCATTTAAAATATAGCAGTGTGTACATGTCAATCCCAAACTCCCTAACTATCCCTTTACCCATCATTCCCCCCAGTAACCATAAGTTCATTCCCTAAGTCTGTGAGTCTGTTTCTGTAAATAAGTTCATTTGTATCATGTTTTTTAGATTCTGCATATAAACAATATCATATGATATTTCTCTTTCTCTGCTGACTTACTTCACTCAGTATGACAATCTCTAGGTCTATCCATGTTGCTACAAATGACATTATTTCATTCTTTTTAGTGGCTGAGTAATATTCCATTGCATATATGTACCACATCTTCTTTATCCATTCTTCAAGTTTTATACTAGGACTGTGCATTGCCCTGGACCTCAGTCTTGTGGACTAGGATTATACCATTCCACCTAACTCTCACCAGAATACTTTTTTTCCCACCTGAAGCATAAATCCTTCCCTATTTTCTCCCTTACAGCTGGCATACTGGCAACTTCTTTACCTCTGTTCCATTAAATTGGATTTTGCATGGATGTGGATGCCAGTTAAATACATCTCTGAATTGCCCAGTCATTTGGAGGAATTTATATGGGAGTCCTTGCTTTCCTTGGCTCTTAAGCAGTTTTCCTCTGACTCATCTTCCAAAGATTTAAAACCCACCCCTCCCTCGTCACCTTGCCAACTGGAGGACTGGGAAGGCCAGAATGGGAACTCACTCAAGTCAGGAACCACTGGGAACAAACATGGATGGAGCACACAGGCTTTAGAAAATCTGATACCTTAAGGAGGCCCTATCCCTGGAAAAGAGTCACCTGAGGTTTTCAGAGAGTTCCAGTCTTATTAAAATGAGGGGATGTTAAGATAGTAATGTTTTAAAGATTAGATGGGACTTCAGAGAGTCATTAATTTACATATTGAACGGTCGGTATCTTATTTGAGGAATTTATAGCCATTGTAAATGGATTATGAAACTGTGATCCCTAAAGTCCACAGTTGGGAACTGTTAAGGTTAAATTATTAATAAGAAGCCATATTTGTAGAAAGGATGAGGTTGTAAAATCAGGTTTTCTGGAATGTTTAATTAAAATGGACTATGTAATTTTTCCCCCTTTCTTGCTCTGTTCATTAGATTATCACTTAAATTAAAAATCTTGGCTCTAATGGTTTTATTATATTAAGCTTACATTTGTTTGACTTCAAATCATTCAGATGATTTGCAGGAATACTTACGACCATTTGATTATCAGTGCTGTAGTTTTATGGGACTTCTGCTATTTTTCAGAAGACACTTTTTTCCCACATCTTTGCACATCAGGATGGTATAAGTGACCATCCTTTTTCAGATGTTTTGTAAAGGTGTTTTAAGATTTTTTTCGAAGGGGACTCACTTTTAAGTGCTGCTGAATACCCAAATATTTCATCAGGAATTGGATAGCATGATTTACAGCTAGGACACTGATCACAGCCCATTATCTGAGCCAGGTGACAAGGCCCATAAGACTAGGTTTAGATGTCAGCACAGGTGGCCACAAACCAGGCTGAATTTCTTTCAAAGCCAGAACATATTAGAAGTAGGGAAACTCGAATAGCTTTTTAATGTCAATGTATATATATTCTTTCTTCATTATCAGTGGGCCCTGGTATAAAACTTGACTTATCTTATGTCCAATCATGGAGAGATGGTCTAGCCTTTGACAAATAAGGTAACCTCTTTTGAATCTTGCTTTTTCCATGAAGAAAAAATGATGGGACAGAGGAAGGGGAGAGGTATTTCAGTTCTTCTTTCAAGGAGTTTCCTTTTCTCTCTCCTTTGGAGGGTGAAATTACCTTTTTTGTATTTGATTTTGTTTTATTTCTCTTCTCATTCTATGGGAATAACCTTGGAAGGGAGAACTTGTAGCATCATTCCCCAAACGTGAAGAGTTGCACTCCTCACACAAGAAGACCCCTGGGCTCATGGCACTTTCTTCATTTTCAGACTAGAATCCTGGGATGCATTTGAATGACCTGAGTGAAACCAGAGTTGGCTAAGTTGGAGGGGAGACATGATCCTGAAAAGAACACAGAAGGACAAGCTGAAGATGAGACTGCTTAAAATCTGCCATGAGAATTTAAGTTGTGGATGATGAGAAATTGTAGAGGAAAGAAATGGATGTATGCAAGGCTACACAGTAATCGTGTGGACACACACACTTCTGCTGGCTCTTAACCAGCATCCCATGGAGTAGAGCTGTCAGGATTAATTACTTAGATTCTGTATAGAGAGTGTGAAAATGAAAACCTCTGTGAGTGCCAAGTGTTATCAGTTTGCATCACAACTTAGATATTTGGCGGAACAGCAGAAAGATTAGATATTTTCAGAAAATCTATTTTGTTTGACCTCTCCCACTTTCAGCATATTTTTTTAGGGGGGCTGGGGGGTAAGGCTACGATTCCATTCCACTGAGGTTCAATGACTCATAATTCTTTGTAGCTATTTTTGGTTATTTTTTTCAACTCGTTGTCTCGTGTGGATCTTGCTCATTATTTTGGCTTTTGCTCTTGTTCCATATGCTTCAGGTTAAAGTCAATGCTCTATTTTACACACAACCAGAATCCTATGTTAGGATAAATGGGAAGAGTAAATGAAGCTGGAGGGCAGGTCATAGAAATTATCTTAGCTGTAACCTTTTGACAAACTCTTCCCTTCAGAATGGAGCTCTCTTCCCCACCCCAATCCCAGCTACAGTATCCTGTGGATGGGAGGGTCTGGTGTCATGCAAACACGTGCAAGAAAAATGGTCACCTACCTGCTAGTGTTGGAGGGCCTGCTGCAGAGGCAGAGGGTGGCTGTGGCTCACCGTGGGGACAAGGACACTGGCAGCAGAAGTTCTGGGAAGTATTCCTTGGCATGAGCCCTCCCAGATTCTGTCTTTAGCCCCATCAAAGAGCCCAGATAGGCTCCAGTGTTGGATTGCCTCAGGCCAAACAACCAACAGGGAGGGAACCCAGTCCCACCCATCAACAGTCAAGCAGATTAAAGTTCTACTGAGCTCTGCCCACCAGAGCAACAGTCAGCTCTACCCACAACCAGTCCCTCCCATCAGGAAACTTACACAAGCCTCTCAGATAGGCTCATCCACCAGAGGGCAGACAGCAGAAGCAAGAAGAACTACAATCCTGCAGCCTGTGGAACAAAAGCCACATTCACAGAAAGATAGACAAGATGAAAAGACAGAGGGCTATGTAACAGATGAAGGAACAAGATAAAACCCCAGAAAAAAAAATAAATGAAGTGGAGATAGGCAACCTTCCAGAAAAAGAATTCAGAATAATGATGGTGAAGATGATCCAGGACCTCAGAAAAAGAATGGAGGCAAAGATTGAGAAGATGCAAGAAATGTTTAAAAAAGACCTAGAAGAATTAAAGAACAAAAAAACAGAGATGAACAATACAATAACTGAAATGAAAACTACACTAGAAGGAATCAATAGCAGAATAACTGAGGGAGAAGAATGGATAAGTGACCTGGAAGACAGAGTGGTGGAATTCACTGCTGCAGAACAGACTAAAGAAAAAAGAATGAAAAGAAATGAAGACAGCCTAAGAGACCTCTGGGACAACATCAAACACAACAACATTCACATTATGGGGGTCCCAGAAGGAGAAGAGAGAGAGAAAGGATCAGAGAAAATATTTGAACATATTATAGTCGAAAACTTCCCTAAAATGGGAAAAGAAATAGCCACCCAAGTCCAGGAAGTGCAGTGAGTCCCATACAGGATAAACCCAAGGAGAAACACGCTGAGACACATAGCAATCAAATTGGCAAAAATTAAAGACAAAGAAAAATTATTGAAAGCAGCAAGGGGAAAAATGACAACATACAAGGGAACTCCCATAAGGTTAACAGCTGATTTCTCAGCAGAAATTCTACAAGCCTGAAGGGAGTGGCATGATATACTTAAAGTGATGAAAGGGAAGAACATACAACCAAGATTACTCTATCTGGCAAGGATCTCATTCAGATTCAATGGAGAAATCAAAAGCTTTACAGACAAGCAAAAGCTAAGAGAATTCAGCATCACCAAACCAGATCTATAACAAATACTAAAGGAACTTCTCTAAGTGGGAAACACAAGAGAAGAAAAGAACCTACAAACACAAAACAATTAAGAAAATGGTCATAGGAACATACATATTGATAATTACCTCAAACGTGAATGGATTAAATGCTCCAACCAAAAGACACAGGCTTGCTGAATGGATAAAAAACAAGGCCCATATATATGCTGTCTACAGAGACCCACTTCAGACCTAGGGAAACATACAGACTGAAAGTGAGGGGATGGAAAAAGATATTCCATACAAATGGAAATCAAAAGAAAGCTGGAGAAGCAATACTCATATCAGATAAAATAGACTTTAAAATAAAGAATGTTACAAGAGACATGGAAGGACACAACATAATGATCAAGGGATCAATCCAAGAAGAAGATATAACAATTATAAATTTATATGCACTCAACATAGGAGCATCTCAATACATAAGGCAACTGCTAACAGCTATAAAAGAGGAAATTGACAGTAACACAATAATAGTGGGGGACTTTAACACCTCACTTACACCAATAGACAGATCATCCAAAATGAAAATAAATAAGGAAACAGAAGCTTTAAATGACACAATAGACCAGGTAGATTTAACTGATATTTATAAGACATTCCATCCCAAAACAGCAGATTACACTTTTTTTCTCAAGTGTGCATGGAACATTCTCCAGGATAGATCACATCTTGGGTCACAAATCAAGCCTCAGTAAATTTAAGAAAATTAAAATCATATCAAACATCTTTTCTCACCACAACGCTATGAGATTAGAAATGAATTACAGGGAAAAAACGTAAAAAAACACATACACATGGAGGCTAAACAATACGTTACTAAATAACCAAGTGATCACTGAAGAAATCAAAGAGGAAATCAAAAATTACCTAGAGACAAATGAAAATGAAAACACAACAATCCAAAACCTATGGGAGGCAGCAAAAACAGTTCTAAGAGGGAAGTTTATAGCTGTAAAAGTCTACCTCAAGAAACAAGAAAAATCTCAAATAAACAATCTAACCTTACACCTAAAGGAACTAGAGAAGGAAGCACAAACAAAACCCAAAGTTAGCAGAAGGAAAGAAATCATAAAGATCAGAGCAGAAATAAATGAAATAGAAACAAAGAAAACAATAGCAAAGATCCATAAAACTAAAATCTGGTTCTTTGAGAAGATAAACAAAATTGATAAACCATTAGCCAGACTCATCAAGAAAAAGAGGGAGAGGACCCAAATTAATAAAATTAGAAAGGAAAAGGTGAAGTTACAACAGACACCACAGAAGTACAAAGCATCCTAAGAGACTACTACAAGCAACTCTATGCCAATAAAATGGACACCCTGGAAGAAATGCACAAATTCTTAGAAAGGTATAGCCTTCCAAGACTGAACCAGGAAGAAATAGAAAATATGAACAGATCAATCACAAATAATGAAATTGAAACTGTGATTAAAAATCTTCCAACAAACAAAAGTCCAGGACTAGATGGCTTCACAGGTGAATTCTATCAAACATTTAGAGAAGAGTTAACACCCATCCTTCTCAAACTCTTCCAAAAAATTTCGGAGGAAGGAAAACTCCCAAACTCATTCTATGAGGCCAACATCACCCTGATACCAAAATCAGACAAAGATACTACAAAAAAAGAAAATTATAGACCAATATCACTGATGAATATAGATGCAAAAATCCTCAATAAAATACTAGCAAACAGCATCTGACAACACATTAAAGAGATCATACACCATGATCAAGTGGGATTTATCCCAGGGATGCAAGGATACTTCAATATATGCAAATCAATCAATGTGATACACCATATTAACAAATTGAAGTTTAAAATTCATATGATCATCTCAATAGATGCAGAAAAAGCTTTCCACAAAATTCAACACTGATTTATGATAAAAACTCTCCAGAAAGTGGGCATAGAGGGAAACTACCTCAATATAATAAAGGCCATATACGACAAACCCACAGCAAACATCATTCTCAATGGTGAAAAACTGAAAACATTTCCTCTAAGATCAGGAACAAGACAAGGATGTCCACTCTCACCACTATTATTCAACATAGTTTTGGAAGTCTTAGCCACAGCAATCAGAGAAGAAAAAGAAATAAAAGGGATCCAAATTGGAAAAGAAGTAAAACTGTCACTGTTTGCAGATGACATGATACTATACCTAGAGAATCCTAAAAATGCCCCCAGAAAACTACTAGAGCTAATCAATGAATTTGTTAAAGTTGCAGGATACAAAATTAATGCACAGAAGTCTCTTGCATTCCTATACACTAATGATGAAAAATCTGAAAGAGAAATTAAGGAAACACTCCCATTTACCATTGCAACAAAAAGAATAAAATATCTAGGAATAAACCTACCTAAGGAGAAAAATGACCTGTATGCAAGTCAAGTATAAGACACTGATGAAAAAAATTAAAGATGATATCAACAGATTGAGAGATATACCATGTTCTTGGATTGGAAGAATCAATATTGTGAAAATGACTATATGACCCAAAGCAATCTACAGATTTAATGCAATCCCTATCAAATTACCAATGGCATTTTTTATGGAACTAGAACAAAAAAATTTAAAATTTGTACGGAGACAAAAAACCCCCGAATAGCCAAAGCAGTCTTGAGGGAAAAAAATGGAGCTGGAGGAATCAAACTCCCTGACTTCAGACTATACTACAAAGCTACAGTAATCAAGACAATATGGTACTGGCTCAAAAACAGAAACATAGATCAATGGAACAAGATAGAAAGCCCAGACATAAACCCATGCACCTATGGTCAACTAATATATGACAAAGGAGGCAAGGATATACAATGGAGAAAAGACAGTCTCTTCAGTAAGTGGTGCTGGGAAAACTGGACAGCTACATGTAAAAGAAAGAAATTAGAACACTCCCTAACACCATACACAAAAGTAAACTCAAAATGTATTCGAGACCTAAATGTAAGACTGGACACTATAAAACTCTTAGAGGAAAACATAGGAAGAATAGTTTTTGACATAAATCACAGCAAGATCTTTTTTGATCCACCTCCTACAGTAATGGAAATAAAAACAAAAATAAACAAATGGGACATAATGAAGCTTAAAATCTTTTGCACAGCAAAGGAAACCATAAACAAGATGAAAAGACAACCCTCAGAACGGGAGAAAATATTTGCAAACGAATCAATGGACAAAAGATTAATCTCCAACATATATGAACAGCTCAGGCAGCTCAATATTAAAGAAACATACAACCCAATCCAAAAATGGGCAGAAGACCTAAATAGACCTTTCTCCATAGAAGACATACAGATGGCCAAGAAGCACATGAAAAGCTGCCCAACATCACTAATTATTAGAGAAATGCAAATCAAAACTACCATGAGGTATCACCTCACACCAGTTAGAATGGACATCATCAGAAAATCTGCAAACAACAAATGCTGGAGAGGGTGTGGAGGAAAGGGAACCCTCTTGAACTGTTGGTGGGAATGTAAATTGATACAGCTACTATGGAGAACAGTACGGAGTTTCCTTAAAAAGCTAAAAATATAATTACCATATAAGCCAGCAATCCCACTACTGGGCATATACCCAGAGAAAACCATAATTCAAAAAGACACATGCACCCCAATGTTCATTGCAGCACTATTTACAATAGCCAGGTCATGGAAGCAACCTAAATGCCCATCAACAGACGAATGGATAAAGAAGTTGTGGTATATATATACAATGGAATATTACTCAGCCATAAAAAGGAACAAAATTGAGTCATTTGTTGAGATGTGGTTGGATCTAGAGACTGTCATACAGAGTGAAGTAAGTCAGAAAGAGAAAAAGAAATATTGTATATTAATGCATGTGTGTGGAACCTAGAAAAATGGTACAGATGAACCAGTTTGCAGGGCAGAAATTGAGACACAGATGTAGAGAACAAAGGTATGGACACGAGGGGGAAAGCCACGGGGGGGTGGGGCTGGTGGTGTGCTGAATTGGGTGATTGGGATTGACATGTATACACTGATGTGTATAAAATTGAACCTGCTGTATAAAACCTGCTGTGTATAAAAACCTGCTGTGTATAAAAAAGAACCTGCTGTATAAAAAATAAATAAAATAAAATTCAAAAAAACCCCTAATACTATACTTTCTTTGGGTTATCTGTATAGAAATATGTTAATATAAATGTTTCAGACATTACCTGAAATTCCTAAAAATCTTGTATGTTCTGGTACAATGTTATAAGTCATAATTCTAGTTATTACTTTAAAAAATATATCTCAGAAATAACTAAATTTTCTTGTCAATTGCATTATTATGAATTTTCATCAAATCTTTAACCGTGGTCGTTTTCAAGTCTTTTGTCATTTACAGACAGTCCTGGTGTACTCCGACGCTTTTGCAAAAATGTTCCTATAAAATGGTTTCATCTTCGAGTAATTCATAGAGAAGACTCTGACAAGTACAGGTTTCTGGTAACTGACTATACTGCTGAACTGAATGAATATGCATTTTCAGAACTCTAATGGAAAACTGCTGAATTCATAAAAGTGCTAACAAAAGATCAAGATAAAAAGAATTAATTACATGGGACTGAGTGAACTGATGGGGATGATTATAATTTTTGTGACTTTCTGTTTGAATAAAAAAAAAAAAAAGAAAAAAGACTACCTTGGTTTTTACATGATTGAAGAAGTCCTGCCTCTGGCTTTTCAAAATTTTTTGAAACCCTTAATATCATTTCTTTGTAAAGTCTGCATGACATTGCATTGTGTGAAAATACCATAATGTATGTAACTGGTCCCTCATGATGGTTATTTAAGTTTTTTTCAATATTTTTTGTGATTACAAATAATGCTTCAATGAAAAAAAAAAGAAAAGAAAAATGGTCACAGTGCACGTCCCCATCATTCAACAAATGTGTAGTAAGTACTTTCTTAATAAACTCCTTTTATTTTCTATCTTCTGTAAAACATCACATGTTTATTAAGCTCTGCAAAACTCTGCATGGGTGCTAGTGATGTAGAAATGAATATGATGAAATTTCCTGCTCTTAAGTGGCTTGTCTGAGTGGGGAGATAGACAAGAAAATTGATACTATATGGTGTCACAGGTGCCAGAATACAAGTAAGTGTGTATAGAGGCCAGCTCAGCTGGTATGCTTTGTCAATGACATCTTTTTTTTTCTTTGATGTCAGAAAATTCTCAGCTTTTTTTGTTTTTAAATGAATTTCTCTTGTCTATAGCTGACATCCTCTCCTTCTGGAGAGTGTATTGCGTCTCCTTATTCCATCCTCTATGCTTATTAACCTCTCATTTCCTCATTTACTTATCTGTCCATTTTGTGGATTTTCAGCATACAATTTGTCTCTTCAAGTATGTCTAAGCTATTGCTTTATCTATCCACTTATTGTGTGAAGTTAATGGCTTTAAAATAAACCATAGAATCTTTCTTTCCAAACACCACACCAATTGAACAAAAAAGAAAATTGTAAAAATAAACTATTTTACCTCAGACTCAAGCCAGAATTTGGCATGATCGTGATTAGAGAATTTTCCTTGGGAGTGATTGAACAAAGAGGGAAAGAAGCAGAGTTGTTTTTGTCCCAGCAGTAAAGGTCTATAAAGCTGGGAAATTCTGCAAGAAAAAGGTTTTTATGACTTTGTTTTCAAGGAAAGCAGACTTAGTGAGGGTAAAATCCAGTCCCAGCTTCAGTGACCACAACAGTGACTCCTCAAATAAAGTCCTGGATTGGTCAGAGAGTAGGGAAATGTTTTGACTCAGTTGAGAACAAATGAGTTACTCTAATAGGAAGATAGAAAAAAGTAGCAGCAGGAAAAGTCTGGAATGACTTGTTAAGAGCTTGTCCCCAAATGGCTTGATCAACCAACATTTTATTAACAGATAAACACAGCAACGTGTTTTGCCACTGAGACTCAGGAGCTGAACTGTCAACTACTTTGAAGTCACCTGTGGTCAAGAATAAGAACCTGCTTTACTCTCTGATTTTAAACTGAGGACCACATGTTTGGAAGATGAGTTTGATGACCTCACAGCTAGGCTAGGGAAAACTTCAGAACCTCACTTGCATTTCTTTTTTGATACCTTTTTCTTATATTGACTGTCCTTCTGGAATTATTTTCCTTTATCTAAAGTACTCCATTATACATTCCTTTATGACAAGATTTTGTATGGTAAACTCTCAGTTACTTTTTATTTATAAATGACTTCATTTCACTCTTGTTCATGAACAAAATTTTGCTAGTTAAAAAAGTTTGTACGGACAATTATTTTATCTTGACACCTTGAAGATGTTATTCCACTGTCTTCTGGATTCTATTATTGATCTGGAGAATTCTACTGTCATTTTTGTTGTCATTTCTTGTTAGGTGATCCATCCTTTCTTGCTGGCTTCTTTATCAACTTTCTCTTTGTATTTGTTGTTTTCCAACTTTATTACCATATGTCTAGAATGAATTTTTTTTTCCTACTTGGAATATCTTGGGCTTCCTGGATCTGTAGATTCATATTAACTATCAGCTGTAATACATTCAAAGCCATGGTATTTTAAAATAATGCCTCTCGTTTTTATTCTGTCTTTTTGGGAAACTGATATATGCATGAAAAACCTTTCATTTAGTGTTCATATCTTGTAACCTCTCTTTCATATTTCCTATTTTTCTATGTAATGTGGCATTTTGGGGTCTATATCTTATGTTTCATTGATTCTTTCTTTAGTTATACCTTGTCTGCTTTTAACTCTATCCTTTGATTTAAAAATAAAATCAAGTTCTTACCATATGACCCAGCAATCCCACTACTGGGTCAGAGAAAACCATAATTCAAAAAGAGTCATGTACCAAAATGTTCATTGCAGCTCTATTTACAATAGCCAGGAGATGGAAACAACCTAAGTGTCCATCATCGGATGAATGGATAAAGAAGATGTGGCACATATATACAATGGACTATTACTCAGCCATAAAAAGAAATGAAATTGAGTTATTTGTAATGAGGTGGATGGACCTAGAGTCTGTCATACAGAGTGAAGTAAGTCAGAAAGAGAAAGACAAATACCATATGCTAACACATATATATGGAATTTAAGAAAAAAAATGCCATGAAGAACCTAGGGGTAAGACAGGAATAAAGACACAGACCTAGAGAATGGACTTGAGGATATGGGGAGGGGGAAGGGTAAGCTGTGACAAAGTAAGAGAGTGGCACGGACATATATACACTACCAAATGTAAAATAGATAGTTAGTGGGAAGCAGTCACATAGCACAGGGAGATCAGCTCGGTGGTTTGTGACCACCTAGAGGGGTGGGATAGGGAGGGTGGGAGGAAGATGCAAGAGGGAGGTGATATGGGGATATATGTATACGTATAGGCAATTCACTTTGTTATATGGCAGCAACTAACACACCATTGTAAAGCAATTATACTCCAATAAAGATGTAAAAAAAATAAATTACATATTTAAAAAATAAATAAATAAATAAAAAGTTCTATTTATGCTATGGCCTGAATGTTTGTGTCCCCCTAAAATTCATATATTGAAATTCTAACCCCTGAAGATGATGGTATTAGAAGGTGAGGCCTCTGGGAGATGCTTAGGTCATGGGAGCAGAGCTCTCATAAATGGGATTTTAACACTTTATCAAAGAGGCTTGAGAGAGATCCCTAGATCCTTCCTCCATGTGAAGATGTGATGAGAAGTCTGTGATCTGGAAGCGAGTCCTCACCCCATCATGCTGACACCTTAATCTTGAATTTCCAGCCTCCAGAAGCACGAGCAACAAATTTCTACACTCACTCTGTGATATTTTGTCATAGCAGCTTCAATAGACTAAGAAAATTTGTTTCTTTGCTTGTTTGCTTTTAATCTGAACAGATAATTCATTCACATGGATAAACATCCAAAAAGTACCAAACATTATCCAGTGAAATGTCTTCCTTGAACCTCCACTAGTTCCCCTCCACTGCATTTTTGATATCGACCTCTATGTTGCTATTTCCAATGATTGAACTTCAGTGACATTTGGCATGGCCAGTCACACCTCCTTCTCTCCAGGAATGTCACACACCTCTGTTCTCCCCAGAGAACATTGAAACCTCCCCAGTCTCCTTTGCTGGGTTCTCCTTTGATCACTCATATTAACATTGAGTTACACTAGGGCTCAGTCCTTGACCTTATTTGTTTTACTACCTACACTTGGCAATCTCTTACTGCTTGTTAATCTCACCAAGTCCACCGATTTAGATGCCATCTATATATTCATAATAGTCAAATTTATATTTCCTGCCTAAACTCCTCATCCAAACTTCAGATCTGTATAACCAATCACCTACTTGACACTTCCACTTGGATATCTAATAGATATCAAAATTAACATGTCAAAAACAAGACTCTAGATTTTCTCTCATGAATCTGCTCTAGTATCCTTCTCCATCTTTGATGAAAGTAATTTTATCCTTCTTGATACCTGGGTCTTAAGACCCACATCCTGCCAAAATCTTGGAACTATTAACCTTGTAAAGTTTTTGGCAGCCTGTTTGTCCTAGAATAATATCATTTTGTTTTAATTTTATTTCTTTGATTACTAATGATTTTGAGCCCATTTATGAGCTGTCTTTGGTTCTCATCTGTGTATTGCCTAATCATAACCTTAGCCCATTTATTTTTCTATTGGGTTGTTACTATTTTTGTTCTATAAGATTTTGTGTTATGGTGTAGAGCTCAGTGCCTGATCTCATGATGAACTGTTTCAAATTTCTAAATTTTAAATTTCTAAAGTGGACTTTACTATGAAAACAAATATATTAATTATTTGGGGAACAGAAACGCATCCTAATTGTTTTCACTTATGTTAAATCTTTAGTGGCTAAACTTCTGAAAATTATTCAAGATTGTCAGAGCCATATGCCAAAGGAGGCACCTACTTCCCATTTCTGTGAATCTGAGTTCTTAACATTTTTCTTAGAATGTGAGTAAAGTGGACAGCTTTCAAACTTCCTGCTGACTGGGATTCTAGCTCATCCTCATTTCCCATTTCCTTCTCTTCTCCCGTTCTGATTTCTAAGCAGTTGTAAACCCCAAATCAGAATAATTATATGGATCACAGAACTAACTTCCTCAATTCTGCTTCATTACACTTGAAAAGGAATGTTCTAGATTAATATTTTGATGAGAAAACATCTGTTCAGTTTTTATATTCCTACTTATATTGAGTGACTTGAAAATTTCCCCTGCAGCCTGTTCTCCAGATACTTAGGGAATTGCCTTGGGAATAACCTTCTAGCATAGATCCTAACTCTGCCATATATTGGTTTATTAGGTGATTAAAGAAGAGATTGGAACCAAGTTTTGCACTACCGTTAAATTTTTAAAAAGCATTCTCTCATATTGAGACCAAACAATGGGAGTGTTGCTCTGAAAACAGAGGTTATGGTCTGAAGCATTCTGATCTAGTTGTTTCTAAAACTGTAGTTTGTGAATTTGGGGGAGTCCAAGAGATTCAGAGGCAGTGGCTCATGACTGTCATGTGGTTAGGGCAGTGCTGAGGTGAAGGCACTTCTGCTCCACCCTACTCCTACAATTTTGTTCATTATTCAGTTAGTCAGGCTTTCCCTATGCTGGTTAAAGTGGACAGTTAATTTTAACCACTTTAGTAGCGATAAAAGTTAGTTCAACTGGTTGATTGATTAAAATTTTACTTTCCTGTATGTCAGCTGCAGACTGCTTCTGCCAGTCAGTGCTGAGCTATAATAGGCACCATGAAGGAGTGAGAATACCCTTGCCTTCAAGAAGCTTTATAATATAGTAAGTATGTATCATGTGTGCACATGTGCAAATACCATGTACTTAAATATATCCATAATATAGAGGGCAGCATTCAAAAGAAAGAAAATTAATGTCATGTAGCTTGGCGAGTTAATGGGTCATATTGAGTAAAAGCTGGGATTTGCGAGTCTACTGACCTTGGTTTAAGTTCAAAATTTTCCTCATCTCTAAGATACTGCTGGCCATGAAAAGTTGGTGTGAGGATTATGGGAGATAATGTGTGTGAAATCATAGTTACTGCACTGCATAGTTGCTCAATAAATGCTACTTCCTTTTCCTTCTCTCTGATCTTTTCCTCCTTTCATAGACATTAGCTATCTATTTTAATACCCATCAATCCAGTTCATGTTCTCAAGTTTTAAACTTTGATACTTTCCAATATGTTTATGTATATACACATGCACACTTGCATGTGCTATTTACTGTATTTCTTACTAGGCTATAAATACCTTAAAGGTAAGGGTATTCTTACTCCTTCATGATGCCTATTATAGCCTCATATTTGTTTCCTGATATCCACAAGATGGAATAACATCTATTCTTGTGTCAAAACCCATACACACTCCCCAACATAAAAATACCCAGCAAGATAGCAATGCATCTGATTGTTAGATCTCTGGGCCCATAAAGTTTTTTTTCCTTGGTTAGATTCTAAGTAATGTAAAATTTCTGGAAAAATTAATGGGAATGAAGATATGACAAAATGCACTTTAGAGCATACTCCCCACTGCCCCAATATGCCTACTAAAAAATTTCACTAAAAGTCCCATTGGAGAAAGGTGGTCAATGGGTCACTGGTATGTTACAATGCTTAGTGCTGTGGTTCCCATCTGCAAACGATTTTTGCAAATTCCAGTCCACGCAGTGAAGTTTGAGCTGAAGTGAACACTATGTCAACAGACTATAAAACTTTGAAGTAAAACCAAAGAAAGGCTTTCTTTAAGAAAAAAGTCATGAAGGGTGAGCCTTTTGTCAGTCTAAAAAAGAAAATTCATATTATCTGCTCTTTTCAGTTTCAGAGATTTATGTTCTAAGCCTAAGGTAATTCACCTATCTGAAATAGTAAGCTGCACCCAAATATGTGCTTACATAAACTCTATGACTAATCAAATGATAATCAAAATATTTTGCACTTCATATGGAAGAAATCCTCACAAAACCTTGGTAAATGCATTTACCATCTCTCACAACCTGTTGGAAACTTGAGCTCCATTTGGCATATGCTCAGAGGTAGTGTTGTTTGTGTTTTCACAACACCTGGTATCTAAATGCTGCCAAATACACAGATCTTGGGACTCAAGAAAACATCTGCAGGGCTTGATGGGTTCTTAACCACTCAATTGGATGAGTTGATGTGTTGCATCGAGAGGGGCACAGTGATTGGTTTCTGACTTACTCTCAGGCACTGGGGTGGGGTCGCGTAGACAAAATAAAACTAAAAAGAAACTTCTAGGAAATTTTACGCTTGGCAGTCCTGAGTTGAGGAAAAAAACTCACAGAACATTTTGGACTTGAAGAGTTATGTCAAATCTTTAAAAATGCTGCCATTTTTAGCTCTCAATAAACGAGTGAGCCATCTTATGAACCAGCTACTATTCCTGCCCTCTCACTCTAACTTGGGTTGGATCCTTTTTGTTTTAACTTCTTGAACATTCAAATCAAATATTTTTTCTTCCAATGACTCAACCATAGTAGAGAGTGATTGGGTCATACAGTCCTTTACCGACTTTGGAAACAAGCATTTCTTTTTTGTGAAAAGAAAGCTGTGACCTCAAGTGGCTACAATAATATTAATGATAATACATAGTTAGAGTCCTGTGCTTCTAAGGTGCCAGGCAGAGATTTAAGTATTAACTCTATATGAGCTCCTTTAATCCTAACAACATTATGAAATAGATGCTATTATCACATGCATTTTACAGGTGGGGAAACTGAATCCCAATGTAATTAATGCACATAATTAACTTGCTCAGTGTCACTCAGCTAATAAGTGGTCAGGTTGGGATTTGAACCCGGTGACCAGATGATGGATAACAATCATTCATGGACTGTCAGAGCTGGAAATATCATTTGGGCATGAGAGGCTATTGAAGGGATAAGCTCATCCTCCCAAACTGGAATTGAGGGATTTAGGCAGAAGTGTTATTCTTTCCTAAAGCTTGACTCTCATTTGCTGTAGGGTTTACTCTCTTTCCTATTCAGGCTGCGATCTCTAAGACTGGCAAGATTTAAAGGAATGAACTGACTTTTTATGTCAGTCTAAAAGGTTCTTGGTTCTTAGGTTTCTCCTTAGGCTTCCAAAGTTTCCTGAGAACTTTGTTGTAATTTCATGTGCTTTCAGAGAAAGCCAGACTCTAGTTTGTAATACATGCATTATGTATTATGCTAATGATGGGGCTGACTCCAGCCCAGTGGTGTATATCATAGGTCGTCTGGTCACATTTCCTAAAGTGTAGTCTTGATTTTGTCAAGTGCCGTGAGGGTGGTCTTGCCCTGGAATCTGTAGCCCCAAATATCTTTTCCTCCACTTTCTAATAAAATCCAATTAAATAAGATTATTATGACAAGTGGAAACTTTTGCCTTGTAAGTTTCCTACCAAAGAACAAAGCATCTTCTTTTCAAAGCATCTTGTCTGAAAAAACAAGTGCCTTTGAAAGACCAGGCATGGGTAACTACAAACAAGTGTTGTACGTGAGAATGAAAGAAGCAAAGAAGCAAATAGAATTTGGACTATTCTATATTAAAATCAAAGAACAAGACAAAATTTGTGAGAAAACACAGAGTACCCCAGAAAAAAAAGTTGCAGTAACACACAATGGATTTAAAGTACTGCTGGACCCCTGCTGAGTGAAGCCAGCCAGTTATGTATTCAGCTTCTAGTTTTACAAGTGACTTCTGGAAGTAGGCTCCAGATGAGAAAATAACACATGACTAAAATCAGAAAATAAAGAGAATTACAGTGAGTCTTTACTGGAGAGAAATGAGTATACATATTAGAGGACTCACTCTTTTATAATTTAAACAAGGGACAACTTCAATGTTAAAAACAATGTAATTGATAACAATGCCTTCTAATTGCAAAATTTTGTGACTACAGTGTTGTGTCAGCGTTCCCCAAGACCACGCCAGTTTCAGTGATTTGTTCGGAGGGTTTACAGAGCTCATCATATAATTGTACTCATGGCTGTGATTTATTTCAAAGGACCAACGATGAAATTGGCAAAGGGAAAAGATGCATGAGTGATGTCCAGAGGAAACCAGGTGCAAGCTTTCAAGGGTCCTCTCCCAGTGGAGTCACACAAGACTCAATTCCCCCAGCAACAAACTGACAACACAGGTGAAATGCTGCCAATTGGAAACCTTATTAGAGACTCAATGCCCAGGGTTTTTGCTGGGGGAATCATCGTACAGGCATATTTGCCAAGCAAATACCAAAATTGCAGACTTTCAGAAGGACAGCAGGTGTTCATCACAAACCATATTATTGTTTAAACTGTGCAGGCACAGTGGGCCACTCATAAGTTAGGGTGGGAACCCTCCTGAAATCCAAGTTCCTAGAGGCCAGCCAAAGGCAAACCTTCTATGTAGGTCTTTCTAAGGTTAGCCTGCTATGGTTACTCTTTTCTGCACAAGTGGAAAGTAACATGATTGACTGGGAAACACTGATATAAAGATAAGCTTAGTATAAATGATCAAGAATTGGGATTTCTAAAGTTTAGCTTAAGTCTCCTAGAGGAGACATACTCAAAATGGAAGTGGCCCTTGATGTAACATGACAAATCTCTGGTGGTGGGATAAACCTCTACCCGACTTCCACAAGAATTACAGATCTAGTTACTTCCCCCACTCCTACTCCCCCAGCCCCATCTTTCCTTTGAGCATGACTAAGCAAGTCATTTGAATATAAACTCTTGTTTATATAAACTCTTGTTTTAATAAATTCTCTTCCGGGTTAAAATTTGCAAATTCTTTGGCCTATTGGCGTGAAAGCTACTATTTAAAGGTAAATTTCTTACTAGACTCTCAGAACACGTGAGAATTTCAAAGCTGTACTGCAAGTGTCCAGATAGGGGTTTTTCTTCATATGAGTGTTAGTTGGTAATGTTACACATTCAGACACTGCGATGAAATTTGTTTCTATGGAGACTCTAAACATGGTATGTCAAATGTGTCATTAAACCTGAACTTCTCTAAATTTCATACTTCTGGCTTCATAAAGAACTGAATGAGACTTTTTCAGTCTTTAGAAAGTAACAAAGCTATTCTGGAATGGGAATAGAAATGACATGCCTATAATCAGAGATTCTACAGATGAAAAAGACCTTATTAGGTCATCTAGTTTGCAGCTGGGTTCTTCTCATTACAACTGCCAATGTTTAAACGGGGTCAGACTCACAGTTCCAGTATATCTCTGAGAAGGCTCTGCTACTATCTAATTAAGCTAGAAATTTCACCTAGAAGGACATTGTGTCACTCAGCTGGGAGCTACTACATACAATCAATAAGGAAGGGTATATTCTAATGGTGAGTAGGGGGGAAAGAGCTGGTTCAAGGGTCTCTCGAGGGAGGAATGAATTAAAATTCCAAAGTCTGGTTCATAAAGAAGAGCATTCAGAAAGGGAGAGGTGGGAGATGCAGAGGTAGTGAGTGAGGGCTTGTTGTGCTGAGTGCTTGGCACTGACAGATGTTATAGAGAAGGGTGAAGGAACAGCTTATGCTTAAAAGGCTCATTGCCCAGTAGGTTTAACAGGAAAATCCAAATGTGCACTTAAGAACAATACAGAAAATTCTTTCTCCTTTTATCCACCAAATTGGTTCATTGTAAAATCCAATTATATGTCATCTTTTATTTATAATACCATTCACCCACTGTGAGAAGCCATAGGCCTCCCCTTCCACCCAAGTAGTAGGAGGGCTAGATCTGGGGTGCCCCAGTGTATTCTTTTGCCCAGTATTTCTGGTGTCCCTTGGTGTATTTCTGAGATAGGGACCTAGACTGAGTTAGCATTCAGCTTGCTTTGAAGTGAAAGAGATGTGGGCATCCACAACATTACACTTTACATTATACCTTACATCAGGTAGACTAATGTACCTATAAAAATATAGGTACATTCATTTAATAAAAGGGAAAATTAACCATACATACCTTACAAAATTTCTGGTTTACTGTGATTAAGGACTTAGGAAGGTGGAAGAGAAGGATCCTGAGGGCTTCCTCTTTTTTTCCTTTCTCCCTTCCATCCTCCTTCATTCTTTTCCTTAATCATTTCACCTAATTAATACTTACTAAAATGCTTCTATGGACCAAGTACAGTGATCAGTGCTAGGTCCCTGCACCCAGAGAACATTTTCTCTAACGGAAGATCAAATATATACGCAATTATAATATAGTGTGGTAAAGTCTATGAAGATGAAAGAACAGGGTGCTGGAGGAGACACAAACTATGATCTAACTCAGTTTATCTAAGTCAAAGAAAATTCCTCATAGGAAGTGACATATGGGCTGATACCTAATGGATAGGTCGGAGTTAGTCATGTAAAAGAAGGGTGAAAATATTGGGCACTGGAAGAGGGTAGAGCAATTGAGAAGGTCTGTATGTCTGGAAGAACAGGGCCCTGGCAGGCAATTGAAACAAGCCCAGTTTACCTGGAGCATATAGTGGAGGTGGATGGAATTATAGTGGTGAAATGGGGAAGAAGAAAATGTGTAGAGAATATAAGGGAGAAAAGATAATTAGAAACCAGATGAGGAGGTTATGCTCAGCAAGTTGAATTTTTCCGAAACAGAAATAGGACTTATTGAAGAGTGATATACAAGATAAAGCCATAATAAAATATTTTTAGAAGTATCACTAGACACTCCTGCATAAGATGGTAACTAACTCCCTGAAGAGATTAAACCAGTGAGACTCTATATTTAGGGACACCAACCACAGTAAAGTTTGGGGGTTCCAATGAAAATAGGGGAATTAACTGAAGGTTGATGTTCTGAACAATGATATCCATACCCTCAATCTCTTTCCCCCACTTGCCTTCCAAACTGGTCACAGTTGGGTTTACACTTATCTCCCACCCCCAACCTTCTGGCAGGAAATTTAAAAATTTAGTCCTGGAAAATATCTGCACAATAGAAAAGTAGTACAAATAATATTAGTTATGAATCTGCAAGGAAACAGCTTGGCCCTGTTGTATCACACTACATTGAGGTTTACAAGGTGATAAGCTAGATACCTGTGTACAAACTTCCAGTCAGGTTTTTAGTGTATCCTTCTTAAAAATGACAGTATGACAAACTATAAACATATATTTGAGGTGAGCCTTGACATGAAAGCAAGAGTCAAAATAAACAGAAAAAAAACCCACAAAAGCTTTCAGAAGAAAGAGAAAGTATAGAAAAATAGAATACATTTAAAAAAAAAAGCATACTCTAAGATAAATGAGATGACATTTCATGTATAAAACAAGGATAGACAAATCTACCAGAGAAAAGGACATTAAGATTATCAAAAAGAGCTCTTTGTAATGAAAGTTATTATAGAAGATGTAAAAAACTCAATAAAAGGTTTGGAAGACAAAATGAGGAAATGTTTCAGAAAGTAGAATAGGAAAAAAAAGGATAGAGAATAGAATGAGAATGGTAAGAAAACTAGAGAGCAAGACTTGGAGGTCCAAATTTAAGACAAATAATTTTACAACAAGAAAATTAAAGGAAATCATCAAAGAAGTAATTCAAGAAAATTTCCTAGAATTGAGGAATATGAGTTTTCAGGTTGAAAGTGCTCAGCACAATGGGTCAAACAAAACCTATTACAGTGCACATTAAATGTGAAATTTCAGAACACTGGGCCAAAGAGAGGATCCTAAGACCTTCTCTTAAGAGAAAAATGGTCATATACATCAGTTCAGGAACCAAAATGGTTTTCAACTTCTTAAGGGCAAAAATGAAAGCTAGAAGATGAAGGAAGAATGTCTTCTAAGTTCCATTATGTCCAAACTGTAATTCTATACTCAGACAAAATATAAATCAAGTGTGAGTCTTGAATACAGCATTTCAGACAGGCAAGGTTTCAGAAGTTTTGTTTCCTCAGGGGATGAGTGGAGTAAGTGAGGGTGTAATATAAAATTAGGGAGAGAGAAATAAGATCCAGGAAGTAGGGAGTCCAAAACAGGAAGGGGGTGACCAGATCCACTTGGATGATGATGCAGGGAGCCCTCAGACCACCAGGTCTGCAGCAGACATGGAGAGCAGCAGTCTGGACTGAGCAGGCTGAGGGAGGGCTTGGGGAGTGAAGTCTCTAAGAAGATGAAATCGATACCCAAGCTGATGTGTTTGAATGATTTGAGACCAGACTTACACTGCTGGTGGAGAATTGGGGAATAAATGAATAACAAGAACTTAATAACAAGCATTTAATAACAATCCATTTCCTTGCCTTTTCTAGTTTATAGGGCTGCATTCCTTCCATTCCTTGGCTCACAGACCCTTTCTCCTTCAAATCTCTCTTGGCTGAGTTTACATCACCTTTTCTTTTTTGTAGTAGAATCTCTTTCTAACACAGATACTTGTGATTACATCTAGCACCCACTTGGGTTAATTCAGAATAATCTCCACATCTCAAGATCCTTAATTATTTAAAATCACATCTGCAAATTTTCTTTTGCCATAAAGGGTTACATTTACTGGTTCCAAGGATTAGAACCTGGATATCTTTGAGAGCCATTATTCATCCTGACATTGCTCTTAAAACCGAAACAATTATTAAGTCAAGAGAAAAATATTATTTATATAAGAGAGGAAATTTAATTGTTGTATACTGCATGGCTCCCTATGAACAATATGTACATGGTCCTAGTCATGTTAACTTGATTATGAATTCAACCCCACATTTCAATATAATTATTTCAGAGGATGAGGGAGGGAAAGTTTGTGTGTGTGTATGCGTTTGTGTGGTTTTGGGAGATAGTTGTTGGGAAGATAGCTAAATCTTTATTCTCCATGATAAGGATTTAATAGATAACATCTAAATCTGAAATATCAAGAAATTGTAATGTAAGAATGCTGTTGGTATTTTGTAAACACCAAAATAGCTAAAAAGGATGAAAAGTGATTGCCATTGAGTATCAAGGGAGTAGGATGGTGGGAAAGTTTGGGGACTGGCTGTTTTTCCTAATGAGTCTTATAAAGTTTTACATAAAATTAAAAATATAATTAAAGTGAAAAAGGTTAGATTAAATTCTTGGCAAGGGTACGGAAACTTTTCAGAAGTGAGATGATTACACTGGGCAGGAAAAAAAGTCATCTTTCTAGTTGAAGTGTGAAAGAGACAAGGTAGAGTTGGGAGACTAAGTAGGAATTGGGGACGTGGAGAAGAGGAGGGATCAGGTGACATGTAGATGGTAGATTTGACAGAAATTGCTAATTTATTTGATGTGAGGATTGAGGAATAAGGAGCTATCAAGTTTGACACTCAGTTTTCTGGTTTTGGCATCTGGGTTGATGATGATGCTATCCAATGAGAAAGGGAATTCAGGGGAGAGGGGACATTTTGGAATCAGGTGGTTAGAGATACGTGAGCAGACTCTTAGGACTGGGTGTATTTGGGAACCAGTAGCACAATGGGAGGCGTGAGAAGGAATGAGTGTAATCTCTGAGGAGACCTGCCTCTGAGAGGGATCTGAGGAACTAGTGTATTACGGGAGGAGGTGTGGGCGTTTCTATTCTTTTATTTCTCTGCTTGGTTCTGCTGTTTTACTTTTCAAATGCACAAGAGTGGTTGAGAAATCAGTTAATATTTCAGTGCTTAAAAGCTTATGAAGGATTTCTCTTTCCTTCCCAACAGAGTCTCATACACTCCAGGAGGGCATATGTAAATATTGTTCCAAGATTAATATTTAAATATAGAAAATGGTTCATAAGAACCTATGTATCTATATGGTCTATTTTATATTAGACGGTTAAAAACTTTCCATTTGTCAGCAGATTCTTTTAAAGATTTGGTAATTGGGGGCTTCCCTGGTGACGCGGTGGTTGAAAGTCCGCCTGCTGATGCAGGGGACATGGGTTCGTTCCCTCGTCCGGGAAGTTACCACATGCCGCGGAGCGGCTGGGCCCGTGAGCCATGGCCGCTGAACCTGCGCGTCCGGAGCCTGTGCTCCGCAATGGGAGAGGCCACAACAGTGAGAGGCCCGCATATAGCAAAAAAAAAAAAAAAAAAAAAAAAAAAAGATTTGGTAATTGGGATGTGCAGAGACCCTTATCCTATTATCCTAATGGAAAAATGCAACCCAGAATAAAATGTATGGAAAACATCCATAATGCATGACCTAATCATGTGTGAAATGCAGTAGTAGTCAGCAGACACTGGGTGATGCTGAAGGTCAGTCAAAGTGCAACAAAGAAAGGTCCATCCATTGAGCTAGGCACATGGGTGGTATATTTTCTTCCTCTGTATATACTTGTCTTTTTTTCTTTCCCCCTCTGGCTGCTTTTGAGATTTTCTCTTTAATGTTGGTATTCAGCAATCTGATTATGATGTGCCTTGGTTTTTTTTCTTCTTTTGAAATGTTTCTACTGGTTAGGGTTTGCTGAAATTCTTGGATTTGTGGGATTATAGTTTTCATCAAATTTGGAAAAATATCAGCCTCTATTCCTTCAAATAATTTTTCTGAATCTTCCTCCTCTTTCTGTGAGACTCCAATTACAAGTACATTAGTTCTATAGGTATTGTTATATATCACTGTGACTCTGATTATTTTATTTCAGTCTTTTATCTCCTGGTACTTCATTTCAGTTAGTTTCTTTTTTTAAATTGAAGTACAATTGAATTACAATATTATATTAATTTCAGGTGTACAACACAGTGATTCAATATTTTTATAGATTATACTCCATTTAAAGTTATTACAAAATAATAGGTATATTTACCTGTGTGGCATAATATATCTTTGCTGCTCGTTTTATGCATAGTAGTTTGTATCTCTCAGTTAGATACACCTATCTTGCCCCTCCTCCTTCCCTTTCCCCACTGGTAACCACCAGTTTTTTGTCTATATCTGTGAGTCTGTTTCTGTTTTGTTATATGTATTTGTTTTATTTTTTAGATTCCACATGTAAGTGATAACATAGAGTATTCATCTTTCCCTGTCTGGCTTATTTCACTCAGCATAATACATTCTAGGTCCATCCACATTGCTGCAAATTTCATTCTTTTTTATTTTTGAGTAATATTCCATTGCATATACATATATGACATCCTTATCCATTCATCTGTTGATGGACATTTAGCTTACTTCCATATCTTGGCTATTGTAAATAATGCTGCTATGAACACTGGGGTACATGCATCTTTTCAAATTAGTGTTTTCGTTTTCTTTGGATATATACCTAACAGTGGGATTGCTTGATCATATGGTAGTTCCTTTTTTAGTTTTTCAAGGAACCACCATACTGTTTTCCATTGTGGCTGCAAAAAGTTACATTCCCACTGAAAGTGTACTATGGTTCACTTTTCTCCACATTCTCACGAACATTTGTTACTTCTAGACTTTTTCTGATGATAGCCATTCTGACAGGTGTGAGGTGATGTTTCACTGCATTTTTTAAAAATTTAATTTATTTTTGGCTACGTTGGGTCTTAATTGCTTCATAGGGGCTTTCTCTAGTTGCAGTGAGCAGGGGCTACTTTTTGTTGTGGTGTGCAGACTTCCGACTGCAGTGCCTTCTCTTGTTGTGGAACATGGGCTCTAGGCACATGGGCTTCAGTAGTTGTAGTATGCAGGCTCAGTATTTGTGGCTCACAGGCTCTAGAGCACAGGATCAGTAGTTGTGGCACAGGGGTTAGTTGCTCCGTGGCATGTGGGATCTCCCCAGACCTCAAAACCTCCCCAGGGCTCAAACGCATGTCCCCTGCATTGGCAGGCGGATTCTTAACCATTGTGCCACCAAGAAAGTCCCTCATTGTGGTTTTGATTTGCATTTCTCTGATGATTAGCAATGTCAAGGATTTATTTATTTTCATGTGCCTGTTGGCCAATTGACCATCCTCTTTGGAGAAATGCCTTTTCAGGTCTTCTGCCCATTTTTAATCAGGTTGCTTGTCTTTTTGATATTAAGCCACGAGTTGTTTATATACTTTGGATATTAACCCCTTATTGGTCACATCATTTACACATACTTTCTCCCATTCAGTAGTTTGTCTTTCTGTTTTTTCGATGGTTTTCATTGCTGTGCAAAAGTTTTAATTTAATGTGGTCACAGTTGTTTATCTTTGTTTTGTTTCTTTTGCCTTAGGAGACAGATCAACAAAAGTATTGCTGTGATTTATGTCAAAGAGCGTTCTGCCTATGCTTTCCTCTAGGAGTTTTACATTTAGGTCTTTAATCCATTTTGGGTTCATTTTTGTGTATGGTATGAGAAAATGTTCTAATTTCACTCTTTTACATGTAGCTACCCAGTTTTCCCAGCACCACTTATTGAAGAGACTAGCTTTTCCCCATTGTATATTCTTGCCTCCTTTGTTGTAGATAAATTGAGCATATAAACATGGGTTTATTTCTGGGTTCTCTATTCTGTTCTATTGAACTATGTGTCTGTTTTTGTGCCAGTACCACACTGTTTTGATTACTGTAGCTTTGTAGTATAGTCTGAAGACAGGGAGTGTGATATCTCAAGCTTGATATTTTTTCTCAAGATTACTTTGGCAATTCAGGGTCTTTCATAGTTCCATATAAATTTTAGAATTATTTGTTCCACTTCTGTGAAAAATGTCATAGATATTTTGATAGGGATTGCATTAAGCCTGTAGATTGCTTTGTATGGCCTGTAGATTGGGTAGTATGGCCATTTTAACAATATTAATTCTTCCAATCCAAGAACACATATATCTTTCTATTTTTTGGTATCATCACTTTCCTTCATCAGTGTTTTATAGTTCTTGGAGTATAGGTTTTTCACATCCTTGGTTAAGTTTATTCCTAGGTATTTTATTCTTTTTGATGCAACTTTAAACAGGATTGTTTTATTGCTTTCTCTTTCTGATATTTCATTATCTGTGTATAGAAAAGCCACAAATTTCTATTTATTAATCTTGTCTCCTGCAACTTTACTGAATTCATTTATTAGTTCTAATAGTTTTTGGGTGGAGACTTTAGGGTTTTCTATATGTATTATCATGTCATCTGTAAATAGTGACAGTTTAACTTCTTCCCTTCCAGTTTGGATGCCTTTAACTTCTTTTTCTTGTCTGATTGCTGCAGCTAGAACTTTCAATACTATGTTAAATAGAAATGGAGAGAATGGGTATTTTTGTCTTTTTCCTGATTTCAGAGGGAAGGCTTTCAGCTTTTTACTTTGAGTATGTTAACTGTGGGTTTGTCATAAATAGCCTCTATTATGCTGAGAGATATGTTCACTCTATATCAGTTCTGATGATAATTTTTATCATGAATGTATGTTGAATTCTGTGAAATGCTTTTTCTGTGTCTATTGAGAAGATCATGTGACTTTTATCCTTCCTTTTGATAATGTAGTGTATCACATTAATTGATTTCTGAATGTTGAACCATCTTGCATTTCTGGAGTAAATCCCACTGAATCATGGTGTATGATCCTTTTAATATATTATTGAATTCATTTTTCTAATATTTTGTTGAGGATTTTTCATTTATATTCATCAGCAATGTTGGCCTATAATTTTCTTTTTTTGTAGTGCCTTTGTCTGGTTTTGATATCAGGGTAATGTTAGCCTCATAGAATGAATTTGGAAGTGTTTCATCCTCTTCAATTTTTTGGAATAGTTTGAGAAGTATAGGTCTTAGCTCTTCTTTATGTGTTTGGTAGAATTCCCCTGTGAAGCTGCCTGTTCCTGGACTTTTGTTTGCTGGGAGATATTTTTAAATTACGAATTCAATTTCACTATTAAATTGTCTATTTCTTTCTTTTTTAAATTTTGGCTGTACTATGCGGCTTGCAGGATCTTAGTTCCCTGACCAAGGATCAAACATGGGACCCTGGCAGTGAGAGCATGGAGTCCTAACCACTGGACCACCAGGGAATTCCCTATTGTCCATTTCTTTCTGATTCAGTCTTGGAAGGTTGTATGTTTCTAGAAACTTGTTTATTTCTTCAAGGTTGTCCAATTTGGTGGCATCTAACTGTTTGTAGTATTCTCTGATGTTTTTTTGTATCACTGTGATATCAGTTGTTATTTCTCTTCTTTCATTTCTTATTGTGTTTATTTGTGTCCTCTCTCTGTTTTTGTGATAAGCCTGGCTAAAATTTTAACAATTTTGTTAATCTTTTCAAAAAAGCAATCTGTGGTTTCATTGATCATTTCTACTGTTTTTTTGGTCTCTTTTTTATTTATTTTCTCTCAATTTTTATTATTTCTTTCCTTATGCTGACTTGTGGCTTGATTTCATCTTTTTCTGTTTCCTTTAGGTGGTAAGTTAGGTGGTTTATTTGAGATTTTTTGTTTCTGGAGGTAGGCCTGTATCATTGTAAACTTCCCTCTTAGAGCTGCTTTTGTTGCATCCCATAGATTTTGGAAAGTTGTGTTTCCATTTTCATTTTTCTTGAGGTATTTTCTGATTTCCTTGTTGATTTCTTTACAGACCCATCAGTTTTTTGAAATTGATTTTAATTTTAATAGCATGTTGTTTTGTCTCCAAGTCTGTGCTTTTCCAATTTTCTTTCCTGTAATTGGTTCCTAGTTTCATACCATTGTGGTTGCAAAACATGTTTGATATACTTTCTATCTTCTTAAATTTATTGAGACTTGTTTTGTGGTCTAGCATATGGTCTATCCTGGAGAAGGTTCCATGTGAATATATATTCTGCTATTTTTGGATGGAATGTCTTGTAGATATCTATAAGTCCAACTGGTCTGATGTTTCATTTAAAATCACTGTTTCCTTATTGATTTTCTTTCTGGATGACAGTCCACTGATGTAATTGTGGTGTTAAAGTCTACTATTATTGTTGATTTCTCCGTTTACATCTGTTAATATTTGTTTCATATAGTTAGGTGCTCCTATATGAGATGCATATTTTTAAATGAGTGTTATATACTCTTTTTATATTGATTCCTTTTTCATTATATAATGCCCTTCTTTGTCTTTTTTTTTTTTTTTTTTGCACGGTACGCAGGCCTCTCACTGCTGCAGCCCCTCCCATTGCGGAGCACAGGTTCCGGACACGCAGGCTCAGCGGCCATGGCTCACGGGCCCTTCCACTCCGCGGCATGTGGGATTTTCCCGGACCGGGGCACGAACCTGCATCCCCTGCATCGGCAGGCGGACTCTCAACCACTGCGCCACCAGGGAAACTCCCTTCTTTGTCTTTTATTATAGACTTTGCTTTAAAGTCTATTTTGTCTGATATGAATGCTTCCCCCACTTTTTATCGTGTTTCCACTTGCACAAAATACCTTTTTCCATCTTCTCACTTTCAGTCTGTGTGTGTCTTTAGCTCTGAATTGAGTCTTTCATAAGCAGCATATAGATGGGTCTTATTATTATTATTTTTTTATCTAATCAGCTACCTATGTCTTTTGATTGGAGCATTTAGTCCACTGATATTTAAAGTGATTATTGATATGTATGTATTGAATACTTACTGCCATTTTGTTACTTGTTTTCTGGTTGTTTTGGAGTTCTTCTCTGTTCTTTTCTTCTTTTAGTTTCTTCCCTTGTGGTTTAATGATTTTCTTTAGTGGTATGCATGTATTCCTTTCTCTCTAGTTTTCATGTATCTATTGTAGGTTTTGGTTTTGATTGCCATGAGATTTATATATCTTGAACTATATCTACTTGTTTAAACAGGTAGTCATTTAAGTTCAAACAGATTCTAAAATATCTACATTTTTTTACTCCCCTCTCTCAAATTGTGTTTTTGATGTGATATTTTATATCTTTATGTTCATCATTTTACTGATTAATGTAGTTATAGTTGATTTTACAATTTTTTGCCTTTAACCTTCATATTAGCTTATTTGATTTGTTGAATCTCAGCCTTTATTATATATTTTCTTTTACTAGTGGTGTTTTTCCTTTCCTATACATACCTACTTCTTGACTTAGATTTTTCTTTTCCACATATTAACAGTGGAATTCCACATATTCCACTGTTAATATTTCTTTTAGGGTAGGTTTAGTATTGATGAACTCTTTTAGTTTTTGCTTGTCTGAGAATTTCTTTATCTCTCCCTCAATTCTAAATGATAATCTTGCTGGATAGAGTAACCTATTTTGCAGATTTTCCCCTTTCAGCACTTTGAATATATCCTGCCAGTCTCTTCTGGTCTGCAAACTTGCTGCAGAAAAATTAGCTTATAGCCTTATGGGGGTCTCCTTGTATATGACTCTTTGATTTTCTCTTGCTGCCTTTAGAATTTTCTCTTTATCTAAACTTTTGTCATTTTAATTTTGATATGTCTTATTTTAGGTCTGTTTGATTTCATCTTGTTTGGGACCCTCTGTGCTTCCTCTACCTGGATATCTATTTCCTTCTTCAGGCGTGGGGTGTTTTTAGCCATAATTTTATCAAATACATTTTTGATCCCTTTCTCTTTCGCTTCTCCCTCTAGGACCCCTATAATGTGAATGTTGGCATACTGATGTTGTCTCAGAGATCCTTTAAACTGCTCTCATTTTAAAATTTGCTTTTCTTTTTGCTGTTTTGATTGGCTGACTTCCATTATTCTATCTTCCTGATCACTTATGCATTCTTCTGTATCTATTCTGCTGTTAATTCCTTCTGATGTGTTTTTCATTTCTGTTAAGGCATTCTTCAGTTCTGAATGGTTCCTGTTTATATTTTCTAGTTCCTAGTTAAAATTTTCACTGTGTTAATCTATTCTTTTCCCTTAATCAGTTAGCATTCTTATTAGTAATGCTTTGAACACTTTATCTGGTAAATTGTTAATTTCTGTTTCCTTAGTTTTTTTTTCTCTTTCAATTGAAACAATTCCTTTGTCTTTTCATTTTGCTTACCATTCTCTGTCTCCAAAAAATTCATTGAAACAGTTACTTACTGTGGTCTTAAGGGGTGTCCTTTTGTGGGAGCATTCCTATACAGTCTGCATGTGTCCATTGGCTTTGGTGGGAGAGCTGGATCTGATGTGAACACAAATCATGTCTTTCCCTAGGGTATGCTGGCAGCTATTACCTTGGTAGGAGTTAGGGTTGCAGATGGAGGGGCTAGGGCCAGACCCAGGTGTGACCCGGGGCTTCCTCTTTGCTCAGTGGCTGTCTCTGCCCTATTGGGGGCAAGGTCATGTCCCAAGTTGCTGGAGCAGAAATTCTGAGAATTCTGTCCAAGCTGCCTCTGTTCCCTTTAAGTGTGTGCTCCCCCACTTCCAGCACTGGCACCCTCACCCCAGAGGAGAGTAGTGCTGGATCAAGAGGACTGGTGTGGGTGGTCATTTTGGTTCTGGGCATGGTCTTTGTCAGCCTTGGCCATAGTCAGTGACCCAGACCACTTCTGATGTGCTGCCTGAGTAAAGACAAGTAATGGCTGTGCTCAACCTGATCAGATGCTGCTCTGGATCGAGCTGCCTGTGTCTTTCACAGCTGAGCTCTACCCTCAACTTCTGCTGCCCTTGCCATAGTGTAGAGCTGTGATGCAGAGCAGGCGGGGTCACTGTGTGTGCTTGATGTGGGTCTGGGTGCAGGCTGTGGTTATCTGGCAGCAGTCAGAGACCTGGGCCACTTCTGCTGTGCTGCCTTTTGTAAATGCCAGTAATGTCTGCTTCCGTCCACCTCTGATAATGTGTTGGGTCTGAGCTACCTTTGTGCTTCACAGCCAAGCTCTTCCTTTGGCCACGGCAGCCCTTGATCCACTGTGACGCTGTGTTGTGATGCAAGTGAGGCCAGAGAAGTCACTCAAGTTGAGCTGGGGCACGTGCTGGGGTGGTCATGGGAAACCATCCAGTGACCCATACAGTTTCAATCTTCCACTCTGCCCTGTGTCAGGAGTAAGTGAACATATGCATGCTCATCACGAGTGGAATCTAGGCTTCCCTCAGCCTTCCTGTTAGTACCACAGGCCCTCCAACCAGCCTAGGGAACTCATCTTCCTGGTGTCAGACCCCAGGGCTTGTGCACACAATATGTGGCTCAAAGTGCTTACTCCCTAGCTACTCTGTAATCCCCCTCTTCTTTTGAGTCCCCTCCCAAGAGCATAGGTCCTGACCTAATTGCTTCTCTTTCTTTTCTGCTCGATTCTGTGTGGATCTTTCTTACAGTCTTGGTTGTACAGAAGTTTTTCTGCCAGTCTTTAGTTAGTTTTCAGTGAGAATTTTTCCACCTCTAGATGTATTTTTGATGTGTCCATGGAGGGAGGTGAGTTCCACATCCTCCTAGTCTGCCATCTTAATCTCCTCTCACTTAGTCCTAGTCCTAGCACTGCCAAGTAGCATTTTCTTGAAGTACAGATTATTATTATCCATATCAAGTCCAAGTACAGATGATGCTCCTCAGTGTAGTTACTTGAGTATGGTTCTCCTCGATCTGATGACTTATGAACCTCAATTTCTGTCCACATCTCCTCCTTAGAAGCCAGAAACAATTCACAAAGAGCCCATTTTACTTAGTTTCTATTGTAATTTCATCAAGTTCACTGCTACTGTCTTTCTCACACTGTCTAATGTGTTATTAATCCCATTTAGATAACTTTTCATTTCAGATATTTTATTTTCTATCTCTAGACATTTCATTTAATTGTTTTATATCTTCTATTCATTTTCATTGTATTCATATCTTCCTCTAAATTTTGAGTACATTTATAATATTTATAATAGCTGTTTTAAGGTCCTTATCCACTAATTCCATCATCTCTGTCATCTTTTGAGTCTATTTCTATTGATTGCTTTTTCTCTTGGTTATTGCATGTCTAGTAATTATTGATTAGATGACATTGTAAGTCTACATTGCTTTGTGTTCTATTTCATTCTATTTCTTATTGAGTGCTAGACTTAGTTTTGGCATGCAAATAAGTTGCTTATAGACCACTTTGGTACTTTTGAGACCTACCCTTAAATTTGTTATGATAGGATTAGATTATCTTGTACTTTAGGGTTAATTTAGCCATGATATTAAGGCATGATCCTTCTGAAGACTACCCAATATCTTGTGTATCCCAAAGCTTTTCAACTCTAGTTGGTGGGAATGTGAATAATTCCCATGTGAGTTCTGGGAACAATCAGACAACAGTTTTCCAGCAGTTTTCCCCCTGACCTTATGTTGTTTTAACCCACGTATGCACAGACCCTTTCTCAGCTAAATACTCAAAGGGACCTCTCTGCAGCTCCCTGTGTGAAGCTCTTTTTCCTCCATTATTCTGTGTTGCTAATTTCTACTGCCTTGGTCCTCCTGAACTCCTGTCTTATCTCCACAGCTCAGTGATACCACCAGACTTTGAATTTTGCTCCCTGCACTGCAGACTGAAAACTGTCTCTAGGCAGTAAGTTGGGGTAGGGCAATTACAAGGTTCACTATATTCGTTTCCTTTCCCTCAAGGATCACAGTCCTGGACTGCCTGTTTTCCAATGTCTGAAAACAGTTGTTTTAAATATTTTGTCTGGTTTATTTGTTGTTAATGGAGGATGATTATTCTTGCAGCAGTTGTTACATTTATAGATGGAAGTAGAAGCCAGATCTTTTTGGGGAACAAGGAAGTTTTTTAAAGTCTAGAGCACAAGCTTCAGTGTAGAGGTTTGGTAGGAGGATGAACCACTTGGCTATATATAAAAATGTAAGTAAATGTTTTATGTAGGTGAAAATAGGTGCAATTATCTGAAGCAGGATTTTGAATCTTAAAGCTTTGGAGGTAAAAAATGAAAAGGGAAATGAAAAGAAAATGGACTCAAGAACACTCAGGGTTTCTCTGGGCTCTACTACTATTTAGTTGAATGACCTTAGAAAGTCACTTATCATCATATTTCTCACCTACAAAATGAAAAGTTCAACCAATTCTTTTTCAGCTCTAAAATGTAATGGACTTAAGATAGCTTTTGCTTTGTTTCCACAAGTGTATTCTATGTTTTCATGTCTCTTTGGCTTTTAAAAATATATATTTTGGGGCTTCCCTGGTGGTGCAGTGGTTGAGAGTCTGCCTGCCAATGCAGGGGTCACGGGTTTGTGCCCCGGTCCGGGAAGATCCCACATGCGGCGGAGCAGCTGGGCCCATGTGGCATGGCCACTGAGCCTGTGCATCCAGAGCCTGTGCTCCGCAACGTGAGAGGCCACAACAGTGAGAGGCCCACGTACCGAAAAAAAAAAAAGTATATATATATATATATATATATATATATATATATAATCCTTATGCTATTGCCTATATCCAGAATTCCCTTCTCAGGGAACATGGACATATTTCATTTGTCCAAGTTCTGCCAGCATTTCAAGGCCAACATCAAATATATCCTGCTTTTCCACAGAGTTCTCCAGGATACTTTTATCTTGACATAATCTCTCCTATTTTGAATAGCAACCCAAAACAAAACTGCCCAGGAAAAATCTTAACAAGAATCATGTAACTTTATATGAATACAATTATAAAACTTTATGAGAGATGTTAGGAAATAAAATTTTGTATAAATGAAGAGAGATATCAAACCACTGTGTGGGAAAACTGTGTTATAAAGGTGCAGAATTTTTTTCAGATATATGAATATATTTAATAGAATCCTAGTTTAAATAATGTGGCAATTACTTTTGTAACTTATTGAAGTGATTTTAAATTTATTTAAAATTTTCAGGCAAGAGTATTAAAAACAATCCTACCGAAACCCAAACCAAAATACACTTTGAAAAGCAAGAGTACTGGAAGGGGAACTTGCTGTGTCAGATGTTAATATATATTATTAAGCTATTATAATTATATCAGTGTAGAATTAGTGTAAGAATTGATAACTTGATTTTTTAACAGTCAGTATAGCTCTAAATCACACACTGGTATATCTAAAAACTTAATACAAGGAAAGGAGCATTCCAAATATCACTGCTGATGAGCTGCCTTCACTGACCTTCTGGAACAAATTAGATTCCTCTTGCCAATGTCCTCATAGTATTTCCAGTATAATTACAATTGCTTGTTTGATATTTGTTAGCTCAATGAGACTAGTGGCCATGTCCACCTTGTTCAAACTTATATAATCAACTCCTAGCACAGTACTTGGTTTATAGTAGAAAATAAGTATTTGTTGAGTTTTGAAACAACTGGGGGGAAGAGAAGAGCTTTTCAATAACTGTTGATGTTTGGGAAATTAGCATTAGGGAGCATTTAAATTAGATGTTTACTTCATACCACACTTCATTTTGAATTCCAGATGAACTATAGAAATAATGAATCAAATGTCACCATAAATATCTAGAAGAAATAACAAGTTAACATGTATCCTCTTTTGGAACAACAACAAAAAATAACTTTCAGTATAAGCACTATGGAAAAATCGCAAATGAAAAGCCTGATAGACTTGACATAGGAAATGGAATAGTTCAGCCAATCTTAGTGTACAAAACTTAAAGGGGAGCAGTTCTGACAAATACAGCAAACTGTTGTGCTTAATTTATAAAGAACTTTTAACAACTCCATCAGAAACTATACAATAGTAAAATGTACCAAGACTATGAACAGGCAATTTACAAAAGAAATAGAAAAGGCTTATCGCAATGTTTAAGTTGGCTGTTCATGATATAAATCTAAATTAAAAAAACAGGGTATCATATTTTAATATATCAAAGTACAAACACGTTAAAAAGAAAGCTATAATGAAATAAAATTTTTACCATTAGTATATTTCCTTAGGGCCCCTGGGCTCTGACCATCCAAACAACTCCATTCCAGGGCAGGCATCAGAGTGGTGCTGAAACATGGGGGCTGGAGGCCGAGATAACCCCATGGAGGAAGTAAAGAACTACAAGATGTGGTTGGAGGCCCTGCTCAGATTCATTCAGTCTCTGCTTTAATGCCTTGAGGGTCCCTGGAAACCACTTGGAATGGCTAGAATGATGGAAACTCTATTGCCTTTTGCACTGAGCTTCCATGAGAAGGAACAGAGATACTCCTAAAACTGGGAAGCAACACTGGTTTTGGAATCTGCTGAATGTGTGCTTTTCCTCACTTCCTGTCTCTTGGATTATTTTCTGGGCTGGGATTTTTGACAGGAGAAATTCCTCTTGACCAATTCTTAACTTTCCCCAGCTCCCTTTCCCTATTACACACAGAGGAGGGAGACTCAGAGCCCCGAGAATGTAACAGGAGGCTTGTGTGATCCCTCCTAGGCAACAACAAAGAGCCAGGAAGAGCTGGTGAGATTTGGCACAATGTTTCCAGGCTTTAGAAGGACAAAGCTTGACCCTGTGCAGTGCAATAAATGGAGGGTCTGTAGTGCCTACAGAGTGAGACTGGAGCCAAATTCCTCCTTCAGGGGCCCCCCATAGTGAGCAAAGCAGTCAGAATTTAAGAGATGGGCAGGAAAGGTGAAGGCTGTGTGTGAGAAATGAAGGGTGATGTCATGCCTGCTCTAAAGGGGGCAGCTGGGCTGAGTCCCAGCTGATGCTGGAGGAAATCCAGGCTTGGTGATGTATGCCTTCTGAATGTTCAAAAGAAGCTGGAGATTTGGATCTTATGTACTGGTAACTAATGAAAAACACAAACTAAACCAAACCAAACCAAGCCAAAACACATGTTCCAGCAACATTCAGGCACATTTAACAAAGGCCACAGGCCTGGATTAGAGCAGGTTGTCTCAAAGGAAAATTCTTGCCTGTTTTGGGAGGTGTGCTTTTTCATAGGTGAATCAGGGAGGCCGCCTGAGATAATCTGTAGCTCTTGCTAGTAGGGCCCTGCCTCCACTCCTGCTAGGAGGACGGTTAACCTTGGGATGGGTCAGAGGTGAGCATCCACCCTCTCACCTACACAAGAGGGAGCCAAGGGGCAAAAATCTCTCCCAGTAGAAGGGGGCAGGTTTCCCAACGAGGGATAGCTCGAGTGGAGCGTTCATGAGACCACCTTCCTGGTGAAGGCTTGCAGGACTAAGTGCAGACTTGCCTTCTTTTGTGAGGTACTAGGCAAAGTCCAAGCTCTAGTGCATCCTGCTGTTCTACAGAGGTGGGTGTATCCTTCAGCAAAGTGCTTTGTGGATGGACTCTTTACAGTGGGTGGGGCTGGTGGAGACCAGAAGGAGCATGGTGCACTAGAAGGGACAGGATGGCTTAGCCTCTGTGTAAATTTCCTAAGGCTCTTGTAACAAATTATCACAAACATCGTGGCTTAAAACAACAGACATTTATTTTCTTACAGTTCTAGAAGCTGGAAGTCCCAAATGGTTTTTGGGGTCTAAAAATCGAGGTATGGACAAGGGTTGATTCCTTTTGGAGACTCCAGTAGAGGATCTATTCCTGCCTCTTTCAGCTTATGGTGGCTGTTGGCATACCTTGGCTTGTGGCTTCATCACTCTAATCTCTGCTTCCATCATCACATCACCTTCTCCTCTTTTATTGAAAACTCTCCCTCTAGCTCCCTCTTATCAGGGCATTTGTGATTATATTTCTCAGATAATTCAGGATAATCTCCCCATTTCAGGATGCAAAGTCCCTAATCATATTTGCAAAGTCCCTATTGCTCTGTTACATTCACAGGTTCAAGGATTAGAATCTGGATATCTTTGGGAAGCATTATATGGTCTACCACAACATCAGTTAACCTTCTAGATCCTGATGGAAAAGGAAGGTGTCCTTCAGGTAGACATGGATGGGTACCACCTGTGGCTAATGGCAAGCATAGAGGGACCCACAGCTCAAGGGCCAGAGACGACTTTAGGAATGAGAATGAGCACACTAATCTCCCCAAAGGTTCCCATCTTGAGAAAAGAACAGGTTCCAGTCATACCTGGTCACAGTATGGGCTCCTGTCTGCCCTAGAACAGCACTGCATTTTGAAATATTTTTTAATTGAAGTATAGTTGATTTACAATATTGTGTCAGTTTCAGGTGTACAGCAAAGTGATTCAGATATATATGTATATTTCAGATTATTTTCCACGATAGGTTATTAGAAGATATTGAATATAGTTTCCTGTGTTACGTAGTAGATCTTTGTTGCTTATCTATTTTATGTATAGTAGTTTGTATCTGTTAATCCCATACTCCTAACTTATTCCTCCCTCTTTCTCTTTTGGTAACCATAAGTTTATTTTCTATGTCTGTGAGTCTGTTTCTTTTTGTATAATTTTTTAGAGTCCACATAGAAGTGATATCATATGATATTTGTCTTCCTCTGTCTGACTTACTTCACTTAGTATGACATTCTCTAAGTCCATCCATGTTGCTGCAAATGGAAATATTTCATTCTTTTTATGGCTGAGTAATATTCCACTGTGTACATATACACACCACATCTTAAATTAATTGTCTGTTCATGGGCATTTGGGTTGTTTCCACAGGAAAACATTTTTATTTTCTGCAAGCTGATGCCTAAAGACACACAAAACTGTGAACATTAGAAAAATAATGTCCTGGTTTCTTTTAGTAAGAGCTTCTCAGAGTCCCACTTCTTCCTTCCAGAGACATCTTACCTCCATCCCCAGCCACTGGCAGGCTGGTTTCTGCTGTTCGAATTTTCACACACAATGGTTTCGGCTGTCAGGAATGTTTCACTATTTGGGCTAGCTGGTTGTATAAAAATCCTCTTGTATGTCCATGTCAGCTGTGGAAAAATGTGTTCTTTTCCCTCTACCTCCATCCTCTAATTCTTTTCTTTTTTTTTTTTTAACATCTTTATTGGAGTATAATTGCTTTACAATGGTATGTTAGTTTCAGCTTCACAACAAAATGAATCAGTTATATATATACATATATTCCCATATCTCTTCCCACTTGCGTCTCCCTCCCTCCCACCCTCCCTATCCCACCCCTCCAGGCGGTCACAAAGCACCGAGCTGATCTCCCTGTGCTATGCGGCTGCTTCCCACTAGCTATCTACCTTACGTTTGGTAGTGTATATAAGTCTAATTCTTTTCTATATTTGTAATTTAATGTCCCCATATATTGCATCTCTGAATTTTTGGCCTGATGCCTGTGTACCCCCAGCTCAGCCATCTCCCACCCATCTCTTCCTCTCCAAAGGAGCTCCTGACACTTGGTACATGAGGCTTCACATCATGGAGCTTCACACAGCTTGCCTTGTGGAATTCTCCCTGCCTTGTCGGTGAGTGTGTCTGAGCATGAAAATATGTGCATGTGTTCATTCAGTGTTTACTCAACAGATGTTTATGAAACATTGCCAGAGGCTTGGCATTTTACTAGTCCTAAGGGAACAGAGACAGATGAAGCATGAAGGAGTTTATAAGCTAAAATTAAATAGCTAACATTTATTGGGCATTTACTAGGTGCTGGTTAAAGTGTGCTTTCTAAATGTTCTTCACTTAATCCTCACTATGACCCCATGAAGTAGGGGTTTTCATTCCCATTCATAGCTGAGAAAGAGAAGCCCTTGCCCAGTTAGCACACCTTGGAGGTGGGGTTGCTAGGCTGTGACTTAAGCGGTCTGGCTCCAGGTCCTTGCTGCAACAAGAGCTCAACTTTGACCCCAGCATGTAGTGTGACTCAGGGCTTATTTTCCTGACCCTACTGTGTATCCTGTGTTCAGTAGCCTTCCTGGAAATGTAAAGGGGTTCTTGGAAAGTTTGGGCAAAGAGGACTAGTTACTCTCACACACATCGCTTTGAAGAGTCAACACTGCTGCATTTCTTTTGGAAAGCAATCTGGCAGAGTATATCAAGATACTTTAAAACTTTCAACCTAATTATAGCCTGTCTGGGAATTTACTCTGAAGAAAGAACCAAAAATATGGTAAAAGCTTTATGCCTGGGGATGATCATTAAAATACGATAAAGAGAGGTAGAAATTTTACTTACACTGCATTCAGATGTGCAGAGGAAATTTATCTCTCCTTTTCTTTTTCCTGCAATTAACCTAATCTTTCCCAGGAGTGCTCATCCTATCATTTCCCCCATCCCCCATCCCCTCCACCCAAGGGAAATCTAAATGTATTCTCATCTGATTAGTTTAGCTCAACTTCTTGGGGGTAACTTCTCACATTCTTGCCCCTCCCCCTGGTCCGTAACCAAGATGGCATCTGGGTTTGTGTGTGGAGGGGTGTAAATGTGACCTCATGGCCATTGGAGGACTGGAGTCTTGGAAGTACACACGTACACACACACAGGTCTTTGGTCTGTCCTCTGCCTCCCCTGGCCTCTGGGGTGATGGCCCCTTTTTCTGCATTTTCTTCTGTCATTTGATGTGGATGTTTGGGGGAGTTGAATTTATGGTGGGCTCTTTGTGCATGGCTAGAGCCTGGTGGCTGACTCAGTCCCACCTCAGGTCAGGCTGGAGCTGAGGAACATCTGAGGTCTGGTTGTGGTTCCCATTCAGTCCTCGGTCTGGGTGGCTCCGTGCCGTACTCTTTGCTGCTCACTGGAGGGAGTGATGGAAGAACAGGAGAGTCCTACAGAACATACCCATAAGAAGAAAACTAAAAGAGCAGCTTATACCAGGCAGGGTGAAAACACTAAGGCTTCAGTAACAGATGAAGAAGAACAGGGCAAAATTTTACCAAAGCTAAGTATTGAAAGTGGAGAAAAAGTGAACTTGCTCTTGAGGATTAAAATAAAGGGATCCTCAAACATATTTGCTAGCTGATCAACCTAGTTGTATACCTGTATATCTCTTAAGTGAATTGTAAATGCAATAAAAACATTTGAAAAACTGGAAAAAAGAAAGATCGCTCAGCCCTGTCTGAGAATCAGCCTCTGGAAGCTGCCCACTCCTAGTTTCAACAACCTCCCTGCCTCCCTGGGGGCAGAAGGAACATCTGCCTTTGCTCTTCACATGAAAGTGCCAACCTAGGCCATCTCTGCCTGACCCCGGGCTGTCCCAGGTTATGATCTTGGTACCTGGTGAAGCACCATCTGGTGTCAATGGGAAGCCAGGCTGAAGTCACTTCTGGGTGAGATTATGGGTGATTTTTCTTTCCAACTTTTGAGCTTAATACTTTTATAAATCATTCTTCTTTTAAAGAAGAAGGTGACTTTTAAATTATGGCCTATCAAAGAACATGGTGTGCATCTCTAATTAGAGGGGGCTCTTTCTGAGGTAATGTTGTTTCTAAGTGCGAGAGGTCAAGTGCCTTAGAAGAACTGATTCTTAAAACGTGTCATTGAGGCCACGATGGGCAGGACAGTCATGGGTCATTAAGGAGACATGGTCTATTATCACACATTAATTATCTCAGCCACACCTTCTCCCTTCTTCCTCCCTTGGAGACAGAACCACTGTCCCTCCAGTAAAGTTAGCAAATGAAGTTCATGTACGAATATGAAGCACCAAGGACTCATCACCAATGGACTCTGCTCTGCTGCCTTTGCCTGGAGCGCTTGTTTTTTGAAGAGGTGTGATCTTCAGCGTTTTGAGAAAGGGTGTTATAAGGTTGATTGAGAAAGGATGGTGGAGGATGCAGGGCACGGGGCCATTTGGCTAGGGAAATGTTGATTTAGGGTCTGGCCAGCAGAGTGAGCAGTTCCATGTTCAACCTCATTCAGGTCCTGCTGTATAACAGGGCCAGGCAAATATTCATATATTTACCTTCTTATCTGTTATTTAATGGGTCCCTCATTTAAGGACTCCAATGCTAGTTCACAGGTTTAGTCATTTCTTGAATTTAATTCAGAGACAGTGTTGCAAAAGTGTTCCACAGGAAATGGCTATGAAATGTTTTGCAGACATCAGAAGTACCCCAAGGAGAAAGTTAATGGGTGAGAACATAATAAGTCTTTTTGTGATGACTAAGATGTGGAATATATTTTATCTTAACAGTTTTCAACAAAGCCCCTGGAGGCTGTTTTTATGTGGGTAGAAGTTTTTCATTAAAGTAGAAATCTTTTCTTTTTTTAAAATTTGGAACATTTTTGCCTTAAATATTTTCATACCCAAAGGAAACCTCAGGCCAAGCCCTCTCATCTCTTGTGGTTTCCCAAATATATTGGTTAATCTTGGTTGTAGACACACCAGGACAAGCATTACATAAGTCTCCTTTTTATTTTCCATGAGGATTTTCCTTTGGGGGAGAGGTTCTATTAAGTACAAATGTCTTAAAAAGACACAGAGAGGGGACAAAAGTCCTGCTGAATGACCCCAGGGACTTCCTCCTATAGTAACAGATTAAGCAAATCAGAATATGATTCATGGAGTGGTGTGTGTGTGTGTGTGTGTGTGTGTGTGTAGTGTGTTGTGTGTATTGGACACGTAAATGAACATAAATCAGAACAAGGTGGAGGCTCATTAAGGGTACATTTGGTGGTGGGGAGGGTCACTCCATAATGTCCTTAAGCATCATTTCACAGACACATCAGCACTTATGAATTCCCTTACCATTTCCTTTGTAGTGACATCTCTAAGTTTTCCATACACACAGTTCAAGTTTGTTAATTAATTTTTGGTCATAAGAATTTTTTTCACTTAATATTATCAAGTAAAAATTCTTGCATTCAAGAACTTAAATGTATCTGACATGTAAAAGCCAACAGTGAAGGTGCCTGTTCTTTATTATTCCAATAAATAATTGAAATGAGTTTGGAGGAAGAGGGTTCTGGGGTCAACTCCCTGCTCAGTCTCTAGTTAACTGTGATTTTAGGAAATCCCTTTAGGTTTTGCTTTCTTTTACAGGATGATTCTGAGAATTTCTTAATGTAATGTTCAAAAAAATCAGTGAAAAACTTTGAGGAAAAAAGTGGTGAGTCAGTTTTAAATAGCAAGAATTATCTGTCACAATTAGTCACCAAGCTTGAATTTGCATTGCATGCAGTGCACTCTGACTGCTTGCATATATGGTGTCCTGTATTTGGAGAGACACTAGTGGCAAAATCAGAGCAAACTGAATTGGAGTTGACACCAGTATCTATGGCTTTAACGTATCTCTTTCTGAGGAAGAGGAGAGGTGCGTGGAGGATGATGTCTTTCCCTTGAACCCCTAGTGATGTGATTCATAAACTATAATGCACAAAAACTCCTCTAGAAAACTTGATAAAATTTATAGTCTCAGGCCTCATACTCCAGAGATTCAAAGCTACTGGTTCTGAGGCATGGCCTGAGAATCAGCCTTCAGATGTCCCTAAGTAATTTTAATGGGTGGTCTGGAGACCACACTTGGACAAACACTGATGAAGGAGTTCATAAATCCTAGGGGTATGGCTGATGTCAGTCCTGGGCCCTCTGGGTGGAAGAAGTGGAGATCTTTCACTTACTTATACTTGGGGTAAAATTGGTCTTCTCACAAACTCTGGGTTCTTCCCACTATCTGCATGTTCAAACCGGAGGAACCATATCTGATACTCCTAGAAAGTACTCACCCAACCTTTCCTGTCCCCCATCTCTTCCCAACCCAACTAGCACAGTACTGGGCTCATAACTGATATAACCAAATTCTTTGTGATCTCAATTGAATAGCACGATTGAAATAAATTGTCTTATCACTGATCTCAGAACATGGAGACCACTGTCATAGCTCAGAAACCTAAAGAGAGGATGGATGACATAGATTGAAAAGACCGCAAAAGTTTAGGATTGGTTATATGTTGTAGCTTTAAGATCACAGACAATGACAGCTGTCAGGAGGGTCTCTGTGGAGAATTTGAAAGAGGAATGCTTAAGTAAGTTTTAAGATATATATAGCTGAGCGTAGGGAAATTAGTTTAGGAGAATAATATCTTCAGGAGAATCATATTTCTATTTTGGGAGGATTTTTATCTATATTTATCTGCCTATCATCTACGTACCTATCTGTCTATCTATCTAACTATCTATCTATCATCTATTTATCCATATACACATGACTATGTCACACACACACACACATAGAGAAGTGTGAGAAATGTGTTTGACTAGAGGATAAAAACCTGATCTCTGTTTCTGTTTCAAAGATTTGTGGCAGCAGAAACATTTGGGGCAGGCCATTTTTATATGCTTAGTATAAGTGACTAATGAATGTGCTTCTTCTCATTCTTAATATATACATCTCTGATTTTCTTAGAGTGCCAGCTGGCTCGTTAGGAAGGCAGTGGTAATGGAAAAATTCAAGTTCTTTTTTTGCTCACTTAGCTTTTTGGTGGGGGCTGACACATTAATTCATCAAACATTTACTGAATTCAGAGGTAGCTTTTACTTCTCAGGGGGAAACAACAGGCAAAGTTCAGGTCTGTAGAGGGCTTTGACTAGGGGAGAGATACTTCCACACCTGTCTTTGGGGTCCTGATATAACAAGTCTTGGAAAAATGAAGAGATCTGTGGACTCTGTGTCTATGTGTGTATGCACACACATTTCTCTCTCTGAGCAACCCCAGATATAAGAGCTAGACTACATTTAAAGATTGGCATGAGTAATAACTCAGACTCAGTTCAGAGTGGCTTTCATTTCACTTTACTGCTATATCAACAAATAAGCAGTACAAATGATGTATACACTATATAATGATATATATAATGATATATAGTAACTAGATATATAGTAACTAGGTGGATCATTTCAGTGTCTCTTTATTTCCTTCTGGAGGCGTGCCTGAAGTGAGGTGATCAATGCGTCTGTATGAGATAAGAATCTGCCAGATTAGAGGAGCCTATAGCTATGGACTAGATGCCTTTTGCACCACAGGGCTTGCAAAGATCTACCTACAACCATTGTCCTCTTCCCCCAGGTATGTTTCCCTTTTCTATTTCCTGCTGCCCCAGACAGGTCTGACTGTGGTCCTCCACACTGAATTCCTGAAAGATAGAAATCTCTCTCATTTGTTGCTTTCCCATTGGTCCCTGACTGATTCTCTTACTCAACAAAAGTTGGATCTTCTATGAATGAACATGAATAGTTATGTGATATTGATTGTTTGTTTCTAACGTTATTCTGGACCTTACTAGCTTGAAGGGCAATTAGAAATTTAACCACTGAGCTTGCTGAGGTTGGAATACATATACAGAAGTTACAAATACTTTTAGAGAACTGAGCGTGGAGGAAAATGTGATAGTCTGCTCTTGACATCTATTCCAGGGGTATTAGACTCATTCATGCCTCCATTAACATATGTTTTTTAAAGTCAGGTTTTGTGTTAAGTTCTGAAGGTAGATAAGATAAAGAGACCACTAGTGTGGAAGAAAAATATTAAAACGGGCAATAAATTACAAGCTGCGTGAATACAGAGAAGAAAGAACTCACTTTACTGGGGAGATCACAAAGTGATGAGTTTTGAATTGAGGTATATAGGAAGCAGAAGAGCTTTTAAATTAGGAAATTAGAATAGGGCATTTCATACAGAGGGGTCAGCTTGCATTAGAGATGTTGGTGGTAGGTTTTAGTGGAGCAATAATGTAAGAAGGTTGAACCTCTCTCAGTGGAGAAAGTTGCTGTGGGGCTCATCTTTTTTATTCAGATGATATTTTGGGTTGCAATTCATCCTCAATGATTTCCCCTGTAAGAAGAATCCAAGCAACATAAAATTGAGGCTGACAGAGAAAGACATGGTATAGTGTAAGTAACTGGCATCACATAATTCACCAGTCATCTCCATCTCAAGAGTAAGTTGGGAAAGTATCTTACCTTTGGACCAGGTTAGAAAAGTAGGGAGATGAGTATGGATGTTATGTTTTAATTTTCATTGCACCCAATTAAATAGATCTCTCCTATTGTTGCCAGCACCTGGCATTGAGCATTCAATATGATGAAGCCATGCAAGTGGTCAAGGGATGATTTACACATGGTAGTTCTTAATGCTGCAAACTGGGACAGAAGCCATTTAATTACAAATAATAAAATTTGTATATTATCTAACTCCAGAAGTAAATGTGGATGATACACTAGATATAGGAGACTGATGGCAGGTATATCAGTTCAAAAACCAGTGTAATAACTCAACCAGAGATTATGATAATCTGTATTTAAGCAGACATTTTGAAGTAAAATATGTGGGACTCCCCACCCCCACTTTATTGAAGTACACTTTACAAATAAAAATTGAATATATTTTAGGTGTACAAAATGATATTTTGATATATGTATTCACTTACCTCTGTATGTGGATATCCAGTTTGCCTAACACCATTTATTGAAAAGAGTACATTTTCACTGTTGTGGTTCTTGGCACCCTTGTAGAAGATCTACTGATCATAGAGGTGTAGATTTTCTTCTGGGCTCTCTATTATGTTCCATTGGTCTACATGTCTGTTTTTAATGCCAGTACCATATTGTTTTGTTTACTGTAGCTATGTAAGATATTTTGAAATCAGGACGTGTGATGTCTACAACTTTGTACTTCTTTTTGCTCAGGATTGCTTTGGCTATTTGGAATCTTTTGTGATTCCATATGAATTTTAGAATTTTTTTCCTCTTTCTGTAAAGAATGCCATCAAGTTTTTGATAGGGAGTTCATTGAACCTATAGATCATTTTGTATAGTATGGACATTTTAGGAATATTAATTCTTCTATGCATGAACATGGGATGACATTCCATTTATCTCTGTTTTCTTTAATTTTCTTCATCAATGTTTTATAATTTTCATTGATCAAGCCATTCATCTCTTTGGTTAAATTTATTCCCAAGTATTTTATTCTTTTTGTTGCTATTGTGAATGAGATTGTGTTTTTAATTTTCTTTTCAATAGCTCATTGTGGAGAAAAGTGCCATTGAATTTGATTTGTAGTATTTTATTGAGGATTTCTACATCTGTGTTCATTAGAGATATTGGCCTGTAATTTTCTTTCCTTGTGGTATCTTGGGCTTTAGTATCAGAGTGATGCTAGCCTGATAAAATGAGTTTGGAAGAGTTTCCTCTTCTATCATTTGGAAGAATTTAAGAAGGAGTTGTACTAATTCTTTGAATGTTTGTTAGATTCACCCATGAAGCCAGCTGATCCTGAACTTTTCTTTATTGGGCAGTTTTTGATTATTGATTCAATCTCCTTATTTGTTGTTGTTATGTTCAGGCTTTCTATTTCTTCTTGATTTAGTTTTGTAAATTGTATGTTTCTAGGAATTTATTTATTTCTTCTAGATCACCCAATTTTATGTTATATAATTGTTCATAATAATTCCTTATGATCCTTATTTATTTATTGGACATTTATTGTAGTGTCTATTCTTTCATTTCTAACTATGTGAATCTAGTAGGTTGTACCTACAGGGTAGATGGATTTGGAGATTGATAAAAAGGTTTAGAGAACATTAGATTGCTGAAATCATGGAATATTATGACATTTCTTAAGGCTATTATGCAAAATAAAAGTAAAAGGGACTAATGTTTAAGAGTTAGGCAGAGGAGAATGCTCTAGTAAATGAGACTGAAAAATAGTGGCCAGAAAGTTGGTAGAGAATAAAAATTTCACAGCAGGGAAGCTGGGGTGAGGTGGGAGGGGCAAGGCAGTGAATCCAGTAAGGAATACATTAAATTTTATATTTGTGTGAGTTTGGTATCATACACAAGTGGAATATCTAGTAGATATTTGGAAATGTAGATTTGGAGTTGTTAGACATTGGTGAAATTGTAGGACCAGAAACCAGATTATAATGGATAAGGAGTTGATAAAGTGGAAGCTGTGAGTGTGAGCAATTCTTTCAAGAAATTTTGCTATAAAGTAGATGAGTTTGGGGGAATTTTTTAAAAATTGGAATAGCTTTGGCCATTTATAAAAGCTGACAAAAATGATAATAAACGAGGGAGAATTTGAAATCAAAAGAGAGGGAGACTAATAAAGAGAATGAGGACCTTGGGAGACAGGAATGTATGAATCCAAAGAATAAGTAATTATCTTTAGGTTGGATGAGAAATACATCAGACTTGTTAACAGGTGAAAGGAGCAATGTTGGCATGGTTACAGGCATAAATGTGAAAGCAGAAAGTCTTGAGGATAATATTTTCTCTGAAGTGAGTAGGACTGTGAGAAGAAGATTTTAAAAAGCCACTGTGGAGAAAGAGAGTAAAATCTGCATGTAGAAATATGGAATTGTTGCCAGACAGCTACCAAGCCCATGTGACACTGGTTTGCATGATGTTAGAGTGATAAAAGTCTTCGTAGTTGTGCTCAACAGCACTAGTGTAGTTATAAAGATGGTGAACAGCTGGATTGATGTGCATTTGGGCCATGTGGCAAAAGAGTGATTAAATCTAAAGATTGATTAAGATGATAAAACATAGATCCCACATGGCATAGGATAAACAGTGAATAGAAGAGGAGTTGATAGATAGAGAGGAAGGGGACATGACCCTGGAGAGGGGTCCGTGATGATATAGGACAGGTGAAGCAGGAGCAATTGAATGACAATTAGGATAGTAGGTGTGGTCATAAACATTTGAGTACAGGTTTATAGATAAAAGAGTTCTGGGTGATGATAGTGTTCAGAATATAGCCTTTTTGACAGGGGCTGATATGGAGTGGAGGTAAAGATTGTTAGAGGTGGGAAGGCCCCTAAGTAACTAAAAGACTAGAGTGGATGTCACCCTGTATAGTGGCTATACTTGGAGTGGGGAAGAAGCTAAAATATTTAGTGAATGAAGTGTCATGTCTAGGAAACCAGTAGGTAAGAGAAGACAGCAAGCACTGATGTTGGAGTACCTGAATTGTATGAGCCTCAGAGGAGTGCAAAAAGTGATCTGGGAACAGCACTGGAGAAAAGGAGGATATGGGCTCCACCTTTGGGTCCTGAGGTCTATGGGATGTGGGAGAATGAGCAGCTTCCACCTGAGAGTGTTATAGAGGAAGTAATATCCTCAGGAGATAACCAAGCTTCAGTTCAGTCAGGAATGTTAACTAAAACTTTTAAAGATATAGGGAGATTTGTTTACCATGGAGGGTTTGTGAGAGATGGATAGAAGCAGCAGGGGTTTGGGCCAGGGAGAAAGCACACAGTAAAGTTAGGATGAAAGCATTGGAGAATAGGTAGCCAGGAGGGATTTAAGTGCCAGGAGCTGACCAAGGACAAGAGATAATAGAGAGGTAAGAATAGTGGGGTAAGTTTGCCACAAATTGATCATGATTATTAGGATGGAGGTAGTTGTATGAGTGGATAATTCTGGGTTGTCAGAAGTCAGCCTTTGTCAAAATTGATTTTTTTTAGAAGAAATCCTTGTCCTTATTAGATGGGTGGTCAATAAGTTCTGTTTAAAAGGGGTAAATATGGTCTGAATTAACCATTGTGTTCCAGGGAGAATCTCAGAGGAGAGTCATCTGGCACAGAAGTTCCCAGGGTGTGGTTAGAGACTGGGTCTTTTAATCTCAAGGGTGGATGTGGAGGAGAGCAGAGACCTGGTGGATGGAAGCCTGCTTTCTAAGTTCTATTTAGAGTTACACAATGATGTTAATTGAAGTAGCAGATATTAGCCCAATAATTTATCTGCTCCAGAAACAAATGTAATGATGCTTAATAAATACTGTTAATTAAATTGCTTGTTTCAGTGTCTGAATAGCAAAAATAATTGATTTTAAATCATTGGTATCCACCAGTATATGGAAGATATTTTATTACTTTGGTTAGATAAACTTTAGGAAGACAAAATATTTGACCTTTTGTAGTTAATAAAAAACCCAAAGATATGCGTTCCTCCAGCATCTTGCTATTTCCTGCGATGAAATGAATGGGTGTGGAAATAAATATTAGAGAAAGATGATGGGGAGAGAAGCAATGGTGATTACTATTGCATTAAAAAAACACAGGCATAACATTTTGAAAATCTAGTGTAGAATATATCTTAATAATTTTTTTCTTCTACAAAACAGGTCCACATGACAGTAGACAGGGATTGAAGATGGGACAACAATCTGAGAAAATATAACTCACTGAGAGCCAATTAAGAGGTCTCAGCTTATGAACTAATCCCTAGCACCACCATCTTTAAGAAACATGAACTGCACACTATAGAGGACAATATTTTCAATGATAAAGATATGGAGCGTATGACAACTTGTGGTCTAGTGGGACTTGTATGGTAGCTGGGAGACTGGTTGTGGTCAGGGAAAGTTTCACATGGAATAGCAACTTTAAATAGTAGCAAAACAAGTCTGGTTGTGGAGGGGTTAAAAGGGAGGGCTGCTGATCGGTATGGATAAAGAAATCAGAATGTTCTAGCATGCATGAGGTGAGTGTTCATATGAGAAAAAGAAAACTGGTGAGATCCAGACTGAAGTTGGCAAGTAGTAGTTGCAGTGACAGATATCAAGTAGAGGTGTAGTATAGGGGTAGAAAACTGGGGCTAAGATGAACTGTAGATAAAAGGAAGAGTATGATTGACACAGGGAGGAGTGGCAGGGACACTGATAAAACCTCATCCCTAAGCTATGGAGCACAAGACCTCATTAAGACTGAAGCTAGACCAGAAACACAGAGAAATCTCCCCATTTCCACCATAAGCAACATAGTACCAAGAAACACTGGAGTACTACTGAGGGAAAATAAGATCACAGAGAGAGACTCTTTCTGTCATGCAGGTATTTAGAGACTCCTGAAAGTGGAGAGTAAAGCACTAACACTGAGAAGAAAAACTCCTGCACCCCAGTTCCCACCCTAAGAACCAGGCAATGGTAGCTCACCTCTAGAGGAACCTGAAGCCTGTGGTCTACTGAAGGTAACTACACTGATGACAAAACCCATAATCAGTTTAAATCCCAAGTAAATTCAACCTCCTACACCAACAGCCTGATACAACATGAGGTTTGACCATCCCAGGAGTAAATACTGTTTACTTCAGTTTTACTGTTCTAAACACAATGTCTAGCATTCAATTAAAAATTATGAAGCACATAAAATACCAGAATAATAATAACCCATTGTCAAGAGACAAAGCAACTGACAGAACTAGATGCAGAGGTGACCTGAAGTTTGAAGCAAAGACAAAGACTGTTTTTGTCATGTCCGGCTGCCATAACAAAACACCACAGACTGCAAGGGTTAAACAACAGAAATGTATTTCTCATAGTTCTGCAGGCTGGGAAGTCCAAGATCAAGGTGCTTGTCAACTTGTTCCTTGGCGAGAATGCTCTTCCTGACTTGTAAATCGCTACCTTCTTTCTGTGCCCTCACATGGCAGGGAGAGAGACAGAGAGAGAGAGAGAGACAAAGAGAGAGAGACACACACAGAGAGAAAGCTCTGGTGATTCTGCCTCTTTTTTCAGCTGTTTTAGATTAGATTAGGGCTGCACCCTATGACCTCATCTAATCATTACCAGGTCCTCATAGGCCCTATATCCAATAGTCACATTGGAGGTTAGAGCTTCAACATATGAATTTTTTTTGTGGGGGGAGGGCAAAAACATTCAAGTTATAACAGACACCTTAAAATAAGTGCAATCAAAATATTTTCCAAAAAAATTTAATGAAAAAGGTTGACAGCATGTTTGAACCCATGAAGGGATTTCAGCAGAGAAGGAAACTAGAAGAAATTATCAAATGCAAATGCTAGATATATAAAGACTATATCAGAGATGAAGAATTATTTTGACTGTCTCATCAATAGAACTGACAGAGCTGAAGAAACAATCATTGAATTTGAAGATAAGTCAATAGACATTATTTAAAGTTAAGCATAAAGAGAATAAAGAATGTATGTGTGTTTGTAGTGGGGAGCATCCTGATCCCCAAAAGCTGTGGAACAATATCAGATGCACTAAGACATAAGTACTTAGAATCCTAGAAGGAGACAGAAAGAATGTGGGTGAAGAAATAATGGATGAAAAATTTCCCCCAGTAATCAAACACATCAAACCAAAGATCCAAGAATCCCAGAGAACACTAAGCACAATAAATTAAAACACCAAACAAACAAACAAACACCTATTGCATCACAGTTAAACTTCTGAAAATCTTGAAGAAAGCCAGAGATACAGGCACATTTTGTGCAGAGGAAACATGAAGAATTAGACCAGACTTCTTTTCAGAAACCATTCAAGCCAAAAGACAAAGGAGGAATATTTTTCAAGTACTAAAACAAAAACCAACTCAAAACTAAATCAGCAAAAATATCTTTAAAAAATGTGAAATAATTACTTTTTAAGACAAACTAAAGCTGAGAGAATTTCTGGCCAGAAGTGTTATGCTCAAAGAACTGGTAAAGGAAGTTTTTCAGGAAAAAAAAAATGTGATAGGGAAAAACTTGAATAAATACAAAGAAATAAGAAGTGGTAAAAATGATGGCTAACAGCTACAGCTCAGTTCCCCGTCCTGGTGACTGCTCTTAGCTAAAGACAGCCACCTGCTGTGAGGTATCCCATTTCTGGGGCAGCTTGTATCCAATGACTGCTAATGCAGGAGTATAAAAACCTAGACCACTTCCCCAATTGAAAAAAAGTTTTGCAGGACAATCCCAGCCCTGGGACTTTCTGTGGAATTGTTAGAGACCTTTGCTTTAAGTGAATTAAAGCTCAGTCTCTCTCTCTCTGCCCAGTCTTGCTTCCTTACCCCCTCTCCATCAGTTATTGATCCAGAAAGGACTCCCCAGTCAACTTCCTGCTGGTAATCTTCATCTCAGAGTCTGCTTCTTAGGGACCTGTGGACACATACTAAAGAACAGGTGGTTATTTTGGTGAAGAGGGAGGCTCAATATACTTCCCCCTATAGCTTGTTCATTTAACTCAATGACTTCAGTACATATGTGCTTCTCTTTAAGAAATCCCGGTAGGGCTTCCCTGGTGGCGCAGTGGTTGAGAGTCCGCCTGCCGATGCAGGGGACACAGATTCGTGCCCCAGTCAGGGAGGATCCCCCGTGAGCCATGGCCGCTGAGCCTGCGCGTCCGGAGCCTGTGCTCCGCAACGGGAGAGGCCACAACAGTGAGAGGCCCGCGTACCGCAAGAAAAAGAAATCCTGGTAAGTAATTCTAGACTTCTACACCAGATGAATGGGGATCTGGCAGTTCACATTTAAAAAGGGATCTTAATTCTATAGAAGGAGCTTTTAAAGAGCATTTGATATACAGTTTGATTTAGAATGCTTTCAAGAGCACTTCGATTATGTGAAAAAAGATTCACCTTACTAATTCAAAAATAGTGATAGAACAATTCATTCAATTTTCATCTTTTGAATGAAGCAGTTGCATTTTCACAATCAGACAATACTTTTTCTCTTCTATGTGCACCTTATCTTGACATGGGGGAGATGAGTGTCTTTGGAAAGGACACAACCCCATAGGCTTAGCAGGAGTAACATTTTTCTCGACAGGGATATTGCCCTTTTAGGATTCTAAACAAGACAGTTTCAGACTTTGGGGAAGGCTGTCCAGAAACCAACTCAGTCTCAGATGTATACCTGATGTGACCTCGCTGCTGTTCTAATTAGATATGATGGGCTCCAGATTGTCTGTAAGTCCTGCCATAAAAAAGACACATATTGAGACTTGATTCTAACTTAACTTTTGGGAATTCTGTTACTTTTTAGCTTTACTCAAAGCCACTAAATGATGCTGAGACATGTGTCTCTAATGAAAAAAGGAAGATAATATGACAAGTCATGTTGGAAAGAACTGTAAGAGTTTGGGAGGTCTCAGGGGATGGCCATATTCACAGATCCTTGATCAAAGAATGGCTCTTCTCTTTTGGAGAAGGTCACCAAGAGGGTCCCTCAAATTTGTGTAAGGATAAAAGAGGACACCAGCTGGCCCACCAGCTAACCAGTTGAATTGGGACTGTGCTTGCATCCAGCTAGCAGGAATATGCTTCCTCTTCACCAAAGGATTAGGCACATTTCTTTGTAGTTAATACAAATGATGTTCTGAGGGCATTAGAAGGTAAGGAGGCAGAGCATATCTGATAACTATGAGGTGGGTTGATATGATGGTCAGCATGACATAATTCATATATCTAAGTAAGTACTGTTACCTAAGGAAGAATTTATTTATTCCAGCTGCTCAGTGCTGAGCATATAATAAGCACTCAATAAATGCTTCTTGAATGAATGAGCAAGTGAATATATTTCCTAAAACTTTTTTTGGAAATAACTTTTTAAGACTGCTTCTAAGAAGATGGGAGCTTTCTCTTATCTGTTTATTTTCCTTTTGCTTTATTTTTATTCTAGAATGAAAACTAAATGAGAATTAAAACCTAATATAGTATGTGCTGTGTCTTCAAGGAACTTAACACAATGATTATATTAAGTAACTATGGTCTGCCAGGTGCTGGGCTGGTAGAAAAGGGTATAAAGATGGAAATATGGATGTTTCCTTTCTTAAGATGCAAGATCAACACCCTTAGACTAACAATGGGTAATAGACATCAATGGGTAATTTCACCAAATCAAATTCTGAATCTAAATTCAGAGATATGAGCCAACATGAAGTACAAGTTTAGCATGTGTGTGCACATGTGCGTACACACACATGCACACACACATACCAGTTAAAGATGCCTTCTACTTCTTCCCATGCTACGCCCCCTCATTCCTACCCCTAAGCTTTTTGCATAGTAAGTTTCCAATACACCTTTGTTGATTGGATCTCATGACTAAAATGCTCTTTTTTTTTTTAGGCTTTTTATTTTTATTTATTTATTTTTTTACATCTTTATTGGAGTATAATTGCTTTACAATGGTATGTTAGTTTCTGCTTTCTCAGATGCAGGGTGGATTAGAGATGTAGTACTGGTGTCTAGAGATATCCCTCTACAGCCAGTGTCCTCACATGCAAAACAAAGATAGTAACAAAAATGGGGAATCTGCATTATTAACTGAAAAACAATTGTTGCCCTCCTGACTCAGCACCATGGAGCTGTTGTTATAATCGTTTGATAGCTTGGGGAATGGCTTTGTACTGATCCTTTTGCACACCCGCCCACCCAGCATCCCTAGGAACAGTAATTGGCATTATGTGAAGAGACTTCTCCCTTGGCAGAGGGGATTACCTTTCAATAAATCTAAGTTAACTGATTCATATAGTGTTTAAACCAAATCTGTGTGTTCACTCTTACTGAGAGAGCAATCACAAAGTGGTCAGTTCAAAAATGCAGTGGGCAATACTTAACACAGAACATTAGGGGGCTGCTTGTCTTCCTTGCTAGCAGAGACTGCCTCCTGCTGAAGAAATTTCCCCAGCTTTCCTTACAGCTTGTGCGTAAGCATGGGACCTAATCCTGGCCAATGGGTCCTTAGCAGAAGTCTGCTGATGAGCTTCTAAGAACAGGAAGTGTGAGGAGAAGATTCCCTCATGGCCTTTTGACTCAGGATGGTGCCAGTGTGTGGACGTGATGTATGGAGCAGTGGTCATTGGCAGCCATCTTGAGCCAATGAAGCAATAAGACTGAAGATAAAGGTCTCTATTTATCTGTTACCTGTCTCTGTTTATCTCTCTGATTATCTGTTAACTTGCAGCTGAAAACACTCTAAAATACTGTAAAACATACAAGAGATAGTAGACAGAGCTCTTAAGACAGTTATAAAGTAAATGAAAGGTAAAGCACATGTGACTAGAGCTAAGAAAATAAAAGTTGGAAATAGTTGAATATGAGTGGAATATTAGTAGCCTCAGAGTATCATAAGCTGGGGGTGGTTGGTATAACTGCAATGATCTGAACCAGGCATGTTTAGCCAGTGAATACATCACAGAACATGTGATTTTATTTCTCCTCTGTTCTAGACTTCTAAACTCAGTGATTGCTGTTTAAAAGCCTGTTATTTCCACTCTGGGTGTTTTTCATTATGACCATTATTCTGTTACCAAGGATGCGAAATGGGGAGCAGAGAGAGCTGGCAGGGGGCAAGATTTGCTGTTAACAAGTAAAATATTTTCAGATGTTCCTTGAGTGTAGACAATGTTCCATTATGTCATAGAATCATTATACCCCAAGAATCCATTGCTTTCAGACCTTGTTAAGATGATGACTTCCTGCAGTGACACACACAGCCCTAAGGCACGGTCAGCTTTTCTGGGTAGTGATGGGGATTGTTTTCTTTATCAAGGAGCCCCACACACCTCATCTCACCACTGCTTTAAGGGCTTTCATTCACCTGGTTATGTGGAAAATAAAAGGATCTGCAACTCACTGGAGCCTAGAATGACTGAGCTCTTGAACTGAGGAAGGACTGATTTTTCCTTCACCCAGGCATACCACTCCTATCTTCTAGAGTTGTGGTTTTCATTTGTGGGTCATGAAACCAATTTATTGGGATGAGATCAGTATTTAGAAAAGACAAACAGAATACAATAACATCAATTAGATAAAATAGAGAAGAATATAACTGAATAGACCAGAAAGCATCAGAGAATACAAAAAATATTAAAAGCATGTTCAGAGCATCCAAATAAAAGTTTTAGTTTAGTTTTAGATGTATTCTCAATAATACATTTTATTTATTTTTTCAATAATGCATTTTAAATTTTAACTTTTTGTTTCAGTACATCTGGTTGAGGGTGGCAAACACTGAAAAATTAAAAATCTATCTTTCAAAGTTCACACAACTGAAAAAATGTCCTATAAATTTAAATAAACATTCAAATGTTCTAAGTTTGTAGTGCTCATCCTTCTGAAGTTATTAGAGCTTGAAATGGCACTAAGACATTTGAGACAATCTATATTGTTTTCTGAAACTTGTTTCAGTTTGAGTTTGTGTTTGTGTGTTGGTAAAAACATGTATGGGAGCAGCTATTCAAGTATGTTGGGGATTTCTATTCAGTTCCAGCACATGGATCCAATCTAATTTTTCTAATGTCTTATTTACGTCATCTGTGAGTATAGGCATTATTAGCCTTTGAGCCAGAATTCCTAAAGAAGTTAGGTAGTGGGTCCAAAGAAAATGAGGCACAGAGTCCAAATGAAACTCAAAGCTCTCTGCCTCTCATTTTGACCCTTTTCTTTTTTCTTCAGAGGAAACTATGTTTTTGGCAGAACATCCAGCTGAGGGGGGTCAGCTGAAGGGAGAATAATGGTGCTACCTTCTGAGATGGAAAGTGCTAGAACATGGACTAGCCAGCTAGAAGGAGAGACCCAAAAATGAAGGTGCCAAGCAAATGGATTCTATTGTGCTTTTTGATCTAAGAGAGCAATTTCTTAGCTAGTTAAGATTTTCGCTTACCAATAAAAGTCTCATCCGTCTTACACTCTGCTTTTAAGGTTCACTTCCTCAAGGTCCTTCTGTCTACTTCCATTACAACATCACAAGACACACACACACACACAAACACACACTTACCTGCCCCAAATCTTGGGTTTTATTTTCCCCAGAATCACATTTGGAAATATGCCAGGAAAAGACCCGAGAGTGGCTGCTCCATACAATGAATGAGAGTGCTTCCTAATGCCACATCCTACTCCACTGGGATGGAAGACAAAATCAAATATATGTGAAGAAATTCTATTCTTTCTGATGAAAGCCTCACCCTATCTATCTATCTATCTATCTATCTATCTATCTATCTATCTATCTATCTATCTATTCATCTATCTATCTACCATCTACCTATGATTCAAAAATGGTTTATGAGCAATGGCTCTGAACCAGTCACTCTATTAAACCCTGGAGTTATAAAAAACACACATTATTCTCAATGTCAAGGAGCTTTCTGTTTCATGACTGAGATAGAGAAACATCCCATAGTGGCAGTGCTATGATAGAGCTATATTCAGTCAGTGTGGAACACGGAAGATGGCCAGCCAATCCAAAGAGGAAGACAGAGTCTGAAAAAGCTTCCAAGATTTCAGCTAATGAGTACAAGATATCCAATGAGTGGAGAGTAATGGAATAGTAATGGGAGGGGCAGGGATAAGTGTAGAGAAGATTCTCCAAGCTTAAAATAATAACATGTGCAAAGGTACACAGGCATTAGGGAACCTGGCATGCTTTGGGAAAACAGCAAGTAATTCTGATCCACGGGAGTGGAAGGTGAGGCTGGAGAAGTGGGTGGTGCTGAGTTGTGAAAGTCTTGCATTTGCAGTGGGGTGGGATGAATGAAAATCTTTTCTCCCTGCCTTTGCTGAAGGTGAAGTTGGAAGTGTTGGGGGCCAGTGTGAAGGGAATTCTCTCTTAGGGCCATTTATAGCTGGTGAGATGACTTATAACTTAAGTAAGGCTCACTCTTAGAATAGGGCTTATTATTTCATAAATGGAAGGGGTAGGAGGAATGCAATTAACTCAAATCTTTTCACTCAAGGTCCAAGAAATAAAAGAGTAAACAAGGAGGCAGGGGGGCTTAGAGTCATACTAAGAGGAAGAATAGCTTTCTTTCATAGGAGACATGTAGTTTATGTTCTCCTTGGTGAGGTGAGCTTGCTTCCTGGGTAAACCATGAGGAACTCAACAGTAGTTCCCACTGGTGAAGGTACCAAAGATGAGTCAGAACCCACTGTTGTCTGAACCACGTGATCACAGACCACTCTGCCCTCCCTGCAATTGCAGGGTAGGTATAGAAGAGAGCTTCTGTTCACAGTGGGCAGAAATTCCTTGACTTTGCAAAATACACACACACAAAAAGAGAGCTTGAGGGTTGAAATGTCTTCACCCTGTGAGGAGGAATAAAGTTTCCTGAGGAGGGGATAGTAAACAAGACAGGGTCACTTAAAAAAGGAGTCGAGAGGAGAAGGAGGTGGGATCGAGGGCAGGGGGAGGGTTGGCAGAGAGGAAGAGTCTATTGAGATCTGAATTCTCTAAGGCCCTATTGTCCTTGCTGTATTGTGTGGTACAAGTGGATGGTCTGGTAAGATGATATTACAGTCTCTCCTTTTTGTAATCTATATTAATCTCAAGAGAATTCCATGACCCTTTAATAAAAGAACTTTATTTTCTTCCATGTATTTGATCTAGGAAAGACCAAGAAATTAGAAAATGCTAAAGAAAGAGACAGTAAGACCGCTTGGTTAGTTTTTTTAACAAGGAAAAGAAAACAGTTTATTAACCCATGTATCATGCATATATGCAGGAGAAACCCAGTGATGAGCAGCTCGAATGGGTGGTCGAGCATCTTAACAGAGAAAAATAAATTTGTGGAGAAGTGACATGACAAAGTAAAAAGGTTTTGGGCTTCCGAGGGCAGCAAACTGTGGGTATGAAAATATATGGGGGAACTAATGAAGTAAAGTTTGTTTGTGCAGGTCCATTTTGGCAGCAACTTTCTGCCTTGTTCATGACCATAAACTTCCCTGGGAGAGGGGACTTAAGCACCACCCAATTCTCCAGCCTCACCTTCCAACCCCATGAATCAGAATTACTTACTGTTTTCCCAAAGTATGCCATGTTCCCTAATGCCTCTGTACCTTTGCACATATTTTAAGCTTGGAGAATCTTCTCCACACTTATCCCTGCCCCTCCCATTACTATTCCATTACTCTCCACTCATTGGATATCTTGTGCTCATTAGCTGAAATCTTGTAAGCTTTTTTAGACTCTGTCTTCCTCTGTCTTCCCCATCCCACCTATCTAGGTCACCACAAAGCACCGAGCTGAGCTTCCTGCGCTATAGAGCAGGTTCCCACTAGCTATCTGTTTTACACATGGTAGTGTATTTATGTCAATCCCAATCTCCCAGTTCATCCCACTTGCCCTTCCCCCTCCATATCCACATGTCCATTCTCTACGTCTGCATCTCTATTCCTGCCCTGCGAATAGGTTCTTCTGTAACATTTTTCTAGATTCCACGTATATGCGTTAATATATGATATTTGTTTTTCTCTTTCTGACTTACTTCACTCTGTATGACAGACTCTAGGTCCATCCATGACTCTACAAATGACTCAGTTTCATTCCTTTTTATGGCTGAGTAATATTCCATTGTATATATGTACCACATCTTCCTTATCCATTCATCTCTTGATGGACATTTAGGGTGCTTCCATGTCCTGGCTATTGTAAATAGTGCTGCAGTGAATATTTAAATATTGAAGAGAACTTAGTTTGATTCTGTTCATCTTCTGTCCTTTGATTTCACTGAGAACAGACCACCATAAAGTTTGCTGACAATAATATATGCTTATCTTTTGAAGATTACTTTATAGTCTATTTTTCTTATTAGTCAATCTGCTATGTGTGGACAAAACTATAAGTGGTCACCAAGACTAAACCTAGTTTTCATATCATATTCCTTTCCAATCCATTGACACAGTTCCTGTTTTTCTCCACAGAAACATTTATTCTAAGTTTTAAAGTCTATTTTGTCTAATCTAAGAATTGCTATCCCAGCTATCCCAGCTTTCTTTCTGTTTCCATTTGCATGGAATATCCTTTCCCATCCCCTCACTTTCAGTCTGTGTGCATCTTTAGATCTGAGGCAAGTCTCTTGAAGGCAGTATATATACATGAGTCTTGTTTTTGTATCCATTCAGCCACTATATGTCTTTTGATTGGACCATTTAGTCCATTTATATCTGAAGTAATTATTGATAGGTATATACTTATTGCCATTTTGTTAATTGTTTTTGAGATGTTTTGTAGTTCTTTTTTGGTCCTGTCTTTTTCTTTTGCTCTGTTACCTTGTGATTTATGACTATCTTTATGTTATATTTGGATTCCTTTCTTTTTTGTGTATGTGTATCTATTATAGATTTTTGGTTTGTGGTTACCATGAGGTTTATATGTAAATATATATAGGTTTATATATATGATTATTGTTTTGATGATCTCTTAAGTTTGAAAGACTTCTATAACCCTGTGATTTTTATTACTCCCCAACACTACCTTTAATATTTTTGACATCATTTTTACATCTTTTTGTTTTGTGAGTCTCTTAACTACTTATTGTGGATATAGATGATTTTTACTACTTTTGACTTTTAACCTAACTACTAGTTTTTTTTTCTATTGAAGTGTACTTGATTTATAATATTATATTAGTTTCAGGTATATAATATAGTGATTCAATATTTTTATAGATTATACTCCATTTAAAGTTATTACCAAATAATGGCTATATTTCCCTGTGCTGTATAATATATTCTTGTTGCTTATTTATTTGATACATATTAGTTTTGTGTCTCTTAATACCTTACCCCTATCTTGCCTCTCCCCTCTTCCCTCTTCTCACTGGTAACTACTAATTTGTTCTCAGTATCTAGACTGTATCTGTTTTGTTATATTCATTTCCTTGTTTTATTTATTAGGTACCACATATAAGTGATAACATAGCATATTAATCTTTCTCTGTCTCACATTGCACTAAGCATAATACTCTCTAGATCCATCCACATTGTTGCAAATGATAGGATTTCATTCTTTTTTTTGTGGCTAAGTAATATTCCATTGTGTGTGTGTGTGTGTGTGTGTGTGTATATATATATATATATATATATATATTTGTAGACATTTGATGATAATGATTTTGACAGGTATGAAGTGATATCTCATTGTGGTTTTGATGATCAGTGGTGTTGACCACTTTTCCATGACCCTATTGACCATGTGTATATCTTCTTACAAAAATGTCTATTCAGGTCTTCTGTCCATTTTTAAAACCACGTTGTTTGGGGGTTTTTTTGATATTGAGTTGTATGAGCTGTTTATATATTCTAGATGTTAACTCCTTATTGGTCGTATCATTTGCAAATATTTACTCCTGTTCAGTAGGTTATATTTTCATTTTGTTGATGGTTTCCTTCACTGGCAAAAGCTTTTAAATTTAATTAGGTCCCATTTTTTAAAATTTTGTTTCTTTTGCCTTAGGAGACAGATCAAAAAAAATATTGCTACAATTTATATCCAAGTGTTCTGCCTATGTTCTTTTCTAGGAGTTTTATGGTTTCAGTCTTTAATGGTTTTATGGTCTTACATTTAGGTCGTTAATCCATTTTGAGTTTCTTTTTGTATATAAGTGTGAGAACATGTTTTAATTTTATTATTTTACATGTAGCTGTCCAGTTTTCCCAACAGCACTTGTTGAAGAGACTGTCTTTCTTCCATTTCTCAAAAGATTAATTGACCATAAGTTCGTGGGTTTATTTCTGGGCTCTGTATTCTGTTCCATTAAAGCATGTGTCTGTTTTTGTGTCAGTACCATGCTGTTTTGATTACTGTAGCTTTGCAATTTAGTCTAAATTCAGGGGAGCATGTTACCTCCAGATGGTTTTGGAAATTTGGAGTCTTTTCTGGTTTCATGTATTATAGGATTATAGACAATGGTGTGCTATTGAAAGATTGTAAGTAGGGTGTGAAATGAACATATTTATATTTTAGGAAGGTAGCTGAGTTGTCTCAAGTTTAGAAGATGACTTGAATGAAAGAAAGGCCAAAGACAGGGAAACGTTTCAGGAAGCTTTTTTGATATGTATACATAAAGTATTGATGGTCTGCATTAAGGAAGACAGTGGTATGAGGTTTGGAAAAACATTAAGGGACTTCAGTGATTGATTGGATATGTTAAGTAGAGGGGAGTTAAGAAAGACTCTTTTGTGTCTGGCCTCGTGGGCTGGTTACTTGTGGGGTATTATTGATCGACATAAACATATAGGAAGAGGAATAAGCCTGTGGGGAGACCACAGAATGTTCTAGTTTTGGGTAGAAGTTAAGGTGGCTGCTGAAGGGGAGATGTCCAGTAGGTGGTCAGCCACATAGGTACAAATGGAGTTCAGGAAAGGAGAAGGCCAAGAAATACAGATTGGGACTTATCAACATATAGAAACGAATTTGAAACCAGAGGAATGCATAAGTTTAACCAGAGAATGGGTAGCATGAAAGGGAAGATAAAGAGTACTGAAAATCACAAATATTTAAAAGATGGTCAGAGGAAATGAGTCCAGTGCAGGGGTCAGAGATTCAAGATCAAGAAAGATATAAGGAAAAGCAAGAATGAAGGTATCACAGAAATCAAATGTGAATTTCTAAGATTTCCAAGAAAGGAGTGATGGACGTGTTAAAGGTCATAAGTAGTTAAGTAATGTGGCACAAGAAGAGAGCACCAGATTTGGCAATGAGGGGCTTTTGTGGATGATCTTAACAAAAACATTTCAGAAGAGGGATGGGGAAGAAGCTCAGATATAGGTGAATAAAGAGGAAATAGTAAGTGAGACAATAGACACAGGAATTTCTAGACACATAAAACTTTCCTAAGTGCCAATTAACCTAGAGTAAACTGAATTCCTTCCTCCCCCTTCCCTTCTTCCCTTCCTTCATGTCATCCTTTTAGTTTTCCTTTCTTCCTTCCCTTCCATTCTCCCTTCCTCCATCCTCCTCTTTCTCCCTTCTTTCTATCCATAAATGCATATTGAACATACACTATGGTCCATGAAGCAAAGAAGACACAGGATACAAAGATGAAACCAACACAGCCCATCTCCTGAAGACCATTGTCTAGTAAGTGAAATGAGATAAAAATAATGCAATGGAAAAGGGATTTGCCATATATAAGGCAGAGATAAAGAATAATGTAGATATTTAGTTTTCAGTCTGTGTAGGAAGGGTGGGGAGGAAAGTAAGATGTAGTGGAGAAACTAGCATTGGAGGTGGGTGAAGTCATGAGGATTGGGACATGAGGTGTTCTAGGCTTAGAAAATAGAATAATCAAAGAGTCAAGGGAGAAATGCTGGTGTTTATACTAGCAACTGTGAATAGGAAGCAGGAACTAGTGCATGAAGCGGAAAAGTGGAGCCTAGTTAGAAAAGAAGGATGGGAGGAATTGCACACAGGACAATGAATTTGGTCCACAAGGGAGAGACCGTGGGGAGTTCTGAGCAAGAGAGAGGTGATTAGAGCTGTGTTTCAAGAGCATGTTTATGGTAGAAAAGGGTCATTAATGGTTTAAAACCTCAGGCCCAGACACAGAAGGCTAAGAACTAAAAGAATAGTTCCTCAAATTGTGCTAATCAAACTGCGGCTGTTTAATCAACATTCATTGGCAATGATGAATAATTGAATTGAACAACAAACTAGTGACCTGGTGAGATTGTTTCTTCCTTTTACCTGCTCTTTCTGGCATCTGTTGTCTTCTTGAAAGAAAATAATAAAATCTCATTCTCTCCAGTGTCATATTGCTGCAGTGCATCAAAAAAAAAATAACCTTGGCTGATTAAAATTTTAGTTCATTTATTGAACTAAAGAAGACACAGGATACAAAGATGAAACAAAGATTGATTTCTGAGCACCTGTTTGACACCAGAAGTCTTAAATCTATTGTGACTTTGGAGGTTGACTTTTTAATAGGCCGCTTACATGCTGTCTAAAAATGATTGTGACTTAGATCATAGGTACCAAAATGAACAACTGACTGACACAGTTCTTTTGGAAGATAGTCTAATGATGAGTGTCCCATCTCACAATGAAAATAATATGTGGGCATCTGGAGCCTGTTGACTCATTCTCAAAACTCTAATTCTTAAGCCTCCCAATATGTGGGATATGAGTCAGACTCAGGCTAGTGTGGAAGAGAGGGCCCTTTTTGGGCATTGGGCATGGAAGGCGCATTTTCCCTGACATTCCGTGTATGTTTCATAAGAGATATTGATGATATGTATTTGATACATGGTTTGGTCTCCTAGGACAATGCTCTCAGCACAGTATCAGGGTCTCCTTGGGAGTGGAGTCTTGACTTTGAAGTAGATTGCTAATAATTCACCTTGATTATTGATTTGTCCTTTATTGAAGTGAAGACATTTTTCTTTCTATTATGGCAATATAGTTTTCTTTCTTTTTTTCAACAGCAATTTGGAATAGACATGGGGTTTGCCCCACAAATATTTTTCTCCTTCTGAATTGATCAGTAAATGGAAATGGTTTGAGAAGCCTGGATGCAGAAGCAGGGTGGCCGACCTAACAGAAGAAGAGTCAGAATTTGCCACTATCTTTGATAAAGTGCCTCAATAATTTCAAAATTTAATACATTTTTCAAGTTGCTTAGGCACAGACCATTTAGATGTGTATCAGAATCCCCTGAGAGGCTTCTAAAACACATATCCCTGCAAGCAGCTCTGGCCCAAAAAGGTCTGTGTTGGACTCAATATTTTGTATTTTTAAAAGTTCCCTAGGGGTTCTCCACGAGACCAAGTTTTAGGATCACTAGTTTTATACTGGCATGTCATTTTAGGGGTTTTAAATCAGACAGTTTTTAATCATAGTGTCAAATGAGCTGGCTCTAGGAATTGCTTCTCTTCATATGTGCCCTAAGGACTTCATGTGAATTGAATGAGTGACCACCCTTGCTTTAGTACAAAGGCTTTCTGTGCTACACTCTTTTACTCTCGCACTGTGCCCCACACTGGACTCATCTGTCAGATGATCAGTAACACAGGACTGGGCGAGTGCCTTCCTGGCCAGCACCTCAGCTCCTATCAGATCTCTTTTCCGTCTATCATCTCCCAAATCCTTCTTCTATCTCGCCATCTCTCCTTCATGTCTTCAGCTGTTCATGAATGACTGAAGCTCCAACTTTCCTCTAGCAGAGAAGGAAAGAAAGACAGCTAAATTCTTTCTTCCCTCCTCCATTACTTCTTCCAGCTCCTGCTCTGGAGGAAGACTAAACCTTTCATACAAAAGGTGTTCAATCAGTTTATTATTCCAAAGGAAGAGTGATTTGCTCTGATATGAGCCAGGCTACTCTCTAATATGCAACCCAATGCAATGCAATCTTGTTTTAAATGTCAATTTCTTCTCCCTGCTCCAGTTGATGTTCATATTCTTGATATTGACTTTAGACTGCAAGCTCTTACAGCATGGATTCATAGAATTATTTTAACTCTCTGAGATTAAACACGATCCTTTCTAAGAAGTAAGAGAGCAAGCACTTAATTGCTTTTTTAAAATTAAGAAAATTTAAAATAGGTTGAAAAGAAAAGCTGATGGCCTTTGTGAAATAAAGCTTGAGTGAGTCTATTGAAGAGCCATGACCACATCTCCTACCTGAGTGGGAGAGTTTCCAGCTCTGTATGTTCCAGAATATCTTTAGCATGAAATGTGGTCAAGATTATCTCTGAGCAGGCTGGTTTCTCAAACACTTCCCAAGAAGGGAAGAAATAAAGATATTAAGTGCAACAAGAACTACTCAGCAAATAACCCAGTTAAAAACTCCAAATATTTGGATGGAAATATTCAAATACTGACAACGACCCATCAACTTGGATGCCAATTAACTAGTTATTTTCACAAGTCAATCACTGACTAAATTTTTGCCTGGCCATCTGGTTTGCATTATGAGAGTGGGAAAATGTAGATTTGGGTATGAGGATAAAAAATTTTAGAAAAAATAGCTTCCCACAACTCAGCAAAGACAGTCAAACAGTGTCACTGAACACATCATGATTAGAGTAATCTGAGAAGATTACCTTCCAAGAAAGATAAAGAAGCATACATAGTTCCTAGTTTTTCAGGAAAAAAACATGCAAATGCATAAGAAAAAAATTAAAAAGTAACAACTTCGATTCTAGCCCAGCCATGAGATAAAAGAGGAAGTAAATGCTATTATACTAATTTGAATAAAATGTTTAATTAATTGCTGCAAAAGTTGTGAGTATATAAATATTGATGCAGGATAGAAGTATAAGAAAAGAAAGTGTTACTTTACGTTCAGAATAAGGAGAAAGATTTTTTCCATCCATAGACTCTTAGACAATCTCTAAGCATAGACTTGGGAGAAGCTACAGTTGTGGAAGTTATATTTGGAAACTGGAAGGGAAGTTGGATTGTAGAAGATGACTCAGAATTAGGACCTGGGGCCTGGGTTCTAGTGTAAGGCTCTGGCACCACCTCATTTGCTATGTGACTAGGAATAACATGCTTTGCCTCTCTGGGCTTCAGAGTTCCCAAACGTGAAATAAATGAAAAAGCCTTCAAATTCTCTTGCAATTTCATATTAGGATATTGTGATTCTAAATATGAAATTCACAAGACTAGCTTTGAAAATCTTGATCTCCTGTATTTCACTGTCTTCATTGCCAAGCCCTTTCTGGGTCTGTTTGTTATTTCACTAAACCAGAGTTCTGTGACTTGGTGAGCATCAGAAGCCCTGGAGGGCTTTAAAAATACAGGCTGCTGGGCTCTACTCCCAACAGTTTCCCATTCGGTAGCTCTGGTGTGGAGCCCATGAATCTGCATTTCTAGTAAGCTGTCAGGTGACACTGATGCTGCTGGTCCCAGGGACACTCTTTGAGAGCCATTACACTAAACTGTAAGAGTTCAGCCTCTACTTGCCTAGAACCCAGAAAAGTTCAAAATCCTTGGTCAGCCAACTGCTCAATGCTTGAGGATGTAGGCCCAGGCTTAATTCTCTAACCCCTTATTTCCTGTGTGGATTTTCATGAAAAATTAAGGCAGGGAAGTCAGGGAGATAAAGTCAAAGCCCTTTCCACCCTGGCTTCCCAGCACCTTGGCTGTGTCCAAGTGGGCAGAGAGCAAAGTGAACGGAGTGAGCTGAGTGAAACAGGCTGCCGAAGGGGAATTGGGCAAATTGCTTACCTTCTCTAAGCCTCAGTTTCCTAATCTATACACCCGCTCTAATGTTATCTACAACAGAAGACTGCTGACAAGCTTACATTAGGAGATGCCCCTAAAATGCTTAGAATCATGACAGGTACACAGTGAAGTGGTTAATGAGGGCAGATATTATTATTATTAATTTATGGAGCACTTTCAAAAAATCACCCTTGTAAAAAGACAGGGGCACTGTGTGTCCAGGACAATGTGTCCCAGACAAGGCCTGAAAGCTGATACCATTAGGTATACTGGGCAAGTCCTGACTTCAGTGAAAACTGACCTCCACACTAATAGCACAGGACGCCCACACACACGACCTCAAACAGCAAATTCTTCCAGATACAGTTCACCAGACTCAGTTTTGGTAGCCTATGTTGTCCAATTTTGTTCAGATAAAGTCTAAATATGTTCATCCACCCGGGACTCTAATTCCCAAGTGGAGCTCAGAAAATAAAGAAATGCTGTCTCTTTGATTGTGGATTTAAGATAAGTTGTCCCCTTTTTTGGCTGGGTTTCCATCTGAGAACAGGCCGTGGTTAGGGAACAATTTGGTCCTCTTATGTTTCAGCGTGTTCATGTCACTTATTTTACATCACAACTAAGCCCTCTTTATAGATAATCAAAAAATTCCAGTCTTTTTTGTGTGTATAGGTCCCACACAGTGAAGTTCAGAGCAATAATTAATAATGTTCGTTAGGAACTCCCTGTGTGTCTATGCCTGAGATAGGAGATTTGGGGAGCAGATAAGGAGATAGATTCTGTCCTCTATCCTAAGACCTGACATGACCTTTTTTGGGAAGTTAAGGTGAACATGTGAATTAATTATCAAAGCATTGAATCATTAAACTCCATTTTTAAAACCTCAGCCTAGAATGCTCTTCTTGCTCCTTGAAAGCATCCAAGCCCTATATGTATTTTAAATCCCACCTTATAAAAAGCCTTTTCCAAGATAGCTCTGGAGTTGGAGGGAGGAGACCTAAGAACTAGTCCCAAAGGATATACTCTAAGGGTCCCCTTATTGTCCCTCATCTGATGTGGACAAACTTACTTGGGGATCTTGGATAACCTCCTTGGTTCAGTGGTCCAGGCCATTCTCATCACTTATTGATTTGTGAATTTAAGCATGAAGCAAACAGACAAATGCTAAGTCTCCAGGGTGGAAAGTGCAGATCACTGGAGGATTAACATGCCACAGCTCAAGTCTAGCATGAGCTGCAGATTGCAGACTCCAGGGATCACTCTTCTGGGGGAGGCAGGAGCAGAGTCAGCTGGGAGCTGAACTTCCCAAGCTGCTTCTTTCCCCATCGGTGTGGTGAGGCAGCCCACAAAATGCAGGTGCCTTAGTTTTCAAACCATTTGAAACACATAACTTTTATCTTTAATGAGAGGATCACAGACACTTGAGTAATAAAGCTGTAAGCACGGATATAAAAACATATGTGTGTTTATATGCATATGTTAGACAAATAGGTAATCAAGGAAAACTCTTGCCTTTGGGGATATCTTTCTGTGTGATTAGAAGGTGCTCAATCGTAATACGTAAAGATGTTCTTATTAATGTTTGAGACTGAAGTCGTGAAGTCTCAAATAAAACAATTCTTTCCTATTTGTGATGCTCCTTATCTGGGTCATAATAAAATAAATTTAATAAACATTTTCACCAACAGCTTTTCTCTTAAATATATAATACTATATAAAATAAATAAGAACAGTACAGAGAAATTGGAACATAAAGTCTCAGGGAAATTTATAAACCTGCTTACAGCATAATGTGTGCAAATTGGTGATATTGGAGAGCCTGCCGACATCTCCACAATATGCTTCAGGGTCCTATGTGGAGGCTGTCCAATTGCACACTCCAGAGGGTGGTCTTTGATTACCAGGAAAAAGGGTTCTGAGTCAAGTAACAGTTACTGAATGTCTGTGGTGTGTCTGGACTGTGCTAGGTGCTTTCATTTGCAACCTTGCCTTTGGTTACCAAGGCAGCCCTGTAAAGTAATATTTCCATTTTACAGATGAGGAAACTGAGGCTCAAAAAGGCAACAACTATAGCAACAACTAGCAACAAGCAGAGACAGAATTCCATTTGCAGTGAGAGTTTTCTGACACTCCCCGAATATCAGGGCTGGAGGTAAATATACAAGGAGTTCCTCCCTTTTGATGAAGACACAAGGGAAGTCCCAGGACACTCTGAACTTTGGCTACAGCCCAAACATTCAGAAGAGTTGAAGCTATAGACACCCATCAGTGGAAAAGCCCAATAAGAAAATGAGTTTCTGGCTCAGGAGGAGGAGCCTATGCTCTCGGGTAAAATGCTCAGCATCACACATGGCAAGCAGTGACCTGGAGGCGACCCATCCCTTGTGCCAGAAAAGGGGGAATGCTGCAGATGGGCCCCGAGGGCCTCTGCTGGCAGAGCCCAGTGGGCTGCTCAACATCCAAGTGGTCGTGGTGGGATACTGTAGGGTTTTCAGCTGCAGGATCTCTACTGATAAAGTAGATGTTTTCCTGTGACACATTTGTGGTTGAAATTTCACCCCTAGGAGTGGAAAAGGAGTAGAAGGCAGAGGGATGCCTCCCGAGACACACCAGGGAGGGAGATCAGGGTGGTTGATGTCTATCCAAAGGAGGCAATGATCCAGGTTTCCTGGGAGGTGTGAGTGGGTCAAGCTGAAAGGGATGTGACAGGACAAAGGTCACCAGGGCCAGATCTTTGCCAGGTAGGTATCTGACACATGATGGAGAATAGGCCTGGCAGGGCACTCCCTTGAGCCTCTTTCTCCACCCAGGTCCTCTCACTGTCCTGGCTGCAGGGCACACCAAGGCCAAGGCAAGAATCAGAACCGTATCCCTTTGTCCATGGAGCCAGAGGCCCCAGCGTTCCAGGGAAGCAGGGGTTTGCAGCTTCTGGGCTCAAGATGTGGTCTAGTGCACATTTCCCTAACCCTCCTTTCTGCCTCCTATCCCCAGGCCTCTGGATACAACAAAGGCTCCCTCCCATGCACGGCCTTCCAGGGAACCGGATGTGAAATCTATTTTATAAAGCTGAATTCTTGCCCCATGAGGTAATGGAATGCATCATGCAGAGTTGGTGACGGCCATGGCTGGGAGAAAAACAGCACTGGGGGTGTCACAGCCACATCACAGATGCCACATATTTTACCAACCAGGCTGTAACTGCAGCGCTAGCCACCACCACCCATTCCCTTCCATGGATGAATGGGAGAGATTTTGAAGAGGAAAAAGAGTCACTGCAAGTAGTGAATTTTTTAATATTTGGCTTTTTCCACATGAAAAAGAAAATGGATTTTTAGAATAGAGAAGAGCTGGTTGTCTACAGTGTAGGGAGTGGTGACTAACTATAAAAATAATAAAGATCCCTTGTTTCATAGTATGTAAAACACCTTCAGTGAGTGACTTTGGATGTTAATAGCTGCTACATAAAGTAAGTTCTGTAGTCAAACCTCTGACTTTTGGGTCAAAGCAGTCACATTCAGTGTTATAATGTGAAAGCATGAAGGGGAAGAAAATCTTATCCTGAACTCTCCTATTGAATTAATTTATTTCCTGCTAGAACTGGGTTGACTTGAGACTTGGAACGGTATGTTGGGCTGGTGATTCCAGAGTGCTCTCGACCTGGTAGGATTGCCCAAGAGGGAGCACTGAGTGTAAGCACACGGCTTCTGGCTCTGAGCACTGAAGTGGCTGCATGAAGGCTGTACGAGGGCTGCACCCTGTAGAAGGTGGGGTCTCCAGACCCAGGTTAGTGTGTCTTGTATATCCTCAGGACCATGTGGCAGCAATGTCCAAGAGAAATTGAAGACACTTGTTAGAAACGGCAAAAAAGATATTTTTCAAGACTATTGCAATAGGGGAGAGATTGAACTTAACCCCAAATACAACAGGAACAAGTAGGGACTTATAGCCAAACAGTCAGGACATGTGGATGGAAAATAAGAGGGACTTGGTTTGGTGTTAAGGATGGAGAAGAAGAGAAACTTGATTGGACATCAAGGGTAGAGGAAGAAGAGCTTGATTGGATATCCAGGGTGGGAAGTTTCTCTGTAAACTGGCCCAGCAGGATTCTCTGTTAAAACTGGGCTTAGCAGGCCAAGAAAGAGGCCTTCTTGGGGAGCTCAGATGAGCTGGAGTAAAGTGGGGTCAAGGAGGGAGTCCTTGTCAGTGGTTGATCTGCATATGTGGGTGAATGAGGAAACATACTTCAGAGGAGCCCAGCATTAGAAAGGAGGTGCTGTGAAGACACACCCTGAACTGCTCCTCTCAAGACCTATCTTCATCCTGTTCTGATTTGTAGAATTTAAAAGCCAAACACATGCAAATAAACATGTATTTCTAATTTCAACTAGCATCAAGCCAGGAAGGCTTGATAGTCAAGCTCTGAAAGGGATAGTCAAGCTCTGAAAGGGAAGGAGAGGGTGAGAGCCATCCTATTTTACTGCCAGCCAGCCTTCTGAGATGCATTTAATAAGTATAATTATGCCCACATACCTATTATTTACTCCCCTTATGTAGCCCAGGACCTGACACATACTAGCTAGGTTAAAAGACATTTGTTGGTTGAATGAATAAGTGAAATATTTGTGAGCCTATTCAAATGGACTCCATGCTGGATTCTGGAAACACCACAAAGAACAAAGTCTAAGCCCTACCCTTCAGGAACTCACAAATGAGTAAGGGATACAGACCCAAGATACCTGCAGTGCTGCCCAAGTGAGTAAGTGTGTGGTGGAGACAGGTGCAAGAACGCCACCCTAAGGCAAGTAACATTTCTCTACATTTTACAGTGTGCCCTTCCATCTTCCTTGTGAAATTCTCAATTTTAACCATTTGCATTGGCTGACATATTAGCAGATCAAAACTTTGCTTTCACTCAAAATTGAGAATGTTTTTTGAAGGGGACCTTAGCTTGACCATTTCTTTGGGAAAAGCTATACTTAATATTTATTTGAACACTTATTATGAACCAGGTTCTGTTCTAAGATTATTTTATTTAATCTTCAAAACAAATCTGTAAAGGAGGCACTATTACTGAATACATTTACAGGTGAAGAAACTTGGGCAATAAGAGTGTGAATAAGTTATTTGCCTAAGGCCATACAACGAGGAAGTGGTGGATGGGAGCTCTCAAGCCCACGGGCAGCTTGAGTCCACCCTTTCAGCCCCTCTGTGGGATGCATCTCTAAGGCACTCTCCTCACTCTTTTTTTTTTTTTTAATTGAAGTATAGTTGACTTACAATATGGTATTAGTTTTAGGTGTGCAACAGGGTGATTTGACATTTTTATAGATTACACACCACACAAAGTTATTATAAAATATTGCCTATATTCCCTGTGCTGCATGTTACATCTCTGTGACATTTATTTGTACCTCTTAACCCATGTAGCCTACCCCCTCCCCTCTGGTAACCACCTATTTGTTCTCTTTAACTGTGAGTCTGTTTCTGTTTCGTTATATTTGTTTCTTGGTTTTGTTTTTCAGATTCCACATATAAGTGAAAACACACAGTATTTGTCTTTTTCTCTCTGACTTATTTCACTTAGCATAATAAGTGAAATAAGGTCCATCGATGTTGTCACAAATGGCAAGATTTCATTCTTTTTATGGCTTGACTAATGTTCCATAGTACGTATATACCACATCTTCTTTATCCATTCAACTGTTTATGGGTGCTTAGTTTGCTTCCATATCTTGGCTACTGTGAATAATGCTGCAGTGAACATTGGGGTGTGTGTATCTTTTCAAATTAGGGTTTTCATTTTCTTTGGATAAATACTCAGGAGTGAAACTGTTGGATCATATGGTAATTCTATTTTTAATTTTTTAAGGACCCTCCATATTGTTTCCCATAGTGGCTGCACCAATTAACTTTCCCACCAACAGTGCACTAAGGTTCTCTTTTCTCCACATCCTCACCAACACTTATTTCTTGTTATTTTGATGACAGCCTTTCTTACAGGTGTGAGGGGATATCTCATTGTGGTTTTGATTTGCATTTCTCTGATGATTAGTGATATTGAGTATCTTTTCATGTGCCTATTGTCCATCTGTATGTCTTCTTTGGAAAATTGCCTATTCATGTCCTCTGCCCAGTTTTAATTGGATTGGCTTTTTTTTTTTTGATATTGAGTTGTATGAGTTCTTTATGTATTTTGGATATTAACTTCTTATTAAACATACTGTTTCTGCCTCCTGGGAAAGAGTCGATCACTCACTCAGGTCAACGTGTGGATAAATTTTGCTCTTTTCACAAACAGGCTCAAAAGAATGAATGGAATTTCTGGCACCTGGGCATTGAGACAGTCATTCTTGAAAATATTTACTGAGGGTCTGCTGTGTTCCAGGCACTATGCTAGGCTATAGGAATTCAAAGATGGGGAAGACAGACAGGTTCTGTCTCCTCCTGGAGCCATCAGAGAGGGGGTTGGGGGAGAACTTGTGGACTACCACTTTCTTAGGGAGATAGGAAGGGCCTATCTACATTCTTTGGAATGTGTTCAGTTATTCATAGATGCATATATTTATTTTTCCCAAATCAATTTTGAAACCCAAAAGAAAGTAAAAAAAATGTCCCATCTGGTTTCTTTCTTTCAAATAGGCAATCAACCGCATGAAGAGTTATAATCAGGGTAAGAGCCATGTGGGCTTGGGGATGCTGTGCTGTAGTGCTCTCTTGACACCAGACCCTATATGACCCACTCTATAAAATGCAGCCAAGATTTTTTTTTCCTGAAACAAATTTCTCCTGAATGACAACACAGTGTTCTTATGTTCTAAATAAGAATGTAGATGATAGAATACTAGGAAAGTTATTAGAGACATGAAAGGAGAGGGGAGGGCAGCAGGTTAATTGTGGACCAAGTATGGCTTTGGAGTGAGATGGAACCACTGGAGAGTCTTGTCTCTGTTGCCTATTAGCTGTGGGGTCTTTGGCAAGCGAATTAACTTTTGGAGTATCATTGCCTTGTCATTAAATGATGCAACAATCTGCACGTTGCAAAATTTTTGTGGGTATTGGAGATCATTTTTATAATGGTGCCAGAATGTGACAGGTATTTAATACATGTCCAAATGGGCTCTTTCGGGCTTTGATTTGACCCCATTTCTTCCTGTTCATACCTCCACTTTGGATGCAGAGAGCAATGCTTCAATCCTCTTCCGTAAGAAACCTGGAATTGATGATCACCCCCCTGGTGTTAACTATTCTGAATAAATCCTTCAGTACTAGAAGTTCTCCCCCAATTAGGGTTGCCAGGTAAAATAAAGGACACCCAGTTATGCATAATGGAACCTATTTACACCAAAAAATTATCTCTTGTGTATCTGACACTCAAATTTAACCAAACATCCTATATTTTTACTTGATAAGTTGTGCAATACTATCCACTTAGGGATGCTTAGTTGTCCAACTCCCCACTTTAAAAGAGTTCACGGCTCATGGCTTCTCCTTTTGGGGACTTCTAATACCAACGCAGCACTCCCTGAATTCCTACATATTTCCAGATTTCCTTTCAGGCATCTTTGTGGTGGATCAAAGGATTTCTGTTGGCTTTGTAGATTCCTTTCTTTCTCCACAATCCATTTTCTATCCCTTTGATCTTTTAAGAGCTCTCAGATTTATCTCACGTATTCATTGAAGACATATGATGGGATTTGGCTCTTTAAAAAGAGGGTAAATCCTTAGTCTGGAGACCTTGATTTTGGAGTGGTTTGTTTGGGGGCACGGGAAGGAGCAGACAGTGCTTATTTGATAGCCTCCTTGTTGCTCAAATGTACCCATGCTTTCTCAGGCTTACAATTGTTCCATCAATTCCGTCCTTGGTCATTTAAGTTCAGCATTATTGAGTATAATTATAGGGAGGTGCCATGGAAACAGAAAACCTATGGAGACAAAGATGAGTAAGATGCTGTCCTGCTCTCTAGGATCTCACTGATGGGTGGAGGAGACAGACAGGCAAACAAAGGGTGCCAAAGCTGTGTGATGCAGGTTATGGCTGAGGAAGGCCACAGATGCTGCAGGACCACAGAGAAGGGCTCCTGGCCAGAAAGGGAGGGTCTGGAGGAACAGACTCTATGTTGATCAGTTGATGAGCTACCAGGTAAAGAAAGGTGTTAAAGGCATTCCGTACAGATAAAACTGCATGAACAAAGACTTGGCTGCATAAACTGCTGCTTGTGAACCAGGGGAACTTTGTTTTTCACTACTGAGATTCATGATTAGCTGCTATTGAGTCAGAGTTCCACAAGTCTCCTTCCTGTTATTCCTATTATTTTTTACTTTTATTTCTAGCTTTAAAAAGAGAGACAGAAAGAAGGAAAGGAAAACTACTTGAAATCATACATTCCCGTATCCTTTATGTCTAGCACAGTAGTTATCTTATACCATAATTAGAAGATCAAAAGCTAAGAATATGTACTCAGGGCTCAGGGAAAGCCCCACTGTGGGAAAATGCCAGTAGCATCACGATAGATGCCAGCTTTCAAGGCTGTGATAGATGAGTCACAACCTTGCCATGTCATGTTGTCAAATCAGTTTGACATCAGCATCCCAATGACCAGCTTCAGCCCTCATCACTTTCTGGAACTCTGACCTCTTGGGAGATGGTGGTGTTGGACTGTTATTCAGTATCTACCATACTTATATCCGCCCCAGGCTGGTGCCTCTTTCTCAAACGTTTGAAAGAGGTGAAATTTCCTCCGATCAACACTTAGTTAATCCCCTCATAGCCAGCATGGAGCAACACAGAGGTATATATAGCATCATTTATTCTTAAAGCACATGTGGAAGGCTGACGATATTCAGGCCACTATGCTAGGATGGGGCTACAATGACAAGTGTGACACCCAAGTTTCCTGCCCCCACAGAGTCTGTTTCTCAGGGAAAGAATAAATGAAGACACAGAAAAGAGGGTGACAGTTTAGGAATGATCCAGGCCCATTAGTAGATGACTCACTGCCCCCTGAACATAGCACTGCTGGAATAAGCCCAGCTTGCCTTGGAAGAGCAGAGTGGTGAGGGGAGGGAGCATGGGATTGGCCAACTCGACTTTCTGAGCCTCGACTTCCTCCGCTGTGCAATGGCAATTTTAGTGCTTATTTCTGAAGAGGTACTGTGAGAATTAAGAGAGGCAATAATGTATGTCCAATGCTTAGCAAAGTGCTTGACACAGAGTTAGAATTTAATGCATGTTAGAGTCCTTTTTTTAGGCTGGTCTGAGGTTGCATATTCTTCTGCTAGTAGAAATACCAAATTCCATAGCCCCCCTGAATGGCCCAGTTACCTCTAAAACCAGCAATCCCTAGCTTTATCCAAGACACATGGACCCTCAATCTGATGCTGCATTCTGCACATCTTCAAAGTCCCAACTCCCCTGGTCAGAGTAATCTTCTCTAGAATCTCAGATTATTTGTTTTGACACTTCAGTGTTCAGGAATGGAAGACTGTCTCACACAATATGTGGAGTATTATCTGGGAGGTTATTAAACTGGTGGATTTCAGACCCTGTTATACATTTTATGTGTGTCATGCCCAGAATACAGAGTTGAAATACATTTGTACAAATTAATTGCACTAATTGTTACAAATGTGAGGTTAGGGCCACTTGAATGTATTATTCGAATATATGCAAAGTAGATGGAAATAGCATAATCATCATACTCTTAAATACAACTATCATACTGGCTTTCACCCAAGAAATGTGTTTTGAAGACTGAATTAGAATTCTCTGAAAGCTTGGCTTTTATCAACAGAGACACAGCCTAAACCTTTTAAATTATTTGTTCAGTTGATTACTATTGTAGTTTTAAGTATCTGAAATGGCAGTGGTCTCAAATGTCTTTCTAGTAACCCTACTGGTCAAAGATGGAGCCACAGATATCTAACACAGCTTGAGGAAGAGACAAGTCATTAAGGTAAAGATTTAAAAGTTAATGTGCTTTACTATCTGGTTATAATATACAAATAACTGGTAAAATCTACAAAGAGGTCCTGCGTTAAGCAAACATGACAAATAATAAGTTCAGTCTTATAAAACAGACAGATTAGGGAATGAATGATGATATTGAAGATGAATGTTTCACTTTACAAAATAATTCATCTTAGGGTACATTAAATACCACCTCTCTTGGTATATTTTAAATGTGACTACCATTTGGAAACTAAATAATTTATACACAGACTTCTCAAGACACTACCTAAAATCATCTAACATGAGGGTGACCCATACAAGATACTTTATTTATGATTCAGTTGGAATTATGGATCAAGGATGGCTCTGAAATAAAATGTCAGGGAAAGTGCAAACTTGCCATTGCCTAGATTACAAAAATAAGAAGATGGTAATGTTATTTATCTCTAAAACCCATGTGCAACAAACACCACTTAAGAATTGAACAAGCTGAATATTTGAGAACATTTGAGAGAAGGTGTTAGGATATAGTTTGCAGAAGAAAAGATGAAGGAAACCTGGGTGAGACTTGAGGCAGTGAGGGCTGGATGCAGAGGAATGGTACCAGCTGGGTCTGCTGCTGCAAGGCTGGCAAGCATGATGACATGTATTAAGAATTTCCTGTTCTAGGAACTGTGCTGGGTATTTTAAGTGGACGATCCCTCTCAGTTCTCATCCTTGAGTTGTTGTCATGTTATTACCCTTTTTTTTTATAGCTGAGGCTGCTGAGGCTTGGGGAAGTTGTCCAAAAACTGACTTATGGCTAGAGTTTGAGATATATAGATTTGTTTGACTCTAAAGCTCATGGACTTCAACAATTACATAGAGTTAAAAAATTTTATTTCTCAAGGAAGACTCTTCCTTTAGTGAGAGCTTAAAAATTCTAATACATTCCTGAAATATTCAAGGTAATATTTGTTTCAGGGTAAGTATATTTAAAAAGGGATTGGCTCTTATTTGCCTTGGGTGATCCAGATGAGGATCAGACTAAACATGGGAGGAGGTTGCAGCTTTCACATTTGGTGAATCAAATGATGTGGTGGCTGCCTTTCTATAGGAATATTGAAAGTGACCCAGGATTTAAGTTTTCAGATTGGTACTGTTTACTATAATTAAAAAAAAACATTTTCTGAAATAAAATACAGATTCTATGTCATCCAAAATTTTATTTATTTAATTTTTTCTGATTGTGAATTTTTTTAAACAAAAAGTTTCACCAGCTATAAAAATGAAATCATGTTTAGTTACATGTTTTAGGAATCTCAGACACCCAGGCTATTTGGGAAATTCTGCCATGTGCATAAATGCTGGAGCACCTTGTACCCTGGTAAGTGAGCTTCCTCCTCTGAAGTCTTCTCTAGCCAGAGCTGCCAGGCAGCATCTCTCATTTCAGATCTCATTGAACTGTCTTTTGACCATCTGCCTCATTGCCCTGCCTCTCTGTCCTTATTACCAGCCTCATGATTGAGTGGTTTGATTTAGTTATCAGGAAATGTCTTTCCATTACGCCAGTGGTTTTTGGTAATTTGTATCTCATACTGTCATCTATTCTGGAAATTTTAATTTGGTAAAATCTTCTCTAGTGCAGTGCATATGAAATAAACTCTAGAAAAGAAAATCGTACTGTATTGATTTCTCTGGATCTAATTGTTCTCTTGGGTTATGGTGAATTTGACTGTATCTGTTTTTCTTATATATACTCGTAAAAATCCATAGAGTTGTTAATAACATTTTATATCTACACAATGTCAGGTTTTTTTGTTTTGCTTTTAAGTCTGACTGAAGACAGCAATAGCTTGAAATGTTAATTCTGTTGTCACAGTTACTCAGTAGCTGGAATGGGAAAATATTTTTGGTCTAAAAGCCCTTTTTAGTTTCTCAAAGATAGAAGGTTAGGAGGAAACAGGTCAAGCTTATTTTATCCACTACAAGAGCATTTTCTGTTTATATTAAGATTATATAAAAATTTCTGGTAACAGACTTACAGTCATAGAAAACAAACTTATGGTTACCAAAGGGGAAAGGGCGGGGGATAAATTAGGAGTATGGGATTAACAGATACACACTATTGTCTATATAATAGGCAACAAGGATTTACTGTATAACACAGGGAAAAATATTTGATACCTTGTAATAACTTATAATAGAAAATAATCTGAAAAAATATATACATATATAACTGAACCACTTTGCTCTATACCTGAAACTAACACAATATTGCAAATCAACTATACTTTAATTAAAATAATGTGGTAAAAGTAGTCAATTCATTGAAAAAAATAGTATAGTCTGTGCTAACATAAACTCAAATAATTGATTCAGTTAGTTTAGGGGAAATTTAATAATCCTCAGTCTTGGAATCTTATTTGTGGGTGGTCTGCTCTGGGGAAGAGAAGGAGTATTGTTTTTTCATGGATAGTACATTTTACTTTTCATTATGAAGTTACTTGTTTTGTCACCATTGATGCTTTATGTCTTAAAGACAATAGTCCCTCACTTTCTTTATGTTACAGTAATCCTAAAATATCTTTTTCCATCTTTTAATTTCAAATTTTGTTTCACATTTTTGGTGGTTCTTTTGTAAAAAACATGTAGCTGAGTTGATTATGTTTTTTATACAATCTAACAGTATTTCCTTGAGAATTTAGACCCTTTACAATTAATGTGAGTACTGGTGTATATGGCTTTATATGTACCATTTTACTAAGTGCTTTGTATTTCTATTTTATTATGTGCTTACTTTTTCTATCCGCAAACTTCAGCCTTCTTCCTTGCCTTTCTTTAGAGCAACTGAAATTTGTCTTTAGAACAATTTGAATCTTTTTTCATTCTGTTTTTCTTCTTTAATAGTTTTGAAGCTACGTAATCTATATTTGTTCTTTTAATGGTTACTCTTGCTTTTTTATTATGAATGCTTAACAAAATCAAACTAAATAGCTATACTTTTCTCATGATAAATAAGGTATCTTCACGGCAATCACTTCCTATCTATATGCTTGCTTTTGTAGCTCAGTATTTTAATCCTACCCCTATTTTGTTAACCCCTCAAATAAGACACTATTATTTTATTAAAAAAGTGGATGCTTATTTATATTTCTCACTGATTTATCAGAATTTCTTCTTACTGTTTCTTCTTGCATCATATTTCCATCTAGCTTTCATCCATCTGAAATACAGTTGACCCTTGAACAATGTAGGGGTTAGAGGCACTGACTATGCACAGTCAAAACTTTACAGTCAGCCCTCTGAATCCGCAGTTCTGGGTCCTCAAATTCAACCAACTTCAAGTCATATAGTACTGCAGTATGTATTTAGTGGCAAAAAGCTACCCATGCAGTTAAAATGCATGGTTTTTTTCTTTTAACATATTTATTGGAGTATAATTGCTTTACAATGTTGTGTTAGTTCTGCTTTATAACAAAGTGAATCAGCTATACATATACATATATCCCCATATCTCCTCCCTCTTGCATCTCCCTCCCACCCTCCCTATCCCACTCCTCTAGGTGGTCACAAAGCACCGAGCTGATCTCCCTGTGCTATGCGGCTGCTTCCCACTAGATATCTATTTTACATTTGGTAGTGTATATATGTCCATGCCACTTTCTCACGTCGTCCCAGGTTACCCTTCCCCCTCCCCGTGTCCTCAAGTCCATTCTCTACATCTGTGTCTTTATTCCTGTCCTGCCCCTAGGTTCTTCAGAAACATTCCTTTTTTTTTTCTTTTAGATTCTATATATACGTGTTAGCATACGGTATTTGTTTTTCTCTTTCTGACTTACTTCACTCTGTATGACAGACTCTAGGTCTATCCACCTCACTACAAATAACTCAATTTCGTTTCTTTTTATGGCTGAGTAATATTCCATTGTATATATGTGCCACATCTCCTTTATTCATTCATCTGTTGATAGACACTTAAGTTGCTTCCATGTCCTGGCTATTGTAAATAGAGCTGCAATGAACATTGTGGTATATGACTCTTTTTGAATTATGTTTTTCTCAGGGTATATGCCCAGTAGTGGGATTGCTGGGTTGTATGCTAGTTCTATTTTTAGTTTTTTAAGAAACCTCCATACTGTTCTCCATAGTGGCTGTATCAATTTATATTCCCACCAACAGCGCAAGAGGGTTCCCTTGTCTCCACACCCTCTCCAGCATTTATTGTTTGTAGATTTTTTGATGATGGCCATTCTGACTGGTGTGAGGTGATACCTCATCGTAGTTTTGATTTGCATTTCTCTAATGATTAGTGATGTTGAGCATTCTTTCATCTGTTTGTTGGTAATCTGTATATCTTTGGAGAAATGTCTATTTAGCTCTTCTGCCCATTTTTGGATAGGGTTGTTTGTTTTTTTGATATTGAACTCCAAGAGCTGTTGTATATTTTGGAGATTAATCCTTTGTCAGTTGCTTTGTTTTCAAATAGTTTCCCCCGTTCTGAGGGTTGTCTTTTCACCTTGTTTATGGTTTCCTTTGCTGTGCAAAAGCTTTTAAGTTTCATTAGGTCCCATTTGTTTATTTTTGTTTTTATTTCCATTTTTCTAGGAGGTGGGTCAAAAAGGATCTCGCTGTGATTTATGTCATAGAGTGTTCTGCCTATGTTTTCCTCTAAGAGTTTTATAGTATCTGGCCTTACATTTAGGTCTTTAATCCACTTTGAGTTTATTTTTGTTTATGGTATTAGGGAGTGTTCTAATTTCATTCTTTTACAAGTAGCTGTCCAGTTTTCCCAGCACCATGTATTGAAGAGGCTGTCTTTTCTCCATTGTATATTCTTGCCTCCTTTATCAAAGATAAGGTGACCATATGTGCATGGGTTTATCTCTGGGTTTTCTATCCTGTTCCATAGATCTATATTTCTGTTTTTTGCCAGTACCATATTGTCTTGATTACTGTAGCTTTATAGTATAGTCTGAAGTCAGGCAGTCTGATTCCTCCAGCTCCATTTTTCGTTCTCAAGATTGCTTTGGCTATTTGGGGTCTTTTGTGTTTCCATACAAATTGTGAAATTTTTTGATCTAGTTCTGTGAAAAATGCCATTGGTAGGTTGATAGTGATTGCTAAAATGCATGTTGTTCAAGGGTCAACTGTACACCATTTAGCATTTATTTTTAGCAATGGTCTATTGATTAGAAATTCTCTGAGTTTTTCTCAGAGATTTAAAATGTAAAAATATTAATTCTTGTCATCCAAGAACATGGTGTATCTTTCTGTTTGTTTGTGTCATCTTTGATTTCTTTTATCAATGTCTTAAAATATTTTAGTACAGGTCTTTTACCTCGATTAGATTTATTCCAGATATTTTATTGTTTTTGATGCAATTGTAAATGACATTGTTTTCTTCATTTCTCTTTCTGATAATTTGCTATTAGTATATAGAAATGAAACAGATTTTTGTACATTAATTTTGTATCCTGCATCTTTACAGAATTAATTTATTAGTTCTAATAATTTTTTGGTGGCAACTGTAGGATTTTTAAAAAATATACTGTCATGTCATCTGCAAATAATGAGTTTTATTTCTACCTTTCCCATTTGAAGTCCTTTTTTTTTTTTCTTATGTGACTGCTGTGCCTAGGACTTCCAATACTATGTTAAATAAAAATGGTGAGTGTGGGCATCTTTGTCTTGTTCCTGATCTTCAAGAAAATGCTTTCATCTTTCTGCTGTTGAGTATAATGTTAGCTGTGGGCTTGTCATATACATATTGTCATATACATTATTATGTTGAGGTATGTTCCCTCTAAACCCACTTTAAGAGATTTTATCATAATTGGATGTTGAATTTTGTCAATAGCTTTTTCTGCATCTATTGAGATGATCATAGGATTTTTGTTTGTTTGTTTGTTTTGCGGTACTCGGGCCTCTTACTGCTGTGGCCTCTCCCGTTGTGGAGCACAGGCTCCAGACCCGCAGGCTCAGTGGCCACGGCTCACAGGCCCAGCTACTCCGCAGCATGTGGGATCCTCCCGGACCGGGGCACAAGCCCATGTCCCCTGCATCAGCAGGCGGACTCTCAACCACTGCGCCACCAGGGAAGCCCGATCATAGGAATTTTATTCTTCAATTTGTTAAAATGGTATATCACATTGATTGATTTGCAGCTATTTAGCCATCCTTGTACCCCTGGGATAAATTCTACTTGTTCAAGTTTTATGGTCTTTTAATGTATTTTTGAATTCAGTTTGCTGATATTTTGTTGAGGATTTTTGCATCTATGTTTATCAGTTATATTGGCCTGTAACTTTCTTTCTTGTGGTCTTTGTTTAATTTTCAAAGCAAGGTGATGCTGGCTTCACAGAATACACTCAGAAGCATTCCTTCCTCTGCAATTTTTTGGAATAGTTTGAGAAGAATAGGTGTTAACTCCTATTTAAATGTTTGGTAAAATTCATTTTTGAAGCTGTCTGGTTCTGGACTTTTTTTTTGTTGGGAGTTTTTTGATTATTGATTCAATTTCATCACTGGTTCATATTTTCTGTTTCTTCCTGATTAAGTCTTTGGAGATTGTACATTTTTAGGCATTCATTCATTTCTTCTAGGGTGTCCATTTTATTGTTGTATTATTAATGGTAGTCATCTCTTATGATCCTTTGTATTTCTGTGGTGTCATTTGCAGCTTCTTTTTCATTTCTGATTTTATTTATTTGGGCCCTCTCTCTTTGTTTCTTAATGAGTCTGGCTAAAGATTTATAAATTTCATTTATCTTCAAATTAACATCACTAGTTTCATTGATCTTTTCTATTGTTTATTTTAGTGCCCATTTCATTTATTTCGGCTCTGATCTTTATGATTTCTTTCATTCTACTAACTTTGGATTTGTTTGTTCTTCTTTCTCTAGTTGCTTTAGGTATAAGTTTAGGTTGTTTATCTTTCTTGTTTCCTGACATAGTCTTGTATTGCTATAACTTTCCCCTTAGAACTACTTTGCTGCATCCCATAATATTTAGATTGTTCTGTTTCCATTTTCATTTGTCTCTAGGTATTTTTTGATTTCCTCTTTGATTTCTTCAGTGACTCTTTGGTTGTTTAGTAGCATACTGTTTAGTCTCCATGTGTTTGTGTTTTTTGCAGTTTTTTCTTACAGTTGATTTCTAGTTTCATATCATTGTGGTCAGAAAAGATGCTTTATATGATTTCAGTCCTTTAAAATTTACTGAAACTTGTTTTGTTGCTTAGCATGTGAGATATATCTGGACAATGCTCCATGTGCACTTGAAAAAAACTTGCATTCTGCTGTTTTTAGAAGAAATGTTCTATACATATTTATTAATTCCATCTAATGTGTCATTTAAGACCAGTGTTTCCTTATTGATTTTCTGTCTGGATGATTTGTCCATTTATGTATGTGGAATGTTATAGTCCTCTAATATTATTGTGTTACTGTCAGTTTCTCCTGTTACGTTTGTTATATTTGCTTTATGTATTTAGGTGCTTCTATATTGGGTACATATATATTTACCATTGCTATATCTTCTTGCTAACATCTTTTTGTTTTGTGTATTTCTTCTTGCAAACATCTTTTTGTTTTGTGTATTTCTTTTTAAAAAAATTTATTGAAGTATAGTTGATTTACAATGTTGTGTTTAATTTCTGCTGTACAGCAAAGTGACTCAGTTTTATATATGTACATATATATATTTTCTTTTAAGAATATGAAAAAGAATATATATATATATATATGTTTTGTGTGTTTTTTAACTGCTTTCTAGTTGTGTTCTTTTACACTTAGGGAAATCCTTATAACATTTCTTGGAAAGCCAGTTTAGTGGTGTTGAACTCTTTTAGCTCTTGCCAGTATTTGGAACTCTTTATCTCTCTTTCAAATCTGAATGACAGCCTTGTTGGGTAGAGTATTCTTAGCTGTAGGGTTTTCCTTTCATCACTTTGAATATATGGTGCCATTCCTTCTGGTTTGCAAAGTTTCTGCAGAAAAGTCAGCTGATTGTCTTATGGGAGTTCCCTTGTATGTAACTAGTTGCTTTTCCCTTGCTGCTTTTAAGATTCTCTCTTCATATTTAAAATTTTCCATTTTAATTACAATGTGTCTTTGTGTGGACCTCTTTAAGTCCATCTTGTTTGGGACACTGTGCTTTCCAGACCTGGATATCTGTTTCCTTCCCCAGGTTAGGGAAGTTTTCAGCTATTATTTCTTCTAATAAGTTATCTTCACTTTCTCTCTTCTCCTTCTGGGACCCCAATAATGTGAATATTAGTATGATTGATGTTGTCCCAGAGATCTCTTAAACTATCCACATTAAAATTTTTTTTTCTTGATTTTTATTAAGCTTGGGTCATTTCCATTACTGTGTCTTCTAGATTGTTGATCCATTACTCTGTATCATTTAATCTACTGTAGATTCCTTCTAGTGTATCTTTTATTCCAGTTTTTATATTCTTCAGATCTCTTTGGTTCATCTTTGTATTTACCAACTCTTTGTTAAACTTATCACTGTATTCATCCAATTTTCTACCAAGTTTGTTGAGCATCTTTATGATCATTACCTTGAACTCTTTGTCCAGTGAATTGCTTATCTCCACTTTTCTTGTTCTTCTTCTGGGGTTTTATCTTTTTCCTTCATTTGGAACATATTCCTCTGTTGCTTCATGTTGTCTGACTATCTCTATTTATTTCTTATGTATTAAGCAAGTAGGTAAGTTACATTTCCCAATCTTGGAGTAGTGGCCTGAAGTAGGAGACATCCTATGGGACCAAGCAGAACACTCCCCTCTGGTTACCAGAGCTCTATGAGTAACCCTTATTTTGGCCACACAGGCTTGTTTGTTGTGGCAATGCCCACTATGTGGGTGTACTGGTAGGTGGGGCTGCCCCCAACCGGATTGGCTGCCAGGCTCTGCCTTATGCAGAGGTTGCCAGCCCACTGGTGGGTTGGGCTGGGTCATGGCATGGCTTGCTTTTCATCCTCAGAGGTCCCAGGACTGGTGCCGACTAGCTGGTAGGTGGGTAAACCCCCAGCACTAATAAGCTAGAGGGAGGACTCCAAAACATCACCAGTTAGTACCAGTGTCCCTGTGGCAGAATGAGTTCCCAAAAATGGTTGACACCAGCATCTGTGTCTTTAGGAGGAGTCCCAGAGTTGCCTCCTGCCTTTATGGGAGGCTCTCGAAGATCAGCAAGTAGGTCTGACTCAGGCTTCTTTCAAATTACTGCCTCTGTGATGGGTCTCAGAGTGTGTGAGACTTTCTGTGTGCCCTTTAGGATCAGGGTTTCCTACAGCCCTTTGGCTTCCCCATATGCAAGCCTCACTGGCTTTCAAACTAGACTTTCTGGGGCCTTGTCTTCTTGTGCAGAACCCCTGGGCTGGGGAGCCTGATGTGGAACTTGGACCCCTTACTCTTTGGGGAGAACCTCTGCAATTGTGATTATCCTCCTGTTTGTGGGTCACCTCTCCCAGGGTGTGGGATTTGATTACACTGCATCTCTGCCTTTCTCACCCATCTTGTTGTGGTTCCTTCTTTATATCTTTAGCTGTATATAATATTTTCTGCCAGTCTTCAGGTCATCCTCTTTGATAGTTGTTCTATAAATAGTTGCAATTTTGATGTGCCTATGGGAGGAGGGGAGCTCAGGGTTTTCCTACTCTTCCATCTTGGCAACTTCTCTTTGAAAGCATCATTTCATTAAAAAAAAGTATCAAAAACAAATATTTTGTATTCTGTGTCTACTTATTCTCAATACCTAAAATATACTTGTCTGATTCTCCTACTTTATTATTATTTTTTTCTCATTCTTTATTTCCTTGTGTATTTTGACTATAAAATGCTTATTTCTCTTGGAATTTTACCTGCGGATATTTTATTATTTATTAATTTTTTTTGCGGTACGTGGGCCTCTCACTGTTGGGGCCTCTCCCATTGCAGAGCACAGACTCCGGACGCGCAGGCTCAGCGGCCATGGCTCACGGGCGCAGCCGCTCCGCGGCATGTGGGATCCTCCTGGGGCACGAACCCGTGTCCCCTGCATCGGCAGGCGGACTCTCAACCGCTGCGCCACCAGGGAAGCCCCCTAGTTGTGGATATTTTTTGAGGTCTGTATTAAAGGCTGTTCGTGGGGAGGAAAATTGCATCTGCTGTAGACACATTCCTGGAATCCCCACTTTCCCAGGAAAATTAGACTACATTTCTACCAGGGGTACTTGAATTAAATATAAAGCATGAATTTGGATGGAAAGGTATTAAAATGCTTTTTATTTACAAATTCTCAGGTGATAATTCTGCTTCCAAGACTGGCATGTTTCTTTGCTGTTTTCATTTGTATGCCAAGTTTATTGTTTATTAACTTTGCACTCAGGGAGTAACCTTTCGCTATCATGGTCTTTTTGGCTCTCCCATTAAACTTCACCCTTCAACAAGCTCTAGGCTTGTATTATATTTCTAATACCTTCCATAGACCTCAAAGCAGAAACTCAAATTCTCCATAGTTTGGCAAAGACAGTAAGGACAAAGATAACTTTGGTGCTCACTGACCTCTTTGGACTCCTGCTTTCTCTCTTTACCAATAATGTAAACTTAGTAATGTGTTTCTAAAGTATTTTTTTGTTGTTGTTTTCGTTGGGTCATTTGTGGTATCATCTGCTGTACTGCTAGAAATGGACTTTTTTATCCTCTCTATGCCAGCATTATGAAGGCAGTAGAGGAAGCATAAATCTCTTAGTGATATCCACTTATGGTTTATCCCTTCCCCTAGTCTATCCCCCACACACTGCCAGGTCACCTCTGAGAAGGGAGGTCCAGAGTGATTCTTTTCAGCTTATGAATGGAATGTAAAACTTCAGTGGCTAAGTACTTGGCTAAAAACACTTTATGATTGCTTCCAGCTTTCAAAAACCCTTCTTCCTTTATGATCTCAGACAAAACTCACTTGCCTGACATTTAGAAGCACTGAGTAAATAAATGAAAGTATGATCAACTGCCTTTAAAAAAAAATTAGGTTGAAAATATCAGGAAGTATACACTTAATGGGTTGCAGGGGAAGCTCAAATTTTATAAATATAAGTATGTATATGCATATGTATGTATATATTTTGCTATAAGGATGTGGTTGACATAACTGAAACAAAGAAAGAAATATTTCAATCATGCATCTAACTATAGTAAGAATCAATGATCAGATTTCTTTTCAAACTTTTCCTCCATTTTCATTCCTATTTTTCTTTCTGAAAGTAATTTCTCTAAGTGAGATTATCATAGAAACCTTTTGATTGGCTACCAATGTGTCAGGGCTCCATTTTGGCAATGGACAATATTATCAAACATGGCTCAGTGCTTTAACAACCCCCCTCCTACCTATGAGAGGTCCCTGCCTTTACCTTCCAGGGCCCCTTGGGGACCTTTCTGAATCTTACTCTTCTCCCCACTTTTGAACCCATTTGCTCTCTCTTGACATCCCTTTATTTGTATAGCCTAGTGTCTGGTCTTGCCTCTCTGTCTAGTCCCTTTGAGAATGCTCTATTTGGTCTGTGGGTCTCTGAGTTCCTTCCTGTCTCATCAGCCCTGGATGTTGCTTTTGTTTCCCTCTTGGCTCCATGTTTGGAAAGCTGGATCACCCCTTACCCCGGGCTTGGTGCTGGTCCCTAGATCCCAAGACTCAATATGCCTGTTTCTTTCCCCATCGGTTCTGGATGATCCAGGAAGGCAGACAGGACAGTTTGGGAAGATGAACACATCTGCCTGGTCCACTTCTCTTGTTCTCATTCCTGGCTTTTCTTCTCCAAGCAGCAACTTCCCCAGGGATGTGTTGAGAATTTCCGAAATCTCAGAGCTGAGTTCCTTTGATTTCACTGTTGATGAAGGGTTAGTGACTCAACCAGAATTGGGGGACCCTGTTCTGCAAGGTTAAATATACAGAGATTATCTTCTGTCTTCTTTGCTCCCACCCTTTTCTTAAGCTAGAAGTCTTCCAGGACATTTTAGCTTCTTATCTAAATTTCTGAAGATATTTAAAGAAGTTGGGCTTTTGATCAACTCCGTGATAGAGATGCTTTTTTCTATTCATTAATTCATCAAATATTAATTGGATATACAGTACCTTCTAGGCACTGTTCTAAACATCAGAACAGCAGAAAAAGGACAGTGAAAAACAAGTTAACAAACAATCAGTATCCCTGCTCTCTGGGAGTTTACATTCTTGCAAGACAGAAAAAAAAATGTAAATACGTATATAAACTGATAGGTACTAATTATTGCTCTGAAGAGCAAAGTAGGGTAATGGATTAGGGAGTGATGAGTGTGCATTTGTGTGTGTGCATTTTGCTGTTTAGGGTAGTTAGAGAAGGGGTCCCATATAAGGTGACATAGGAGATCTAAATCAGGTGAGGGAATAAAACATGCAGATAGCCTGGGAGGATTGTTCCAGGCAGAGGGAATAGCAAGGATGAAGGGCCTGGGAAGTGCTTGGAGACAAGAGGCCAGTGTGGCTGGAATGTGGCTAGCAAGAGAGGAGAGTGGTAGGAATTGAGGTGAAAGAGGTAGCAGGGGATAAAATCACCTGGGGTCTGGAAGCCTGTGAGACCTGGCCCCATTTATTTCATAGGATTTACGTAACTCTGGCATATCAATGACAGAAACATCTGTATACTGCCAGAGCATTTCAACCTCATTGTACCCATCAGAGTCACCTGGGGAGATGGTTAAAAATACAAAGGCATGGGCTCCACTCCATATTTGAATAACAATCTGCAACAGACTTGAGAATCTGACTTTCTAATAGGCTTCTTGGGTGATTATGAAGCCACACCAGCACTTCTCTGGAAACTGGCATTTTGACACCACTGCAGATGATGAAAGCTTAAAAATTGCCTTTTGAGGAGATCAGCATGAAATAGAAACCCTGGCAGGAAATATAAACATGTCCACTTTCTGCCCTTTGGATAATGGCACTAATGGTTTATTATGGGGTGTAGGTTGATTTGGAGGAAGAGGTGAATGCATCAGGAGAGCATAGGAAAAGATGTAATTTGGAGCAAGAAGCTAGACCAGAAACCCTGGTTTTAAACCTTTGAGCTAGGCTGATGCTTTAACAGCCTGTTCCCAAGATACTGCTGGACATCATGAGTGTAGCCAAGTATCATAAATTTCTAAGAGCCAGAAGAGTAACCATCATCAACATATTATTTAGGGGATTCAAGAGGTGCCCTGGCTAAAGGAGCCTGCCAGCAATAAAATAGTGTACTTTCCATTAGTCTATCTCATCTATTGATGGAAACAAAGTCAAGTATATACAATCTAGTTTAAACCATGAAAATGAAATAGGGGAACTGAATAATATCTTCTGTGGTGGGTTGAATGGTGGTCTCTAAAAAGATATGTCCATATCCTTATCCCTGGGACCTGTGAATATGACCTTATTTGAGGAAAGCGTCACTGCAGAGGTAATTCAGTTAAGAATCTTGAGATGAGATCTTTCTGGATTATCTAGATGACTCCTAAATTCAATGACAAACCACCTTATAAGATACAGAAGTGGAGAAGACACAAACACAATGGAGAAGGCCATGTGAAGAGGGAGACAGGTAGAGTTTGGCTAATACATTTCGCTACACTCTCTAATGTTAATCTCTTGACAACTGTGGTACCCCCCCCACCCCCTCCCACACCCTGGCCTATTTCAATCTTTATACAATTGTGGTCAAACTTTTTTTTTTCCTTTGTCTATGAGCAGTAGCGATCTTTTCATACTCAATTTGAATTTGTAATGTTTTCTTCTTACAGATACAGAATTCTTTTTTCCTGCTCCTCTCTTAGCCTTTTCTTTTTTGTTCCATTTTGTCCAAAGAGATGCTTATACCAGCTAATTTCTAGAAATGTATCTTTTCCCTGGGAACTTTACAGAGTGACTGATGTCTCTCTCAAAACCCTTAAGCAAGGACTGGGTTGCCTTTTACTCAGAGGGGTGAGGTTTTTAGTTCCCGGAGGACCAAGAACTCTAAGAGTTCTTTGAAACCACCTAGCTTTCCCTGGAAATGTTATATTATCAATGCAGGGACAGAAACGTTTACAGAAATACGGATGGTGGCAGCGTTTGGATTTGTCTGGCTCTTGTTTGGTCTTAGTTGGCATGCATCTCTCTGTCCTAATTCTTCCAACTGACATTCAAGGATGCCATGTTTGGGCTCAACACTTCTCCAAACTTTGAAACTTTTCTTTGTAGTGCCTCTGTGTGTGCCTTGGCTAACCTGGCTTCCTGTATCTAGACTCTCCCTTCCTCTTCTCTACTCATCAGAATTCTGCTCACCCTTAAAAGCCCTTACCCAATCTCATTTTCCCTAGGCTGACTCTCTTGACTGCCCCAGCTTGTAGTCATGTCTCACTGCTCTGGACTAACTCAGAGGCTGCACAAACTTGGGTGGCATCGATAAATTCCCTTGGGTTGTTAATGCCCTTCTCATTCCAGATAGAATGAACTCTGGAGGGCAGAGACATGTCCTTTCCTTTGCATTTCCTCCTTACCTGGCACAGTGACCCACACTTATAAGAGCTCCTCCTGTGGATTGAGTGAACACCGACAATGATTTTTTAAAATCTCTTGCTTGGGAAATGGCTAATCCTAGAGACAGATGGCAGCCTCCCTTTCTAGTTGGATCCTGAACCTTGACGTTGTTCTGGGATGCCTAATCGTTCTTCATGCACAGTTAAAGCCCACTTAATTTGTTTCAGTGCTAAACAGGATCTTTGATTTATAGGAGTCCGGTCAGGCAGTAGATGAGTAACTTGCAGTCCTAGCTCTTCACCATGGCCTGGGCCAGCAGACAGCATCATGGCTTGGCCCTCCTTACCTGTCTATCCACCAGCAGGGGTGCTGTGGGTGCACTTGAAATGGCAGTTGGATTCCTCCTCCAGGAGGCCAGGAGCTAGGGACATAGAAAACAGTAAGACACTGTCCCTGCCCTGGAAGGCCTTGCTGTGTGGTCATGAAGAACCTATAAAGTCAGGCTGATTGCCCCCAGGAGCATCCCCTGCATGGGTGAGAGCATGGAGGCTCCCTGTCAGGTTGGTGGTGGGAGATGGCACCAGGAGGGGGCCTGAGGAAGAGAATGGCTGTGAGCCTGGGTTGTAGGGTTAGAGGGGCTGAGTTTACATCAAGACTCTACTCCTCACCAGCTACTTGATCTCTCTGATTCACCCTTTCCTCATCTGTAATATGAGGATAACAATGGCTGCCTCCTGTGATTGTTATGAGGAATAAATGTGATCATGGATGTAAAGCATTGAACCGAAATCTGGCCTATGGTCAACTTTCAGTAAGTGACTGCATCAAAATCACTGCCTTCGTATTTCACAGCACTTTGGCCTGGCCTTTTATTTTTTGACTGGCACCATCTCTGACTCCCACCTGCCTCTGTGTCCTGCCTGCTGGGATTCTTGACCCTGTTCTTACCTCCCATAGCTGCATGATCCTCTCCTAACTTTCTGGACTACACGTTTAGGTTGGCATTATCTTGGGGACTCCTGTTTCTTTTCTGCCCAGAGACTTGCTATCCTAGAGCTAATGTGGCCCCTTTATTCCATTCCTTAACACAGAAGTTTCGATAAATCCATCCTCATCCAGAGTCTCGCCCATTGCGAGAAGGTGCCCCCGTTGTAACGTGGGAGAGCTTTGGTTTAGTGAGGTGTGTGTTCCCTGACAGGATTTAGCCGCATCATCTCATGGCATGCCAAGAAAGAGAACAATTTGGGTCCATTCTGCCCTAAAAACTACAGGTTAATACAATTTTTTTTAGGTGTGTGAGCCAGTGATAAAACTTCTAATCTCTGCAAAACATGAGAAGTGTTAATACAGCTTGGGAAAATACTCTCCTGTCCTCAATTTCCTGGCATGCTCCGTCCCTTGTCAATGCAGAGCTTATCTTGCAAAGACAGTGGATGCCAGAGTGACACTTTTTAGTCCAAGGAATGAAATCTATTTTTCCTTTGCCTGCAGTTTCCTTGCAGTATTTTGGGGAAGCATTTAGATTCTCAGAGGGGAAACATTTTATTGATTTGGAGAGCTCCTTTTTCCCTGCCCTTTCCTGCTTGTATTATTATTATTATTATTTGCAGTTTTACAAAAAGAAAGGGCATCAGAATGGAATCTAATTTTGAGAGAGAAAAGGAAAATGGCTTGAAAAGCTCTTCCTGGAAGGAAATGACCATCTGTAGCTATTGAGTTGGACTCCTCAGTACCCAATCAGTAGAGTCACGCTCTTTGTCATTCTATTAAGATTCTCAGCCTATGGAATCCCATGGGGGTATTAAGTTTGGGTTCAGTAAGAGTGGGGCCTTATCATTTTTATCTGTGTAACCTCAGCACCTTGTCTACTTACTGAGAAACTTGTTAGAAGAATGAGTAAATGATTGTGTTGGAAATAGGTCCAAGCACAGGCTTGTCTTTAGACCCATTGACTTTACTGTGAGATTAGGTGTTTAGGTAGACTTTTATTTAGTTATTTAACATTCATTGAGCATCTTCAGCATGATAAACACTTTGTCAAATGCAGAGGGAGCAAAAGTGAGGAAGGCAAGGGCCCTGCCCTGGAGGAACTTGTATGGGAATTTTCCTGCTTTCTCCAAGATTATTCCATATCTACAGTGTTTCTCTTTAAAATATTTTTCTATTTAAAAAAATTAAAAGTTCAAAGTAATGAAAAAAATCCGTCTATTTTGGTAACATTTGGTTATATTTTCTTCAGTTTTCTGAAAAGTAAAATATTATATACAACACTGAAGGTGTCTATGATACCCTTCTTCTCTGTCTAATTCTTCTCCCTCACAAAGCAATTCTTATAATATATTTGTTTCATATTCATTTCATATGTTTTTGCTTTAACTACTTGGTAAGTACCCAATACATTATATTGGGGATAATATTTTTGTAAATATTAAGCCAGTGCCTTTAATTTTCATTCTTTTGCTTATTGAAGTAGAGTTGGCTTACAATATTATAATAGTTTCAGGTGTACAGCATAGTAATTCAGTACTTTTATAGATTATACTCCATTAAAAGTTATTACAAGATAATGGCTATAATTCCCTGCACTATACATTTGTTGCTTATCTATTTTATACATAATCGTTTGTATCTCGTAATAACCTACCCCTAACTTGTCCTTCCCCCCCACATTGGAAGCCACTAGTTTGTTTTCTGTATCTGTGGGTCTGTTTTTGTTTTGCTATGTTCATTCATTTGTATTAGTTTTTAGATTCCACATATAAGTGATATCATGCAGTATGTATCTTTCTCTTTCTTACATTTCACTAAGCATAATATTCTCTAGGTTCATTCATGTTGCTGCAAATGGCAGAATTTCATTCTTTCTTAATGGCTGAGTAATATTCCATTGTGTATATATATATAAAAAATATTCCATTATATATATAGTAATATTCTATTGCAATATCTTCCATTTGTCTGTTGATGGACACTGGGTTTCTTCCATATCTTGGCTATTATAAATAGTGCTACTATGAACACTGGGGTGCATGTATCTTTTTAAACTAATGTTTTTGTTGTTTTTGGACGTACACCCAGGAGTGGAATTGCTGGATCATATGGTACTTCTATTTTTAGTTTTCTGAAGAACCTGCATACAGTTTTCCATAGGGGCTGTACCAATTCACATTCTCATTAACAGTGTACGAGGGTTCCCTTTTTTCTACATCCTTACCAACAGTTGTTATTTGTAGTCATTCTGACAGGTCTGAGGTGATCTCTCATTGTTGTTTTGATTGGCATTTCTCTAATAATTAGTGATGTGAGCATCTTTTCATATGCCTGTTGGCCATTCGTATGTCTTCTTTGGAAAGATGTCTGTTCAGGTCTTTTGCCCATTTTTCATTCTTTAAATCTTAAATCATTGCAACTGGATACAGATTTCAGGGTTGCCAGTTATTTCCTCCCAGCACTTTGGAATTCTTGGGGAATGAGATGTTCTTTCAATCAAACAGCCACATCTTTCTTCAAGAATTTTTAGCCTGTATCTCTTTGAATATTACTTCTCACCTTTCCATCTGATACTCATCTTAAGTGTATTTTAAAGACTCTCATTCTAGTACCACTGTTTATTAAGTTCCATCCCTCACCTCACCTGTTTTTGTCCTTTTATCTCTATGTGTGATGTGCTGGGTGAATTCCTCAGTCTTACATTTCAATTCACTAATTCTGTCTTCGATAATATACAGTCTAGAGCTTATGCCATCTATCACACTTTTATATTATTAAAGAACTATTTTATATTGGAGTATAGTTGATTTACAATGTTGCATTATTTTCAGATGTACAGCAAAGTGATTCAGTTATACATATACATATGTATATGTATACATATACATGTATCTATTCTTTTTCAAATTCTTTTCCCATTTAGGTATTACCGAATAATGAGCATAATCAATCCCTGTGCTATACAGTAGGTCCTTGCTGGTTATCTATTTTAAATATAGCAGTGTGTATTGAATTCCAATGAATATTTTTCAATTTCAGGATTTAAAATTGGTTCTTTTTCATACCCATCCATTCTTGATTCATACCTTTCTGCCCAAATATATTTATTTTAAAGTTATTTTGACTTTTTTTGAGATTTATTATTTTTTATTTAATTGGATACAGTTTCATTTTTCAATTGCTAAGTGTATTGATTATCTTTCTCAGTGTCAGTTTTCCTCATCTCCTTTGGAATTGTTGACAATAGGCTCATCTTGAGTGGGAGAATTCTCTTTTTATTTGCTTCCCACTACCTGCAGTGGAAGTGAGCCTAGGATTCAGATCTCAAAATATCCTTTCCAACAAATGTTTATTCAGTACCAGCAAATGTCCCCAGGTGATTTATTGCTTTTTGTAGTGTCTTTGGTTGATATTTAACTAACATTTCCATCAATAACTCTTTTGATTATAAAACACAAAAGCACTTAATCAAATATTCCGAATTAAAGCCATCCTCACCTATAGAACTACAATTAGGTTATTCAGAAAAGATGGCTAGCCAGAATTAAAACACCACACACAGGCTTCCCTGGTGGCGTAGTGGTTGAGAGTCCACCTGCCCATGCAGGGGACACGGGTTCGTGCCCCGGTCCGGGAAGATCCCACATGCCGCGGAGCGGCTGGGCCCGTGAGCCATGGCCGCTGAGCCTGAGCGTCCGGAGCCTGTGCTCCGCAACGGGAGAGGCCGCATACCACAAAAAACAAACAAACAAAAAACACACCACACACACACACACACACACACACACACAGCAGGGACTAAATCCTAAACCAGAACTCAAAATATTAATTGCTTTGGCATACTTAGAACTTGGAACATTTTCTTCTGGTTGTTTATGTTTAAATTAACTTTCAAAACTGGGGTGGAAAAAGCAGAACATGTAGCCCAGGCTGGCGAATTTGTCTCCTGTTTAGAGGTTGTCCTGGCCAGCCTGCTCCTACCAGTTTCTTTAACATCAGTTTTCCCCTCTGGGGTTGATTTGACCCATTTTTTTAATGTTATGTTTTTATGTCATTATGTTTATTATGTATTATTTATATACAGTAAAATCACCCATGATGAATGAATTTTGGAATCATACCAATTTTTGAACACCATCATGATGAAGACATAGACTATTTCTCTCATTCTGAAAAGCTCTTTTGGATCCCTTTAGAATTAATTCCTCTTCCCATGTCTGGCCCCAAGAAACCACTAGTGTTTCTGTTACTATAGTTTTGCCTTCCTTTGAAATTCATATAAATAGAATCACAGATTACATAGTCCTTTTATTTTCACTTAGTGTAATATTTTAGAGTGTCTTCTATGTTGTCTGTGTCCATAATTCGTTCCCTTTTATTGCTAAATAGTATTCTATGGTATGAATATACCACAATTTAAAAAGATCCATTCTCCGATGAATGAATATTTAGTTTGCCTCTAATTTGGGGGTATTATAAATAATGCTGATATAAACATTAGCATATACATTTTTGAACACGTTTTTATTTCTCTTGGGTGAATTCCTGGTAAGTGTGTGTTTAATATTTTAAGATACTGCCATTTTTTTTTTTTGCAAAATGGCCGTAACATTTTTCATTTCCACCAGCAATATATGAAAGCCCCAATTGATCCATATTTTTGTCAACACTTGGTATTGTTAGCCTTCTTAATTTTAGTTATTGCAGCAGGTTGTGTAGTGGTACCTCAAAATGGTTTTAATTTTTATTTCTCTGATGACTAGTGATGTTGAGCATCTTTACATGTACTTATTGGTTAATTCATATAATTTCTTTTGTAAATTGTCTGTTCAAATCATTTATACATTTTTACTGAGTTATTTGTTTTCTTATTACAGAGTTGTAACAGTTTTTTATTTATTCTGAATACAAGCCTTTTTCAATTGTATTTTGTAAAACTTTTCTCTCGGTTCTGTGGGTTGCTTTTTTATTTTTGACTATTGCTTTGAAGAGCAAAAGGTTTTAATATTGATAGAGCTCATTTTATCAATATTTTCTTTCATAGTTTGTGTTTTTTCTGTCCTGGTTAAGAAATTTTGTCTAACTCAATGTCAGATTTTTTCTCTTTGTTTCTTTGAAAAGTTTAATGGCCTTAGCTCTTGATTTCGCAGGATTTTCAAAAGCAAATCCTTTGCATTCACAGAGATACTCCTTCACATCCACAAGGATGAATATAATTGAAAAAACGAAAAATAGCATGTGTTGGTGGGAATGTGGAAAACTTGGAATCCTCCTACATTGCTGGTGGGAATGGGAAATGATGCAGCCACTATGGAAACAATTTGGTGGTTCCTCAAAAAGTAAACAAAGTTACCATATAATATAGCAATTCCTCTCCTAGGTATATGCGCAAAGAAATTAAAAGCAGGGACTCAGAAAGATACTTGTATGCCAATGTTCATTGCAGCATTATTCACAAAAGCCAAAAGGTGGGAACAATCCAAGTGACCATCAACATATGAATGAATAAACAAAATGTGGTTTATACCTATAATGGAGTAGTGCTCAGCCATAAAAAGGGATGAAGTTCTGATACATGCTACAACATAGGTAAGCCCTGAAAATATGCTAAAGGAAAAAATCTAGACAAAAAAGGAAAACTATTGTATGATTCTACTCATATGAGGCACCTAGAATAGTCAAATTCCTAGAGACAGAAAGTAGATTAGAGGCTACCAAGGGCTGGGAGGAGAAGAGAAGAGAGAGTTATTGCTTAATGGCTACAGAATTTCTCTTTGGGGTGATGAAAATGTTTTGGAAATAGTGATGAAAGTTGCATGACATTGTGAAAATAAGTAATGCCACTGAATTCAATACCTAAAAATGGTTAAAAATACAAATTTATGTTATGTGTCTTTTACTACAATTAAAAACCTTAATAATGTAATATACCAAAACCATTGGGTTGGTACAATTTAATTGGGTACATTTTTAAAATTGGGTACAGTTTAAATGGATGAATTGCATGGTCTATGTATTATATCTTAGTAAAGTTGTTAAAAAGCGAAGCAAACTCTTAAAAGTAAATCTTGTTTGTGTTATATTCCTAAACAAGGAAGGCATAAGCCAAGGGAAGAAATGGCTCCCCCTGACCATTTATTAGACACAACAGACTTGGGGAACTGTATTTCCTCCGAAGCCCCCACGTTAAGAAGAATGCTGATAAACCTAAGTGTGTTTAGGAGAGAGTTACTAACACAACTAGGATTTTGATATAATATCTCAAAGGTGATAGGTGACAAAGGTGAAGGGAACTAGAGATGATCTCAGTGGGTGGTAAGGTAAGGATTATGGGACACATGAACTTTGCCTTAAATTTTGTCACATGGAAGAGGATTTAGAACACTTACATCAAAAAGAGAAACAGTAGCCACAGGTGGGGTTGTAGGGAGGCAGATTAAGTAACAAGAGGAAGAACATCCTTAAGAAGTGAGGGAGGGCTTCCCTGGTGGCACAGTGGTTGAGAGTTTGCCTGCCGATGCAGGGGACGCGGGTTCGTGCCCCGGTCCGGGAAGATCCCACATGCCGCGGAGCGGCTGGGCCCGTGAGCCATGGCCGCTGAGCCTGCGCGTCCGGAGCCTGTGCTCCGCAACGGAAGAGGCCACAACAGTGAGAGGCCCGCGTACCACAAAAGAAAAAAAAAAAAAAAGAAGTGAGGGAAGGATCAACGTTGGGGGGGCAACAGTGGAAGTTTTGGGAGTTACTATACTTAGTCCAGAACCAAGGATGATCCAAGGTAGAGCTATGGTACAGAAAGTAAGGTAGAGCCTAGTCCTTTATGGGTGTTTGTTGAAGGCTTAGGCAAGCTAGAAGAGCCCCTGTCAATCAGGCTGATATCCCTGAGGGATCTGGGCTAAGAGGGACTAAGGCAGAAGCCTAGTTGCACTGAACAAGCAGAGGTGGGGTTTAGAGGAAGACAGTGGCTTGCTGGCCTATGGCACCTAAGTAAGTGCACACCAGCCCCATCACAGACTTGGCCTTTGCCCTAGGACACTCCCACCCTCACATCCCACCACTGATGGGTAAGGGGCTTCTAGGAAAGGGAAGAGTTGATTATGAATCTGATACCATCTTTTCAACCTAATTTCCTTTCCTCTTCCAGGAATTCTTAGAAGACGTCCTCACCCTGCCTTTAATCATGGCCTTAGGCAAATAAATTTCCCTCTCTGACTCTTAATTTCCTTTTTTTGTAAATTTGGGCTAATATTCCCATCACTGTCCTTTCATGCTTGATGGTCCAGACCTACTGAATGTATCCTCATCCTGGGTTCGCCTATTAGATTCTGACCTCTTGATGTCAGAGCTCTTGTCCTCTTCCTTTTGGAGGTCATGGTATCCAGTGCATGCCATACTCACAGCAGCTCTCAGAATCACTGATAACCTCCCCAAATCCATGTACTCCAAGGGGAAGGAGAAAGGCCTTCAAGGTTACCCGATCCCACTGCTCTCTCTGCTACTTGAATGGCCCTCATGATTAGAAACCAAGAGGCTGACGGTCTTCAGTTTAAACACTTCCAATGATGGGAAGCTCAGTCCCTTCCAAAGACAGCAATTCCCCTTTGAAATTTCCCCTTTGAAATTCAGCCTGGTAGAAGCTTCTTCTCAATATTCAGCCAAAGGATTTTCTCGGAGTCAGCAGGCTTTACAAGAGGTCAGTGGATCTCCTGGTTTTTCTTTACATGTTGGTATATGTATGTGGCAGGGACAGAGGGGGGGCATTAGGAGCAGCATAAAGGAGTGAAATTGGGGCAGAGGCTGACGACCCTCAAGAATGTTCCTCTCATGATTCCTAAGTGACCACTCCATACGCTGAAGATAACCCCATTTTGGCACACTTTCACTACTGGCATTGATGAAGGCGGCTTTTTCCTGGGGACCGTTGTTCAGAGCTGTTCCAAGGCAGTTAAATGTCACAAGCAGAGGGAGAGGCAGGGGATATAACACTCACACAATGCTCCCCAGCACATCTGTTCCCTCCTCACCACCACAATCTCCCAATGCCCTTTTATGCAAATTCAGAGGCTTGCAAAAGCATAAAACTTTTGAGGAGGGTTTGACAGTGTATTTTGCTATAACTAATGCTTCTTCAGGGAATTCCTATGATCCCACATTGTTTACATATTTCTCCTGTCACTTTTCCTGTATCCTCCTGAGGGGTGACTTGACAGCTTTGGAGAACAGAGATTTACAAGGAGAAAACACTGTCGCCATATTGCTTTCCCAGGGCTCCCCCCGCTGTACCTTTGCTTAATCAGATGTGAAAGCCAATTCCTCTCTTTCTTTCTCCCACCACCTGGGTTTCTTCAGAGTTGGGGCTGGGGTGAGGTCTGAGGAGACTTCTTTGTTGCTGGATATCAAAGTTTCCTTGGAGACCCAAGAAGCTGCAATGAGTTCACAAAGCATTCACATATGTTTTCTAAGCTGCTGTGTACCACAATCTGGTGGCGGATGGTAGGCCAGATAACATTGACCCAGTTAACAGACAAGAAAGGTCTCATGACCTTTCCAGACAGCAGTCTAGCAAATGTCACAAGCAAGATTTCAACTTCTATCTTTTAGCTCAAAAACCTCTATTCTATTATATGGTTCTGTAAAGTATTAATAACATCCTTCCCCGTATATTTAGCTTTAAAATCTCCACATCTTTTATTCACAGATGCTCTGTGAATCAGGCAGGGCAAATGCATATTACATGTCACTCCATCTAAGAGCTAGCTCTGGTGAAAATACCTATTACATCCTAGTACATGGTCATTCTCTCTAAATGAGCTTAACTAGAAATCTCAGTTTGCAATTGCACCAGTATGAAGATAGCCCTATCATTAGTCATTCTAAACAGGGCATTTGGATAGCAAAAGTGGGCACTATTAATAATTACACTGGGACAACAGGAGTAAACTAGGACTGTCCAGAAAAATTAGGACACATGGTCATTTTGACCATTAGAAAAGAGAAAGGACGAAAGGAGGAAAGAAAATTAACAAATGTGTGTGTTAGATTTTGCACTAAGCATTTAACATAGTTTAGCTTAAGAGATAGGTATGGTTGTGTACACTGTACAGATTTAGAGAAATCAAGACATTTCTGGCAGATGGTATAGGTTAGTGATTGAGAGCACAATCAGAAAGAAAGTTTCTAGCACATTTATTTATCACACAAATATTTACCGAGTGCATATATTCTATGCATAGTTTTAGTTTCTGGGGATAAAGGGGCAACAAATAAGGAGTTTATATTTTATTAGGAGGATACTGCAATTAAATAAATAAAGATATAAGTATTATATATGTATGTTTGTATATATATATATATATATTTTTCTCCCATAACCAGGTGATATTGAATGTGATGAAAAAGAATAAAGCAAGGTAAAGGGCTAGAGAGTAATGGGGGTGGTATTTTAAGACTGACCAGGAAAGGTTTATTTGAACAAGTCATTTGAACAAAGACCTGCAGGAAACAAGAGACTGGACCACGTGGGCATTTGAGGGAAGAGTCTTCGGGCAGAAGGAAAAGCAAAAGCAACAGCCACGAACAGGAGTTTGCTTGGTATGCATGAGGACAGCAAGGAAGCCAGGGGTAAAATGGAGGCGGCAGAAGGAGGATGGTGAGGGGTGAGATTTGAGAGGCTACAAGGAGCTAGATCACGGCTAGATCAGTGTAAGGACTGATCTAGCATTGAAGGTCAGTGTAAGGACTCTGGATTTTACCCTGAGATATGAAGCCATGGAGTGTTTTGAGCAGCGGGGTAACATGATCTGATTTGTGTTTTTCAGGGATCACTAGAGGTGTGTGGTAAGCCTTGGCTAGATTCTGGATGTATTTTAATGTTAAAGCCAATAAGTTTTGCTAATGGATTGGGTATTAAATATAAATGAAGTATAGGAATAGATAACGATTCTAAGATTTTTAACATGAGCAACTTGAAGTTTGGTATTGCTATTTTCTTTTTTTTTTTAATATTTATTTATTTTTGGCTGTGTTGGGTCTGAGTTGCGGCTCGTGGGATCTCTGTTTCGGCATGCTGGCTTCTCTCTAGTTGTGGTGTGCAGGCTCCAGAGTGTGTGGGCTCAGTAGCTGCGGCATGCGGGCTTAGTTGTCCCGTGGCATGTGGGATCTTAGTTTCCTGACCAGGGATCAAACCTATGTCCCCTGCATTGGAAGGTGGATTCTCAACCACTGGACCCCCAAGGAAGTCCCTGGAATTGCTATTTTCTGAGGTAGAGAAGATGGAGCAGAGTTAGGGGCCAAAATCAAGATTTCTGTTTTGGGTGTGATAGGTCTGGGATGCCTGTTGGACTTCCAAATGGAGATGTCAAGTACAATTTGTTTCATATTTATTCTTTAAGCTGTACTTTTACATCTTATGTGCTCTTCCCTATGTATAATATACTTTCAATGAAACAGCAAAACCCCCAAAACATCAGAACAAGAGGAACAGAACAGGAGATGACTATAGACAATGCTTTAGAGAGTTTTGCTCTAAGGTGGAACAGAAAAATGGGTGGTTAATTGGAAAGGCTTGTGGGTGTCAAAGAAGGTTTTTTTTGTTTTTTGTTTTGCTTTGTTTTTTAAAGATGGAGAGTATGTTTTTGTACTGCTGGGAATTACTGAGCAGACAGGAAAAAATGGTTGATGCAGAAGAAAGAGGGATGAATTGCTGGAGCAATGTCCTTGGGTGGGCAAGCAGGATTGGATTCTGGTGCACAAGTGGAGGAGCTGGACTTTGCCAGGAACTCATGGAAAATTAACTCACAGTACAAAGGGGAAAGGTACAGAATATGGACACAGATTCAGACAGCTGAATAGATATTTAGGGGAAATTTCCAGAAATTTTATTTTTATTGCTTTAGTTCCCTCAGTGAAATAAAAGCAAGGTTATCAGCTGACTGTGAAGAGCAGGGAGGAGAAGGAAGTTAGAGGAGAGTGGAAGGTATGAAATAGAAGTTTAGGAAAGTAGGAAAATAAATGGGCGATGTCCACATATGATCCCAGTTGTGACTTGTTGTCACGAATTAAAGCAAGACCACTCTGTATGCCTACGTGTTTTTCTCTAATCATGTGCTCGGAGTGGCACAAAATAAGCAGAGAGTTGGATTCATCAAGTCTGAAGCTTTACCAAGTGACAGCATTGCCAGGCAATTGATATATTCTAGAGTGATTATAACAGCATGTTAAGGAGGGAAGTAAATTTACGAGGTGGTTGTGGGGTGGCAGTGACTGTGGGGTAAGAAAATGTTATAGATGTAGAGGATTAGTGGAAATTAGTGAAAGAGAGCAGATAGATTGAGTGAAGGATTCATGAAATTAAGATCACCAAGAAGCTGTAGTTACTGCTAAAGACAAAGTTTACCGTGTCCCTGAGAAAGGAGATAAGTGAGGTGAGGTAGAAGGCAAGATAATTAAAGGAGAAACAAACCAAAAAACTGAGAGGTCAGGGTTTTGGAAGGATTGTTTATATATACCTTAAAGTAACAGTGATGACAGGAGTGGCGTTAGATAAAAATAAAATTACCAAGAAGTGAGGGAGAATGGTTCGGAAACCTGTAGACCTTTGCTACAAGGACATTATTGGACCAGCAGCCTCTGAAACACTGGAAACGGATTAGAAGTGCAGAATCTATGGCCTCACCCTTCACCTCAGATCCACTGAAGCAGAATCTTCAGGGGACCCATATGCCCATTAAAATTCGAGGAGCAGCTCTGTAGATGACTTCAGCAATGAGAAGGAGTAGCAGGTCTGATGGTCTGAGCTTCAGAGCAGTTGAGAATTTTAGGAAGGAGAGAGGAACTATTGCCTGAATGTACAGATGAGGAACAAGGACACTTACCTCAATCCAGAAACAGAGTTTGAAGGGACGTGGGGGAGAAAAGAGCTGCTACTTGAGAGGGTTGAGGGGGGCATTAGTGTCCTCAGTGGGGAAAGCTGGGTTTCTGTCATAGCAGGAGTAGAGGCTGAATATGTAGGAGATTTTGCTAATGATGGACCATGAGTTCCAGAGGCCCCATTGGGAAGATCTGGGGGTCACGGAGGGGAGGGTGATGGGGTGAGGTTTGGTGATATATAGAGTTACACTGGGATAGAGGGCAGGAATGAGAGATGACCTGTGGTCTTGGGCTTCATGGAGGGACTGAGGGAAATAGGAATGTAGGGCATGACTGGATTAAAGCTGACAATCTCTTAGGCAGTTGTGAGCATTAGAGGGGAAAGATATGTATGAAGAGCTTCGCCAGAACACAGTGAGCTCCTCATATTCAGAGCTTGATATATGGTTGTTCCCTTGCTTCCTACTGCAAGGCTGCTCATCAAGTAAATGTAAATGATGGAGCAAGGGCTCCAGTTCAGATGAGCCTCACTATTGAATCTGAGTTCTCCCCACCACACCAGTGGCCCTCAAACTTTAGTCTTTATTAGAATCACCTGGAGGACTTGATAAGCCACAGTTTGCTGGGATCCACCCCCAGAACGGAGGTACTGATCAGTAGGTCTGGCTGGCAGGAGAATTTGCATTTCTAACAAGTTCCTGGGTGGTACTGATGCTGTTGGTCCAGGGACCATATATTGGGAATCATTGCCCTACTCTATAACGTCTCCCCAAACCCTTTACTGTATTTCAAAGCAGGGCTGTATCAAAGAGCAAGTGTTTGCTTGTCAAAGAGGAGACTGAGGATATCAGAGTATCCATGGGTTTAGAATCCTCTTCTAAGGAACTTCCATCAGTGTTCAAAATTCTGCCTTTTGTGAACTCTGTTTGCCACCACAGAGCAGAACACTTGACCTGTTGATGGAAGGGCAGTGTTTCAATGCCCTGGTTTTCCCATCACTGCCACAGCCTTCCTTATCCACACCAATTATTGGTTAAGTACCTGATACAAATTTACTCACTCTGTGTGTTTTTTTTTTTTTTTTTTTTCTTATCTAATCTCAGCTCCTGGACCAGACTTGGGCTCTTCTTTCTGTCTGGGGCACATGAGCCAGGGTTCTTGGTGATTCTCAGAGCTGTGGCCAAGAGTTTGGCAACCTTCATAACCCTGAAGGACAGAGTTAAGACTAATGGCAGACCATGGGCAGACCTGGGCAAAGATGGATGAAAGACTATGGAAATCATGCCAGACCCAGAAGACCTGAGTTCTGCTTCTAACCTTTTCTCTTACTGGCTGTATAATCTTGGGCAAAGACATTCCAGCTCTCTTGCCCTCAGTTTTCTGGACTGTAAAATCATAATAATAAATAATAAAATTGTGATACTGATACTTATAATAATCTTACAGGATTGTTCAACAGACATTGAATATCCATCTCAAACTAAATGTTGTGGTCAATGGTAGAGCAAACACTGTGAATAAGAGGGAGCGCCTTCCTTTATTTAGCAGGTGTGATGGAGGAACACTTGGCATTATGGAGTGAAATATGTATATGAACATGCTTTGTATTGTACTGTGTAATTATAAGGTGCAATAATTCATGGGGGAGGTGGGAAGGAAGAAATGCAGAGGTTGGGATTAGTGGAATACATTGAAGGCTTGATTTGTCAATAGGCAATTACCTATCCATTACAACTACCTGGAGAGTTTTTTGAAAATATGAATACATGGACCTAAACCCCAGATATTCGATTGAATTGGTCTGAGGGGGTGAGGTATGGGGTCTGGACATTGTTTTTTAAAAAAACACACCAGATGATTCTAATGAGAATCCTGGATTGAGACCCTCTTTGCTCAATGATTTGCCCCCCTGAAGGGGGAAGAGATTTTTTGCTCTGAGTACTGAGATTGGATTTAACCAGAGGGAGCTCACCTGTTCCCTTCTTACCTGGCCTTACATCTCTGTGCCCAACTCCAGGGCCCTGTGTCCCTGAAAGAAGTGGGGATTTCCACTCTCTATGTGAATTAAAAAAAAAAAAAAGGTCCTTGAGATCAGAAGGTGATGAGAATGCCTGAAGAGCCAGCCTATTATTTATCATAGTCCCAAGACAGATGGAGCGCTTCGGAGTAATTCTTACAACAGCTGAGCTGCCAAGGGAGGAAAATGAGTGAAATTAATCAGCAGCCCTGGGGAAGGATGTCCTGGAGGAGTGAAGCGGTTGGAGCCATGCTTCAGATGAAGGGCCAAGGCCCTCGGAGCAGCACAGGGAGCGACGGGAGGAGGCTGCAGCTCTGGCCAGTAGTGCTGTCTCTCCCTGGGACACTGGGAGCCTGAGAACCTCGGCAGGCAGAGACTGAAGGCATGTTCTGTGTGATTCTCCATCCCGGCGCTGGTGGCTACCCCTGCCCACTGCAGTGAGAGACACTGCTGCCCTTCCACCACAGCCTCCCCCTGGCTCTGTCCCCAGCCTCTCCTGTTCAGGGCAGGAAGGAGAACAGAAGCCAGGGTGAAGCCAGGAAGAGCCAAGATGGCAGGTCACTTGTACGCTACACCTGGCCCGCCTCCTTCTCTCTCGTAGGCTACTTTATAGACTGTGGTACCTCTCTTGGCCTCTCTTTGCTGGGGCTGGAGTTCTGCTCTGAACTTGGCTCTGACACTGTCAGTGGGGGCAGGAGACTGCCCCTGTATCCAAGCCCTGACAGTGGTCCCACTGTCATGGCAACACCACCCTCCATTCTGATGGTCACACCTACCTGCCTCATTCATGGCAATATAACTACCACGCTGAAATCCCTGGATTGTAAAATTGTCAGAGCTCACAATCACCTGAAACCCAGAGAGCAAAGGTTTGAAACAGGCCGGCTGGAGATGTCCAGGGTAAGCCTCGGGCTGTGAGAATGAGAGTCAGCAATCAATGGACATATTCGCTGCATCCCCAGCTCCTGCAGCCGGGTGAGTGTGACCAAGCCTAGCTGGTCTGTCTGAACCAGATTCCTTGTCCGGTGGAGTGGCTGAGGATGTGCCCTGCATTTTTCATAGACATTACTCCCGGGTAACATAATCCCTGCCCAGGGCACTGTGCTCAGCCAGCCTCTGAACGCAGATGAGATCATGAAAGTGCTTTGTAAACAGTACAGTGCTCTATGCATGCAAATCCTTGTTACAAATGGCACACATTTCCTTGTTTACCATGAACTTTCCTCCTCCATCCAGCCCTGCATTGAAATCCATCAACCTGATATCTCAAGTGGGATGACTCGCTGCCAAAGTGTTTTAAATGTGGTAGACGGAGCAGGGTGGGGGGCGCCAAGTTCACCTCCCTCCCACTGTTTGCTTTCCCCAGCTCTGCTCTTTTGGCCACATTTTGTCTCCTGTTCCCCACTGTGAGCGAGAAAACGTGGAGGGTGATTTTTCAAACTTCCTTTTGCATGCACATCATTTGACCAATTCGGCTTGCTTCTCCCTCAGTTGCCCTTCCTTCCCTTTCCCTGGAGCTCTGTGGTTGTGACCAGGGCTCTGGATCTGGAATTGGAATATCCAGGGTCAATTAAATCTTAGCTGTATGACCTCAAGCCAGTCTCAGATATTTGTTTTAACCTTGAACTCTTCATCTGGCAAATATGTACAGTGGTGTTTTACAGACTGTAATGCACTCAGTTAATGTAATACAGGGCTTATTTATCTAATAAGCCCTGCTTGCTCATTGTGGTAAATATTACTAAAGCTCATCCGTGCACCAGTATTTCTGGGTCTCTGCCCCTTCCTGGATACATGGAAGGCAACATTTCCCAGCTTTTGCATGAGCTAGGATGAGAAGTGATATGTGTTATTTCTGGGCTGAAGCGTTTAGGAGCAGAGACACGAGTTTCCTATATGGCCCTCATGGAGGCATGTGTCGGGATGGAGGTGCCATAAGAGCACCTTGGAGGCTGAATCACCCCATGGGGGACAGTTGCCCTGAGGAGCTACCCATACCCGTAGGAGACTTGGTATGGATGAGAAAAAACCTGTTGTGTTGAACAACTGAAATTTGGGGGGTGTTTGTTACAGAGCATAGCCTATGTTATCCTGACTATTTCACTAACTTTTTTTTTTAACATCTTTATTGGAGTATAATTGCTTTACAATGGTGTGTAATTTCTGCTTTATAACAAAGTGAATCAGTTATACATATACATATGTTCCCATATCTTGCCTTCACTATGACGGGTTCTCAATGAGCTCCAGAGCCCTTTGGTTCCTTGGGGATACCATAGGGATGCCATGAGGGAGGGAGTGAGAGGGACGAGGGAAGATGAGTAGGCAGGCTCCTCATCAACCAGAGCTTCATGTTGATCTCATTTATATATTGGGGTTTCCAGGAAGATTACTTTCGAAAGAAGCGTTCAATTTCTAAAAAGTTACTTGATAAGTCACTGCTCTGTTGCAATGATTCCTTCTGAACTCTGCTCTCCTCCAGCCGTTACCATTATCTCCTCTGTTCTTGACTATGCTCCTTGTCTCATCCGTGCTTTGATTAGAATCAAGACTTCACCTCTTTGCTGTGAAGCCCACCCCGGGGCTACAGTGACTGTCCTCACCTCATCTGCTATTCCTGCCCTGCTCCTTGATCCAATGCCTCCTCTGTAATTGCAGATGGCCTGGAGGTATTGTGGGGCGCTGTGCTGGAAGCAGAAAGTAGTGGAGATCGGGAACAGTCAGGAGATACCAGGATCAAAACTTGGTCTTAGAGGAGGGAGATGAGGGGGAATGATGTCCTTATATATGAAGTTATAGGATTTGGGAGTATCCTGTTTACATGTTCAGCAGCATGTTGAACACAGGACATCTGGGTACCATTCCCTGTTCCATCAGTGAGCAGCAGGGGACTTGCATAAGATTTATAATGTTTCCAAAGCCCCAGCTTTTTGTATGCAAATGAAGGATCAAACTAGATAAGTGAATGTTGAACTGTGGCCCATGGAACCCTAAGCATCAAGGTTTGCTGGGAGATGGACGTGGATCTCCATGGACAGGTCTGGACCCCTCACCCCAACACAACCAAAGCCACTCCACCTTTATCATATTATTTATTGGGGTTTTAGGTAAAATGTCATTAAAAGAAAGGATTGTATTGATGTTAGACTTGAAGATAATGAGATTAAATAGTTTTCAAGGATTTTTTTTAAGCTTGAATATTCTGGGTTTTTTCTTCTCTTTCATACATCTGTGTGTCCTTGGGAAAGTTAATTGTTCTGAACCTCACTTTCCTTATGTATAAGATGAGACCTACCTCAAAGTGTTGTTGTGAGAACTGAATGACTAAAACACATAAATAATTCCAGTGCAAAAAGCTCATTAATAAGTAAAGATGATGATGATGATTATAATTATTATTTAAGATATATGTGGTCATTCCATTTTATTGGGTGAGCAGAGTGAAGGCCAGAAAAATTGTGACTTAACTAAAGTTGCATCACCAGGGATACCAGAGCCTGGAGCAGAACGCTGGTGTTACCCTTGCATCCTAGCCTCTTCACACCAGCTTACTGCCTTATCTGGGTATTCTTAAAGCTGTAGCCTCTGTTCTTTAGTGTTCTCCTTCCCCCTTGTTCTTCTTTGAGTTGTCTGCCCAACCTCCTAACCAAAGTTAAACCACGTCTCCCCTGATTATGTATGGATAATCAGGGCCTGTCACCCAGGAGGCAGTGAGCAAACATTCTATAAATGACCGAATGGGCAGATCCCATTTTACAGATGAGGAAACTGAGGCTCTGAGTTTGCCTGCTTCTCTCAGGTTCACTGAGGGTTCAGGACCACAGCATGGCTCTGCCCAGGTGGGTACATCTCTGATCCTCTAGATTACCTGCTTCAGAATATGTCCTGGGGCATGTGTATGATCCCCGCACATTCAAGCATGTTGATCGTCCTGGCTGGTGATTCCATTCTCCTAGAGCTGGCACCTTTCTTGAGACGTATTGCTGTCCTCATTCACCTCACACTGTCATACTTCTTGCAAATAAAGTGTGAGTCTGCAGTGAATCCCGTGTGCCACCTCCTCCCTGGACTTCACACCTTCTGCTTGGGGGTGTGGGCTTGGGAGGGTGGAAGGGAAGGGGTGGGGACCATGCCTCCATCCCTCTAATTGGCTCTGGAACAGAGCAAGCTACAGCTCTGTCTTTTGGTTGTGAATAAGAACCAGAAGCTAAGAACAATGGATTCTGGGCATTTGTGTTATGGGGTCCTGTGGTGGGGGAGGAAGTTATGCTTTCCTTCCTTCCCCGGATGGCAGCAATGTCATCATTTTGACCCAAAAGCAGGTCTGTCACTGAGGGCACCTGCCATTTCAGCAGGATCATCTCTTACCTCCCCCAATCTGCTGCTTAATACTCACTGGGTATCACTGAATCCTCTGAGGAACAAAACAGGCAGATGGGGAGGGGGGATAAAGTGGGGTAAAATCAGGCTCCCGACGTGAATCACAAAATGCAGTCTTCTTACAGGCTGAGAATAACCTGGCACTGAGGCTTTTACTGAAGGGTGACACACAGCAAATCACAGTGCTGCCCCCGATCCAGCTCCTAGCAAGTTCCTCATTTACATCTGAGAACAATTTCCCCATCTAGGCAAAACTCCTGACTGCAGCAAGAAGCTATGATGAACATTTACCTGGAGAATTCTGCAAAAACCTGCTGTTCTACTATTAAATGTTTGGTTTTTCTGCTTATAGGTCAGCCGTTGGGCCCAGAGCCTCTTCCACTTTGCACACAGATGCAGACAGTCGAGACTCAGCCATGACTAGGCAATGCCATTGGTTGTCTTAATAACTACTCTCAGTCATTAAGATGGCTGAGTTGGATTTATCACCAACGACTGGATCGATTACTTGGTACTCAACTGCAATCTTAGTCTTTCTGTGCTTTTGCTTCAGTCCTTTCATTAAGATGGATGGGCTGGTAATGCCAACCCCATGGGAGGCTGGGCCAGAGGGTGCTGTGTGAATGGAGCGTTCAAGATAACAATATTCCAGGCGTACAAGGAACAAAGAAGCAGAGAAACGGGATGCTTTGTTTCTACCCTCTGGTGCCTGGGGATCCACCCAGACTGGTGAGCGGTCTGTCTGAAGCTGGTGGTGACAGCTCACATAAAGGGACAGAGGGCACGGACGAAGACTCCCCCTTAGAGGGGTTTGCCTTTGCCAAGTGTGAACACAGGTTCATGGAGAACTTTGGTGTTCTCTTTCCTAGGCCTGGCCTTCCCATCCCATGCAAAAACAGGTCTTTGCTACTGGGGTCTCTGTCAGTCCCAGCAGGTCTCTTCCGGCCATAACTGGGAGCAGACTTTACTGGAGAAACTAAGATGTCCTTCAGGCTATGGTGATTGCCTGTGGGCCTTGGTGGGCTTCCTGGAGCCACTACAACAAAACAATGCGAGGAATAAACAGGTTTGGATCTATTTTCTAATGACTGGAGTTCACCAGCCTGGGATTCTAGAGAGGTCCTTGCCAACTGCCTGCCTTGCGATGCTCTAAGTCTGCCCTTTTCAGCCAAAGTTTCAGCCAAACTCTGCCCTCTTTCAGCTCATCTGAAAGAGGTTGGCAGGTTGTTTAAAATGATGTTTACCCCAGGCTGAGGAAGCCATCGCTTTACACGGGAAGAAGTCAAAACTCTGTGCCTGGGGAAATTATGGAAATTCATATACTTGCTATGTGCTGGCACTAGTCTGAGTACTTTACATGTATATCATCTTATAGGACTTTCTTGACACCACCAACCAAGAGGGGGTATCAGGAGATGGAAGATTGACACTTCACCATACGTGCAATTCCTACTTCTCTCTCTCTCTCACCTTTTTTTTTTTTTTTTTTGCGGTACGCGGGCCTCTCACTGTTGTGGCCTCTCCCGTTGCGGAGCACAGGCTCCGGACGCGCAGGCTCAGCGGCCATGGCTCACGGGCCCAGGCGCTCCGCGGCATGTGGGATCTTCCCGGACCGGGGCACGAACCCGCGTCCCCTGCATCGGTAGGCGGACTTTCAACCACTGCGCCACCAGGGAAGCCCGCTCTCTCACCTTTTTTAAAGTTCAAAGCTTGGTGAAATTTATTTACTTATTTATTTAATGAAGTATATTTGATGTACAGTATTATATGTTACAGGTGTACAATATAGTGATTCACAGTTTTTAAAGATTATACACCATTTATAGTTATTACAAACTGTTGGCTATATTCCCTGTGTTGTACAATATATCCTGGTAGCTTATTTTATATATCAGTTTGTATCTCTTAGCCCCCTACTCCTATATTGCCCCTCCTCCCATTTCCCTCTCCCTACTGGTAACTTCTAGTTTTTTTTTTTCTGTATCTGTGAGTCTGTTTCTTTTTTGTTATATTCACTAGTTTGTTGTATTCTTTAGATTCCACATATAAATGATATCATCCAGTATGTCTTTGTCTGTCTGACTTATTTCACTTAGAATAATGCCCTCCAAGTCCATCCATGTTGTTGCAAGTGGCAAAATTTCACAACTGAAGTGATAGAGGAATTCTCCCAGTTCCTTTTGTCTCACCATTCAAGCCTTATAAATAGCTATTTTTCTAAAAGTTCCAGCAAGCATAGTTTTAGAGAAGACAGACCACAGAGAAGACATGGGCTGAAATATGAGCCTTGACGCTTTCCAGCAGGGCAAGGCAGTTAGCATTTCTGAGGCTTGTTCATTCACGTACTATTACTGTGTCTACTGTTTAAGGGACTGTGCCATGTTCTGTGCAGATGCTTAGTAATAATGGTGGTGATGACAGTTTCAATAGCAGCTTCTGCTTAATGAGCTTGGGTTGTATGGTAAGCATTGGACCCAGTGTTTTCATGCAAATTTTCATTTAGTTTTTCCCTAAACCTTTAAGATAGGCAGGATCCACATGGGGAAGTTAAGGCTGAGAGTCTAATTAACTTGCCTAAAAGCCACACAGCTTGTAAATGACAGATAGAGAATCAACCTCAGTTCTGTTGGACTTCAAAGCCCATGTTTCTAACCACCAAGTCACCAAGATGACTTACACTGTAATCCTGAATTCAAGCGTTTAGGGCTGTGGAGAGGGATTAAACTGTGTATGACTAAGATTGGTGTCCTTAGAAAGATACTAGGTTATCAGACGACAGATATAAGACACTAGGGGTTCAGTCAGCAGAGAGTGTTTTCATCTGTGGAGATCAAAGAAGACTTTGTAGAGAAATGGTTATTTTAACTCTGAAATCTGGTTATGATTTGAGGATGAGATATGCATGTGCATGGTGGTTAGGAAGGGGCTTCTTCCATTCCGGGTGCTTTAGCAAGTGCTATGCTAGAAATTTCTGAGGGGGATGGAGGGAGGAGGGGTAGATTCTGTATGGCACAGCACATTCTTAGTCAAAATAAGTATTGAATTAAATATATCTGTATTTATCTTTGCAATCTATATCTACCTATATCTCTATCTATCATCTATCTATCTATCCATCCATCTATCTCTATCTACTTTCTATCTATTTATCTATCATCTATCTATCTATCATCTGTTTTATAGAAACTAATTTCATTCCTAGGAATATGTCCCTAAAAATAACCTCACCCAGATCCATAAAGAAATATGTGCCATGATGTTTTCCACAACACTGTGTGTATGGGGAGGGGCGCGTGGTGCAGGGCAGGAGAGCCAGAGGGCATAGGCAGTGGATACATAGTGAAGCTTATGACAAAGGCTCTCCTTGGCCTAACCTTAGTCAGGCTCCTCTAAACCTCCAATGCCCCAACCGTGGGCTCTCTCTTTGGCCCACGTAGCCTTGTCAGTTTTAGTAAGAATCCTGCTGGGTTAGTTTAGCAAGAATCCGCCACCCTCAATATCTTATCATCCTGCCTGCATTCGGCAAGAATCCTATAGAGTCAGTTTAACCAGAATCCCCTTGTCTCTGATGTCTCCTCCTAGTGAATTTCCATCCCCAGCCCTTCACCCTGCTCCTTAGCTATAAATCCCCGGGGCCCTTGTTAAATTTGGAATGGAGTCCATTTCTATGCTGAGGTCTCTCTTCCCCTACCACAATAGTTCCTGAATAGAATTTGACTTCATCACTTTAACTTCTGCCTGGCTCTGGTGTTCCTTGATACCTGCCCTGCCACAGTTAGTGATACCAACAGGACCCTGTGAGGCTCCTGGGCACAAAAGCCTTCATGTGTCCTCCATTCCTTTGATTAGAGGAAATAGGCATCGTTCAGCCTCTGTGACCTTCCCTGAGTTCCAACTGGGAGGTTCAAGCAGTTGTTAGTTAGGGAAGGGAGGGGATGCAAGACAAGGGCGGAAAAAACAGTCAAGAGAAACAATAGTGCAGCCTTGGGGCAGGGTCCTGGTTCCCCATCAAGGGATACACACAATATCTTTAAGCTGTTTGGCAGATACTGAACCCCCTGCCAAGTGGGAGAGTTTAACAATTAACAATGGTATGCTGCCCACAAGCATGTAGATCCCAGACCAGTTGGAACCTGAAGGTTGATGATGCTGACTCTTACCTCACCACCAACCCATCAGAAGAATGTCCACAAGCTGATCACACCCTCTTTGAACCATTACTATAAAACTTCTCACTACCCCCTCCAAGTTGGGACACACAGTTTTGAGGGCATTAGCCCACTGTGGCACTTTTGCCTGGCAAAGCAATAAAGCTATTCCTTTCTACTTCACCCAAAACTCTGTCTCCAAGATTTAATTGGATTTGACTTCATAGGAGAACACATAGCTGCAGGCACACATCTTGAAAGCGTAATGCTGGGTGGAAAAAATAAAATAAAATATAAAACACAATACTATTTATATAAATTACAAATAGATGTACAAAATAACAATGTGTCTTTATAAAGACACTTACAAATAAAAAGGTAAACATTAAGCACGTAGTTATAATGCTATGTGGGATGGGAATGGAGAATGGAAATACAAAGGAATAGTTGAGTAAATTAAGAATTTACCCCAATTGAGGATGATAATGTGTTATGAATTGAGGGACATAATTGCCTCAAACCTCTGAGATTTACCCCCTGACCACCCTTCCCCCAACCCCCATCACACGCACACACCTGGCTGGGGCAGGAGAGGCATCAGGAAAGGCTGTACCTGTATGCTGATGGCAAGTTAGGTGTTCATCAGGTGTGCAAGGAATTCCATGATTCTTGAACATGGATCTTCCCCCAAGATCTGGACAGTATGAGCAACAAATAGGCCTAGAATCTTAGGAACTGAATATTGCATGCGCAGTACACGAGGATAGAAGAGAAAGCAAGGGGCATGAGGTGGGCTGGGTAAGACATCAGTTCCTACTGGCTTGTGGGAGATGCTACTTCTATGCAGAGCTTTGGGTGTGTTGCTCAGGCAGGGGTGACCCCTTAAAAATATTGCTCCAGGACAGACACAATCTCCCTGTGGAATCCTCCTCCCTTACCTTGGCATCACACACTGGGACTTTCTTGTGTTTTCTGCGGGACAAGGTACAACCCTTTGGAGGCTGATGTATGTCATGTGGGTTTCTAGGTAAGCTAGCCTGGGCTCTCATCTCCTACATGGCTCCTGAAACTGTCCTCTACTATTGGAAGACTGGGACTGTCTGTCCAGAGTCCTAGAGCTCCTTCTCCCTTATTTTCAAGAGGGTTCAAGGGCATGGGACCAGGCCAACTGGATGAAGAATGACTCAGGGGCACATGGGATAGATACTGGATGAGTATCCCTGTGTCCACTGTCCTATGATCCAGATCATACAATTGTCCAGGAGTCCTGTATGTGTCGTCGTTTGACTTGAAGTTAGTTTCCATATTTTTAACCTAAAGGCAGTCAAAACAGTCCTGAGATTAGGATCAGTTAGAGGTATAATAGAGTGATTAGGTATAATAGAGGTATAATAGAGTCTTAATGATTCCAGGTTTTTAATAGGCCAAAGCATTTCTTGGTGGCTGGGCTGAATTCCCTCACATCATGGACCAGCTTCTGCACATCAGAGACATGCTGGAACTTGCTGGAATCATGTGGGATGAAAGTGCATAGTGGGAGCATAGAAGGGACAGTGCCCTTCAATGGCATCTTGCCCTGCCATGGGCATGGTCAGGTTTTCCCTCCAGGGGATTGAGACACCTTAACAGGTTGTTCACCTCAGATGGCAGAGCCAGCTCATCAGACAGTATCCTGGCCATTCACCTCATGAACACTCAAGAGGAAGCTTCTGATTGGCAAGTTGTTAGATCAAATTCTGAGTTTTCCTTCTCCACAACTGAAATTGCAATTGTTCCTCATGGAAGCCCATTCATTCACAAAGACAGGAGGAGTATGCCTGAAGTATTCAGCATCAGCAAGAAAACAGGGATATTGGAGTGACATGAGCAAGAGAGGGAAGTAGGTGATGAAGTTGATGGGCAAAAGCTGGGGTGCTCACAGAGGATGAAGCTGCAGGGACTTTGGCTTTTGTATGGGTGATTCGGAGACACTGCAGAGGTTAGAGCAGAGGAGTGACATGATTTGACCCAGGATTGAAACAATTTTAGAAAATAGAGACCCTGTCTTATTTACCTGTGATATGCTAGTGCAAGCACTTTCCCTGGAACATGGGAGATGCTTAATCAATTTGAACAGAATTGTAGTACATTATGAAAAATAAACAAGAAAAAAATATGACACTGTCCCAGATCATTGATAAAAGCATAAGTTGTACTTACTAAATTACAATTTTTATTTTAAATCTCAGTGTTTACATGCTGCCTGGGACTTATATACCCATGTTCCTCTAGCTCATTCCCCAAAGGGTATCTGATGAAAGCCAGCTTTTTCTATAATATTGACACATATTATCAGTACTATCCTATTGCTGCAGAACCTCTGTGTCTACTTTGCACCTCTGCCTGGCCAGGGCAAATTGGCTTTCATCAGTTTTGTTCCTGATCCACAAGTTGTGAAAAATATTGGGCTGGTCAAAAAGATCGTTCGGGCTTTTCTCTAAGAGGTTCTGGAAAAACCCAAACAAACTTTTTGGCCAGCCCAATACTAAGCATATTCAGATGTGAGTTATACTGGTAACCCAGACCATAACTATTACAATCCCTAGGAAATCATGAAGCCAAAATAGCTTTTCCATTCAGAAAACAAAAAAAGGTTTCATCCTCTGTCCCCAGCTGACATGCATGCTCTCATGGAGGACTTGTCTTTGATCTGCTGTATTTATTATTTTTGGTTTATTTGATGTGGGTTTGTTCCCTCCTCAAGGCTGGAAGCCCACTAGAGACAAACTTCAGGAAAAAGAAGTAGGTGAAGTCCTGCTTGTGAATTTCTCTGGTCTCTTGCGACAATTCCAGAATGACCCTCTTCAAAAGGGTGCTAGTACTTTGGGTGGAAGCCTGGCTGGGAGTCCCTAAGAGGGGCAGCCTTCTTAGGACTGGAGCTCAGGGCTTCAAGTCTGAACATAGGGTTCCTGTTCCAGTTCTGCTTTCCATCAGCTGTGTGACCTTGGGCACGCCACTTCCTCTCTTCATGCAAAGAGGTTGGGAAGAAGTGTTCAATGAGCCCCTTTCATGGGCTCAGCACTGGGTCACGTGCTAACAGTGCAGGAGAACCTAATCCCTAGAACAACTCTGAGCTGAATATTTTCCCATCTGATAGAAAAGGAAAAGGAGGCTCAGAAAGCTTCAAAGTGTCTCAAAGACAAGTGACCGATGAATGGCAGAGCTGAGTTTTGAAACCAGAATCAGTGTGTCTGCAAAGGTCACACATTTACATTGCTTCCTTCTTAGCCTGGGCTTATTCCTCTGTCAGATGAGTTTACTGCTTATTCTCCAAGGTACTTCCAGCTCCAACAATTCACAATTGAGTGCGTTGGATTCTGATAGCACAGGAATTCATTCTTAGCACCATACCTCTATTGTATGCATATCATATCCTGCTCCATCCTCTGATCCAGACTTTCCATCCATAAAAGCGGGTCCCCCATTTCCCACCTAACATCTCACCTTCGCCTCCCATCACTGCTCTCTGCTTCGTCCCAACACTTTTGGCTTTTGTCTCCCATGACCCGCTCATTCGTCTCTTATCCTTCCTCGAAAGCTGCTTTCTTTTCCTCCACCTACCTATGTTATTTCCTCCTCCAGAATATCCCTGTGCAATGCTCACTTTCTCTTTTTTCCAGGCTTACCTCACTTTTACCTGAGAGCTTTCTTGGTTAAATAAATTATTGGAATGACTTTGGAAAAGTCACCTCTGTATTTGGTTTTCATTTGTAAATTGAAAGCACAGTGTTAGACGGTCTACACAGCCCCTTCCAGTGCCAACTTCTGTGATTATAAACAAATCTGATCTCTTCCTTTTCCCTGTGTTCCCTCAGCAGCTGTGGACTTCGTTTTCATATGAGGTTGATTTGCAGTTTCCACCATGCTGCTTTGTTTTTATTCTTGGATTTTTGCCATGCAACAGTTAGGTGGTTCACCCTAGACTGTAAACTCTTGGAAAGGATGAACCCTGTGACCTCCTCCTCCTTATTCCCTCACTCCTATCCCTGGGCCACAGGACAAATTAATGAACTCAGGGGCTGTTCAACCAATGCCATCAACTGTTGGACAGAAGACAGGTGGCAAGTCCCATCCAGAGCCTTGGTTGTTTTTTTTATTTTTTGAAGACAAACAAACAAACATATCTTTAGTTACACATTGGTCTTAGAATTAGGTCTTAGCTTTTGGCTTTTCTACAATTGACTCTGTTAACACAAGTTAGCTGAATCTGTGTCTATGCTGTTGATTATGAAGAATGATCTGGATCTCCTTGTGATGGCCTCTGGATTTCAGGAATGAAATTTGGGTCCTCTTGGCCTGATGGAATGAATGCATGACACTTTCAGATTCATCAGGGAGCTGTCAGCACCATTATGTTTATATTGAGGTGTGTTCTAAATGTTGCTATCTCCAGGATATGCTCTTGGTATTGTGGTGGTAGATGATTTATTTATTCAGTCATTCATTTGAATATCATTTTATTGAACACTTACTATGTGTCAGAAACTGGGGGTAAAGAGATCCATAAAACCTGGTTCTTGTTCTTTAGAAGTGCTTGGTGTAACAAGGAAATCAATACTAGAACAGTGACTATAGTGCAGAGAGATACCGTGTAATAAAGGTATCATAGAAAGTTCTGAGGAACTAGGGATTAGTTATAACCAGTGGCATCATGGAAAATACCACAGAGGAATTGAATTTAGGGCTATGCCCTAGTGAGATTTGGCAGCAAAAAGGCAGAGGACATTCCAGGATGAAGGAACAGTCCGCACAAGGCATGGGGTGAAGGGACTGGTAAAAAGGGCCAGATGGTGAAAGGCCTTATATGTCCTACAGAGGAGCCTGTAGGCCAGAGACTCTCAAATTTTACTGGGTTGAAGGTTTACCCAGGAAGTTGGCTGAATATGAAGATTTCTGGGACCCACTGATTTGATTCAGTTGGCTTGAAGTGGGGTTCAAAAATCTATATTATAAGCCTGGCTTTTAATATTCTGATGGAGGCAGTCTGCTAATTATCTTATGCAAATATTGCTGTTTTGCACTTGGCAAGGGGAAATACCAAAGTGTGACGTCATCATACTGGGGTTTTAGAAAGATAAGTATAACAAAGTATGGCAGGTGGATTGAAGAAGAAGCATTTTATTGTGAAGGTTTGCATGAGAAATATCTGAGGCCTGAACTATGGCAGCTGCTGGTGGTGATGCAGAGAGCCCAGACAGGATTTAGTGACTAAATGGAGACTGGGGAGAGGGAGGAATCACAGGTGCCTCAGGAGTTCTCACAGGAATAATTAGGATCTGTTGGTGCCATTAACAGGAAGTAAAATGTGTCTGGGGGAGAAGATAAAACGTTTGGTGTGGGACTTACGAAGGTTTTGGTGTCTGTGGAATCTACAAATAGAGATTTAATTGAGTTCTCCAAATCTGGATTTGGGAATTATAAGTATGTAGAGAGAGGATTTTAAGAGTAACTCTGGAAGTGAGACTAGAGAAGGGCAAAGAAAGGCAGAGATGGGAACCCTATAACCAAGACTGCAAAAGCAGATGGGTGGAGGCTCACAGGACTCAGGAGAGGGGAGGATTTTAGGAAGGGCTCTTTCTGCATCAGCCTGGGGCTGAGGTACAGTTTGCCCCCTAGAGGCAAAGAGGGGCATTGCAGTAAAGAGAGCCCTAGGTGGCGCTGGAAGGCAGGGGGCAGGCATCCACACGTGGTGAGCGCTAAAGGCTGTGTGAGATTAGGGGTGTGTTGAGTTGTGTGTGTATGTGTGCACCTGGGTGTGTGTGTGGCTAAGAAACATGTTCAGTTATGCAATGCAGATCTAACAGGATATGTGCCAGCATCTGACAATGCAGAGTGCAAGGGGGGGGAATGGCAGCCAAAATGTGGAGCACACCCAGGGTCAAGAGTCAAAAGAGCAAGGGAAAGTGAGAGCCAGGAGCTGTGGAGCCGGCAGTGGCCTGGAGGAATGCCAGAGGAAGGATGCTGATACACACTGCCAGTCTGGGTGAGATTGAATGTGGCCAGAATGAGACTAATGGGAGAGGACAACAGTCCATATGCCAAAGAGGGATGACAAAGACTAAGAAGTGGCTTGGAGATTGACATTTGGAAGGAAGGTCACCAGTGTTTTCACCGAAGCCCTCCTGAAGAGTAAATGGAATATGAGGAAAGAAGAAGAGAGGAAGGGATTCTCGAGTTGGAAGCAGGATGAGATAAGATTAGGCAATTTGGTCCATGAAGCTTATTGGCACAACTTGAGGACCTAAAAAGATTTGTTTCGGACAACTTGACTTTCAAAAGTTAGTCTTTCTTTTAAGAGCATATTAAAACTTAAAAGCATCATAACATGCTTTTCTACATATTGAAATAGCTTCTTAGCCTGTCAGTTGTTAATACTTGCTTTTCCAGGAATTTTAGGTCTTTGGTAATAAATCAAATAACTATTCTAACATAAAAAATAAAACTGTCCTTTATTACTGAAGTATTTTTTAAATAAATATATCCCTTATGTTAACTCAGATTCATGTGTGTGTGTGTGTGTGTGTGTGTGTGTGTGTGTGTGTGTGTGTGTGCAGGAGTGTTTGCACAAAGCAGGCGCATGTATAGATGTGGTATGTCTGTTTATTTAATCAACAAAGACATTTTGTATGCTATACTTCAGACAATGTAGGTGTTGGCATATACCAGTGAGGAGGAAAGACATGGTGGTGCTAGTTGATATAGTTAATTGAGATTTGTATCTCTGCAGCCAAATTCTTTGCTGTTGTATGGGCAAGGGAGGAGGGGCCTAATCAGGAGGGCTCATCAGGAAGATAGGATAACTCAGTGGGCCATAAGATCAAAAAGTTTGATCTTATTCAGGGATGCACTAGTAAATGGGTTCTCTGGGGATTGCTGGAGGAAACCCTGGTAAGTAGTATTTGCCAATTACTGTGGTGTAAATAGTCCTACCATGTAAATCATGGCTGATTTCAAACTACCAACATGACGTCGCTGATTGTGGAGCTGGGGCAAGAGATATACACAATCTGCTCCTGCAAGCCAGGACAAGCCTGCTCCCGCACTGTACTGACTCTTTATACAGGCAGAGAAATAATAACGATACAAGAATTCCCCACGTTTTGAAAGTTTGCTTTGCGCTACTTCGTTTTTACAAAGACCTATATTAGTGCCTGTTTTCGGTAACCAAAAAAAACCTGAAGAATTTTTGCTTTTATGAAAAAGGCAGAAAATGAAAATAGCATTCAGTGTTTGTTTTGCAGTGAGTCGTTATAGAGGCAGTGCACACCCCAGCAGTGAGAGTGGCACTGCCAAGCTCCTTCCCGGAAACTACGCTCAGTATCTCAACATCAAGCTGCCAGAGCTTTGACCTGTGTCTGGGAGCATCTGTGCTTTATCTTGCAAGATGTGTCCTAAGGTAATTGCTTCTTTATTTTATGTCATTTCAGCTTACGGAGGGTTTCATGGAATGCTCTACTTTCTGATAGAGGGAAACTCCTTTCATTTATGATGCTATTCGTGGTTCACCAGGCACTTTGATATATTTTTCCTCAGCTGCACAATACCTTGAATGTGCTATTAGAGGATGTGATTTGAAGACTATGAACAGTCTCTTTGGCTAGCCACAGGCCGTAAATTATCATCAAGAAAACTCTCTTTGGCTTAACATTCATCAACAGAGACTGTATCTTTAATGAACAGAATACAGGATATAAAATGCTGATAACCTAGAATAAGACAAGGGAGATCTTGATTGTAGGATATCATTCAAGAGAGAAGATCTGAAAGAGGTCACAGAAAGGGAGGATTGGGTAGCCAGGTAAGGAAATTATTCAAAAGGGAGGATTGGGTAGCCAGAGAAGGAAATTGTTCAATATCTTTGTTAATATCCAAGGATGTTAAAGACATATTTTTTCCTACTCCATAATTTTGCTTAGGGCCTGGCCTACTCCTGGGTCATAGATTTTGCCAAATACAGTTCATGCTCCATTATCCACCCTATTGGAGGAAAGTTGGACAACATAACTCAGAACAATGGACACATTGAAAGGTATATACAATTGGATTCACAGAGAATATAATGCTTATTTCTTAGTATCTTTACCATGCTGTGAATGTTTTACCTATTCTCCTTCTGTAACTTAACCTGCTCATGGTAAGTCATATTGTAGAGAATTGAGAAAAGTCACATAAGTAGTACCAACCTAGATTTTTGTATAATTGTGGGGTTGGGCTGGTTATGCCTCCTTGTAAGCAATTTGATAAAGTTTTATTTGAGTTACTTCTAATTAGAGGATGAAAAAACTCTTGTCCTAGAAAATGAAAACACTTTTTCTGAAAGAAACATATTTAATTCATTTGGCCATAAGCTTTTTAAAAAATAATTAATTAATTAATTAATTTTTGGCTGCGTTGGGTCTTCATTGCTGCGTGCAGGCTTTCTCTAGTTGCAGCGAGCGGGGGCTACTCTTTGTTGCAGTGCGCGGGCTCTAGGCACACGGGCTTCAGTAATTGTGGCTCATGGGCTCTAGAGCGCAGGCTCAGTAATTGTGGCGCATGGGCTTAGTAGCTCCACGGCATGTGGGATCTTCCTGGACCAGGGATTGAACCCATGTCCCCTATATTGGCAGGCAGATTTTTAACCTGCACCACCAGGGAAGTCCCTGGCCGTAAACTTTAAAGTATATTCTGGTATGTGTGTATGTGTGTGTGTGTGTGTGTGTGTGTGTGTGCGTGCGTGCATGCACATAAGCCCAACTTCAACTACTGCTGACTACAGAAGAAATCAATATCTGGCCACTACAGTTGTGGGCTGTTATCACTTGGTGACAGTTGATGTATTGGTGGTCGGCAATGAGGAGAATGGTGGGTGTGCATCCAATCAATTTCTAGAGCATATTTTATCTGGACAAGTAAGAATGGCTCAGCATCCCATTTGTCATTTCTGCCCTTGAAAGTAGAAGTTGATAAATGAAAATAACTTTTAGCTCACCAAAGCACACGCTTTTCTACATCCCATAGTGCAGTTTCAGGGCAGGGGGAGAGAAAAAGATAACAGCTAACCCTTAGTGGAATTTGCGGGTACTGATAGTTAAGTGGGTTGGTCCTGACAATATTGACAGGAAAATTGCCAATCAGAAAAGTGCTGTAATCTCTGTCATGAACATCCTTCCTCCTTCTATCTTTGTGATGAAAACCAACACATCCTTCAAGGTTTATCTCAAATGCCACTTTTTCATGAAATATTTTTCTGATTTTCTTACCAAACATAATCTATTTTGACTTTTTCTGTTACTTGCTCTGTGCAATTATTTTTATTATTTGTCCATGCTCCCTACCAACCCTTGTAATCCCTGGGGCCAGTAACAACAAGAGTTTCACAAATAGGAGAGGTTCAGTAAATATGTGTCGAATTCAATTAGTTTGAAGGCACTCCAAGTACAATGGAAGACCTTCTATCCAATGCGATTGCTACAAGTATTTTTTGTTTAATCAGAAAAAGGTAGGAGCGGACCCCAGAGAGCTTTGAGCAGCCCCACTGCTACCAATGGCCTGGTTACCATCACAACATGGAAGGAGTTGCAGCTGTCCGGGGGCAGCCCAGGCAGCCTCACACTGGTGGCACCTGCCAGTAGGGACAAGGAAGTCATAGCAACGAAGGTTTTGGAAACAGTAAAACGGTTCGATATAAGAAATGGTTATGGTTTCATCAACAGGAATGGCATTAAAGAAGATATATTTGTACATCAGACTTCCCTAAAGAGAATAAGCTCAGGAAGGACCTTCACAGTGTAGGAGATGGAGAGACCGTGTTATTTGATGTTGAAGGGGAAGAGGGTTTGGCAGCAGCAAATGTTTCCACCATGGTGGTGTTCCAGTCTGGGCAGTAAATAAGCAGCAGACCAGGAACCATCAAAGAACCACCCACGTGGTTCCCGATTACCTGCAGAAGGACCAGAATTGCAAGACCAGATCAGGGAGAAGAATGAGGGATGGGAGAGGCTCCCAAAGGCTGGGCCAGCACTGGGGACCACACGCCTCATCTTGCCCCACACGGAGAACCCATGGGCGCCCACAACGTTCCAGTCCTCCTGGGCAGGGAGAAGAGGGAAGGTGCTGACCACCTGGGTGCCAGAGAGCAAGGTGGACGCCTAAGAGAGATCGGGTGATAAACAATGGTTCCGCAGAAACCCTCCTCAGGGCAGCCAAAGAGGACCGCAAGAAACAAGGTAAGGACAGTGAAGGAGAGGAAACCCAAAGTCAGTGGCCACCTCTGGGGGAGTACCGCCACATCTGCAATTACAGATGCGGATGCCCGGGAAGCCTAAAGCACAACATGGCAAAGAGACAAAAGCAGCTGAGAATTCCTTCGTGTGAGGCTTGGCAGGGCGAGGCTGAGAAAATGCCAGCTTACCATTTCTACCACCTTCCTGTTTAGCCACCTAACAAGAAGAAATGAATATGAAATTCCAGCAATAAGAAATGAACAGAAGATTGGAGCTGAAGACCTTAAGTGCTTACTTTTTGCCCATTAGAACAGATAGCTAGAACCATCTGCATTATTTATGCAGCATGGGGTTATTATTATTTTATTTATTTTAAAAAATTTATTTATAGCCTGGTTTTTCACCATACACCTTTAAAGGGTTTTAAATTTTTTCATATCGAGATTTTTAAGAACCTCATTTTGAATTTGTAATAAAAGTTTACAACTTGATTTTAAAAAAATCAACAAACTGCATACACTGCAAGCAACTGTTCATAAAGCTCTTAAATAATTTTTTGTTAAAGTAGGATAAGATGGGCAATCACTTAAAAAAAAAAAAGCTATATGTATACCATAAACCATTTTACTTAAAACCTACATTCATTTGCCAAGTTTTTGACAGGGCACCAAGGACTCTGCTTTGAATATGTTTTCACCGATTTGAGTCCCTGCTTTTCTTTCTTGCATTCATCCTACTCATAATGAAAAAATTGCAAATTTCCAATGTCAGTGTCTTCAATGTGGAGGGAACGCTTACAGACCCTTGATGCACAATCTGAATTCAGTTCACTATGAAAAGTCCCCCCCAGCCTGTAATAGTTGTCTCTATTCATTCAGCTGGGGTTCTTTAGAGGTGTCCTGTTCAGTATAGCTATCACTTGCCACAGGTGGTCACTGAGCACTTGAACTGTGGTTAGTCAGAAGGAAGATGTGCCAGAAGAATGAAATAAACGTTGGATTTCCAAGACTTAGAACAAAAAAAGAGCATAAAATAGCTCATTAATGATTTTACACCATTATAGGTTGAAATGATGGTGGTCTGGAATATATTGGGTTAAATAAAATACATGAAAATGAATTTTACCCATTTCTTTTACTTTTTAAATGTTACTACAAGAAAATGTAAACTTACATATGTAGTTTGAATTATATTTCTATTGGCCAGCACTGCTTGATTTTGATTTTTTGTAAAACACTCAGTGTCACTTTCCTAGAAACACTACTCTTTCCTTTTTGATTCATAGTTCTTAAATGTATTTAATATTAAATTAAATGTCATAGTTATAGTAAGAAGGGCAGCTATCACAATCAGGTTTGGGAGCAAACAAAACTGATTTTTGGCATGCTCTCTTTTCAGTTTGTGGGAACAGAAATCGACGTACGATTTGAAGTCACTTCCTTGTGCGTTTAGGTGCCATGGCCTCAGTCAGTATGCTAAACAGAGAAGAAGGTGAGTGAAGAAGTGACAATTGATAAAGAGAGCTTCTACTGAACTCTAATCCTGAACGACAGCTTGAAGATGTTCCCTTTTGGATATGCTGTTTTAAAATGACAATATCACGACTCTATTTTCTACTGACTTCCTTGACACCCTCAGAATAGTAGACTTAAGAGATAAAGTTCAGGAATATCCTGATTAAGTACAGATTCATTTCATTAAGGGAAAACGCAAGATCTAACCAAGTGAATCATTATTGTCTCAGTGAAAATGGCTACAGAGAGGTAAGATATTTGGAGTAAGAGGTTGTCCATATCCTACTAGCAAATTAGAAGGCTTGCTAACAAGGTCATAGGCTGTTGGGATGTTGGTTTTCTCTCAAGCTGCAAGGGTAAGGAACCAGGCATTAGCTCTCTTGGGGAGGAATTTGCTCTTGGACAGAAACTGGCCTGTGGTGAAAAGTCATCCCTCATCCCTCTGACTCCATCTAGGTGTGCTGATGAAATGCTCACTTCCATAGAAGACAGCTCTCCTCGCCCCCAGCCTTGTCTGTTTAGAAGGGGTAAATAGTTTCCCAGTTATATTATGTCTGTAAGGCACGTGAGAGAGGATTGTGGAATCTGTTTTCACATCCTAGCTGTGACTGGGGCAAGCACTATGAATTGTCTTCTCTGTGCTGGGAGGTGGGGGATGGATTGGATGGGGAAGAGGGAGAATACAGGGGATTTATACTCTCTGATCCATCCATCTAGACTTACTTCCCCATGTCTGGTGCAGCTCAGTGTGGTTGAGGGTCTGTGAATCAAAGCAATGCAGTTCTGGTGTCCCAAGAGCCTGGCTTGTGAAAAACAATCAGCTCACCAGCCACTGTGTTAGTAGCAGCAAGAGAATTGCTATTTCTTCAACCACCTTCTCTACTGAGTATGCTTCTGGAGTAGCCAGAGCTAAGGGAATGGGTGATGTAAACCTAGATGAAGTGGATGTCAGGTAGATCTAACCCTGATCTAAACAAGTGGCAAGGCTGGACCACCCGACTCATTTGGACCACTATGAACAGTGTTAGGAACATGCACCAAAAGCTGATTTCAGAGAGAGAACGTTTGTTAGGAGATGATTTTTGTTTTGAGCACTGTTGGTTTGCTTGCAAATGACAACAAAGAAAGTAATAATCAGAAGAGAAAGTAGCTATCTTTTGTCCTCTGGTTTGTGGTAAATAAATGAACCAATCATATTAAATTTCTAGGATACTTTTTATTTTATAGTCGTTCTGCTTCATAGATTCCCTCCAGGAAGATGTGTGAGACACCAGGCTGCAGATTGGAAGAGGCTGTGTTAAGTAAGACGATCAGGGTCATTAGAGCTTTGCAGACATCAGAAATGAAGTGATTGGCCTCCAGGTTGCCCTCAGCATCCTCAGAAGTTAACTGTCTTCTCCGAGGAGCTCAGGGAACCCAACCGCCTTCTCCTTGAAGCCCAAATCTAGCCCTGTAGTTTAAGACTCTGAGGCTGTGTGCACTGTGGCAAAATCATGGTTTTATGCCTCTCACCTGATTTCTCCATGATGTGTGGGTGAAAACACCTAAACGTAAGGGGAGGCCTCAATGTAATTAGCTTGTGAGAATCTGGAGTCCACGAGTTGGCTTGCTTCTTGGCTGTAATCAGAAGGGGGACAGGGTAAAATGAAATCTCATGGAAGAATCAGTGAAACATTAAGAGGGAAGTGATATTCCACACTGAAACAAACTACTGTCCTCAATTTTAAGGGTGTGAGAAATATCGTGTGGTTTATTTCTCTATCCGAAGCCTGAGAAAGGGGAAGCAATTATCTCTCTGTTGCTATTCATAAATAGGCTTTTATCTGTGGAAACTTGAAACACACAACTCACAAACTGTGGTGAAATGAGATACTAAGACTACTTGGTAGAAGAGGACCTTCAAGATGGCAGAGGAGTAAGACGCGGATATCACCTTCCTCCCGACAAATACATCAAATATACAACTACATATGGAACAACTCTTACAGAACACCTACTGAACGCTGGCAGAAGGCCTCAGACTTCCCAAAAGGCAAGAAACTCCCCATGTACCTGGGTAGGGCAGAAGAAAAAAGAAGAAACAGAGGCAAAAGAATACGGATGGGACCTGAACCTCTGGGAGGGAGCTGTGAAGGAGGAAAAGTTTCCACACAATAGGAAGCCCCTTCATGGGTGGAGATGGGAGGGTGGCGGAGGGGGGAAGCTTCGGAGCCACAGAAGAGAGCACAGCAACAAGGGTGCAGAGGGCAAAGCAGAGAGATTCTCGCTGACCAGCACTCACCAGCCCGAGACGCTTGTCTGCTCACCTGCTGGGGCGGGCAGGGCTGGGAGCTGAGGCTCGGGCTTCAGAGATCAGACCCCAGGGAGGGGAGTGGGGTTGGCTGCGTGAACACAGCCTGAAGAGGGCTAGTGCACCACAGCTAGCTGGGAGGGAGTCCAGTAAAAACTCTGGACCTGCCTAAGAGTCAAGAGTGTTTCTGGGTGTGCAAGGAGAGGGGATTCAGAGCACTGCCTGAACGAGCAAGCTGCAGCTCTCAGTGTGGGCACCAGAGACGGGCATGAGATGCTAAGGATGCTGCTGCTGCCACCAAGAAGCCTGTGTGCGAGCACAGGTCACTATCCACACCTCCCCTCCTGGGAGCCTGTGCAGTCCACCACTGCCAGGGTCCCGTGATCCAGGGACAACTTCCCCGGGAAAACACATGGTGTGCCTCAGGCTGTTGCAATGTCATTTCAGCCTCTGCCACCGCAGGCTCGCCCCACATCCGTACCCCTCCCTCCACCCGGCCTGAGTGAGCCAGAGCCCCCTAATCAGCCGCTCCTTTAACTCCCTCCTGTCTAGGTGAAGAACAGATGCCAGAAGGTGACCTACATGCCAAGGACAGGCCAAAACCAAAGCTGAGCCCCAGGAGCTGTGCGAACAAAGAAGAGAAAGGGAAATTTCTCCGTACAGCCATAGGAGCAGTGGATTAAATCTCCACAATCAACTTGATGTACCTGCATCTGTGGAATACCTGATAGACAACGAATCATCCCAAAATTGAGTTGGTGGATTTTGGGAGCAACTATAGACTCGAGGTTTGCTGTAGGCAACTGACTAGTTTCTGATTTTTATGTTTATCTTAGTTTAGTTTTTAATACTTGTTATCATTGGTGGATTTGTTTATTGGTTTGATTGCTCTCTTCGCTTTTTTTTAAATTACTTTTTAAATTTTTTATTTTAATAATATATTTTTAATTTTTTTATTTTAATAACTATTTTATTTGATTCTTTCTTTCTTTTTTTCTCCTTTTTCTTCTGAGCCATGTGGCTGACAGGGTCTTGGTGCTCCGGCCAGGTGTCAGGCATAAGCCTCTGAGGTGGGAGAGCTGAGGTCAGGACATTGGACCACCAGAGATCTCCCAGCCCCACATAATATCAGTCAGAGAGAGGTCTCCCAGTGATCTTTGTCTCAACGCTGAGACTCAGCTCCACTCAATGACCAGCAAACTCCAGTGCTGGACACCCTGTGCCAAACAGATAGCAAGACAAGAAACGTTTAATAAGGACCTAGAACTACTAAAGGGCAAACAATGATAAAAAACACAATACATGAAATTAACAATTCTCTAGAAGGAATCAATAGCAGAATAACTGATGAAGAAGAATGGATAAGTGACCTGGAATATAAAAGAGTGGAAATAACTACCTCAGAGCAGAATAAAGAAAAATAATGAAACGAATTGAGGACAGTCTTAGAGACTTCTGGGACAACATTAAATGCACCAACATTCGAATTATAAGAGTCCCAGAGAAGACGAGAAAAAGAAAGGGACTGAGAAAATATTTGAAGAGATTATAGTTGAAAACTTCCCTAATATGGGAAAGGAAATAGTCAATCAAGTCCAGGAAACACAGAAAGTCCCATACAGGATAAATCCAAGGAGAAACACACCAAGACACATATTAATCAAACTATCAAAAATTAAATACAAAGAAAAAATATTAAAAGCAGCAAGGGAAAAACAAAAAACATACAAGGGAGTCCCCATAAGGTTAACAGCTGATATTAGAGCAGAAACTCTGCAAGCCAGAAGGGAGTGGCAGGACATACTTAAAGTAATGAAAGGGAAAAATCTACAACCAATATTACTCTACTCAGAAAGTATCTCATTCAGATTTGACAGAGAAATTAAAACCTTTACAGACAAACAAAAGCTAAGAGAATTCTGCAGCACCAAACCAGCTTTACAACAAATGCTATAGGAACTTCTCTAGGCAGGAAACACAAGAGAAGGAAAAGACTTACCATAACAAACATAAAACAATTAACAAAAGCGTAATAGGAACATACATATCAATAATAACCTTAAATGTAAATGGATTAAATGCTCCAAACAAAAGACATAGACTGGTTGAATGGATATAAAAACAAGACCCATATATATTCTGTCTACAAGAGACCCACTTCAGACCAAGGGACACATACAGACTGTAAGTGAGGGGATAGAAAAAGATATTCCATGCAAATGAAAATCAAAATAAAGTTTTAGTAGCAATTCTCTTATCAGACAAAATAGACTTTAAAATAAAGACTATTACAAGAGACAAAGAAGGACATTACATAATGATCAAGGGATAAATCCAAGAAGAAGATATAACAATTGTAAATATTTATACACCCAACATAGGAGCACCTCAATACATAAGGCAAATGCTGACAGCCATAAAAGGGAAAATCGACAGTAGCACAATCATAGCTGGGGACTTTAACACCTCACTTTCACCAATGGACAGAGGATCCAAAATGAAAATAAATAAGGAAACACAAGCTTTAAATGACACATTCAACAAGATGGACTTAATTGATATGTATAGGACATTTCATCCAAAAACAACAGAATATACACTTTCTCTCAAGTGCTCATGGAACATTCTCTGGGGTAGATCATATCTTGGGTCACAAATCAAGCATTGGTAAATTTAAGAAAATTGAAATTGTATCAAGTATCTTTTCCGACCACAACGTTATGAGACTAGATATCAATTACAGAAAAAAAACTGTAAAAAATACAAACACATGGAGGTTAAACAATATGCTTTTAATAACCAAGAGATCACTGGAGAAATCAAAGAGGAAATCAAAAAATACCTAGAAACAGATGACAATGAAAACACAACAAACCAAAACCTGTGGGATGCAGCAAAAGTAGTTCTCAGAGGGAAGTTTATAGGAATACAGCCCTACCTCAAGAAACAAGAAACATCTCAAACAAACAACCTAACCTTACACCTAAAGTGATTAGAGAAAGAAAAACAAAAAACCCCCAAAGTTAGCAGAAGGGAAAAAATCATAAAGATCAGATCAAAAATAAATGAAGGAAATGATAGCAAAGATCAATAAAAAAACTAAAAGCTGGTTCTTTGAGAAGATAAACAAAATTGATAAACCATTAGCCAGACTGATCAAGAAAAAAAGGGAGAAGACTCAAATCAACAGAATTAGATATGAAAAAGGAGATCTAACAACTGACACTGCAGAAATACAAAGGATAATGAGAGATTACTACAAGCAACTCTATGCCAATAAAATGGACAAACTGGAAGGAATGGACACATTCTTAGAGAAACACAATCTTCTGAAACTGAACCAGGAAGAAATAGAAAATATAAACAGACCAATCACAAGCACTGAAATTGAAACTTTGATTAAAAATCTTCCAACATAGAGAAATGCAAATCAAAACTACAATGAGATATCATCTCACACCAGTCAGATGGCCATCATCAAAAAATCTAGAAACAATAAATGCTGGAGAGGGTGTGGAGAAAAGGGAGCACTCTTTCACTGTTGGTGGGAATGTAAATTGGTTCAGCCACTGTGGAGAACAGTATGGAGGTTCCTTAAAAAACTGCAAATAGAACTACCATATGACCCAGCAATCCCACTACTGGGCATATACCCTGAGAAAACCATAATTCAAAAAGAGTCATGTACCAAAATGTTCATTGCAGCTCTATTTACAATAGCCAGGACATGGAAACAACCTAAGTGTCCATCATCAGATGAATGGATAAAGAAGATGTGGCACATGTATACAATGGAATGTTACTCAGCCATAAAAGGAAACGAAATTGAGCTATTTGCAATGAGGTGGATAGACTTAGAGTCTGTCATACAGAGTGAAGTAAGTCAGAAAGAGAGAGACAAATACCGTATGCTAACACATATATATGGAATTTAAGGAAAAAAAATGTCATGAAGAACCTAGGGGTAAGACAGGAATAAAGACACAGACCTACTAGAGAATGGACTTGAGAATATGGGGAGGGGGAAGGGTAAGCTGTGACAAAGTGAGAGAGAAGCGTGGACATACATACACTACCAAACGTAAGGTAGATAACTAGTGGGAAGCAGCCGCATAGCACAGGGAGATCAGCTCAGTGCTTTGTGACCACCTGAAGGGGTGGGATAGGGAGAGTGGGAGGGAGGGAGATGCAAGAGGGAAGAGATATGGGAACATATGTATATATATAACTGATTCATTTTGTTGTAAAGCAGAAACTAACACACCATTGTAAAGCAATTATACTCCAATAAAGATGTTAAAAAAAAAATCTTCCAACAAACAAAAGCCCAGGACCAGATGGCTTCACAGGTAAATTCTGTCAAACATTTACAGAAGGGCTAACACCTAACCTCTCAAACTCTTCCAAAATATAGCAGAGGGAGGAACACTCCCAACCTCATTCTACGAGGCCACCATCACCCTGATACCAAAACCAGACACAGATGTCACAAAGAAAAGAAAACTACAGACCAATATCACTGGTGAACGTAGATGTAAAAATCCTCAACAAAATACAAACAAACAGAATCCAACAGTACATTAAAAGGATCACACACCATGATCAAGTGGAGTTTATCCCAGGAATGCAAAGATTCTTCAGTATATGCAAATCAATCAATGTGATACAACATATTAACAAATTGAAGGATGAAAACCATATGATAATCTCAATAGATGCAGAAAAAGCTTCTGACAAAATTCAACACCATTTTTGATAAAAACCCTCCAGAAAGTAAGCATAGAGGCAACTTACATCAACATAATAAAGGCCATATATGACAAACCCACAGCCAACATTATTCTCAATGGTGAAAAACTGAAACCATTTCCACTAAGATGAGGAACAAGACAAGTTTGCCCACTCTCACCATTATTATTCAACATAGTTTTGGAAGCTTTAGCCACAGCAATCAAAGAAGAAAAAGAAACAAAAGGAATCAAAATGAGCAAAGAAGAAGTAAAGCTGTCACTGTTTACATGACAAATACTGTATGTTAACACATATATATGGAATCTAAAAAAAAAAATGGTTCTGAAGAACTTAGGGGCAGGACAGAAATAAAGATGCAGACGTAGAGAATGGACTTGAGGACACGGGGAGGGGGAAGGGTAAGCTGGGAAGAAGTGAGAGAGTGGCATGCACATATATACATTACCAAATGTAAAATAGCTAGCTAGTGGGAAGCAGCTGCATAACACAGGGAGATCATCTCAGTGCTTTGTGACCACCTAGATGGGTGGGATAAGGAGGGTGGGTGGGAGCCACAAGAGGGAGGAGATATGGGGATATATGTATACGTACAGCTGATTCACTTTGTTATACAGCAGAAACTAACACAACAACGTAAAGCAATTATACTCCAATAAAAATGTTTAAAAGTAAAAAAGACTACTGGGTAGAGGTGCGTTACAAGCGGTCAAATAATTAATGTACATGAAAGTATGTTGTAAACACAAGCTGTGGACTGTGATATTTACTACTATTGTCGTGATTTTTCTGTGGCTATAGAACTTGAGGCAGCGTTTTTAATTCCATTGTATTTTCCTCCTTTCAGTGATCACCTAGGACCATACCTGATGGGGGAAAGGGCTGGTGTGGTGGGGGGGAAAATGTAGCATTCTAAGATATTGTCCCCAAAGGAGCACTAATGATATTCCTTTTCTCTCACGTATATAATGTGTGTTTCCTGTCCTCAACCTAAACATTGACTAGTCCAGTCCAGACCACAACACATTTGAGAAAAGAAGAGCTCAGAGAAATTGCTCAGCACCTTTGTTAACAATAAAAATAGTACTAGTAGTAACTTTTTTATTATTATTGCAACTGTTTATTGTTCAATTATTTGCAAGTTTGATTAAGCAAGAGTGTGTTTCGTCTCAATTGTAAATAGTTCTCTGTTTTTGTTTTACTGGTGGGTGGAGGGAGGGTTAGGAATATAAGTTTGTTCCCTGAGTAAATGGGTCAGACCTTTAGTATTGATAGAAGCGTGCGTCCCTATGATTGGCGGCATCATAGTGAACATAAGCAACTTGGTAACTAAATCGCTTTAAATAGCTACAAAGGTTTTAGTTCTTGTTGATTAAGTTACTATTTATCTAAAGTTATGTATATTTTTTGAAGTTATATTTATAAACAAGACATTAAGTTTATACATAAAATTTAATTTAATTCTACAGCAGTTCAAACCGGGAGATATTCTTATCTGTGTTATTCAGATGAGGACACCGAGATGTAGAGAGGCACGGTAATTTGCCCAAGGTCGACTTTGGAAATGATGAAACTGAGATTTTCATCTGCTTTTACATGAAAAGTACTGGAAACATTTTTTCTTTTTTTAAGCCGATATTTTAAGTAAGCATTGAAATAAAACCAGGAAAGTCTAAAGGCCAATTTACAACCTGATTTCTTCTTTGCCTTGGAACACTGAGTGAAAATTGCTGAGTCTTTAGTGTGGAGGGAGCATTTGAAGTTCAAGACAGGGGAAAATCCTGATGCCGGGAGTTGTCTCATGTTTGCCTTTAAACTCTACTGACCTGGAGCTCCAGCCCTGGAGTCAGATTTATTAATCACCCATTATGTGCCTGGTACTACAGATGGAAAGTGCTGGCTTTACAGCTGACAAAGCACACTTGCTTACATAAATCCCCACACTGAATCCTGGATCCAACTCAGCAGGGGAGCAGGAAACTAGGGCTCAGAAAAATGAAGCTCTACACTTAGAAAGTGGCAAAGAAAGGACTCACATGAGATCTTCCGCTCTCTGCCTGAGGGCTAGCCTTGCTGCTTGTGCTCTTTTATGAAGGATGCACACAGAGTTCATCATACCACAAAACGTTTCCTATCCCATTTTCGTCCATAAAACTCTGTCTTTTTTTCTTTTCTTTTTTTTTTTTTGGTGCTTTCTGATACCTCTTTTGAATTGAGTTCTTTAGCATATATAGGGTTGGTTTGAACTGCCTTACTTTGTATGCCGCTAATAAATGTATGTCACTTTTTTCCTTAAAAAATGCTGTCCAATTAGAGTGACTGGACTGTGCTTTTCTATCTCTCTTTGAATCTGTCTGTAGCATTCAACAGTGCTTAAAACAGTTTAATTAATTAACTCTTTGAATATAATCTTCATCCAGTTTTCCTTCTCTTTTAGACTTAGTCTCTAAAAGGTCCAGAAACTAGTTAGTATCCCAAGGGCCACTGAATGGTCCACGTGGTTTTCTATGTGGTGCCTATCTTCTTGTTTCCTTGAAGACGTGCATCTCCCTCAACTGGTGTAGCACTTTGCTGCCTTCATCATAGGTATTATTTAAATTTTTTAAATTAAATATCTTAATTATTTTTTTCTCATTATGGAAAATTTCAAACATATACAGAAGTAGAGATTCCTATAATGAAGCCAATGTACCCACCTTCAAAAATGATCATTTCATGGACAATCTTCCTTCATTTGTACACGAACAGGATTATTTTGAAGTAAATTTCAAATATCATAGCAGTTCATATCCAAAGATTTCATATGCATCTCTAGAATATAAGGACAACTTTAAAAAGCATAACCATAATATTATTACCACAAATCTATAGTAATTCTTTAATACAATTAAATATCCATTTATTGTTTGTATTTCACTGGCTGTTTTTTAAATTGTTTTAGTTTGTTTATTTGAATTGGATTCCAAAAATCTTCCAGATGTGTCTTTGGTCGATATAACTCTTTAAGTGTCTTTTACTTTATATATTTCCTCTCCATCTCCTTTTTTTTTCCTTGTGGTCTATGTTAAAGAAACTATCTGCTTTTGCTATAGAGTTTCCAATAATAAATTAGATTCTACAGAAATCACTCCTGGTTTGATAGCTGTTCTCAGATTGGCCCCCTATGATTTCTGCTTTCCGATGAGTACCTGTGGGTCATTTTGAGTTCTGTTTTCAGGGTTGTCTAAAGCCCAGTTGCCTCTCTTCCATTTTTTCTTGTATGGGGTTTTGGAGCTATCAGTGATTTGTCTCCATACCAGTTTTATTTGAGAGTTTGTAGAAATACATTTTTATCTTGTTTTGCTGTAACAGTCTTTATAAAATTGAAGTATAGTTGATTTACAATGTTGTGTTAGTTTCAGGTGTACAACAAAGTGATTCAGTTTTATGTATATATATATACATATTCATTTTCAGATTCTTTTTCATTATAGGTTATTACAAGATATTGAATATAGTTCCCTGTGCTATATACTAGGTCCTTGTTGTTCACCTATTTTATATATAGTGGTGTGTATCTGTTAATCCCAAACTCCTAATTTATCCCTCCCCCCATTTCCCCTTTGTTTTCTATGTCTGTGAGTCTGTTTCTGTTTTGTAAATAAGTTCATTTGTATCATTTTTTTAGATTCTACATATAAGTGATATATGGTATTTGTCTTTCTCTGTCTGACTTATTTTACTTAGTATGATAATCTCTAGGTCCATCCATGTTGCTGCAAATGGCATTATTTCATTCTTTTTTATGGCTGAGTTATATTCCATATATATATATATATATATATATATATATATATATATATATATACAACATCTTTCTTTATCCATTCATCTGTCAACGGGCATTTAGGTTGCTTCCATGTCTTGGCTATAGTAAATTGTGCTGCTATGAACATAGGGGTACATGTATCTTTTCAAATTATATTTTTCTCTGGATATATGCCCATAAATGGGATGGATGGATCATATGGTAATTCTATTATTAGTTTTTACTGATAAAACAGCCATACTTTCTCCATAATGGCTGCACCAATTTACATTCCCACCAACAGTGTAAGTGGGTTCCTTTTTCTCCACACCCTCTCCAGCATTTGTTATTTGTAGACTTTTTAATGGTGTGAGGTGATACCTCATTGTAGTTTTGACTTGCATTTCTCTAATAATTATCAATGCTGAGCATTTTTTCATGGTCATCTGTATGTCTTTAGAGAAATGTACATTTAGGTCTTCTGCCCATTTTTTTGATTGTGTTATTTGGTGTTTTTTTTTTTTTGATATTGAGCTGTTTAAGCAGTAAAACCAGATTTTTATTCAAAACTATACAATAAGGGAAAAGATACTTCAGTATAGAACTAAACTCAGTTCTGGAAACAACTGGGGATTTATAGCCAAGGAGCAGGATGAAGGGGTTGGTGGATGGAAAATTACCAGAAGGAGACATCAAGAGTGGGGGGATTCTTGCTAAACTCACTTAATAGGATTCTTGCTGAATCCCATTCAGCATGGCCAGGCTGATCCCACATCAAGGGTGGGAGGATTCTTGCTAAACTGAGTTAACAGGATTCTTGCTACAACTGGACCGGGCAAGCCAAAGACAGAGCCCAAGAGCAAGATGTAGTTGAAAAGAGGGCCCAGAGAGGCCCATCTGAAGTTTGATCAAGAAGAGAGTCTTTTTCAGAGTGTACAATCAGTTACATCTAGACTGTGGAAAACTACAGATTAAATGGCCTTGACTCTTAACACATAAATTGTAAGGAAAAGAATGGGACAGAGGGAGACCTGTAGATTAACAGACAACAAATTAAAAATAATAAATAAGCAATAGTAAACTATTGAGACGAGGGTTATACACAAGGTGTAGTGGTTGAATAGTAGCCCTAAAAAGTATATCTAAGTTCTTACAGCCTAGTACCTGTGGATATGACATGATTTGAACATGGGATCTTTGCAGATGTAACTAAGTTAAAGATCTTGGGATGAGATCATCTTGGGTTTAGAGTGGGTCCTATATCAATGACTGGTGTCCTAATAAGAGAAGGAAAGGGAGACTTCTATACACATAGACACAGAGGAAAAGGCCATGTGAAGATGGAGGCAGAGATGGAGGGAAGCTACAAGCCAAGGAATGCCAAGGATTGTCAGCAGCCACCAGAGGCAAGGAGAGAGGCCTAGAATGAATTCCCTCTTGGAGACTTTGGAAGAAATCAACTCTGCCAACATCTTGATTTTAGGTTTCTGGACTCTAAACTGTGAGAGACCAATTTCTGTTGCTTTATGGTACCGTAACAAATTATGGCTGCCCTAGGAAACTAATACCCATAGGCATATCAAGATATACAAAGAAGCGATTACCACACAAGGCAGAATTATTTCCTTGTGCAAGGAGGAAATGGGGATGAGAATGAGGCACATGGAAGTCTTATTCAGAGGCTGAAATTTTCTGTTCTTGATCTAGGTGGTGGAGACAATGTTAACTACCTTACAAGAATTCCTTGAGTGCTACCATTGTTTTATGTGCTTTTCTATTTCTGAGTCCTATTTTCAATAAAAAAGTTTTTAAAGTCCACAGACAATCTGTCTATGGCTCCACTCCCACACAGAATTCCTGCCATTCTTTCTAGAAGGAAATACATATGTCTGATAATTTATTCTTGATGAAACCATGCTATGTCTTCTATTGTTTCCTACCATTTCTTCCAATTAATGTCTTGTCATTAATATCAGTAACTGATTTTATTTCTCAGTTGTATATTCTGTTTGACCTCTTTTAAAGAAATGCCTTTCACTGCCTGTTTTGAAGCAACTAGCCCACCCCAAAATGCATGTCCTCACTCTTTACAAATTTACACACACCATTTAAAAAGACAATCTTGAACTACTTCCTTCCCCAGTCCAATTTAGTTTTTCACCTTCACATCATAAATGATGCATATTCCATATCACAGCTGACCTTTTAAAATATGTTATCAAAATGGAGACTAAAAATAGCAATAAGCACTTCTCCTTGGGTTTTTAATATTACCTTTTATCTGCTTTTTATTTTCTCTCTCTCTAGGATGGAAAAATCCTTCTTGACCCACTGCCACTCTTCTTTCGGGTGATAAAAAATGCAAAGGTTTCTCCATTGCCTTCTTGTATCTTATTAGATATACTGTTTATTGCTTATCCACACCAAAGTGCATAAATCACTATAAAAATCATATTCCATTTCCCAGGAACCATATTGAACTTTAACAAGTAGTTTTCCAGATCATGACTGATATGTCAGTCTTCTGAAAGGAAGTCTATATGCATTGTGGAGCTTCCTTTGCTTACTCACTAATTTTCTATATTTTTTTTCCTTGGGAGGAACTTATGAAGACTGGTATAAAATGAAATTGAAACGAATCAATAAAAGCCCCCAAATTCCAGGACCAGAGGCATTGTATGGGCATATGAAGTGGCTTACCTTTGGTTTTTCTCTCTCTCTCTCTCTCTGTCTCTCTTAATCTCTCTGTCTCCTCCCTCTCTTCTCCCTTCTCTCTGCCCATCAGAAGTAGAGAGATACCAGATTGGGTTAGTCTTGGATTCTAGCTCTGGTTCTCCTCTACTTGGCTGTATGTATTTGGACAATGTGTTTCAAAACTCTTGGTCTCTCCTTTCTCAGATATGTTCTGGGAAAAGAAACCTTTGTTCAAATCAACCCTCTTCAGAAGTCCAACAACTAAAACAGATGTAAGCAGAAATGATTTGTGTGTGTAGTGTGTGTATATACTTGTTGAATGTAGTGAGGAAAAGGAGCAAGCCCTGACAATCGTACTTTGTCCCATGTCCCTTGCACAGTATAGGGCCAGCCCTTGTGCTAACTGATTCCTTGGGTCCCTACTTGAGTATTTCTGTTTATAAGTTAGTTTATGAGCTTAATCATGGATATAACTAGTGAAATACTGACTTAAGGAAATACTTATCTGATTCTGTTTTGGTTTTAAACATGTATTTTAGAATCTGTTATTGTTAGAAATATGGGAGCCTTAATGTATTTTGAAAATATATGTATGTGTATATGTGTATATATATATATATATATATATATATATATATATATATATATAATCTCACTTACAATTCTGTTATTTTCTCTAGGCTACAAAATTGTTGCAATGATAGTGGTTTGCAGGAAACTTTAATAAATGGATATCAGCAGGTTATAATTGTTTTTATTAAACATAGAGTTCTGGAAATTCTTCCTGTGATGGACCCTGGGCTAGGTGCTATGCTGGTATTTAATTAGTAAGCTTTAGTACAAATCTCAATGGTTTATGACAACAAGCATTTATTTCTCACTTATGTTACATGTCAGCAGCTGCAGGCTGGCTGCTATACCTGCACTCCATATACCTCCTCATTCCATGACCCAGGTCAAAGTAGCAGGCTTTATTTGGTGTCCTTTTCGGATAAGAAATGATCAAGAGAGCCTGGAAAACTTCACAATGTGTTTTAAAGCTTCTGCTTTGGTGTGACATATATCATTTTTGCTTATACTCTGTTTTCTAAAGGAATTGCTTGACCAAGCTCACCATTAATGACGTGGGAAAATACATTGCCCCTTCTTCCAGGGGACATTGCAAGTCCTATGGTAATGGTCAAAGTATAAATTCCTCTTATAGTGAAGGGCAGGGAGTAAATAATTGGAAAATAATACTATAATCTAAGTTAATAAGTTGCTAAGTTAATCAGACAAAAATCCAGCCTTCCAGGTGATTATAATTTAGTGAAGGAGAGAAAACATACACACAAACAGCCAGAACACAGAGATGAGTCTGACAAGAGCCATAGCAAAGATAACGAGAAAATGCTGTGTGTGTTCATAGAGAGGAAGGTCATCTGCGCGTGATCGAAGACGTCATAGAGGGATTGTATCAATCAGTTGAATTTACTGAAAATAGTATAGTTTGAACATGGAGGCAAAAGGTATAACCTAGGGAGAGGAAACAATATGTATAAGAGTATAACAGTGGAAAAACATGGGCGGGAGTAGAGACTTATGGGAAATGAAATAGAAAGTTTCTCTAAAATGTGGGAGGAAGAATGGTGAAAAAGTTAGAAATCAGTGTTAGGTCATTTTTTTTAAAGAATCATGAATGACGGGGTTAGAAGTTTAAATTTTTCGACTAAGGTAATGAGGAGCTGCTGACCCCTTTTACGTGGAGCAGTGACATAATTGACATTGTGCTTTGGGAAGGTGAGTCTAGCAATATTGTGAAGGGGGGATGATTTATGTTGGAAGAGGGGGGATAACATAGCCAGTTATAAACAATGTTAGTTAGAAAGCTTCTGCAGTCATTCAGACAAGAGATGATGAGAGTTTGCAGTAGAGAGATGGGGATGGGAAAGAAAAGGAGATGGACTTCTGCTATTTGATAGAGGTGACTGGACAGGATTTGACAGTCTGTTGGATGCGAGTGGCTGGGATCAAAGATGGCATCAAGGTTCACAGATCAAGTGCTTGGAAATGTGGCAGTATCAAATGGACAAAGGGAACCTTGGAAATTAACTATTTAAACTTACCCTGAAGTTCATGATTATCTAGAATTAGTAGCAGTTGCTAGACCAAAGAAGTTAAAATACTGTTATTGCTTTACTATCAATACAAGGAGTTTGCTAACAGACATATGGGGTCCATCTCTTTCTGCATTTCTATGGTGACTTCTATCCAGAATCTAGTGGCTATTTCCAAAAATTATATTTCTATGCATTCATATGGCCCATGACTTTTTCAGAGCTTTCTCTGAAGAATTAGAGTTCCAAATAATTAAAAATAATTTCTTTTTAGCTGCCACCAGGTAGAGAAATAGCAATTATGACCCAATGTTGTCAAATACAAAGTGAGGTAGAGAGGACTTGAACTTGTACAAAATCACTCAAGGGATTGTTGCTGATATGAAAAGGGGCTTCTCTGGAGGGCTGATGCTGGATCAGATATAATCCAAGGGGATTTCGGCATTGCTACATCTGAGAAAGAAGTGATTTTTAGAGTTTAATATTTCTTGTTGCAATTCCAACTCTGCCATTTAATAGTTATATGACTTTGAGCAAATCACTTAACCTTTCTGTACATCAGTTTCCTTACATGTAGAAGAAAAATAATATTTCATTTATAAGATAATTATGAGGAATAAATGAGATAATGGATGTACAGCAACTAATTTAGTGCTTTGTTCGTAATGGACACATTTCAGAATACTATTTACCTTTTCCTTTAGCAAAGAGCTGGATAAATTAAGCACTAGGTAAATGTTAGTTTCCTTTCTAAGATGTAAAAAGGATGATTTTCTTTCTGACTACTTATATTTTTTAGTATCAATGGAATAATCTGCTTTGTGAAAAACTGTGACTAGTAATTCCTTAAGGGTAGACACCAGGTCTGTTTTATATTTTTTAAAAATATTTGTTTATTTATCTGTTTATTTTTGGCTGCATTGGGTCTTAGCTGCGGTGGGATCTTTTGCTGTGGTGCGCAGGCTCAGTAGTTGCAGCTCGAGGGTTTAGTTGCTCCGTGGCATGCGGGATCTTAGTTCCCCAACCAGGGATCAAACCCATGTCCCCAGCATTGGAAGGTGGATTCTTAACCTTAACCACTGGACCACCAGAGAAGTCCCCCCGCTCTGTTTTATAATACAAGTTTTAAGTGCCTGTGAGTATCCACTTTAGGGAGTAGGGTGAGAATAAGCATCACAAGTAACAACTGGTGGAACTTTTTCAACATATTGAGGCTCTGTGGTTTGCAGAAATGATACTGAGAAATAAGTAGTCAGAAATGTGACTTCCAAGTCGAGGTCTGTGCATCACCTCTGGGGGGTACATTCTAAGTAGACAGTGATGAGAAAGATGCCTCCTGCAGGGTGAAACTCAGCGGTTCCATCTAGATCTGCCTCACCTTATCACCTAATACCTGACTGAGCCTATCTTTTACCTGTAAACTGGGAGTGATAATAACTACTTTGTTTACTTCATTGGGTGATTAATCGTAATGCAGTTGATCCTCCTTATCATGTGATTCCACATTTGCAAATTTGCCTCCTTGCTAAAATTTATTTGCAGCCTCCAAATCAATACTCACTGTGCTTTCTTGGTCTTTCACAGATTGTGCAGAGCAGTGAAAAGTTCAAGGCCCTGATGAACACGTTCCCCACTGAGCTGGAACAAAGCGATGCTACCTTCTTGTTTTGACTCTCATACTGTAAACAAGTGCCCTTTTTGCCATCTACTTAGTGCCACGTCGTCCTCATTTTTGTGCTTTCTGTTGGTAATTTCACTGTTAAAATGACCCTCGTATGTAGTGCTGACATGACCTTTTAGTGACCCCAAGTGCAAGTATGCTGTGATGTGCCAGTGGAGAAAATAGGTATTTTAGATAAGCTTTGTTCAGGCATGAGTTACAGTGCTGGTGGCCATGAGTTCCGTGTCAGTGAATCAACAATATATATTAAATAAGGAGTCTTTAAAGAGAAACACTGATAAAAGATGGTTATGTATTGATCGACTGATGAAAATGTAACCACGAGGCAGGAACCCACCTAAGAGCAATGGTTCAGTACTCAGTAATTCATTTTCTGGGGCTCTGTGAGTAACAAGAATCCACTGTATCTGTGAGGGTTGGGGGGGAGAGATAAATAAGAGTTTGGGATTAACATATACACACTACTGTATATAAGATAGATAAACAACAAAGACCTACTAGCACAGGGAACTATACTCAATATCTTGTAATAACCTGTAATGGAAAAGAACCTGAAAAAGCATATATATATATATATATATATATATATATATATATACATGTGTGTGTTTGTGTATAACTGAATCACTATGTTGTACACCTGAAACTAACACAACATTGAAAATTAACTATACTTCAATTTAAAAAAAAAAGGACACGACCCAGCAATCCCACTACTGGGCATATACCCTGAGAAAACAATAATTCAAAAAGAGTCATGTACCACCATGGTCATTGCAGCTCTATTTACAATAGCCAGGACATGAAAGTAACCTAAGTGTCCATAAACAGGTGAATGGATAAAGAAGATGTGGCACATATATACAATGGAATATTACTCAGCCATAAAAAGAAACGAAATTGAGTTATTTATAGTGAGATGGAAGTCAGAAAGAGAAAAACAAATACCATATGCTAACATATATATATGGAATCTAAAAAAAAAAATGGTCATGAAGAATCAGGGGCAGGACAGGAATAAAGACACAGACCTACTAGAGAGTGGACTTGAGGACATGGGGAGGGGGAAGGGTAAGCTGGGACGAAGTGAGAGAGTAGCACGGACATATATACACTACCAAACGTAAAATAGATAGCTAGTGGGAAGCAGCCGCATAGCATAGGGAGATCAGTTGGTGCTCTGTGACCACCTAGAGGGGTGGGATAGGAAGGGTGGGAGGGAGAAACAAGAGGGAGGAAATATGGGGATATATGTATATGTATGGCTGATTCACTTTGTTATAAGCAGAAACTAACACACCATTGTAGAGCAATTGTACTCCAGTAAAGATGTTAAAAAAAAAAAAAAAGACTTGTCCCAGGATGCTAAAAAAAACCGAATCCACTGTATGTATACAGTCTTTATTGAGTACTGTACTAAGAAATTTACAAACATTTTGTCACAGAACTATACAAACAAGGAGATAGATACATCATTATCCCCATTTCACAGGGGAGAAAGCTAAAATACAAAGAAGTTAGATAACTGATCTCATGTCACATAGCAGAGGGGGAGGACCCAGTGCGGGCACACAGGCAGTTTGTCTGTGAAAGCCTTTAGAAATACATAATGTTTTATTAAACATGATTTATCATTATTGTTATTAATTCAGGGATGGTCAATTCATCTCATATGAACTGGCATTAGAAAGAATCTATGAGGAATGAAGAGTGCGCGTGAAGATCTTTATCCAGATTAGTCATTGAGATGATACAATGTTGTCATCACAATTAGAACCATCCAGACTTTCTTGAGAAGCTGATATGCCAATATCATGAGAGACAGTGTGAAATTTAGTTGTAAAATGGCTGCCTTGGGAGTAAGAGGAGCTGCTATGCTGAAAAAGCCCTAATCCTGGCTACGGGGTTCCTTACTCCAAGTATGTCCCTCCCTCCCCCCACCCCTTCCACCAAGAGGCTTTCTCATCCCAGGGTTTACAAAGGCCACGTGTTGTCAGCAATTTATGTATATGAATAATGTGATTTACATTCCTTTGATTTAATATAACAATTAAGCTTCTTTGTTCCGATTCACTGAAATGAAACAATACATTTTCTTTAAAATCCTTTGTCCTAAGTAATTTTTCCCCTTCCAAATTTTCTTGGCTTTGGCAAATGAAAGATAAATTTTGCTTTGATTTGGTGGCACAGAGAGCACAGAAGAGAATTAAAACATTAGTTAAAAGGCACAAGGGAATTGAACAGGGGACAGGAATTAAGTTAGTTGAAGCAAATTACCTTATGGATGTAAATCAACAGGGGTTCAGACAGATGTAAGGAATTCATTTCTGCTTCCAAATAATTATTTTTGCTTTTTACACAGTAACACTGGGCTATGTTCTTATGGGCATTTAGGGACTCCATAGCCAATCCTTAATTAAATGGAGGCGGCCTTTCTGACTATAAGTATAATATGATCAGTTTATTGTGGGCTAAGATTTGGGCATGACCATACCCCTTCCCTTTCCTTACTAACCTTTGGGTGACCCAGAATTCAGTCCTTAGTGAATTTCTCATTTAAGAAAATATGAAAGAAAAAAGATGTAAAGAGAGGCTTTAGAACAGCCTAATAAAAAGATTCAAAAGACCTTATTGCAAAGGACCCTTTGATATGGAGAATGACAAGATTGAATTGGGAGGCTGGAAAAAAAGGAACTGGAATATTTCTCCAGTTAAGGCCTCCTGTACTCGAGGAGGAAGGGCAATGGAAAGTTGGGGCAGGGGATTCTCCAGGGACATCTATACTGGTACAGAAGCGAGGGTTGCAGAACTGGACTTATCAAGGGAAGTGAAACGCCTCTGCCTCTCTTTTTCTGTCCTTTCCAGCCTGATACACCAGAAGGAAGCTGGGCAGGGCTGCAGATCTAAGTTCTAGTTGGGGTTCTGTGAATCTGGGCAAAGAGTTTTTTAATTCCCTTGTCTGCAAAATGGGATTAGTATTTTGTGCTCTGTACATCTCAGAGGATTAGTATTTTGTGCTCTGTACATCCTTGGTGAGGATCAAATGGACAACATATGTGAAAATGCTTTGTAGAATTTAAGTTGTTTACAAAAATAGCCTTCGTTGAACATAAGAACAGAGTTCCTGAAGTTGACTTTGGGTCACATACACTCAGTGTGAGCTTTTAAAAATTATATCTCATTTTCTCAGGTTCCATGCCCAAATCTCAAGGGATAGGGTCTGAAATCATTATAAAAAACCCAGAGCTATGGAAATAAAAGAATAAAAGCAGAAATCCTTTGGATGTTGATGTTGACGATGATGGCACTGCATATAACAATTATGATAGACTTTGAGAGAGAAGAGGTGTAAGGTCTTGCTGTGCTAATCCAGTGGTGTATGATTGGAACCTAGTCTCTCTCAGGCTCCAGGTGCTAAGGAGCCTTAGGTGACAGGCTTTCTTGCAGGCAGACCTCAGCTATTGGTGACTAATCCTTCTTTCATAAAAGGGAAAGCCCAGGAAATAAACTTATTTTAAGGGTCTTCTCTGTGCCAGGAATGGTGCTGGGTAAATTTCAAGCACTAAAGTGGCCCTCATGAACTCCCAGACCACTGGACAAATGCCTGGCTGGTCCCAGAAGATGCTTGGAACCTGGCTGGAAGAGGGAACCTGTCTTTCTGAGCAGGGCTGGACCTTCTGTTGAGTGACTGCAGCTTTTGTTAGGCTGTCTTCTCACACTTGCGTGTCGAGCTCCTTTGTCTGCCATCTTGCAAGGGTGGCTTAAATACCCCTCCTTCCTTGAGCAACATGGTGCTTAATCAACGAATTCTGTTGAAAACTGGGAAGAGGAGATGACGTATTGTGATTGAAGTTTCTGCCATCCCAAGGAAAAAAGGAAACAGAAATGTGTGGCCTCTAATTTAGTCTAAAGATCAATGCAGCATTAAGGCGAATAGCCCTGCCTAGCACACCATCACAGCATGCAGGGCTGAGCTTGCAAATCGGCTTCCACTTAAATCTAAAGATCAGAGCAGCCTGGAAATTTTTGTTCTCTACTTCTGCTCACTTATTCCTTAAGGATCACAGCTGACTGTTTCAAAGGAGCCGCAAACAACTGACTATTCATTTCCTCATTCACTCTGTGATAAGTTCGTATTAGGCATCGCTCCAAAACCACTACTTCTATTAAGATCGCAAGGGTCACAGCAGGACATTTGAAAACAGAGTTCTCTGAGAACATTTAGAAACAGGTTGCAAATGCACATTGATTATTTCCAGTTGCTTAAAAAAAACCAATGGGATTTTAACCTCATTACTTTTTTTTTTTCCTTTCAATAAAGTAACTGCTGGTTGAAAAACATCCCTTGGTAAAAAAACAAACTCAAACCGAATTGCACATCCTTTCTTCTAGTCATGAAAGAGATGTGTAGGAAATGTACCAATTTTAACAGTCAAATTTAAAGAGCCAGGGGCTCCATGAGGATATGAAAATGAAGGAACTGGCTGAATGCAAGAGATAGTGACTGTATAATGAGGCATAGGGTCTTGCCCTGTTTATTTGTCATCTCACCTGAGTCTCAGAATTCTCACTAGTTACATATATTTAAACTTGATAATATGTCCTTTCTTGTAATATATCGTTAGGTTAGTTAGTGTATATGTTGTCTGGGTCAGTATGCTCAGTTTGTGGTGTTTATGGTGCAATTCAATTTTCTCTCGGCTTTCTGTTCTTTCTAACTGCCAAATGTCTTCTGCATCTGTTCTTGTCCTTTTAATTCCCACCACCAATGCCTTAGACTCTCAGTTCTCACTTGGAGTAAAATTGCAGCCTCATGGCTACTTTCTCCTTATTCCTCTTGCCTTGCCTTGAATCTCCTCTTCTCGCCAGACTTATTGGTGTGGACTGAATGTGTGTGCCCCCTCAAAATTTACATATTGAAATCCTAATCCCCAATGTGATGGTATTTGGAGATGGGGCCTTTGAGACATAATTAAGTCATGGAGGTGGAGCCCTCAGGAATGGGATTAGTGCCCTGATAAAAGGGACCCAGAGAGCTTTTTAGCCTTCTTTCTGCCATATGAGGATACAAAGAGAAGTCAGCAGTCTGCAACTGGCAGAGAGCTCTTGCTGGCACCCAGGTCTTGGACTCCCAGTCCCCAGAACTGTGAGAAACACAATTCTGTTGTTTATAATCCACTCAGTCTATGGTACTTTGTTACAGCAGCCTGGACTGACTAAGACACTTCAAACCACTCACTCTCCTTGTAACTCTTCTGGGTCTCCCCGTCCTGTTTCCAGATCCCAGATAGTTCAGTTATGCATACAAGATGCTTCATGAACAGATCACTCTCTGTGTCTCAAGTTTAATCTCCCAAGACTCTCCTCTCACAGCAAAATACATGTAATTCCCAAATTTGCTTTCATTCCCACATTAAAGCACTTTTTCCCCCTAAATCATCAATTCTGTTATATTTTCATCCAATTTTATAGAAAGAGTTATCAGACTTTCTTTTTAAGATGGCCACCCCACTAAAGCCCTTGTCCTTCCCTTAAACCTGGGTATTACTTCTTCAGTTATTTATTTGCTCTCTGATGATTTGCTCTCTATCTGATGGTTTGGCTTCTTCTATCGTCAAATAGGCATGCAGTTTCCTTAATCTTGGGAAGACAAGGATCACTCATTTGCCTTGTGTCCCCTCTGTCCCTTGTCCTTTGGTCTTTCGTCCACAGAAGTCATCTCAAATGAGTCATCTGAGTGTATTGGGGCAGAGCCTCTGCGTGGTGTGCCTTGCCACGCTGGTGTTGTACCAGGCAGGATTTCAGGAATCCCAAATCCTGGGGCCCTCAGCCCTCAAGGTGGCCAGAGCTCTCCTGGGTTCATCACATCTGACCACAAACATGACCTGTGTCTAGGTACCCCAGTATATATACAAAACCAAAAATGTCCTATGTTTGCCGTGATGTGGAAAAGTTTAGGAAAACTGTCTGAATACTTCCTCACTGCTCAGTTGTTTCTTAGGCCCATTTCCTATCCTCTTGAAAGTCCTCTGGAATGACATCCTTATGGTGGAATCCAAGGGACCATTTCAGACGTCACCCTTCATAAATTTTTCATCACTTGCCACATGCATGTTCTTTACCTTTGTCCCTCCCATGGTTGCTGTGACTCTGTAGGAGGTGGCTTCTTCATGTTCCTCTGTGACTCATCTATACATCACCCTGTCCTCTCCTCCTACACAGGTGTTGCCCCCCAAAGCACTCCCCAGTAAAGTTCTTCATGCAGACCTCAGAATCTGCTTCTCAGGGAACCCAATCTGTAATGACAGCCTTCCTTGAACTTTGTAAAATGAGCTGTTAAGGTCTTTTCTGAGGTGCTAGAGCATTTTGTTTCTACAGGTAGAATAGGATTCATCCCATTAAAATCAAGTTTATTTCAGACTTCTGTCACTACACTGGATTACCAGCTCCTTGAGGGAAGAAGGATGCAACTTCCGTATCCTCCATGATACTAGCCTAGTACCATTTGCTCAGCAAAGGACACATTCTTATTGTTGGCCAAGCAGGATCACCCTCTGCAATAACTTCCTACTAGAAACAGGCTCCCTCTGCACCCCCAACCCCTTCTCTTACTTATCTCATGTATCAGTCTGGTGGGGCTGGAGTATGCAGTGGTAACAACTCAAAGTCTTTATTTTGATACAACAAAGATTTATTTCTGATTCACGTGTCTGCTTGAGCTAGGCATTTGAGCTAGGCATTTTGTTCTGCTTTATTCTCCTTCCAGGGCTCAGGTTAACAGAAAATTATCTAAAATATTACTAGTCTCTGTGTCAGGGAAAAAGAGACCTTTGAAGGGCCTCATGTCATCAGTTAAGCCCTCCCGCTCTGAGTGTTCATGTGACACCTATCTTCACAAGTCGTTGTTTGGAAATAGCCCCATGGTCCCACCAAATCCTAAGGGAAACAAGTGCAATCCATGTGCCTGAAGACAGAGAGCTGAAAACATTTGGTGAAGAGCTCCAAAACTACCAGCCATCACTGTAATACCGTGCCCTCACACAGGGTGTGGTGGACCCTTAGTGTCTCGCCTTGGCACTGAGAGCCCAGTCACATGCTCATGAGAATCACTACATCCACAGGCATAGTTTCTGACACCAGCAGCCTGGGATCATTAAGAAGTCCAGAGTGGAGGTGTAGGTAGCAAAGCCCTGGAGAAGGTGGGATGCCCTGTCCTGCACATCTTCTAAGGGAAAATCTGCCCTGGCCATAGACTTCTCCCTCTTGAAGAAATGTCATGTGAATAGAATGAATGAAATAACTTAACTCCTAGTGAAAATTTGGTTTGATCAAGGGACAGAGCAGATTGTCTGTGAAAAGCAGAATTTTGAGATACATAAGCACACATACATGCATGTACGTATATATGAAGCAGTTCTAAAACAGTACTTTTGAGTACCTTCTGAACTCAAACTGGCCTAAGTGGCCCAACAATTCCCACAGGGACCTGCGTCGGTGATAGGCAACTAACACAGCACTTGTCTTTTCTTAATTGTCCTTTTCCTGCGGTTGAAATCAGATTTTAAAAAGTTGCCTCCTTGAGCTAATGTATGTGTAAATTTACATGACTTACAAAGAAAGGATTTGCTACCTCAAGTTTTGTAGTGTTGCTTGCTTGAGTGTTATGTGGTGTGTGGGTTTCCTTACTTTTCTCCATAAAAAAGTAAATGGCGTGTATGAAAGAAATCAAAGCATTTTTTCCCTTATATCCTGAAACATGTCTAGGCTGACCACAGAGGGAGAACAAATCCTGTTTATCTTTAATTGTTTTGATTAATTGTTTGAAAACCTGAGTAGGGAGTTTCAGTCTGGAAAGAGCGTTCTGTAAAGGATCAGAGGGTTCCTGGACTTTTACATGTATTTTTGTGCTTTAGACCAGCGCTGTCTAACAGAACTTTTGTGATGACGGAGTGTCTGTATTTGCACTCTCCAAGATGGTAGCTGCTAGCTTCATACGGTTACTGAGCATCTAAAATGTGCTAGCACAACAGAGAACCTGAATTTTTCATTTCATTTCCTTCTAACTTATTTAAGTTTAAACATAAACGGCCACAAGTGACTAGTGACTGCAATATTGGACAGTACATTTTTAGAAATGTGATCCAGAGCCTGAGTGATCTGACAGCTTGGGAACCTTGCTTCCTGGCCTGGCTTTGGGGACGTTTGTCTATCTGCTGTGTAGACCTCACCCCACCCTGCTTTAACTTCCCTTGCATCTGTGTATATGCAGGATCGGAAGTTCAAAAAGGTAGGTGACTTTTCAAATTTATTTCAATTGGTTAATTTCAGTTGGCAGTTCTCTTAGAATTCCTTGGACTCCTAAAAGTTTCTGGGCTCTGGGACTGCACACCTCAGCATGGGACTGTGTGACAGACAGAAAAGGGATCCCTGCCAGAGATCCTGAGACCTCAGGAGGGTGGCCTCCTCTTAGGCTCTCCCCACTTTCTCTTCGTTCCTCGGCCAGGTCACAACCCAATTTCCTTTGCCTGTGACATTAGTTCTATGCACCAAAGGAGATATATCTTATTTAGGTTTCTTGCCTAGATATTTTGGATGAATTTTAGGCAGGCAGATTGTCTTTCCCCCCTTGTCACACTTGGTGGAAATTAAAAGTACAGAAAATCATGGAGACAGGAAACATGGAAGGAGATCTGTCAGCTTCTGCATTTGCTTCTCGATACACCACATCCTCACAACTCCATTTAACAGAACTGGGACTTGATGCTTTCCAGTCCCCAGCAAATTAGACCTTAAAGTAGGCAAATCCGGAAAACTCCTTTCCAGTTGACGGATCTTAAGACACATTTGTATCATGGAAGCCACAACAGGGAAACCAAAGACGTAAGGAACCGCAGGTGCTGGGAGGATAAGGTTAAAAGCAAAATCCAAGTAGAAAACCTCCCACTCCTCTGTGGTTTATACAGAATGAATGTATAAGTTAGCATTATAATTTAATGTGGTTCATTTGCTTTGAACTTTTGTGACTCATATTTAAGAATAAAAGTCACTACTACAATGTAATGGGACTGACTTTTATATGACCATATAAGAACCAAAAACATCAAAATGCATTCTCCTCTTCAAAATGGACAGCTCGGGAGGGAAGCGGCTTGTTTTGACAATACTGCCCGTGCTCAACACAGTTTTACATCTATCTTCTGATCGCATGGTAAACACAACCTTTTGAATATTTCTCAAGATGGTAAATCAGCCTCATTTTGTGATGGTGGGTTTGATGTGGAGGAATAGCAGGTGACTATAAGGGTTACAGGTAATCACAAGTAGATTTAAATTCCTTCTTCCTCTTTTGTTTTGAACAGTCAGAATTCACTCAGAGTCACTCAGGTGAAAGAAAGCTGGATGATAAAACTGGGTAGCACAACTTTAGTCAAAATGTGGTTCTTTGCTTAATGTCCTTTCATCTTCCCAGCAACCACACAACAGAAGTGCAAAGGTGGATCAGTCACCCCTCTCCCAGGTGCTGATCTAAGTGAGCTGGGTGCTGATTGGGCCATGGTGCCAGGGGACGAGTCACTGCAGGTTTAAAGTTATTAAGTGGTGCTACTCCCCTTCTAGAAGGCAGGAAGGGTGAGAGAGGAAGCCTTCTTACCTTGCTTTTCTCTTGCTTCTCTCTTGAACTCATGCCATTGAGCTGCCTATGTCTTGTTACCACAGGGCAAGCATCTGGTGGCTATTCACCTCTCTTCAAGCTCTCTCCCTCATGGGGTTAGTAGGCAGTGAGCAGATCCCGGGATGTGGCTTTGGGCTTAGGACAGGAGGAAAGGATAGGACAGGACACCAACCTTGACTACATCTCATCAGATCCATCTTAATTGAGTTCAGAGGCATAGATTGCACTTACCGTAGTGTTCCCTTGCTTCCCTTTGTCAGAATGCTTTGTGTGTGCAGCTCCCTCAGTATGTGGGGAGAGATGATGATCTTGTTCTCCTGTGAAAAGCCCTCTAGTCATGGCATCATTTCTAGTGGCATTGCCCTCCCCACTTTATAGAAGCGGAAATTAATACTCAGAAAGGCTAGGTGGCTTGCCCCAAATCTAACATTGGGAAGCTATGAACCGGGATGAGAATAAGGTCCACTGACAGTGGGGTGCTGGAGCTGACTGGCACCAGCTCCTGCGGGCCAATTACTGTTATCTCGCTTACCAGCTTTGTGTTCAGGGACATCAGTTTGCTATCTTGAAATGAGCCGCCATGTGAGTGTTTATATCATGGAAATTGACAAATGCCATAACTCGGAGTTTCCTCCTGACTATAGAGCTGGTTATTAGACATTTACCAGCACATGTGATTTACCAGTCTATGTGACTTCAGAGTCCATATTCTTTTCACTGTGCCATGATTCTTTATCATTAACAACACTGTGGTCTTGAAAGAGTAGGGTTTCTACAGGTTGGCTCATTTGAATTACATGTACTATTATAAGACTGGGGTTTGCCCCAAAGTGGGCTAGGTAGCTGGGTTTGGTACCATGACCAACCACCTGAAAAATACCAACACCTTGGTATTGACTGTCCTTCCACATCCAGCCTCTCTGGTGCCATACATGTATGCTGCCCACGAAGGGGATGAGGTGCATGTGGACACATCCCCATCTTGTGCTCCACTAATGGAGGGTGGTGGGTAGTTAATACTGCTCACTTCATGTGTGTACATAAACCAATAAAGGTCATAGGTGTATATGAGGCATAGAGAGAATATGGGAAGTGTGAGAACTAGTACAAGTTCCAATCCTGACCTGGATCACTAGTTAGATGGCTTTGGGCAAGTCACTTAACCTTTATATGCTTCAGTTTCCTTTCATCTAAAATGTGAAATCATCTTGAAGTAAAGTATTAGAGATAGTGTATGAATCAAAAAATACCTATCACAGGGCTTCCCTGGTGGCGCAGTGGTTGAGAGTCCGCCTGCCGATGCAGGGGACATGAGTTCGTGCCCCGGTCTGGGAAGATCCCACATGCCGTGGAGCGGCTGGGTCAGTGAGCCATGGCCGCTGAGCCTGCGCGTCCAGAGCCTGTGCTCCGCAATGGGAGAGGCCGCAACAGTGAGAGGCCTGCGTACCGCAAAAAAAATAAATAAATAAATTAAAAAAAAAAACAAAAAAAACTATCACACTGGTTTTATTAGGTACATAGGAAATGTTCAATAAACCATGGTCTTTAAATGTGGACTTGTAACAAACTAACTTCTCCTGAAGTTTATGGCCAAATTCTTATATTTCCTGGTAATTTATAATGTATCTAAGTCTGTGTGTTCTCCCAGTTAGAAAACCATTACCAACAAAGTTCACAGCTGAGTAAAACTGCTACTAGTCTAGGAATTCACGCTATTTGTATGGGATAGCAGAAGGGTGGGAAAGAGAATGCCCTCTGAAGTTCAGCTCAAATTCCAGCTCTGCTACTGCAAGCTTATGATCTTTGAATTTCTAAATTTCAGTTTCCTCCTGTGTAAAATGGGAATTAAAAAAATCACCTCCCTCATAAACTCTTAGGATTAACTGAAATTTTTGTGAATGTGCTCAGCACATTTCTTGATACATAGCTTGGTGTAATGAATGTTAGTAGGTTTTTTTTTACCATTATTATAATGGATTTTTAAAAGTCTGATGTGGTGATGCACATGTTTAGAGATAATCATATTTCAGAGGTCAGCCTGGCTGAAACGAAAACACTGGAAAGAGGATCCAGGGAGATCCTCCCACCCTGAGAACTTGGGAATGGTGCAGGCTAGCAGGTGTGAATGAAGACCCAAGCTCCTGACTTAATTACAAAGATGGTTTATATGTAGGAATTTAATAAAGGAAGAAAAGCAAGTTGAATTCATGTGTTCTAGACCAGGGCCAAGATCAACAACATAAGACTGTGGGGTCAGTTGTTCCTATTCATTTATGTTTTGGATGATGGTGTAGTAAAGGCTCTTGCCTTTTGTGCCTGATGCTTCCTAGTGATGGATGCTAAAGAGAGGTGGGACAGTTCAATATGGATCAAGGTAATTAAAAGCAAGTTTTTACAGAGAGCTAAGCAGTATAGAGCAGCTTTTTTTTTTTTTTTGCTGGTTTCCATGTGTGAATAGGCATCCACTTTTAATTTAATAAAAGTGCCCATGAGGACAAATGATGCACTGCCAGTTTTCTAGCTTCTTTGAAGAATTCCCCAAGTGTTAAGAAAGTGAGAAATTAGACTTAAAGTTTTACATAATGAATAATTTGGTTGCATGTTTCAGCCCATGTCTGTTAAGCAGACTTGCTTTCCCTAGGCCCCTCTGTGCACCTAAGCTGATGCAGATTTTTCTGGAGTTTTACTGGACAGTGTCAAATAGGGAGGTGTGGCTAACCTTTCACAGAGACCCCAAGCTCTTCCTAAAAATAGTCATGCATGGAAAGTAAGGGATCAGAGTCTAGTCCAAAATCTGCCACTATTGTTTGTGAATTCACTTTCTGTGTGTCAGTTTTTTCACCCATAAACTAAAGTCATTGAGCACTAGATCAATGGTAAACCCCTTTTAGATTCTGATCAAATATATGGCTTTTCTCTACATAACAAAGCACATATACAAATGTATGTAATTTCAAGGGTTCCCAGAGTCCAGGCTTAAAAACTTTGGTTAAGTTATTGCAAGAGTTTCTATTAATTCTGGGATCAAGAAGAGATACACTTTCTTAGGAAAAAATTTAATGATTTTTTTTTTCATTTCCCATTAGTTAGACAACCAAATGATACAAAATTAATTGTATTTCCTTATTCTTACATCTTGCAAAATCGATTCCAAAGGATGTTTGTTTCCATTTCTTAGTATTTTCACAGAAATTATGACTGCCACACAATGAAACATTGTACATCCTAATAGTGTTGTAAATCTTCCCTTGCAAAACAGAGAAGTTTGAGCCAGAGAGTTAGTAAGATGGCATATTGCGTAGTTTTGCTATGTCCATGCAAATAAATGGTACACAACTTTTGACTGTGTGCAAGAGTTTCTGTCTGGTCCTCTGTGATAGGGCCCTCAATGACCCTAGAAGTAAATGCTGTCTGATACCAGGAACTTTGTATCTGTCTTGCATGCCCTTATTGGGGTGGGGTGGGGGCAATTTTCCTTCTTAGGAAGGGTAAACACTGATAGAACCACTTGGTGAGAATAATGTTCATGAACGTAAGGGCCACACCAATGGCTGCCCTGGGTTGGTTCAGATCCCCGTTAGACACAGATGGCTGTTTCCTAATTCCCATGCTGCAGAGTCTCTATCTGATGTTTCCAGGCACTGCTGCACCTGTGCAGGTAAGTACACTGTGTCTGCTCAGCTTCCCAGGGGGTCTTGTCACTCTCCTTGACCTCAGCACTTTGTCTTCTGAGGAGCTTCTTTCAATGCCAGGCGGTGCTAACCTTGCCAGGTCAGGTGTTGACACCTGGGGAAGGTCAGGCTAACAGGAAGCTTCATGTTCCAGTCCGAGGGATCAGACCACGTGGTGGACTGCCTTGTGTGTTTGCTTAGGCGTGACCAACTCTTCCCTCTGGCCCCGGGGCAGAAGGTTACAGGCCTAGAGCAGAAGCAGTTGCCACTTCTCTACTCCAGATGTTTTTGGCTTTACCACAGGAGCTTTGGGAAAAGAGGTCACAAAGTGGCTGGAGGATTAACTAAAATAATGTGTGAGCAGGTAGCACACATGCAATGTGGTCAATATACTTGTAGTTGAATTGGAATTGGAGTCAGGCCCTTAAGGTCTTCTACAACTTTATACAGCCTTGCATTTTAGAACATCTTTGTTTCTACAGAATCAAGGACCCAAACTGTACATTGACAACTGCTTGGGGGTCTGGTTTGCGTTCGAAAAAGTGTAGAACTTAGTGGAGCTCCGCCCTTCAACTTCACATTGTTAAGTTGACCAAATTGGTAGCCTGATTCTACTTTTTCTTACATAAATTAGGTGTATTTTTAGAGAAATCTTGAGTCTTTGTTGAAACCAGTAGTGCTTCTTTTTTAGATTGAGGTGCACATTAACCGAGGGGGATACTCATGAATTCATTTGGCAGTTAAATTTTCTGCCTAGTTAATTAACTCACTTGAAGACAGAGATCTAAGATGGGATGTAGGCCAGAGGAGTCTTCAAGATGGGAGCACTGAGTAACAAGGAGTCAGTGGACCATGTCTGCCGTGTGAGGCTCCGGGCAGCCAGCAGATTCATGTGGAACTTGGCCTATTGGAGGGACCCCAGTGAAAGAAGCCAGAGCTGGCAGGAGTAGATGGAAAATGCTGGTAACTCCAAACCACATTCCCTTCCCCCTCCTGTGCAAGACCCATACTAATGTCAAAAAAAAAGTGATCTACCTTGTTTAATAAAAGATTTCTGGAGAAAGGATGACTTTCCTGAAAAATGGCCAACACAAGAGTAAGTTATAAATTAAAACAGAAATTGAGACAGAAAATAAATAAATGGGAAAACTGGGCCAGGACCAGGAGTAGGGACTGGGGGACTAGATCACAGAATTCAGACCATAAGGAAATCGATCCATAGTTACTGTGATGGAGCTGACAGATCTGAATAGAGAAAATGGAAATCCAGGCAAATCATATTCCTTCCACTCTAAGGAGAAAATATGTCAGTTCTTCAGAGGAAGATGAACTTTCCCTGTTCCTTAACTCTGGAGAAATACCTCACCTAGGCTACATGCCCTGGGCACAGAGAGGTACAGGGGATTGTGTTCTCCATGTGTCTGAACGTTAAAAGGCAGTGCATTTACTAAGGCTATTAGAGGGTCCCTCCTGGAGGCCACACCCTAATGTATCCCTCAGGCAGAGACATTCTGTGGGGAGTCATGGCAATGTAGTCCCAGGATGTAGGTTGCTGATGCTTTATCCAGTACTAAAGAGAGTACTAATGACACACTTCGGCAGAGCCCCTGAAAGATTAACACCACCCATAGTCTTGGAAACATTTACCTCCAAGTTCAAATCCCACCTCTACCGTTTCCTAGCTACATATTTTTGGGCCTCTCTACCAATGTCTAGCCTCTCTGAGCCTCAGTTTCCTCACCTGAAAAATGGGATGATTACCGCATGGTTTTATTTTGAAGGTTAAGAGAATAATGGTTATAAAGGACTATGCACAGTACCTGTTAGATAATATGTAATACATCACTGTTATAGCCTCTCATCCGACAGAGAGTCTGCTATAGAAAAAAATGCAAGATGGTGATTCTCAACCTTTTGGAGTACAAAGAATCTTCTTATCATTAAATATTTCACAGACTCACACATAAAAGTAGTTCTACTTTTAGTACCCACTGATGGAGAAAATATATAATGATAGACATACTTCAAAACAAATTTGCAATTTACTAACCCTAATGGCATCTACACACACTTACAAAAGTATAATGCATTATCTGAGTGAGATGCAATGTAGGCACACATGTGATTGTCAGGTTTCTCACATCACCAGCAGCTCTGCCAGGGCTCAGTGGCCTGGGGGTGTGACTGGTCCCAGATTTGTCCTATTGGACTGTGTTGTGGGTCCACACCTCTTGCTTTGGCTCTGGCCCTACTCCTTAGCCCAGAGACTGAGGGAGAGAGAGGCCATGTAATTCTGGTAGCCAAAGCTCCACTTCTCAGGAATTAAGGCTTATTAGGGTCAATGGTGACCTGAATCTCTTCAGGGGGGATTAATCCAGTTCATTGCCTTGTATACTAGGTTGAAGAGTGTTCCCCTAAAATTCATGTCCACCCGGAATATCAGAATTTCAAATAAGGTCTTTGCAGATGGAATTAGTAAAGATTAGGGTGGATGAGGGAGTCCCTAACCCCAAAGACTCGTTTGCTCATGGGAAGGCCATGTGAAGACACAGATGTGTACACAGGGAGAATGCCCTGTGCAGACAGAGGCAGAGATTGGAGTGATGTGTCTATAGGTCAAGAAACACCATGAATCAATAGCAACCACAAGAAGCTGGGAGAACAGAACAGATTCTCCCCCAGAGGCTCCAAAAGGAACCAACCTCCCCGACACCTTGATTTCAAACTTACGGCCTCCAGGAATGTGAGAGAATAATTTTTTTCTGGTTTAAGTCACCCAGTTTGTTGCACCTTTTTATAGCAACCTTGGCAAACCAATATATCATGTGTGCTCATTTTGTCCGAGTTTGCATTGATTGATTTTTTCTTATGACCAAAGTAATAAATATTCATCATAGAACATCCGAGTTATACAAAACTGAGTTACACAAAAAGAAAAATAAATTATCCTTTATTCTACCACTTGAAGATAACTATTGTAAACGTTCTGATGTTTATTCACCTGGTCTTTCTCTTTGCATGTGTGTGTGTGAACTTATTTTTTAAAACAAATTTCAGATGATCAGTATCTATGCTTCTGCACTTTACTTCTGCTGGGTAAAAGCAGAGAAATCAAAACCTGTGTAACCTAGGCTGTTTTAATATTCTCAGAAAACATTCCAGACAATTTTTATTCTTTCCCTCAACCAGAGAGCGGCTCAATTGGCAGGGAGACCCTCCCATTTGCTGCTTGTGACAGACAGATGCTGACATGTGTCTAATAAATTCAGCACTTAGCTCTAGCTTATGTTCAACTCCACAGTGCCCAGGAGATAAGACAAAATTGGTATTACGTAAAACACTTGACAGCCTCTGGGCTCCAGGACTTAGCATGTCTTTATCGTCAGGTCTGTTTACAAAGAAGTCTTTGGAAGGTTTTCCCTATGGAACAGGGTTATTTCAAAACGGCATATGGTGAAAATGTTACATGAGCTGTGTGCAGCTTGTCTGCTCCTGACAGGTTACGGAGGGGAAATTGCTCTTGGCAGCCCACAGTGGCCCCTTGAACTTGACCTGTTAGCTCCCCGGCTGGGCTGCGCTGTAAGCTCTGTCTGCAGCTGGTGGTGAGAGGGTAGGAGCAGAAGCAGAAAGCAGAGCGCTGCCCATGGATGGCAAGCTTCTCCCCGGACAGGAAGGGGGTTCGTCTCGTTTCCCCACGTGGAGCCAAAGGGCCAGCGTTGGCCTGAAGGGGCTCCAAATATTCGCAGCGGGGGTGGTGGTGGAGGGGTGCAGGGTCCTCATCCCTCTAGTACCCAAGGAGAATTCACCACAAGTAAAGACTAATTAAACTGCCTGTAAGAGGAAAGGCTGACCTGGAACTCTTTAACGTGGGTGCTGAGGACAAAGCCTCTATTTGCTTAACTATCAGCACAGAGGCTGATGGCGGGCAGTGCCCTGCCAGCCCCGCGTGCAGGGTTGGCAGGTTTTAGAGGCTTGCTTTCTCTCTCTTCCCTTCCTCCTCTCCTTGCTTCCTTTCTTCCTTCCATCTTCCCTCCCTCTCTTTTGTCCTTCCGTTTTGCTTTCCTTCAAGTAATTTGGATTAGTTGCCAAAATATAAAAAGCAAGAGATTTTATGCCACAGGGAAGCGGGGCATTCTCTGGCTTTTCTAGGAAAAGCAGGCTTGGCCGTGCTTGCCAGTGTTCCTGCGTGGCAACGCCTGGCTGAAGCTAAGTTTCTACCTGCTTGCAGGTGGGAGCTGTGCTGTCTACTTCTCCACATCCCCTCCACCGCCCAGACTCCCCATTTCCATCATTGCCTGGTCCCAGGGGACATTCCAAGGTGCGCTGCTCACGTCAGCAGGATGTGCTGCACTTCAAATCATGTCCTCCTGAGACTCTGCAGCTTGCAGCCCAACAAGCGAGGCCTGGAGACCCTTGCTCTCAATCCCCTCCACCAAGGTTTCTCTTACCTGTGGAAGTCGCACGCCCACCTGACCTCAGCTTCCTCACCCGGACCATGAGGGGACTGGGCTAGATGGAGTTTTCCTGACTCTCCGTGCCCCTGGGAAATGCAAATGCAACATTATTGGAACTGGTGGCATATTCAGGGCTGAACAAGCAGTGGGAGACTTCTACCTTCGATTCAATAAGAGGATGCACTGTCTGTAGAAAATGTAAAGCTACTAGAAGTCTGCCTGTTTCTTTTTACCAGTCAGTGATAAAATATTCCTCCACCAAAAAAAATAAAATGTCTTCTTGGTCTAATTTCCAAGAAACTGCAGTTGCTGCTGAGTTTTCGTAATATGTAAACTTAAATAGCATAGCACATTAATTATCCTGTAATAAACATTGTAATTTACATGGTGGTTTATTCTAAAAGCTCACAGTTATACACTTGCCCCTCACACATGGAGACTCAGCTGACTGTCTGTTTGGAGGGTGAATTTGTCATTGTTTAACATCTTTTGAGGGCTCTGGGTGCATTTTGTGTCACCAGCCCCCATGAGACTTACTGCATTTTCCTGCCTTTAAACAGTGGTTTCAAAATAAACAGTGACAGCACAACGAGCACAGAGAAGGAAAAAAGAATCAAAATTACGTTGACTCCATCATTCTTTGCGTCCACTTGGAGTTTTCATTTGTTTAAACATTTAAAATGTTGAGACAGTATAAACTATAAATATAAATGTGTAATAAACTATAAATGTGTAATATGTGTGTGTGTCTGTATCTCTCTGTATTTATAGAAATACAAATTTAATTCATACATGAAATAGTTTACTGAAATGGAATAATATCTATAAGATTTAAATTTATTCTTTTCTAAAACAACTGAATTGTTTTACTAAAATTAATAGTGGTGGTATTACTGTAACTTTTTTCTTGATTAGTTCTTCAGTTAAAACCAAAGTTAAAACCTAGTTAAAACTGAAAAACAAAGCAAGGAAAAAACATTACATCAGTAGTACGATTTCGTAGTTGCCTAAATTGTGCCCTTTGCAGACACTTCAGTTTTATTACAATTTGCTTATTAGTTAATGGAGAGTCATTTATATAACATATTATTACAACACTATAACCAAAGAATCACATTTCAAATCTATTGGGTAAGTATGAAGCTATTGAGAAAATAGTTGTACTTTTCCTCCCTTTTTGTACCATAATATTTATTTTCTCTCATATCTTCCGTTTACTTTTGTTTTTAATGGTATGATTACACATGCATATGAAATTTAATGAAAGCAAATTTACACGGTTTCTTTTCTGGTCATTATTGGTGTTCTTTTCATTCATGATTATTACCGCAAATGTTGTGATACAGGAAGAGGGGGTAATCACAAATAACTTGCTCTGGGAGTCTCAGGTGGGCGGGCGGCTGCTCAGAACCGGACTTGTGAAGCAGGTAAAGCTAAGCAGTTGCGGTGGAGACCAGCAGGGGGTGCTGGAGACGCTTAACTCCCCTGCCCACCTTCCTCACCGCCCCCCGCCCCGCCCCCCCCCCCCCCTCGGCTCTTCCCAGATGCCCCGCGGTTACTGGAACTCAGGTGAGCATCACTGCACTGGAGACTTAGCGCAAATTAACTTAGTGCTTCCTTCAAACTGCAACAGAGTGTCACCTCCACGGCCTCTGCCCATGTCCAAGCCACCATCACCCCTCATCCCCGAAGTCTCCTGACTGGTTTTCTGCTTCCACACTTACTTCTCTCCTGTGAATTTTCTGCACAACGACTAAAGTAATACTGTTAAAAATGAGTCAGACCTGCGCCAACTCCTGCTTCAGAATGCCCCTCGGCATCCTCCAGTTGCAAGAATCAACTCCAACTCCTGCTCCTAACTTCGACCTGTGAAATCACAGTGAGGCTCACTCCTTACCCCACACTCGAATCACTCCTCAGATTCCACACAAATGTTCCCTCCTCAGAGGCTCCCTGAGCCATGCCTTCTTTCCCCCATCCTCTAACCATTGACCTGCTGCACTTCACTTCATAGCACTTAGCATTACCTGATGCCTCATTTATTTATGTTCTTATTTGTTAACTTACTGTTTTCAACTGAATATCTATGTCCCTCCCCAAATTCATATGTAGAAGCCCTAACCCCCAATGTACTGGTATTTGGAGGTGGGGGCCTATGGAAGGTAACTAGGTTTAGATGAGGTCAGGAGGGCTGGGCCCTGCTGTTGGGATTAGTGCCCTTATGACAAGAGGAAGAAAAACCAAAGTGGGTGTCTTTAACCCCTCCCACAGCCTCCCCTCCTCCCCTCTCCCTCCCTCCTGCCCTTACCCCTCCATTTCCTTCCCCCCACCCCTTCTCACCAAGGAAATGCCATGTGAGAACAAAGCAAGCCAGGAATCAGCCTCTCACCAGGGAACCAAGTCTGAGGCACTTTGATCTTGGACTTCCAGCCTCCAGAGCTGTGAGAACTCAATGTCTGTTGTTTAAGCCACCCAGTCTGTGGTATTTTGTTATAGCAGCCTGAGCTAAGACACTTATTTATAGATTTACTCTTACCTAATAGAAATTGAGCATCAAAAGGGCAAGGATAATTATTTTCTTGCTCACTGCTGTAACCCTAGAGCTTAGAAGAGTGACTGGCATATCATGGGCGCTCAATAAATATTGTTAAATGGTTGAATGAATGGACCTCTGAGGCTTCCTCCAGTCCCGTGTTTCTAGGATCACCTATTAATCATCCATCTCTTGTGGGATACTATGTGAGGTGCTGGTAGTTTTCTCAAGAATTGAGAAAGTGGTCTTTATTTCAGGGAGGCTCACAACATGAGTGGGAGAGTCTTGGGTGTATATGTAATTATAGCAGCTTCAATTGTCATGAAAATTTTAAACTACATCACAGCAAACTAAAGTAGTCTGAAGGTAGGCATGAGAGAGGGCAAAAGAAAATTATTATCAGCTAAAGGGCAAATTTAGTTGGTCCAAGGCCCAGTCCCATCCAAAGCTTATTTTAATCATCACCTAAAGCTCTGCTTCCGTTGCATCTTGAGAAGGTTGAATATTTTAAAGGTTCTTGCCCACTAATAGACAGGTTTTTCTTCTCTCTTCTCTTTCTTAGTTTCCTATATAATTTGTGTAAACAGATAGTTTCACAGTATAAATAATGAGTCCTATCTGCTAGGTATTCTGCTTTTTACAGTTTCAAAGATCTTCCTAATCTTTTCTTAAAATCCTCATTTGGCAGTTCTTATCCTTCTCCTACAGATGAGGAGATGAGGTTCAGAGAAGTGAAACTCCTGGTCAAACAGTAGAGTTGGCAGCCTTTTGAAGGTGAGAGGCCAAGGCAAGAGAAGCAACCAGAAGGCAAGCCAGGGTCGGGGATACAGAACGGGAAGAACACTGAACACGCCATGTGGACACACTTGTCAGTAACCACTCAGTGATCCCCAGCAAGGAATTCATTTTCCTGAATCTTATCACCTTAAACTCTGAAATGAAGCCTGTTCATGAGAATCACTGATTTCCAAATGTGAGTACACATCAGAATCACAGGGGCCTGGCCCCGCACTGCAGGCTCTGATTCAGTAGGTCTGGGAACAGACACAGGAGCAAGTATTTTTAGAGAGATCCCAGCTGATTGGCCTGGTTCATCCAGGTTTACATCTGTGGTCCTGGTGCCATCTCTGAAGAGCTCTCCTTTCCATCTGAAATATGCCCAAGTTCATCTTTCTCAAGGTCCCTCCCCAGTCTGACCTTCCAAGAGTCTATGACTTCTGAGAATGTCTCCAAGGCATCATGAGAAATAGGAGGTGCATCTCTTTCCTCCCCACAGGATGTGGTGGAATCTTTAATGAGTGGAAGGCAGCCAGCAGGGCTTTTAAATAGAAACTCACCCTTTCACAGATGGGCCCCTCTGAGTGGGAGTTGTACTGTAAGGAGAACCCTAAAGGCTATGGGATCCTTCCCAAACCTTTGGAATCCTTCACTTTCACTTGAGCTCAACAGGATAAACTATTCCCTCCCCAAGTAATAACTCTTTCAGCCACTTCCCCATATCATGAAAGCAAGATTTTCAAGTATCCTCTTATTTAATTCATTCTTTATGCTTCTTAACTTGTCCAGCAGTAATGTTATGTTTTCATGAAAAGTAGTTGCCTGTGAAGAAAACATGTGAGTAATTTTGGTAGGGCCACATGGCCATCCAGTATTGGCACAATTTAAAAAATAAAGGTCTCAAGTAAAATACACAGGTATATTCACAGCATACAGACAAACACCATTTGGCTTCATTTCTTCTCCTGCCTTTTAATATAATGTTTTTAAAAATTGAACAACAAGTACATTTTGTCTTTCAGCAATGTCCACTAAGGTCACCACCGTAGTACTTTCTTCAGAGTGAAAAAAATCTCTTCACTTCGAGGGGCCCATAGTTCGTTAGGATGAGTCAGGGAAACCACATGATGAGTTTTCAATGGAAATGCTGCTTCTCTGTTTATAATTATAACCTTCTCTCAATGCAGACAGTCAGGCAGGAGGACTACAGCAAATAGCCCCAATTAGAAAATGACATGTTGGGTGAAAATTCCCCCAAACAAAGGCCTTCAGCAGCAACCTGACTTCCTAGCACCCCTCATTCTCTCAGGGAAACAACTGACAAGACAAAAATGTGGGAAGAAACAACAAAAGCTGGATTTGCTTTCCAGAGGCCCATCCAGGGACCAAAGATCTCAAGGCCCACATCGTCCAGCAATGGCTTGTATGCCCCACTTCCACATGAGGACATACACACATCCTGAATGGATGCCCTCTGGCCCAGGCTGGTCTCTCTAGAGTGGAGGAATAAGATTATTTTGTGTGTGCTCCCTTGGGAAGCTGGGAGGGCAGGGGGAGGCAGGGAGGGAAGAAACCTGGAAAAATGTCCTCTTTTTTTTCTTTCCTCTCTTTCCCCACAACAATCAAGGAGATAAAAATCTGGTTCTTTTCTATTTTTATTATGAAAAACTATCCTCCTTCTCCCCGTGATAATAGGAATTGAAGTTGGATTTTTGAGATCAGTTTGAGATTGATGACATTTGTTATAAACTCAGGTTCCACATAGGTCAAGATCCCAGGTTTCATCAAGACGGCAAAACTAATCTGTGCCATTGGAAGACTGCTGTAGTGTTACCCTTGTGGTGGAAATAGGAGGGAAGTGAGGGAAGTGACTGAAAGGGAGCCTCTGGGCAGCTGGTGATTTTGTTTCTTGATCTTGGGGACTGTTACACTTGTGCGTTCTGTGAAAACTCATTGAGCTGTAGGCTTGTGATAGGTGCCTTTTCTATATGGATGTCATATTACAATGAAACATTGAAAAGTGTTCAGTCCTATGCAGTAATCAAAACCTTCAATTTCACTCAAAGTTACGACTTCTTCCCCACCTCTAGACAGGTCCTATTACAGGTGAGTCTTTTGACTTTTGGAAAGGAACTGTGTGTGTGTGTGTGGTGTGTGTGGTGTCTTTGTGTGTATGGTATGTGTGTGTTGTGTGTGTGTGTGGTGTGGTGTATGTGTGTGTAGTGTGTGTGTATGTGGTGTGTGTGTGGTGTGGTGTATGTGTGTGTAGTATGTGATGTGTGTATGTGGTATGTGTGTGGTGTGTGTGGTGTCTTTGTGTGTATGGTATGTGTGTGCTGTGTGTGTGTGGTGTGTGTGTGTGGTGTGTGGAGAAGATCAGCTCCCTTCTGTCTTCCTACCCATCTCTCACTTTCTGACCCCTGGGGTAGGAGGACATGTAAGGAGAACCCAAAAGCTCTTATTAGGCGGGCATGAAGCTGGCAGAGTGAATCTTGCTGACGCCCCTCCCTGAGCCCCATCCGCAGGTGCTGAGTATTGGCTGCTAATGGCCCACAGTTTCCCCCTTTGGGAGAAGTTGTCCTTGACCAGATAGAAGCCACCTCTGCTGGGTGATGACACAGTCTTGCCCCACCTTCCCCAAGTGTTCCCCTTTCCCCCACATTACAAGCAAGAGCCAATGGCCAACTGACCTGGTGTTCAAAGCCTGACCCCCTTTCCACGGGACAGAGCAGAGCTCTGCGGGGCCAGTCAGAAGCTAGCTACTCACAGAGACCGAATCCTTGTTTTGTGCTTCCCCCCTCTGTCTTATGTGATTCCCTAACTCCTTCCCCTGAGAGCACGCCCTCAGTAAACCACAAGAATCCCCACGTTAGGCTCTGCTCCAAGGCAGCCAAACCAAAGACAGCTGGCTCTGAGCTCTCCAAGCCTGGGAAAAGTTGAAGGCTGATGTTTTCCCTGGGTTATTTGTGGGTCTTCTCCACTCACTGGGGGTCTTTTGCCTGCAGATCCTCTCATCCTACTAAGGTTCTCCATTCTAGCGGCCATGTAGCCCCTCCTAGCCCTTTGGAAATCAGATGGTCCTCTACCAACTTCTCTGTGGACCACCCCATGCCAGCTCCATCACATGGTCCACGTCTGGTCCTTGGATACTCAGGGCACTTTGCCTTGCAAACTCCAGGAGACAGGCTGCCTAGAGCTGTCACCTCTCCTTTACCCCCAGTGCTCACATTTTAAGGGTTGGTGTCTGAGAATAAGCCACTAGTCTACATTATCCCCCTAATTATGTGACAAACTCTCTAAGAGCCTTTGAGAGTTGGGTGATATTCATAGTGCAGCCTTCTCCAGAGAGGGCCATAGAAAAATGAAATTGTTTTTGAGTGGCCTTGTTGATATTTTTATATCCGATATTTATATCTTGATACCTCAATTAAAACTTCCAATTTAACATCCCATGACACTCAAATATTTGAAGACTGCTTTAGGGTTTCCAGAAAGGGTCCTTTTCCCATACATTATTGCTATCCTGGCATTTTTCCTCTATAGTTTTCCTCTGGGGCCCATCAGAGACTTTGAATTCTCCACGTGGTTTATGGGTGAAAGAAAATCTGGATGCCACTTCCCAGCTTCAAGAGGACCCATGCAGATACAAGGACCCAGAAAGCTGCTCTCCCCATAGGGGACAGCCCGGTTTTCCTCTCCCACATGGTTACACATTTATATGGTTAGATGTGAAGTTTCTGAACCAGGCTCTATCTCAAGATGCCACACTTCCTGGGGAGTGTGAAAAACTAGAAAGAACCCGATAATTCTGCCTTCACGTTCTAGGTCCCTCCAACAATCTCTTTAGTTCTCTGTTTCTTCAACAGACAATGAGGGAATTGTACTGTGTAATCCCCCGAGATCCCCATCAACTCGAATATTCTGATTTTAATGATCTCAAACTCAATTGTTAGGCTAATCAACTAGTCATCTTAGAAAAAGCAGTCGGTGTGACAACCAGCTTCAGAGGGGACCTCAGTCTGTCCATCCAGTATTTGTCACAGCAACGTGATGGTATCGGGGGGAACAAGACCTGCAAGCAAATGTCACCCTTGGTGGTGGGGCCGCGAGTCTTCTTTTAGACCCTTGGAACAGTCTTGGGAAAAACAAGTTTAGCAACAACCAAGGTCAGACAAGTAGGGCCCCCCTACAAATAGCAACCCTGTGGGTTCCTGTAAACAGATGTGAGCCAGCTCCTATTTTAACTGAATCACCCACTTGGCAACAGGACAACAACAGTAAACCGATTGTTGCTGGCTTCTGTCTCTGTCAAAAAGAAAAAAAAACAAAGCTTACTCCCCAAGGCTTCTGAGCTTTCTGCTTTATTAAGAAACTGATAAATATAGTTCAGTAAGTGTGTGGTCCATCTCAGATTTATAGCCAGCTTTCTAACCTTACCAGAAGGGGTCACGGTAAAAACGTCTGCCTCATTTTTGCTTTGATTAGAGAAAACCCAAGACAATGGGAAGCTCACGGTTTCCTGACTTGGTCTCTCAGGTCTGGGGTGGCTGCCACTCCCACCTCGCCTGTGGCTCCTTCTGTCCTTCTCCGAGCCTCCCAGGCCTCTGCTCATGTGTGTAACCTTTTCAGAGGCCTGTTGACAGGTTTGAAAATAAAGCAGGCGATGTAAAGAACAACACGCAAGTCAGAGCTATATGAAAGGCGACCAGGCTTGCTTGCCCTACTGGGTGGGGATTAACAAGGATCAGCTGTCCAGCCAGGCTGCTCCCAGGAGGCAGGCCTCGTCCTGGCGGAGAGGGGCCCTGGAGCAACTCAGCTGCCCGGCTGCTGTGTGGGGCGCTCTTTGTTCTTCTCACATGCTCCCGGGCCGTCCCAGGATGCCAGATGAACCAAGAAGTAGGTGTGTGATGTGGTTCTTAGGGAGAGTCTTTCCCTGAAGCCAGGTTCACTGCCCCTCACAGTGAGTGGCCAGGGGCAGAGCCCGGCGCTGGAAGCCAACGTAGGAGGGGCAGACTGGGGTCTATGGAGACCCACCAGGGAGAGTCAACTCCCAGGAGGCATTGATGGCTTCACTTGGGCCCAGGTCTTGTGCTTCTAGATATTGGGCGATAGAGGAAAACTATGGTCTGAAAGCAACAGTCAGGGAGTCTGAGGTACACACCAGGTGACAATGCTCACAGCCTGGGAGGGGAGCCAGTATGTCTCCTCTTCCTCTCATTTTCTTCTTTCTTTCTGTTCTTTATCCACACCAGTGTGTAAAATAATTATTCACACTGGTGTGCAAATGAATTGTTCTTCCTCCTAAAGTCAATGAGATGGGGACTCATTTCTATGTGTAAATATGTCAAGAACTCTCTGGAAGAAAAAGGGAATATCAATGGTTCCTGGTATTGGGAACAAGTGTACGCCCTGCAAAGATCCCAAATAATGATAGGAACAGAGAGTAACTTACAACGGTGGATCATATATAAAGAGTACTCCCGGTGATCTCATTTTTAAAATGTGTTGGCCCTTTCAGGAACCCTGTGTCTCCATGGCTGGCCTGTGACGTGGCGTCCCTCCACCCCATCCCTACCCTCATGCTATAGAACATGGCTGTTAGATCCAGTCTGAACAAACCCCCTTCTAGGCTGTGCACTGATATTCAAGAGGTAACACAAATGAGATGAGGGCCTCTGGACTTCTCCTCAAAGAGGAATTTTACAAACATGTTTTTCCTTCTAGCCAGACTGAGTGATCTCATGACATCATGTGTGAGGTTCATCACAAGGTCAAGAATTGTCCAGTGATCTTGAAGAACTGCCAAAACCAGAAATCTGAAAACAGGAGTGGAAAATGATTCCTCTCGAGAACAGAAGGCTCTCTGCTGAGTGGTTACAATGGAACTTCCTGTCTTTAGAAGACGTATTAACTAGGTAGAGAGTTTCAGTGTATACCAATGATAATCTAGAAAATGTCACAAATGAATGCAAAGACCAACTCAATGAGGACACGTGAGAGCCTGCTTTTCTCTCCTAACATACAATATGAGTCAGTCAAACTAGGACACCAGATACTCCTTTAGTTGTCCTGCACATTCCTCTCTTTGTTCAAACCGTTCCCTCTTCCAGTAACGTACTTTTCACAGTACCCGTAATAGCCATCATTTCTTGAGTGTCCTTTGTGACAATGTGCTAAACACATGTATGTCACATTACCTATCTCATCTAATCCTCACAACCACGTTATGAAGCAGGTCTTATCACATCTCCATACTACAGCTTTGGAAATTAAGGCATTAAAAACTCGATGAACTTGTGCAAGGTTACGCTGGTAGTAAGAGGTAGAAAGGGGGTTCCATGTGGGGCAGGCTAGTTCCTTAACCCTTAAGTGGGCCAGTAGGGAGAGGAATCCTTCAAAGACCAGTTTGAATTCAGGAGACTTTCTTTCTTCAGGATGAAGTGCTCCCTTGCTAGTGGCCCCTGAGTCCAGACTCATGCCTCTAGCCCAATGTGACCTTCCACGCTGCCCTGCTCCAGGCCATGTGTGCCCCTGTGTGCAGGGTCTGACATCGCCACATCGCATGTCCCCTATGTGGCCTTAGGGCTCAACAAATGTCCCTACTGATTTGACTAGTATATCAGCAAGTTAAATTTTTTAAAAGTGGTAATTTATTAGGGTTCTGCTTTGTACATATTTCATTTTATTGATACAACGTCTATTATTCTCATTTTTCAGTGAGGGATCAGACTCAGGAAGATTAATAACTTGCCTGAATTCACGGAGGTAGAGGGACAGAGTAAGATCCAGCTGCCACTTTGTCAGACCCCAAAGCTCTTCTACTGCATGACCTTTCCTTCCAAACCCTGGGACTGTGGGGAGGGAAGGATGTGTCAGGGTTGGATGTGAACCTGGAGGTGAACTTCTTATGAACAGGGCTTCCTGGGACCAGTGATTCTGTGTAGTCACACCAGAGGATGTGAAACCAAAGCATCACTGGTGGCAACAACTCCAGCCCAGAAAATGCTAATGGAGCCCAACAGCCTGAAAGCCAGTCTTGTTGCTGCTCATGAAAAATGAAATTTAGCAATTCCTCCCTTGATCCTAAAGCAGATATCAAATGCATGAAACATCATATGTAATCAGAGTACAGGAGCCCTTGGGTCACTCCACACAATTAAAACTAGGTTCTGCTATTCCTGGGAAACGTATTTTTAGTTTAAGCTGGGGTGTAATGAGATCTCTAAAAATAACACCGTGAAAGGTGAGGCTAAGTGTAGGGGCCGAGTTCACCCCAGTGCCGAGGCAATAAAACATTATTCATGGTCCATTTAAAGCCATGCAGCCCTGGGCCAACGTTTTTGCTTAAACAGAAATTTGGTTCATGGAACCAAATGGAAACTAACTCAGTTTCCATCTAAATGGTGGTGGTCTGAGCGAGAGGAACTTAGAATATAGGCCATTAGAGGAATGTTACAGCTGCTGAAGCACCTCAGGCTGGTTTGTCTCTGAGGGGTTCTGGTTACACTCAGGAAAGAGGCTGGAATATTGAGTGCTGAGACCACCCCATACATAGCGTGGCTGGCTCACTGCCCTGCTGCGTGCTGGCTCTTCTCAGAATCATGCACCCTGGGTTTTTTGGCTGCAGTTATAACAAAAGTTTTCCCAGCTTGGCTGTGGAAGGGTTTGGGCATGCCTGTAACTTCACACACAGAATACGGCACCCAATAGCATTCAGAAATTGTGATACCAGGCTTGTGGCAGATGTGAGAAACGTCAAGATTTTAATAATTCAGGGCTTTGGAGGGGATATAGTTTTCCTGGACAGAAAAGCACTGTATTAATTGTACCACCCACAAGGACTTTGAACACACGCACACAAGCGCACGCTCACACCACCCAAAACACATCCACGTGTGCCCATTGCCAAGGCTCCTGCTTCCTGACTTAAGGTAGACCTGACAGCACCAGATGGTCATTCTCAAATTTCTTATCTCACCCTGGTTATCCGAAAACATCATTTCTCCTGTCCTTGGGGCTGTGCAAATGAAGCTGAAGTTACAGGCTGGATTCTGTTGACAATCCAGTTGATTTCACTCTCTTTCATGGTCAGAAATGTTGTTTGCTTGCCTGTTGACCTGTTTATTTATACTCAACCTCCACCAAATACAGGTTTGGGATGAGGTCATAGAGTCTACCCTATACACTGGCGCACAAGTAATCTTGCCATAGGTGTTGTACGTGGACATAAACACGGTCCAGTATAAGCCAGTCCACTGCTGGAAAAATTCCCATAGCCCAGTCCTTATTATTGATGCTAAAAGGGTTATTAAAGGGAGGTCAGCACCACGGGGACTAAATGAACCCTGATTCTATATACAAGGTCTCAGCCAAAGGCAATGCTAAGAGTGGATTCTGTAACCTTTAATGCATACAGTGCATATGACCATACTTATAAGGCATGGCCACAGGCAGGGAAGAGCCATTTATAATTTTTGTTAGAACTTGAATAAATGTAAGAAATTATTATTATTTTTGCTGTGTTAAGAGGCTTAGATAGCGTTTCCTGGGGCTGACGTGACCAACCACACGTTTGCAAATGTGGGACCATTTGCTGGATCTCTCATTGTAAGGCTGAATGGATTATCTACCCTGAAGTCCTCCCTAGTCAGAGAAGCCCTAACTTTAAAGGCAGCGGGGCATCTTTAGATGATCAAGTCCAACTCCACTATTCTTATCATTGATATCAAATCCCAAGCTGGAGAAATGATTTAGTCAACATCACTGGGCTTTCCGTTAGAATTTACAGTTGCTTAGAGATACACCTTAATCTTTGTTGAAACTTTACTGTTCACTCCTATAACATGAGACCTGCCCCACACTGATTTTCAAGTAGCTCATCCGTTTCCCCAATCCTTTTGGAACCCCTTTCCTGCTTCGGCAGTGACACTTTCTGAGCACATGCTATTCTCATTCTTTTTCAAGTTCTTATCTAAAACTGTCATCAGGAAAGGACCAGCAAAAATGTACTCACACTCTGGCAAAAATGGCTGATAATAGCTGCTTCCTCATTCATGTATCTAGTAGAGATCAAACTGAATTCAAAAGTGTTAAAATCTAGTGATAGATTTCAGGCCAGTGGGAGACATTTTTGGGGAGGCGATGACACCACGGTAGGGAAATGAGGGGGCCGGACTTAGACCTGTCATGGAACAGTGAGCTGATAGAGCTGGCAGGGGCAATTAACTTATGTACTTTGCTAAAAGATAAAGAAACTGAAATTCAGAGGGGAGAAGTGAGTTTTCCCCAAGCTCAAGGAGCTAGTTAATGACAGCAGAGATGGACCTCTAGGGTTTAAAGAACTGTGAAATGGGCATGACTTGACAAAAAGGTTTGCCATTTGTCTGTTCATTTCTTCATTCTTTTATGAATTTTTTGTTTGTTTGCCTAGTCTGTGTCCAGCAGGGTTTGGCACTGAGTGGTGAATCAAGGTGGACTGTTTCTTCCTTCTTGGGGTTTATAGTCAATGAGCAGGGGCATCGAAGAGAAAAGATGGACATACAACATATTGTTACAGATTGTGAGAAGAGCCCCAGAGCAATAGGGAAGAGGAGGGAGTAGGTCATTGAGGTTGGTGCTCTGAGGAAATAACACTGACCTGTTTGCCAATGACCTCCAGTTTGCTAAGTCCAGTGGTCAACTTTCAGTCCTGTCTTGCTTGGTTTATCACCAACATTCCACAGTTGATCAGTCCCTCCTTCTTGAATTGCTCTTTTCTCTTAGCCTCTAAGACACCACACTCTCTTTTGGTTTTCCTCCTACATAACAGGCTTTTCCTTTTCCTTCTCCTTAGCTGGTTCATTCTCACATCCATGTCTTCTGAAGATTGGAGTGTCCCTGCAATCATCTCCATCTTCCCTCCTGAACTCCCAATTCGTATATCAAGCTGTGCACTTGACTTCTCCACGTGGCTGTCTAACAGACATCTGTACCTGATCGTCTCCCAAACAAACTCATTTCCTACCTCATCCCCTAAAATTCTCCGCCCTCAGTCTGCCCGTCTTAGTAAACAGCACATGCATACGTCCTGTGGCTCAGGTCAAAACCTCGGTGTCACCTTTGCGTCCTTTTTTTCTCTTATCCTTCATTTCCAATACATCTGTAAATCCTGTAGATTTTACTTTCCACCTCTATCCAGAACCCAATCATTTGTTAACCCTTTTATAATCTCGACCATCCTGGTCCAAGCGAATATCATTTCTTAACTGGATTATTGGGAAAACCTCCTCACTAGTCTCTATCTGAAATTGTCCCTCCACAATTTAATCTCAACACACCAACCCAAGTGACCCTTTCCAAATGGAAATTGGATCATTTTGCTTGAATCATACATCTCGTGCAGGAGAAAAGCCAAAGTCTTCCCAATGACCTAAAGGCCCTGTATGACCTGGACCCCTGCTATCTCTGCCACCGTCTCCCACCCCTCTCCCTCTTACTGACCTCCTTGCTCTTCCTCAACCCTCTCAGGTCCACCTACACTCAGGGCCTTTGCACTTACTGCTCCTTCCATGAACACCCATGCAGCTTGCCTCCGTGTTCCTATCAGGTCTTGCTCATCCATTAACCTCTGTGGGGCCTTTCTGACCTCCTCATATAGAGTGACATCTGTCCCAGGACTCCCTCTTTCATCTTGCGTTATTCTTCTCCTTAGCAGCTATCACCATCGGACACAGTCTGCATTTATTGATTTATTTGTTCGTTGTCCCCAATTAGAATGCAGATACTAGGTGGGCAGTGATTCTTGTCTAGTGCCTAGAACAGTGCTCAAGAAATAATTTTAACTAAATGAATGCATGGGCTGAAGCTAAGATCTGTAAAGGACCCAGTAAAGGGCTGGGGGGAGCTGTGTGTAGAAAACTTGCCCGGCAGAGGGAACTAGATGTATATAAAGAAAATGAGGGGATGGGTCTTGGCCCAGAGAACCTAAAAGAAGGGTTCAGATGGCTTGCAATGAGGCTGGAGAAATTGGCAGAGGCTAAATTGTACAGAACCTTGAAGCCAGGATCAGAACTTTGGGTTTGAGTGTGAATGAGATGAGAAACTATAGACGGGTTTAAGCAGGGAGTTCTTTTCATGTGGATGTCCTCACCATGCTTGACCTTGAGAAAGTCATCGTCTATAGAAGGAGTCCACACACACAGTTAACAGTGCAAACTGCCCAGGGGACCTGGGGACACACACCTCTTCCTTGAGGGCGAGGAGAGGGACGAGGAACCTTAATGTTCTGATCTGATTGTGGAAAGGTGTTCTAGGTGGAGAAAGAGTGTGTGCAACAGCATGACAGCCTGCCATCCCAGAGGCAGGTGTGCAGCTCGAACCACTAATAAAAATATGCTTTTCAAGGTTGGACCTAAGCCTGGCTGGCGGACTCTAGTTCACATCTTTTCACTATACCAGGCTGAGACACGGTTTGGATACCAGGTAGAGGGAGGTGGCTGGGGTAGGAAGGAGGACACTTAGGGCCCACAGGCATGTTGGCTTCTGTTTGGGTAGGAAAAGAGCATCCATTCTACAGCCACATTTCACCAAACAACGTGGGGCTCAGAGAGGTGAATTCACTTGCTTAAGATCACACAGCTTGTAAGAGGCAGGCTCACAGTCCAGTTTTGCAGGGGTAGCATAAAAAAGCAAAAGGGAATGTCATTTTACACTGAACTGAATTGGGAATATACTCATGAACTTTTTTTTTTTTTTTGTCTGTGCTGTGTGACATGCGGGATCTTAGTTCCCTGACCAGGGATCAAAGCCACTCCCCCTTCAGTGGAAGCATGGAGTCTTAACCACTGGACTGCCAGGGAAGTCCCCTCATGAACTTCTTAGGGATGGAAAATGTTTGCAGTTAGCACATACTTTTCCCAGGATGTGTGTGTGTGTGTGTGTGTGTGCATGCGTATATAGTATTTTTCCAAAAAAAGTCATAAGTGCCTCAGTTCTGCTTCGTTGGTTTGATACATAAGAATTCTTTAGCAATTAACACTTTATGTTCCTAACAACCAGTTTTTCTTTCACCCAAAGTAAAATTAAATATGATATATCCTTATTACTAATAATAGAGATCATGGCAATGATATTAATCACTGGGATAGCAGAAGTCTGTCATCCCTTCATGCCCAATCCAAATGGCAACTGAAGCAGAATTAAGTCAATGCAAATACCACTCTAAATTCCTTGGTGGGTAGAATTTATTACCACTGCCCCCTTAATCCCAACTACAGTTAAACTGTGCTTACTGGTAGTCTGCAAAGTAATTTGGGAAACCTCTGTTGGCTATGCACATTTTAAATATAATGTAGAGACACAGCCAAATCAGAGCTGAGAGAAAGCTGGGAGAAGTGGGCAGGAGAGTTCCATCAATTAGGTGGAACACATCTTTATTCCTAGAGCTGAAAGGGATATTAAAGTTTCAGTTAGACCATTCCTTGAATTTGGAGAGAAACATACTCAAGCCACCCAGGCAAAACCCATCAAAGGTCAGCAAACATTTTCTATAAAGGGCAAGATAGCAAATCTTTTAGGATTTGTGGGCCATATGGTCTTTGTCACAACTACCCAACTCTATCCTTACAACATGAAAGCAGCCATAGACAGTACATAAATGAAGAAGTGTGGCTGTGTCTCAGTGAAACTTTATTTATGAAAACAAGTAGCTGGATTTCATCCATGGGCAGTAGTATGCTGACCTCTGTTCTAATCTCTAGCAGGAGAAAAATTTCCTAAACTTCTCCAGGAAGTTTTTAGCTGGATATTCTTTACCATGCCTAGTTCATATCCCTTGGCTCTAATACAAATCTGTCTTCTATCCTTTGGGGAGATGGAGGACATCTGTTTGGTGCCTCCTTTTGTTGGAAGGACTAATTCTGCCACGGGGTGAATGCTGACAGATTAGCTTTGCTAGGACCTCTGTAATCAGAGGACATGCATTCATATCCTGGCTTCACTACTTATTTGCTGTATGACTATAGGCAAGTTGCTAAACTATTCTCAGACTTGGATTTCTCATCTGCAAAATGGTTATATTCCTGATACTAAACTCATGGTGCTATTGTTAGGATTAAGTGAGATGATGCATTGTAAAGCACTTTAACCCATGCTTCAATAAATGTGAGCTAGAAAGAAATGGATGGAGATGGCAGAGAGAGAGAAAATGTTCTCCTGACATTGACAGAAATGAAATTTATTTGAGGACAAACTTGGGGAGCTCATTTGGAGATTTGAGCAAAGGGAGCAAAGACAGTCATGTGTTGGGTTGAATAATGAGCTATCTATCACACTACCCTTCACAATATATATCCTTCTGAAATGATCTTTCCCATTGGTTTTCTCCCTATTACCCATCTCTCTCCACTAGAACATAAACTCCTGGAGAGAAAGGAGCACAAACTCCTGGAGCTTGTATCCTTGGTGCCTAGAAGAGTTCCTGGCACATAGTAGGAATGATAAATAATTGTTCAATGGAAGAACAAACAAATAGGAAGATTGTCTCTTCCATGGAGTGCCCAGCTTCAAGAAGAATCCACCCTAGTGAGGGAAGAAGAGCCTGCATCCAGCCAGCCATCATGATCTGCATGAATTAATGTGGGTAATCTCTCTCGTGGCAGACGTCATTGCCAGATCACCCTCGTGTGGTTTCTGGACTGACCAAGCTTTTCTGGTGTTATGGATTCATATATTGAAGCCTTAATCCCCAATATGAAGGCATTAGGAGGTGGGACCTTTGGGAGATAATTAGGTTTAGATGAGGTCAAGGAGGTGGGGCCCCCATGATGGAATTAGTGTCCTTATAAGAAGAGGAAGAGGCTGGACCTCTCTCTCCACCATGTGAGGATAGAGTAAAAAAAAAAAAGGCAGCTGTCTGCAAGCCAAGAAGACTTGAAGAAGAATTGAATCTACTGGCATCTTCACCTTGGACTTTCAGCCTCCAGAACTAAGACAGGTGATCACTGTTACCCCGAGTTTTAACCCCAACTCCCTTACTTGTTGACTCAGTCTTTACTCTCAGATGCATATCAAGGAGGTAATAAAGTAGATTTTCTTTACAAAAACAAATGATAACTTGCCAAATATAAAAAAAATCTAGAAGGTTAACACCCTGGTGAAGTCCCTATATCTACCTAAGTGTTAGACTGAATGAAGAGACAAACAACACTCACTTCCTTCTCTGTGGTTCATGGTTTCTCTGGGTATTTTACACTTCTGTTTGTATCACGTTATTCATCTAATCTGGCCATGACTGCTGCATCTACAGAGCAGTGCATGTTAGGTGTGGAATACTCTCTACTCTACCTTTTTCTTACTTTCTTTGCTCGTTCTTTTTCCTGCTCTGTATTCCATTTTTAATGCATATTTTTTATGCAAATGATAAAATACCTAGCATACTTCCAAGCATTCATCCCTCTTTAACTGGAAAGAAATAGATATTATAAAAAAAGGCAATTTGAGAACATGTGTAAAGCAATCCATAAACAGTCTAAACACTCAGGGGCTGAAGAAATGCCAAATGTCGGGGGAGGGATCATAGAGGTTATGACTAATCTAAGAGAGCTTTCTGCAGAAATGAGTTTGAGCCAGGTCTTGGAAGGATGCCTTAGTCATCTTTCAGTGAAGGGAGGAGGTAAATGGTAGATGAAGAATGGGAGGTTAGGTGGGAGGCAGATGCCAAAGGACACCAATGCAAACTGAGTTCAGAGAGAAGAATAACATTCAAGAAATTTTTATTCATTCGTGGCACATATATACAATGGAATATTACTCAGCCATAAAAAGAAACGAAATTGAGCTATTTGTAATGAGGTGGATAGACCTAGAATCTGTCATACAGAGTGAAGTAAGTCAGAAAGAAAAAGACAAATACCATATGCTAACACATATATATGGAATTTTAGAAAAATAAATGTCATGAAGAACCTAGGGGTAAGACAGGAATAAAGACACAGACCTATTAGAGAACGGACTTGAGGATATGGGGAGGGGGAAGGGTGAGCTGTGACAGGGCAAGAGAGAGGCATGGACATATATACACTAACAAACGTAAGGTAGATAGCTAGTGGGAAGCAGCCGCATGGCACAGGGATATCGGCTTGGTGCTTTGTGACCGCCTGGAGGGGTGGGATAGGGAGGGTGGGAGGGAGGGAGACGCAAGAGGGAAGAGATATGGGAGCATATGTATATGTATAACTGATTCACTTTGTTATAAAGCAGAAACTAACACACCATTGTAAAGCAATTATACCCCAATAAAGATGTTAAAAAAAAAAAGAAATTTTTATTGAGCAGCGACTCTGTATGTCAGCACCACCACAGGGATTATAAGTAAATGAGGAGACTTGGTCCTGTCCTTGAATTGCTGATAATATAGTGCAGGGAATTAGCAGACTTTGGCTAAGAAACTTGAAACCTCACATTTTCTTTATAGGAGATTTAACTAAAATGTCAGAAACTGATAACATTTCTCCAGTGAACCATCATCATCTCCAAATTACTCACTTGAGTTCCTTGAAGACCAGTTTCTGATTTTAACACCTCAGCACCAAGCTTCTGATGCAGTTTTTTTCTTCTTCTAAAAAACACATCCATCACGTCACATATTTATTTATTGATGAGAACACTTAAGTTCTACTCTCTTAGCAAATTTCAATTATACAAAACAGTATAATCAATTATAGTTACCATGTTATGCATTAGATCCTCAGATCTTATTCATCTTATAACTTTACCAACCTCTCTTAATTCCACCCCCAACCCCTCCAGCCCCTGGCAACCACTATTCTACTCTGCTTCTATGAGAGTTTGCCTTTTTTTTTTGGTTTAAGATTTCACAAATAAGTGATTCCATGCAGTATTTGTCTTTCTCTGGCTTATTTTACTTAGCATAATGCCCTCCATTTTCATCCATGTTGTTGCAAATGGCAGGATTTCCATTTTTTAAAGGCTGAATGGTATTCCATTGTATGTATATACCACATTTTCTTCTCGATTCATCCATTGATGGACACTTAGGTTGTCTTCATACCTTCACTATTGTGAATAATGCTGCAATAAATGAGCGAATACAGATAATTTTTCAAGATAATGATTTTGTTTCATTTAAGTATATACTCAGAGGTGGAATTGCTGAATCATATGGTAGTTCTATTTTTAATTTTTTGAGAAACCTCCATACTGTTTTCCATAGTGGCTATAACAGTTTACATGCCCACCAACAGTGCACAAAATTTCCCTTCTTCACATCCTTGCCAACATTTTTTAATCTCTTGTCTTTTTGATAATACAGTAGACATCCTAACATGTGTGAGATGATTTGCATTTTCCTGATCATTAATGATATTAAGCACTTTTTCAAGTACCTGTTGGCCATTTGTTTGTGTTTTTTTGAAAACTCTCCACTCAGGACTTCTGTCCATTTTTAAATTGGGTTATTTGGTTTTTTGCTATTGAGTCGTATGAGTTCCTGGTATGTTTTAGATATTAATCTGGAGGGGAGGGAAACTTTTCCTTTCATTTCTTCTAGGTTTGTTGGCTGGTCTAACAATTAAATTGACATAAGACAAATTACAAGAGAAAACCAAATTTAATTTGTAGGCACAGGAGCTCATAGTAATATGAGACTCAAAGAAATGACCAAAGCAGGTGGTTTTTATACATTTTAGACAAAGAAACAATACATTTGTAAAGAATTGACAAGACAAAGAAGTTTGGGCTTGGGGTAGTAAATTAGTAACAAGATTTTTTCATATAGCCTTCTTAAACTTTAATTCCCTATCTCTGATGATAAGGAAGTCTCTCTCTCCTGGTACAGGGAGAGTACCTTTCATATGGATGATTTATATCCTGCTTTCAGGGAACAAAGGAGGGTCAGAGTGCCCTACTTGCACTGGCTCTTTCTTAAGTCACTTTAATTAAAAACAATCAATATGCTAAAGCAACATATTTTGGGGTGGCCTGCCCTGAACCCCATCAAATGCCTTATCAGAGATGTGGTTTGCAAATATTTTCTCTCATATCATAAGTTGCCTCTTCATTTTGTTAATGGTTTTCTTTGCTGTGTAGAAGCTTTTCAGTTTGGTGTAGGTCCACTTGTTTAGTTTTGCTTTTGTTGCCTTTGTTTTTGGTATCAACCCCCCAAAATCATTGCCAAGATGAATGCCAAGGAGTTTACCCACTATGTTTTCTTGTAGGAGTTTTATGGTTTCATGTCTTATGTTTAAGTCTTTAATGCATTTTGGGTTGATTTTTAGTTTTCGTGTAAGATGGGTGTCCAGTTTTTTTCTTTTGCATGTGGATATCCTGTTTTCCCAACACCATTTGCTGAAGATACTGTCCTTTCCCCGTTATATGTTCTTGGTTCCTTTGTCATAAATTAATTCATCATATATGTGTGAGTTTATTTCTGGGTTCTCTATTATGTTCCATTGATCTATGTCTGTTTTTATGCAAATACCATACTGTTTTGATCACTATAGCTTTGTAATATAGTTTAAAGTTGAAACTGAGCAGTACCCTGTAGGGGGTCTTGGGTACGGGAAGCCTTTCTGTTCAGCATCCATGACCATCTCTGAGTTCCAAAGGGCAGTTTCAAACATTGTTAATCCAGGAAGGGAAGGGATGCAGAGTCAAGGGAGGAACAGCCAAGAAACAATAGTACAGCCTTGGGGCAGTGTTCTGGTTCCACCTCAAGGGACACACATAGCAATATATTTAAACCCTTTTATAGAATTAAAACCAAACAAATGGAAGATGTCACTATTCTCCATGCCAGAGAAGATCACCTGAGGTTAGACTAAAGGAATCATAGAAGTTCATCAAGAAGATTACCTGAGATGAGATTAAAGGAGTGCAGGCCCTGCACACACCCTAATCTTATCAGCAACCTACCCTTGAGCTATTGCTATAAAACTCTTCATCAAATCCTCCCAAGTTGGAACAGAGTTTTAGAGGGCAGGAGACCACTGTGTCCCCCTTTGCCTGGCAAAGCAATAAAGCTATTCTTTTCTACTTCACCCAAAACTCTGTCTCTGAGATTTGATTTGGCACTGGTGTACAGAAGCTGAGATTTTGGCATCAAAATCAGGATGTATGATACCTCCAGTTAGGTTCTTCCTTGTCAAGATGCTTCCAGCTAAGTTCTTCTTTCTCAGGATGCTTTTACTATCAGGGTCTTTTGTGGTTCCATACAATTTTAGGATTGCTTTTTCTATTTTTGTGAAAAATGCTATTGGATAAAATCTAACATCTAGAAAAGTCCACGCCAGGTCACTGCTACTAGGGAGCAATAATAAGACTCCTGTTTCTCTTCCTGCTTCCACATGAATCTCAGTGCATCTGATTGGTAAAGTTTCTAGCACATTTTAAAGAAAGGTGAGCATAAAAGGGATCAGGTGATATTGCTGAGTTGCTAACTGAAAATTTGTTACAAATGCCTCAAGGAAAATATACAAAAATAAAGAAAGTTAAACACACTAGTAGTAGGTAGTCCAAAGTGAATTTTTTTAAAAACATGCTTTACAGTAGGAAACTGTGAGACACTTAGGAATAAGTCAATTAAAATTTGTGCACAATTCATATGTAAAATGGAATAAATTTTATTTAAAGACCTTAAAGTATACTTGTATAGATGGAGAACTATGCTATATTAATAGACAAGATGTCTTAACACTGTATGTATGTCAATTTTTCCAAAACCAATTCATTGATTTGATGCAATTTTTTATAAAAGGAAAAAAAAAAACAAAGTGCCACCTGACAAACTGATTCTAAAATGTATATTGAAGAGTAAGGAAAAATAGTAAACAAGATATTAACAAAGAAGGAAAAATGTTGGAGGGAACTTGCACTACTCAATAGCAATATTTATTATTATTTCTAGTTTTATTGAGATATAATTGGCATATATCAGTGTAGAAGTTTAAGGTATACAGCATGATGATTTGATTTACATATATCATGACATGAGTACCAGGTTCAGCTAACATCCATCTTCTCATATAGAGAAAGAAAGGAAAAAGGAGAAAAATTTTCTCCTTATGATGAGAACTCTTAGGATTTACTCTTTTAACAGCTTTCCTGTATATCATACAGCAGTGTTAGCTATAGTCATGTTGTACATTACATCTATAGTACTTACTTATCTTATAACTAGAAGTTTGTACCTTTTGACCATCTGCCTCCGATTCCTTCTCCCTTCACCCTCTGCCTCTGGTTAGCAGGAATCTGATCTCTTTTTCTATGAGTTTGTTTTCTTTTCTTCTAGATTCCACATACAGATGACATCACACAGTATTTGTCTTCTCTGTGTGATTTATTTTACTTAACATGATGCTCTCAAGGTACATCCATGTGGTTGCAGTTTTTTTCTTCTTCGATGTGGATGGCTAATAGCAGAGAGAGGCTACAAGAGTTAGCTTCTATCTAACAGCCCCATTAAGTGAACTTGAAAGTTGACCGTGGAGGGTATTTTAGTATTTTAGTTTTGGACACAGTTTCCTTAATTGCCGCCTGAACACCACTTCTGGGGCGTGGCCCAAGTGATAGGTTATCTTCATTCAGGTTTCAGACCCCGAGGTGTGTCTAATCTTGGATGAGATAAACTTATGTAAGCAGCTGAGATCTGGCTCAGAGATAGAGCAAAGACCTAACACGTAGAATTCAAGTATGAATCCAGCGAGGTCAACTTTTCTCACCCATACATTCTTAGAACTCCATAGACATGTGTCTTCCTTCCTTCCAACAGGCTAATATTTTTCAAAAGTGGATCACCTTGAAACCAATGATATAGAACAAGTAAAAAATAAATATAAGTTTATTTTTCTTTAACCAAATTCATAGTGGTGGTAGTCGGGGGGAGGGGGGCAAAATAACATTTATTAAATGCTTACTGTCTGCCAGAACTTTATGTATACTACATTTCCTTTTCAAAGCATATATTTTTCACTAAAAAAAAAGGAAAAGGACAAGGGAAAAACCCCTCCATTTTTATATAGGAAAACTGAGGATCAGAAAGGGTACCTTGATCAAGATCACATGTCTAAAAAGAAACAACATTAAGTATTTGAATCCCCCATTTCTTTTTATAAGTTTCAGTCTTTTCCCACTGCACCATCCTGCTTTTCATCCATATTATTGGAATATCTTAGAAAAAACATTTATTTTATATTGTGCATCACAGTTTTAAACATGTGTACAAACATTATCTCCTTTAGTCTTTATATTACACTGCAGAGGAGGTGAGAATCTTTAATGTTATTCAACTGTGAGGGAGATGACTTCATCCTCATTTTACAAGGGAGGAGGCTCATAATAGTTATGTGAGTCTAGTCACAGTCCCATGACTGGAAACTAGCAGAGTTGGAGTTACATCTGGTAGGTCTCCTAACTAGAAATTCCAAACTCCTCCTCCTCTAGCACTGCTGTCCGGTAAACCCAAGACCACAAGGAATATGCCCTCAGTGATGTGAGTCACCAGTAAACATGCGGGCACCGTGTCTGAACTTGCATCATCTGTCTGGCTGTTTGAAGTACACTATATACTGGAAGCAACAATTAGTAAAGAAAAGCTAAGGTGGGCATCATGCCAGTGGTTATGTTTAGTGAGACATTGATAGGGTGTGCGACCCTTTTGGAATGTGAACTATAAACCCTAAGATGGAATGAAAGGAGACTTGGTTCACACATTCATTCATGTGCATTTAGTAATTTTCCATAGTTTTATTCCACAATGCAGTGTGTGTATTACCACCTTACATCTTAACCCTGACACCATGAAGTAGACAGGTTATCAGGATTATTAGCCTCAATTTCCAATTAAAAAATTTGAGTGCTGAGTTGAAGACTCTTAAGGAGCCACTGACCAAGGCAGGCCTTAGACCTCACCATGCCCTCTTCAGGATTCATTGGCATGGCCCTTGAGAAACCCATGAGTTAGCATGTCTTGGAAAGTGACATCAGGTGACTGATCATTTTGTGTGTCTGATTCATCCCATTTTATTTTAGCATGTTTATTCAGTTGGTGTTGGCTCTTGATGCAGGAGATACAAAGATAGATGTATCTTCAGCCCAGATCTCTCCCCTGATAGACAAATTCCTATAAAATATAGATTACCAAAATTACTACAGGAAGACATAGAATCCTGAGTAGTCCTATACCCTTTAAACTTATTGAATGTATTACTATTAAAAATCTTCCCCCCAATAAAATACAAGGCCTTAATGATTTTTCAGGGTAGTTTTAGTAACACTCAAAGTAATGTCAGTATTATTCAAATGTCGATATTATTCAAATTCAAGTTATTCAATTATTCAAATTATCTTCCAGATAATAGCAAGACAGGAAACTCCCCAACTCACTTTATAATTCCCAAACCAGACAATGACTGTACAAAAAGGAAAATATTATCAGTCAATCTAAATAATAAATATAGATGTGGAGATCCTTGGCAAATTATTTCAGCAAACAATGTGTAGAAACTATAATTCTACAAGTATCATAATGTCATAGTCATACTGAATTATCCAAGGAATGTAAATTTGCTGTAACATTAAAACTATATGATGATCTTATTAGATGAAGAAAAGCCGTACAATAAACTTCATCAACATTCATAGAAAGAAATTCTTGGCAAACTAAGAAGACAAAGAAAATTCCTTAACCTCATAAGAGGTAGTTCAGAAAACTTCAGCAAACATCATATTTAATGGTTAAAGATTAAAAGAATTCCTCTTAAAATCGGAAAGAAGATAAGGATACTTAGGGAACATAATCGTCATTAGTTAAAGACAATATTTTTGTCCTGTTTGAAAAAAACCCTCAGATGATCTAAAGACAAACTATTAGAATTAATAAAAGAGTTTAGCAGGGTTGCTGGACTTAACCTCACTATTTAAAAATTGAATTCTGTATCCCAGCAATAAGCATTTAGAAAATGTAATTTAAAAAAAAGGATACCATTCACAATCAAGAGTAGATGACTAAGAATAGCCCAAACATTCTTGAAGAAGAACAGGGTGAGGAAACATGCCTTACATGATGTTTTTGAAGGTATATTAATGAAGACAGTGTACCAGCAGCACAGCACTAGAAAAATAGACCACTAGAACAGTCTCAAGAGCTCGGAAACCTATCTTTGCACATATGAAAAGATGGTGTCAGATCGAGTTTGCATATTGGGGGCGAAATGGAATATGGTGCTGACAAAATTTATTTTTCATATAAAAAAACAAAATTACATACCTACACTATACCATACCTAAAAATAACTTCAGGGAAGATTAAAGATTTAAGTGTGAGAAACCAAGTCTTAAATATCTTTTGTCAGGGAAATTTTGTCCTATATATTTATAGATTCAGGGTAAGGAGACCATTAAACTAAACAAAAATTATAAAACATAAATAAAAAATGAAAAATTTCCAGTAAAACACACTATTCATAAAGTAAAAGAAAAAAAAACCTGCAAATGCATAGTGTATTTTATATAAAGTGTATTTTATTATAAAGAATTCTTGCAAGTCAATATAAAGAAGAAAAGTATCCCAATAGAATATATGTGAATAAGAATTTCACAAAGAAGCAGAATTTAGAATTAACATAGGGGGAAAAAATGCTCAACCTTACTGGTAATCAAAGAAATACAAATTCAAAGTTCAATGTAGTATTGCTTTATACCCCCAGAGAGGTACACACTAAAATGTCTAATAATACTAAGTGCTGACCAGCACTACAGCAGTAGGTGTTTACAGACACTGCCGCTGGGATGTAAACTGCTTTGCAAAGCAATTTAGCCATACTTAAAATATTTGAAGATGAGCATGCTCTAAAGATATTTCCTTTTTAGGCATATGTTCTAAAGAAACCATTGCACTCATGCACATGTAGAAGAATGTTCATAATAATATTGTTCATTATAGCCCCAAAATACAGAAAAAAAATCTCAGTCTCCATCTATATGACCTGACTATATATGTTGTAATATATCACACCTTAGACTGCTTGAGACAGTAAGAAAAAGGAATGAATCGTGTGTATAGGCTTCAAAAATGGATGGATTTCACAATTATAACCTTAAACAAAGAAATCAAGTCACAGATACATATGGAATATTTCCATTTATGTAAATTCTGAAATTTGCAAAACTAAACATGTTGTTTCAAGACGCACATAGATGAGATGTGGAAAAAATAATGGAAGGACAATTACAAAATCTCAGACCTTGTTACTTCTGAAGTGTTCAGGGAGAGACAGACAGGAAAAATGGGCTATTCATAATGTTCTGTTTCTATGCTGTGTGGTGGGTGTGTGCATGTTTTATTATATCATTCTTTATACCTTACATGTAGTAGATATTTTTTATAGGCAAAAAATATTTTGTAAGATTTTAAAATAGGAAATTTTTATTGTTATTGTAAATCAGTGGTTTGACACGCTGGTAGTATTTTTTCCTAATGTACATTGAAATAGAAACAAGCTTATTAAAATAAAAATTCATTTTTATATCTTTAAAACTCTCTCTCTCATACCTTTTGTGATATGCGTGCCTCACTTATAAAATCTCTGCCCTAGATAATGGTGTAAGGAATTATAAATGACCCTAGAAACTGATGTGACCACTTTAGCCAGTTCAGCCATCGTTCCAAAAGCTGTGGCTTTGGTGACAGTGAAAGACATGGACAAGGTTTTAAGGTTTTATCCATGTTCCTGTGAGTGTGAACGGCAGTCTGAAATCCCCGAGGGGGCAGACAAGGAACATTACTGAGAGAAACGAAGGGTCGTGGGCAGGGAGATCTGACTGGTAGGTCCCCTCTCTGCCTGAGGGGGCGCTGGCACCTCAAGCTGGGTGTGGTCCTAGGGCAATTCCAGCCACGTGCTGACAAGATTAGTTTTTCCAGTAAAGTTGAAAACTCAGATTTTATGTGAAAACCTCCGATGTTTAAATCTTAACAATTAATTCAAATATTTAAGAATAAACGCTGCAGACCCGTCAACCATGTCTGGCAGCTGCCCTAGTGTGTGATCCACTAGTTTGCAGTGTTATCCCAGAAGCCAGAATGGCATCCTGCCCTCAATAGTGGGCACCCAGTTAAGTATTTGCTCAGGTGAAGAAGGACATGATGCCTTGTTTTCTCTGCCAATATCTGAGGAGATGCTCTGGGAGGGACATTGAAAACTGGCTGCAGACTCTTTTCTGTTCTTTCCATTGAGAGGTCAGGTCTACATCCTCTCCTTGTACTGAGGCTGCTTGACCAATTGACAATGGTAGAAGTGACCCTGTGTTGCTTTTAGTGACAGTAAACTTCCACTGCCTATCTTTCTGAGCACTTGCTCTGAGGGAAGCCAGCCATAGAAGACATCTGACTTCCCTGAGATGGCCATCCTGGAAAGACCATGTGTAGATTCTCTAGTTAGCCATCCCAGCTGAACTTAGCAGACATCCCTGACATGATGTCAGCCATGTGAATGAAGCTGCCTTCCACACTCCAGACCAGCCCATCTGACAAAGAAGGACCCCCAAGTGTACTTACTTCATGCCATAAAGAACACAGTGATTATGTAACTGAGCCTGTGTGAATTCCTGACCCACAAAATTGTGAGATATAATAAGATGATTGTTGTATTAAGCTACTAAGTGTTGAGGTAGTGTGTTAGGCATTAATAAACAACTAAAACCTCTAAACTTCTTAATTTAGTTTCTAATTAATCCAAAAACATAAATCCCTACCTGTGGTGAACTTCATTGTGGTTTGCTTTGAAGGTGGAGACAGAAGATTTCTTTTCTTTTTAAAAAAATTTTATTGGATTATAGTTGACTTACAATGTTGTGTTAGTTTCAGGTGCACAGCAAAGTGATTCAGCTATACATATGCATATATTCATTCTTTTTCAGATTCTTTTCTTATATACGTTATCACAGAATATTGAGTATACAGTAGGTCCTTGCTAATATTGCTATACAGTAGGTCCTTGTTGGTTAGAAGATTTCTTATAAATATCATATGTATTATCTCCAAGGAAAAGAGGACTGGACAAATGTGTAAGAAGGGAACAGTTACCAAAGAATAAAATCTTTGAGACTGAGTTGGGAAACCAAAGCCCAAATCTTATATAAGATTGCTGTACTAATCATTTCACCATGAAGTATATATTTAAGGGTTTGTGGGTTATTTAGTGAATTTTAAAGCTCTGCTCTCTAGAGCAATCAGGGAGCTTGTTTGAACAGCTATGCTTTGCTGTGAAATATAAGGTATTCAGACACATGCATGGTCAGTGAGTGAGGAAAATCCAGATTTTGTTCAATAGGTCTAAAGTCATTCTATAACCCCACAGTCATCGATCAAGAATATTGATGCCCTCTGTCAGCAGAGCTGGCAATAATGCTTTAGGAGCTTCACAGTTCAGGAGAGGTTCTGATCCCCTCTGAGAGGGGCAACTGCTTTATTCAAGTAGAAGAGGTCATTTCCAAGAAAAAATGTGAGTGGTTAGGAAATGCAGCAAATACCCTCGAAAGAAGAATGGGATGCCCAAGAGAGGAGTCCAGAGGAATCTTATTTGCAAGAAAATTAGTGGAGCTCTGAGAGAAAAACCAGGGTTGGCATTGTAAGTGTCCTGGTATCAAGGGACCCAGAACAGTGATGTGTAAACTTTATACATGGTGTATGAGTGTTGCCAGAAGTTAAGATGACAAAACTGAGCTCTATCATCTTAACACTCTTCCTGATGGGCAGGATGGGCACCCACCTGGAAAGTGAGGGAGTGACTGCTGGACTCCATGAAGGACAAGGTTGATCAGTGGTGAGCAGGGCTGTCTGTAGGCAATGGAGGATGTCATTTACATTGTTCTTCAAGTTATTCCTCAGGGAGCACTCCCCAGTTTGTACTGTAGGGAGCTGGGATGATGAGTTTGACAAAAAAAAATTGATTATATGATGAATAGAGACTATGAGAAACAGAACTGTAAAGCCTCTGCGTTTGGGAGCGTTGGATGATGGAATACCATGGAGGAATGGAGCCTTCATCTATCTAGCAGAAGCACCCACTACAGCATCACCAGTAGCTGGCATTGCCATGATCTATGATTATCTACATCAGCAGGGACAGCAGCCTCTACGGAATAGGGCTGCCTGGAGGCGAGCAGAGATCCATGTGGAGAATGGAGGAGAGGAACTCAAGGACTTTCAAGAGCATGTTCCAGTTTCCTTGGGTGGATCCACTGACATACAACTTCTCCTGTGTAAAAGGGGCCACCCCTTAGTACTTAAGGCAGACAGAATGAGCAATAACACCCTTACCCTCAAGAGGCTGGGAATCTAGTTCAAGGAAAGTTCACACGGTTGATTTTGAGCTTATGCAGTAAGTATTGTAAGAAGGAGAGATCCTGGATGTCATGGGGACATAAAAAGGAAGCACTTAACCCAGCTTGAGGTTTATGTCAAGAGGGGATAGAGCTGAGAATGACTGAACTGACTTTTGAAAGACATTCGCAGAAGCTGGAGAAGTAATAGAGTTGCTAAGAGTGTTTCTGGCAGAGGACACAATATTAGCAATGCTAGTGGGGTGTGAAATAGTGCTGCATGGGAAATGAAATACAAACTGTTTCTGGAGAGTGTAAAGTTCAAGGTCGGTTGAAGAAGACTAGAGAGATGAGGCTCATGAGTTTGGGAGTGTCTGGCTGTCCCAGGGTCAGTGGAGAGCTGCAGGCAGGGTAGTGACATAGGTAGATTTGTATTTTAAGTAGAATATTCTGATGACAGTGTGGGCAATCGATCTGTGGGGGCAGAGGACACAAGATTGAAAGCGGGAGATAAATAGAAAGCTATTTCCATAGTCCCAGCAGATTTAAAAAGACCCAATCAGGGACAGGTTAGTTGATGGAAAGAAGGAGAAGATTAATAATGTAATCAGAAGACAAAATTGACCAGACTCATGACTTATTCATTTTAAGGGAGAAGAGGAAGTCAAGTGGGACCCTCAGGTTTCTGGCTTGGACAACTGTGTGTGATGGTGGTGCCGTTGAGCGAACTGGGGGTGGTTACAAGAGGAGGAGAGGCCTGGGGGGAGCTTGGCAAGGTGCAGTTTTAAGGGGTCAGCAATTACACTGGTGGAAGCTCAGAAATTTTTAGAAAATTATGGTTTTAATTGGTACCTTTAACTCTGGTCATCTTTTCCCACTCCAGAAGAGCTTGGGAAATTAAGGATTACAAAATGTTATAAGATTTTAGAAAATAGAGTAATAGACCACTCCTATTAGGAATTTAGCTATCTCTCATATATAAAATAGATAACCAACAAGGTCCTACTGTACAGCACAGAAAACTATACTCAATATTTTGTAATAACCTATAAGGGAAAAGAATCTGAAAAAGAATATATATATATATATATATACACAAATATATATGTATATATATTTATAACTGAATCACTTTGCTGTATACCTGAAACTAATACAACATTGTAAATCAACTTTACTTCAATTAAAAAAAATTTCAAAAGGAATTTAAGCATCTCTCAATGTCATGTGTCTGAAGCACACTGGTAAGTTATGTGTCACATATAGCAGAGAATCTGGAACACTACTCAGTGACAGTAAATAAATGCATTTTCTCCCTTCTCTAAATACAACACTAGTTCTGAACAGCCAATGCCATAAAATCCAAGTATTAGAACTCACAAGTTTTGAAATTGTGAAGTGCTATATTAACGTGCAGTCTCATAAAATTCCTTAATGCCCTTCCTCAGAGTCTCTATTTACTTTTGTTCTAGCTGATGGTTGGTACCAGAATAACTTTATACACTTGAAAGCAAGAGGCAAGCATATGACCAGCAGCAAGATGTGACAACTGACAGAGAGGAGATAGCTTAAATCTGGAAAAAGCAGCCAAGAAATGAAAATTCCAGTGTAAGGGCTAAGAGTTGTGTGTAACAATAAGCTTTGAACGCAGAACCAAAATTGACAGGGTCAATTAATTGTGCTTCATGTCTTTTGTCTGTTAAAACAGTGATCACATGTGTATTTCAGACAGATTTCCAGTAAAGGCTGGGGCTGGGCACATCTCTGAGGTTACCTGGTCATCTCATCTTTGTGAAGCTGCTTCACTCAGGCTGCTTGAGTGGGGAGCATTGTTGCCAGATAAAATATAGGATACCTGGTTACATGTGTATTTCAGATAAACAATAAGTGATGTGTAGTGTAAGTCTCAAATATTGCATCCTGCATTTTTATTTGCTAAATCTTGTGACCTTAGTAGGGATCAGTGTAATGTAGAGAAGTTCTGAAGCACAGGCTCTTGCTTCTTCTCCCACCATCAGGAAACAAGACAAAACAAACAAACAAGCTGACCGCACTAGGGTGACTTGGTATGAAAAAAACTCTGCTTTAGCAGTGACAATGGTGGTTTGCTAGGTCAATTGTTTTCTCTCCCTTGGGCTCTGGAATTCAACTTGGGAAATTAAATGGAAGTAGGAAGCAAGAACTGAAGCAAAACACACACACACACACACTCACACACACGTCACAAAGCAGCAGTGGTAAGATGGGCTCTGAGTAAGTTGAAGCTAGGAATAAGGTAATATTTTAAAGGAATAGAAAGAATGAGCATTTTATTTATTTATCTATTTATTTATTTACTCACTCAAAAACATTTATTGAGGTAGAGAAAGGATGCACAGGGTAACAGTGTAAAGCCTGAGATGGGTGATGAATAGAGGCAGGAATGGGAGGAATAGCTGTGAAGGGCTAAATGCTCTTTATGAAAGATCAGTAGAAGTTACAGTCAAGGGAGGGAGTGGGGTCCATTCTCCTTTTTCAGTCAGTTTCTTGCCTTCATTAATGCCCTTCATGCCTTATGGTCAACTCCATTACCCGGAGTGGCCTGTGCAGCTCTCTGTTTCTGGCAATGAAAGAGAATCATGAATGCTTACAGATAAAACCATTTTTAGTGCTCCAGGGAGTATACACTCCACAGTAGGAAAAAAATTCCAGGGAAACAAAAACAAGTCCTTGCTGCAGATAGCTAAGCCTTCAATATGTTAGCTTTCATTATGTTTGCTTTTCTTTACATTTAAAAGGTCACCTTTCTCCAGAGGCTAGACAAGGAATTGAAGTGCCACCTTCCAAATCAGTTTCCTTGAATCTGCTCTGAGCACAGTTCTCCAGATGGACAGGGTTTTGGGGTCCAGGATGTGCTGGAGCCTAACACGTGGCCCCAAGGAATTCAGTGTACTTAGGCTTTCTTTTTATCTTCAGCCACCCCCTGATTCTTTGAAGACATTTTATGATTAGAAAATTGGGGCTACATTTACATGAAGTGATGATTTCTATTGCCTGTCTTAGTCTGCTTGGGCTGCCATAACAAAATGCCACAGACTGGGTAGTTTCAACAATGGAAATTTATTTCTCACAGTTCTGGAGACTAGAAGTCTAAGATCAAGATACCAGCATGGTAGGTTTCTGGTGAGGTCTCTCTTCCTGGCATGTAGGCAGCCACTTTCTCACTTTGTTCTCATATAACAGAGAGAGAGAGAGAGCTCTGGCATCTCTTCCTTTTCTTATGAGGGCACTAATCCCATCATGGAGGCCCCACCCTTATGATCTCACCTAAACCTAGTTATCTCCCAAAGACCCCCACCTCCAAATACGAATGCATTGGGGGTTAGGGCTTGGACATATGAATTTTGAGGGGGCACAATTTAGTCCATAGAAGCTTCCATCAGAAACATTTTTAGACTCAATTTTTCTTTTGATAAAAGCACAACTATGAGGAAGGAGGTTGAACTTTACTGTTTGGGACCTAAAACTATCTGAGTGGCTCCCCTCATCTCCTATATCCCCCATCCCTACTCCATGAACTTGGCCGTTCCAACCCAGATAAGGGACATAATAGTGAAAAAAGACCAAGAGGTCTTGGTGAAGGGAAAAGCCCATCACCTATGTGCTGAGCAGATGTAAACTATGCTCCCAGCAAAGCCAAGAGTAGAGACTGCTACCATATACTGGTTTCTAAACATATCCTCCAATTGCTCTGCATGTGAAAAGTAACCTCTTGAAAGTAAGCAGAGTACAAGGTCACTCAGAAAAAAACCCAAATCAGAAAGAAAATTTGGATTCACTTCACTTATGAAAATAATGTACATCCTCAGCAGGAGCCTTACCCTCCTCACTGCTGTTATAGTGTTTATCTGTCTTATTTGTTTCAATGCATGCTATCAGGGGCCCCCCAAAATTTGCTCATGAGGCCTTGTGAACCAGCTGTCTCTTGTATCTGCAGCGGTGATGGGGGCTGTACCAGGAGCAAGGCTGGCAGGTTTGAGTCCAGGGACCGTTGAGGTGGGAGGAGGGCACACTCTGGCTGCATCATTTCTGATCCCCTTAGAAAGGTGGAGAGAAAGGCAGCAACTCTTGGAAAAGAACACAATGGGAATTGCACCTGGGGACATTCGTAAGAAACTCTTGTCCTAGGAAAGGAAAGCAAGAGAGCCTATTGTTTACATGCTTACTTTGGATCAGAAGAGCTAGTTTGCTAAAGAAGGGATACGGTGTTCAGTAGACTAGGGGAAAGCAGGAGACAGCTGGAGACCTTGGTTCTGTCATGGTTCCCTCACTTGGGAACCCGTAAGGCATCATGAGATCCTTCATGGGCATGTGGGTGTTTATCATGGTAGATTTTGAAGTGGGGATCCACCAGTCAAAAGAGTTCCTTATCATTGGGTTATCTTGCTAATGAAAAAGCCTGCCAGGAATCATAGATGAGGTGGATTTGGTTTAAACATTACTAGGTTGCTTTCTTTTTATTTGGTAAAGTGACATTTTCCCATACAAAGTGTTGGAAATTTGAGTGCCAAGAGTCAAGATCCCACAATTACTCAATGCCGCCTCTTCCCAGGCATTCTAATCCCTGTCAGTGGTCCTGGAACCTACTGCTGCAGTGACAACCACCCAGCTTCCAAAAGTGATGGGGCCAACATCATGATTTTGGGAGGTGAATGAACCAACTCTGTCCAATCAACCTTTTAATGACCGAATGCTGCGAATCCAAAATCCAAAGTAACCCCAAATCTGATTAAAAGATAGAGAAACTCTGAAATAGAAATCAGACTAAGAAATTTGTTTGCATAGTCTTGAAATACAAATGAGAAATAAAACCTCACAGACCTTAATTAATAAAATCAAACCTCTCAATCCTGGCTATAGGAGGCTAAAGGAGGTCCCAAATGATCGCACAAGTTTGGCTGTAGAGCTTGGAGGCATCTTTGCCCAAGGAAGAAATGATGTCTCCTGAATCCTAGACATAGAGTTCGGTGTTACTAAGCCTTTAGAGAGGCAAAGAAATTGGAATATGAGTGTCCAATTCCCCTAGATAACTAAAGTGAAGCTTCTCAGAAAACAAACAAACAAACAAATGCCCTAATCCAAACTATAAGATAGCTCCACTAGCAATCAAGGCTAATCTCTAGCTCCCCTCAAAAATGACTCCATGAGTTTGAGGTAAGATGTTACGAGAATTCCAGGACTCAGCTAGTCAGAATAGCTGGGTGTGAATCCTGTCTCTTTCATTAACAAAACTGTGCCCTTGGGCAAACCACTTAACCCCTTTGATATCTCTTCTCTAACCTGTAAAATGAGGATAGTAATGAAAGGATTCACTTTATATGTTGTCAGAATTACATGGTCACTAGATGTTCTAGTGGATAAGAAAAACGAAAGTGAAAAACATACTGTATGTAAAACAATATGCTAAAAGCTTATTGTTATTCCTATTGGCTAAGAATGAAATTGAAGCCCAGAGAAGGTAAGTAATAGCCCCAAGGTCCCACAGCTAGAGAAGCATATCAGGGATCAAAGTCTAGGTCTGTGTGATGTCAAATTCATGTTCTAGCAAACCTTGCTCAGAACCAAGTACATAATAGGTGCTCACATCAGACTAGTTCACTCATCCTATTATTCATTTATTCATTCAACAAGTGTTTTATTCTAGTTCGTGCTAGATTCTCGTATGAGCTAATGATACAATAATAAATAAAACATGGTTTATACCTTAAAATAATAGTCTGAGTGGGCTTCAGGCAGCATGCTATAGTGCAGAGAACATTGGATTGGGGGTTTGAGTCAGGTTATTGATGTTAGTCCATGAGAGATGAAAATGTCTCCATGAAATCTGAAGACATAGGTGGCTCATGGAGATATCAGGGAATGACTGGTCAAATCCTTTGTGCCAGTGGAAGACTTGGCCAGTTCTTTGGCGGGGTAGTTGTCTCTGTTCTTGCTGTCCCTGAGGCATGGTGTGACAACAGCTGGCCAGACCTGGATAGTGATGGCGGTTTGGTTGCTTCTGTTCATTAGTGAATATACCCTACCTGAGCCCTTGGTTTTACAAAGTGAGTCTGGCTCTAGAGCCCCACCATTTGTAATGTGCGTTTAAGTTTACCTTAGTGGTTCTCACGTGGGGGTAATTTTGGCCATGTCTGGAGACATTTTTGGTTATGACAACTGGTAGGGGCTAGAGAGAGAGGATGTTACTTGCATCTAGTGGGTAGAGAGCAGGGATGCTGCTAAACATCTTCTGATATACAGGGCACCCCCCACTGAGAATTATCCAGCCCCATATGTCCATAGTGCTGAGGTTGAGAAACCCCGTTTTACACTGGAAGTGATGAACTCCCAGCTGCCTCTTCCTGTCTCTGGGCCTGGAGATCTGTAAGTGGCTCCCACTTCTACTTATCTCTGGGTATTCTCTTCTACTTTTGGTCCATGGATATGGTCATCTTGCTTTTTTCGAGCATGACTATGTCTTTCAGAAAGATATTTCAGTATTCTAACTATCGTACTGTGTGGTTGGCAGAGGAGGGATAGGGTATTCCTTGGTATAAATGAATCCACACTCTGATTTACGGTACTCCAATCTGTGAGTTTGGTTAATTAGATTCCACCTCTTAGAAATAGATCCCCTAATCTATGTTAAAAATAAATACAAGTTTCAGAGTTTGAGAAGCTGGGGGCCATGCCCTGGATGATGGTGAATTCAGCAAGATGAGTGCCATTCTGAGTGTGAACCTTGCGGGGGATCAAGCCAACCTTCTCCAAGGGAAAGCCATACGGCTGTGTACTGTGTGCTTTAATGTGTAAACTGCAACTGGTTCTAAACCAGTTTACCAGTGACCCTGGTGTGACCTTGAACTAGTCACTTTTTTCCTCCTAAGCTTTAATCTCATTACATGCAAAATGAAGGAATTGGACCCGATGATCTCTAAACTCTAAGATTCTAGGATTCATGCCTCAACTGTGATTTATATAATGTAGGGTTAATTATTGGTATTTGCAGTTTATTTCAGAATAGCATTGTTAATATGTAAATATTTACGGTAGAAGAACTTTTCATGGATGACTTTGTCCTTTCATGATCTGTTCTTTAAGGGACTGAGACCAAGCATAGGTGGCAGGATGACATGGTTAATTTTTTAACCTCCTTCTCCTCATATATCTGATCTGCAAAATAGAGCTAATAGCTCTACTTCTTATGATTGTTTTAAGAATTAAATGAGCAAATACACATAGTAAACAGTCAGTTGATGTCAGTGTATAAGACTTCCAAAGTAATCTGATGAATCTACGAAAATATACTTGGACTGTTAGCCATCACATAGATCAAAGAACACATTGCTTTGAATACCTCTTTGACTTTTCACCCAGTTGTTATTCACCATCCCCCTCCACCCAGCCCCAAAGTACACAGGTTTAGTGCTAATAAGGCTCTAGGAAGGCAGAGAAATTGCAAATATGAGTCACCAATTCCCCTTCAGCTAAGAGATATCAACCCAGATCCTTTATCTAGACTTGAAAGAGTTTGTCATTTTTGCTATGTGTATGTTCCTACACGTAAGAGACAGTGTACCATTTTGGTTGGGTTTAAGAAAAATAACATTAAGTTAATGTGCAAAGGAAAACTTTAGTTCAATCTAAATCCAAATCCAAATCCAAACACACAAACCCCATTCACAAATTGGAACCCAAGTGAAATCCCTTTGAGGCTGGCCTATCTCTAATTAGCAATATTAAGCCCCTGTGCCTAGCTAGGAACAGCCAGAGCGGCTTGTGCCATTGAGAAGATGAGGATTTGTCCAGAAAAAAAATGCATTTCCTCTTGCAAGAAATGTATGCCCCCCTGCCTTGCTGTTCAATTACTTTGGAGTACATGGGAGGAAAAGAAGATATTTTAGGTGATGGAATATGAATCCAAAAGAGGGGATATGCCTTTAATTAAGAGGACAATAAAAATGGGAAATGAGCTTAGTCAACTGTAGCTTCTCCTAAAAATTCTTGATGCGAAATTAAGTAAGTTCCCAGTAAAGGAGGCTAAGGGAGTTAGGGAAGGAAAAGGCAGTGTCTGATAAAAGAGGAAGTCTGTGGTACATGTACAGGTTTAAAGGCAAAGATATAGGACTTTCATGTTCAGTGGTCGGACAAATTCTGGAGAAAGCCTTTATATCCACAAAGAAACACACTGCTCATACAGTTAGCCTTTACAGTGTTACAAAACATCCCCAAATATAATGGCTTAAAACAGTGATTTATACAAACTACTGGATGTAAGATAGGCTCAAGGATGTATGGTACAGCATGAGGAATATAGCCAATATTTTGTGATAACTGTAAATGGAAAATAACCTTTAAAATTGTATAATAATAATACATTTAAAAATTAAAAAATAAAGTCAGTAAAGAAAATGATTGATTATTTCTCATGATTCTTTGGGTTGTTGAACTCAGCTCAGTGGTTATTCTACTGGTCTTATCTAGGGTTACCCGTGTGGCTGTAATCAGCTAGCAGCTTAACTGAGTCTGAAGGGCTTAAGATGACCTCACTCATGTGCCTGGACCCTTGATACTGGTTGTCAGCTTCACTCTCTTTCTAGATGATTCTCATCATGCGATAGTCTATCTTGGGCTTCCTTATATAGTGATGGGAAATCCAAGAGGCTAAAATGGAAGGTGCAAGTCCCCTTAAGTCTTATTGGCCACTGTCATGCAATATCACTTCTGGAGCATTCTACTGGTCAAAGCAAGTCACAACGTTAGATGCAAAGGGTGAGGAAATGACTCCATCTCTAGGCGGAAGGAGTGACAGATTCATAATGCAAAGAGGCATGGACACAGGGAGACATGATTTATTTGGGGTGGTTATTAAAACAATCTACACACTTTTACCCCCATGTATGAAGCTGGGGGAAGTTGTATGCCTACTATGGCATTCCCACAGTAGAAAATGTCAGCTCAGTGTCTCCAGCCAAGAGGGTTGGACTCAGCCTTGGGCAGTAGCTGACCTTCAAGGTGTGTTATCTCTATTCCTTCTGCTAAGCAATGCAGCTCTGGATTGAGTGATGGATTTTTCCTTTAAGATTTGTGGTTCTTTCAGATTTACGGCTAGTCCCACTCATGGTTCTCTGGAGTAAACAGTTTCATGCTGCTTTTTGGTGGGAAAGTACATGACACTAAAATGCGTAAAGGAGCTCTTTCTTATTCCCCCAGTGACTTTTATTTCTGTATTGCATATAATCTAATATACAACTTATTTCCTTGTTTCATTTTCCTGAGGGATATAGTCTAGTGTAAGGATCAAAGAGTCCTATTGATTGGCAGTCAGCCTAGGTGGGGCAGGCTTCACCAAGAAAAAACTTGCACAGAGAAAAACATATGGAATAGGCATGCTGAGAACTCCTCCTCCCAAAGGGAAAATGGGAAGAAATGAGCTATGTATGTCGTTTAATTTACTCTTTGCAAATTTGACAATCACATAATTTAGTCCTACTTTCCTGGGGCAGAATAAATAAAACTGACTAGAAGTTTCACATGAGTGGGTTTCCCTCCACTTGGAAGGAAACATTAAAAATGGAGAAGTTTTCCTCCAAACTTTGGCCTATTTAAGCCATCTTGGAATATTATTGAAATAAGTCAGTTTGAGAGATAGATTAGCTCAAAACAAGGATACCTGAAGAATATGCTCTGGATCAAGGTCAGATGGAAAACACCTTGTGTACCATTTTAGATGGACTGGGAGTGCTTGGGGAAACTCTACTGATAAGGGTTCTGAGATCATGTCTTGGTTGAAGAGGAAGGAGAGCTATAGTAAAGTCTGCACTGACCAAAGGAATGGGAATGGTGTCAGGTTTTTCCATGTTTGTCAGTCCTGGTATAGATCTTAGAATATTCTCCCCACACCTGGGCCTGGTGCCCTTTTACTAACTTTTCGGCTATGATGGCTTTTCAAATATTTGTTTTTATGAGCGTTTGCTAGTTTCTGATGTGAGCATATAATGTGACTCTGCTTCTGATTAAGTCCAAATGGAGCCTTTTGGTTTGGGGATGCAGTATCTATGCCTTTTTGCCTTTTAGTAGGGCAACACTGGCCCTTTGTACATACATTTATAAGTTGTCATCCTGTTTGTGTACAAATCAATGGAGAGACAAGAAGTTGAGTGAGCTCAGAAAAGCTGACAGAACTAAAAATGTTTGAATTGGTTCTCCTTTTCCATAACCTGGATGAATGCTATGGCCTTGTGCCTTTCCTTTCAGCCAGGATTAGTCTGTCTGAAGGTTTTTATTTGTAAACTTCTGCTAGGAGCTCTTAGCTGAAACACGGGTCTGGCTAGTCTTGATGGCCTGGTCAGGTAGCCCAAGTCCCTGCCACACGTGGAGGTAAGTCACAAGGATGTGAACATTTGACATCCAGCAATTTTTTTTCTACAATCTGAGTCTAGGTTGAGATTCCCCGCATAACCTGATAAGGGGGAAACAACTGATGGCTTAGCCCCTGTGAAAGCTTTCTCGTTTATCCAGAATGTAAATGGTTTTGGTTTGAGTTCTACAGCTCTCCAAACTTAAATACACATAGGAGTCACCTGGGGATCTTCTTAACAATCCTTGATTCTGATTCCTAGGTCTGTAGTGATGCCTGAGATTTCTGCATTACTAACAATCTTTAGTTCTTGGACCTCACTTGGAAAAGCAAGGCTACATAGACAACAGGAGAGAACTGGCTTTTTGAAAGAGCCTCTTCCATTCACAAAATTCTCTACAATCTACAATCACACAACTTTAGACACTGCAGACTTTCTCTTGGATGGTGGGTGCTGTCCAAAGCAAAAGATACATTTATGTCTCAAAGACATTTGAATAGGAAGCAAATAGATACAGATGGGAGAAGTGTCACTCACTGAGGAAATACAGGGTTCTTAGCTAGACAGCTCCAGAGGGGGTAAATGAATGGTCCCCATCAAGAGATAAATGCCAGGAAGCATGGAGACTCCTTACCTTTTCTTGTTTATTATTTAATCCATCACAGCCAGCTAAGAAGTAGCAATATTTATTTGAGAAGTTTGTAGACAAATCTCTCTTTCTCTATCAGTGGAACTTAAAAGTAGTTTGTTTCAAGAGTATAAATGTCTTTGGCTCTGCCAAAAAAAGCGATTTATTTATTTATTTATTACTGGGGGATGCAGAGGAGGTTTTATATTTGTGTGTTGTTGAAACAACACTTGGAAAATGAAAAAAATATATATATAAACAAGTTGATTGTTTGCCTCTATGTCAGAAAACCTAATCTGACTGCTTTTTATTTACTAACTTTTTGCAACAATTAACTTTTGGTTCTGGTATGCTAATATTAAGCTTTGCTTTCTCCCTCCCACCCCTGACACACGCAATAAAAATGGCACAATATTTGTCACTTCTTTTCTTCTACGGGCTATTATGAAATTTGGGAAAATCATGAAAATAATTTCAAAGAAGAAATGACTGCAGTCACTTAAGCATTCATTTCAATTTCTTCTTCTTCTTCATTACCAGTTATGTTAGAAGCATTAACATTTTCATTAGCATCTTGAGTTATCACTAACACCTTTGTTTTGACTTCCCTGCATTGTCATAGCAGAGAAGAGTTAAGGTGTATTTCTTGTAGATTTCAGGTGTGTTCATGAAAAGCTCCATGAATTAAATAATTTCCCCATTCTTTTACAGCATCATTACAGAGATATCTGAAATTCCTTCTACTTCCTAACATTTATGTTAAAGATCCCCTGTTTCCCAATCTCAATCTCGTTGTCAAGTAATTAATGATCTATATACCAATACTTAATGTGTAGTATGTCACTGTGGGCTAACAAAATCCTGCAAGGAATTCTTTTGTCATTTGAATTGCTACTCTTGCAGTAATTTGTTTTCAGAGTTTCCTTTTTCATATTCTAGGTTAGCCTAAAGAGAGGTTGGAGGTTTCAAAATACATCCACACATACCTTGATATCCTGACTTAAACAGATGGAGTCTGATCCCTCCCCTTCACCCCCTTGAGCATGGGTTCAGCTTTAGTGACTCATTTCTAATGAATAGAATATTCTAGAAGTGATGGAGTGTGTCTTCTGGGACCAGATTATAAAAGGCATTGTGGCCTCCTTCTTGCTGTCTGTCTTTTGGTCACTCACTCCAGGGGAAAACAGCTGCCATGTTGTAAAGACACTCAAGAAGCCCTATTGAAAGATTCATATGGTGAGGAGCTAGGACCTCCTGTCAACAGCAATGAGGAATGTAGGCAACCTGCCAACAGCTCTGTGAGTGAGCCATTTCATAAGTGGATCCTCCAGCCCCAGACGTGCCTTCAGATGACTGTAACCTTGGCCAACATCTTGACTGCAACCTTATGAGAGACCTCGAGCCAAAATTACCCAGCTCCTAAATTCCTGACCCACAGAAACTCTGTGGAACAATATGTATTTATTGTTTAAGCCACTAAGTTTTGGAGTGATTTGTTGTGCAACAGTAGACAACTAATACAGGGAAAATACCTACTATACAAAAGACGTATCCACTGAGGATTGACAGTATCCCTGAGTATTTGTGGAAACTGGGCATGTCAAGGATAAATATGCAAACAGTTACATGTCAAGCTAAAGAAAACAAAGGAATGGAACCAGGATTGTTGAAGATAAGACTTCAATAAAAATTCCAAACCTGGGCTTCCCTGGTGGCGCAGTGGTTGAGAGTCCGCCTGCCGATGCAGGGGACACGGGTTCGTGCCCTGGGAGGATCTCACATGCCGCGGAGCGGCTGGGCCTGTGAGCTATGGCCGCTGAGCCTGTGCGTCCGGAGCCTGTGCTCCGCAATGGGAGAGGCCACAACGGTGAGAGGCCCGCATACCGCAAAAATAAAAAAGTCCAAACCCCTTAATAATCATAAGCCATTAACTGTTGACATCATACAATTTCCGGCATCACCCCAGGACTGGATGTGTGATGAGAAGGATAAGAAGTTGGGAGGCTGAGTTTAGGGGAGTAAGTGGAGAGGAGGGCTCTGGACACTCATCATGTGAATTACAGTGCTCTGATGATCTGCTGATTTCATGAAATAGGAACGAAGCTGCGTACTTACTCCCCATTTCTTCCTCAATTATACTATCAAGTCTAGTGTGGTTTGAGTGCATTGCTCTATTCAATTTACATTAGTTCACAAAGCAATAAACAAGACAAACCTGCTGTGAGGACAAAGGGTTCATACTAGAGCATTTTTTCTCTCCAGTGTCAGAAATATCTCATAGCACAAGTTGATTCTGCCCAGGTCAAGTGGAAGAACATTTGTATTAGCAAGTCCTCCTGTGTATTTCATCTCTTTTCAATACTAGAAGGGGCTTGGTGCCCTGTACGTACAATTCTTCAGAGGGGAGACTGGAGCTCTGGCAAAAATCCAAAAATACTAATCACCTGTTTGACTCTGAGTTAGAGCAAACCAATTTTTTCTTTTTTTTCTTTTCTTTTTCTCATCTTTGGAATGACAAAACTTGGACCAGTTTTCACAGTGCTGAACCTCATGGATGTATTATATAGATGGAGACATGGAGCACTGGGTTTGGTTGTTTTTAACATGTTTCATTTAGAATCACAGAATGTTAGTGCTGGAAGATGTCTAAGAAATCATTTGGTCTAGTGGTTTGCAAACTGAGTCCCACAGAGCCCTAGGGTTCCTCAGGAATGCTATAGAGTCTCTCCAGTTTTATTTATTTCCATATACTTGTGTTCTGGTCACATTTATTTAAACATGTGGTTCTGAGCCTCTGATCCAATCTGTTGCCCTCACATTTAAGATGCTTAAACTGAGGTTCAGAGAGATAAATGGATTTGTGCAAAGTCATGTAGTTCTAGATGGTGGGTTTGAGGTGAGACTCCAATCCTGCGCCATCTTCTGAAGACCAGGGTAAATTTTACACACAGGGGTCTTACAGGTAGAGCCGATTCTGAATGTGAACCACAAGGATGTGGCCCATTTTAGATATCCTTCATCTCCTCCTTCTCTCCAGCTGCTGACTTACATCATCATTGGAAACATACTTTTCTTTATCTTGGCTAGATTTTTCACTACTAGTTCCCTCTGGCATTTTACATATCTAGTCAAATACTTTTCTTTGAGAATTGTTGCACTTCAGATAGAAAGTCACGGATAGATTTTATATTCTATAAATGAAAGTCGTGGATTTTAAAGTCACGGATAGGTTTTATATTCAATAAATGAAAAAAAGCCACTAAAACAATTTTGAATTATTGAAAATGTAATTCCACCCCCAAATGTCTTATTTTGCCTAGGTTGCACATGGACAGTGTAAAAGCAACACAGTAGGTGGCTCCCTTGAGCAGAAGTGAAACAACTTTGATCTGCTGGGCTTTCTATAGCTCCTGAGTTTGGGATGACACCTGTGGTTTTAGGATGGGGACCTCAGGCTGTCCCTAGAGGCTGCTTAACCAAAGGGAAACAGTATAAGGCATTCCGTCCCCTCTACTCCTGTCCTTCAGTGATTCAGAACCCAGTGACTATGGAAAACCCTTGAATGTGTTTTTTTAATATAAAACCTTCCCATGAAGTTTTAACAGAATCAATTTAATTATATAGCAGGCAGTTATTAAAATTACTGGATTCCTTGTTTTTCTACGTGAAGAAGCATATTCAACTTTGGTTGTATTTTGGATCAAGGTTATGTTTGAGGGCTAGCTGGACAAAAAGAGGTGGTGCTTTCTGAACTTCTTAGCCCCTCAAGTTCTCCATTTTCCTCCCTCCCAGTCCATTTTGATATCTGTAGCCAACTGAAAACATTCCTTCTGTGAACTTAAGTGAAAGCATTTTCACCTGATAAAAATGAAATCAAATGATGGATAATATTTTAGTCTTTCTCAGTCTGTGAAAAGACTTACTCATGAAACTCTTGATATTCTTATTATCAGTGCAGAATACTGAGTCAAAATTGAACTGTAGTCTGGTTGAGTACATCCTACAGTTCTTGGAATGGTTTGTATTCTTGTTAACTTGATCAGTGGGCCTGAAATCATGTATTTTTATGTGAATAAAGCTAATTAAATTATTTTTTCAAGTGTCATTGTGTTTATTTAAGAATTTGATTACTAGGCACTCCAAATAAATTAGTACAGATGGCTTAATAAAAAGAAAAAAAGGGAAAATAACAGATCTTCCAAAATACTGTGCAACTAACAAAATATAGTTGCTACTATATACTGAATGCATGTCATGTATTAATTTCTGTATTAACAATGCCCAACCTACTTTAATAATATGATGCATATACCAAAAGTACACTGTTTAATTCTCCCAATAGCCCTGTGAGATAGAATTTAGCACCATTTTACATATGAGAAAACTCTCAGATGTGGGTCTCCTGAGGTCACAGTGTAAGGAGTTATAAGAGGCAGAAACTCAAGTTGCCTCCAAACTTGTACTTTTAACCACTCTTGTATATCACTTGCTTATTGCATATTAAGTGTCGTGTACTGGTAGTCAAACTTACTAGCTTATTTTTAAATCACTTTCAAGTGAAAATAAATATTTTATGGTCTGTCATTCATAGTCCATGAAACATGGGGTTTCGTTTTTAGTAAACGGCAGGATTTCTGGTAAGGTGGCAGATACCTGATTCACCTCATTCCACTTTTCCATTGAAGCAGTTATGATCATTCAGATGTCAAGCTTCAACACCCAGAAACTAAGGCTATCAGTTAAATATTTGCTTATCTCTGGAAAGAATAACCCATTAAGAAATACTCAGTGACAGAATAAATCCTCAACTTCCAGTATTCAAGGATGAACGAACAGAAAGATATTGTGAAACCAATGAGAACTAGTCTGGTAGTTCAAAGGCTATACTGTCTGAGAAAAATGCCATGTGAGAAAAAGCATATGCAGAAAAAAAAGAAGAAAATAAACTAGATGATGTTCTCTTTGTGTTCTCAATAAATATGAGGAATCATGGGCTTGTGAAACAAGGGTTGAGAGATGAGATAAAAGTGGCCCTCTGGAGTGCCAGAAGACATGAAAAAGGATCTGACAGAGGTGAGAAGAGAATTTTGGGAACTTAAAAATGCAATACAGAATTAAAATATGCTTTGAACATAAGAAATGGAATTGATACTGCAGAAAATCAACTCAATGATGCAGAGGACAAACTGTATCTCTCCATGAACACTGACGAAATAGACTTAAAAAAATGAGGGAAAGGAAGTTGATATGGAGAACAGAAATCAATTTTAGGCAAACAACACTCAGAAGAAAGAGACCAAAACAAAAGAAGGAATAAAGGAATATACAGAGAAAAAAACCTTCCTGAGCTAAAATCATCACAACCAGCATCATCATCACAATCATATGAGTTGTGAATCAAGGAGCTTAACATTTTTCAGGGTAAATTATTGATAAACTATCACATTCTTGCACCTTTTTCTTAAGAATTAAAAAATCTAATCCAGCAAGGAAAAAAAAATTGTGTCCTTAGACTATACTTAATAGTACTTTATAAAACTTCATAAGACTGTTTTAAAAATGTAGAGTTTTGATGAAAATTTTTAACCCAAGAATTACACAGTTAGACAAGAGGTTGTTGTCTAATACGTTGTTTGTGCTTAAAGGCAAAAAGAAAGTCATTTTTAATTATGGAAGGATTTAAAAGAAAAATAACACTCTTGTAACCACTAGAAAACTGTGCCTGAAGACATATGACAGCTGACCAAAAGATGAGTCAAACACTTTTACCCAAGAACAGACAAATTCAATCATTAAAGAACTATAGTGTAAACTGATCATACAGAGCACAGATGTTAATTCTCAATAATTGTTATAACCACGATTACAAAATTAAACACAAAAGTAACATGATATAAAATTCAATAAAAATAAAAATTTGATTTCACAAATCATACTTACAAGGATTGGAAAATGAGGAGAATTAGAAGTATTCTAATTTCTTGTATTACATAAAGAGTCATTGCAGGGTACTCACTTTTATAATTAAAAATTATAGTTTAAAATACATTTTTGAAAAATTTGAAGTAGATGGAGCAGTATATTAATTAGAAATGTATTCAGTTGCAAGTACACAATAGCCAACTAACAGTAGCTTAAACAACTGTTATTTTTTATTTTTCTCCTGTAACAAGACTTCTGGAGGTATGTAGTTGTTGGTGTTGTTTTAGTAAGTAAATAATGTTGGGAGATATATCTACAAGTCTTGGGCCTTCCCTCATGCTCACAAGGTGACTGCTGTGGCTCCAGCCTGCTGACTGCATCCAAGCAGGATGAAGGGAAAGGGGAAAGTCAGTCAACTCTAGTAGGCTTCTGCTTACATCTCACTGGCCAGAACTCTATCAAATGTCTTCATCAACTTTTGCTGAAGCACAGTGAGTGTTAAATAAATGTTTGCTAAATGACTACATGAATAAAACATAGTAGCTGAAGTTAGGTCAAGCATATATTTTAATAAATTAAAGACTGTAAAATTGAGCTGAAAAACAAAAGATATATCTAAAATAAAAGGACACAGAGAAGGCACAGAGATAAATAGAAGTAAAATTTGTGGAGGAAAATTTAACATGCCCCACTCATACTTTGAAAGATTAGGGAACCAAATATCAAGGGTAAAAATAGATAGACAATATAATTTAACAGGAGTAAATAATAAATATTATTTAAAAAGTATGAATTAACACATATCTATTGAAAAGAGAATATACATTTAAAATGTTCACAAAGCATATACGATTCAAGAATACAATGAAACCGCAATAGATTTCAAAATACAAATATAGCATAATTAGATTTTCTAACTACTTTGTCTTTTCATCAGATATAAATAATTAAAACTTAAACAAAAACATTCAACAACATGATAATTTCTTAACTACTGAACTAAAGAAAAAACATTCAACTGCATGATAATTTAGCTACTGAAGAAAAAATAAAGTTATTTCTACAGAACATGAAATAATACTGAGAAAGTATTAAACTGTGATATAAGGCTAGGATTATACTTACAGTCAAATTCAGTACTTTTTGTGTTTTCATGATTAAGCAGAGAAGGATGAGAGTGACTTTTATATTTCAAGAATAATTAAAATTTTTTAAGTAAAATAGGGGAAATAATAAAGATAAAAGCAAATACTAAAGAATTAGAGAACAGAAACATAATAATTATTATTGGTTAAAAAGTTCAAGGGTCAACCTATTTAAAAATACTTATAAAATAGATGAAGAATAATAAAGGAAAAATGAGAGAGTACTCATAAATAAAACTGAGAAATAAGAAAGGGGCTATAAAATTGACATGGTAGAGAAGAAAATTATTAGCATTTTATTTGCACAACTCTATGGCAATAAGTTTGAATATCTGGATAATTTGGACTGAAAATATGATTGACTCAATGTGATTCAAAAAAAAATAGAAGACTAGATGGAAAAATAGCTTTGAAAGAAAGTAAATAAGGTATCAAAGAATTATTTCCACAAAGACTCTTGCTTTATTGGTAAATTTTTTAAAATTGTCAAGACATTGATAATTCTGATGCTGCATAGAAAATCATACAAATCATGGATCATACATTTCTTTCAGAAATAGAAAATCATAGCATGCAAATCATTTATTCTACTAGCTTAACCTTGGTGTAATATCTGAATGAGGTAAAACAAAATAGCATAGGTACAGAACTGAGATTTTCAATGTGTTTCTCAGCTACCTTTACTAAATTTATTGGGAATATTTGTAACATTTTCAAATTCCTGGGTCCCGCTCCTCACAGATCAGAGTCATTAGGGAAGGGGCCCAGGAATATAGATTTATATCCTTACTATGAATTTAATAAAGAAAAGTATAGTATACAGAAGAAAACAAACTTTGAAACTCTTAGAAAAATTTGCTGCTATTACATTTTAATAGAAGTAACAAGGAAGATTCAAACAGTGCAGAGATTACACAATGAAAAGTGCCCTTGTTACTATCCCTCTCTACCATTTTATTTAAGTTCTATCCCTAAAGGTAATGTTCTGGTATGAAAAACAAAAATGACATACATAACAGTGTCTATCTTTATCTATCCATCTTTCAATAGATCTACAAAAGGGTCCAGACTATGCTCAATCTGTTGCAATTTGCTTTCTTTCATTTAATAACTTATATTGGAAATTTTCCATATCAGTATGCACAGATCAATCTATTTTTTTAATGGCAATATACTATTCCATCAAAAGGACATATACACACTACTATATATAAAATAGATAGCCAACAAGGACCTACTATATAGCACAGGGAACTATACTTAATATTCTGTAGTAACCTATAAGGGAAAATAATCTTAAAAATAATGTGTATATATATATATATATATATATATATCTGAATCACTTTTCTGTACATCTGAAACTAACACAACATTGTAAGTCAACTGTACTTCAATTAAGAAAAAAAGACATGTCTTAATTTGTTCAGCTAGTCTCCTGTTGGTTAATACATTGATTGTTTTGATTTAGTTTTACACTTTCTACATATATTTTGTGAATATAGCCATATGGTAAATTCTTAGCAGCAGAATTACGGGATCTAATACACATGGATTTTTAATTTGATAACTATTGCCAAGCCCTTCTCTAGAAACAATAAGGAATATTAAGTGCCTATTTTCCCATATCCTTGCCAGGACTGGGTGTCATTATCCAATGTTTGGAATTTTGCTATTTTAACAGACTTAAAATAATATCTATTATAGCTTTGAATTGTATTTTTTTAATTATCAAAGAGGTTGGGTATGATTTCAAATTATATTGTCCATTTATAGTTTTTTTCCCCTGTAAACTACTTGTTTGTAACCATTGTTTACTATTTGGATTTCTTCTCTTTTTGTAATTGATTGCTTGAGCACTTTGTAAAATATAGAATTGATTTGTCTATTTGCTATTTTTAAACAAATTTCCATTTGTTTTTTGGCTATGAAGATTTTTTTCTATTAGAGAATTAAAATTATTTGATAATCAAATTTATCTTTCTCTTCTGCTATGGCTTCTGCGTTGTGTAATCTTTGTTTTTCAAATTGTTCCCCAGCTGATACGTCTGCTCTATCACATATGAGAACCTTTGCTATAGACTGATTCTAATTATAAACATGTATGTGAAAATCCATATTTCTGTAAACAACCAGTGCAACTCACTCACTATATTGGAATGGAGTCTTTCCTAAGATTTGAGAATGGTTTACTATTAGGAAATCTATTAATATATTACAAAACAGCAGTATTCCAAAAGACACAAAATATGGTAATTTCAACAGATGTAAAAAAATATAGGATACAAAGCAACATATTTCTTACAGATGAAAAAGAAACTCTTAGAAAACTAAGACCATAATATTTGTGTAGATGATTAAGGATAAGTGTAATAAAATATTAGCCAGCATAATGCTTAATTGTGAAGTGCTAGGGACAATTCCAATTAAAATTGGGAGGCTGGCAGGATTCCTGTCACTGCCATCATTATTTCATATTGTTATGAACATACTGTCTGGCACAATGTGGTAGAAAATGGAAAGAGAAAATGCATGAATACTTTATGAGAGAACAAAATTATCATTATTTGCAGATGACATAAGTAAATACAAGTGAAATTCAAGGAAATCCAACTGAAAAGCTGTTAAAATTAGTGTAATTTCAGAAAAGGACTATCTCAGTCTATTGCGGCTGCTATAACAAAATATCATAGACTGGGTGGCTTGAACAACAAACATTTACTTCTCACAGTTCTGGAGGCTGGGAAGTCTAAGATCAAGGTGTTGGCAGATTCAGTGTCTGTTGAGTCCCACTTCCCGGACATAGATGGCTGTCTTCTCCCTGTGACCTCACGTGGTGAAAAGGGGCAAGAGAGCTCTCTGGGGTCCATTTTATAAGGGCACTAATTCTATTCATGAGGACTCCACCCTCATGACCTAATCACTTCCCAAAGGCCTTACCTTCAAATACCATCACACTAGGGGTTAGGTTTCAACATATGAATCTGGGGGTGGGGGGGCATTCAGTCTATAGCAGACAGTCAGTTAAAAGCACAGCTATGAAAAGATTATTTTTTCTACAAACAAATAAAAATCAGGAGAATTAGTGGAAAAAAATTTCTTAGCTTCTTTCAGAATAACGACCCAAAGTAAAGTCATTGCAAAATGTTTGGAGCTTATCTGAAGAAATTTCAAAACCCAGTTAATATATAAAAGTAAATATGAGCAAAAGGATAGGCTTGTCATATTCTTAGATGGGATGGTTAAATACTTTAAAGATATTAACTCTTCTCAGGTTAATTTTTATCCTTAATATTATTTCAGTGAAAATCTCAATTCAGGGGATAATTTGGTAAAATGGTTCTGAAGTTTATTTCAAAGAGTAAATGGGTAAGAATAGCAAAAGTTATTTTGTAAAGGGATAGCAGTGCTGAGGGAGAGAGAATCTATTAGATTTCAATATGCTTCATGATGATACTGCCCTTAAAACAACACATACCTGAAGGTAAGTTTCAAAATGAGCTCAAGTGTAAGTCCACAGTGCCTCATCTGAGACTCTTGGGGCTAGATGTGTTTTGGAATTTAAAATTTGGATTCCCAAACTTTAAAAATTGTGAATCACTATGTTATATACCTGTAACTGATATACTATTGTACATCAAATATACTTCAATTAAAAAAAATAAATAAAAATTGGATTTGAGTAAGGTAATTTGGTTATATCCTAAAAAAATACTTAATTCTTCCAGTTGGTTCTGGACCAGAGCCCCGTAATCAAATACACTGATATTTCTGCAATGAAACTGAATAAGATACATCAAAGTGGTAATAGCCTCTTATTGATTCAGGTCATGTTTTGCTCCCATGAATGTTCGCACCAAACTCATGATAAAAACACTTTCGGTTTCCAGAACTTTTGGAATCGTGGGTTACAGATTGTGGGACTGTAAGTATGTCAAAGACCGTGCTCCCCGGAGCTGACTCTGAAATGGAGATTAGGTTGCAGGCCATTCGTTAGGGAGTGCTGTTCGGATCAGCCAGCGTGGAAGGAGAAGATGGAAGTGAAATTGGGTAAAGGGAGCAGCTTAGGTGTGATTCTGTCCCAACAAGGGCTTCAGCCTTAAAGGGAGCTGCGGGGCTGGGACAGCCCTCAGAGTTATCCTGAACTGGGGGGAGGGGACTGGACCTTTACTCACCCATATCAACCCGTCGCTGGACGAGGGCTGTCCCTGGAAGAAGATGTGACCTAGGACAAGACATTTTTTTTTCTGCTGAGGTGACCCCCAGAAGACATCTGGCAGCTGAGGGCTTTCTTCCTGAAGCTGAAGAACGAGTCCGTTATTCCTAAAGGGTCGCCTGAGTGATGCATCAGCATTACAGCCATGTATGGGAATTTAACATATGATAATGGAAACATCACAAACAAATGGATTAGTCAACAAATAGTTTGGAGGACGATCTCCAGTAAAATACTCACCTCATATGCAAAATAAGCACAAGATGAATTATAAAGTTAAATATAGAAAATAAACAACTAGAAAATTCAGGTAAATATTCTCTAGTCTTTATAGTGGAGAAGGAATTGTAAAATGTGGAAGAAATAACCAAGTAAAAGCACAGATTTGAATACAATTAAATTAAAATTTATAATGTTAAAATCATGAATAAAATTAAAAGACAAAAACTGAATGGGGAAACATATTTGCAGCATAGGTAGTAAAAAGTTAATATACATATATATGTACTTATATATAAGTATATAGTTCATATGAATAGCTCATATGAATAAATAAGAATATCCCAATAGAAAATGAGCAAAGATTATAAATTGAGAGTTCTGTAAACACACGAAAAATATTCACCAAATAAATTTAAGGAAATCCTAATTAAAACATTGAATTGTCACTTTTTTGCCTATATGAAGTTCTAATCATTATAAAGCATAACTTTTCATATCAGCAAGGTTATGCTATTTATACTGTCAATAGAAGTATAAATTATTGCCACTTGTCTAGAAAACTTTTTGTTAATTTATTCAAGAGCCTTAAAAATCTTTCTGCCCCTTTGCCCTGAAATTCATTTTTAAAGGAATATCTGCTGAAGAAAAACTCAGCAATTCAAAGAAATATTCATGCAAGACAATTTTCATTGCCAGATTATAAAAAAATAAGTGGAGAATTGGAAACAAAATCTCAATAATGTAGAAATGCCTAATAAATTTTTATACTTGCATGAAATTAAATATCAGAGACATTAGAAAAAATAAATGATATGAAAATGCTTATAAGATTGTTACAAAGAGAAGGTAAATTATAAAGCTATGTGCAAAACATACATCATTTACCTATTTCTTTGTCTATCTGTATCTCTATCATACCTATCTATCCACTTAGAAAAGAGAGTACAAATAATAAACCAAAATGTTAATGGTGCTTATAACTGGGTATTAGGGTATAAGGGTATAGTTAACTTACATTGTCTTCTTTATACATTTACTTCAATTTCCAAATGTATAGTGAATATATTACCTTGGTAATAAAAGAGAAGTAAAAATTTATTGTAAAATAAAACAACATGCAGAACTTTGTGCCCTGCGATCTTATGTAAAAATTTTCAACCTTTAATGAGTAGAGGAAATTTCATACAATATCTTGACTCAGCCAGATCAAAATTACCTTTAAGCTCACTTGAGCTGCCTTCACTGATCTGGGGTGATTGAGGATGAGGAACCTGTCTGAGACCAGATCACTAGAGGAGCAGGGAAGGAGCAGAGCAGAACCTGAGTCCTAAGACAGTGGTTACAAATAGTCCTGAAACATCGTCTCCTTCCCTTTTTCATTCCAGAAAAGATGGCAGGGCTGCAGAATCAGGAAAACACAAGGGCACTGTGTTCCTATGGGATTTTCTTTTTTATGGGGTCCAGCCTCGTCTTGTTAATGTCCAAGAGGTTTTTCTTAGTGCAGTGCCACCCCCAGGGTGAAGCAAAGGGACAGCAGGACCTGGAGAGGAGGCTTTGCCTAGCCCCTGTGGGCTAAGCCACTCTGGAACTGAAATACTGACCCTATGTGGTCCTAAGGCTCTCAGTTTCCTAAACCTCTGGTCAGTGATGACCTTTTCTAAGTACAGCCTCCACCCTGTCCCCAGGCATGCTGTACACACTGACCACTACAGTGTTAATAGCACCATCCAACAAAGTCTAAGTACAAAGAGGCCATTGCTGGCGGAGGAGACTTGGCCAATGTGTGTACCCGCTCTCGGGTCCTACTCCTACCCAAGGCTTCCCAGTTAAGCTCTCTGTGCCCATCTTGCTAACCAGCTAAGGATAATCCACGAGTGCAGCCCAAACCAAATATTAGACTATTAGTCACACTGGAACATTCCTCAGTCGTGTACATGAATAGTGTTTGTAGTTTGGGGTTATCCACATGACCCCTCGCTCATTATCACAGATGACAAAGAACCAACTGTATTCATAACCATATGAACATTACTCACACAAGCTAGATTTTATAAGCAAGAAAAAACAGAGAAAGACCAAAAACAAGATTAAAATACATGGAGCGAGCAGTGGGAGGCTGAGACAAGGGAGAGATTGTTGGGACTGGAAGAGACCATAAAGGGCAGCCTGCACTTCCAATCCCATCATTTCATGGTTTCCAGGTCTTCGTAATAAAGAGACAAAGCAGATGGTACTTGGGGCAGGGAGCTCAGAGTGGCAGAGCCAGGACAAGAACTCACTCAGGTCCTCCAGCTCTTTGTGGGCTATGCATGCTCCCTGCTGCACTTCTAAGCAGTGGGAGGAAAAGAAGGTGTTGGGTGAGAGTTGAAGGAGAGAAGTGAATTCTTCTTTTTTTCCTTTTTAAAATTAATTTTTTTGGGGTACAGTTGATTTACAATGATGTGTTAGTTTCTGCTCTACAGCAAAATGAATCAGTTACACATATACACATAGCCACTCTTTTTTAAGATGCTATTCCCATATAGGTCAATACAGAATATTGAGTAGAGTTCCCTGTGCTGTACAGTAGGTCCTTATTAGTTATCTATTTTATATATAATAGTGTGTATATGTCAATTCCAGTATGTATATGTCAATTCCAATCTCCCAATTTATCCCTCCCTCCCCCTTCCTCCTTGGTAACCATAAGTTGGCTTTCTACATCTGTGACTCTATTTCTGTTTTGTAAATAGATTAATTTGTACCATTTTTTTAGATTCCACATATAAGTGATATCATTTGATATTTCTCTTTCTCTGAATTACTTCACTCAGTATGACAATCTCTAGGTCCATCTATGTTGCTGCAAATGGCATTGTTTCGTTCTATCTTATGGCTGAGTAATAGTCCATTGAATATATGTACCACATCTTCTTTGTCCATTCCTTGGTCGATGGACATTTAGGTTGCTTCCATGTCCTGGCTATTGTAAATAGTGCTGCAATGAACATTGGGGTACATGTATCTTTTCGAATTTTACTTTTCTCCAGATATATGTGCAGGAGTGGGATTGCTGGTGGGATCATATGGTAGCTCTATTTTCAGTTTTTTAAGGAAACTCTATACTGTTCTCCATAGTGGCTGTACCAATTTACATTCCCACCAACAGTGTGGGAGGGTTTCCTTTAATTCTTTGATGGAGGTGGATGAAGAATGTAGCCTGCCATATCAGTAAACAAAGGATGTTGCTGCTACCAAGCCCTCAGCCACTGCAGCTCCCCTAAGTGTGCACGCTGATGGGATACAGGATGGGAAAGCACAGGATGCTGGCCCTAGATAGTTAAGGTGCATATCAAAGGAATGATTTCAAAGATTCCAGGCTCTTGCATCATCTTATACATAGAAAAGTGCTAAATTCAGTAACTTGAGATATCTGGTTTTCTGTAATTAAGAGTAGTCTTTTGATGTTTCGATTACCTGGGTTTTTGTTGCAAAAACTCCCATATATCCTGGCTCCTCCCTTACCTCCTTGGAGAAGTCCCTCAGAGCTATCTGAGAGGTTGCCTCCAAGGCTTAAGTCCCTAGAAAGTCCACCAAATAAAACATAATTCCCAACTTTTAGGTTGTGCTTTTTTTTTTTTCAGTTGACAGAGGTAAAGATGAAGCCAGTCACTTGGTTTTCAAAATAAACAGGAAATGTCATCATTTCTATTTTCTGATCACTTTTGGAGTCAGTGCAGCTGCTTACATTACAAGTGGATGCACACATATCTAACTTTTTCTACATCCTCTTGCCTCTGTCTGGTTTCCTTGGGGTCTCAGGATGGCCCCGTATTTATCTGTGCTGTGATGGCTCAGTGATACCACTTCTCTGTTAGCATCCTCTCAGTCACCCCTCCCGCTTTCCTCTGGCTCCACTGGGCAGCCTGGGCTTAGGCCCTTTCTTCTTGAAGGACTGTTGTGGCCTAAACTCTCTTGAGCCCCTTGTCTCAGACCATACAGTCTAAAAGGACTGGCATCTGAGGCACCTGGTTTTCTTTCCGTGTCAGGCGAGTGCAGTTGGTGTCTGAGAACGCTGCTCTTTTTCCTGACATTACCAGGAAGAGCTCTTCCTTCTATTCAGAGGTTGTAGATTTGGAAGAATCCAGAGAAATTTGCATCGGGTTTCCCCTAGGTCCTTCCCAAAGGAGATCAGAATCCCCAATGGGCCTTGAAACTTTAAGGACAAGTTCTGTTTCTGAAACATCCTCCTAAGAATTTGCAAACCTTCAGGGCTTGATCTCGTTTAAATTCATACCTGTTATGTGGTTCCAGGGATCTTGGCCAAGTGGTCAGGGCAAGTCTCCTGACAACGCTTAGAATTCTAAGAACATGTGGGCTTTCCTGGGGTCTTCTAGTCCCTGAAATGTTACAGACAGCAGAGCAAGGGCTTGGCCCAAGTTTTCACCATCTCTCTTCTGTGATACCATCATCTCCTTACTGCTCCCCTCCCTAATATTATTTCATCAGTGCCTGAAAAATTGCTTTTCCAACCCTCCCTTCACGACACTGTCAAAGCAGAAGCTTTACAGAGCAAAAATGGGATGGAGTTGTTCTCATTTCCATGACTCCTTATGGCCTGGAGGGACACACATGATCTTTGCTTGTGGCCCCTCCCCCAACACCATCTCACCTCATCTTCTGACACTGCCTGCATCTGTCCTTAAATCCTGGCCACTAATCCAAGCTGACCTCTGTGACTTTGTTGATTTAGCTCCCTCTATAGACCTGGGAACCCACCCATTCTCTGCTGGAGGAAATTTTAATCATTGCTTATTTTTTATTTTATTTTATTAGAAAATTTTTTGTTATTTAAACACATTTTTAAAAATTTTTAAAATATATTAAAAAACATTTATTTATTGGCCACGCCACACAACTTGTGAGATCTTCATTCCCTGACCAGGGATTGAACCTGTGCCCTTGGAGTGAAAACATGGAGTTCTAACCAGTGGACTGCCAGGGAATTCCCTGTTTTTTTAAATTTTTAAAAATTAATCAGTATTTTTTATTGAAGTATAGTTGATTTACAATGTTGTTTTAATTTCTGCTGTACAGCAAAGTGATTCAGTTATGAGGCCAGGTCAGATGTCTTGTCTTTGGGAGAGGGTCCTTTAGAGTCCAGACCACATCGACTTGAACCCTGGTCCTCCCATGGACTAGCTCTGGGAACATAAGGAAATTTGTTATGCTGAACTTTGCTTAACTTTAACTTGTGAAAAAAAATCTACCTCATAAATTTGATAAAGGATAAACAGATGTATGTGAAGCAACCCACTTGGTACCTGTCGAGATGAATCAATAAACCTCCCCACCCCAGCCCCCTGCTGCCATTTTTCTTTTCTGTTGCCTTATTAGTCATAGTTTCCTTTTTTTTCCCTTCCGTTCTTCAAAGTTCTTTCCAAACTCTCAGAAGGGTACACTGTGCTCTTGTGTGGCCATTTGTCAGGACCGGATGCTCTTGCTAAAGGTAAGAGCTTTGAAGGCAGAACCTTGTCTTACCCCAATTTCTAGGTCTAACTCAATCTCTAGATCAAGGCAAGTAAGGACTCAAAAAAACTGGATGCACTAGTGAAAGGACAATGCAGGGAACCTCTCCAGGGGAAGGCAGAAAGGATTGAGTGCAGGCCATGTGCCTCTTAGTGGGAACCAAGTTATTCTCTATTTATTTCCCGAATTTTTGGCCACATTGGAAAGGACTTCATGGCTCAGAGTTATAGAACCTTGGGATGTCAAAGAGCTGAAGAGGGTGTCGGAGATCATTAGAGTTTTAAGCTTGCAGTTGGGCAGGCTCCGGCCCCAAGTCCAAGAGGGAGACTGACCGAGCCAGGCCCAGTCACCTTACATTCAGTCACCTGCGCCAGGGCTCTCCTACTCTCCCATTCTGCCTCCCCCAAACCTCAGGGAGGAGGGTGAATGCTGACCCAGCAGGAGGGCTTGCAAAATTCTCATCATCTCCACTGTTTCCCAAAGGCAGAGCTTCTGTTGGACTGAGATGGAGTCTTGACATTCCTGACTGACTGGATGTAGGCGTTTTGTAATGCTTAGGAGAAGGTGGAGAAAGAATGTCCCTCTCCAGATTCCATATTTGCTGTGACCACATAACTCCCCACCTCCAAGTGCTTCTCACACTAACTTCTCTGTCTGCAGACATACCCTGCTGAGGGGCTAGCTCTCCAGCCTTTAATGAGAGCAAACCCAAGGCTTAGAGAAATGAAGCCATTTCCTTAGGATGCCTCAGTGAGTTAGTGCGGAGGCTTTAAATAGAACCCAGCTCCCTGCCACTCCCACTTCTTAACCATTAGACCACACTCTCTTCTGAGCACAGGAATGCAAGCCCTGTACATTCCTTCTAAGGACAAACTGTGCCCCTTGGAATTAGCCACTGGATTCCAGATTGAGTGGCATCAGTAAGGGAGGGAGGGGAATGAGAACCAGGAAGGTGAAAGTGACTTTCTTTCCTTCTCTATTTAGGCTGCACATTCTAGAGAGCCTAAGTGTCAGGGGGAAGTGAGCTAATCCTGCCACTTTGTGCATTTAAATGGTTACCAATGCGAGTCAGGCCCACTCATCCATGATTGCCATATGACAATGGCACTGGTGGCCAGCATTCCCTGCATGGATAGTAATGACTGGCAAGGAGAGCTCAGTCTTCTGATCCCGTTTAACAGATTCTGTTTCTCAACCTAAATGTCCATTGACAGATGAAGGGATAAAGAAGATACGGTACATATACACAACGGATACTATTTAGCCATAAAAAGAATGAGATAATGCCATTTGTAGCAACATGAATGGACCTAGAGTTTATCACATAAAGTGAAGTAAGTCAGAAAGAGAAAGACAAATACCATATGGTATCGCTTATATGTGGAATCTAAAATATGACACAAATGAAGTTATTTACAAAACAGAAAGAGACTCACAGAAATGATAATTATGTGAAGTGATGGGGGTGTTAACTAACCCCATACTGGTAATCATTTCACAATATACAAGTGTATCAAATCAATACACTGTAATCTTAAACTTACACAATGCTATATGTCGATTATATCTCAATAAAGCTGGGAGAAAAACTACATATTTCATCAAATAAGATGCAGCTATCCTAACAAGTAAAGTTCCCAACTTCTCCCCACAAGGAGGAGATGCATAATTCTAATTGTCATTGTATCTGTCACTGGCTACATTAAAAATTTCTCAAATTCTGTCATAGTCTCTACCTAAAGTTAAAATTATAAAATTAACTTCTAACAACTTGTATATAAAACAAAAATGAAAAGAAAATGATTAGCTTATATAAATATATGTACAACAAGAGAAATATGTAAAGTTACCACAGTCCTCATTTCTATAATTGGTCATAATACCATCCATAATTGACTGATATCTATGACTTTCTTCTTCCACAGTCCTTTCCGTATTTCCCCTTCCTTCAGCCAGCCAGAACTTCAGCTGTTTAGGATGATTTACCTGCAAGAGGGACCCAAATCTTCATTCTCAAAAGTCTTAGTCTTCAATTGTCCTGTCCCTCCACCCTGCTTTTTTTTTTTAAAGATTCTATAGTTTTCCATTAAACTTTACTATTGAAAATAGTACTAAGAGGTGCCCAAGGGAAGCCCCTGGGTTCCAGACCTAAACCTTCTTGTCCCCACTGTGAGCAGTAACCCAGTTTCCCTCTTGGAATCAGGATCATTCACTCCAGCCCATAAAGTAACCCCTCTCTCTGTCTGTTGGTTCAGTGGCATAAAGAGATCCAAAGAGCCAGGTGACAGCCTCATCTTCAGTTCAGTGGAGCTCCTGTTTTAGCCCCTGGTGGAAGCATTTCTTCTCTGAGCGCTGAGACCTCCAAGCCAGCAGAACGCAAGGTTGTCAGGACGAGAAGCAAAAAGTCTACAAGTGGGTTCTTTGTTATAATAGTGGACACAAAATGTACTAACCAAAATAAATAAGTAGGAAAGTAAATAATTAAGTAAATAAACATAACTTCATCAAAATTCAAAACTTTTTCTCTGTTTAAGAACCTGTTGAAAGAATGAAGAGACAACCCACCTACTGCGGGAAATATTTGAATTTCCATGATTGTTGAAGATGTAGCTTAGTGCCCATGTACTTATGAATCATTTATATTTTTCCTTTTGTGAGTGTCTGTTCAAGTCTTTTAATTGGATTCTTTGTCTTTTTGTTACTGAGCTGTAAGAATTCTTTATATATTTTGAATTCACATCCTTTGTCAGATACATGTGTTATGAATATATTTTCTAAATCTGTAGCTTGCCTATTTTTTAAGTGTTTTGATGAGCAGAAGTTTTTAATTTTGATAAAATACTATTTATAATTATTTTCTCTTTGTTAGTTAGTGCCTTTGGTGTTCTCTCTAAATAATTTTTGCCTGTACCAACGTCATAAAGATATTTTCCTATATTTTATTCTAGAGGCAATGTAGTTTTAGTTTTAATATTCAGTGTTCAGGTCTATCTACTGGAGACTTTTAAGTAAAAAAAGTGACATGAACTGATTTGCATTTTAAAAGAAACACTCAACAAGTTGCTTGCATGCTGTAAGGGACAATGATAGCAACAGAGTGATCAGTTACAAGATTCCTGCAATAATCTAGATGAGAAATTTGATGGCTTTGACCAACAAATTTATTGTTAGTGGGAGATTTGGTGAAAAGTGATTGAATATGGGTTATAGTTTGAAAGATAAGATTCCTGATGACATATAGGATGGGGGTATGAGAGAAAGAGAAGAATCAAGATGATGACAATTTTCTGACCTGTGCAGCAACCGGAAAGATAAATTGCTATTTAATTGTGCTGAGAAAGATTGGTGGGTGGAGGTGGAAAGGAATCAAGAGTCAGATTCTGGATGTATTATGTTAGAGGTGTTTATTAGACACCCAACTGGAAATGTGGAATAAGCAGTTGTGTGTTAACAGCCTGGAGCTCAGTACTGAGATCCAGGCTAGAGCTATGCATGAGGGTTTCTCAGAATGTGGATGATGATTAAAGCCATGAGATTATTTTTTTAAATTTATTTTATTCAAGTATAGTTGTTTTACAACATTGTATTATTTCTGGTGTACAGCAAAGTGACTCAGTTATACACATATATACATCCTTTTTCATATTCTTTTCCATTATGGTTTATCACAAGATATTGAATATAGTTCCCTGTGCTCTACAGTAGAACCTTATGGTTTATCCAGTCTATACATAATAGTTTGCATCTAAAACCATCAGATTAGATGCCGTTACCTAGGGAGTGGGTATAGATAATATCAAGTAGGACCAGCTCTGAGCTCTAGAACACTCCAATATTAAGAGGTCAGGAGAAGAAAATCCAGCAAAGGAGACTGAAGACTGAGAATAAGTGATATTAGGGCTAAAATCAAGAAAGTGTGGTGTCTTAAAAGTGAGATACAGAAAATATTTCCAAAAAGAGTGGTCATGGTGACAAATGGTAAAAGTTTCAGTAAGGTCATGACTGAGAACTGACTTGGTTACATGGGGGTCATAGATGCCTTGACAAGAGCAGTTTTTTTTTTTCTTTCCTTCTTTTTTTTTTTTTTTGCGGTACGTGGGCCTCTCACTGTTGTGGCCTTTCCCATTGCGGAGCACAGGCTCCGAATGCGCAGGCTCAGCGGCCATGGCTCACGGGCGCAGCCGCTCCGTGGCATGTGGGATCTTCCCGGACCGGGGCACGAACCCATGTCCCCTGTATCGGCAGGCGGACTGTCAACCACTGCGCCACCAGGGAAGCCCACAAGAGCAGTTTTTGTGGAATAATAGGGCATAGCATCTAACATGGAGGGAGAAACCAGAAAAGGGCTGGTAGACTGTGAGAAGAGGGACATCTCAATACAATGAAAAAATAATTGTAGGGAATAAGGGAATATAAGAGCTGTATGGACAGAATGTCATCAGAGACTTTAAGCCTTCAGAAGGGAAGCCATTCTGTATCATGACAACTGTTAGAGTGTGGCCATGGGTTTGCTCATCTGGCTTAAGCAGAGAGGAAGAACTTTGGAGCTAAGGAGTTAAATCACTGTGAAGGCCAGTCTTGGATGAGTTACATGCACGGACATTGATGTTGCCCAGGGAAAGACAGGCACTGAGGAGGAACAAGCACTGAACCCAACAAAGCAAGTCAAGTTCTCAGCATGGGCTGAGGGCTAATAGGGCCACCCTTTATCATGAAGGAAACTCCATTGTACTATTCAACCACAGCCAAAATACACACCAGCCACCCTTTCTTTCCCCATTATCAAGATGGAACATGTAAGGAACAAACAGCTGCTCGGAATTTTAGGGATTTACCAAAAAGAACAAATGTGTTCTGCCATGTGGGCTGCGTCATGCCATTCCTCAAAGAGCTAAGTGATTCATGGCTATGAATCACCCGTGACATCTGTCACACTGGGTCTCAGAAGCTGCTGTGGATTTGCATTGAGGCTGACCTTGCTTTTTAGGTCCCTGTGTGTAGGGTGTGTGTGTGTGTGTGTGTGTGTGTGTGTGTGTGTGTGTGTGTGCATGTACATGCTCATTGTCATATCATTATAAATTGAGGAATTTGACACTTTTTAATTTAAAATCGTTGGAGATGAAAAAAACATCAAATGAGGCTGAATGCTCAGATTTGGCTTTCCTTCCTCTCTTTATAGAAAAGAGCTATTAATAAAATCTGACTCCTAAGCCATCCTCTGGTCCTCTACTGAGGTCGAAGGTAGTATTTATAGGTGGATATATGGCTGATTCCTCACACTTTAAAACAAGAATAAAATATACTACTTCATTCACTTTGACTAGGGCATGTATTTCAGTTCCCCTGGGCTTGGAATTAATGTCATATAGAATCCCATAGAAGCAGCTGGGATCCTCTGAGACCACAGGAGATGTCACATCAAAGCCATAAATAATCAATGTCAGGTTCTTACATAAAAATCACAAAACTGAACTGCTGTGGGGTATTGGCATGAAACAGATCAGGGTTTCAGTGTCAACTCAGGCCCAGGTATGTCCTGAAAACAGCCTAAGTCTGCCTCCCCTGAGATTCTATATCATCTTTTGTAAAAATAGAGATAATACTACCCAAGTTAGAGGATCACTGCATTAATTAAATGACTAGACATAAGTAAAAGCCTCTGACACCAGGCTAAGTAAGTACTGTCTTCTTTTCCTTCTTCCCATCATCTTGCTTTCATCAATAGGAGTAAAACCTATTCTTTCTGCTACAAAACCCAAAAAGACATGCATTAGAAAATCCTCTGAAAATTATGAACTCTGTCATTGTATCATCCTAGTCCAAAGCAGCTGTGCTCTCTTTAGGTCCAAGCTGGGTTCAAATTTCAGCTTTACAACTTGGCTTTGGGCAACCAATGTACATAGCTTCAGTTTTATCCTCTGTACAATGGGATAATAATACCTCTAACTCAGGTGGTTGTCAAAGAAAAGTTTTAATGAAAGAAGGCACACAAAGTGCTTGGCATAGTTCCTATCACATAGTCGTGTACACTCAGGAGCTGCCTTTTAATAATTTTCTGTATCATCCTGATTCTACCCATTAGCACAGAAGTGAGAGAGAGAGAGAGAGAGAGAGAGAGAGAGAGAGAGAGAGAGAGAGAGAGAGAGAAGGAGAAACCAAAACTGTTTTGGAGGCCTTGCTCTTGTCTTGGTAATGGAAGAGCTGGTCCTTAATCCCATTCTAAACACCCGTGGCCTCTTTGGTTCCTACACCTGCCCCCCTACCTCACCTGGAGGTTTTTTACCCTCTGCATGTAACACAACCCCAGAGAGCACAAATGTCACCATCACTGTGACAGTGAATGGTTGGAGAGGAGAGGAGCTCTCTGAGAGATGTACTTCACACACACACACACACACACACACACACACACACACACACACACACACACACACACACACACACACACACTCCAGCTTGGAAACCCAGAGCAGAGGGCCTAGAAGCCCTACAAAAATGAAATTTTTTTTCTAAGTTTGACCCAGCCAATTCTAATTAAGAAAAACAAAAAACGGAAAACCTCTGAGTTCCAGAACAATGGAATGAAGGAACCAGGGTGGCCACAAAACACCAGGCAGCACCTCCTGACCCAGGAGGGAAGATAGAGCCCTGCGCCTGCCACAGAGAGCCAGTTCTGGAGGCGCTCAGCACCGGGTGGTGGCGGGAGCCCACATTTCTGAGATTCTGCAGAAGTATCATTTGAAGGGTGACAGGTCTACTTGTGTTGTGTTTTGTTTAGTTTTTAAAATCAAATAGTAGTTACGCATGTGTCTGTGTTGATATGTGTTTTTGTGGGGAGTAGTGAAAGATGTATCAGAGTTACTCAGAAAGCTCTGATAAGGTAAACAGCTAACCTTTCCCCTACCGGTCCCTAAAATGCCAGGATTCTGATTCAGTCATTCTGAGGTGACATCTGGACGTAAGTCTTTTGATAAAGGAGCCAGGCTAATTCTGACACCACCCCCTCCAGTTGAGAGAATCAGTGATAAAATATCCATGGGGCCATATCTATCTACTCACAAGCAGTTTGTTTAAAGTAGAAAGTTAAAGAACCCAGAACTCTTCCAGGCACGGCAGGGGCATTCAATCTACAAGAGGCATCCATGTCACCTGTTAATATTTTTCTACCAAAGCCTACACAACACCTTCTTGAATCTACCTTTTCTTTCCCTGCATTGCTTTAATCCTCTTTCTGTTTTTATTCATTGCCTTTCTCCCCTTCTTTTCCTCCTATTAGCCCCTGTGTGGCTCATCGGGGGAGCATTAAGGAAGCCTGCATTTGCTGCTGCCTTATTTTAATGCCCCACCATCACATGCCTCTCTGGAACATTTAGCCCCTTCACTGTGATGCTCTCTGGCTGTTTCCCACAGCCCTGCAGGGAAGAGGCTCAGCTGAGCCCACCCTCTCCTTATTGGCGACACACTGACCTGCCTGGGCTGTTCCCTGCTCTTCCCTGCTGCCCTCACCCACTGCTCTGAGGAGAGCAATGGTTTTCAAACTTAAATTTCATCAGAATTCCCTGGACGAATTGTTAGACCCCTAGGTCCCTTCTCCAGACTTTCTGATTTGTAAGTCTGGGGTGGAGCCCGAGAATTTACTTTCCTAACCATTTCCCAGATGATACAAATGCCACTGGTCCAGGGACCACACTTTGAGAACCACTGATGAAGAGGCAAGGACAGACTTGGGGAGCAAACTCACTTGGCTTCCATTACAAGTATAGCCACTGGCCAGCTGAGTGACTGGGACAACCTATGAGCCCTCTGAGAGACTCAGTTTTCTCAGCTGTAAAAATATGATGATAATAACCTCACAGAACTGTTTTAGGGATTAAATAAGATATTGTCTTCCTGGCCTCTGTGAGAAGCAGAATTTTTAGTTTAATTTTATTTTTTTACATATATATTCTTTTTCATATTCTTTTCCATTCTAGTTTGTCCCAGGGTATTGAATCTAGTTCCCTGTGCTCTACAGTAGGACCTTGTTGTTTATCCATTCTCCGTATAATAGTTTGCATCTGCTAATCCCAAACCCCAGTCCTTCCCTCCCCCACCCACTCCCCTAGCAACCCCAAGTCTGTTCTCTGTCTGTGAGTCTCAGAAATGATAATTGTCTGTGAGTCTCTTCTTCTGTGGGGAGAACATTGAAGATCTACTCTCTCAGCAAATTTCAAGTAAATAATACAGTCATGTTAACTGTAATCCCATTAGACCCCCAGACGTACTCATCTTATATCAAAGTTTGTATTCTTTGACCAACATTTCCCCATGTACCCCACCCTTCAGCCCCTGGAAACCACCATTCTACTCTCTGTTCTATGAGTTTGGCTCTTTTAGATTCCATGTAAAAGTGAGATGATACAGTATTTATCTTTTTCTGACTTATTTCACTTAGCATAATGCCCTAAATGTTCATCCACATTGTCACAAATGGCAGGATTTCCTTCTTTCTCATGGCCGAATAATATTTTGTTATGAGGAAGAAGGTTATTCTGCATATATAATCTCATATATATTATATATGTATATATATTATATAGTACGTAGATAACACACACACACACACACACACATATATACATCAAATCTTCTTTATTCATTCATCTGCGGACAGCCACTTAGATAGTTAGATTGTTTCTATATCTTAGCTAATAAAGAATAATGCTGCATTAAGCATGGGAGTGCAGATATCTCCTCTATATATTGTTCTCATTTCCTTTGGATATATACCCGGAAGTGACATTACTGGATCGTGTGGTAGTTCCATATGGTAGTTCTATTTTTAATTTTTTGAAGAACCTCCATACTGTTTTCCACAGTGGCTGCACCAATTTACATTCCCACCAACAGGGCACAAGTGTTCCCTTTTCTCCACATCCTTTCTAGCACTTGATATCCCTTGTCCTTTGACAATAGCCATTCTAACAGGTGTGAGATTATAGCTAACGTGGTTCTGTTTTGCATTTCCCTGATGATTAGTGCTACTGAGCACTTTTTCATGTACTAGTTGGTCATTTGTATGTCTTCTTTAGAAAAATGTTTATTTAGTTTCTCTGCTCACTTTTAATTGAATTATCTGGGTTTTGTTATTATTGAGTTGTATGGGCTCCTTATATTTTTTGAAATTAATCTCTTATCAGGTATATAATTTGCAAATATTTTCTCCCATTTAGTAGGTTGCCTTTTCATTGTGTTAATTGTTTCTTTGTCTGTGCAGAAGCTTGTTAGTTTTGCTTGTGTTGCTTATGCTTTTGGTGTTATACGCAAAAAAGTAGCATTGCCAAGACCAGTATCAAGGAAGTTTTCCCCTATGTTTTCTTCTAGGAGTTTTATGGTTTCAGGTATTAGGTCTAAGTCTTTAGTCAATTTTAAGTTAATTGTTGTGGGTAGTGTAAGATAGGGGTCTGATTTCATTCTTTTGCATGTGATTATCCAGTTTTCTCAGCATCATTTATTGAAGATACTATCCTTTCCCTACTGTGTGTTCTTGACTCCTTTGTCTAAGTTAATTTACCATATATGTGTGGGTTTATTTCTGGGCCCATGATTCTGTTCTATTGGTCTATGTGTCTGTTTATATGCTAGTAGCATTCTGTTTTGATTACTATAGCCTTGTAATAGAGTTTGAAATCGGAAGGTGTGATGTCTCTGGCTTTGTTTTTCTTTCTCATTATTTCTTTGGCTATGTAGTCTTTTGTGGTCCATACAAATTTTAGGACTGCTTTTTCTACTTTTGTGAAAAAATGTCATTGGAATTTTGATAGAGATTATATCAAATCTATAGATGATTCTCTGTAGTATAGACATTTTAACAGTATTAATTCTGATTCATGAACACAGAATCTTTTCCAATTTGTATCTTCTTTAATTTCTTTCATCAATGTCTTACAGTTTTTAATACACAGTTTTTCACTTTCTTGATTAAATTTAATCCTACGTGCTGCTGTTGCATGGAATGTTGTGTATATGTCTGTTAGGTTCAAGTCAAATATTTCATTATTGATTTCCTGTCTGAATGATCCATCCACTGTTGAAAGTGGAGTATGAATCCCACACTATTATTATACTGTTGTCTATTTCTCTCTTCAAATCTGCTAGTACTTCCTTAATAAATTTAGGTGTGCTGATGTTGGATGCATATATATTTATGATTGTTAGATTCTCTTGATTATTTGACCCCTTTATCATTATATAATGACACTTTTTGTCTCCTGTTACAGTTTTTGGCTTTAAGTATATTTTTTCTGGTATGAGTGTAGTTACCTCTGCTCTATTTTCATTTCCACTTGCATGAAGTATCTTTTTCCACCCCTTCACTTTGAGCTTCTATGTGTCATTAAAGCTGAAATTAGTCTTTTGTAGGCAACTTATTATTGGGTCTTTTTTAAAATCCATTCAGTCACTCTGGGTCTTTTGTTTGGAGAATTAAATCCATTTATTGTTATGTTAATTACTGATGGGTAAGGACTTACTCATGCCATCTTATTAATGTTTTATGGCTGTTTTGTAGTTCCCTTGATCCTTTCTCTCTTTTTTGCTACTTTCCTTTGTGAATTGATGATTTTCCATAGTGGTAGGCTTTGATTCCTTCGCTTTATCTTCTGTGAATCTACTGTAGGTTTTCGCCTTGTGGTTGCCATGAAGCTTACATAAAGTATCTTATAGATATAACAGTCTATTTTACACTGATAACAGCTCAACTCTGATCTCATACAGAAACTCTACCCTTTTATTCCTCCTTTTATATATATTATATATATATATATATATATATATTTTTTTTTTTTTCGGTATGCGGGCCTCTCACTGTTGCGCCCTCTCCCGTTTCGGAGTACAGGCTCTGGATGCGCAGGCTCAGCGGCCATGGCTCAAGGGCCCAGCCACTCCGCGGCATGTGGGATCCTCCCGGACCGGGGCACGAACCCGCGTCCCCTGCATCGGCAGGTAGACTCTCAACCACTGCGCCACCAGGGAAGCCCCTCCTTTTATATTTTTGATGTCACAGTTTACCTCTTTCTATATTGTGTATTTATTAAACAATTATTGTGGCTATAGTTATTTTTAATATTCATGTGTCCTTTAACATTTTATACTGGAGTTAAGTGGTTACCACACCACCATATTACAGAGTTAGAATATTCTGAATTCGACTATATACTCACTTTTACCACGGTGTTTTATGTTTCAACATGCTTTTGTTACTAATTGTTGTCCTTTCATTTCAGCTTGAAAAACTTCTTTCAACATTTCTTGTAAGCCAGCTCTAACGGTGATGAACCCCCTCAGCTTTTGTTTGTTTAGAAAAGTCTTTATTTTTCCTTTATTTCTGAAGGATGGCTTTGCTGGATAGAGTATTCTTGGCTGGTATTTTTTCTCCAGAACTTTGAATATATCAATCCACTCTCTCCTGGTCCATAAGATCTCTGCTGAGAAACCCTATCCTGATAGCCTTATTGGGGTTCCCTTGTGACTTACAAGCTTTGTTTCTCTTGCTGCTTCTAAGATTCTCTTTTTGTCTTTGCTTTTTATTTTTTTTGAAATTCCTTTATTACCAACATGAACAACACCACAAATCCTACACGCCAGCATTATTTTTCAGCAAGTATACCACACCACTAAAATCGGCTGACCACTACCCACGGAAAAAAGCACACTAAAAATTAAGATCGTCAGACCTTGATTTTTAACAGTTTTATTTATTTATTTATTTAGCGGTACACGGGCCTCTCACTGTTGTGGTCTCTCCCGTTGCGGAGCACAGGCTCCGGACGTGCAAGGCTCAGCAGCCATGTCTCACGGGCCCAGCCACTCCGCGGCATGTGGAATCTTCCCGGACCGGGGCGCGAACCCGTGTCCCCTGCACCGGCAGGCGGACTCTCAACCACTGCACCACCAGGGAAGCCCCCTAATAGTTTTATCTTTATGTGTCTTAGAGAGAATCTCTTTGAGTTTGTTGGCTGACCTACAAACTTTGTGAACTTGAAAATCTAAATCTCTCCCGGATTTGGGAAGTTCTCCACCATCATTTCTTCAATAAGCTTTCTGCCTTCTGGAAATCTTTTGATAGTATCCCATAGATCATGTAGTCTTTCTTCACTCCTTATCATTCTTTTTGCTTTGTTGTCCTCTGACTGGATAATTTCAAAGTTTCTGTCCTCTAACTCACTGATTCTTTCTTCTGCATTATCCGTGTTACTGTTGATGTTCTATATTGTGCTTTTCATTTCATATTTTATTCATAGTATTCTTCAGCCCAGAATTTTTGTTTGCTTCCTTTTTATGATTTATGATTTCTCTTTGTTAAAATTTTCATTTTGTTCATGTATCATTTTCCCGATTTATTTTTCCTGTTTTTCCACCACCCAGTCATGCAGCTCATGATTCTGTGTTTTCTTGTAGGTCATTGAACTTCCTTAAAACAGTCATTTTGAATTCTTTATCAGGAAAAAAACACAGACCTCCATGTCTTTGGTATTGGTTACTGGAGGATTATTGTGATACTTTGGTGGTGTCATGTTTTCTTGGATTTTCATATTCCTTGGAATTTTGCATTGCTGTCTTTGCATTTGAAGTCACCTTCACCAGTCTTCACTAACTACCTTCAGGAGGGAAATACCTTCCATCAGCCCAGCTAGGAATTCTGAGACCTTCTATGAATACACCTGCTCCGTGCTTTTGCTCCCTCTTGTGGTAGAATTCTTAAGCTTACATGTTTTCTCTCAATTCTGCAATGCACCTGGTTGGTTGCTGACAGCCTCCCTGTTACTTTACCAAGAGTGGTGCTAAAATTCAAGTTTGTTGTCCTTCCCTGGGCCACAGATTCTGGCTGGCTTTCTGTGTGTGCTTACTAGCTGTCTGTCAAAGTTCACTCTCACTGCTGCTTTCAGGAACATACACAGGGGGCTGGGTGGGGGTGTGTTGGGGTGACATGGGTCATTTGTCAGGATACATGGGCAATGCAACCCCAGTGGCTTGTGGTTGAGCTTCTTGACAGAGTTTGTGATACAGTTAGTAGGGTCTGCATCCCTTTAATGCCCTCTGAGAGTTCTATCTACCACTCTCTCAGGTTTTTTCCATCATCCGGTCATGTAGCTCATGATTCAGTAATCTGGGTAGAGTGGGAGAAATATGCTTCTTTTGCGGTGCCTCACACAGCTGGAGAAGCTGGGTGCTCATTCACCTGCTCTCCATTTCTCCTATGAGAAAAATGACGGGCTGAGAAGACCTTTCTTATCCCTGAGCTGTGCCTCCTTGGTAGGGGATGTGGTGTGGGTAAAGTCAAACTGTTCCTCTTACCCTCTCCATTTTATCCAACCATATTTTTTGCTCCAGTGTTGTGCTGGTACATCTCCACCGGAAACTTGATTTCCACAAAGGCTTTCTCTTCCATAGGTGGTTGTCTAAGATGGTGTTTTTCAGGGACCCCTAGACTACAGCCATGAAGGGCTGGGACTGGTTCACAAACCCTTGCAGGGTTCATAGGCATGACTATGGTCTTTCTGGGTCCCTTTGTGTATGGTGCTAGATCCCACAGCTCCCACAAAGGCAGTTTTGTCTGTGGATGGATGCCAAGTTTTTGTTGGGGGGGAGGGGAATGATGAGGGTTGTCTTATTCATGAGGGTGTGTCTTATTCAGCCATGTTGCTGACTTCTCTCTCTTCCTGTTTCTCTGTCTAGCTATCTTGTTGTTTTCTTGCTGTACGGAAGTTCAAATGTGTATAGAAAGGTGCATGTAGAGACTGTGCAGCCAAAGGAGTTAACTATGCCAATTCTCAACTTACTGCCTCTCAGCACCAAGTCTGTCCTTCATTCCCTGCTCTGCAATAATGAAAAGGAGCCCTGTAAATATTTTTTCTCCTGTGTCAACTGACATGATGTTAAGCTTTGTCAGTAGCAGGAATTGGAAAAATACTTCAGGAAGAAGGGGTTTCTCCTTCTGGTTCCAGTGTGTTTGTTTCATCAGCCACCTTCAGCACACATGTTTTCTCTAGTGCCCAGCTCCTGCAGCCCAGGCAGGTTTCCTAGCAGCTAGCTTCCATTGCACATGGTGACCCTCAGTAATTAGCAGGCAGCAGTTTTTCCTGGTACCTCCTGAGGCCGCTTTGCAGTAGAGTACCACCAGTGAGATACCTCTCTATAAACAGTTTCCCGTGTTTAGAATTCCCTATTCTTTACTTCCAGAAATAATTTTTTTTTTTTTTTGCAGTACGCAGGCCTCTCACTGTTGTGGCCTCTTCCGTTGCAGAGCACAAGCTCTGGACGCGCAGGCTCAGCGGCCATGGCTCACAGGTCCAGCCGCTCCGCGGCATGTGGGATCTTCCCGGACCGGGGCACGAACCCGTGTCCCCTGCATCGGCAGACGGACTCTCAACCACTGCCCCACCAGGGAAGCCCCAGAAATACAAACTCTTGAAGTCCCAATGCAAAAGCTGCCTCCACGATGTCTTCCCTGATCCTTCTAGTCAAAATGGATTATCTTTTTTTTTTTTTCCAAATGGCCACTTTATGGCACTTTTATGTATGTTCCCTTTCTATTTTATGTTGTACTTATTTGTGTATTTATCTACCAGAGTACAATATAAACCGAGAGCTTAGGAGAATGATTTGAAAATGGCAGGCACCCAGGAAATATGAATGAGTCAGTTAATATGGCATAATGCTGTATTATACAATAAGGAAATAGTCCTAGGTACAGTAGGATTTTGTGGAATACTGAGATGTATGTAGACTGGAATAATCCAAGAAGTTTTCATGGGGAAGAAATAGCTGTTTCTTGAAAGATGTATGGGACTAGGAGAGGCAGAAGGGTGGAAGGTAGGGCTAGGAGAGACTCCATGGTGTGGAAAGCAGCATGATCAAGTGCTCTGTGTTATCATTTGTCTGAAGAACAAGGAGAAGACTGACCTACCTGGAGTGGAGGACCTTTGCTGGGAACAGTGAAAGCTTGCATATGGAGACAAGTATGGGCCTTGGAAGGTGTTACAAAATGTTCTATGAGCTGAATCATACAAACCTTTCCTACACACTTACATATTTTAACTGAATTGTGCATTTTTTACATCATTCACAAATAAGGGGAAAGGAAAAATAAGGGGCTACCACTACTTTACCCACCATTCTCCCACTGTTGCAGAGTAGGAAAATCTCATTAAATAGATAATCCAGATTTTTCCAGATATATGTGGTTGAAGGTGGATGCTGTGTTTATGGCTGCCCCTGGACCATGATGTAAATGCTTTGGACCCTTTCACAAAGATCTTTATTCAGGGAGAAAGTTGAAGTAGATTGATTGAGGTCTTCATGTAAACAATGTGACTGGAAGGCCATCCGAAGCAGTGACCAAGGTTACTCCACCCTTAGTGGGCATCACATCTTCTCCTGTGCACCCATCCAGAGCTGAATTGAGACTAGCCCACCTCCTTTCAGGCTGTGACATCGGGAGAATGGGGTCAGCAGTTACCTAATTTACCCCGTGATCAGCAGATGAATGAGACATGGGATGTGATAACTATTGTCTAAACTGCTTTATCTTATTTGCAATACAAATTCACTAAATCAGTACAGACTTCTCCCAGGATCTTGCTAGCCAGTGCAAAATCTCTTCTAATTCTTTGTACATCTTTTAGAAAATCATGTTCAGTATATAACCCTGAACATAAAATCTGCGACTTTTTGGGGGTGGGGGTCTAAGTTAAGTTTCTGTACCAAGAAGATAGAAAATTACAATAATTTTAATACAACAGAATTTTGTTCCTCTCCCACTTAATAGTCCAAAGAGGAGTTGTCCTGAGCTGGTAGGATATTTCTTTGCCACAAAGTTATTGAAAGATTCAGTATGAAATGTGGTTCTGGGTCCAAATTGGCTGCTACATGTGTTATCATTTCTATACCAGCAAGAAAGGCGAAAAAGGAAAGGATAAGAAATTATCCTTTTAAACACAGTCTAGAAGTTGTAAACATCATTTCCAGTTATATTCAACAGACCGGAATGGTATCATGTGACCACTCCTAGTTGCAAGGGAAGCTAGGAAACATAGTATCTATTTGGACAGACTTGTACCCTGCTAAAATTCAGGTGGTTCTATTAAGGGGAAGAAACTTTGAACAGATCCTGGGAGATAATTAGCAATTTTTTGTACCTAATGCCTTTTATTTTTATTTTTTATTTGTATTTATTTATTTGCGGTACGTGGGCCTCTCACTGTTGTGGCCTCTCCCGTTGCGGAGCACAGGCTCCGGGTGCGCAGGCTCAGCGGCCATGGCTCAGGGGCCCAGCTGCTCCGCGGCATGTGGGATCTTCCCGGACCGGGGCACGAATCCGTGTCCCCTGCATCGGCAGGCAGACTCTCAACCACTGCGCCACCAGGGAAGCCCTGTATTTATTTTTATTGAGATATAATTGACACACAACATATTCGTTTCAGATATATAATACAATGATTTGTATATATTGCAGAATGATCACCACAATAAGTCTAGTTAACATCTGTTACCATGCATAGTTACAGAATTTTTTTTCCTGTAATGAAGACTTTTAAGATTAATCTCTTAGCAACTTTCAAATATGCAGTAAAGTATTATTAACTTTAGTTGCCATGCTATACATTGTATCCCCATGACATTTATTTTGTAACTGTAAGTTTGTTCCTTTTGGCTACCTTCACCCATTTTGCCCACCCCAGCCCCGCCTCTGGCAACCACCAATCTGTTCTTCTCTGTATGTGTGAGTTTGCTTTTCTTTTCTTTCAAGATTTAACGTACAAGCGAGATCACATGATATTTGTCTTTCTCTGTCTGACTTATTTAACACAATACCCTCAAGGTCCATCCATGTTGCTGCAAATGACAAGATTTCATTCTTTTTATGGCTGAATAATATTCCATTATATATGTATTCCACATCTACTTTATCTATTCATTCATCCATAGACATGTATTGTTTCCATATCTTGGCTCTTATAAATAATGTTGTAATGAACATGAGGGTGCATATATCTTTTCCAGTTAATGTTTTTGTTTTTCTTCAAATAAATACCCAGAAGTGGAATTGCTAGATCATATGGTAGTTCTATTTTTAATTTTTTCATGATCATAAATTCTGTTTTCCATAGTGGCTGCACCGGTTTACATTCTTGCCAACAGTGCACAAAAGTTTCCTTTTCTCCACATTCTTGCCAACACTTAGTATTTCTTGTCTTTTTGATACTAGTCATTCTAACAGGTGTGAAATGATATCTCATTATGGTTTTGATCTGCATTTCTCTGATGATGAGTAATATTGAGCATCTTTTCATGTACCTGTTGGCCATCTGTATACCTTTGTTGGAAAAATGTCTATTCAGGCTCTCTGCCCATTTTTTAAGTAGAAGTGTTTGGGTTTTTTGCTATTGAGTTGAATGAGTTCTTATGTATTTTGGATATTAATCCCATATCAGATATATTTTTAAATGTATTTTTCGATTTAGTAAGTCTTTTAATTTTGTTGATGGTTTCTTTTGCTGTACAGTAGCTTTCTAGTTTGATGTAATGTCACTTGCTTATTTTTGCTTTTGTTGCCTCTGCTTTTGGTGTCAGATCCAAAAAATCATCACCAAGACTGATGTTAAGGAGCTTACCACCTATGTGTTGTGTTAGGAGTTTTATGGCTCAGGTCTTACGTTCAAGTTTTTAATCCATCTTGAGATAATTTTTGTGTGTGGTGTAAGATAGTGTTCCAATTTCTGTCCAGTTTTCCCAACATCATCTATTAAAGAGACCATCTATTAAATATCCCCATTGAATATTTTTTTGCTGCCTTTTCATAAATTAATTGGCCATATATGCATGGGTTTATTTCTGGGCTGTCTATTCTGTTCTATTGATCTATGTGTTTGTTTTTTTGCCAATACCATACTGTTTTGATTCTACTATTTCCTATTTCCCAAAGGGAGATCCTTAAAGGAAAATTCTGTGGAAAATTCTCTCCCAATAGGAGCTAACACCTGCTTCCCCTTTCCCTCAACCTCCCACAGTGAGATGATAATTATAAAAGTCTTTAGGCATCTCTTTAAAGAGGCTCTTTTTACAAGTTGAGGTGTCCAGAATTAATTATTGGGTCATTGATTTTCAAATTTGTCAGATGAAAGTGTTGGGGCTCAGGGAAAGCCACCCCCAAATATGCCACAATGGAATATTGATTATTTTGCAGTGAAGTTACTTGAGAAACAGCCCGTGCAAGAAGGGTACTCTGAGTTTCCCCTCTGTCTCCCTAAAAACAGGAAATAACTCTATGTGAAAGCTACCCTCCTAGTTCGAGGAGGAAGGGGGACATCCTTAAACCACCAGAGATAGGAAACTCAGAGCCCAAAAGGCTGTATGAACAACTCTTTACCCTTTTTACTTCTTTACTAAATTACTACCCCAATCCCAAACTCTGTTTAGAGTCTTCGCTAATTAAGCACCCAAGCCTAAGTTTCTTTGTCTTGTCAGTTCTTCACAGGTTTATTATTTCTTTGTCTAAAAAGTATAAAAGCTTCCTGCCTTGGCCACCTCTTAGGTCCTACTTCTATGAGACCTCGGTACATACAAATTAATTTTTTTCTCCTGTTAATATGTCTTGAGTCAATTTAATTATTAGACCAGCCAAACAAACTCAAGAGGGTAGGAGGGAAATTTCCTCCCCACCAGCAACAGAGAAATGGAAAGTCATGTAAGTGATGGAAATTAAAAATGTAGATGCATTTAACTCCCCTATAAAGTGTAAGAATTTTATCAGTCCCCAAAATGGTTATACTATGACTATACCATATTTTTCTAGTAGGAAACTACACACGTATACTTATTAATAAAACAAGTAGCTACAATGAAAATGATGAAAAACCTGAGCTGCCCAAATAAGTATGGTTCATGATTTCTGAGCTTTTCTATTAATTTTAATTGTGTATTATTTTTTCACTATTCGGTCATCTGTCAGGACCTGCCACCAGTCAAACAGTGGCAAGTGTAGAAGACTATATAATACAAATAGGAGAAAAGTCTAAAATTGCAAAGAAAGTCTTAGTTATCAACTTAACGTTTCTGTGATTTGAAAAAAGACTGGCATTATTTAATTTTATCAACAGAGTACTTCTGCCAAATGAGGAAAAAAACACATTCCATGGGAGACAAATTCCAAGAACCTCTGGAGTGAGTGGTAGACAGTAATTACTAATACTTGATCAAAGTAATTATAAAATAAATGTGATGTTTTAAAGGTGGATTAATTTGGCAACAATGTTGAAGATGGATAGGAATAGATGAAGAAAAATAAGGCATGGTGTGCAGACACTGCTGCATTGCCTCAGTGTGGCAGGTTCTTGATGAGGGGAGTGATGGAAGAAGTGGAGGGAAAAGTGTGAGAGTGAGAGTCATCACAAGGAAAGGAACGTGAGGACTTGAAGAGTCATTCACGATAGTAAATGATGAAGATGACACTTCTAGTTTGGGTAAATGAGAAATTCACTAAAAATAGGAAGTTTGGAAGAGAAAGTTTGAGGAGTAAAAGTGAATGTGTTTTTATCATTTTATTGGAAATGATGGTATAAAACTTAATAAAAATGAGAATATAAAAAAAGATGGTCGACAACCATATGGCCGACAACCAAAATGGCCGACAACCATATGAAATGATGCTCAACATCGCTGATCATTAGGGAAACGCAGATCAAAACCACAGTGAGATATCACCTTACACCAATTAGGATGGCTACTCCCCCCAAAAAAGAAAATAACAAGAGCTGGTGAGGAAGTGGACAAATCGGAAGCCTGGCACAAAATTGGTGAGAATGGAAAGGGTGCAGCCACTATGGAAAACAGTATGGCAGTTCCTCGAAAAATTAAAAATAAAATTACCATAGAATTTAGCAATACCACTTCTGGGTATATACTCCTCAAAATTGAAAGCAGGGTCTCACAGATATATTTGTGCACACATGTACATAGCAGCATTATTCTCAACAGCCGGGAGACGTAAGCAGCCCAAATACCCGTCAATGAATGAATAGATAAACAAAATGTGGTATATACTACAATGGATTATCATTCGGCCTTTACAAGAAAGGACATTCTGACACATACTCCAACCTGGACAAACCTAAGGGACATTATGCTAAGCGAAATAAGCTAGTCACAAAAAGACAAAATACTGTATGATTTGACTTATGAGGTATATAGGGTAGTCAAATTCATAGAGAAAGGAAATAGAATGGTGGTTCCTGGGGGCTAAGGGCACTGTGAAATGAGGATTTGTTTAATAAGTATACAGTTTCAGTTTTACAAGATGGAAAGAGTTCTGGAGATTAGTTGCCCAACAATGTGAGTATATTTAACACTACCAAAATGTGCACTTAAAAATGATTAAGATGGTAAGTTTCATTTTATGTGCATTTTGCCACAATAAAAATAAAAATATGGTACTGTAGTGTGGTGACAAGTGGAGAACATTAAAAAAAATATTTGAAGTTAGCAGAGTTTTTGATGAAGTAATAGAATGTTCTAGTTTGTGATGTACCCACACAGTGGTGGGAATTTTAGAAGCCATCTTTCTATGTAATCACTATTAATGTTTTATAAAGTTGGCATTATTTTTAAAGATGAGACTAGTAAGATTTAGAGAGATTAAGTAACCTGGAAAGGCCCCCCAGCTGGCCTGTGGTAATGCCAGGCTTTGGGCTCTCCAAGGTAGGCTGTTTCAAGATGCCATGTCATCTCTGTTGCAGAAAGGACTTGAAGCCAGAGCTCAGGGAGAACCACAGATAGGTCCAGGAGGGAAGAGGGAAGTCAGGGAAGATTCAGCAGAATTGCAGTTAGAGAGGGAAAGATGTCTAGGATCAGAAAATTGCAGTGTTGGAGTCCAAGAGAGAATTCCAAGGAGACAATGAAAGGTCCAGAAGTGTTTCTGCCTATTTTTATGTAATTGCTTATCACACTACCTTTGTACTTAATTACCTCAATTTTGTGCAGAAAAGAAAGCTAGATGGGCCTCATTTGCTTCAATTCTGCTTCTATTATGTTTACTATTGTAAAGTTCCATTTTAAAAAGTCACTCTGGGGACTTCCCTGGTGGCGCGGTGGTTGAGAATCCGCCTGCCAATGCAGGGGCCACGGGTTCGATCCGTGGTCTGGGAAGATCCCACCTGCCGCGGAGCAACTAGGCCCGTGCGCCACAACTACTGAGCCTGCGCTCTAGAGCCCGTGCGCCTAGAGCCCGTGCTCCTCAACAAGAGAAGCCACCGCAATGAGAAGCCTGCGCACCGTAGGGAAGAGTAGCCCCCGCTCGCCGCGACAAAGCCTTCACGTAGCAACGAAGACCCAATGCAGCCAAAAATAAATAAATAAATTTTTAAAAAAAGTCAGTATGTGCTGCTATTTAATTCTTTATTATATTGTTTGATCCTACTGAAAATACTCACTATTGGTGTCGCTTAAAATATGTTTTCACTTAACTACCTGATTCATTACCCTGGGAAAACAGATTTACCCAAGTTGGATTCCCATACCACCCTTCCCTATTACTGCCCCTTCCATCACTCCCTATGCACGTACACACACACACACATACACACACACACACACACACACACCCTATGATGTACTAGCTGTCTCCAGGTGGTCTTATTACTCAATGTTTTTGAAGGGTAGCAGAATATGCTACCCAAAATACATCCTTTGGCATAAGGATTCTTTTAAGAAACTGTAGATCCAGGAATGCTCTGAAAACAGAGTAAAAGTTGCCCTTTTGTAAGAGAAATGTACATCTATAAAGGAAATCCCCATTTGTAAGGGCTTCTCCCTCTCTGTACCAGGAAGAGAAGGACTCTAAATCACAAGAAACTCACATTAATAGAGAAGCCGCAGAATTAAATCTGCATAACAAACCTTGTCTTTTTTTTTTTTTTTTTTACTGCTCTTCTCCTGGTTCCCTCCTCTAACATCTTTGTTTTGTCCTTAGATGAAGGTGTATATAAGGTGGTAGCTTGGGCCATCTCAGGGAGTTACTGAGGTATACTTATTAATAAACATCTCTTGGTTTCCTCTCATTAATCTATCTTTTATTACAGGAGGTCTCAGCCAGGCACTTAGAACGGTAGAGGGGAAATTACTTTTCCTCTCCTACATTTTCAAACCCTTGTCCTATCTAATTGTCTAAAATAGGAAAAAACTCTGCTCTGTGTTCATGGATTATGAGACTTTTAAAATAAATTGGCTATGGCAGAAGCAGTGTGCCTGTACTACAGTGCTCTCTTACAGAGGATGAGCTCCTTGTTAGGAAACCCCACGCATCTTTTGAGTTTCTAGAATAACTCCCTATATCCACATGGTCTTGCTTATTTTGAGCCACTGCAATTCAGCTCATTTCCCACCTATTTTTAGTGCTTCCTCCACCTACTCTGGTTCCTGCCAACTTCCCCCCTCCCTCCAAATCAGGCTGCAAAACAGTCACTTGCACCCCGTTCCCATCAGTGTCCAGGGCCAAGCCCTCAGACCATTATTATGCTAAAAGCTGTTCTGCAAATCACCTTAGGAAGCAAATCCAGGAGCACAGAACATGGCCTTCTTGGATTCTTATCCTGTACTTTTGTTCCTGGGATTGATGATTTCGCTCCAGGACAGATTAAATATGTCAACTCCAGTCAAATCACCCCACACTATTCCCACCATATGACAGAGTGGAACACGGGAAGGAAAGAGCACTGGGGCAGGGCTCAGGATGCTAGGTTTAGGTTCTTATGAGGTCACTAAGTAGCTGTGTGGTCCAAGCTCGTACTTTTCTCCTGGCTGAGTGAGTCTCAGGTTTCTCATCTTAAAAAATGAGTTAAGGGCTTCCCTGGTGGCACAGTGGTTGAGAGTCCACCTGCCGATGCAGGGGACATGGGTTCGTGCCCCAGTCCGGGAGGATCCCACATGCCGCGGAGCGGCTGGACCCGTGAGCCATGGCCGCTGAGCCTGCGCATCCGGAGCCTGTGCTCCGCTACGGGAGAAGCCACAACAGTGAGAGGCCTGCATACTGCAAAAAAAAAAAAAAAAAAAAGTTAATTCAGCAAATACTCTCCTGTATGCAAAATATAAGGGTATTGAGTGAAATAGAATATATTTAATTCAATGAAAACTTATTGAGTGGTTACTGTGTGCAAGGCACATTTCAAATAATATTAATTGAGTACCTACTATGGGCCAAGTACTGTTCTAAATGATATGGGAAGCAAGGGATACAAAGATAGAAAAGGTTAAATAACAAATCAGAGCAAAAGCTAAAGAACTGACACATGGAAAGGAATAATTAATAACAAATTAATGGTTAAATAATAAAGAGATGCAGGACATAGGGAGAGAAGGAGATGCACTAATGACCAATAGAGCTATCACCTAAAAAGACAAAATGAATAGAAGAGTGCTGTGGAAGGTATAAAATGCTATAAAATCTCAAGAATAGTATTATTACTTTAGATGCTCGAAGTCTGCAATTCTTAATGCTGAAATAAAACCACACTAAATGTTCATCCCAATAAAATGCTTTCTAAGATGATCACACTGATGGAATGCAGTGCATACATTGGTTGTGTGTGGATTTTGACATTGGGCAGATCTGGGTTCAAATTCCTTCCTAATAGTTCTGCCATTTGGGGGCCATCACTTATATTCTCTACCTCAGTTTCCTCATCTCTAAAATCAGTTTAGCGATATTATCAACCTCATCAGCTTGTTGAGGATCAAATGAGATAATGCTTACCAGGTGCTGAGCTAGGTGGCTGAAAGCATGTTGGCTATTTTTCATAGCATATATCTTTGTCACATTCTTAATGCCACTTTCAATATTGCTGGCTTTTACACAAGATACTCTGTTAGGTAACATGGGGACCCAATAAAGAAAATAGAGCCCCTGTCATTGACATGCACCTGAAGAGGGATTCAGAACACAAAGAAGCCTTTGATAACTAATAGCACAAAGTGTTGGGGTAAAAGACAGTTTCCTCTACCCTTCTAGGCTCTTCTCACTGGTCTAAGAATTAAATTGACATGAGACAGATTCACAGGAGAAAATAAAACAAAATTTAATAACATGTATATATGGCAGAGACCCAGGAAAACCGAGTAACTCACCAATGAGCCAAACCCTCACTTTCAAATACCATCTTTAACTGAAGACAAGAAGAGGCTGTTGAGGGTAGTGGTTTGGAGCTTCAAAGGGGAGGAAGGCAATTCATGTGCAGATGGAAAAGCAAACGTTTGGTAAACAAATGTGCAGAGGTAGTGGGACACAGAGAGGAATTTTAACAAACAGATTGTTTAGGTTCCTCCCTGTCTACACACCTAGTTCAGACTAGTGGTCTAGCGGGATAGCTCCTTCCTGGAACAGGTTCTCTACCTACATTTTTTTAGGCGGTTAGGGGGAGATCAGCGTTTCTTCCTGTATCTTTCAGGCCTTGATTGTTCTCGGCTCGAAATAATCTGCATGCCAAAGAGACATTCTGGGGTGGCAAATTTTATTCCCCTACAAAAGCAACTAAGTGACTACGGAATGTCATCCTGTCCCTGCCTGCACAGTAAAGCCAATCTACTGACACCGGGCTGTGGTGAAGGAAAGTGCAGCATTTATTGTAAGGAGCCATACAAGGAATCCAGAACGGTTGGTGCTGAAAGAGCCTTCATGGACCGATGGGTTTCAGCACAGCATTTTTAAGGGCCAGGTAAGGGAGGGGGGCGGGTCGCAGGGTATGTGATCCGTTCATGCACAGTTCTCTGATTGGATGATTGCGAGGTAACAGGGCAGGGTCACAGGGGTTAACCTTATCATTCCTTAGGCTCTAGTAGGCATGGGAGCTACGTGTTCAAGGTCATCAAGTAATTAACTTCTTCCATTTGGTGGGGGGTTTAGAATCTGTAAAACAACTCCGGAAATGTGCATCAGATACTGTTATCTGGGTACTTCAGAGAAGAGCTAAAGCAGAGGATATGGGGGAGGGGTCTGCCCCAGAAGGCCTCATAGGGTCTTGCTTGGTGACAGTAGTAAATATTTGGGAAAAGAAATCATCGCAGGGGACTGGTCAGCAGACGCTGGGTGGAGAGGGCTGGGAGCTGGGCAGGAGCTCAGGGTCAGGCCTGGCCAACAGCAGAGGTGAAGAGTCTGATGGGACAAACTAGCTCTCTGGGTAGTTTATGTCAATAGTGACCGGCAGCCAGTGCTGCCAGGTGGCACAGAACCAGGAACCCCAGCAGGTGAGTTGAGCTAATGACGAGAACGCAGGTAGGAGATGCTGGGAAGTTCAGACCGATGGGTTGGCGGCGTCTGGACCTGCCCTTGGGTAGAAAGGCCTGGCCACCGGGCTGAGGTGCAGAACAAGTTTTGAAGAAAGAATGAATCTCGAAAACTGGAGCACGTGGGAGCATGTTGGCTTAAGAAGTGCTATTTGTGAAGAAGTTAACCCACAGCTAGAAGCCCAGCATGGGAGCCCCGAGGCCCTTGGTCCGAGGTCCGCGGTCACTTGCTTAGAGGCGAACTGCCGTTGTTTCAGCCTTGGTCCTTCAGAGAATCATTCTTGGTTACTAGGGAGGGCTTTGCTGTTGGAAGGCTGAGGAAGGCAGCTGTGGGGGAAGAGAGGTGGGGCTGGCAGAGAGCATGGTGGACATCTCTCTTCACCACTAAATGGAGACTGGGATTCGTGAATTAAAGAAAAGTTATGCAGTAACTGCCACACCAGGTCTGCGTGGTCGTTGCGTTCAGGTAGTTTTGGAACTAATTTGAGGCACCAAGACTTAGAGAAAGATTAAAGGGAGTGTCAAGAGCGGAGCATGGTAGACTGGCTTCTATTATCAGCACCACTGATTCTCTCCAAGAGGCAGTTTCATCACCTATAAAAGTTTATCTTCCTTGCTGTCCTCAATTCCACAAACGTTCATTGTGGCTCTCCTGTGCCACATGTGGTGCGAGGGAAACTCACAGAAGAGGGAGGTGCGGCCCTGTCTGGTGGTGGGTGTGGGGAGTACGGGGCACAGTCTATCAGGAAAGAGCAGGAGAGAAGGAAGAGGATGAGATGCGTAGGTTCAGTGGGTACCAACTTGGTACTTCCTACATGTGATCTCATTTAAAGAGCTCAGCAAAGTGATGGGGCAGGTGTTACTATTTGCCCTCTCAAAGATGGAGTGATGAAAGCCTGGAGGGGAGTTAGACAACCTGTCCAAGGTCATAGCACTGGTAAATGGTGAAGCTATGGTTTGAACCCAGCTCTGTCTTATCCCAAACCTATGATCTTCCCAACATCTCATCGGGGGAGAGAGCTGGGCAAGCAACTCATCTTCAGTGCATGTTTGAAGCCCAGAGTCATCAGAGCACAGGGAGGAATAAGGAAGAGTTTCATCTGGGTTTTAAAAAAGGTGACATATGGAGAAGCACAAAAAGGGCGTTTAGGGAAATCAGGCAGTATGATTTGTGTAAAAGTGCATTTTTTTTAGGCTGTGGACAGAATCTGAGGGTGTGAAATTGCAAAGATAACCTTCTTTCTCTACAGCCTTTTCCATTAAGGAGTCTGGGGATGAACAAAATATGAGCACGGGCATCATCTATCCCTCAGATGTGGCCTTAATGGGACAGGATGAAAATCAATATTGTTATCACTTTGGAGCAAGAAGGTGGTTGACGGAGCCCAAAATGTCAGCAGCCTGACAAGGCAAAGGCAGCCTTGGTCCAGGGCAACTGATATTGATTATAATGATTTCAAAGCAATTAGCACATGGATCTGCCTCCCATTCATTTTACCTTCCTTCTCAAAATCTGTACATTCAGGGCCAGGAGGAACCATTGCTATTTGGGGTGCTGGCTCTGCTATTTGGAAGGACATCAAGAGCCACAGCGTTCTGCCATCAGCTTCTCATCACACAGGGCTCAGCAGGGGTAAGAGGGAGTTTTAGAATGTTTGGGGCACCCAGGACCACAGGCAGGATTATACAACAGGCAAACCATATCACATTGGTGCTGCATTGAAGCTCTGGGGTCCTGAGTGCTGGTCTTAAGACAGTTGTTCATTTGCTGTGACTTTGGACAAGTCACTATCTCTCTGGGCCTCAGTTTCCTTGTCTTTAAAGGGAAGAAATGTTCTTTCTCTGCTTTGGTTTGGTGGATGCATATATGTGTGTGTGTATGTATTTGTGTGTGTGTGTGCATGTGTGCATATGTGTCTCCATATATGTTTACGTGTATATGTGTGTGTATGTTTGTGTATGCATGTGTGTGTGTGTGTGTTCTCTCTGAAGAACTAATAACCCTTGACTCTTGGTCCCTCATTGATTTGTAGTTTATCTTCAGGTACTTAGCTCTTCCTCATCTTCCTCTCTGCTTCCTTCCTTTGGAACATGCATACAGTTTGAGAACTGAGAACATTTGATTTTTTTCCAATGGCCTTTATTCAACAAGAATGGACCTGGCATGAATTATATGCCAAGGAATGTGCTCAAAGCATGGGGTACAATATAAATGTGACAGTTAATTTTATGTGTCAAATTGACTAAGCCACTGGGTGCCCAAACATTTGACCAAACATTATTTTGAGTGTGTCTATGAGGGTGTTTACAGGTGAGATAACTTTTGAATCTGTAAATTAAGTAAAGCAGATTGCTCTTCCTAATATTGGTGGGCCTCATCCAATCAGTTGAAGGCCTGAACAGAACAAAAAGGCTGACCCTCAATGAGTAAGAGGGAACTCCTCCTGCCTGACTGCCTTCAAGCTGGGACATTGTCTTTATCTGACCTTCGGGCTAGAACTATAGCATCTGCTCTCCTGGGTCTCTAGCTTGTTGACTGCAGATCTTGGGACTTAGCCTCTGTAATCACCAAGTCCTTATAATAAATCAATCTCTATCTGTCTATCTATCCATCCATCTATCTATCTATCATCTATCTATCTATTATCTATCTATCATCTATCTATCTATCTATCTATCTATCTATCTATCTATCTATCTATATCTATCTATCTGTCTACCTACCTGTCTATCTATCATCTCTGTCTCCATTGGTCCAGTTTCTCTGGAGAGCTCTAATGCAATGAATAAGGCACCCATGTTGAGAAGTGCTTTCCATGTCTGATTCTTGCTCTGCTGCTCTAATAACCTTCTGTGGGACAGGAGGTAGTGTTTTGCCATAAAGTAGTGTCCCAAACTTTGCTACACATGAGCATCACCTAACCTGGAGAGTTTTGAACAATCTCAGTACCCAGATTGCACCTCAGACCAACTCAACCAGAATGTCTGTCATGGGACCCAGGCATCAGTATAATTTAAAGATCCCCAGGTGATTCCACTATGGAGCAAAGCTTGGGAATTACTGCCTTAAAAATAAGATTTGGAGGTCTTTGGTAACTTTTGATGATTTCAGGTGTATAATTAAACTTTGACTAAAATAGCATAGAATAACTTTATCCTTCATCATAGGGAAGTAACTTTGGGTAATGATAACTACCATGGACTGAGCATCTGCTATGTGTCAGGCACTGATGTGGGACTTTGCACACATTAGCTCTTTAGTCATCCATTTCATGGATGATGTAAGTAGGACTCAGAGAGATTAAATGACTTTGCTGAATCTGCAAACGTATGCAGAATTAAGATTCGAACCAGGTCTGTCAGGCACAAAAGTTGTGCCCACATCCATGCACTCCACCACTGTATGCTGCCCCTCCAGGTGGCACCTGGGTGTGGTGCCCACCCAGGCTCCAGCTCACAGTTTTAGGAGTAAGAACGAGGTGTTAGGGACCCACTCAGTCCCCTTCCTCCATGAAGCATTCCATGCCTTCTCTAATACTTCCAGATGTCCTCCTTCTCTTTCTGAATATACAACTTAGATCTGATTCACATGTTTTACAATATTGGCTAATTGTGTGATGTTTTTCAGCAAGCTTAGGCATTCCTTGGGATCAGAGACTCTCTCCTTTTTTTTTTTTTTGTTCTTGATACCTGGAACAGTGAGGGGGAGTACATAGTAGGTGCTTACTAAGTATTTCTGAATTAATTTATGTCTAGGCACAGAGCAGAGTCTTCACAAATGCTTGGCGGTAGAGTGCTGTAAAGCAGACTCCTAGAATCGGAAGAGGCAGTGTGTAATGCAGTTGGGAAGAACAGTAACACTTGTGGACATGTGAGACCCCATCACTGGGTTCCATTTTGCCCTGGCCCTCCCACTTGGGCTTTTGCTATCCTAATAGGGTCTCCATCCTCATGTTCTCCTGCAACTGATGTATCTGGGTCCAGTTGATCCTTTTTAATACTTAGGGCAAATGATGTTTATGTTTGGTACCAGAAGGGTTTTCATACTTGAAGAACTGGTAAGATCTAGGAATGAGTCATGGGGATGACAGGTAGTCCATCAATTTTTCTCACACGAGTACATCTGAGTGTGTGGTGTGAATATTTATGTGTGTGACTGACAGTGTGAGTATGTCTGTTTAGGGGAGTCTGTGTGTGTGTTGGTGACCTTGTATCAAAGCATATGCTTCTTTCCCTTTTTCTCACTTGCTTCATGCAAGATGAGTTATTTAATGTGTTTGCTTCTTTTACTTTGTTGCTTATGAGTTTATTGGATTACACATCAGCCCCCAGGGGTTCGGAAACCGTGCGATCTAGTCATTAGCACCATTCCTGCATTTTAACTCTCTTAACTGGAATCAGCATAGTCATGGCAGTCAACTTTAACTGAGGATTCCTTTCACTCTGCTCTTTGAGAGGAAAAGAGAGGTAAAGACCCATGAGAGAGAGGGTAGGATTCAATAATCCTGCCCTACCTGTGCACTGGAGAATATCCATTATGGTAGTAATAGTACCTGCTGTTGTATTTGTCTCAATGCTGAGGGACCCCAAGGAAACAGGAACTCAGTGCCATTGACTGGGTCAGGCTTAGCTGGCACATGATACTCAGTAAATGTTTGCTGAATGAATGAGGTGGGGTGAAACAGAAGGCCTCCTTCAAAAAGAAGTTTTATAAGTCACATAAAAAATTGGCTTCCGGAACCAGTGTTTCATTTAATAAAAATGAAGATGTTAAAACTAAAGTATGGTCTTTGTTTTTTTTTCTGAAACTCAATTTTCTTTATATAGTCCAAACTTCTATAATGATAAGATAGCTTTGCAATGATATCATCATCTCATAAATTAAACATGAGTTAGAAAAATGGCAGTTCTTTTTTACACTTTGAGCAAAACAAATGTCTGAACTTTCATGTGTGGGTAGCTGAGTGGGGTCCACACTCTGGGGTAATGCTTACTTTGTGGGTTCTGGAAACTTTGGAAGAGATGTGCTCTGTGCATCTTTGGCTGCAGAGACTGGGTTTTCTAAGCCTTACATTATCTGAAGTCTCAGCACTAAAGAAAGGGCTCAATAAATGCTTGGGATGAGATTAGAAATAAAAAGCATGCTTGAGTGAAGCAGAACTATTTGCCTAAAATCAATTCATTGGATGATTAATTTATAGGATTATTGATAATTGATTTACCAATTAATTGTTGTTTCTGTTAATTACTTAGAGTTTATAGTAAGTTTTTTTTTTTTACATCATATGGTATAATTTATGTATTCCTGTTCTTTGGGTTTATGCTTGCTGGGAATAACAGTTGCAATCCCACAGCTAACATCATACTTGATAGTGAAAAGCTGAAAGCATTTCCTCTAAGATCAGGAACAAGACAAGGATGCCCACTGTTGCCACTTTTATTCAACATAATTTTAGAAGTCCTAGTCACAGCAATCAGAGAAGAAAAAAAATAAAAGTAATCCAAATGAGAAAGGAAGAAATAAAACTGTCACTGTTTGCAGATGATGTGATACTATACACAGAAAATCCTAAAGATGCCACCAGAAAACTACTAGAGCTCATAAATGAATTTTGTAAAGTTGCAGGATACAAAATTAATATACAGAAATCTGTTACATTTCTATAAACTAACAATGAAAGATCAGAAAGAGAAATTAAGGAAACAATCCCATTTACCATCCATAAAAACAAAACAAAACAAAACAAAAAAACTAGAAATAAACCTACCAAAGGAGGCAAAAGACCTGTACTCTGAAAACTATAAGACACTGATGAAAGAAATTGAAGATGACACAAACAGATGGAAAGATATATTGTGTTCTTGGATTGGAAAAAATAGTATTGTTAAAATGACCATATTACCCAAGGCAATCTACAGATTCAATGCAATCCCTATCAAATTACCAATGGCATTTTTCACAGAGCTGGAACAAAAAATTTTTATGGGCACACAAAAGACCCTGAATAGCCAAAACAATCTTGAAAAAGAACAGAGCTGGAGGAATCACGCTCCCTGACTTCAGATTATATTACAAAGCTATAGTAATCAAAACAGCATGTCCCTTTTGCATTTTGAATTGAATTCTGTCATGGTACAACTAAGGGTTTTGCAGGTGGTAGAATAGGTTGATTTCTTCCATTGCACTTCCAACTCAACTGCGCTTTTGATTTCTCTTAATTCACAGAACTGCTTTCTTGAGTGGGAGAGAATGGGAGGGAGTCACAGCAGGTTTACAGGGAACTGTATTTGAGTTTGAGCTACATGTAGGTGCCTGTCACCAAGACATGTGTTGTGGGTCTCTACACATCTTCACACCTCACCACACTCATGTGTGCACACAGACACAGATACTCATGTCTATTTCTACATCTGTCTTCTCCCTAGTGATATGTAAGCCCTTTCTGAGAGGCACATGCTTTTTCTTGGTTAGTCCAGGAAATAAAAAGCCCAGTTTCTGGTTAATTTTCACATGTCCATGAAAACTTAAATTTCTTTAAAAATAAAACTTGTGTATCTGCTTATAAAACATTGAGATTTCAAAAAGAGCTCAGATTCTGAAATAGAAAGTATATATAAAATTGGCCTTCAACTGGGCTAGGCTGGCAAAGTATAAATTTAAAAAGAAGTGGAATAATGAGTTAACTGGGCTGAGAATGGTAAACACACATCAGATTCTGTGTAAGAGCCCTGTGATTCTTTATATATAATACCTTCTGGATACCACCATTCCCATTCTTCTGTTTTGAGTGGATTTGCCTTATGTTGCCCCATTCTCTGCTGTGCTGCTCCTTGTCCTTCAGCCCTTAGGTTAACTATCACCTCTTCAACTTGACCTTCCCTGACCCCTTGCTCCTCACCAGCCCCTGTGCCCCAGGCAGCATTCTGCTTTCTTTAAATCATAGTACTCATCTCTGCAGAACATTAAACAGTTTTTTGTTTTTCTGTCTCCCACTCACTCATCACTGGGTCCCAAGTTCAATGAGAACAAGAAGCCAGTATCCCTGCTTAGCTGTGTCCTTGGCACCCGTAAGATCTGACCCAGAGGGTCCTCAGGAAGATTTCTTTCATGAGTTCTTGAAACCCCACTTTATTCCATAGAAGTATGAACATCTTATTTTTCTCAACATCTTGGGGTGTCATGTGTTCAATTAATTTTTTTTCTCTTTTAATGTTGGGGACAGTGGGTTTTACCATATACATGTTTTGAATTCTTATGGGTTCAAATGTATCCTTTATGGTTTCTCACTTTGATGGCATAATTAGAAAATCCTTCATATAAGGATGATAAAAATATCCACCTGAATTTTCACCGGGTGTTTTTATGTGTTTGCTTTACATTTAAATATTTAATCTGTCCTGAATTTATTTTGGAATAAGACACATGGTAAGAATCTAAATTAAATTTTATTCAAACTGCTAGCCAGTTGTCTCAACACTATTTATGAGAAATATTTTCATTTCTCTGCTGATTTGAAGTAACAGCTTAATAATCTGCTAAATTCCTCTACATGCTTATGTCTTTCTCAGGACTGTATTCTGATCCATTGATCTGTCAGTCAAGCTCTGCCCCAGAACCACAACACTTTATTTATGGTAGCTTTATTATAGCATAACTTCTTACCTAGAAGGACAAGTGTCTCTTTCTCTAAACCCCATTATTCTTTTCTTTTCTTTTTCTTTTTTTTTTTTTTTTTTGCTGTACGCAGGCCTCTCACGGTTGTGGCCTCTCCCGTTGTGGAGCACAGGCTCCGGACGCGCAGGCTCAGCGGCCATGGCTCATGGGCCCAGCCGCTCCACGGCATGTGGGATCTTCCCGGACCGGGGCACGAACCCGTGTCCCCTGCATCGGCAGGCGGACTCTCAACCAGTGTGCCACCAGGGAAGCCCCACTATTATTTTCTTTTAAAATACTTTCATTTTTTTCTTAAATCAGAAGTATGTTTTCAATTTTCAAAAAAAAGTGCTAGTGGATTTATTGGGGTTGCCTTAATGGGATACATTATTGTTTTTAGGCTTGCCCATCTAAGCATTTGGTATATTTCTTGACTTATTTTAATTTTTTATGTCCTCCAAAGACTTTATTTTCACATTTTCTTTTTATACTTGATGAAGTCTGGAGAATAAAACATCCTTAAAGTCTTCCACTCCATTTGTCCCTTTTCCATATGTTTCCTGTGGTTTAGAGCCCCTCTCTATATTGAACCAATTTCATCTGGGTTGAGTCAGGGGGTAGTGAGAGTCACAGACAATGTTTGGAAGAACTTGAGAGACTTCCTCTCTGAAAGAATGGCTAGAGTCTTCCATGATGGTCAAGGTTTCAGAAAGCAGAGAGGAGCTTGCCAGGTCCCAGGCCTTCAGGCCAAACAATAATCCACAGCAGACCATGTGTTAATCTTCTCCAAGCAGCTGATTTGTTTGTCACCCAGACTTTGCTAAAGTAAGACAAACATCTGTTTGAACTCACCTTCTGGTGATACACCAGAGGCTTGACTCTGAGGGTCATAGATGTTGACAAGTAACCACCTAAAACCTGAAAAAGAGACATTATTTCAACGTAAATGTTGCATGGGGATAAACAAAAGTGATTAACTTCTGTTGATAAGAGTTCGGGCCCTGGACTTCAACTGTCTTGTTTCAATTCCTGGCTCCATCATTTACTAGGTTGTCTCTTGGGCTAAGTACTTCACCTTTCTGTCCCTCGGTGGCATCATCTGTCACAGGGGGAATAATAATCATCCTTCCTGCATCGTTTGCTAGGTCAATTAAATGTGATATTCCCTCTAAGTGCTTAGAACAGTGTCTCACTCAATACATGATAATGATTATTTTAATTATTCTTGTTCAGTTACTCTACTGGACTGAGAGATCCTTAAGATCAAGGAGTATCCTCCTGCATCTAGCAGAGTGCCCACCATGGAATAAGGCACTCAGGGAGTGTTTGACAAATTTAATCTTCTTCTTAGTATCTCAGAGTAGAATTTGCACCACGATAGACTACATTTACCCATGCATGAGCTTGTAAGTTTCTTCTGAAAATTTTTATCCTCTCTCCTGGTTCTGCAGTTTCTCTCTTGACTCTTTCTCTCCCACCCCTCAAATATTCTCAATAACCACTCCGTACAGTCTTGTTTTGTTACGGCCCCACTTCCCATACATTCCTGAACTCATTTCTGTCTGCTTTTACCCCTCTATGCCATTGCACTTGCTTTTGCTGAAATCTCTAATGACCACCTGATGGCCAAACCCAGCGGACGATCTTCATTCCTTCTTAGTCTTACTTGATATGTATGAATTTGCACTAGATCACAAACTTCACATGAGGAAGGACTTATTCTGTCTTACTCACTGTTAAATTCCTGGCGCTTAGAACAGTCTCTTCACCTAGTAGATACTCAATAAATAATTGTTGGATGAATAAATTTGTAAATAGCAGTCACACTGTTGTCCATTTACTCCTTTTTCAAACATTCTTTCCATCTTCCTTCATAGAAACATTACCCTCTTATTTTCTTCCGGCACTTCCTTGGTGTCTTTCTTTTCTCTGTCCATTTCTCAGATGCCTTTGTTCTACAGTGTTTAGCTCTTGGCTTCCTCTCTTAAAAGCTTCCTTATACAACTATGTTTCAAACACCATCTACACATACACTGATTACTTCTACATCTTCATCTCTATCCAAATTCATTTTAATATCTTTAGGCAACTTAGTCAATTGCCTATAGGATGCCTCAAGATCTCCCTGAAATTAAAAAAATATCTCCCAAGTGGAATTTATTATTTTTGTCAGATTTTATGTTGAAAATGTAAAATACAAAGTAAGTAATTAGTTGGAAGCCAAAACATTACCATAATTGCATACAGACCTTAACTTGGAGAGCACTATTTTGTGTGACAAATGGTATTACTAACTGAGCCCCAGAATTGTATAGACCTACTTACTCAGTTCTGAACTGAGCCATGTGAGTGTGGGATGTATCTATTTACAGAGCAACCGCATTCCCTTATTTGCAGGTGTTATACAGTGCTAAGGCGATATAACTGTGCAGTTGCTGAATGAAAGGTAAGAAACTGTCTCCATCATATGTCCTCAAGTAATCATGAACCAACATGGACCATTTGGTGGTGGCTCACTCTTGAGTTTGGGAGCAAACCTCCTAAATCCAAGATTAGTTACTCCATCACTCTCTTCTTAAGGATACAGAATGGGGTAGCTAGTATACTTGCTAGGCCTGGCATTAATACTTTAAACCTAGAACCTCCCTAGTTCTCTGAAGTACATGCCGAACGCAACTCTTTTGAAGTTTAAAAACAGCAAGTATTGTAAACTCCCTGAAATCTATAACAGTAGCATAAGGACAGGCTCTCTTTTTCCTAATGTTGAGTCATTGCCGAAGCTGTGCTTGCTTACTAAGGACTCTATTGCCTGCCAGCATCTTCTGAGGCCCTACATGGTCCACACATGTGTACTTGGGCCCATTGCTATCTAATTCAAGGTCAAGCTATCACTACCTGCACCCCAAAATCCCCTCCTGAGAGGTCAATCCCTTTGCTGAGAACCTCTCCACTCACACCACTGGAACCAGCCTCTGCTGATATAGGCAGAGCTGGAGGCTGAATATTACCTTTATTAATGATAAAGACTAATTTGATGGATATGACATTGTGAGTGTCAAAGGAACTTATAACACGACCTCAGAACTAGGAGGGTTTACCCTCTGGATCAGGGCGGTGAAGGGCCATGGCAGGCCTCCTTACATGGAGGGGGTCCTTGAGAAGAGAAGTAAAGCTCTGTGCTCTCTCTGGTCAGTCTGGTTCCTAAAGGAGAAGAACGGAGTTGCTGAGCTGGACATGCCCAGTTTGCTTCCCCAAAGTTACCCACAGGAAACTCTTCCACTTCTCAGGGGAGGGGTAAGAGGTGGGGCAAGAGGCTATGCACATTTAGGAGAAATCTCTCTGCAATAGAATTAGGGGTATTTCCCCCTAACAGTATTCCTCCTCTAAGATACAGTTAACACATGACCATCTACTCAATCACTTAAAGCAGCAACTGATAGACATTCTACATCTGGGTTTTTCAGTACAGTAGTCACTGGGCCTTCAGGCTACTGAGTGCTTGGAATGTAGCTAATCTAGATTCAGATATGTAATAATTATAAAATACACACCAGATTTTGAAAAAAAAGAATGTAAAAATGTCATTGACGTTTTTATGTTGATTACATATACAGTAAATCCCCTACATATGAACATTCAAGTTGCGAACTTTCAAAGATGCAGACGTGTGTTCCATCAACGTCAGGCGTGCGTGAAATTGCAGCTTGCTCTCCGTCTCCTACTGCTGACGATCCTTCAGCTCTACCATCTCCCACCTCCTCTCCCTCCTCCAGTCAGTAATTCTTCTTGCCTGTTCACTCGATGCCAGCCCCTGCATGCCAGCTGTTGTACTGTACTACTGTACTTTTCAAGGTACTTTTCAACTACTGCACTGTAAGATTAAAAATGTTTTCTTTATTTTTTGTGTTTGTTTGTTTTGTATGTATTATTTGTGTGAAAAGTATTATAATTCTAATACAGTACGTACCATATAGCTGATTGTGTTAGTTGGGTACCTAGGCTAACTTTGTTGGACTTACGAACAAATTGGACTTACGAACGTGCTCTCTGAATAGAATTCGTACGTATGTTGGGGACTTACTGTATTGAGTTAAATAAAATATTAACATGAATTCCACTTACATACATCGCTTCATTATATTTCCATTGGACAGCATTGTCACAGACCAATGGTTCCCAAACCATCTAAAAATGCAGACTCTGTTGCAGTTTACTACTTTTATAAAATTTAATAAAAATATCTTGCTGTGAAACTTCTTAAATTCTTACTCTTGATTCTGTACTTATTTCATTGCCAACTGGTAACAAACAGTTTGGGTCTGGCCCTGGTCTGAAGACCATATTCACAAGCACTTTCTAGGCTTCTATTCCACTGAAGCCATGAATAATTAAGTTCTACCAACTAATCTTGCTCCTACACATGCTATGGCCATCCCCTCCTGTCTATCTCCATTGCTTCTTCCTGAGTCCAGACCTTTATTTCCTGCCTGGATTATTGCAGGTGACCACTTCCTGGTCTCCCTGCCAGCCCTCTTAGAACCCCAAACCCATCCATGTTCGTAATTACTTTCACAGTGACCCACATGAAAGGGAAACCTGATCCTATCACTTCCCTTCCTAAAACTCTGCATCTCCTTCTTATGCTTCCTTGTCAAAGTACAAAATTTGTCTGTCACCTGAAGCAACCCATGAGTTGGCCCTGGCTTACCATTTCAGGTCACCTTTAGCCCATTCCCTACACCATAATGGCAGATGGCAATTCCTGGAATCGACCATGTACCAGATCCTCTACAGAAAGCACCATCTCATGGAATCCTTGTAAGAATCTGAAATATAGGCAGTATTTCCCCTACATTATAGATGTTTACAACCAAAGCTCAGATGAGTTGAGTGATTTCTCCAAGAATATTCTGGTGATAAGAAGCCGAGTCAGGGTTTGAACTTGGATCTATGCTTTTCCTAGGTGACATGGAGATTTTGGGGGTTCCTCTCACCCTCTCCTGCTTCTGGGTATTATCATAGGCTGTTCCCTCAGTTCCCCATCTTCTAGTCCTGATTCATTTCTACTTTTTTTTTTTTTTTACAATACCCAAATTAATTGTTGACTCCTACCTGATGCATTTCTTGAAACCTCCTAACTCCCCAAAGCCCAGTTTCCTCTGGAATCCTTTCGTGGTTCTAATTTAACACAAAACACATTGTGTGGTAATTTAGGGCTTACTTCGAGCTCCTGAAACAGGAACCATCCTCTGTGTTTAGCATTATGTCTGTCACGTGAGAGATACTTCATAATTCGTTCATTCATCTTTTCATATATTTAATATCTATCTATTAAATGAGAGAGAAAATACCCTGTTTTCATGGAGCTTACCTTACTAGTTGGGGAAAATTGAAAAGATGAGCTAAAAAATTACAGAATGCATGTGAATCTATTTTGCTTACCTGTTCCTCCTTTTTAGGACTGAGCGCCCACTGACTGGGATGATCTTCGCCAGGGACGCGCTAGCTTTGCTTGGCTACAACAGCTGCCACATTTCAGGGTAGCCATCTGTTTCATCGCACTGCCATCCCCAGGTGTGCAGCCTCTTTGACAGGGGCAGGCTGGCTGCTGTTCACCCTCATCTGTTCTGCTTCTCGGAGCTAAGTGCTCCCCTTTCCATTCAGGGAATGTCTCAGGAGTGTCCAGGAAATTCCCTTCTAGTTCCTCTCCACCACTCTGTTACGTGTCATGTTTACAGCAAAAGTGTTTATGTTCACTGAGGGCAGGCTGGTCAGTGGTCCACTGAGCCTCAATCTGATCTCTGGGTTAGCAAGATTTGAAGCAAACCATGACCCCTCTGAGCCTTAGGCTCCTCATCTGTGAAACAAGATTAGATTATTCTAAAGTTGATGGCTGGCACCCTTCTCTGTCTCCAGGAGTCTAGTGTTAAAACTATTCAACAGCTATAGCAGATTTACTCATTCATTCAGCAATTATTTATTGAGTGCCTACTATGTTCCAGGTATTGTCTTAGGTGCTGGGGATAAGGCAGTCAATGAAGCAGTCTTATTGATACTTTTCATGGGGCTTATGCTCTGGCTGGAGGATCCAGGTAAGCAAGTGAATGCATGGTTATATCAGATGGTGATGAGAAGACAGAACACAACAACTGAGTGGGTGGGGAGCAGAGACCTGAAGGAAGTGAGGCATTATGCAGAAACTTATCCTGCTCGTCGCACCTGGCAATCCATTCCATGCATTTCTCCCATGGCAGTCTGTTATTGCAAGCTCATATCCGTGGACTTTTTCTTTTCTCAGAAAAGTTCTTAGAATGATAGAAAAGGCAATCAGATACGCTCTCCACTTGCCTGCATCCTTAACTTCACCCTAAACCTGTACAATTTCTGTGTTCCAGGCCCTAAGCAGAAGAGCAGAGAAGGAGGATGGTTAGTGGCTAGCGGTTAGCAACACCTTAACCCCAAGGCACAGCTGCTGTTCCTCACAATGGAACAGTCTCGTGTATGAGCACTCTCCCTGCCCCAACACACAGCATATCTAGACAGCTACTTATAGGAGATGCTTGTTGATGCAGAAGACTATGGAAAGATCTTGCCAGCGTGCTTCATGGGGTAAATGGCTACTGCTGGGCCATCTTCACCTCAGCCCTTCTCGTACCACCCCACCTGCTCCGGTTGGTGTCCACTCTGGGAAAAATCACTAAGTGATTTGTGTGTGCTTATACTGACTTTTCATTCCATGTCCCATTCCTAAGGCTGTTTTTGGAGAAGGATGGTAAAGCAAAATGGAACTTCCCCTCATGGAATTTATTTTCAGTATTCCTTCTTTTTACCCTATACAGAGCCTCACTGCCATTCATAATATTGATGGTTATTTTAACATAGCCTCTAATTTGGTGAGACTAATGGACATATTTACCTTTCAATTCCTCTTTAGTTCAATGAAAAAGGAGTAAGCTTTGAGGAGTTCCACTTCTGCTTCCTCTTTGTGTCCCATACCAGGAATCCCCAATAAAAGTAAGACAGAGTTGTGATAGGTAGAAAGAAAAGCCCAGAGTCTTTTATTCATTGAATTAACTCTTCGGGTCAACTATCAGTAGATCAATTTATTAGCTGCTAGTGGGCTGAGGGTTACACATACGCATACATGGCTTATCTGCATTGACTAGAAGCCAGCTTCAGGAATCTTGGTCCTCCACAGGTAAAATAAAACACCTATATATTGAATGAGATCCCTTTTTCCCTTCATTGTTCGGAGCAAATGTTATAGGTGCATTTTTTTTTTCTTGAGCAGAGCAAACCAATGAGAGAATGGCCTTTCCACTCATGGGAAAGCCCTCATTTGGCTTTCTCCTCTAGAATTCTCTTCAGCCCCCAAATGAACCAGCAGCCTATAGGGAGTGGACATTTTATTTTCTAGTGACAACGGAGGAGAGTAGGGGGCAGTGAGGTGTAATTTAAAGGATTAGGACTAAGCCAAGACCTTGAAAACTTTGGGAGCTAGCAATCAACTATAGGACAAAGTAAGGAATGATATGAACCAACATTTATTGTTAGCTCGTTGACTGAGCTATCGTAGTAACAAACTATGCTCACTGTGTGCATGTAATGTTGTGAGTCTCTTACATCTACTATTCATTTTGCTCTCATAACAATTCTCTGAGGTGGGGACAGTACTATCCCCGGTTTAAAGATGAGAAGACTGAGACAGAAGCATATTAAATAGCTTGCTCTGGGTCATGTGCCTAGTAAATGACGTAGCTGGGAAGGAAGCTGATTGGTTCCCGAGCGCATGCACTTAACCTCTGCTGCTGACTGCAGCTCCTCACTGAATGGTTCTCTGCGTTGTTGGGATGACTGCTGTGAAGGAACAGCTCTCGACAACTCGATTTTTATTGCAGTCCCCCAAAAGGCTGTGCAAACCACAGTGTGGGAAAAAAGCAGCAAGAGGCATTGTCAGTCCACAGGTAATGCCATCTAACTGGAGTTTTTTCAAAAGTTGCAGAATATTTAGTTCTATATTTCAGTGGTTTCTAGCGTCCAGGACCCTAATTTGCACAAGATAAAATTCCCACAGGCTCGGTCTCAGTGTGAGATGTGTGACGATGGTAGATGCACAAGGCTTGCCTGGATCACTCCTGTCAGAATGACCTCAGAGTGTGTTTCAGAGGGAACTTGGAGTCCGGGAGGCTATTGATGGAATAAGAGATGAATTTGTCTCCTTAGGTTTTATGTCTACAGTGAGACAAGAAGTGTAGTTGAGGAAATAAAACAAGAAAACTTCCAGGTTTATAGATTCAAGATATGGATTTTCAAAAATTCACCATAAGTTCTGACATGAGATTGATAATATCCTGTCCCTTGTTGCTGACAGCTTTTGCTCTAAAAATTCAGGTTTAGAAGAGGTATTACTAAGTATTGAAGAGAGATATGAAAGAAATATCTTTAATAAAGATATAATACCTTTAATAAAGAAACTGATACGGAGCTGATACTTTCTACAAGAACTGAATGGATATTTAAAAGGGTAGAGTTTTGACAAGAAAGTGAGCATCTATCCTTAACTAGGTATATGTATGGGTAATGAGTGTCCTGGTTAAAAATCAAACCCAAAGATTTTTGCAACCATGTGGGTAAGAACTTTAAAAACCTACCATTTAAACTTGCAATCTATTTTATACCTAGTTACAATGGAAAACTTTAATATTTACTTAGGGAAGATTGTCCCTTTGTTCTTAGAAGGATCAGTTGAAATATGCCATTTGGTTATCAATTTTTAAGTAAGTTTTGAGGCAAAGTTCAAAAGTGTCATTAACCTGAATAAAAAAGTGTAAGAAATAGTGTCTTGCTTGGTCATGTAAATTGTGGTATGTGGCTGGTCCAGAGCTATATTCATTTCTTTTTGTTTCATGTTCTAGAATTTTGCAGAGGAAAGGAAATGGGGAACGTAGCTATTTGGGGCTCTGTATGGGCTTAGAGTACTCTGTGCTAAAATTTGTGGCGTGATCTTCTGGAGTCATAGGTATTTTGGCTTGACCAGTTACTGATAGGAGATAAGGGCTGACACGGAAGATTGCATAAACGTCTTACCAACACACCATTCCACTCTCAATAGTGTAGGGAAGGTCATCACAGCATCCCAGTGGAACGTTTTGTCCTAACTGTAGGGTTATTTCAGGCAGAATGACTAAGATTTGGGAAAATGTACTGATGCTGTGATACCATATTCTGATAAGATCTGGGTCCAGAGAATGAGACCACATTTCCTGGGGGATTCCATGGAAAGGCGGGGGAGGGGGTATGTTTATCATCCTGCATCCTGGGTGGAGGTGGATATAGGGGCAGGAAATGGGAGCTTAAGTGATGGATACTACACCGCGATGTGGACATTTTTCCTGCCTGGGGTTGAGGGGTCTCGTTAAGGGGTGTGAACTTTGAGACACAGGTACATTTGGTGCCTCTGCAAAAGTGGGATCATCTGGCTCTACTGTTTACTCATTTGTCTTATTTTCAAAAATATATATGGAGTGATTACTATGTGCAAGTTATAGGAATATAACAGTGAAAATGCAGATACAGTCCGTGTCCTTAGAGAGTACGTAGTCTAGAGGAGAAGATAAGTACTGAAGAACATTTTTTCAAATTAATTAATTAATAGTGTGTCAAAAATACATAAAAAAATTTACCATCTTAACCAGTTCTAAGTGTATACTGCAGTAACATTAAGCACATTCACACTGTTGTGTAATCACCACCGTCATCCATCTCAGAAGCTTATTGTCTTCCCAAACTGACACTCTGTACCCATTAAACAATAACTCCCCATTTCTCCCTCCCCCAGGCTCTGGAAACCACCATTCTACTTTCTGTCTCTATAATTTCGACAACTATATGTACTTGCTTATGTATAAGAACAATCACAGTATTTGTCTTTTTGTGACTGGCTTATTAAACTTCTGATATGTCCTCAAGTTTCAACTGTATCGAAGCATGTGTCAGAATTTCCTTCCTGTTGAAGGCTGCATAATATTCCACTGTATGTTTATACCACATTTGGTTTATTTGTTCATCTGTCAATGGACGCTTAGCTTACTTCTTCCTTTTGGTTATTGTGAATAGGGCTGCTGAGAACATGGGTGTACAAGTATCTCTTTTAGATACTGCTTTTAATACTTTGGGGGTAATAAATAGCTTTTAAGTATGAAAAATAAAACTATACTTATGAAATATGAAGTAAAATGACACTGAGCGGTGAACGTAAAAAGGGCCCAGTCGTCTTGCAGTGAGAGGCTCATTGTGGCAGTTTCCTGGAAAAGATGACACTTAAGGCAAAGATTGGCTTAGAGTTTACCAGGGGAAGGAAGCAGGGGAAGAACATTCTAGGTGGCTGGGTGAGCAAGCCAGAGGTTTAAGAGAGCCTGGGTTGGAGCCCTTGAGGAATGCCATGAGTAGACTGATCAGAGGTCAGCAAGGAGGTTAAGACTTTACAGGATCTGAGCCTGTTGGCTCTCGGGAACGTAAGATATGCTGATAATTGTAAACATTAGTGTGCCAGGCTATTTTCATTTCTTTATCCCTGGACATTTAGTAAAACCTTTTTAAAAAAGTGGACTTTGTCTCAGCTTTGCTGTGGAGACCATTGAGGGAAACACTTGTTTAACGACTGAAATGGAGTGACAGGAGAGAGGCCAGCTTCTGTGGGGTCAGAGATGATGATCAGAGGAGTGGCAGTTCCACAAGGGGCTTCGGTAATGGAGGTACAATAAGGCGGCTTGATGAGGAGGCTGACTCAGAAGCACCCGGGGGACCCTGAAGGACTCAGAATTACCTGCGTAGCCAGGGAAACGTGTGCTGATTTGATGTCACAGATGGAGGAGGCTGGGTAAGTTAGTACACAGGCACATGGCACCCTTTCTAGGTTTATTCATTTATTTTATGTTGAAGCCAGTTATTTGTGTGGTCAACTGACTATGGAATGGTACAGCCTCAGGAATCTACAGAACTGATACCCAGTGGAAAAAAACAGGTAATAATTTGCTTATCTTATTACAAATTTCAAGACTACTGGCATATTCATAATGAAGTCCAAGTATTCTAAATAGAGGAGATATTCTCTTGGTCTTTGGTCCCAACCAATAGTCTTTTGGACAAATGAATTTTGAGAATCATTGGTCTGCAGCCTTAAAACACACTGTCTGGGTAAAAAAACATGGTGCCCCATCTGGCCTTGGCCACCAGGAAACAAAGTGTCAAATTCAGGGATTCCTTGCAGGAATCAGCTCCTCTCAGGAACTGCTTCCTCTGTTTCCTTTGGGTTTCGGTCTGACTCATTATTAACAATCCTGATTTACATACACCGCAAACATTCCAAGTATTGTGCAAACAGGATCAAATAGAAAATGAATTCTTATCATCTGTACTAGTAGAAAATTGCAGCTCCTGGCATTCACCGGACAGCACTAATCTTTCCTTTAAAGAGTTCAAATTCTTTCCTTTGATTAGAAGCAAGAAATCTTAGTTGAGCCCAGGATGACTGCGGAGCGTAAGTATGGCTCTTTGAGAATTGATATGTGACAGATTATAAACAAAGAAGGAGAGAGAATGTTTCCAAAGTATCTCAAGAATCATGAAGGCCAAGTAAATAGCACATCACAATATTGATGGGAAAGTCTGTATCGTATTTAATTTTGAGACAGTTAGAGGAATCAAATATAGTGGTGAATTTATGGCTATCGCAGTTGGGCAGATATGTACATTCATGGGGCTGATAAGCTCAAATCTTTGCCATTTGGTGTGTGGATGCTTGTGTTATGAACGTGCAACGCCTCCCACCCACACAGTATGTCTTCTTAATCAATTAACTGCTGGGGTAAGATAGTCACATTGAAAGCATGGTAAGCTGAAAGCAGCAGTGGCAGTTTGGATCTGTGTCCTTCCTCGGGGAAAGGAACTTACAGCCCATATTGGCACAGTAAAATAATCAGACACCATTTGCTTGAATAGAGAACTTTGTGGTAGAGTTATAAAGGAAAGGGGACCAGCACTAAAAAGGTTTTAAAAGTATCTATTTGCAGGTCTTCCCTCTTTTTTAAACCCCTACCTGGTAAAACTCCCATCTTTGCTGACACTGTTTATCAGACCATGTACCCTATAAAAATAAAGCCCTCCCCTTGGCTGGTGAAAATATATTCTGTTAGTAATTCTGATACATTTATGTAAGTGGGTGCCTGAAATGTGTTCTGCGTACTACAAATGATTTGAATGCATACAGGATGGGGTAAAGAGAGGTTCTGTATTCCTGGTTAACATGCTGTTGGGGATCCTGGGGTGGAGAGAAATGAGGTAAATTATTACAATGATGAATCATAGACAGGTCATGTCATACCAAAAGAGTGAAACATCTCATTTATTCAGCAGTATTGAGTTATGAACTGTTTCCATATAGCAATCTTCCATGTAACTATAGGTTGCCTCTATTAATGCTAAAATGTTCACGTTTCTTACCCTTTCTGGTATAATTTCTAAAGTGCACTGCACATCTCCTTGTCTTCTTAAATGTTGGTAGATGTTTGTGACATTTAAAACACATATTATACTTATTTGAAGTAAATGTCCGCTGATATCACTTTTCTCCTGGGAGCCCCTGTACCCTAGCAGCAGTGGAAGGGGTGTGAAGCTGGGCTGCCATATTTGTCCGAGGGATGCTATCCCCTCCAGTCACAAATGATGGAACTAGGAATGTGCTCTCCACTCAGTCTAGCTCATTGTGAGAGCTTCATTGTGAGAATTTAGATTTGGGACACAAAGACCCTGAAACAGATAGGTGAGGAGAGACAAGCTAAGTGGTGCATTTACTCTGTCAGGGCTGCAATCCTACCTACCAGGGCCAGACATGCCACCTGCAAGCTGAAGAGATGTGTGAACAGAGGGTGGAGGAGCAGGTATGAAGGCAGGAGCCTGGGTCCAAACAATAAGGACACCTCCAGGCAGGGTCCCAGGGTCGCAGGACACAGAGTAGAATAACTTCTGCATACAGGCTGCCCACAGATCTTTTTTTCTTTTTTACACCATCAAAGAGAATTGATGAAATGATCTAAAACTTCCTGATACCCAGTTCATCTACTACTTTTCTTCCCCTCAACTCTGTATGCTGTTCCCGACATAGCCCACATGCTCCCTAACTTTGTCTTTACATATGTTATTCCTTCTGCCTGAATTTTATTTTGTTCTCTTAACTTCCTCCATGTGTGTAATTCCACTAACGCTTCAAGACTCAGATCAAAGAATATTTTCTTCAAGGAGACTTCCTTAGATCATCAAGCCAAGGGGACCTCATAGCATCCCCTGTTTTGCCGATGGCTGCCTGGTTTCAGAGCTACCTACACACGTCCCTTATCTCTGGTAATTGACTACAAGTCTCTTAGGGGCAGATTTCTTTCTGATTCTCCATTGGATCTCTAAGGTACCTGGCACAGAACACAGTACAAAGTAGCTGTTCATTAAATCTATTTAAATGAATGAAAGAATGAAGGTCTAATCAGCCACAAGATCTCAGCATCAATATTTTTGGTTTATACTAAATCTCACCAGAATTGTATAAAATCACGTGCTCAGACAAGCTTCTCTTCTCCACAGCCACCCATCTTTACAATAAACTGTATGTGGTTGTCCAACCACAATGGGTAAACATTTTCCTTTTAATCTTACAATTAAAAAAAAATTTTAAAGTCCTAACATTGTCTGATTTTTGAGTTGGAGCTATATTCCTGTTTCCAGAGTAATCAAGCAGGTCCCAGAGGAGACTAGCTCATATGGTTAAGAAATTCTGGTGCTGGGACCCGGGCTGGAGGGAGGAATACGGTAATGATGCAAATCCGTGTGTGATGACTCAGCTGTTATTTCCCATTGATTACTCAGGGCTCTGTTGATAGAAGCAACCAGATCAAGCACTTTCAAAGTGGCAGCATTGCAGAGAGGGTGTGAGGACAGAAGAACTTTGATCCACTTCCCCTCTTACTTGATTTTAAAAGCAGGAAAGAGAAAGCAGGAAAAAGAAAAAATAACAAAAGCTCCCAAGCTGCTGCGCTACTGACGTCCTTGCTCTCCCAGTGCATTAAGCACAGGCCAAGCGTTCAGTGAATGAGTAAGAAGGAATATTTAATATGCGTGATACAATTATGTGGTGTTGGTTCACTGATTTCCTAGTGTTATTCTGCACGGCTCCCTCAAAGGAGCCATCCCGGCGAAATGAGATTTTAATAAAAGGAATCCGTATGGTATATTGTTGAACATTCAGGACACCGTCTACCTTCCCCTGTGATGCTGGGCTGAGAACAGAATCCTATTTGAAGACACGATGTTTAGATATAAATGTAATTTGCCGGAGCAAAATCATTTCTCCCCAGGATCAACTGAACACATGCATTTTATTAAGCAGTCCTTTTGCCAGACTTTTTTATTTTTATGGGAGCCCTGTTCATCTGATTGTTTTTTTTTTTCTTCCAGATGTTGCCAATGAGCTTTGTGTAATTACCTTGTGCTCCAAAGGTAAATTTATTTTTGAAAATTCAGCAGTCGATAATTTGGCTGGGCTCAGGACGGCTCGCTGCCACTTCCTCTCTGAGGCTCGCGAATCCCCTGGGATGCAGTAACGTTCACAGATTTGACACATCAGCCGCTGTTGAAACCATTCTTATTCATTTGACATCAGAATGGACTCCCAGAGTGAGGTGGACATTAGAGGCATTTCTGATTTCTGCTCTCCTTCTTTTCTGACTACAGGCCAAGATGAGAAATTCTTTGGCCCTAAAGGTGTAAGCTGTTGCTAATCTCCTTGTTAGAGTAATGCAGTGCAGTGTAATGCTGACCTTTGACTAGCTCGGCAGTCCTTGTAGACATTAGTTAAAGGAATGCTCACACCCGGGTTTTGGAGAAGAGTACAAAAAGTCGAATATCTCCCTATACAGCAAAAGTGCGTCTATATCTACACTTCCAGAAGCCTCATCAAGAGATGGAGATGTCTGAGGCATCCTCTCCCACACCCCAGCCCTCCCCACCTCCCCTTCCCCAACCGAGTTAAGGGATTCTGTGTGTGTGTGTGTGTGTGTGTGTGTGTGTGTGTGTGTGAGAGAGAGAGAGAGAGAGAGAGAGAGAGAGAGAGAGAGAGAGAGAGACCCAGGTACAGAGGATAAAGTGGGAAAGATCGAAGAAAGAAGGGACTGATGTTTTTGTGTAAGAACTCCAAAATAAGGAGGTTACATCATAGTAAGTTCCTAGAAGTCTTAGGAAATGTGGACTAGTACAAAGAGGAAAGAGCAGAAGAGCTCAGGCCTGGAGACCTGAACTTTAGTCTTTCTGTCTCCAATCCATTCTATAATCATCAGGATGCTCATTCACCTCTTCCTGTCTTTTTTCTTTCTGGAGCACACGTCTTTCATCATTTATGAACATGCTGGGTAGAGGCAGGAAGATCTGGTTGTGGGAGAAAGAATAACTTCAGAGGGATCTGAGCTGAGAGGCTGGAAGCTTGGAAAGTCAGAGAGGGAACACGAGTGATGCAGAAAGTGGTGTTAGAGACACAGGAGAAGAAAGAAGCCAAAGGGACTCTGACGTGAAAGCAAACAGAAGTTCAAGGTGATGCCAAGTGATGAAGAACATGGCCCACCTTGCCTAGTAGATTCCAGAATAGAATCATAGGTCCTTCCTGGTTTATTGATTCCTTCTGAACAATCTTATACTGGAAAGGCTCCCATCACAAAGACGTAAGGCCTGACAAGATCTAGGGCCTGACCGAAGATGGAGAGGAGTGGCCAGCTTGACATTTTGGGCACAGTGGAGTTGTACCAACTCACAATCAAGGACAGGGCTGATGGGGGAGAGCGATGGGGCATCTGAGCACAAGTCGCAAGATGTCTAACTGAGCGCACCTGAGGGGGATTCCACATAATGGATTCAGGGGTAGGTGTTGGCTCTCAGGAGTGGGCAAGGGTGATGGTGACCAAGACGAGGCAGGTGGTGTTTGGAGGGCTGTGGGATTCGAGGTGATTTACTAGAGGTGAGTGTTAGAAACCAAGATGGAGGCAGAGATGCAGTCCTAGAGATGGAGCCCCAGAGGGGTTAGAAGGTATGATGTGGGGAGTGACAGCAGGCGAGCCTATTTAAATAATTTAGTTTTAAATTTTGTTTATTGTGTAAACCTCCCCTTTAGAATGTAAGCACCAAGAAGACAAGGGTTTTTGCATTGTCAGTTGCTGTATTTCACTCCCTAGCATAATGCCTGGTACCTACAAAGTCCTCTGCAAAATATTTGTTGAGTGACTGACTCTAGAAGACCTGGAGAGTGTGCAGGTGCGTGTGCGTGTGCATGTGTGTGTGTGTGTGTGTGTGTGTGTGGGGTTGGCGGGGGAGGTGGGAGAGTGGTCTGCTTCTTTTTGTAAAGAAACATTGCTCCCTCTGAGGAGCGGGTCCTTCCATAGCTGGTAAACCAAGTTGGGGCAGACACCCACTCTTTTCTGCTGCAGGGTTTGCCCTTCTGTAAGTTGATTTTATCTGTCAGTTTGCGAGTGGATGCATGGTCACTATGGCTTTTGAATCAGCAACTGTTGAATAAAAGCAGCCAACGTTCAGATGAGCCTACAAAGGGGAAATTTGGGACAGCAAAATGATTTTCACTTTCGTTTGCCTCCAGTTTTCTATCAGTGAATAACATGATAGCTTAATGTCAATAACCAGGAGAGAAAAGGGAGAGAGAGACTACAGCCCAGTGAATTTCCAAACTGGGTCATCTTCAGCCACTTAAATAGACCAAGAGAAGAATGTCACATACTCAGTCCAGGTGTGTGTCTGTCTCTCCTTAAGAGAATTCCTGTTGGTGCAGGGTGAGGAGTGCTCCAGGGTCATGGGACTGTCACACTGTGATGACAGCTCTGAGCCTAATAAACCTTCTAGGTTCCAAAACCTTCAGAACTAAAAAGACCTCGGAGGACACTTGAGTAGAGGGTGGTGGCAAGACCCCTAGACCTAGGCACTGTCCTGACTCTGTCTAATTTGCTACCTGTCCTAGGGGACATCACCTAACCTCTCCAGGTCTCCATTTTTTTAATCTTTAGGATGGAGATATCTTTCTTATCTTCAGCTAGTTTCCCTCACAGCATCACTGTGAGGCTCAGAGGGGGAAACTCTGGAAGCCTTATAAGATTGTAAAGGATCACCAAGACAGGGAAGCAACCTAAATGTCCATCAACAGAGGAATGGATAAAGAAGTTGTGGTATATATATATATATACACACACACACACACACACACACACACACACACACAATGGAATATTACTCAGCCATAAAAACGAATGGAATAATGCATGGACCTAGAGTTTATCATACTCAGTGAAGTAAGCCAGACAGAGAAAGACAAATATATGATGTCGTTTATATAGGGAAATCTAAAAAAATGATACAAATGAACTTATATACAAAATAGAAATAGACTCACAGACATAGAAAAAAACTTATGGTTACCAAAGGGGAAAGTGGGGGAGAGGGATAAATTAGGAGTTTGGGATTAACATATATACACTACTATATATAAAATAGATAACCAACAAGGACCTATTGTATAGCACAGGAACCTCTACTCAATATTTTGTAATAACCTATAAGGGAAAAGAATGTGAAAAAAGAATATATATGTATAACTGAATCACTTTGCTGTATACCTGAAACTAGCACAACACTGTAAGTCAACTCTACTTCAATAAATATATCAATACTTATGTATCCCAAGTCTAATGACTGGCAAATATATTTAAGTGAATATTTTTCTGGGTTTAGTGTTGGGACTATGTATGCAAGTGATACAGCTGAAGGAAACCTCCAACACTGTCACCTGAAACATGAAGGTGATGGAAGTCAACTTGCATTATTAGCATTATTACTTGCTGGAGGAGGGAGAGGGGAAGGCGGTTTCCTGGATGGTAGCCCCAGCCTAAGTATTCTGGGGGAGTCTCATGGATCCCGAGGGTATCATTCCTGGTGGTAACCACCATTCAGCTCATTGTGAACTTGACAGAGCTGGAGGCGTTGGGTAAATCTGAGGTCTCCTCACTCCCAGGCAACCCTGCCATAGACTTTGGTCATGAGCAGTATGTTGCAGTATTAAAGGCACTTTGTTTTTGAAAGCTAAACTTCAGCCTGAAGTTACTCTGCTAGACTCCCCAAGGAGGGCTTTTCTCCCTACGTTGTGGCACCTGCCTCCAAAAGAGCCACAGAGCTCCCACTCAATAGAAATCCACTTAACAGAAGCCCGAGGTGATCAATTTCTTCATGACCAACTCACTCCCAGAAATGGCCCTCTGCACATCCACAGTTTGGGCAGGTCCCTGTTCCCAGCTGTTCTGCTATCCCTCTGAGCTGGAGTTCCTCTTCATGTGTCACTCTATTTTTAAAGTTGTTACTATTTTGGATGTGACTGTTGATATTTTCTTAGAAAGTTACCATTTTTACTTGGCAGTAGCCATCATTTCTTTCCTTAAATGTTATCTCCTTACAGCCAGGGTCCAGAACTTTTCCCAGTCTAACTTCTCCCTGAGACTTACAAAGGAAATCAGTGGGAAAACCAGATTTGCTTCTCCACTGTTTTGTTTTGTTTTTTTCTCTCCCTCCAGAAGGTGGGTTCTTGCATCTTTTTAAATCTGTGTCCTGCAGCAAATATTTAAATGCTGGGTTTTTCCACCTGCTTTCCTATCACACACAAACACAGAGGAGCTCATGGTAAGTTTTAGAGACAGGACCTTTTTACAAATGAGGGAATCAAATCTGTATATACTGAGTGAATATTCAATACATATGGTAAGCAGAGTGAGGTATTGAACCTCAGGTGTTTTGATGGGGTGATGGGGTCTGTGTGTGTTTAACTGCACCACAAGACATCATGTTATAAATCAGGAGGTGACATAGCCAAGCAGTTAAAACTGCAGGTCTCTGGAGACTGCACGGCTGTGACTTTGAGTGTGTCATACCTCTCTCTCTGCCTCAGGTTCCTCATCGATAAAAGAGGATAATAATAGCATTTCTAAAATAGGATAATAATAGTACCCATCTCATACTTACATGTAAAATGCCTAAAACAGGGCATAGCACGTATTAAGCACTTAGTAATTCATTGTTAACATTTTAATGTTTTATTAATCAAACTTCCCCCATTTGAATTTCTTTATGTTTCAAATTTGACTTTATTATATCTTATTTCATCTATTTATCTCTATTAAAACTTTGATTTTGAATTGTAATGATCTCATATAGATCAAAAATTCATATTATCAAAATGTATATTCTTAAAATTTTTCCTTTCACTCCTGTTTCCTATCCTTCCCAGTGTCAATTCCTATCCTCAAAATAGCAGCAACTGTTACTGATTTATTTTTGTGTATCTGCCCAGGGATTTTCTTGACATAACACAGGGCAATATGAATATTTATTCCTCTGACCCATAAACTTTTTTACGTGGACAGTAACTTACTCTGTATGTTGCTCTTTCTTTGTTAAAGTTATTTCTGTATCTATGTACAGAGAATTTTCTTATATTTTTTCTTCTCTTTATATTGAATTTTACAACTGCATTGTATTCCATTGCATGAATGTACCCTCCTGATGAACTATTTCCAATCTTTTGCTACTACAATTGTGATGGTATGAATGACTTTGCACTTATGTTATTTTGCATGAGTATATATGTAAGATGAATTAAATAGCTGTCATTATTCATGGAGTGTGTTTACTTTCAATTTTGATAGATACCATTAACCAAATTGCCTTCTATAAGGTTATACTAATTTAAATTCCTGCCAGCAATGTGTAAGGGTGTAAGAGTGCCTGCTTCCCAATAACTTTAGCAGCACAGGGAAAATTACATTAAAGTTTTAAATTGACTTAGGGAAATTGATATATTTTTGATGATGAGTTTTCTTAAAAACATAGATTGGATAGCCACTTGTTTTAGTCTTCATTTCTGTCATTAGAGAACATTTTAAAGTGCTTTCTATATAGCACATTTCTCAAAGATATTTGTTTCTAAATGATATTTATTTCTAGAAATTTATCACTTTTTTATAGTATAAATGGGATCTTCCATTTTCTCCTCTAATTTGTTGGTGTTTCCATATATGAAAGTCATTCATTTCCACGTATTAATTTTGTCCTCCATAATCTCTCTGACTCCTCTCATGTATAAAATGCTTTTTCAGTTGATTCTCTTGGAAGTTTTAGATATACAATCATAGCTACAAATACTGATAATTTTACTTTTCTCTATCCATTTTTTACACTTATCTTGTCACTTCCATTGTCTAGTAATTTATTAAGATGTTAAACAATAGTGGTGAAATGGTACGCCTTTTATTCTTGGCATTAGAGGAAATACTTGTAGTGTTTTCCCATTAGGTATGGTGTTGGCTATTGGGCTTATTTTACAGATCTGTATTAGTTAGGGTTCTCCATAGTTTTATTATGACGAATTGGCTTATGCAATTATGGAAGCTAAGTCTCACAACCTGCCATCTGAAAGGTGGAGACTTAGGAAAACCACTGGTGAAATTCAGTCTACATCTGAGGGCTTGAGAACCAGGGGAGACAATGATGTAAATCTTAGTCCATATATATATGCATTTTTTTCCTGACAAATGCACTCATGTATATATAGTATCTATCTTTTTCTCTTCCTATTTTGAGGGTCTTTTATCAATTCAATAATTTGAATAATGTTAAATATCTTTTCAACATCTGAGATGATCATTGACTTTTCTCTTTAAATCTGTGATTAAGATACGTTTCCTTAATAAATTTCTTAATATTAAAATATGATGGAATAGTTTAACTTTCTGGAATAAATCCCACTTGGTTATGGTTTATGATAGTGTGCCACTAATTTTTTTGTTGTTGCTAATATTTTATGTAGGATATTTGCATCTAAATTAAAAGTATCACTCATATATGGTTATCTTTTTTTGGTGTACTGTTGGTTTTTGTTATCAATGTTATGTTCAATTCTTATAATGAACTAGAAGGTTTCAAACTTATATTTATTTACATGGAACTAGCCAAAAATGTCTTTTGTGACTTTTTTATTTTCTTCAGTTCCTGTAATTATTTTTGACACACTAGTTTTATTTATTTTTTTATGAACTCTCCATTTTTTTTCTTGATTAGGCAATCTGGTAATTGATCTAGTTTTTGCTCTTGCTTTTTGTTTTTTTCATTTTTTTCTAAGATCCAGCTTTTGGATCTGTTTGTTGGTCCTACAGTTTTTCTGTTTTTTGTTTTGTCCTAACTCATTAACTTCTGCCTTTATCTTTACCAATTCCTTTCTTCTGTTTCCCTTCAGGGTATTTGATTTGTCCTTCTTCTAACTTCTTGAGTTGGATACTTAACTAATTTATTTTAATTCTTTCTTGCTTTCTGATATATGTACTCAAAGTGATCAATTTATAAGAATTTATAAAATACACACTTTGAAGGCATAACATGTACGGACCAACACATGTCTGTCCCCTGCCCTTTCTCCTTCATGTCTTCTGCAGTGCCTTTCACAGTAGTAGGCATGTACTGTGTTCTCAACAATTATTTGACTCAACAAAATACAAAGTAAACAGATATATGGCAGGGGAAAATGCCCCCTTTCCTTGTCCTTCTGCTCTGCAATACAAGTTTCGTTTCATCATATTTATTAGTATGCCCATGGGCTTTTGCTTCAGAAGAAGCACTACCCTGCTTTAGCCAAAATGATTCCCTTGCCAGCCAAGGGTCCTGAAGATTGGCTGCTTGATTTCTCAACAGAAAAATATTTTGGCAAACTATTTGTGTTGGCACCAGTGCTTCCATAGTTCTTGCCCAAGAGCACGAGATTCAGGTCCATTTGCAGATCTGCACAATAATGACAGCTTATATTTACACAGGACCTATTTTAGAAGAGTCTGGTGTTCCTTAAACTATGTCTTTCACAATTTTACCATCCCAGAGGCAGCAGGAAGAACAATATGAACACAGGGAGAAACTTGAATCCAGTGCCTCTTGCCAAAGTTTTTTATGTCCTGTCAGTGAAGGAGAGGACCAAGCTGTGTGTGGTCTATAATCCCTTCCACATGAATATGGTCATTTCAAATAATATACATTATTTATTATTACATATTTTATATATTATTATTTTATATATTGCATGTATATTTTACATGCATATATATTAAACATGTATACTATCTAAAATCAGCTTTGAGGCATAATCTACATACAATTCACCAATTTTCAATAAGATTTAACAAATTTACACAATTCTGCAAGCACCATGAGAATCCATTTCCATCATCCTCAAGATATTCCCAATATCTTAAAGAGATCTGTTGTGCCCCTTTGCAGTCAATACAATTCCCCATATTCCTGGCAACTACTGAAATACCTCCTTCCTCTCACTACAGTTTTACTCTTTTTAGAATTTCATATAAATGGAATCATATAGTATATAAGCTTTTGCATCTGCCTTCTTTCATTTAGCATAATTCTTTAAAGATTCATCCATGTTATTGTAGCATTGGTAGTTTTTTACACTCTAATGCTAAGAAGTATTCCACTGTATGGATATACCAGTTTGTATAAACATTGATGGATGTATCCCTATCCAGTTGATGGATATTTGGATTCTTCACAGTTCTGGGTATTTAAAATAAAGCTACCATGTACATTCATATAAGAATCTCTTTGTGAACATGTGTGTTCATTATTCTTGGATAAATGCCTAGGAATAGAATTGTGAGTCATATGGTATGTGCATACTGAACTTTATAAGAAACAAATTATTTCCCAATGTGACTATACCATTTTTGCATTCCGGCCAGAAAAGAGAGTTCAAGTTCTTCCACATTCTTGGCAACACTTAATTTTAGCTTTTCTAATGGGAATGTAGTGGTTTCTCATTGTGGATTTAATTTACATTTCCTTCATATATTATGATGATGTGAATTATTTTTACATGCTTTGCCATTTGTATATCTTTGGTGAAGTGTCTGTTCAAATCTTTTGCCAATTTTTAAATTGAGTTTTTTGTCATTTTATTACTGAATTGTAAGTGTCCGTTATATATTTTGGATACCATATTTTAATCAGATACATATTTTGCTAATATTTTTCTCAGTATGTGGCTTGCCTTTTCATTTTATTAACAATATTTTTCAAATGCAAAAATGTTTGACTTTGATACAGTTCAATGTTTTATAGTGTATACTTTATATATCTTATTTAATAAATTTTTGACTAAATCAAGTACACAAAGATTTTTGCCTCTAACTTCTTCTAGAAGTTTTATAACTTCAGTTGATGTTTAAGTCTGTGATCCATTTTGAGTTAATTTTTTTTTTTAAAGAAGATGTTGGGGGTAGGAGTTTATTAATTAATTTATTTATTTTTGCTGTGTTGGTTCTTCGTTTCTGTGTGAAGGCTTTCTCTAGTTGTGGCAAGCAGGGTCCACTCTTCATCACGGTGCGCGGGCCCCTCACTATCGTGGCCTCTCTTGTGGTGGAACACAGGCTCCAGACACGCAGGCTCAGTAGTTGTGGCTCAGAGGCCTAGTTGCTCCACGGCATGTGGGATCCTTCCAGACCAGGGCTCGAACCCGTGTCCCCTGCATTAACAGGCAGATTCTCAACCACTGCACCACCAGGGAAGCCCTTGAGTTAATTTTTATATATTATTGAGGTAAAGGCCAAGGTTCATTTTTTGAAAATATGTGGATATTCAATTGTTCCAGCATCATTTGTTATAAAAATTACCCATTTCCACCTATTTTGAAAATCAAAGATGATATATGTTTGATTCTTTGTGATTATCTATATAGATGATTGTGTTGTCTACAATACAAGCAAATTTTCTTCTTTTTCATTTTCAACTGTATGCTCTTATTTATTTGTCTTCCCTTATTAAACTGGCTAGGACCTCCAGTACAAAGTTGAACAGAAATGACAAGAGTAAACATTTTTCTCTTGTCCCCAAATTTAAGGAGAAACATTCAGTTCCTCGTCACCAAGAGGGATCTGTTGCCACAGAAGGACTTGAAGGATGTTTAGGGCAAGATGTTTCTGAGGAAGTCCAAACTTACCTATACTGAGAAAAAACACAGGACAAAAATCTATTTGCCATTTATGAGAAGAAATTCTCTGACACTTTCATGTCCCTCTTTCTACCAGATTTATGACAATCTTGTCCTTACTCCTTTCCTAAGCTAAGATTCATTCAGAAACTATTTTATTATCCCAAGGTCACATGTAATACAGTGGTGGAATGAGGAACAGATCCCAGACTTAGAATTTCAGGCTCTTAAACTTTGGGGCTGGGTTGGGTCATCATGACAGCCTGTGAGTCCATGTGGGAGAGCCTCCTCTCTAGGCAGGTCCAGCCCTGCAACCTGGGAGAATGTTAGGTATGTTTACCTTCCATCACCCCTGCTCTTCCTCCAAAGCCCTTATCTTGATACTGGTACCTCTCCCTGCCATTGGTAGAGGTGGCTTCAAGGCTAAAACAGCTTTTTCCCAACCATGCCCCAGCGTTGGATTTCCATTTAGAAAACTGAAAAATAGGTCCTGAGGCTGAAATCTTTGTCCTAGAGGGTTTTTTGTTTGTTTGTTGTTTGTTCCTTATTTGTTTGTTTTGATACTTTGTCAACCAAAGCTTCCTCACACCTGAAATATATGTTGCCCCAAATGACTACCTTCTGAGGCCATTCAGATACTAAAGAAATAATTCCACAGAGGGTGCTAACAAGGAGGTCTTCATACTGAAACAGAAAAAGGTCACACGGCCTAAATTATGTAGCCCATTCCCAGAGGCTTGGATGTTATTTGGGACAATCTCTAAGCTTAACTACTAGGCCATTAGCATGTGCAGAAGAAATACCTTCTAGCTCAATAGGAGGAAGGGGATCTCGTTGGATTTCAGAGGCATTTGGTTCTTTGTTACTAGGAGCTTTCCCTATCAGGCAGAGGAATGGTTCACTAGGAAGCCAGAGGTCAGGAGCTGGTTTACTGGAGCAGCAGCTGCTAAATGACACATTTATTGTTCATCAGGAATCCTGAAGTGGTATCTTGGTATTTAGCTTCTCCTTATATAGATGAACTGAGACTGAGATTTGGGGATCTTGCACCATCTTTTTGGGGATCTTGTTCAATGCATAATGGTGGTGTAGTGGTTTAAGGTGGGAGGAGTTCTGTTCCCTGGGCCTCATACTCTTGAAGCCCTATGATTATCCAACTTTCTCTCTGCTGGCAAGGCCAAGAGGGATAAGAGAAAGCTGATGAAAATATCACAGTTCTGTTTCAATTAGTAAGTCAGCCTGGTCAACAAGAAAGATGCCTACAGATTTTAATTGGTCTCAGGGGAGGAGAACTGAATGTTCTAAGATGTCCTAGCTCACCCTGATATTGCATTATCTGGGCCACAGGGCAGCTGCAATCTTTCCCCAGGGCTCAGGATGTCTGCCTGGAAATAAAATTCAAATTCAGTGTTAACCTTTTTACCACCATGTTGCTTCAAAACAGATAATCTTCAATGGAGTTAACTTTAGAGATGCAAAGTCTGCCCCATTTCTAAATAGGTCAGTCTTATTCCTAGAATACTAACCTCAGAGGACACAAATGTTAGGGGAGGGGAAATTCCATCCAGGAAGAGTGATAAGAAATAGCTGAGATGAAACTTAGGTCTGTGTTCTGATGCTACTCTACTCATAATTCTAGAAGCCAATTCCTTCATTTCTCTATGCCTTGGATTCTCCATCCAAATAATGGGGATGGTTTTGTGTCCCATTTTGATTTGAAATCCTCAAGTCCGTGGCACAAATCCTGACTTGTCCTAGGATAAGAAAAGGTTTCACTCTCAAATGGTGCTATCATGTTTCATGAGCTTTTCTCCTACCTACATTTTCAACTTGTGAAGCTCACATCTGTTAGTCAGGGTAGGCTAAGTTTTGCTGTGGCACCAAACCTCCAAATCCCCAAAGCTTATTTCTCACTTTCATAACAGTCTGATACAGGTCATCCTGCTTTCCTTGGTGGCCACCTTTCAACAGTGCTGAAAATTTGAGTTGCTTCCATCTTGCAACTTTGCTATCTCAGTGTTCTTTGCTTCCAGCCATTCCAGCAGGAGAGAGAGCATGTGTAGAGCTTCCATCCCCCTTTGACTGCCTCAGACAGCAAATACCATGCCTTACTTCACTCCCACTTATGCTCATGAGCCAGAATTAGTCTCATGACCCCATCATAAATGCAAGGGATACTGGGAAATATGCAAGAGCTTGTGGAATATTTGGGGAGCACTAGTGTTTATGTCACATACCCCATGAATGTTATTGGTTCTGTTATGGCCCACCTAGGCAGAGATTCAAAATGAGAAAAAAATCCATTCAACAAACTTGCCAGGTGCTACCAGCTAGAGATGAAAAGATACATAAGACCCAGGTGTAGCCTGAGGAATTCATAACTGGGAGATGGGGGTGGGGAAAGATGCAAACAAGTAAATTATTGGGGTATACATAATTTCTTGGAGGGATGAATGAAGTGTGTGGAAGACAGAGGCAGGAGTGATCAACTCTGTAACAGGTAAGGCTCTGTTGGACATGAAAGGGATCCTGTGGTTCTTGAAGGAGGATCAGACCTTCACCAGGTGGTGCTGAGCTGAGTGGATCCCATAGTAGAGAAAAAGGAGCTTAGAGTAGGACTTCCTTTCTTTTAGGGCCAAAGTCAACAGGGGACACTCTTACAGTCCACCTGTTTAGACTTGCACTTCTTAAAAAAATGAGTTAGTAAATGCTGAGGCCTCCATTTCACAACACCCTGAATGAATGATAAAAATGAAAAGTCTTGAAGGAGAGAAAGTAGATGGCATAAAGGCTTTGAATATAGAACAGAGGCAAGGCCCTCCCAAATTACTCCCTGCCAGGCTCACTCAATAACATTTCTGGTGGCACCCGTGGGCTCGTGTGCTGTGGTATTCAATTATTTTGCAGAAAAGCCCTGAGGGTCATGATAGCTGCCTCTGTCAGAGGGTCCCTCCCTCTCACTCATTATTTACAACCCTGTCACCCTGGAAGACTGATATCGTGGCCTAAGAAATTAGTATCCAAGTCCCAAAGCATTATTTCCAGAAAACAACAGGACATATAGCAGAACCCTCTGGATGGCACTATGTCTTCAGAGGCTTGGGCAACTGCTTTTGATGTGGGTCCTTTCAGAAAAGTCACCGGTCAGAATACCTTGCATTTGTATAGCATGTAATTATTTGCAAAGCATTTTTACATATCCATTAAGTGAGCCAGGTAGAAAAAGACCAAAGTCCAGGAGGGCGTGTGAAATGGTCTCTTTGCATTATTACAAAAAAAAAAGTAAATTGCTGCAGCCTTTTTGAGGGCAGTTTGACAGGGTCTGCTTTTCAACCTAGTAATCACACTGCTAGGTACCTATCCTTTAACAGTGTTTGCTCAAAAGCTAAAGATAAACACAAAAGTGAGTTTATCATACAGTTGTTTGAAATAGAAAAAAGTTAGGGAAAACCTTACTATCAATTACGGAATATCAAAATAATCCATATGTACAGGAACAATGAAACTATGCATCTATTAAAAATGAGATAAACCTGATGTCCTGATATGGAAGCATGGCCACGATAAAGTTATTAGTGAAAGTCCCAAGTGCATGTGTGTGTGTGTGTGCATGTGTGTATGGTACGTGTGTGCATGTGTTATATGTGCGTGTGTGCAGGGGTGTGTGTGTGTGCCTGTGTGTAGTGTGTATAAGCATCTACATTACATCTATAATATCAGGGGTCACCTCTTGGGAGTGGGTTTGAGGTTGAAAGAGACATTAAATAGGTACTTCACCTATTTCCTTACAAAAAAAGCAAAACTGCCCTCTTGCCTTGCTTTATAAGTGTGTATATCACCCCATACAGGCAGAAGTAAATCAAACAGCAATGAGCACACTCAGGGTCACCCTGTCCCCATCTAGTCCCCAACTAAATGAGATCTTAAGCCGGTTGCTGTAAGTTCCTAATTCCTTACAAAACAGCTTTATCTGGACCTTAACAGTGGTTGGTATAGGTCTATAACTTTGCACATATTCTATTCATTTGTGAAAACTGCTCTTTTCCTGGCATGAATGAATAGCTTGTCATCTGTGTCTTTTCTTTACATACCTGTGGTATATGTAATTTCTTTTTTTAATTTGGTGAGCTATCCTTCCAGAATTCTAGCTCCCAATCATGCTTGTACATTGAAATCATGTGAGGAGTTTCAAAAACTATTCGTTTGTGGGTTCTACCCCTCTGAAATCTTGGCTTAATTGGTCTAGGTAGGCAGGGCAACAAGATTTTTAAAAAATTCCCAAGAAATTCTAATATACAACCAAGGTTGAGGGCCACTGTTGTAAAATTTAGAGTCACTTGTAAAATTTTTTGCAAGAAATGACTTTTATTTTTAAATGCTTTTGTCTCTAAATCTTTTCATTACTTTTTTGGGCAAATTATTTATAGCAATCATGTATTATTTTATAATTACAGGAAAGAATTTAAAAAATGTTCTCTATGTAAGATATAATCATATCGTTAACTTGATTTTAAAAAGTTTAGATTTTTTCAACACCGTGAAATAGATGACAATGAATGCATCATCTCCATTTATCAACGAGAAACTTGGGACCCAGAGAATATGATTGATTTCCACAAGCTCTACAGCTCCTAAATGTCAGTGCTAGATTCAAACCCGTGTCACCTCACCTTAGATCCTAGTATCTTTGCACTTTATGTCACTGCCGGCACCACAGGGCTAGGATCTGGCCATGAATAAGATTCCTTGCTAACCAGCTGCAGGAAGTTGGGAAAAGTGGAAAATCCAGTGGAAATAGCTCCTGGTTAAGAATGACAAAATTCAGGCTTTAAGCCTTGCTCAGCTCTCAGCCACTAGCCACCTGTGTCTAGCATGACTGAAGAACTGAATTTTTAATTTGATTTAAATTTAAATTACTTTAGATTAAAACTTACATAGCCACATATGGCTAGTGGACCTACATTGGCAATGCAGGCCGGAGTGATTCTTACAGGACATCACACCCACCCTGAGAATTGTTCCATAACGGAAAAGATGTATTTGATGACACTGTGCTTATAAATAGTGTAAAAAGTAAGTCAGATGGAGAAAAACAAATATCATATGATATCACTTAGATGTGGAACCTGAAAAAAATGATACAAATGAACTTATTTACAAAACAGAAATAGACTCAAAGACATAGAAAACAAACCTATGGTTACCAAAGGGGAAATGGGGGGAGGGATAAATTAGGAGTTTGGGATTAACAGATACACACTACTGTATATAAAATAGATAAACAACAAGGACCTACTGTAAAGCACAGGGAACTATATTCAATATCTTTTAATAACCTATAATGGAAAAGATCTGAAAATGAATACATATATACATATATATATGTATAACTGAATCACTTCGCTGTACACCTGAAACTAATAGTACATTGTAAATCAACTATACTTCAATTAAAAAAAATTGCTTGAGAACTATTACATACAGCATAAAGTAAAAACCGTTCAGCAAGGCATTTCCAATCTAGCTGCTGTATCTCTGCACTTACACATCAGTAGTACCAACATAGTCATCAGGCTCCAAAAGACCATCATTTTTCTCATTCTGTTCCCTCTGCATTGAACGTTGGCCATCGTTTTCTTTACCTCGATTCTACCCATCCTCCAAGGCACAGCTGAATGTACCTCGACTGAGAAGCCCTCTGACTCTTCCACCACTCACGCCTCAGCTCCCCAGTGAAATGAATCACTTCCTTCAGCGCTTCCAACATCCGTCTTATTACATGATGGTTAGTGATCCTGGTCTAATAGGGAGAGAGTCAGTGACAGCTCAGTGCAGTTTGGTCCGTGCTCTGATGGAGAGAGAGAGATCCAGGGTGCTTTAGGCACCCAGAGAGGGAGCACTGTAGCCAAGCTGGAGAGACTGGGTCCTCTGAGACGCAGATGTGAAAGCAGGGTAAGTGAACAAAACCATTTATTAGGGGCAATGCCTGTGAGAGAAAACAGGATGCGGAGCTGAAAGGACCATCAGACCACACCACAGACATGCATGGATTTCGGTGCAGCATCTGGCCCTGAGCCAAGTATGCTCCCGTAGTTGAAGGCAGCAGGGTGCATTTACACTGACCATAGAGTGTGATGCACTAGGTCAAAATACCTGTGAGGTCACTTTATAAGTGATTAAGCACTGTACAAATAACAGTTGTTTTTATTGTACATCTCCAGGAGCCATTATCATGGTAACATCGGGAGAACATCTCAGAGTTAACAAGGAGGCCAGCAGATGAAAATTAACCAATTACACTACAGATGTTGTTTTTGAAATTGAATAAGAGATGGCATGCAAAATGAAGGCTTTAGTTTTGCTATATCCAAAGCTCTAAGTGAATTTAGATCTTGGATTTGGTAACTGGCGAGGCTGTGAAATTCCTTTCCCCTTGGGTCTTTAAGACTGTAAACAGCCACGCAACAAGAGTTGAGTAAGTATCCACCAAGTGCTTATCAGCGTGCTGGATGCCGTGGGGAATAAGGACCATAAGAGGAGGCTCGTGCTGCCGAGGAGCACATTGACGAGGTTGAAACCATATTCAAAAATGACAGAAAGATCAGTGAACAGGACTAGATAGGTACAAACCTATAATGTGGAGTGACAAAATATCACCTCAGACAAGGGAAATTCCTTGACCGGGAAATCAGGCAGAACCCACCCTAAGACTGTGCTATGTCACTCCTCTAGTTAAGGCTAAGTAATTGACAGACCTTAGAAATGACAAAAACAAAATAAAGATGGGATTGAAATCAGTGAGGTCGAATGCATGCAAGTCTGAAATGAAAATGTTATCGTTAGGTGGCTGAGTAGGATCTCCCTTGGGGTTCTGGACACCAAGCCCCACCAGTCAGCCAAGCTTCTGGAATAAAGTCATGTTTCATTCTGAGTTTCTGAGACACTGACCTGAGCTTTACTCACCTTTCATGCTTCCCAGGTGAGGGGCAGTTTCTGGGCTCTCGCAGCCATAGATGGGTCTAATCGACACTCCCACCCCCAGCCCTGCCTTCAGATTACCTTTTTAGGGAGAGAGAGGCTCCAGCTGTGTCAGCCCAGTGATTAAATGCTGTGGTCACTCCACGCTAGGGACGCGTCCCCAGCTGCCCCTGCTGGAGGGCAGCTAAGTGAGTAACCCTGCCCGTGTCACGTGGTCCTGGAATGGAGCTGGTTTCTGCCCGTGCCAGGTCCGTGCAATGAGCAAGTCTGCTTATGACACACACACACAGACCCTGATGGCTCCCTTCAGGGGACTAGAGTTTTATTTGGGGGTCTTGTGGACTTAACAATTGAACTTGCAGATGGAAGGCTCATGAGCCAGTGGACAGGCAACTGAAGCATAAGCAAGTTCCTAGAGAAGACAGTTTGTGGAGAAATGTTGCCCGGAAATCTCTGGGTGGAGCTCTCTGGGAATAATCTGCCCCCTTCTTACACATTTCCTCGCTCTCCTCAACACAGCCCTTGTGGCTGACACAAAAACACCAGCAGCTTGCTTGCCCAGGGAAGAGAGGGATAGAAATAATCTCCAAAGTTCAGGATGATGGAAAGGCTAAAAGCCACTAAGAGAATCTGAGTCTGGAACTCACATGATCCAAACTCCTCCCCTTGGAGTTGGTCACAGTGACTGGAGTTTTGGGGAGCTTCACAGCAGATCCAGCACAATGCTTTGTGCAGTCTCACTCCAAGGGGATTTTATTCCTGGCTCTTTGTATTACTAAGGGTGAGGGTTGAATATTTGCTCTGGGCTTTAGAATGGCCTTCAACTTGATCTTCCATGTCATTCATTTGGGTCTCAACTCTGAACTCGAATTCCCTAAATTCTTTTTTTTTTTTTTTTTTTTGGCGATACGTGGGCCTCTCACAGTTGTGGCCTCTCCCGTTGCGGAGCACGAGCTCCAGATGCACAGTCTCAGCGGCCATGGCTCACGGGCCCAGCTGCTCCGCGGCATGTGGGATCTTCCCGGACCGGGGCACGAACCCGTGTCCCCTGCATTGGCAGGCGGACTCTCAACCACTGCGTCATCAGGGAAGCCTGCCTAAATTCTTATACTCTCTTTTTTCCTCCCCGCTTCTGTTCTCCTCTTCCTCCACCTCTGCCTTCACGTCTTTCTGCTTCTTTCTGTCTCTCCCTCCCCGTCTCCTTCTCTCTCTCCTTCTCCCAGATTGACATCTGTACTCTTTAAGCACTTTGTTTCATCAGGGTCATTATTTTCAGTAGTCAGCTTGTCCTTTCTTTCTCTTTCTGCATCCCCTCCATTGTGTATTCAGAGCTCAGATCCAGGGCCTGGGGTACCAGTGGTGGCAGCCCATCAGTAGGTTGTAGAAGATACAGCGGCTCCCTGCCCCAGGGGCTTGTCATGCAACAGCCTGTAGGTTGTCATTTCTAATAGGAAACCATTCTGTATTCTGGTGTCAGCTGTAAAGACCAGTGCTCCCCGGACTCAGAGCAGGGAGAACAGCATCAGTGGCTTCTGAATCTGAGAATGGTGATAAATTGGAATAACGTGTGTGTGTGTGTGTGTGTGTGTGTGTGTGTGTGTGTGTGTGTGTGAGACTTTCTAAACTCCTTCCCTTCTTCAGCCAATACTTGTTTTAAACAGTTTTGTGGGCAAGACATTCTGATCTACTTTGAATCATAGCCAGGAACATCAGACAATGTGGAGAAGACTCTGCTCAGCTCACTGATGGGCCAATTGAACTTGAGACGATTAATTGAGGGTCTCCCAGATTCTTGGTGGTAAAATATGGTCTGAGATTAGTTCTGATCCCCCACCACCAGGGCAACTTCTTCTAGAACAGGTAAGATGTAGCAAGGTTTACACATATAAGGATTAAATTGGTACAGATAGAGGGCTCTGGGTTAGGAGCTAGGAAACCTTGATTCCAGATGCAACTCAGCCCTTGCCGGCTCTGTGATCTAACAAACTAACTCCCTTCTCTGAGCTTCAGCTTCAAAAATCATAAAGTCCTGAGCTTAGATGATTTCCAAAGTGTCTCCAAACACTGCCATTCCAAAAGTCTGGATCCCTAGAACTAAGGGAATGGTTTCAGAATGAAGAAGATCCTGGCTCTTTCCATCTGGCCCAGCTACAGGGTGGTCTTGCAGCACTCAGCTCCCTCATTCAGTGCCACTGGTGAAGCAGCAGGGATATTTTCCAGGTTGATTTCTCTGTGCAGATACAACAGAAAGCAGCCTAATGTGTCCTGCTTGAGTATGGCCAGGGACCCCCAAATAGTACCTTTTCACCGGACTATGTAAGGAGATCTCCCAGAGTAAAGATGGCTTTGGCATTGACCTTGTTTTTTTTTTTTTTTTTTTTTTAACTATCTGGGATGTTCATTTACTAGAGTTCCTCTACCTGATGTTCACCTATCTGGGCAGGTCACCTATTAGCACTGATTAGAACATTGGCACAGATGAATTAAACAAATTAGCTCTTTGCCACCTACTTAAGTGAATAATCACTCAGAGAAAATGGCACTCAGTGGGGTAGAGAGGCAAAAGGCTAAAATAAAGGCAGTGTCTAGGGAGATTCAGACAAGCTCACAATGGCAATGGGGTTGGCCAATGGGGCTTGTGGACCAGTACAGAGTAAAGGAGGCACTGCTGATAATAAACATTATCACTATGCCCAAATGCTGCAAAGTTTGGGTTGTTTCAAGGAGAAAGAGAAGTAGCATCAGCAGTGGCTAAAATCTTGGACCTGGAGGAGATTCCTGGAGATTACTTAGCCCAGTGCCCTGGTCCCAGACAATAAATTACCTGTGTCATCTAGAAGAGAAAATGATATTCTTTACCATTTATTTAGTTCCCACTATGTATCAGGTATTATTTCTAAACTTTACAACGTCCCTGAAAAATAGACATTATGGTTTCTATTTTATGTGGGAACCTGGGGCTTAGAGAGGTAATTTGCCCAAAGCCAGCTAGTGGGGCTCAGGTTTCTTTAACCACATGATTGGCATCTTCTACCATAAGGTGTATCCATGCCGACTTTACAGACTTCTAAGGAAGAGTTCTTAAGAACGTTTTCCATGGACTCTGCTGATAGCCAAGAGTCCTGATACCAAGGAAGATCCTTTTATTGGATAGAAAGCTCCCCCACATCCAGACCAAGTCTCTTTTCTTTCACTGTGTCTTCATTGATGATACAACTTTCTTTCTATGCTTCCCCTTTGTAAAGATAACGTTCCTGGTCTTGGCTTTAGGGAAATAAACTTTTGGCTTTAATTGATGGTAATTATGTTCCTGGTGCTGTGATTCGAACTGTGGGTTCTCGGGTGGATCTGGACAAGGACGGTGAGCAGCCCCTCTTGGTCAAAGCCCAGCCTACACAGGGAGGCCCATAACCGCAGCACCTCGGCAATGTCCCCCAATCCCTCCTGCCTCTCATACAGCTTTTAACATGTGTGTACCTTTATTACGACACTTGCATTACTTTACGTTATACTGTACTAATTTATCTACTAGACTAATTGCCTCTATTAAGTAGAGACTGAGTATTCTTAATGTAGCAAGAGAATTTGCAGTAAGATAAATTTCTTTTTTTAATTAATTATTTTACTTTGTTAAGAAATAGTTTTATAGTAGATGACGTCCTTTTTTCTAAAGGATAGATGGTAGATGGTGTGTGTATATATAATGTTTAAAATATTGATACATAGGACAGTAAGTGGTGGAAGGTAATATTTAAAGATTTTTATAAACCTTGACTTTTTTTTTTTTTACATTTTTTCAGGTCTTTTATTAATGAAGCCAAAGTCCTATTCTTTTTCAGTCAGCACTTGCATTAATGACACAATAACAGCAACATCATCAGTGGCTCTACTGCTATTCGTTTTATTTTTAATTTTTATTTTATACTGGAGTATAGTTGATTAACAATGTTGTGATAGTTTCAGGTGTACAGCAAAGTGAATCAGTTATACATAGACATGTATCTATATAGTAAGATAAATTTCTGTGTTGATTTTGCTGATGTAAATTTTTCCCCCTCTAACTCCTAGGAAGGTACCCAAAGCTTCCCATTATCTTGATTGAAATAGTTGTTAGTGACTTTTATGTTACAGGGCCCAAGGCAGGTGTTACCACGCCTCCAGGAGGTTATCTGCAAAGAGGGTTATGTAACTGATAAGCCTCAGGTCTGTAAGTTAGGGGTATGTTTTACAGAGTAGAGGAGATCTGAGGATTGGTGAATAGAATCTGCTAGACTGGGCCAGGGGAGGGGTTTTCTTGAGAGAAGGGAGGGTTCTGCAAGTTCTGCGAGGCCAACCTCCTGGCTCCCATGGGAGAGCCTGAGGCGAGGGCAGGCTTTCAATGGGAGTGATTTTGTGGTTACTTCAAGAGGTTAGACACTAGTTGAGCAGATATTCCTGCGTCCAGGTTTGGCAGAGGACGGCAGAGCTGCCTACCTTCAAAGGACGATGAGCAGGCCTTCAATCACCCATGTGGACTGAAGGTCAAAGGCCCTTTCCAGAATACTGGACTGGGTTAAACTCCCAAGATTCTTGTATGATGCTAAGATGAAAAAACAGCCTCCCCAAAGCATGGCACGATAGAGATTAGATTTTGCATTTATCTTGACCAGAGACGGTTTTGAGCAGATTGAATTTGAGTTAAAACAAATAAACGAATTTTACATTTATCCGAGGAGAGGATAATACAGTAAAACGCCATACCTAATATCCTCATCTTTGCTCACCCTACCTTAATTGTCACACTGCTTCTCTGGTTTATGATGCCACTCAGTATACCTTTCGGGTTACTGTTTCAGCATCCCATGACCAACTCAAGTTTGGTGACTCGCTATATGGCCTCACTTACACTTATAGCTAGGGTTTATTACGGCAAAGATTCATTGCAAAACAGCAAGAAAAGTACATACATTGGGTAGGGTACAGAGAGGTCAATTTTAGGCTTCTGAGTCCTTCCCCGATCTGGGACCACACAGCATAAATTTCTACTCTAAAAATAAACTACAGAGACATGTTAGAATGTCTCTGCCCAGGGAAACCCATTCCAGTCTCAGGGTCTGAAGCATTACTGCAGGACTGGTAACATAAGCTCATACTTCTATGTGACTAGCCATAGTAACCAAAACCTAGGACCCCAGGAAAACCAGATACATCAAGACTCTTCCTGAATAATCCTGAGAAGTCTTTTTATTTATTTTGAATTTTATTTTATTTATTTTTTATACAGCAGGTTCTTATTAGTTATCTATTTCATTTTTAAATTTTTTTAAATTAATTAATTTATTTTTTAACATCTTTATTGGAGTATAATTGCTTTACAATGGTGTGTTTGTTTCTGCTTTATAACAAAGTGAATCAGCTATACATAGTTATCTATTTTATACATATTAGTGTATATATGTTAATCCCAATCTCCCAGTTCATCCCACCCTCACCCCCCTGTTTCCCCCCTTGGTGTCCATATGTTTGTTCTCTACATCTGTGTCTCTATTTCTGCCTTGCAAACCGGTTCATCTGTACCATTTTTCTAGATTTCACATATATGCGTTATATACGATATTTGTTTTCTGTTGGTGGGCATGTAAATTGATAGAGCCACTATGGAGAACAGTATGGAGGTTCCTTAAAAAACTAAAAATAGAATTACCATATGACCCAGCAATCCCACTACTGAGCATATACCCAGAGAAAACCATATTTCAAAAAGACACATGCACCCCAATGTTCATTGTAGCTCTATTTACAATAGCCAGGTCATGGAAGCAATCTAAATGCCCATCGACAGATGAATAGATAAAGAAGATGTGGTACATATATACAATGGAATATTACTCAGCCATAAAAAGGAACAAAATTGGGTCATTTGTAGAGACGTAGATGGACCTAGAGACTGTCCTACAGAGTGAAATAGTCAGAAAGAGAAAAACAAGTCTTGAGAAGTAGCTGCTATGCCCCCTTTATCCAGACATACACAACATCATCAGTCAGTGACATAAAGAAGACCAGATGTTGCCCAAGTGTCAATCATGGTTCCAGGCTTCCCTAGAGATACACAGTGACTGAGCAACCAGACCCGCTGTGCTAATTCTTTCTTCATAGTTGCTAATGAGAGTAAACACTTGACATTCAAAAAGATAATAAAAAGAGAACTACTAGAACCACCACATATTTCAATACCACCACATCACAAGCTGTTGTTTTGTTCAGGATCATTTCTTACATACATAAACACACACAGATTTTTTGAATTATTTCAATGCATACGTGTTAATCATAGAGAACAATGAAGCTTCATTGAGGTGGATGTCTGGCATCAAACATGCCACCTCACTCTCAAGGGAACTCTCATGGGTGGGTCGGTGCCCCTCTGAAGTGTGGGCCCAGAAATTTATACAATTCCCATCTCCCATCTCATCAGTTTGCATGATCAGTGCTCACTTATGGATGGTTCTCCCCCTCTTGAAGGTGAGCACCTCGAGTACCTAGACTATGTCTCCTTCATAGACGTAATTTCAGTGCCTGACATAGACCTGAGACCTAGTTGATGGTCAATTAATACTTTTCAAATGAATGAATCAATGAGTGAATGGATGAATTTTTCTTATCTGCCAGCTTCAAACCCTCAATTAAGAGTCTTTCCTCAATAAAGAAGATGTGGTACATATATACAATGGAATACTATTTAGCCATAAAAAAGAATGAAATAATGCCATTTGCAGTAACATGGATGGACATAGAAATTACCATACTAAGTGAAAGAAGCCAGAAAAAGAAAGACAAATACCATATGATATCACTTATATGTAGAATCTAAAATATGACATAAATGAACTTATCTATGAAGCAGAAATAGACTCACAGACATAGAAAACAGACATGGTTGCTAAGGGGGAAGGTGGATGGGGGAGGGATGGAGTGGGAGTTTGGGATTAGCAGATGCAAACTATTATATACAAAATGGATAAACAAAAAGGTCCTACTGTATAGCACAGGGAACTATATTCAATAACCTGTGATAAGCCATAAAGGAAAAGAATATAAAAAGAATGTATATATAATACATGTATAACTGAGTCACTTTGCTGTACAGCAGAAATTAACACAACATTGCAAATCAACTATACTCCAATAAAAAAAGTACACAAAAAAGATTTTTTAACCTATCTTTCCAAAATAATACAGGTTTAAATAAATAAAAATTAAAAAAGAGTCTTTCTTCAGCAAAATATCTTCTACCTATTATATATTTTTTTCTTTTGGGACAGTGGTTTTAACTGCAAACATTACATATAAAATCTCCAGGCTCTACTGTACTATGATGTTGAGCCCTTCTTCTCAGGCATGTTTTATGGTTCATAGGAAAAATGCTAGAACTTCCTATAGCTTTAACACTGGAAGGCTTAATCTCAACCACCTTTTCACATGTCCAGAACATGACAAATCCATGGGACATTCAGAAATCCCCCAATTCAAGCTAAGATCCCCAGGCACCCTATTCTTCCCACTTCAGAGTACAGGTGACGTCAGTAGCTTTTGTTATCTTCTTTTCATGCCCTTTCCATTTCCTTTGATTTGAACTTTTAAAACTTTGATTTTTTCTAAAAATTCTAGTTTTTTGCAATTTAACAGATATTTATTGAACAAAATTTACACACAGCATATAGTACTGTCTATAAAAGTTGAGAACTTTCCATTACTATATTTCTTGTTTAAAGTAGTCTTCCACCTCTATAGTAGAAGATAGGATTAATTTATGGTCACTCCTGTTAAATACTGCAGTTACTTGTAGGTTAGCACTTTAGAAGGCAAATGTGAGAAGGTAGGTAGGTAGATTTGTTTGTTTTGTTTAGTTTTGTGACAAACTGATGAATTCTTATTTCCAGTTTTTAATAAAATGTGGGAATATAAATATGCCTTCATCCATGCTGAAGTTAAAGATGGTCTGTCATAAGCTCCACTATTAACTTCAAATGTGACTTAAACCCAACAATATCATATTGAATGTAAATGACAAACACTACAATTATAAGGCAGGGATTGTCAGACTACATAAAAAGGTATATCCCAACTTTATGCTGCTTGAATGAAATGTACTTTATTTTTTTATTTTTAAAAATTTATCCCTCCCTTGCCCCTTTTCCCCTTTGGTAACCATAAGTTTGTTTTCTATGTATGTGAGCCTATTTCTGTTTTATAAATACATTCATTTGTAATATTTGTTTTAGATTCCACATGTAAGTGATATCATATGATATTTGTCCTTCTCTGTCTGACCTACTTCACTTAGTATGATAATCTGTAGGTACATCCATGTTGCTGCAAATGACATTATTTCATTCTTTCTTTATGGCTGAGTAATAGTCCATTGTATATATGTACCACATATTCTTTATCCATTCATCTGTTGACGGACAGTTAGGTTACTTCTGTGTCTTAGCTAAGAAAACTTCTTTCTCCTGTTTCTTCCTATAATTATCTTTTGTAAATGAGGAACCCATAAATTGCCCCTCACTCTAGGTATTTACAACATTGTGCTAGACATGGCTACTGCCCACAGAGAGGCTATCATGTAGGAGATGCCCAGGATCCTTGAAAGTGGGCCAGATGCCAGCACCAGAAACTTTGAAAACCTAAAGCCAAAAACAATGCTTTGGAATTTTCTTGCCTCCCCTCTCCCCAAAATTCTTTTTAAGTGGTAAGAGCTCTCTAAAAAGGACTTCAAAAATAATTTTAAAATCACTGCTTGCAAGATTTGAAATCTAGTCAACTAAATGAATCCAAAATATAAAGCTAAAAAAAAAGTTTCTTTTCTGTTCAGTCAGCATGAGGGGGAGATAAGGCAATGTACTTAGAGAATCAGTGCATGAACTTGGCCCTATTTCATAGGTCCCATCTAAAATGTATCCAAAATATGCTTGTAATTTGCCCCTAAAGTTCAAGGCAGAATAGAAAAATCTTCTGTCCTATTTTGGTTTCTTTTTCTGGAAAAAAAAAAAAGAAGACAGAGAACAGATAATAGAATCCATATTAACTTAGAGAATATTCTGCAAATATATCTCCCTACTATTATCACTCACCCCGCTGCATTCTAAGACATATTCCAACATACTTCACATGAGTCTCTACCTTTTTAAACCAACACTGCATGGAGCTCTTTTATTTGCATAAACATATTTTTTAGTTTATTTAACTTATAACTTTTCCTAAGTGAGGAAAGTTTATACATAGTGATAATTTTTTTTTCTATCTAAATCCTGGACTTCCAAGAAATAAAATTACAAAAGTTCCTTTTGCCCATTGTAACCTGGTCAAATAATCAGTATTCAGTGGAGCAGGCCACAGTAAGCTTTCTTGCAATAAAACTGCCTACATAATCATCATTCAATTACTTACAGAAAACTTACTTTGCAACCAGAGAACATAACAAAATAGATGGATGAGCTTTGGATCCCACAGATCTGGGTTTGGGTTCCAGTTGTGCAATTTACTAGCAGTCTTGCATTGGCCAAGGTTACTTAGCTTCTATGAGCTTAAGTTTCTTCCTTTGTAAAATAGATATATTAATAACTATAACTTTAATAACTATTAATAACTATAACTTTAATAATGGTAAAGATTCAGTTAAATAAGTGAATATATGGAAAGCTCTTAGCCCAGGGCCTGGCACATAAAAAGTGGTCAGTAACTGTCAGCTATTATTGTGATAAGGATGGAATGGGGTTCAAGGAATGAGAAGATACCTTCCTACCTTTAAGGTACCTCTCGTATATTCAAGAGTCAAAACCAGCATCATAAAGCATGATGAACACTGAAGGGTAATACTGAAACAAATGCTAAATTATTTGATTCAGTCTGTATGGGTTATGGAATTTGTCAATGACATTTGTGTATCTATACCTACAAATGCAAGTTACAATATGGCATCTTTTGTGGATATTAAACACAAAATTAAATGAATTACATTTATTACAAATTAAATTTTAAAATACTCCATGTATTTTTCATTTTGATTCAAGTATTTCTAAATACTTGGACATCTAACAAAATGAAAGAGGGCTCTTCTTTCCTGCGTAATTTGAGGATACATATTGGTTTCATGTTCGAGGGCATTTCCAAGTTGATGAACTAAAAGTATCTCCTTTGCACAGTTTTCATGTGGGCCTGAAGTTATTGTTATGCTCTTGGTCACAGCTCCCAAAAATGGGTCACAGATAAGAGGCAAAACTGTAAGCCAGGCCACAACCTATAATTGAGCACACATTCCTAAATTTAGACTTTCTTTCCTAAGTGAGTTTTTGTTGGGTGAGGGTTCAGGGAACATATCCATCAAATGTTGTTCCAAGCACAATGTCACCCTCCCCATAATTTCAGAGTAAACAAACCTCAATGAATGGCAGGCATAAAATATTGTAGACAGGGTCAAGACTGTTAAAAGTCCCTTGCAGAACCCTCATGTATTCACCAGGGAAAGAGAAGTCATGGCAGGGCCCTACTTGACAAGAAGGTCACTGCTTTGAGGCATGGGACCAAAGTGCAGGACAAAACGTAGTGGCTGCTGCATGGTCAGGCATTTGAGTCCCGCCCCCTGTCAGGCTTTGACATTGGACTTTTCCACAAGGGCTGCAGCTGCCCTCCATCTCCCCACCCTATCATCTGGCTCTGGATTAGGACATAGGAGTATTCAACATTGTCTCCAGGAAGAAATTGAGAATCAGAGACTCTTGGAGTTACCGTGAACCTTAAAAATTATCCAATTCAAGGACCTTTCTGAAATTTGAGTCGCTTCTGCTCCATCTTCCCAAGTAACTGATCAGCTGTTGTATAATAACAGCTGCTGATGGGGAATTGTCCCTTTATACATGCAGATTTCTCTCTAAGGACTATTCTTGCAAATATTGATCCACTTCTAGATTGGGAAGTCCTTAAGTAGTGACTGTGCCCGATTTACCTTTGTAACCACAACACCTGGTACAGAATTTAGCACATAGCAAGTGCATGTTGAATAATAATAATAATAATAATAATAACTAACTGCTATTGAGCGCTTAGTATAAGCCAGATCTTATATAAATCAGTTCCCCTGCTTTGCCTCATTTAATCCTTAAAACAGCCTTTTATGATAGGTATTCTTTTTATCTCTACTTTTGCAGAATAAAAAAATGAAACTCAGAGAGTCTAAGTAAATTGCCTAAGGTCTCATAGCTAGTTGATGACAAAGTGAGGATTTAATACAAGTGTGTAGTTCTTAATTGTGATTTTGGATCAAAGAAAAAATAAACAAATGAGAATAAAATCAGTATACCTGTAACTTCTGCCATTGATCTTAAATCTCCATTTGTGGCTGGTCGAATTCTTCTTCCACATGGTATGAGCCATGTGTAAAGACAGCTTTGTGTTGTCATTATCTCTTCTTCTTCCTCTGTCTTTGTCTTTTTCAGGCTGTATATCGTTATTTATATGTTCCTCATATGAATGGTTTCAAGTCCCTTCATCCTCTAAATATCTTCCATGGACTCACCTAATGAATTTCTTTTATTTTTTAAAAAGTATTTATTTATTTTTGGCTGCATTGGGGCTTCATTGCTGCATGCAGGCTTTCTCTAGTTGAGGCAAGCAGGGGCTGCTCTTCCTTGGAGTGAGAGGGCTTCTCACTGTGGTGGCTTCTCTTGTTGTGGAGCACGGGCTCTAGGTGTGCAGGCTTCAGTAGTTGCAGCACTCAGGCTCAGTAGTTGTGGCACATGGGCTCTAGGGGACACAAGCTTCAGTAGTTGTGGCTCACAGGCTCTAGAGAGCAGGCTTAGTAGTTGTGGCGCACGGGCTTAGTTGTTCCGTGGCATGTGGGATCTTCCCGGACCAGGGATCAAACCCGTGTCCCCTGCATTGGCAGGTGGATTTTTTTTTAATGTCTTTATTAGAGTATAATTGCTTTACAATGGTGTGTTAGTTTCTGCTTTATAACAAAGTGAATCAGCTATACATATACCTATATCCCCATATCTCCTCCTTCTTGCATCTCTCTCCCATCGGAAGGTGGATTCTTAACCACTGTGCCACCAGGGAAGTCCCTGAATTTCTTTTAAATTATTGGATTGGCCAAAAGGTTCGTTTGTTTTTTTCCAAAAGATGGCTCTAGTAGCATTTAGTTGTCTTCACCTTCATTCCAAACAATTTTGTTAGATTTTATGTGACAGCTGTTGTATCAGTGTGCAATTAAAAAACAGACTTATCAAAATTTGTGAATTTTTTGTAGCCATTTTAATATTGAAGATGGAAGAAAAAAGCATCATTTTCAGCATATTATGCTTTATTATTTCAAGAAAGGTAAAAACGCAACTGAAACACACACACAAAAAGATTTGTGCAGTGTATGGAGAAGGTTCTGTGGCTGAATGAACATGTCAAAAGTGGTTTGCAAAGTTTCGTGCTAGAGATTTCTCACTGGACTATGCTCCATGGTTGGGTAGACCAGTTGAAGTTGATAGTGATCAAATCGAGACATTAATTGAGAACAATCAACGTTGTACCACGTGGGAGATAGCCGACATACTCAAAATATCCAAATCAAGCACTGAAAATCATTTGCACCAGCTTGGCTGTGTTCATCACTTTGATGTTTGGGTTCCACATAAGTTAAGTGAAAAAAACATTCTTGACCGTATTTCCACATGCGATTCTGTACTTATACGTAATGAAAAGTTCCGTGTTTAAAACACATTGTGATGCGTGATGAACAGTGGATACTGTACAATAATGTGGAACAGAAGAGATCGTGGGGCAAGCGAAATGAACACCACCAACCACACCAAAGGCCAGTCTTCATCCAAAGGGAGTGATATTTTGCATACAGTAGGATTGCAAGGGAGTCCTCCATTATGAGCACCTTTCGGAAAACCAAACAATTAATTCCAACAAGTACTGCTCCCAACTAGACCAACTGAAAGCGACACTTGATGAAAAGCCTCCAGAATTAGTCAACAGAAAATGTATAATCTTCCATCAGGATAACTCAAGACAGCATATTTCTTTGATGACCAGGCAAAAACTGTTACAGTTTGGCTGGGAAATTCTGATTCATCCACCGTATTCACCTTCAGATTTCCATTTATTCTGGCCTTTAAAAAATTCTCTTAATGGAAAAAAAAAATTCAGTTCCCTAGAAGACTGTAAAAGGCACCTGGAACAGTTCTTTGCTCAAAAAGATAAAAAGTTTTGAGAAGATGGAATTATGAAGTTGTGTGAAAAATGGCAGAAGGTAGTGGAACAAGAGGGTGAATATGTAGTTCAATTAAGTTCTTGGTGAAAATGAAAAATGTTTCTTTTATTTTTACTTAAAAACTGAAGGCACTTTTTGCCCAACCCAATATTTCTTGGCTGTTAACATCTCACCTTTTAACTGGTCAAATTCTGGAACTGTTGTCCTTCCTCCCATTTGGTGGGCGTCTTACTGATGGGCCCTTTTAGTGAGCTATGCTTCTTCCAAGGCACATCCTGAGTGGGGTTGGGTAGTGTTTGTATTGCAAAGCCATCTTCCAACTCCTCACTGACTACTTACTAACCCACATGTATCATTGTACTACCTGGAAACACTGGGTAATAAAATTCTGCCCCATTACCCTTCAGCACATAGACCTGGCTTCTCTGTAGTTGCTGCCGTGATGAACCCTGATGCATTCTCCCTTACCTCAAGGTCCTGGACCCATCAGCATGGATCCTCATAGATTACATGTCTAATAAAAGTGACACATCTGAATTTTCTTTCATACTATCTAGGTTATATCTATATATGTATCTGTATCTATATCTATAGCAGCCATCTCACTGGATGCTCAGATCAGGCCCTTCTAAGATTTGATGAAAACAGCCTAACTCGGGTACAGGGCTTACAAAAGAGGTGCAACCAATCAGTAACAAATCAAGAGCCAGAACAAGGACTGCAGATTTCTGGCCCCCAGTCCAGGGCTCTTTCAGTGGCAGGATGCAGCTTTCTAATCCAGATGTCTTGAAAGCCACTTCCCACTTCCAGCCCTGCAGGCTTCTCAGTTGCTGATTTAACATGTAGGAGCTCTGAGAGCTGAATTATAAATAAGACTCACATTAGCTCCAGGGAGGAAGGGAAATAAGGTGGTCTGCCAAACTGCCATCCTTCATGAGACCCCAACCAACCCACCATTTTTCAGCAGCTCCCAGTTTCTCAGCTTGGTACTCTTATTCAACTCTCCCCTTTCTCTTCTTTTGAATAGGTGCTGGAGTAGAGGCGATTAGGGTGGTAGCAACATCTATTTTGCTGTATCTGTATTAGTACATTGTCATCATGCCATCTCTCTGCCTCCTAAATCTCTTATGAAGCAAAAGGGAAAGGTTTTGTGTTTGGAGAAAACACACTTCTGTGTCATTACAAAAGAAGCAAATAGTCTAGTGAAAATTAAATGGTGTGGGAAAACTCTTGATTGTTTACTCTAACATCCCCCTATAAAAACTTCATCCATACAGCAGGCACTGAAAACTTAGGTGCTGATAGAGGTCAGGCAGGTGAGTCAATGAGTGAGGCAGGCCAGGTATGAAGAAATGAATGGAGAAGGGTGCAAGGCTCATGTCCCATCCCAGGGGGCAGCTGTCCACTGCAACTAAATGTGGCTGCCAGGCCTTCTGACTTGTCAAAAGAAGCCAGACATCTAGATTTTATATAAATTGTTAAATGTCTGCAACTAGTTCAATTAAAAACAACAAAAAAGACGTGATGTAGGACATGTGCATCTCATTCTGCAACCTCTTCAGTACAAAGAGAAGAGGACTCTTACGTTTGAGGCATAAGCTAATATTGCATCGTATAGAAGAACTGAAGCAAAGACAGTTGAAGTACATTGCCCAGTGGCACGATGGGCCCATGGCAGAGATGGATTTTTTCTAACCTGAGAGCCAAATTCTTTCCACTGGGTCATATTGCTTCCCATACCAAGAAGGACATTAAAACAAGAAGGGTCAACTAACCAAATGGGGTCTTGACATATGGATCCTAAGATAACATGTCCACAAGTGACCACCTCCCAGAAATTCCTTGTCCTCTCTGGGTCTCAATGTCCTCATTTGCTAAGCAAGGCATCAGGACTAGAGGGCAGCTAAAACTCCTGGATCTAGACTGCAAGTCATGAGCAGAACCTTTGTCTGCTTTGTGAGGTTTGGCATCCCATGGCACATAGAAGACTCTCAATAAGCACTTCTTGTCTGAATGAAACTCTTTAAAAAAGCATTATGAAGTCCCTCCAGTGTCTAAAAGAAAGGTTACTCCTTTCATTCATTCAATTCACAAAGAGGTATTGAGCATCTACCATGAATGTATTAATGTTCTATTGGCTCCATGAAATTACATAAATGAATCACTCCTACATAATGAGGACAATAATAAGAACTAAGCTTTGCAATGCTTTTATACATATGCTCAGTACTGTTCTGAGCATGTTGTATATCATAATTTATTTAATTCTTCCAACATCTTATAGGAATGGGCATGTGATTCTAATCCCCACTTTACAGATAAGAAAGCTGAGGTGAAGAGAAGTTAAGAAATCTGCCTAAGGTCACACAGCTAGTTTGGCAGAACCAGATTTTAACCCAGGCTCTCTGGCTCTGGGGTCCATGCTCTTAACTATAGCTTTACACACTTGTCAAGAAAGGAAGAAAAACAGCATTTATTAAATCCTACTCCTTGCTAGGTACTGACTTAGCTAGACACTTCTGCAAAACATTAACTGTTTATTCCTTACAGTAATCATCCTGTAGGTTGATATTTCATCACCATCTTCTTTTTTTTTTAAATGTGTGTCTTACAATGGGTGAAATGTGGTAATTAACTTTTATTTATTTATTTGGTTGCTCCGAGTTTTAGTTGTGGCAGGCGAGCTCCTTTCGTTGCGGCTCACGGGCTTCTTAGATGTGTCATGCGAACTCTTAGTTGCAGCATGCATGTGGGATCTAGTTCCCTGGCCAAGGATTGAAACTGGGTCCCCTGCATTGGGACAGTGGGGTCATAACCACTGTGCCACCAGGGAAGTCCCTATCACCATCTTCTTATCAAAAAATATCAGCAACATTTTCAACACCACCCAGCTAGCAAATGCTAACATGAGCTAGAGATGACAAGGCCTGCAGGAGAGGGGCAGTGAGATGCAGAGGGAGTTCACAGGAGGGAGATGATGCTTCCAGATGAGGGAGTTCACAGCTCATTTTTCTGACACCTTTGTCATCACCTTTGACTCCCTGTTGCCTTGGCCCATGGGTAGAGTCATTGTTAAAGACTTAACCTTCCTTTGGTCGCCCAGAGGGCAGCAGGGGCCAGTTTTGGAACCTCAAGCCCCTTCTTTGTCTTCTAGTAGATTATCTAGGTCAGACTCAAGATCAAAGGTTCATTCCAGAATTATGTGGTATTTCAATTACAACGCAAAGATGCTTTAATTCCTAATATTGATACAAAGGTGTCTTTTCTCTGAAGACACACTTCCAAGGAACTGAAGGTCTGCTTCTTCCTCACAGGGAGAGGAGACACTCAGGGCAGGTGAACAGAGAGGAAGGTACCTCTGGACTATGGTCTTGAAGTCCTACTTAACAGAGAGGAATTCCAGTCTGCCACTGTTTGGCAGGTGAACGCATGGCGCCGGGGCAGGGCCTGGGTTGTGTGGTCTTCTGGGTGGACAGTAAGTCACAGTAGCAGGGCTGTTTCTCAGGATTCAGCTCTTGAGTGCACCCTAAGGCTGTGCCCTGGGATGGGGGTGCCCTCAGTCAATAAATGAAGCAGAAAGCATTGCTCTCTGTGTTCCTTTGACATTTGACACTGTGATTTGGTTGATTCTCCAGGAAGAAACAAAATTTTATTTAAATTATTTTTATTTAAAAAATTTTAAAAATAAACAAAATTTGGGTTACCCAAATCCACACCCAAGCTGTTATCTCAATCTTAGAGAAAACTAAATGCAAAAGGCATTGTGTCTAAACATTGACCAGATGTGTGAAAAACTTATTTTAATCAGAGACATTGTGACTCACTGAACAATAATGCCTGGGTCCGGCTGTTTTAAATTACCTTTTGATGGTTTAAAGAATCCATGTGTTGTTCTAGTGGGAAGACTGCATTGGAATGTTGGAATCTGAGTTCATGGTATGATTTTTAGACAAAGCACTTCTGTGCTTAAAGACCACTACTCAGAGGCTTAGGGACTGAGAGCAAAGTTTCACTCTGTGTCTCCAGTTCTGGTCGTTTAAATTTTATTGTAGTCTCCTGCATGTCTTATGCTTTCTGTCCACTTCCCCTGCTAGGAAACTGGGCCTCATCCCTGTGCCCCCACTTCCAGGTGAGCCTTCTAACATTCTCCCTGCTTTCTATCTCACTGTCACTTCAATAATGCTGTCACACAAATCCTTCCTTCCTGACTTCCTACTTTGTATATATCCTTTCATTCTGCCTTCCTTCTCCCCCACTTTCTTACTGATGGATGCCTAAACCCTGTGCCATGTCGAATAATCCTTTGAAGTTCTAAAAAATGAGGAAGACTGAGTCTCTGCACCCAAAGGCTTACAGAGGACTGGGGGAAGAAGGGCATGTATAATGAACTGAATGCTTATGTCCTCCACAAATTCGTATGTTGAAACCTAACCACCAAGGTGATGGTATTTGGAGATGGGGACCTTTGAGAGGTGATTGGGTCATAAGAGCAGAACCTTAATGAAAGGGACTAATGCCCTTATAATAGGGACCCCAGAGGGATCCCTCACCCCTTCCACTGTGTGAGGTTATAGCCAAAGACAGCCATCTATGAACCAGTAAACGCACCCTCACTAGACAACAAATCTGCTGGTGCCTTGATCTTAGACTTCATAGTCTCCAGAATGATAAGAAATAAATGTTTGTTGGTTATAAGCCATCTAGTCTATGGTATTTTTGTTATAGCAGCCAAAATGGACTAAGACAACATGTAAATCATTAAGTGCAGTATAAATGTTGTAAATTCTTTTTAGAAATGTATACATGTCTCAAGTGGAAAACCCAAAGAAGAGAATGACCAACTGTTCTTAGGGTAGGTGGTCATGGAAGACTTTATAGAGGAGAAGGGATTTAAGTCTTAAAAAGATAAGTAGGTATTCCCAAGAGAGAGAAGACAGAAGAGGACATATGCAGATGAGGACCTGAGACTTGAAGTGACCTGTCCTGTAACAGGAATTGATAAGGTGGTAAGAGACAGGAATAAAGTTAGGACAGGCTAGACTGTGTAGGGTCATATATGACACACGAAGGTCTATATACTTAGACATCAGAGAGCCAGAGAAAGATTTGAAGAGGGAAGAAATATATTTGGATCTTCATTTTGAAAGACCACTATGGTTGTAGGGTGGAGGATAACTGAAAGAAGCAAGACTGACAGCAGAGTTAAGACTATTAGATATGGAGTCCAATGGTCCATGGGAGAAATGGTCAAGTCCTGAATCAAGAAAGTAGCAATGAATTTGAAGAGAAGGGCTAGGTAGGAAAAGTGAAGAAAAATAGAATCAGTAGAATCTGGGCAGTGATTGGAATGGATGCATAAAGGAAAGAGAAGAACTGAGGTCAACTCTAAGTTAATGAAAGACACCAAAATCCACTCAGCCACAGGAGGTAAGATAAACAGAGGAGCAGATTGCAGGAAGTAGAATCAGGGATGGATCATATCTGAGGGACCCAGGAAACACTGAGGCAGACACTTCCAGTAGGCAATTGTCAATACAGACAAGGCATTCTGATGAGTTCTGACCTCCAGCTACAGGTTGAGAGACATGATCCAAATGCTGTGTTTAAACCCTGAGAGTGAGTAAGATCCCCATGGAGAGCACAAAGAAGTGAAAAAGGCCAAAGATAACCTAAGCAATGTCAGCATTTAAGAGCTAAGTCACGAAAGAGAAATCTACAAAAAAGACTGGGAGGAAAACTAAGAATGAACTCTGTCATGCAAGCAAACAAGAGTGTTTTAATAATGACAGAATGGTCAAAAAGGGTTATAAAACTGAGAAATCACATGAAATGAAGGCACCCTCTGCTCCTATCACTTTCAACCAGTCAGGGTTCATTGCCCAAGAGTATTCCCCACTTTTTCTTGATATGGGTTTCTTCAAAGGCACCCGATTCCTGGAGACTTACTCACCCTCACCACTTCTGATCAAGCGCCAACCTTCATTCAAAAGCTGCTCAAGGATTAACTCCTCCTTGAGGTTACCCGTGACTGTGATTTCTCCCCCTCAGAACTTTGTCCGTGGTAGTTCAGCCTCCCAATAAGCAGAACAGGCTTTGATATAAAGGATTTTAAAGCTCTGTACCTCCAGTGACCAGATCAGGAAACTCCCATTGCTATCAGTTAATGTCTGACCAACACATTCCAGTATGTGAAGTGCTTTCACACATGCTTCCTCATTCAGTCCTCACAGTATCTCCATTGGGGCAGAATTAACATCATTTCACCTGATATTTGAGGAGACCGAGTCCAGATGGGGTACATATCATTCAATGGTAAAATCTTAATACATAATAATCTAAATATATATTGATGATGATAAAGAAAAACTATTTCTTCTTAGCACGTGCTAAAACTTTTCAACTGAGAAGATGTATGCATTTCCTATTACTGCTGTCATAAATTAGTACAAGGTTGGTGGCTTAAAGCAACAAATTTATTATCTTATAGTTCTTAGATTAGAAGCCTAATGTGGTGTCCTTGGTTAAAATCAAGGTGTAGGCAGGGCTGCACTTCTTTCTGGAAGCTCTTGTGGAGAATCTGTTTTCTTGCCTTTTTCAGCTTCGGGAGGCCACTCCCATTCCGTGGCTCATGGCTCCCTTCCTCCATCTTCAAAGCCAGAAATGTCACATCTTTCTGACTGTCCTTCCATAGCCATAGTGCTCCCTGACCACAACTGGGAAAGGTTCTCTGCTTTTAAGAACCAGTGTGATTAGATTAGGTCCACATGGATAATGCAATACTCTCGCCCCATCTCAAGGTCCTTAACTCAATCACATCTGCAAAATGCCTTTTTCCGCATCAGGTAACATATTCACAGGTGCCAGGGATTAGGGTATGGCCATCTTGGGGAGGCCATTATACTGTCTACCACAGAAAACTTTTCCTGGGCTTTATTTAGTTCTTAAAACATGGAGAAGACGAAAAACAAAATGATGTCACTTTTTCCGGGATCTAAGGTATCTTATATTTGGAAGTGAAATATTTTTTATATTTTATGGAGATGTTTAGAAACTTTCCATGAAAGCTAGAAGCCAGTGAGGACATTGTAACATTGGGCTCAAATGGCTCCCAAATCTATAACCCAGTCATGATATGTGGCCTAAATGCCAGACACATATTTCCAAATATTTTTACCTATTAGGTTGCCCAGGGAAGCTTTTTTTTTTTTTTGCAGTACACGGGCCTCTCACTGTTGTGCCCTCTCCCGTTGCGGAGCACAGGCTCCGTACGCACAGGCTCAGCGGCCATGGCTCACGGGCTTAGCCACTCCGCAGCATGTGGGATCTTCCCGGACCCGGGCATGAACCCGTGTCCCCTGTATCGGCAGGCGGACTCTCAACCACTGCGCCACCGGGGAAGCCCCAGGGAAACTATTTTTAAAGAGCCACACATAAAGCTCAAACACAGCAGGTCCCAAACAGAATGCATCACGCCCTAGTCTTTTTTCTCTTCCTCTATTCCTAAATTCCAGTAAATGGTATCATTATTCACTTCATCCTCTGAACAGTAGGATTAATGTTAGCTCCTCTTTTCCCTTCATATCATACAACTGTAGACTAAAAAATTATTCACAACCAAAAGTTGAGAGTTATGTTTTATTCAGTGGGAATTTTTAGGACCTCAAGCTTGGGAGGCAGCATCTCAAGTAACCCTGAGAGAACTGCTCCAAGGAGGCGAGGCGGGGGAGCCAGGATACACAGGAATTTTGCAACAAAAGGGTAGATAGTTGGAACGTCAAAAGATTATTGTTAATTAAAGAAAACCAGATATCTCAAGTTAAGGAATTTAGCGTTTTTCTAGGTACGGGAAGATGCAAGAGTCTGGGCTCACTGAAATCGTTCCTTTGATATGCACCTCAGCTACCTGAGACCAGTATCCTTGTGTTTTCATTTCCTGAGTTCCTTCAGGGCTCACCAGTTCACCACAGGATGTGGCTGCAATCACTAATGTCTGTAACATCCTTTGTTTACTGATATGGCAGGCAATATTCCATTTATCACAGCCAATGGACCAATGGACTCTATTGTTTCTACCTTAGGTCTATGTCTAGAATTTGGTCTCTCTCCCATTGCCAGTGTTTTTTTTTTTTTTTAATTACAGCTTCTTCATCGTATATCTGCATTATTTCAGTAGAATCCTACCTTATTTCTCTTCACTAGTTTTCCTTTCTTTTAACTCACTCTTCACTGTTAAAGATTGTGTTGCCAAAATTAACTCTCCAGAAAAACAAATCTGACTATATCTTTCTTCTTCTGGAGACCTCCATCACCCATACAAAAATGTCTAAGGAAACCATGAAAAAGATGCTTCAAAGCAAATGGAAAATAGCTCCTTTCTCCTCTCCTTTCAACACCTTTATCTATCAGAAGGGCTATGTGACCATATCCCCTGCAGATCTTTATTTATTTGCCTAAAAGAAGACAAACTGTCTCAGAATGGTAAGTCTGATACTTGGACAAATGTGTCATTTTCTCCTAGCTCCTACCAAATATCTAGAGAGGAGATAACTCTCCCCCAGCCCTTATGTATGAGCACATGTTAAAAGAAGGGCATCCTAGGGCTTGTTTATCCTGGCTCTAGGATTGACTGCTTAGGAAGTATGCAAAGCCAGTAATGACTAATGTCCTTAAATATTACTTATTACTCATATAGCATAATCACAATAAATACTGAGAGGCCCACACACTATTTGTTTTGCTATTTGAACCACAATTTAATATCTACCGAGTATGGCCTCTTCACAGAAGAACTATTAACTTGCTGAGCTAAACTGTATTTAAAGAGCAGCCAGTTGTATGGATTCTTTGCTCTTAATTTGCAGCTAAGTTCCAATTAAACCTGTGTTGTATTCAAGCAAGTTAAATTGCAGTGACTGTTGACTTAGGAAAAAACATTAACTGACTCTGTCTGGAGCCCAGTTAGACTGTGGCTTACACTGATCCTGATTAAAGAGGGATGTGGAGATGGTTGGAATTATAGAGCATAAATCAATACACTTTCTATGAGAAGGCACTGCGGCATATGTTTAGACAACAGGTACTTACTGAAGACTCACTGTTTGCAGGGGCATTGTGGAGATCTCCCAAAATTTATACAGTACGGTTTATGATCCCAAGAGTTGAAACTGAGAGCTGCTGCTGTGAGACACACCAACGGAATGCTGAAGTGACAGTTTAGGTAATTCTGGTTGTCATATTGATCAGTTGCCTAAGTGTAGACAAGGTTGCTTGATAATTGGTCTAATTCCTTATTCATCATATAAGGGATAATAACACCTGCCTCTCTCCATCTTTACAGGACACTTACACGATGGCTAATGTCTACTGAACGCTAAATGTGTCCCCACCCTATTTGAAATACTGTACACATATTAACTCATCCAGTCTTCACAACCTCCTGAAAAACAGATATAATCCACGTTTTGTAGATTAGGAAATTGAAGCACAGAGAGTTCAAGTTACACGCTTAAGGTCACATAGCACTCCCATTGGTGGAGATTACTTTCTGAACTGCCCATTTCTTACTACACAGGTCTGAGGATTAGAAAGTTCCTTCTATGTTGAATGCAAGTCTGCTTATAACTCCTACCCAGCTGGTCATTGTTCTGTCCTCTGGATCCAAACAAAAATATAAATACAACTATTCTTCCCCATGTCAGAGCTTCAATATTTGAGGATAGTGGCCCATGTCTCCCCTCCAATCTTCTTTGGTCTAAGTAACCTCAGTCCCTGAAACCATTTTACATCTATCCAGTTTGGAGAGGTCCTTACTCTGCTGTTACCTGAGAGTAGACACTATGCCCTAATTGTGCAAACAATCAGGGAGGATCACTACATAGTATTAAGCAGACTACTCCCTCATCCTGAATGGAGAAAAAAGTTCATTTTTGTAAACAGTGTTTCTTTGCCTCTTCTTACACCACTCCTGTAATAGTAAGATCCATAAATATAGCCTATTATCTTCAATAATAAAAACTGCTAAAGTGAATTATGGCTTATAACCTGGCAGTCACTGTTTTATGATTTATGTTTTAATTTACTTAATCATCACAGCAAACCTGTGGGTTAGATGCTATTTTTATTCCTGTTCCAATGAAAAACAGAGGCATGGAGTAGTTAAGACTTGACACTATATTACACAGTGTATGACTGTACAATGACTGGTTATTCATAAAGAATAATAACACACAGTACCACAGTAACTTGGAAGAGTATACATTTATGAAACTTATACAGTATGCCTTTTAATAGTACATACTTTAGCACATACTTTGCCTTTTTTTGTCCAAGCAACATCTTGTCTTATGAATATCTCACACAATTCTCAGATTTAAAGTTGAGTATAGCAAAAATGAAGTGCCTCCTTGAACTTAGGTGAGACCAACCCTCCAGGGGCCTCTAGTCAATTTCCACTGACGCTCCACCAACCTGGCTGATCAGGACCTGCCCCAGTGATGAGCCCCGGGACAGCTGGGGAATGAGTGCTGGATCAGTGGGGACAGCCTCTCAGCCCAGGAAAGGTATTTTTATATGGGTGTGAAATGTTTACCTCTATCTCTGGGTCCCGTCGAGTAGAAATACATTTCATGATGGCAAGGGTGGCAGTTTTTTGCTGCAAGATATTTTTATATACTGGAAATGACAGATAGATAGAGAGAGAGAGAGAGAAAGATAGATAGATAGAGATATAGCTATCTCTAGAGATAGAGACAGATAAATGACATATATATGGTTAGATAGGTAGATAGATAGACAGAAATATAGCTATCTCTAGAGATAGAGGTAGATAAATGACAGATATATGTGGATAGATATAGACATATCTATAGACATATCTCTATCTCTGTCTATCTCTATATCCATATCTACCTATCATTTACCTATCTCTATCTCTAGAGATATCTATCTATCATCTGTCTATCTATCTATCTATCTATCTATATCTGGCCTTTGTAGTTATAGTATCTATTTCACCTAAGATGATGGGCTTTTAAAATGGAAACATTCCTGTAGGTGGGCACTGTCCTGTTCCCACACCATGATGGCACTCGGAGAAAGGAGGCAAGAATTCTAAAGATAAAGCCCTGGAATATAAAACGAGCAGAGAGAGAGCTACGAGTGATTCATAAATGAAGTTAGAGGTGGGAGAGGCACAGAGAGGGAGAAAGTAGGGATGAGACCAGCTTGTATAACCCTAGAATCCAAGGAAAGGATGGTAAGATCAAGCCCAGGCCCTAGGAACACAAAATGTCAGTCACCTCAGCGCACAGCAACACTTCAGTGCCTGAGACATGTTCATATAGATGGTTTCTAAGGCAGTAGCTTGACGAGAATAAAGAGAAAATTCACCCTGTCAGTAGAATGGTCAGCCCAGGACTCCAGCCTGTTACCCCTACTGATTTTAAGTGAAAGTCTGCTATTTAAACTAGTGGGAAAGAATTTTTTCACAGGGTCTCTGAGTAATTGCCTACCAGGGAACATTTTTTGAGGGGGTGGGAGGAGGGTGAGGGTGGAACGGTGGTGACCATGTTTCTCAGTGATCCTACCACAGTCTGGCTTTGGCCTCCGGTGGCAACCAGCTTCTTCTCCTTCTCTGCCTCCCACTGTCGCCTTCCCTGTCACCCAAGCAGAGAGGCTCCTCCTGGGGATGTAGCGTCACAGACATTTACTTGGTTTGCTGAATGAAGGAAAGCTACCTTTTCCTGTTGAACTGCACGGCACCGCTTCCACTTCTTATTCTGGAACGGTGCCATTGTGTTGGGTAACTTCAAGAGCCATAGCAATGAACTTCCAGGCACAATGAGCAAATCCTGCTTTGCCTGGTGGCATCTCACTTTTAAATGCTTTTAGCATTCAGCAGAGCCTCACTGTGTAAGAGGGAATTGCATCTGTTTCCCTTCACGGCCACCTCAAGGCACAGTAATCATTCCGTCTCAGGGACCAAGCTGGCCAGAGAATGGGGGAAGTGAAAACAAGCTGGATCTGCTCCCTGAATCATCTGCCGGCTGTCTGCAGAAACTCAGAGGCAGACTGGACCCGCTTTCATGATCAACCACGATGTTAGAAGAAAGGAAATCTAGCTGTGTGAGTCAGTCCCAGGTGGGCTCCTCAGGCAGAAGCATCTGGAGGCTTCATCCTCCGGACGGCTCATGGAACACACTCAGTCTGGAAGTCATTAGGAGAACATAAGCCCAGAAGACTCTGATGTCATCTTTAAAGGTGACCTGATTCCAGAGCATAAATCTGACCTTCACACGACTCTCCCAAACTACACGCCTGTGGTTGGCCCCAAATTTCCAGCAGATGCACTAATCGTTTTCACCACTGCCATGTTTGGAGGAGTCTTTGTGGTGCCTAAATGCATGAAAGAGATACTGAGGAGCTTAACTCCAGCCATTCTCAGCTGTCTATCACAGCATCTAGCGAACCTTTACCAGCTTATTTCTATGTGAGCCAGGGTTAAAGGACTAACTCCTTTTTTGCATCCCTGACTCAAAATAGATGCTACTATAGGCAACCAGAGTGGTCACTGGCACATGGTCAGCAAGTCCCCTCATGTGGGGTCAGGAGCTGCAGAGCAATGCTCACACCTGTGCTCAGATTACTGTATGTTCCATCCATCAGCTGGCTCTTCCTTTCAAGAGGAGAACCACCAGAGGTCCAGCACTTCACATGGGAGGCGCACTGGCCCATCTGCCCTTACCATTGCTTTGTGATATTGACCATCGCAGGGCTGTGGCACACATAGAAGCTTTGTAACCACCTCTTCAAAGTCAGAAATTATCATAAGGTAGTTGCCAGATAACTTTAAAGCAATGCTAGCAAGTCTGCTTCAAAGCAGAAGGGCCACCTACTTTCTTTTCTCTTATTTCTCTCCTTTCTTTCTTTCTTTTCCTTCCTTCCTTCCTTCCTTCCTTCCTTCCTTTCTTTCTTTCTTTCTTTCTTTCTTTCTTTCTTTCTTTCTTTCTTTCTTTCTTTTTCTTTCTTTCTTTCTTTTCTCTCTCTCTCTCTTTCTTTCTTACCCTTCCTTCCCTCCTTCTTTCTCTCCTTCCTTCCTTTTGTTGCTTAATACAGATTTTCAAGCACTAGACCTTAGACCTATTGATTTATTTTAATAAACTCTTGAGTTGACTCTATTGTGCCTGCCAATTTTGTAACCACTGATCTAAAAGGCTTTTCTTAGTTTAAATCTAGTTGTAAGAGTCTACAAGTACATGAATGTGACTGCAGGTACAAATTTGGATCTATAATTCTCTGATTGCTTTACTCCCTTGGCTGGGTTGATAATCTTCTTTCCCTTTGCCTCTTTATAGCGATCCAGGCATAAAGAAAAGCTGTGCTGTGATTGCTGTTCCATTTTCACAGGCTGAGCATTTATGGGTGAGGTGACCAGATGTCTGAGCTTGTGCTTTCTCAGTTATAAAAGCAAGTTCCTCGTGTTCTCCCCAGCCCATGATTTATCCACAGAAGTGTTCATTGAAGCAGTGGAGCAGAAAATATTGGAAATTGATAAATTCCAAACGTCAAAAATTTATTAAGGATATAATGGCACATCCCTCAATGCATTACTATGCTGCTTTAAAATTATATTTGCAAAGAATTCTGCATAAAAAACTGTTTGCATAGTAAATACTTATGGTATAACATTAGTTGAAAAAATAGTGCACCGCACTTTGTATAGAATATCTCAATTACTTAAAATATGCGTGGAAGTATAATGGAAATAGATTCACTAAAATATTAACAATGGTTTTCTCTGGGTAGATAACTTTTAAAATGTTTTTAATACAGTTTCTCTAGATTTAAAAGAAGTTCTACAATGATTATATTAATAACTTTTATACTAACATGTCAAGGGCTAGTCAACAACTTTTACATGGATATTATGTGAATAAAGCGAGGTAATAAATGGAAAACAGCTGAAAAAAATGTGGGTGAGCATTGCTGTTTTTATGGTGGTTACTCATCTTTAAGGGAAGCAGCAATAAAATTTTAAGTTAAAAATTATACAAGAACAGGGCTTCCCTGGTGGCACAGTGGTTGAGAGTCCGCCTGCCGATGCAAGGGGCACGGGTTCATGCCCCAGTCCGGGAAGATCCCACATGCCGCGGAACGGCTGGGCCCGTGAGCCATGGCTGCTGAGCCTGTGCGTCCGGAGCCTGTGCTCCACAACAGGAGAGGCCACAGCAGTGAGAGGCCCGCGTACCGCAAAAAAAAAAAAGAAAAAAAAAATTATACAAGAACAGATCGTACCACCTCCATAGACAGGTGATAACTGCATGCCAAATTAACACATCAACCTTCCAGTTCTGCCTCAAACGATGATGTCAGTCCTTAGAACACCTTGGTGGAAAATACTAATGTGTACCTCAGAGGTGAAGTCTTCTGTGTCTCAAGCCCCCAGGGTCCATCAGTTTACTTCACTCTGTCCGACATCACTCTTTGGTGAGAGCAGAGGTGTTTTGGCCCATGAACTTGCACCTTGGCCAGGCTCACCCTCCCTGGCTTGTCCAGCCCTGACTTTGGTCCTCATCCCATCAGCACCCTGGGCAGTGGGGAGTTCTGCAGGTGGGTGAGCTCTGGGTTTTCCACCTTCCTCCACTCTGCTGGGCACCTGCACCGAGCATGACCACTTTGGGAAATGACGTTTGCCCCTGCCAGATGCTTAGCTCTAATCTCGCTTCCTCTTCTTTCGTGTCTCCAAAGGGGCATAATCCCCATCTCTAAATATAAACTGTGTCATCTGAAAATACATACCCACTTCTGCCAGTGTTTTTATTTTTCTCCCAGATGACGTTACCAAGGTTTCTATTAATAAAGATAAGGCCAAGTGGCCAAACATTACTGAGGGGAGCCAGGGCTCAAGGTGGACAGACATGAACCGTCCCTTTCTTTTCTCTGGAAAACACCACAGCAGGTGGCACTTGCCATCTGGGACTACATGTGCTTGGGTCTTACTGTCACATTGCAATCAGCCTCAACTACCAGCATTGCACCTGTAGTGAAGAATCAATGAGAGATGGACTGAGCAAGGTGGAGTGATCGGTAAGAGCCCCATCAACCTGGCCATATCCCAGCTCTCCAGCATAGCTGTTGCCTACAACTTCTGATTCTTACCATCCACTGCAGTAGCAACCTTTCCTAATATCAGGAACATGCCACCACAGGGGCAACCTAACAACCCCTATGCTGCTGTGTCCTCACTCTGGTCGTGCCCCAGGGAACACACAGGGGAGAACTTGATCGTCATCCTCACTGATCTGAGCCCATACCATCCAAGAACCTTTAAATAAACCCTGCTTACTCCAATCCTAATAATAGCCACATCGTATTGAGAGCTCCCTATGGGCCAGGCACTTCAAACACATAGGACTTGCCTGCACAGTGCTTCTATAAGGTGGCTGCTATTCTGTTTAACAGATGAAGAGACCAAGGCTCAGAGAGGTTAAATAACTAACTCCAGTCATGTGTCTCAACATGGTAGAGTCTGGATTCAAACACAGACCCACTAGATTAATTCTCCTAAACCATTTCACCTTTCTCAAATTCCAGTGTATTGTTTGCAAGTATGTTCAAGACAGTTTGATAACTTCCCATCCTCAAAGGGCAGAAGAATGGGCTCAAGGAAGGGCTACACTTCATTGCCCCAGGCTTACTCTAAGTGACCTTAATGAGCAGGACATCGATTTGCAGTCATCCCTTCTGAAACTGAGAAGGACCAAAATGACACCTGAGCTGCCCTGGTGGGGATTATCCTTTTGGGACTTGGGAACTCAAGCAGGTTTCTTACAAGGGGACTCGAGGCTGTGCAATATCATCTTTTCCTAGAGTTTACACAGGCTGAAGGAATTTGGTTCTAATATTAACAGCTCAGGTGCCTCTTGCCAGAAAGGGTGACAAATGTTCCGCCTGAGATAACAGATGAACTAGGCACGTAAGTTTATGGACGGAAAAGACCTTAGCACAAGATTCAACAGCTGATGGCTCATGAAAACTGCATAAGGAATGGGAAACCTGATTGTCAGTGGATGGCAGCTTGACAGTATACTTCAATTGCTGAAAATGAATTTTGACAGGTTCTGGAATGATCTGTAGCCTAGTTACATTGAGTGTGGGAAGAGAGTGATTGTCATGACCTTGAGGGCATCAGCATTGCTCTGAGCTTCCTCCTGACTTTCTGCCTAGAGTCCTAACAGAAGCTGCCCTTCTGATTCAAATGGGAAAGCTCGGGTTGGGGGGTGTCAAGCCAAATGTGAAGGGGGAAGGCTGGGAAGGGCACAGAGGCTTAGGTTCCCTTGGGCCCCCATTCAAGACCACCTAGTGAAGGCAGCCCTTTCCAGAAAGCGGTGTCACAGCCCACTAGACTGTCCTGTGGACCAGCAGTCAAGGGTCCTGACCAGCAGCCTTGATGCTGCTTTCAGTTACAGCATTTTTACTGCATCTGCTTTTTCCTTCTTCTGTCCTTGTGTGTATTTTTGGTATATAGTGTCAGAATCCAACTCAAAAAACATACCGTGAGTTAACAGCTAAATATTGGAGTGAAGGTAGAGAGAATGAAAAACATACATTTCTCACACTCCAGAAAAGGTCACAGTCTTGTAAAGGGCATAGACAAGTTTTTAGAGAAATAGAAGAAAGACAAAACATAGGACGCTGTGTGGTTTCAAAGGACAAAGAACTAACATTCTCTCAAAAGACCGATCCTTACATATGAGTATCTGGTAAAAGAAGCATCACAGTTCAATGGAGAAATGTGGGATTATCCAGAGTCTATTTATGGTGGTATGAAAACCATTAGCATTTTTATATCCTGTTCAGATGTACCAAAAAAAATAAATTAGAGCTGTGAAAAGAAATGAATTAAGTATTTAAGAAGAAAACCGCAGAAAAATGAGAAGATAATAATAGAAAAAAAAATCTAAAACCTCAAGAGGTAAAAACTTTTAAAGAATAGAAGTAATAGAAGCAGTCTCTAAGGAATCTGGTAAATTATAGATTTAGGTCCTTTAAAATGTAAAAGTTTTCTGTGGTTAAAATTTTCACCAAAATATAACCTAAGTGAAACGATTTTTTCTGAGTCAGAAAAAAACTGCTGCAAACTGGACTAGCAAAAGGTTAATTAGTATCTTTATTAGTCTACATAGCTCAGAGAAATTCCCCAGTCAAACCCAGCAGTGGAATCACCCCATTTCACAGGTAAGAAAACTGACAGAGGGCAGCAAGGAACTCACCAAAGGGACAAGAAAATTCATCGCTGAGTTGGAGCCAGATTCATGGAATTTTTCTACCTTTTGTCCCTTTAATCAGTCATAGAGCCACAAGTGCATTTCTTCCAACAGAGGTTGAGGGCGTCCTTCTCCATGGCAAGGAGGATGACCAACCATAGCCCAGGTGGACTCAGGTCTGAGACAAACTCTGTGAAAAAAACTTTTTGAAAAGATTGGAATTTCAGAGAGGTGGCTATTGATTTCACAGAAAGTAAATATCAATTACCAAGGAGAACTGAATAAAGAAGTATAGGCAAAAGAACAAAACCAAACAAAAGCTATACACATTGTTATTCTTTAATATGTAACCATTCTGAAGTATAATGCTGAAGAGACAGAATCAATGATTGATTAAAATCAGAATGTGCTAATAATCCTGAAAGGAACAGTTTTATTTAAATCCTCAACATGTGTAGTATTTAGTTTTTGATAATAAAAAAGAAAATTGTTCTAAAAATCTTTTGAGGTTACGGAGAAAGACACAAGACACGGAACATTCAAGGGTATATATACATACACACATTGTTTCTATTCCAGGATGCTGAACAGTGGACTGAGGCTATTTATTTTTTCAGTCCCAGGGCTACATATGTACACACTTAGGTCATAATAACCTGTGATGTGTGCATTCTCCTGAGAGAAAGAGGGCAGGGTGACAAGGGGAGTTTTATGATTCAAAGTCTGGTAGATGATGACTGTCAGAGAAGATTGAAAGAAAAATTTCCATAAGCCCCAAATGCAGCATTCAAAAGCAATATTTTAATCAGATCATTTCATATTTTTATTGAGGAGTCATTTTTTTTACAGGAAAAATATATATATTTGTTCCAGTACATCAAGGACAAAAATAAAATGAGACCCATGGGAAATGATTTCTTCACAATGCAGCTATTAAATTGATCTATTTGGAAGTCTTATACCATGTTGCTGCATGCTAATTGCGAGTCATTTTGAAGGAGAATCAGCTTGGATCACAGTTGATTTAATGCAGGAGAGCTGGCCTGCGCAGCTTGGGAGAAACGTGTACATGAAAGCCCTGGTTTTACAAGGCTCACAGAGACAGCATTTATTTGGATGAGGGGGAACAAACCTAGAACTCTAGGGTTGACACAGACCTTGGCAGCCTTTCAAAAATGACAAGACAAGTCTTCATTTCCCCCTCTTCCCACCACTACAGCATGGGGTAACAGATAGGTGTAGCACCCTCCACCCACAAGCCCTCCCCATTGGAGCTCTCCCAATCCCAGTTTCCATGTTCATAATATGCCTTCTGGAAAGATGGATAGAACAAGCTCCGATGTAATATACTAACTCCAGCAACCTGATGCTACCCCATCACAACTTCATCTTGCGGGGACCACAGGGGTTGCTTTCTTTCTATTTTGTTTTGGCTCGCCGCTCCGTGGCATGTGGGATCTTCCCGGACCGGGGCATGAACCCGTGTCCCCTGCATCGGCAGGTGGACTCTCAACCACTGTGCCACCAGGGAAGCCCTGTTTTGGCTCTTTTGAAGAGTACCTAAAATTCAACATCCTTCAGGAGGAGGAGTTTGATGTGCTACATTGAAAGAGGGCATCTTAAGACTTTGTAAGGTCATTGTGAGTAAGAACACCTAATGGAAAACAAGAGTGATGCCAAGGCCAGAAACCTGGATATTAGGAGTAGTGAGACGATCAGGAAGGAGAAAAAGGGAGAAAGAGGAACAGGACCAGCCTGGGACAGGCTGTATGGACCTTACTTTCCTCCTTGGATGTGTACAGTATAGGGGACCAATTTTGGGGTACTAATAATTTCTCTGTTAGGCTTACTGCGCAGCTTGGGAAGGGAGAGTTGTTCATCATCTATATTTATTAATGGTAAAATGGACGCATCAAGAGGATAATTTTGCCCCCCCATATATTTAACTGCTGGACTTGGTAGCATCACCATGACTTATTCAGTAAGCCGTATGGCGCATGCCACTCTAACCCTCACAATCCCTTTCTCTCTCTGGTGTCTCTATCTTCCAAACACTCTTCTTTGGTAATATTCAAAGCTCATACATTGATACTAAATGTTTACTAAGCAATGTTAGAAGCAGATACTGTATTAACACCATTTGATATGTTCTGGTATAGGACATTTCTGTGGCATCATTGAAATTAATGAATGGTGACAACTGTGACCCTGTGGGAATTTACTATGATTGTATGTTTTTCTACCAAAGACAATGTGTGTCACTTTTAACTTTAAAATTTACTTTAAATTTCCAGCTACTGAGGGTTTTCCTGAGAGACTAGGGTTATGCAAGATATCATGCAAAATGAGTTTGTAATAAAAAACAGGCTGTTTTTTCTATTCACTACTATCTCATATTTGGGTTATTTTCATGTGAATTCACTGATTCTGGGGGTGGAGGAGGGTGGAATTGTTATATTGTTAATTAAACTACACATTTATTTATTCAACAATATTTGAAACGAAAAAAAAAAACAATTTTACCTGAGCACCTGCTATGTGTCTAGAACTGTACAAAGCTCTGGAATTGCAGAGATGAGTAAGAGAGGAATTTTTCCCTAAAGAACTTATAAAGGAGCAGGTGGCAGACACTGATACAGAGAAACAAGCAATCAGAAGAGGAGCAATCTAAGACAGCTGGGTCTCCTGGAAGGGCTTCCTAAAGGAGAGAACATGTGACCTGGCCTTAAAGGATGAGTGGAATTTTCACAAGGAAGGCGGGTGTTGGAGCTCCTCAGGGGGAATGCAGAGAATGCACAGAGGTCCAGAGGGTGGAGGAGGAAATGTAACAGCAGGTGGTTTTCTTTGGCTGGAAAACTATCCCAGTGGAGAGACGTTGGAAAGGGTAGGATGACCTAGTGGGGAACCAGCCTGCAGGGTTCTGTGGTCTCTCTTGGTTAGAAATAAGGAGTTGCTGTGGGTTTCTCTAAAAACAGGGTGATCGGGTCTGTGCTTTAGGATAATTTGAATGAAGCAGAGACAGGGAAGGGACATGTGTTAGGGGGATGGAATGTCCCATTTGAAGTAGTTGAAATCATTTGGAAGCTTGGATGGATTTACTCCAACTCATGGAAAAGCAGAGTGTCGTAAAGAAATGCATTAAAAATTAAGAGATCTGAGTTATGGCCCTGGCTCTGCTACGAATTAGTTTTGTGTCGGGATAAGTCACTTTATGTCACTGATCCATAAACTCCTCATCTGTATAGGGGTGAGTATGTGTGTATTGGTTTCTAAGGTGGGTTACTTGAGTATTAAGGTGAGTTATATGATTCCATATGATGAGTATATCCATCATTTCCTCTTCTGGTGTTTTCATCTCAAAATTTCCAAAGTGATTTAAATAGGATATTTAGTTATTTCTGCCTTATTCTAAAACAAGCTATCTCCCTTGAGATGCCTATGTAGCACATACCCCTCAGCTTTCTTCTCATTCTGTCCTTAAATTTGTCACTTAAATATTTAATCCAGGAAAAGAGAAAGGCAACACCTTACTAACACCATGTATCTCAAAACGTTATAGTTTCTAAAGTTTAAGGCCTGATGGACTGGACCACAAAACAACCCCTCTCTGTGCTGGTCAAGTATTCTTAAGAACAGCTAATAATTGAGTCAAGTGGGGAGGTAGCAACTTGAGGGACAACTAGTCCAGGGTAAAAGAGACAGTTAACTTTCTCTCTCTTCCAGGACTTACATTGATCAACTTCTCCCTGCCATTTGACTTAATTCCGGCTGCCCTGCTAAACCAAGACACATTTTCCAAAAGAAGATTACACAGACACCTTTGACTTCTGTTTCAAAATGGAGAAATATTACCAGGGTGAAAATTATGTAGAGCAAATACACATGAATAAATGTATTATATTGGAAATTGCTTCCATAAAGTAGCCAATGGTAAGAAATAAGTGAGAATTCTGTCCATCAACTAAATGACTACATATTTGGAAATGACTGTATTAGACTGCATATTTTTAAACTTTTTGTCCAGATGTTTATATGATTTTTACATTTTATGATTTTATTTTTATTTTATGTTTAATTTCTAAATATACATTTCTCGCCAACCTATTTAGTCTACTAAGAAAAGCAATCCATTCCAGGCTGGGAGAACTTGGCAAAAAGACAGAACCATCAAATGCAGTGACTCTCAACATTTTATACTCTACCATCTTAACCAAGAGCTTGTCAAGTCCACTCTGTGACCACGGTTTTCACAGACAGATGTTTTCAATTTGTCTTCCAGTATGATGTTGACTCGGACAGTTGGCAGATTTATCATTTCTCTATTCTCCCCTGCCACTCATTCTCAAGTTTTAGATTTTCTCATATAATAGTTGTATCAGTGTTTTACAATTTCTATAAATCTTCATGAGGTTTCTAAACCTGGTACCATACACGTTGAGAACTGCTACCTAACATTACCCTTTGAGGAGCTGAGTGACATATTTTAGAGTCCCAGGTTAATTAATCTTCTGCCTGGGGTAATGAGCAAGTATGATGCTAGTTTTTAAACTTACAATGTTCACTGCCTGATTTTTCCATCTGGAGAACTTTAGAGTTGGAACAAGCAAGGTCTCCTCTTTAACCCCATGTCTTACCTGGGAGCCCTGACTTTGTCTGACCCAGAGACACAAGCAATGGTTACCTGAGGGTTCAGTCTTACCTTCCTCCCATCCCTGTGTCTGTGCCATCATCTAAGAAGCAGAAGCTTCCAGGCTGGCATTTTTACCCTTTCCATGACTCCTTCTCTACCCCCTTTGGCCACCAGGAATCTCACCTACCTCTGAGTTCCTCTTACTCTGACTACTGTTCCCAGCACTGGATTACTCTTTGCCTGGTACCACTTCCTGAATGTTGGGTCTTCTGTTGACTGTTAGGTCATCAAATTCCTCAAATATAGAGAGCATTTTCATGATGTATTAGGGGTATTTTAGTGTATATCTCAGCATTTTTTTACAGTGGTAGGCACAGAAGGATGTTCTCCCAAATACCTGAGTATAGAATAACTAAACAAATGTTTTTTAAAAAAGATCAGAGTGAACTTAACTAATTTCAAACACACCACCCAGTCTACTATCTCTGGAATATTCCTAATACAGCCAAGACAGAAGGGAATTAGGGCTGTAATCAAATTCCTGAGAAGGAGATTAAAAAGAGGTTCTCAATATGCATGTGTGTCTTTGGTCTCAGGGATGCCTTTGTGAGTTACATGCTTAGGAAAATGATTATTTTGTGATTAAAAGACACGTTAGATTTATGTTTAGGGGATGCAGACCTTTTGTGTGTCTACCTTTAAAAGGAGGCCCAGAAACCCTAAAGCATATCCCAAAGCAAGAGCCTCCCTGTGATTAACCAACAACTATTGTACAACCTTGAGGATGTTACTGTCCGTCCACGGGCCTCCATGTTCTCACCTGAAATGTGCAAAAAGTAGATGCAATGACCTCTATGTTCCAAATATGGATCCTGAGTATTAGCTAATTGCTGCTGTTGTATCCACCCTTCTTCAGAAACTTAGTAAAATGCCCATACCCTGTTGGTCCATCAAGCTCTCCTCTGAAGTTTAAGGGCAGAATGGAGTGACACACCTGGAGCTACCAGTGTTCCAGGCTAGCTGTCTCCCCTTGTCTCCTCCTTCTCACAACAATAGGAGACTACAGTGCCCTTATGCAGAATTTGGGGGACTTCTACTCTTTTACATTATAAACAGAAGCTTTGAAGCTAAGCAGTCCTTCCCCACCTTCTCTTCTCAAAAACACAGCAATGTTTGGAGAGGTCATGCAGGGTGGCTTTTGTGTCCTGCATGAAAGAGAAGAAATAGCTATGCTCTCAAGGTGGGACCTTGGGTTTTCATGCATCCACGTTTTCTGAGCATGTCAATTTAATTAACATTTAATGACCATCCTCAATTGTCTAAGGTTGTCCTTTGTAAGTACAGAGATATATAAGAAGCAGACCTCCCTTCCAGAAACCCACAATACAGTTGGAGAAGGATACAAAGCAATGTGGAAATGTGGAGTAAATGGAGGTCTAAACAGAATTCCCACCTCCAGTGACCTGGCATAGTGTTTGATGGTCTCCAAGGGGTAGCAGCTACATGGACTTCGAGACCAAGGGCCAAGCCTATGAAACTGGGTTTAGATCCTTGAAAAGAAAAAAAAGAGACCAACTGACCCCAAATAATCACTAGGTGAGTCAGCAACTCACCTTGATGCCTTCTCTGTCTAGAGCCCTATGTGGTTTTCAGCAGACAGACATGATTTTGCTTGGGACCCTGGTTGATGCCATATAAATTTAACCCATTTAAACCAGTCTAGAAAACTTGTCCCGAGATCCTGGAGACAGGTTTTCTAAGAAGACTGAGAGCATGGCCATACTTTGGGGAGTCATTTACCTGAACTGTAACACTAGTGGTTTACAATTACATTATCCTTTTCTATGTCAGCTACAATTTGATAGCAGGAACACTCCAGCAGAAGTCATCGATGCCACTGGTTGTCACAGACAGCTGGTGGAGCAGAAAGCAGCCTGGGTAGCAGCAGAGAGGAACTTTCCATGGTGTGATAGAAACTGTCAGTTCCTTGACCTATATCTCCTGCCCTTCCCACGTCAGTGAACAAGGACCAGCTTCCAACCACCAACGCTTACAGTTCTCTGCTTGATCGCTTTCTCTGGCCACCAGAGGCTGGTTTGCCCACCTGTGCAGCAGGCCAGAAATGCCAAGGAATTAATGTCTCCTCAAATGCGCTCTTCACCCACACTGGTGGAGTTAGTGTATCAATACCCCACTTCTCCCTCCCCTCTGGTGATTTCCTCTGAAACTTGTGTTCTACACAGTTCTCCAGCAGGATTAAACTTCAGTTGCCCAAAGTGGTAACTTACTTCGTAACTCTTTGTTGGCTGCCTTCTCTTCTCTGTCTCACATCCTCACTCCCCCACCAGTGTTTCCTGCAATCTTCTCTCAAATAAACAACTTGCACTCTAATCTTTGTCTCAACGTCTCCTTCTGTGGACGAGGAAGAAGTCAAACTAAAACCAATCTTCAAGAAGACATTGAGATACCTGGAATCAGGCAGACACAAGAAGGGTTAGAAACTTGAAGTCATAGGATGCTCAGTAAATCTGTGGGTTGGCGACTCAGAGCTGTAAATGACTGTTGTCACAACCATGATTTTTACCTTCACCATTGCTTCCCTTCCTACAGAAATATACGGCATAGGGAAGCAAGGGTTTCACAAAATGGAAACAAGTGATTACAGAAGTAGCAGAAGGGATGGGGGTAAGGCAGAAAGAAACATATCTCACCAGTATGTCTTTGCATGCTTGACTGGGCAGGCTAGAGAGAGAAAGTGGGGTGGATTCTTAGTACTGCAGCTCTAAGAGATTGTCTTAGACTTGAACTTAGTAGGTAGTTCTCTAAGGATCACAGGTGTGACATTTTTTATGCACAAGCCAAACCTGTTCACAAGACAATGTTGGCCTTTTCTTGCTTTTTACCCATAAAGACGTGAGCACCTCAAGCTTCTCCTAAAGCTGCTGAATCCCCTGGGCTTGGAGAGTTCCTACTCCAGGTCCAAGGAAGTGGGTCCTCAGAGCCATGAAGCCCGTAAATTGAGATCTATGGGCACTTGACTTTACCAAGTCTTCCTCTCTTAGCATCCTCTGCTGAATTTTCAGTTCTGTTCTTAACTTGGATATTTCCTACATGAGCTACGCTATAAAAATAAACTGGTGATGACAACAATAAGAAATGAAGACTTTAAAAAAAGATAACAACAGCAAATTGTGCAATTATTCTGCTTAAAATTCCCCAATATTCAATTTGAAAAAAATTGTTAGTAACCCTGGATTCAGTAACTTCCCCAGTGCCACACCTCCATGTCTCCCCACCAAATATAGGTAACTTTCCCTTCAATTATTTACTATTTTATAGGTCTTTGCTACTCTTCCTAAGGCAGCAAAGTATAATAACTGTGTTTGGGCAAGCTCCCAGGTCTGCTGGCTCTTGCTCCAGCATAGTATACTTGTTGCTTCCCAATCTTGAACTTCTATAAGAATATGTAGGTAGGAAGTCCAGGATCCAGCCTTCACTCTGGAGCCCCAACCTGGAGGGCTGGACCTCATGTTGGAGGTCAAGTTACTGCCCTCATTGTCTGGTTGCTGACGATGCATTTATCAGGTTGTGGTTAATTAGAGTCGAATGTGATTCACAGACTAACAGGTAAGGGGAATGGAATCAGGAAAGAAGGGACAGGGCAGAGCTGATGTATTAACACTGCTGCCTCAACACAAAATAAGTTGGTGTCAATACAACTTCCAAGTTCTGCAACCTTCATCAACAGCACTAGAAGGAATGGTTAGTTGGTGTTCCTCAAGTTGTCTTGTCAACTGAAAATTGAGCATAGCTCTGTTGGAAGAAAACTATAAATGGATAAAGAAGATGTGTATATATATATATATATATATATATATATATATACACAATGGAATATTACTCAGCCATAAAAAGAATGAAATAATGCCATTTGCAGTAACACAGGTGGACATAGAGATTATCATACTAAGTGAAGTAAGTCAGATAAAGACAAATGTCATTCATGTGATATCACTTATATGCGAAATCTAAAAAAAATGATACAAACGCACCTATTTATAAAACAGAAACAGACACACAGACATAGAAAACAAACTTATGGTTAAAGGGAAAAGTGAGGAGGAGGGATAAATTAGGAGTTTGGGCTTAACAGATATACAGTGCTATATATAAAATAGATAAACAACAAGGGCCTACTTTATAGCACAGGGAACTATATTCAATATCTTGTAGTAATCTATAATGGAAAAGAATCTGACGAAGTATGTATATACAACTATATATATATATATTCAGTTTTATATATATGTATATATTTATATATATAACCAAATCATTTTGCTGTACACCTGAAACACTGTAAATCAACTATACTTCAATAAAAAAACTTTTTTAAAAGGTATCGTTAACATCATCATTACCTTGAAGACATGGTAACACTGGGCTTATCTGGTTATTTTGTCTGTGACACCCTAGGGTCAGTAACAACAGATACAATCTTATCTTTTCTCATTCTGTTCCAAGTGAGGCAAAGAACAGTCTAATTAGGATATTTTATAAGTGTGTTGTTAATGGTGCAAACCAATGTCACATAGTCAAGTCAGTGATAATGCCATCATTCAAGTGATGAAAAAATATAAAGAAAATTTTAAGATTTTTACACTGCTATGATTTAGTCTCTATGAGTACCATACTTTCAAGCTTATTAAGTCAGACCTTTTAGTTGGGAAGAACAGTTATTTTCTAAAGCAGTGATAATCATTTAGAAATTTTAATAGTGATTTTAAAACGTTTTTATTGTAAATACTGATCCATTAGTTTAAATAGTATGTTAGTCTTGGATTATAGTTATTAGTAATTATAAATAAATGAGAACATACTTGAACTTCTATGAGAATACATGAATTTCACTGAGCCGGCATTGTATAGCAAGGACGAAAGATATTAATAATACTTTATGACTACAGGATTTCTCCAACTGACAACGTACTTTTGCATACATTTCAAATACAAATACATTGTATTATTACAATTATATAAGTGAGGATAGTAATGTATAGAGTAAATCTATACATTTACCAGCAGTAAGTCCAACCTGTTGGTAACAGATAAAACCAGATCCCTTTCCTTATCCCTCCCTTTTCTCCACTCCAGTCACCCACTATAGCACCTGACATTGACTAAGCTCTATGATCCTTCACTGTGGTAGAAACTGAACTCCTGTTCTTAGCAATCATTCATTTCTAGGGCCAGAAAGGAGTTCATATTTGAATTGTTAAAGTTGCTCCAAATATGTACCATTTATGCCTGGTTTCCTTGTCTCCAGTTTAACAATACTTATACAGAAGTTGATAACTGTTAATAACACTATTTCCCAGCTTTGTAGTATTCTCTGAAACAATAAGGGAAAAAAAAATATTAGGGCTTTAGTTATCAAACTCCTAAAAGCAGGTCCCAAACCAAGGTTTTTCCTTCACCAGCTGGTTTTCAGTCAAAACATGAACACACCTGCCAGCAATTTCTAGCACATCTTATTTTCACGGGCAAGAAAAACATGTTTCCAACATTCAGTCCAATAGTCACAGAGGTAGGCTGATGGAACTAGAGAAATATAATTAAACACTTGTGGTAGATAAAGTTAAAAATAGTCAGTCATATTTTTGAGAACCTGACTCAAAACTCACATCCATTTAGGACATCTAGAAGATGAAGTGTGTCTATATGGACCATATACATTTAACTCTCTCTATCCTTGGTGCGTTACCTTTAATGCACATTATCACTCTTCGCTCTGTTGTGGGCAACTTTTAATTGTTTTAGAGTCATTTCACTCTTAGTAATCTCCTGAAAGAGATGAGAATTACATTTTTAAATTCTCTTCCATCTTCCTTTATCCCAGGAAGAGAAACAGAGATAAACACAGTTCCTGCAGTTGGAATATGTGGGTTAACATCAACTTGACCGTTTACTAGCAGAGGGAATATGAGGTCATTATTTAGCCTTTCTGAGCTCAGGAACCTTGTCTGGAAAATATAGATAGTAACATCTGCCTCTCAGGCTAGTTGGGAAGATTAAAGGAGAAGGTGGATGTAAAACACTCAGCATAATGTCCAGAGCCTGACAGATATTTTGTAAGGGTTGCTTGGTGGGTCCAAGTTCCCTCATGTGCCCAGAGCTTCGTAGTTCCTTGTTTAATAACTGTTCACCCCGCACATGCGCCCTGGACTTAGGCATTTGCAGACATGGTTCCTTAGTCATTTATGGCTTTCCTCTTAACCCAGGAAGCACTGCTTTGAACCATCTCAGGATCAGAGCCATCTTCCCTCTGTGATTCAACTGTTCTATAAATGGATCACCTATTGTCTCCTAAACGTCTTCCCAAGAGGATGTGATCAGGCCAAGGAAGTGAGAAAGCAGACACTGCTTCCCAAATGACAGCCCACATGAGGCTCCATCTTTTAATTACTAGGTAGTTTGGAGGTATAATTACCCAGTAATTGCCTGAACACATGTAGCGACAAGGTGTGTTTACAAGTCATTGGCCATGCAATAAATGGTCCACTGATTCACATTGCTCCCAGCTTGAGATGGCCTAGGTTTTGAAGATGCAAATGCCAGCGGCCTTGACTGGGGATTAAAAGTGATTGACACCTTTATCTTCAGTGTCTCCTTGAAATTTTCTTCTCCCTGTGTCCTTTCTGCAGGGCATTCTGTTCATGGCCTAACGTCATTTATTTGTTCCTTTGCTCTATAAGTCTCAAGTAAGCTTTACTTCAGCAAGTGTGTAAAACAGTCTACTAGCATCCTGAGGTTCATTCATTCATTTCTCAGTAGTGTATTAATCAGAATAGACTTCAGCTAAACAGCTAGAGTGTTGAGTAGGTCATGTCTGCAGTGTCTCTGTGACTTGAGCATGACTTTTCACTTCAAGCAGATTTATTGGGATGTCTCATTAGGGCCAGACATAAGGAAGTCATTAAGTCAAGATTAATCAGATTGAAACATGTTAGAATTTTTCACTTTTTTTTTGCAGTTAAGCATGACTGTGAGACTATTTGTTTTTGATGGTGAATTGTTTCTTGCATATGAAAGTCATTGACCCTGGGAGAATCAGAAGGTTGGTTTGCAACTGAGTGTCAGCAGCATATGGTCCTTGTGATCAAGTTAAGGTTTGGGGGAAATGAAATGCATAATGTAGTGGAAAGTTCAGAGACAGATTTTGAATCTTGGCTCTGCCATTTTCAACTTGCATAACAACTTCCTTCCACACATGACACTCCAGCTCTCCATCCAGAAGATGATGGGTTTGAAAAAGATCAGTAACTTGCACAGAATAATATCTGTGAAGCTCTGGGGTTCATATCCTGTAGGGTCTGGTCCTTCTGTATGTTCTTCAACTGGTCAGCTCTGCTTTCATCTGTCTGGCATACTGGGCTTTCAAGTTAGATTATAATAATAATTATTATTTTTAGAGTAAATTATCTGTAAATTATGTTGGAATAGCACTAGGCTAGATGATCATGCTGTCAGTTGGTGTTGGTCTTACCTTCTTTGGAGCTTAAACTTACACTCCAGGATGTGTGCATTTGTGAGGCCCTGAAAGGGTACGAGGGGTGGGGGGGGTGGTGGAAAGAGAGAGACAAAGAGAGAGAGAAGAGAGAGAGAGAGCGAGAGCGGAGCACCTGGTTCAAGGAAGGACTCTTGGTTTGCTCCCTGTGGGTACCTGACAAGAAGGTCGATTCATCCTGGCCTGGTGTGACCCCATCAAGGTCAGTCTGACCACACTGCATGGTCCGGTGATAGGAGGCCTTAAAGCTTAGCTTGTTGGTGCCACGCTTGTTTCCTCTGTGTCAAGGTCAGGACCTGGAAATAGTTCCCTGGGAGTAAGCCCAGACTCACACCTGTGTACCCATGCAGCAGGGTAACAACCAGGTTCTCTAGGAAGCAGAGGCTGGAGCACCCATAGCCTCACCTCTGCCCTAAGACAGCATCGGTTGCTCAGATCCCATCTCTGAGGATCCCACTTCCCAGGGAGGGAGGCAGGAGGCAGACACATCTGAGAGCCTAGCATGTGACCTGAGCATTCACCAAAGAGACTGTTTAAATAATCTGATGCGACTGGGTTTGAAGTTGATAGGGCTTTAAGTATCCCCTCCTCCAACCGGTCAGTGAGCCCTCAGGAGAGAAACCCTTACAGCTACAGACAAAATCAAGAGTTGTGTCTCATGTTGTGTACCCTTGAGACATAGTGTGAATAAAATCTGTGCTCTCGCTGGACTTAGAAACTGTTACCACATTTTGCTGGAGACCAGCTTCTGGAGTTTGAAGGATGCCATTCAGTTGCTCATACTTATCCTGCCCATGTGTCCTCATTTCCATATCAGAAGTCACTTCCTTTTGCTTCTTCCCACTCCAGGGGTGAGATTATTCATAGTGTGTGTTTTGGGGGGGGGCTTCCCTAGGGTAACACTTCCCGAAATGGTCTTCCTTCTTCATGAACGTCATCATTGTGTGACTCGGGCACATGGACTGGCTGCTTGGGGACTGTGCTCGCCCTGGCTCATGAACACACAGCTCCTTTTCTTTGCCAACCAACAGCATGGACTAGACTGGACACGACGAGTCATTCACCTCCTTTTGGGACTTGATGCCCTGCCAAGCGCTGAAGAGAGCACCTCGCAGACAGGTATCCCCAGCCTACCTGCTGCTGGGTCCCTGCTCCCCTGCTGCCCCCCAAGAACACGTCCTCACTTCCCTCAGTGCCAGCAAGGGCATGTTCTTCGACACCAGCTTGATGGGATTGTAAACACTGAGTCATAGCCAGAGAGTCTAAATGCTGAAGGAAACAGCGTGGTGAAAAGATGACCTCACGGGTTGTGGCTGCCAAGTGGAGACATGAGACAGCACTGCTGGCAGCCAGGCAGGGATAAAGGGCAGGGGGAGGTTTTATAAAACAGTCTCACGGACAACCAGCCGCCCCCTCTGTGTGTGTCCCAAAGGGTCAGGCCATGGGTGGCCGGCCAAGATGGAAAACACACAGCGAGGTCTCAGACCTCCACCCCAGGCTGGATGACCCAGGAGGAGAACCGAAGCCCATGCCTGGCCTCTCTAAGTGTTAATAATGTGAAAGAAACTGCATTGATTGACCAAACCCTGCTGCATGGGCAGGCGAGGGTAGGGGAATGCAAACCATTATAAAATGTACTCAGGGATTTCTTTCTGGTTATTCAAGGTGTCCTCAAGAACTGCCTCCAAAGAGAATGAAAGGAAGGCTAGTTACCGGCGTATGCTGCATATGGTTAAAGATAGATGGTAAAAGATCTTGATATGGAGTCTGCAAACTGACAGAGAAAGATCGAAAAGCTTGGTGGTGATGCCTGTATCAAGAGTCTGTACAATTACAATGCAATCACATTATATTATACCGCTAGGTGCATTATATTCTCAGTGCATTATACACTGGGTGCATTACACACCATGTGCATTACAAACTACATGCGATATATATTACATGCATTATACACCTTGTGCATTACACACTACAAGCCTTACACACTAGGTGTATCATACACTAGGTGCTCAAGCTGTGTCATAAGGGGTGGAGGACTGTAGGCAGGAAGAGGAGACAAGGAGAATGATGAGATTTGCACCTTCAGGGTACTCAGAATCCAGTTCCATAGAAGCAACTAACTCATAACAACCAAGGAATCCTTACATGCTACGTGGGATGGTTCTCACTATCATATGTGCTGAAAAGCCCAAGAAATCTTCAAGGAGAACTTGAAGTGGTAGGAGCTAGAGTTCAAAGACTGTCTGGGGGGTGTGTGGAAAAGCTCCACTGTGGACATGGACAAAAACTGGGAATCACTTGGGAAACTAGCTCTGACTAGACTGCAATCTAGTATGAGTACAATAAAATAAACCAAATGTCATCAACAATGTGTCCTGAAAAAGCTCTGTTTTTCAAATAAAGTTTATTTGCTTTGCTTTTCAAAAAATAGATATGAACTATTGAGCGTGTAAGCTGATTGCTGAGGCCTGCAGGAGGGGTCTGGAAGATTGGCTCAACTTAGGCAACATAGCAGTACGTTGTCAAGATAAGGAGGCTGAACCAATCGCAGCTAGAGCATCACAAATCGGAATGTGACAATTTGGTCACATTAAGAAAACCTTAATTGTACATCACCAAGGAGCCACGCTGTGCCCTTCTAACCTGAGCACACTCTGTACCACCCTGGCTGGGCTCTGTACTTCACTGTAGATGTATGAACTTGAAATTACTTTTTTAAAAATTGAAGTATAGTTGATTTGCAATGTTGTTAATATCTGCTCTACAGCAAAGTGATTCAGTTATACACACATATATATATACATACTATTTTTAATATTATTTTCTATTATGGTTTATCATAAGATATTGAATATAGTTCTCTGTGCTATACAGTAGGGCCTTGTTGTTTATCCATCCTATATATAATAGCTTATATCTGCTAACCCCAAACTCCCACTCCATCCCTCCTCCAACCCTCACCCCTTTGGCAACCACATGTCTGTTCTTTATGTCCCTAAGTCTGTTTCTCTTTCGTAGATAGGTCCATCTGTGTCATATTTTAGATTCCACATATGATATCATATGGTATTTGTCTTTCTCTTTCTGACTTACTTCACTTAATATGATAATCTCTAATTGCATTTTATTTTATTTTAGCTTATTTTATTTTTTGAACTTGAAGTTACTTGAAACCTCTTAGTAAGTGGGATGAAGGTACGGATAGCAATAACACCCACTGGAAACAATGCCCCTTGGAGCTTTTAATCTGAATCATTTCCAGTGTTTTTTATGAAGTGCTACTTTTAAAGTAAATATTTCTGTAGCTAGAAAAAAAAGCCTCTCCCGCGTAGTCTCGAATCAGTTGTTTTTATTGCTCTATTTACCTGGTTTATAATGAAGGGAAGATGTCCACATTTGGGTCGTGTCTTATATATTAGTGGCTGTATCTTGGGCTCTATTCTGCAATTAGAACCAGAAAAGAGCTAAGGGGCAAAACGTGTATTTGCTGGAGGGAGGATTTCTCTTTCTTTTCAGTGGGGAGCCCCAGGATTCTCCATCCACCCGCCCTTCCTCTTAAGGAGTTAACACATGATTTAAAAGCCCATTTGAACCACTTTCCTTCCTTCCTAAACTGCATTTTCTTCCTGTATGTTTGACTTCCCTGTGCCTCAGGCCCCGGGCATCTCCCACCTACATGACTGGGGCATCCCAGGTGCCTGGAAGCCCAGGATGGATGCAGAGTCTCTGCACCTCAGGTGGGGAAAGGGGATAGAGGGAGCCTTTGCCCTGGGAGGGCTGTGTGTGTGTGTGTGTGTGTGTGTGTTCCTGCAAGGACAGGCAGAGCTGATGGATTCATCTGGGCCCAAGGGGAGGCAGAATGAATAGTTCAGAGTTTATTTCCAAGCTCTAAAGAATGCCTGTCCACTAGAGCCTGTATCCAAAATGAGTTATTTGAATGTTGCTGGCTATTTTCTTTCTTTTCATATATCTGCTCACTGATTTAAGTGCTCACTAGGCCAGAAGCTGGTCTCTGGGAGGTGAGTTGGGGAAAGGACAATGGCGAAGAGGACAGAATGCTTGTCAATGTCCTTGTGGCACTCTGCCACGAGCTCCCACCAGCAACTAACCGGGAACGAGGAATCGAGATGACAGTAAGGACAGCAGATAATACCCCTATTGAGTGTTTATGATAGACACTGTGCTAGGGCCTTACTTGTGTTGTATCACAAAACAATCCTATTTCTATTTAGCAAGTGGTAAAATTGAAATGTAAAGAGGTTAAGTAACTTACTCAAGGTGATAGAGACCAGTGCTCTGTTCCCTCAACACAACCTTTAATCATAACTAACATTACATATGTTTTTCAGTTTACAAAGTTTCCCCCAGGAATGGTATTTTATTCAATCCTTGGTGCAGGGCCCAGGGGGCTAAGAGGCAATCCAAGATGACCTCACTCATCAGTGGACCATGTGAGGTATAAACCTTGTCCTTGTCAAACCATGGCATTGAGAAACTAACGGTCAGATCTCAGGTTATGTGGGAAGAAAGACAATCTTTTGACTTGCACCTGTATCTCTAGTGCTCAGAGCCCATCTCTAAAATTAAAGATAATGCTAGCTGGTCAAAGCCCTTGCTTTGATCATTACACTAAAAAAAAATGCTCTTCAGCACAGCAGTGGTTAGGGTGGGCATGCCTGGAGACGCACAGTAGAAATTTACCATGAAATAACTTCATTAGAGTTCAAAATAACTAAATTCATCGAAAGTACAATATATGTTTTATATGGCACGCACATTGTTTCAGGGCATATAAAATAAAGGAAACCTTCCAAATTATTTTTATGAAGCAAGTATAACAAATCCTAGACCTGATTTAAAAAATACCACACAGAAAAGAAAATTATAGACCAAATCATCATGATTTATGAATGTTGGTGCAAAACTCCCAAATGAAATTTTAGTGAACACACTCTAAAACCACCTTAAGAAATATTAACAAAATAATGAAAGTAACACACCATGAAAAAATGGGTTTATGCCAGGAATTCAAAGGAGATTAAACATTAGAAACTATATTAATAGGTCTAAGAAAAAAAATCCATATGATTTTTTGTAGTGATGCTAAAAAAAAATAATTTAACATTTTTTCCTAATTAAAATTCCTGAGAAAATACAAATGGATGGCTATCTCTTAAAAATTAGGAAAGATCAACATCTTAATAAATGATAAATCCTAGGGTCACTCTACCAAGACTAGGAACAAAGCCAGGACGTTCCCCACGTGCGTGGCCATTTCACATCATTCTCAATGTACCAGCTAACGTAATGAGACTAGGAAAAGTAATCATAGGCCAGTGACTGAAAAGAAGAAATAAAATAATCTTTACTTGCAGAAGACATAATAGTGTACCTGAAAAATCTCAGAGAATTAATGATAAACTATCTTAGTAAAATAATTCAGCTGCAGCAAGATATAAGGTTAACATGAAAAAAGTTGATAGCATTCACATACACATAACCATGAGAATATATAGTGAATGAGAAAACCAAATTTACAATAGGAATAAAGGACATAATAAAATATTAGTAATGAAATGTTATCTCATTAAAACTATATGTCCACATAAAACTGTACATGTTCACAGCACCTTTATCCATAAGAACTAAAAACAGGAGACCACTCAAATGCCCATTGACTTGTTTTATGTATAAATAAGTTGCAGCACACCCACGCAATGGACTAGCGCTCAGAAATAACAAGGGATGGATTAGTGACTCATGCGACGATGTGGATGAATCTCAAAAGCAGTTTGCTAAATGAAAGTAGCTAGACTAAAAGGCTTCTTCCTGTCTGATTACATCTACATGAAATTCTATGGAGGCAAAACTACGGGCGACAGAAAGATCAGTGGTTCCCTGGGGCCGGGGCTAGGGAGGGGAGATTCACTGGGCATGAGGAAACTGTTGGGGATAAAGGAATTGTTTTACAGCTTGATTGTAGTGGTGGTTACATAACTATATACACTTGCCAAAACTCATTGAATTGTATACCCCAAATAATTGCTTTTTACTATGCGTGTGTTATACCTTGATAGGCTGATTTTCAGAATAACTTTACTCCTTACTGGAATAGCTTGTTTTCTAGAAGTTCCCATTAAACCATCCTAAGCCATCCTGGAGTGCAGCTGAAATGGATAGAGGAGTGTCTTTGTACCAAATAGCCTTGTAGGGTGTTAAGATATAAACTAGATGTTTTCAGGCAGAAAACTCTGTGTCACCGGGTCATGCTTCCTGGACTTAAAGAGTTTGAATCTCTCAGCATTTCTAGTAAAGCTCGGAGTAGTTATAAAGTAACAAAGAACGTAGAGAATAGCACGTAACTGCTCATCAGACTCATTGCATTTTTCTTGCCTTATGTATTTGCCTCACAAATAGGTGGATGTGCTCAGGGATTTAGATGGGCAGGATCAGGGGCTGTGTGTGTGTGTGTGTGTGTGTGTGTGTGTGTGTGTGTGTGTGTAAAACTCCATTTCCTTTGCTCCCTCATGTCAAATCCGGGATTCTTCTTGCCTTTACAGAACATGTGATCCTAGTTTTACAATAAAACTGTTTGCCTTAATGTGTTTCTCTTACTCTAGTCCTAACCCCATTCACAACAGAGAAGAAAATAAAGACAATTGCTTTTTTCTGCATACATTGTGACTCTGCCTATGCATATACATGTTCTTTCCCATGTTTTAATATAAACACCACTGCTACCTATGGAGGTTCAGTGAACTTCTTGACAACATCAGTCTGAAAGTGAAGTACTTTATTGGGTAATGGACCTAATTCCTAGATTCAGCTTCCTTTATTCTCATTTCCTTCTTAAGTTGTCTCTTTTTCACTTTCCTCAGGACCATTGCCAGTGTGAGGAACTCCAAACAGTGGGCTGCCATGACGGCTGCACCCATTCTTTTTTATCTAAAATTAAATTAGGACCTGAAACTGCAACTTGAAAGGAAAGGACATTCTAAAACGTCTAATTTACTTCATGGATTACTCCTCCTCAGTCTTTTTCTTTCTTACAATTGGTTTGGATGTCAGTTTATCTGTCTGATACTATTGCTTGGAGTCTTCTAGCTATTGTTGGTGTTACTATTATTACTGTTGTTATTATTATCCATTTAAAGATAGTGGGGAACCTGGACTCAAACTCTGATATTATATCTTTCCAACTTTTCACCCTCAATTTAAAAATAAAATACCAGTATAAGAAAAAAAAAAAAAAAAGACTGGATCAAGTCTAAAAACTGTGACAAGGAAACATACTCAGTACCGTAATAGTGAACACTAGGAATCCTGGCTGTTCTGATTTTGCACTTTTCAAGGTGGCTCGTAGCCCAGTATCTTCTTCCCAGTGGTCATTCAGCACTGACTTGTCCTGGATGGGGAAAGAGGAAGGATCTCCTAGAATTTTCTTTTTTTTTTTTTTGCGGTACGCGGGCCTCTCACTGCTGTGGCCTCTCCTGTTGCGGAGCACAGGCTACAGACACGCAGGCTCAGCGGCCATGGCTCACGGGCCCAGCCGCTCCGCGGCATGTGGGATCTTCGCGGATCGGGGCACGAACCCGCGTCCCCTGCATCGGCAGGCGGACTCTCAACCACTGCGCCACCAGGGAAGCCTGGATCTCCTAGAATTTTATCCACCGCTGTTCTTTGTGAGCGTTAACCTGCATCCCAAAAGTATGTTATTTCCCATGAACTTTGTTTTTGCAAAATTTGTCAATTTTAATTTAATTTTTTTTTCTTATGCAGATACACCAGTAACCAACACCCCCAGTTAATATCAGTCTTTATTAACTCATGTATGTGACCCAGCGAGTTAGCACATTGGACTGAGAGGAGACACGAGAGAGATTTGAACCTGGGGACTCTAGAGGCAAAAGAAATCAGACATAAGCCTCATGACAGACAGAAGAAATTCTCTTTTTAAACTCTTTGTTAAAATTCTATGATTTAACCTATTTGTTAAAACCTGATGAATATAAGGTTTAACTTACAGAACTTGGAGTCAGATGGGGTTTGAGTTTCAACTCTACCACCACATAGGTAACCTTAGGCAAATTACTGAACACTTTCTAAGCCTTTTCTCATTTGTAAAATGGGCTTAATTATAACATTTACCTCATAGGGTTACTGAGGGAATTAAATAAATGATAAATATGAAATAGTTAATTATTAAATGAAATAATGCCTAGGAAGTACTTAGCACACTGCTTAGCACGTATTCAATTACTTTCTGTTTATAGGAATCTGTGACTGGAGTGATTATTTCAAGTGTCTGCTCTGCCTGAGACAGATTGGGAAATTGAGCCCAGAGATTTCGAAAGGAGAAGTCATTCTGTTTTCTCTCTTCCTTTCTCTCTTTTTTTCCAGATTCCTCTCATACCATGTCCCTACCCCTTTCCTCTTCCCCGTACACACAGACTAACATGGTGGTGGACCATAGGCCTCACAGGCAAGACTGCCAGAGGCACAGGGCAAGGTACAGCACACTTACAGGGGTGCAAGTTCCTTTATAATCCATGGCACTGTCCCTCTCTGCGTCCTCTCTTAGGGGAACAGCAGCCCCTGATGACCTGCTGGGCTTAATCAACAACACTGAGTCTTGCTGCTTCCCAAAGACCTGGTGAAGAAACACTCCAGTTCCCTCTCCTTCCTCCCTCCCTCCCTCCCTCCCTCTTACTTCCCTCCCTTCTCCCTCCTTCCCCCCCCTCCCTCCCTCCTTCCCTTCCTTCCTTCCTTCCTTCCTTCCACCTTTTCAAAATCTGGAGCAGTCAAGAGTTTCCATGGCTTGATTTCAGTGATTGTAGAAGAGGGAAATGCCAAGGAAAGGGGAGATAGGAAACATTAAGAAAGGCGTGCTGTCTGGATATGGTCAGGGCACAGTTTATTTGCTAAAGTTTAGTTTAGTTTAAGGCTATTGGAAAAGTAGCTGCAGGTGCAGATTTACATGCATAGTTCACTGTTATACACACACATTTGTGCAGATAAGACATTTTCCTTCTAAATCAGATAATGGGAGGGTTTCCAGCTGGACGTAGAGTAAGGGATGTGTAAAAGACAGTAGGGGAGATAAGGATGCAGATAAGAGGGGCCAGTTGGTAGAAAGAGTTGAGTGTCCGAGTGAACAGAGTGGACACACCACCTGCCATGAAAGAATGCATAACTAAATGCTCAGGGTGTTGGAGGGTAATAGACAGAGGTACTTAGACCAGGGCCCCCAATACATAGTCGACTCATTCCTGCAAAGTCAAACAACAATGGAACCTTTAGAGATAAGATCGTTTTAAGTACGAGAACACAGTTCACTATTTAAAAGATTCCTTTGGTAAAGAAAGGATACTTACTAAATCTGGAATAATACTATCTCATCTAGTTTACGGGCTAAATAGATGCAGTCTTGTGCATATATGGTTTCAGGGCCCTTATAATCTTGAACGGGATTTTCCGAAACATGAAACTGAGCTTTATGGGTTGGTGATTGCCCATCTTAATCAATCAATCAATCAGTCAATCAATTGTCAATCAATCCATATAGTACTAGCACGGTGCTAACGGTTCCTCCAACGTGCTGGGCACCTTCTTGTCTTAGAGCCTTTGCTCTCACCTTCCTCTCCCTGAGATGCTTCCCTCCACGTACCCATTTGCTCACTTCCTCCTCGCCTTTAAATACTGTCCTCAATGAAACCTACCCAGATTAACCTATTTCAAAGCGCAACCACCCTGTCCCTTGCAGCTCGGGTCCTCCTTTCTCTGTTCTATTTTTCTCTTTCCAAAGCACCTCCCACCCTCTCATATACTATATACTTATTAGTTATGCTTATTGTTCACTGTCTGTGTCTCAAGGGCAAGGGTCTTTGTTAGCATCTGGACCTAGCACCTAGTAGGTGCTTAATACATAGTTCTTGAGTGAATGAATAAATGGATGAATGGTTTCTAGAGTTTCTGCAATTAACGCAAAGTCCCATTTTCTAGCTCATCTTTTCAGTGTCACACAGATGCTGCTGCTTGATGGGCATATTCGTGACTTGCCACCGTTCCCCTATGCTGCAGCACAAAGATGCACAGGACTTACCGGCTGCATGGCCTTGGGCCTTAGTTTCCTCATCTTTGCAAAGGGAACAGTAACTGCCTTAGAGGGTTTCTGTTGACATAAGAGAAAACGAGTTGACATAAGCGAAAAGGTTTGACAACTTTAGCTGATTTCCAGGCATTGCGCAAGATGCTTTGCATTTACTCACGTATTGAATCTTCATGGAGACTTGGCCAAAGAGTTGCCCATTAATGATTCCTATTTTCCACCCCAAGAAACTAAGACTTACAGAGAGTAGGTAGTTCATCCAAGATCACAAATAAAAGTTGAGATTTGGCTATGGGGGAAAAAAAAAAAGAAAGAGAGAGAAAGGGTTTGTGAACCACAAAATGGAAGACGGGTATGTTTTTGTATTTAGAAGCATATGAGATTAAGTGTAGTTTCCACGGTTCATGAGATTTTCTAGCCCGGCTTGCTGTCTCACTGTTGCGTCAGTTCTCACTCAGAATAATAGTTTACATTCACAGATGATCTGCTAGGCAACCAGGACCCTGCCGGGCAGCTGTTTATATTGTCTTTTCACCAACAAGTTTGACATTATCGTCCTACGCTATAGGTGAGGGAGTGAAGGCTCCCAAGTTGCCACAGCCCCCTGGGTGGTAAATGGTAGACACACTCAGCCCATGACTCCCTGACACGACTGTCCCTTTGGTCAGATTGCCTCTTTCAACACCTAACTCAACCTCTTTCTCCAGCAACGTGTCCCTCCCCCACGTCCCCCGTCCCTGCCGCCGCCACCCTGCCCACTGTCGCTGTCACACACTCACATGCATGCTCCTGTTGGCTCCAACCACCCTGACCCAAAGGTCCATGACTTGGGTAATGTGTGATCTGCTGAATCTCTGACTCACAGCACAGAGATCACTCGCTGGCAAGGGCAGCTTAGCTCACCCTGGTTCTTTTCTACTTTGACATCCCTGAAGGGCCACAGAGGATCACTTAGAGTTTGAGTTCTACTTTGCCACACTTTATGGGGTAAAAGGTGTGCCCTAATAGTATTCGGGAGAGTCACAGAGACCTCTAGGTCTGTCCCCTGTGAATGCGGGGTAATAGCACGTATCCTTTAGGCTGCCAGCCTCGGCCAGAGGCGTTACTGATGAGTGCAACTTCCCTGAGGAGGGTCCTGATGCCAACAGAGGAAATCAGGAGACCCTGGCAGGACAGCTGAGCCAAGCGGACCCTGTTCTGTCACCACGCCTGCAGGTCACGTGCTGACAGCGGTCACAGCCCCACCTAGGTCTCTGTCTGTAAGGACTGACAACACAAGGTGAGCTCACAGTCTGCTCACCTGTGGGAGAAATTCTGTGTTCCAGTCTTAAATTTCTCCTTTTTCTTTCTTTCCCCAGGCTTTGGAAACAGCCCAACTGGTGGAAGATAACAGGGAAAGGAGGGAGGACCTGTTTGCTTTGGCAAACCTTTGAATCATACCCATTTTGATAAAGGAAAACTCATCGCTTGTGCTCTGGTGGTGTTTTTGGACAAGGGGCCTCTCCTGGGTGGAATCTGTGGGTTCAATCTCTGCCAGTAACCACCCCAAGTTCAAGATCCTTTGTAAGAGAAGGTCGTATTTCCAAGGCTAGAATACTGAGTGAGGATCTCAGGGGAAAAGGAAGGAGAAATGAGTGGTCTGTACCAGTGTCCCGACATGGGGCCTGTGAGTCAGCCTGGGGATGGCTGGGGTCCAGGCGCTAACAGCATTACCCATCTGGCTGGTACCAGGCACATGATATGTCCAGCCTCACTGCTATGAGTTATCCGTGTCGGGTGAGTCAGAGAGAACGCAGCAGGAACGACCCATGAACTTGGCTGGTGCAACTCCTGGCCTGTGCCTGCACCGCTGAGCCTGGGTCCCTGGAGGGGACTCTTGGTGATCCTCATGGGATCGCTGAATGCAAGGCTGGAAAGGCTGTCAAAGTGGCACGTGGTCCAGGCTCCCATCCATGGGCAAAATTCCCACCTAAACATCCAGGCTGGAAATCCATCTTGGTCCTTAGTGCACAAGAAAATAAAATGAAAGGGGATACCTTCTGAGATTGGGGCAAAGCACATACGATGGACTCAATGAGACTTCCTCACTCTGAAAGGATTGGCTTTCTGGCAACTTTGCAGTCTCTCAGAGTATTTGGGGTGCAAACACAGTGGGCATCCCGCAATTGGAATGTGCAGAGAAAACTCTCCTCCTGTCTGTTGTCTGTAACAGTACAGTCTCCCTACAGCTCTCCGTCACCCTCTCTGGGCTCAGAGGGACTCCCGGGCTGATTGGTCTCACCTAACCTCCTGCCCTTTCTAGAGACAGCTCTGTGTGGCTGTGACTCCCATTCACTCTCCCGCTGCCCTTTGCGGTCACACTGTTCTACCCCCATAAGCCAGGCTTCCAGCCACATCGAAGCCCTGACTTTAGCACGCAGGTGCTCAGGGCAGCTCAGGAAACCTAGATCTCAGCAATTCCGCATCTGGTACCACTTGAAACACACATTTCCTGAGTCCCCCTAATGGCTAACAGAGTCAAGGATCACCCTCTGTCCTTGGATTTTCTTTCATTTATCATCTTCTTTTCTGTCTTATGAACTTCAATTGCTATTCATTCATTCATTTTTCCATCCATTCATTCACTCAACAAACTGTTACTAAGTGTGTGCTATTTGACAGGCTTAAATATCACGTCCTCCATGAAGTTGTTCACAACTTCCCTAAAAAGAATTAGTCACTTCCTCTCTGTCTTTCCACAGCACTTTGTTCATATCCCTGATTACGTCTGTTGCACATGTCACAATGAAACATTACTCTCCTCCTCTCCTCTGTAGTCCCATCGTGTTCCTGCTTGAAGGAAGAACCAGTCTTATTCAGCTTTGTGCCACCAATGTCTGGTACTCTTTGAATGCTTATGAGAAATGAATGGAAAAGAGATTGATACACTTAAATACCGGTACTCCTAATAGCCAGAGAGGCAGCATGGTTTTGTGGGTAAGGACACAGGTTCTGAAGTCAGACTGTCTTGGTTTTAATCCTGGCTCTAAGATCTACTAGCAGGACAGTCCTAGGCAAGTAATTTACCACTGTGTGCCTCAATTTCCACACTGGAAAAGCAGTGATGATAACAGTACCTAGTCCACAGTGCCACTGTGGGGATTAAATAACACAAAATAATATGTAGAATATGCTAGGCATATAGTATGTGCTCAATAAATGGTAACTCTTGTTGCTTCTTCTTCCCCTGTGGATTTGATTCTTTTTGGCAAAATGCTTTTGCACTCAGATGAACAGTTGGATGGGTTTAGAGTGCGAAGGACAGAGAGAAATTCAGGTTTCACTTTCAGTAAAAAGCAGAGAGGAAAAAAAATTAGTGAATTTTATGATTTGCCTTCACTCTCCCTAGCTGGACTCGAGCTGCACCTCCTGATGTTTACTTCCAGGCTTTATAAGGACTCTGGTGCAATAAGAAGGATGCTGGAATACAGTCAAATGTAGCTGTAACAGGAATTTCTAGCCAAAGAAAATATAGTCGAAGGGCAAAATATGTCATCAAACAGAAAAAAAAATCCCCATTTTTCTTATTAAAAAAAAGGTGGATCGGGACAAGTTCTGTTGTGTTAACTACTAAGATACCTGTGAGATAAATGACCACCTTTAGAGAGCTGGCAGCAATTCCTACTCTGGAGACACGATTTTGAAACCATTTAGATAATCTCAATTTTTGCCTAGCTTCTCAATAATGTCAAATGAGCTTTCTCTAAGGATCTGTCAGATGCCCACCCCTGGTCTTGCTGGTGTCCCTAGTGCTGTCCCTCTTCGTTCACCTTTTACACACCTTTGACAGTAGCTAGTCACAGAGCTCTTGGAATCAGTGAAATGAATCATTTAAAAAGTGCCCGTAAACATGGGAAACAATTTGTAGTAAAGATGGATATAAGAAGAAGAGTCAAAACACATAAAATGCTGCCCCCAAATAGCAGGGCATGGAGGACCAGGGCCTCCACCAGACTGGGGAGTTTGGGGAACAATGCCAGGGAGAAGGAGGGGGCCATAGAAGTAACAGGCGAAGCTGCAGGAGTGAATTCGGCAAGCTCCAGCGAAGTGGAGTCTACACTTGCTCCTACCCCTCCCACTGCCTACCTCTCTCTTCCTGGATCTCTGGCGTTTCCTGGATTTCTCATAATTGGATTTTTGGTTTCCTCCTGTTCTACCTCTCCTCTTCCTCTCACTTGCTCGGAACTGAGGTTGGCCTTGATTTGACAAGGACAGGGCAAAAGTTTCACCACGTAGTGGTTCTCCAGGTTCAGTGAGCCTGAGCCAGGTACTGGACAGTCCTTTTTGCCCCTGTGGATCCACTCGCCATCTTTTCCACCCTGCCCAGTGCCCTGGGGGCTGACCTGCAAGTACCTCGCCTCTGGTTCAGCCAATGGGGAGTCCCAGCAGAAGAACAGAGGTCAGGAGTAAAGAGAGGTTGGAGTATTTCTTCTCTTGGCTGCCTCCCTGTGGGCCCACCAAGGGCTCGCTGTGTCTTTCCAATGGGAGAATCCCAAGGACATCCTGCCTGGTGGCTGTCCCCATACAACTCTTCTACTCTGGGTTCCGGTAACTACTGTCTCTCCATACCCCTTCCTACCTTAGCTAGGGTTCTTACAAGCCAGAGCACTGCATTTGTGGTTTCCCCTGCCTACGACTTTGAAGATGATCCCTTTATTAAACTCTCCCCCAATTATCCTAATTTGAGTGTGTCAGCAGTTTCCTGCAGGGGCTCTGACAACGCACATCAACAGGGATCTTGTTCAAAGTTCAGATTCCTGGGTAGGGACTGTAGAAATTCTGAATGAATGGTGGGTCCAGAGGGGCATCTACATTTTTCACAAGCACCTGCTTCTGATGCCAGTGGTCCAGGGATGGCTTTGAGGAGACTTGATCAGACTCTGACTGTCAAATTGGACATAGTCCAGATGTAGTTGAATAGTAAGAATAACGCAACCCCCATAGTTCCCATTGTTCCAGCGTCTCTTCTGAGAAGTCCACATTTCTGTATGAGATCATTATGAGCTAAGTTGGAAAAGGCAGAGAGATTTCTAAACCAAGTCTTGGAGTCTGTGGGAGGGCTCTGGGAACCAGAAAAATAGAACTACAGAGTATCAGTGTATGTGGCATACAGTTTCTTAACACCTCGCTGTTTATGCTGGCATGGTTTACCTGTAGATGAGGGCCTCTGAAGTTTGTTTGTATTTATTGCACCATCACTAATAAGATAAGGAGATGTAATTGATGGCAGATGCCCAAACCTGAAATTAAAGAATGGGAGTCTGTGCAAGCCAGCCATGCCTGCCACTAGTCCAACCCATTGGTTGTTAATTGCACAGTGTTACAAGGAGGCACTCTGCCAAAGAGGAAAAAACAGAAAGCTAATGGACTGGTATCTGGTAAACACCAACAAGGACCAGCCAGCCATGTGGAGAAAATTCAAAACCTACCCAGGTCTTGAAGTACAGATTAATCATTTCAGAAGCCTGTCCTGTTTTGGACATATCAGGTGCATTCTTGGAAGGAGACTGTTTCAGATATTTAGGATAATATTTGTTTAGGCAGCAGGGAAGATAGCAGAGGCAGTTGGAGAATAACAATGTCTCTTCTGAGGACTTAACCTCCTGCTGCTTCTCCGGCTTATTTCTTAGACTAGAAGCTCAGAAAGTAGAAGGGGCCAACTCACATTCTCCTTCATAAGGACATGCTGCAGGAGTTGGGCCACACCACTAGCATCTGCCTTAAAAGTCTTCAAGGAAGAGTCTGGTCAAGAATGCCTCTTCAAGTCAATCTAATTTAAATCCTCAGCTCTTGCCAAATCATGTGCTAGAAAAGATCCTCCCAATAAACTAATGTACAATGACATGAATGAAATATGTGTTCTCCTGGTACTCTGTTCTCCCACTGTAGCACATCTGGGTGTGATGTTACATTAATCATATGGTAGCTCTAAAAAAAGCAGACTATAAGAGAAAAAGGATGGCCTGAAGCATCAAAATCTGGGGTCCAATTCTTGACACTGCTACTTTAAGACAGCAGTTTAGTGATTCAGATTCCCTGTTTCCTCATTAGCAAAACCAACAAGAACAGGAACATCATAAGAGGATGCCATCATTAATCATATTAATATATCTAATCACAGCACAGCAGCTATTATAGCATAATAGGTTCTCAGTAAATGAGTGTGGGCATTCTTGTTCTCTTCTAGAAGTTCTAGTTAAACCTCACATTGCCTCTTTATTTCCCATTTGTCAAAGCTGCAGGTCAGAGACACTGCACCCACATTGCACTTGCTTCCAGGGATATGCACAGCCTAATTGCAGAGTTGATTTGGAATTGAGCTCAGAGACCTGAAAACCTATTCTGAGAGATGCAGGTTCTAGGGTAAGTGATCCCTGCACAGGAAACAGTCTCAACAATGACAATCACACCTCCCGCTGACTCCAATCTCCTGGGCACCACAGACTTCCTCCTCAGGGGAGAATCAGGCCAGAAGCTATAGACCAGTCCATTAAAACTCAGTGGCTCAGTGTCAAGGGCCAAGATAAATGGATGAAACCAAGGCAGCCTGTGATGAACAGAAAAGCTTAATCTTTTCTTTGTGGGAAGCTTTAATATTACTAATTCATTCTATTTCCTTGAGTTTGGTGTCACATGTTAATTCCTAGCCCCATCCCTGTTGCCCTTCTCTAACATATTTCCCAAATATACATGAAAACATCCTGAGTCTTTGGAACTCAATGCCTCATCAATGCCAGTCCATCACTGACATACCCTAGGTCACTATCTGGGCCTATCCAGCAATCATGATTCTGGATCATTTGTCACCTAACTACACTAGCAAAACATCTCTATCCTGTTATTAACATTAACATCCATCCATCCATCAATCCACACATCCATACATAATATGACACAACATGTCATATATATAACATGACATAATATGACATAACATAATATGACATAATATGTGGATGCCTCCTTGAAGCTGGGGACACTTGAATGAGTTTGAGGAGACCTGGTCTGTAAGAAGAAACATAAAAGTGTCAGGTTGGGGATTAAGCACTTGATCTTGCTGGCCTTAATCTGTTCCCAAATCGCCAGTGTACCTATGGAATATAGAATCAGTCCAACACCAAACTGAGCCACTGGAAATGTATCTCTTGTTCCCACTGGTGGTAACAAGCCTCTGGCTGAACCTCTCAAATCATGAGATGAATCTGGAAATGCCTCAGAGTAGCCCCATTCTCACTGACGTCAGGGTCGGAGAATGAAGAACACTTTGTGAATCAAATAATTTCCCTCTCATTATTGGTGTATTTTAAATTTTAACAGCAAAATAGAGGTACACATTTGCTTTCAAGCTTCTTCTGAGAAGCTGATACATTCAAGAGAAAATCAAAACTCTGGCTGGCTCTGCCCAAAGGCTCCAAGTGGACCCTGATCATTTTATCTTGGGGAGAGGACGCTATAGAATCTAGTCAAAAGCAGGAGGTAGGGGGTGGGGTAATGCTTCTCCCTAGACGAAGGCAGGGAGTGAACCCCCCTGAGGGCTCCCACAGCCAGGCATGGGCCCATCACCAGTGACCTGGCTCATGTAAGAGCAGACTCTTTTCACTGGCCTGTCTGACTTTGTTCTAGTATAGGTAAACAGCATCACAGGATATGAGATGAAGTACCTGCAAGACCCTTGGCCCTTTCCTTAATTATACATCTATTTTAAATTCACTCTACAGACTTCCCCCCAACGCATAACTGTAACCTGAGAATATTTTCTTCTCTGTCTGCAGATTTACATTTTACTACTGTTTTACACTACAAAGTCCATTTTCCCCTTGAACTCTATTTATGTTGTGATAAATTACTTACTTTTTTGGTCTTATTTTTCAAAGACAATCACTGTCTTTTTCTCTCCTTAACAAACCATCCTAAGTAGGTGTTTATGACACTGAAACCTAAATTTTGCTGGTTTTTCTTCCTGACGTCACAGCTGGGTCAGCATTAGCAAAGCAGGGGTCCACCCCACAAAGGTGAAGTTCCTAATGACAGCAAATACAGACAGAGCAGGTCTAAGTTCCTAGTCACAGCTCATAGAGTCATAAGTGACAGGAAGTGAGGAGAGGGCTGGAGCAGTGCCTTAAATGCCTTTCCCTCCAGAGCTCTTTCATGTTTATTGATGCCGAGGAAGTCATTATAATTAACGTTGACTAAGTAGATACATGAAAAACTTTACTATTAACTTTTAATTCTGTTACTACTGCTGCCACCACCTTTAATGGAAACTCTCTTGAAGGAGGGAGAAGGGACGGCTTGGGGTTGGCAGAGGCCGGGGAAATTGGGTGAGTTACTGCTAACAGAGGTAGTCTGAGAAACCCCAAGCTATCAGTTGTCTGTTCAAAAGAGAAAGTGATGACAAAAGAACAAACTTTTGGGGAGTGCTTGCTATGTGTTGGACACGATTCTAGGTTCTTTATCTGTATTATTTCATTGAGTTCTCCAAAACTTCTATGAGGTGGGAACTACTATGATCTCTTGGGGGAAACAAATTGCTGTCACATCGCATATGGAAGGAGATATTACAAATAGAGAGTGACAGTGCATATAGATTCATAGAGATTGATATTGCGTGTAGATTGAATCCAGAAGGATACATTCAAATCAAAGGACCATTTGTCAAGATGGCAACCCTCACTGGAAACTGACCTTTCCCTGGGCTCACAGTTTAAACCAATGACCCAGTTTAGAAAGTAATCTTGTGCCTCTGGGAAGAGTCAGGAACAAAATCAACTGGATACTCAAAGAAAAATAAAAAAAAACAACAACAGAGAGGATAATGGATCTCAGATGGGCATCTAAAATCAAGACAAAGTGTGTGATCCCCTAGGAAGTTACAGATAGGGCTCACCTTACAAGCAGGGAGGAAGAAGAAGCAACCATCTGTGTGCCATGCATGCTGAGGTACAAGAGACCCCAGCCCTCTAATCACCTTCTCTATTTAATTTATTAATAATCTCTCAACATAGCAGAGCCAGCACACATTAGGAACTCAATAAAAGTCAGTTTCCTTATTTATTTGGTAAGATGCAAATGCTTTATCAGTAAAATATACCTTCTTATGAATTTATTTTTAAAATTCATTCTTAAGAATAGGTTTTGCTAAATGTGAAGGACGAGAGATCTTGGGGATACCAGGCACCTGGGGATGGAAGGAGCAAACGCCCCAGGGAAGATGAAGGATGTCAGAAGGACAGAGTGGGGCAGCTAAGAGAAACCTCTTATAATTGGCCACCTATTTCCTGGGGCAGCCCTGGGACCCGACCTGGTGCCCATGCCCAATCCGTAGATGCATCCATGGTAGCGCCATAGCAAACACATGTGCTCACAATTATGTACCTCGTGCATGTCCACATGGTCACTTAGCAGAAAAGCTGAAGATGATTCTTCTAACTGAGTAGCCATCTTGGCAGTAACTAGGGGGAATAAGTAGGTGCATCTGGCTTTTCAACCTCTCCCTGCTAGTTGCACAGCATGAGAAGGTGTGGAATGTTGATGGCACTAATATTGGAATCTTTTCAAGATACTCAGACACCTCTCACCCTTCACAAAATGAGAGACCTCCCCAACGTTTCACTGTCCTCTCAGCAGTCAAGCATCTTAATCATAGCAAACCTTCCTTAGTCCCATATGGACTTCAACAGCCAAGTAACATTCCCAGCAACCTTGACCTGTTAGCCAATGACTATTGTCTAAAGGGTTAAGATTGCTTATATCTGCATAGCTCTAGTGCCTGACATAGCAAAGGTGTTCAAAAGTGTGTATTGAACACTTAAGTGGTTTTACTATATATTTCCTCTTACTAGTCACTATTTATTTAACAACAAAATATTCATTGAAAAGTGTTAGCCCTGTACCTAACATTGAGTTACTTTCAACAGGAAAGTAAAACATGTCCTCTAGCACTTTACAAAGTATATGCGCCTAAGACAGATAAGTGGCAATAGCAAGGTATGATTAAATACTAAAAGTAGCCATCTATATATTATCTGTGTCTCTCAACCCTAGCTGTACATTAGAATCGCCTGTGAAATTTTGTAAAACCACAGATGTCTGTAGCTCACCCACAGAGATTCTGATTACATGTCTCTGGTCAGGGTCTATATATATATATATTTAACATCTTTATTGGAGTATAATTGCTTTACAATGGTGTGTTAGTTTCTGCTTTATAACAAAGTGAATCAGCCATTCATATACATATATCCCCATATCTCCTCCCTCTTGCGGCTCCCTCCCACCCTCCCTATCCCACCCCTCTAGGTGGCCACAAAGCACTGAGCTGATCTCCCTGTGCTACGCACTGCTTCCCACTAGCTTTTTACTTGATATTTGGTAGTATATATAAGTCCATCCCTCTCTCTCACTTTGTCCCAGCTTACCCTTCCCCCTCCCCATGTCCTCAAGTCCATTCTCTACGTCTGTGTCTTTATTCCTGCCCTGCCCCTAGGTTTAAATACTCCCCAGGTGATTCACGTGAGGTTCCAGGATATGAATCACTGTAATAAGTGCTAAAGAATATAATTAGAAGAGATACCAGTGAGAACCAGAGTGGGGAGAAAAACCTTATGGTATAATTGAAACTTGTTTTGAACCTTGAATCAGAGTGTTTGGATGGGCAATGATGGAGAGAGGAGAACATTGTGGCTGGGAAGGGGGCTGGAGACATTGTGAGCAAAGGGAGTTGGAAATCAAGTTGGCTCGTATTTGCTGAGTGGTAACCACATATTAGAGGAAGGATGCAGCGGGTCATGGGTCATGTCTGGAGTGTTACCACCTGGCTACACGATGGCAGAAGGAGAGCCTTAGTGACCAAAGGAAGCACACAGGAGGAAAGTATGCTTGGACCACAAGCCTGGAAAATACTGCCTCTTGTTTTGTGCCCATCAAACAGCTGTGGGTGGCTATCAAAATGGCCTTGAAGGAAGGTTGAGACAGACAAAGAAATGCATTTATTCTAAATTGAAGATCCTATTATTAAGACACTAGCATAAAACAGGTGCCTGTGTTCAGAGCCCCAGACTCTTGGGACTGTCACTCTTGGCAGCTTCATCCTAACAGTTGAGCGTTTTCCTGGCCTTCCTTAATTTCCAGATTGTCAGGTGACTTTTCCTCAGTGGCAAAGTCTTTTGCCTTTCTGCTTCCTTTCTAGGGAGTAATAAAGAAGCTGGGTGGGCATGAGGATCAGGGTCATTGGAGGTAGAGTGGAGGTTCAAAAAGATGAACCAAGGGCTTCCCTGGTGGCGCAGTGGTTGAGAGTCCACCTGCCGATGCTGGGGACACGGGTTTGTGTCCCGGTCCGGGAAGATCCCACATGCCGCGGAGAGGCTGGGCCCGTGAGCCATGGCCACTGAGCCTGTGCATCCGGAGCCTGTGCTCCGCAATGGGAGAGGCCACAGCAGTGAGAGGCCTGTGTACCGTAAAAAATAAATAAATAAATAATAATAAAAAGATGAACCAAAAAAATCTTAAATGAAAAATGCTTTAAATGGAGGGTAAGGGGGTGGATATGCCTGATTCCTACCTGTTAACATGCAAAACAAAAGAATAAAAAAAGAGGTAATCATTGATGTTATCCCAAATGGTCAGGTGAGATTGTTGATGGTACACACCAAATTTAGTAAGCTCATTCATGAGGCACATTAAGGAGAGTTGCATTGCATGAAGTACTTTTAACAGCATGTGTGGGGACAGATCAGAAAATTATGGAAAAAGCGACTCACCAGAGCAACTCAAGATGTATGGATACTTACTTGGCTGACTTCCTCCATCTACAACTGGCCTATTTCTCGACTCAGCTGAGGTCAAACAAAGAGAACCAACCAAAGAACAACAACAAAAATAATAATAACAAAGAACTTCCAAAAAATTAGAAGGTAAGACCCCCAAACCCCCAGGATCCTGAGATGTGCATTTGTGTCATGTCTGCCTAACAATGGAGCCATTATTAAAGTGGTAGGAAAATAGCAACAAGTAAGGCCTAAAGATTTTGCCCAGAGACATAGCAGACAAAAGGAACAAGTTTCTCAGGAAAGCAAGATGATCCCAGTTTAACTCATCCAACAGAACTCTTCCAAGAATGAAGCCAGAAACCCTAACCGCATCTTGGAGGGAGCTGGAGGCTGGCCCATAATGGTGATGCCAGCTGCTGCCATGGGTGCCAATGCCAGAGTTACTGTTTGCAGGCTTTGGCAAACTGCGCTCCCAGGTCTGTTCAGGGCAAGCTGTTGCAATCCAAATTAATTGTCTGGGTCCCCTGGTCAGATTCCACACTCTCCAAGCCCTCATAGTGAGGATGTGATACAAAAGTTTCAGCCCGCCTCATGCCCTGCTTCTGCAGGCTCCCAATCTCTAGAGCCGGATTCACCGATTCCTTTAACTTCAGGCCTCAGTCCCCAGACCAATGTGGGCTTGAGACAGGAAATACTGAAGCAGGTTTCGTATCTCCCCTCCTCGCAGCAGTGGCACCTCAACACTGAGTCATTCTCCCCATGTAGGCTGAGCCAGCTGACCACTGGGCTCCCCATCTAACTTGAGTCCCCCTTACTCTTTATTAGTACTAGACTCCCGGTGGGCTTCCTCTGTCTCCCTGGGTTGGGGTTCTTCCATCAAATAACAGCCCCTCTGTAATTACAGAGCACCTATATAGAAGCTTCTCCTGGAGAGGCAAGGGGTTGAACTTTCTGATCTTGGTTCTGATCCCAAAGTCTCCTATCTTGCTTTTGACAGTAAATCTCTCCCTAGTGGAGGCAGGGTCACACGGGAGGATTTAGCTCTGAATCTTAGCTAAGCTGGGGCCCGGATTCCTGTGGACAAAACTACCAGAAGCTGGCAGCCTGCCCTGACTTCCAAGAATCACCTGCCCCTGATTCCCAGCAGGCCCTGCTCACCTTTTGGCATAATTTACCTCTCCACTTAGAACACCTGGTGCCAACTACTGAGTTGGCCAAAAAGTTCATCTGGGTTTTTCCATAAGATCTTGTTGAATATTAAACTGAACAGGAGTGTGGAAAGCTGAACTCCTTGCCCATGTGCCTCTCCTGATTCTCTTTCATTAGCTGGGCCTGCCCCACCCTGGTGGGAATGTCCAGTGCCAAGTCTCAGTCCCTCTACCGCCTATGCTGTCTTGCTGCCAACAAACCTCCACGCATCCCGATAAATCCTGGCACGAGAGGAGCCCATACAGGAAAGCCTCAGTCTCAGCTAGTTGGATGTGAGGCGGCAGGAAGGGTCGGTGCCCAGATCCTAACACCCAGCTTTCTTCTCTTTGAGGATTCTGGTTGATAAAAGATACATATATTGCTAGGTGAGGATTGTAATATCAGTTCCATTCAGGACTTGCGGTAACAGGTAGAAGAGAGAATGTAGCAGGGCTTCCTGCCTCTGACTCCGAATGAAAGGCAGCCGAGTCTGTCCTGCAAGGCTGACTTATCTTATCTGTCTGGTTCCAAACTGAGAAGCTGAGAACAGTTAGGCTTCCCTGCTCTGAGGTGGGTCTCACCAAGTGGCTGACCCACAGAGGCTGAAAACACAGAAATTATTGCTCTGGAACAGAGGCTGATCCAAGAGAAATCAGGAGATGGGGGAGCAGGTAGAGGCAGTGACCTTAAACTTTTTCACCCTGTCTAATAGAAACATGACCAATGATTGTCTCTTCAATATCACCACTCACATAAGTCATTCCTCCTCCTATTAAGTGGAAAGTCATAGGAATGAGGTAGGGCCTGGAAACCCCCACCCAGCCCTTCCCCGCAAATGATGAAAGTATTGGTGGCAGCACCTTCCCCTATGGGTCAAATGACATGTAAACAATAGAAATAGGCCTACCTCCTAGGCACTGTTGGTATGCTGTCTTCCTCCTGTGTGTCATTTTTAGCAGAGTGTGGCCAAGAAAATCTCCATGGTGTAGCCTCAGGTGGACAGACCACCTCTGCAGGCTACATCCCTTCCGATGCATCCCATCCGCGCAGGTCATAGCGGCTACACATGTTGGTTCCTGGGCACTGGGCCGTCAAGGGACTTCTGATGGTGGTGGACCCAGAGCAGGATGACGTAGTGACAAGCAGGCCCAGAAAATCAAGTTCTAGCAAATGTGTGACAAGCAAGTACTTCGCTTTGCTCTCAAACCCTTTTCTGTGACGAAGCTTTCCGTGGTGCATGGTGCTCCAACCTGGGACCAGAGAGAGACCTGAGCAAGGCCAACTTTTTGGGCAAAAGGGGACATTGATGCTCTGAAGTTCAGAGAGCCGTCAAGTGGGTTACAAGCAGCCTTTATGGGTGGGTGGTAGAGTCCTTGGAAAAGAAAAATGTCCAGGTCGCCCTTTTCTTGGCAGTCACACACCAGAGACTATTTATAAGGGTTGCAGCAAGGGGCAATCTCCCGCCACTTGCACAGTTACTGACTAACCTTCTGGAAACAAGCAGCCAGCCTGGCTGAGATCACGGGGAAGGAGCACAGCAGGTAGGACTTACTGCCTCAAACATAATCCCTTCAGGGTCATTGTTTTGATTCCTGGTGAAATGAGGACTTCTTAAAAGTGATCCAGGCACTAGGGTTTTAACCCTTCCTGAAGTTATCTTGTAGAATCATCCAAAGCTTGCCTGAAATCTCTCATTCCTGGATGTCAGAATGAGAAATCAGTTTCAGCTTTCTGCAGTGGAGTGTTTCTATTTTCTGCCTCTTTCCTATGGTTTAATCCTAGAAATGCATCCCTACTCTTCAGTGCTTCCTCTCCTCCACTGATGCTTAAAATGTGGTCCCTGAAACAGAAGCACCAGTGTTCTAGAAATGCAATTTCTCAGCACGCACCCAAGATGTACAGAATCAGATACCCTGGGGGTGAAGTTCTGCAATATGTATTAATCAGATCTCTAGGAGTTCTCTGATGCCTGCTAAGGTTGAGAACCACTGTTCTGGGGCAACAGATCCTTTTTGATTAACTCCTGCTACTGATAAGCTGTTGGCTTCTGGAATCCAGGAAGGAGAGTTTTCAGACAAGCTTTGGGCCAGAGACAAAACCATGATCTAGTCTTCTTTAACGTTTAATCAATACACTATTATTATTCAAGTCATTTTCAGAGGCCACCCTGATCACTGGGATCCATGGCTAAAACTAAGTTCTCTGGAAACTTACTTGTCACAAGCCCTCACAGTTATGTTTTATCATCTTCACGTACTCTGGATTCTATAAAATCATTTGGTATCCTTGGCATGGTTCTCTTTGTCAAACAGCTCTCTACTGCTATTTCTACAATAAGATCCCTTGAGAGAGGCATTGACTTCTTTGTTAACGATCTATTCTATTCACCCTAATGAAACCCGCATTGTCCACCAAAATTGGAATGATGTCAAAGAACGTCATGGAGTTTTCTGAAAGGTCTCTTTGTTTCTCTTACCCATAGCTCACCTATTTATACCCTGTGAGCTCAGACCTATGAGTTTGGGTGCATTGTCTCACAAGTGAATTTAGATGAATGAAAGCGTTGTCCCCTTCAAGCTCCATCTTCAGCGGGTTACTTTCCAAACCAGAGACCTCCCTTAACTTTATTATGTCTCCAGGCAAGAGATGCCAGTAAAAATCAGGCAGAGAGGGGCTTCCCTGGTGGCGCAGTGGTTGAGAGTCCGCCTGCCGATGCACGGGACACGGGTTCGTGCCCTGGTCTGGGAAGATCCCACATGCCGCGGAGCGGCTGGGCCCGTGAGCTATGGCCGCTGAGCCTGCACGTCCGGAGCCTATGCTCCACAACGGGAGAGGCCACAACAGTGAGGCCCGCGTACCGCAAAAAAAAAAAAAAAAAAAAAAAAAAAAATCAGGCAGAGAGCAGAAAACTGTACCTGGTCCCTGAGTTTTGTCTACCATCCTGGTTAAACCTTCTGGTTCCTGACTTGGCTTGACTCACAATTCCGCTCCTTCTCCAAATGGGAAATAGCTATTCAAGCCCTTTTGCATGAACTTCTGTTAGCAGCCTGCTTCCCAATGCTGCCTGTCTCTGTCTCCACATCTCAGACTAAACCTGACATATTTATGAGTGCTCCTATTACTGAACACACTCATCTTGTGAATCTATTTCAGCAAAATCCCATTAACCTAGCTCAGTGTGTCTCAAACTTCAGTGTGCATTTGGATCACTTTTTGGGAGGCTTGATACAATACAGATTGTTGAGTTCCACCCTCAGAGCTTCTGATTCAGTAGATCTGGGGTGGGGCTCAAGAGTTTGCATTTAAAAAGTTCATAGGCAAGGCTGATACCGGAACCATACTTTGAGAATTGTTGATGTATCCTGGCTAATGGCAACATCTGGATTTGTTCTGATTATCTATTAACAGAAGGGCAGCCCTGATGCCCTTCTCTTCTCAATGCAGTATTTCAATTATTTTTCTGTTTCATTAATTCCATTTACAGCATCATACCTCTTGCAAGTTGCCAGGCAACTGTGATGTATTGTTTTAGTAGGAAAAGTTAATACAAATCTCATCACCTTCCCATAACTTTTGTTTGGTCCAATGAACTGACCTGACTTCAATAAAACAACTCACTTCCTTGCCAAAAGTAAAACTCCTGGAGGGTATTAAAATCATAAGTATCCATCAGAAACTTAGTGCATCCTGTGGTATTTACTGATAGACACCCAGACATACGTAATAGAATTATAGATCAGCCTCATTTTTTTTTGTTTTGTTTTGCGGTATGCGGGCCTCTCACTGTTGTGGCCTCTCCCGTTGCGGAGCACAGGCTCCGGATGCACAGGCTCAGCGGCCATGGCTCACGGGCCCAGCAGCTCCGCGGCAAGTGGGATCCTCCCGGACCGGGGCACGAACCCGTGTCCCCTGCATCGGCAGGCGGACTCTCAACCACTGCGCCACCAGGGAAGCCCAGATCAGCCTCATTTAAGATAAAGTTTTCTGGGGGAGATCAGAATTGCTCCCTGTGGGACTTAAATTAGGTACAATGCAATTAACTTTAAGCAACAAAAAAATTGGCTCTATAAAAATTCCATTTCAAATTAGCTCTTAACTATGAGCTCATTACCAGGTACCTTCACTATATAAGAGACAAACAAGTCACCAGAGATTGTAAACACGCACTCAATGTTTGAGACACTTCCCCAAATATTGAAATTGATGAAGCCTGACATCTGACCTCTCACAGCGTCAGATATTTCTGAAGACTTTCTGATTTTCAATTCAATGCTGTACCTGGAAGGATAAATCTTCCCATTCATGAAAACAAATATTCTTGGGTTTCACTTTTGATAATGGTTCAGTTATACCATATTAAATACTTTTGATTAATTCTATTGCTTTCTGAGTGTGAGAATTTTAAGTAACTTTCACTGAGAGCAAGTACATCTGTTCAATAGACTTTTATTTTCACAAAGGGTGCTTCTCTGCCTGGCATATGATAAGAATGTTACAAGTGTTTGTCAATTAGAACATTAACAGACCATCAATTCATCAATTGTTTAATTAATAAGTTAATGAAAGTTGTTAAGTTTGATATATGATTATAAAATCACCTGGAGGCCATCGTCTACAGAGTCCTCCTTTATGTGAGAACCAGAGAGGTTGCACATCTTTGCAGATGTTCATTGACCACTCAGCTTTCCTCCTTTTTAAAAATTTGCCCATTTATTTTTCCATTTGTTTATTTGTCTTTTCTTACGGATTTGTTGAAGGTCTTTGTAGATTCTAAACACGAATCTTTTCTCAGTTATATGTATTGCCTATATCTCTCCCATTCTTTGGTTTAGTTTTTCAATTACAGCACAATCTTGACTAACAGTCCTCTCTTGGGTTTCCTAAGTAGAATGTGGGTCCACTAAAAATAATGATACTTTTTTTCCTTTCCCATAGTCACTCCTCTTATTTTTCTTTCAAGCCTTATTGAATTGCCCACACCATTCAGAGCAATTAAAATAATGATGATATGTATGATCACTTTGTTTTATTCTAGATACTTTAAGCAGAGTACATGTTAATCAGATGAATGAATATTGTTGTTTCTGGAGAAAAATGGAATCAGGTTTTGTGTGCCTTGCTCTGTTATAGTTGTCATCAATCCTTTAAAGCTGTGGTCTGTCTCTTTGGAACAAAAGTCAGTTTTGCATTTTCTACTCTACCCAATGCATTTACAATAGTGTAAATAAAATCTCTGCTTTTTGCTGCACAGGATGCCCATTTGTATGCTCAATAATGAGGCTTCAGTAGTAAGAAAATGCACTTTTAAAAGAAACAGATTCTTGTGTGTCATGAATAAATGGATAAATGAATGCAGACACATGAAATGAATGACAAGAAGTTCTCAGAACAGTACAGGGTATCACACTTAGAAGGACTCTAGGGCTGGGGTTCCTATGGAAGAATATTTTGTACAACCCAGTAAGTGCTATACAGTGGCTATCCAATGGAAATCTACTATTTGTATTAGTAGAAACCACCATCATAATACTGTCAATATCTCCATGGGAAATTTCTAGCTACTAGATATATTTTTTTAAAACTCTCTTCAACTGCTCCATGGGTTCAACTGTGAGGGAAGTTGGGATCAGGTCACTTTCTGTTTTTAATGAGATGAGGGCTCCAAAGCCACTTGAGTCTGAACACCATTCATTCATCTTTATGGTTTTCATAACAACGACATAATGAATGTCTCAGAGTAAGTACTTGATAAATGTTTAGAAATTGAAATAATTGAAGTGGAAGAAATTTTGAAGAATCCTGGTCTCAAATATGATTTCACTCAGACAATAGTAGAATCACGTTGCTTCCTCAAACAGATAAGGAGGCTTTTCCAAGAGACGTAACATAGTATTTGTGTTTCCAGAGTTGGGCATCACTTGGCATGGAAAGAAGGGATATTAGAACTCAAGCTGTAATTCCTAAAAACATACTCTATGAAGCACAAACTTGAAAAACAGACACCACTGCTTTCCTTGTGGAGCAGATGGGAAAGGTTTCCTTAAATTTTTGAGTGGTCACTTCATTCCAGTGTGATTGATTCTTTTTTTTTTTTTTTTTTTGTGGTATGCGGGCCTCACTGTTGTGGCCTCTCCCGTTGCAGAGCACAGGCTCCGGACGCGCAGGCTCAGTGGCCATGGCTCACGGGCCCAGCCGCTCCGAGGCATGTGGGATCTTCCCGGACCGGGGCACGAACCCGTGTCCCCTGCATTGGCAGGCGGACTCTCAACAACTGTGCCACCAGGGAAGCCCCATGATTCTTTTAACTCTACTGCTGGATGTCAAATGATACCAACAATGAATTGTACAAGCTCCTTCTGGAGAGTATCACCAGCCTAAAAGTATCACTGCACTCTGATAACTTCAGGCTATCTAAACTTTAACTTTGGTAGGGATCAATTCTGGAAAGACAAGGCACATGTTCAGTTCTATCGTGTCTCCTAATCTTCACTGTCTCATCCACGCCTTTCCTGGCATACACAGGAGACTTCATCAGGATCTGACCACTGCATAAGCCTTGTCCTTTGGATATTTTTCCCTCCAAGTGCCCCAGAATACTCTTTGAGTCGGTTTTCTCTGTCCTTTGTCTCTCCTCTACCCTGAAGCTGATATTGATGAGAGTGGTCACCTTTTAAGATGCAACGTAGCCGGACAGCTCCAACTTCTCTGGAGCCTCACGATAACAAGCCAATTTGACTCTGTGATTTTCTTACAACCATCACTCACCTGCAGGAGACCGAGGCCAAAGAGGCACACTGAAACCCCAGGAGCCACTCACTGCCAAGTAAGCTGTTGTGTCATTCGTTTAACTCTCAATGGCCTGAAGACACAAATATGCAGCTGATCTGGTAGCACAGGCCACTAGAGTGACGGCAGGAGTGTTTTAGATAAAGAACTAGTGACACAATGTCTGTCAAGCTGGAGAAAATGGGTGCAGAAAGAGAGCTGAACCAGAGAAGGAAGCTCACTGAGAAGTCCACATAAAGCCATGTTTCTCTATGGGGAGACTTGCCTAAGAACTGCTGCCATGGGAGGGGAGAGGATTGTAAAAGAGGGATGTATACAAGGAACCAGAAGTGAGCTCCAAATGCTGAACCAGTGACAGTAAAGGAGCAGAGCCTCTGTTTCCTGGCCCTGGACCCTAAAGCCCTATGATGTCCAATCCAAGTCTACTTTGAAACAGAAAGTAGAGCAAAATAGATTATCCTGTGATACTGACCATTTTCAATAATTCAAAACAAAATCCGCACTTTTTTTTTTCGGAGAAGGTTGGGTCAAGGTATCTGTATTTAAGTGTGCCCTTTTCATTTTAGGTGACCAACTGTCATTAACCTGGATGATCTTCCTGGAGGTGGGGGAAGTGGGCAGGAAGGAGATGAAAGCGTCTTCAGATTCCTATAAATCTACCTTCACCCTTCCCTTCATACCTATCTCCTCTGGGGAGGGCCCACTTACATCAAAGATATGGAAAAAGCCACCAAGGAAGGGTAGCTGGGACATAGGGTGGACAATCTTAGGGCAGGGTGAGACCCTTTTTAGTTTCCTTCTTCCACCATCTCTGATTTTTACTCTCCTCCTGGAGAAGCATTTGGGTGAGGAGATTTAGAAGTGGGTGTTGGTGTGTCAGGAGTGCTTTGTGCTCGTGAGGTAGAACGTGAGGGATCTCTGACACTAGAAGGCAAAGAAAGGCTAGAGCGGGTGGACCTGGTTCCAGGTTGGAAAGCCAGGAGTCCGGCAGTATGTCTCCCGGCTCCTGGGAGCAGGACTGCAGCCTGGGATGTGGGCTAGGAAAAACCCGTGTTCCATCCCTCTGGAAACTCAGAAGTGTGACAGCAAGTGGCAGGGTGCTGTGAAGAGCCAGCAGAGGGTCATGCACCCCAGAAAACATCACAGGGAGTCATAGTGTCCCTGCGTGGAGACAGACAGGGAGGGAGGGGTGCTGAAGATGCTTGGAGCGTCTCTGAGATTAGGTTCCAGTCGGCAAACTGAGCAGTCGCTTCTCTTCCCGGCTTTTTGGCTCCTGGGCCAAAAAGAAAAAGTCTCCAATTCCTTTACATTAGCCGCTGTGAGTATGGAAAAATTGGTAGGTGTTTGTTTGTTTTTCATGAACAAATTAACATAGCTATTTGAGGAATGTCGTTAAACTTTTTTCTAAGATATAATTGTTACTGACTAATGTGTGTTCTGTAATTAACTTAACCTATTGCTTTTAATTTTTTTCTAATATAAATAATTCTGGGATGAACATCTGTGTATATATATTTTTCCCCATTACTGAAATGAGATTGCCGGATCAAAGGGGTGGAAGATTTTGAAGACTGAATGCATTTTCCTAATTGCTTTCTAGAAAAACGTGCTAATTAACACTCCCAGCAGAAGAGGATGGATAAACTTGTTCTTTTGACTTTGTCAGAGTGTGGAGTTGGGGCAAGAAGTAACACCTGCTGATCCTGGGTCTCTGGAAATGGTGTGTGTGGGACTGGGAAGGAGGTTAGTCTCCTTTAGGGGTGTCATTACCCCCAATTGAAAAAGAGGAATTGAGGTTGCACTAGATGTGACACATAATGTACTTCCTTCCATTTACATGTCACCTTTCCTTCTATGAGACACTGAGGAAATAAACTTCAAGAAGGAAATCAACCAGGAAAGAAAGCAAAGATGGGCTAATCTCTCAGCTGGGAGCTCCTGGAGAAAGACTGAGGGGGGTATCCCCAGAACCTGGGTGTAGCAGTTAGTACCAAGCCAACCTTAGCTCCACTGAAGATGGCACTCCACTTATCCACTTTTCTTGGATCGATTGTCCCCTTCCCTTTCTTCATTCATACTTTCCTTCATTCAGCATTAATTGAGCCATGAGGCCAGGCACTGAAAAAAAAAAAGGGGGGGGGGAGTGTAAAGGGAAGGTTCCTGGTCTCGTGTGTCTGAGTAAAGTCATGGCAATAGGAACAGATCCCAGACAGTTCCAATATGACAGCCTATCACTGGAGAGCAGAGAACTTATCCTGGGTTAGGAAGACTTCATAGATAAGGACATTTGTAAGCTCTGGAGGCCAAATCCTCTCTGTCCAGGCAGAGAAAAAGAGAAAGGACATTACAGAAAAAGCACAGAGAAATAAATGAGTCTCCCATGTTTGGGATTGTGGTGGAATAAACCACGGTGGAGCTGGGGACTTGGGGACAGAGGAGGGCAGGGCCAAAGTGACAGGAAATTAGGCTGTAAAATGAATCAAAGTTTCTATTGTAAAGTCTCTGTATTTTGTTCAAAGGGCCTTAACCTACCCTGTAGGAATGGGGAAACCAGAGAATGGCATCTATATGATCCATGCTTCTGTGATAAAAAGATAACTGTGGGCAGAGTTAATGGACTGAAAAATAGGAGAGCCTGAGGTAGAAAGTGACTAAAATCATGATATAAAGTGATGACATAAAGATATTATCATGCATAAGTTTTGTGGTTAAACATGTTTTAAACAGAGGCAGAAGGAAGAAAGTATATGGCAGAAATGACCGGAAAACCACGGATGAGCTCATGTTAGGCAGTGATGAAGTTGGAAGCCAGGGTAGCTGTCATTGCAGAGAATGAAACACAGCCAAGAACATCCCTAAATATTAGAATAATGTCATTATTGTTCCCTTACCTATGACAGCTGATGAGCCAGCGTGATTTATGATCTTTCTGGGGCTTTAATTAAGTTTTCATCACTGTGCTGCCTTTGCAATCCACTGCCTTAGGGAACATTTGAGATTCGAATTTGAAAATGAGATTCACAAAATTAGATACTATTCATAGTTTTTTTTTTTTTTTTCCTACAGTTCCAAACTGACTTCAAACAAAAGGTTATGAAGGATGAGGTCCTGGAATCTTTTAACCTTCAGCTGTGAGATAGCTAAATTTTCAGTCATCAAGCAAACATTTCAGAAATGACTCCATGTTCCTTTATTATTTGCAAATCTATATTCTTTTCTTGGAGACCCGCCCAGAGGAAGGAAGATCCTGCTTGGGTGAGTCTTATGCCTGGGCTCTCAGAAAGTTAAGGGAGGGGCAAAGAAGTTTTGGAGGATGTTCTGAGGGCAAAGAAATCAACCAAGTAATGGCACAGGAGGCTGTGTCGAAGGAAGTCCGGTTAGGCAAGCAGCACAGAGACGCTGTTCCCAGGAGGAAGTTCAGTGAGAGCTTTGACAGCATGAAACCAGGAAGTGACCTTTAGTTAATCAAGCCCTGAAGATAAGAGAATAGTGATGAGACTCAGAAAAAGAATGAGTGACAAAGATAATCCTGAAAAAGGAAATTCTGGTTCCTTCCTTTTTCTCTCTTCTCATCTTGTACTCTCTCAGGCTAGTTCTCTGTGTCATAGCTGGAGGAAAAGGAAACATTTAATTGACAACTTGAACATTTTCATGGAGACAGAGGTTTCATATAATGTAGATAACACATCTGATGAATAAGTGAACTTTCTCATTTTCATCAGTGTTGTGACTCTCCATGGCAACATGGTACTCACTGATTGCCATCTCTGTAATTTTCTGTGCTCCCTGGTGTCTAATCTTGCCCAGCAAATTAAAGACATCATGTCTACCTCGCCAGCCACCCCTGCCCCCAATGCCAGCTGACCATGGGCCTCTGACACCTTCATTTATTTCAGTGTTTTGGATTCCAGTCCCTCGCCCCAGCTAGCCTTGCACTGCTCCTCTTAACTTTAAACTCCTGCTTCTATCCTTGTTAACGATTTGGATTTTTCTTTAGGTAACACTGGGTGCTGTACAGTCCCTGGAACATTTCACATCAATGTAGGTGCCAATGAGCAGAGTTTCAAGTGGCTTCCCAGATGATGCTTGAGCAAGTCCGACCACTCCATGGATGACTTTCAAACACCAAGTTGGGAAAAATTCTAGGACCTCAGGACATTAGGCAGGCACCCTACCACTGGCTCTTCCAGACTGCTACAAGCTACTTAGCAAGTATCTGAGTGACCTCAGTGTTGTACCCTTGAATGTATTTCACTGCTCTGAGATGTTCCAAAGAACACAAAATCATAACAGAAAGAAGGAAATGTCCAGAGATTGGGGAACAAAATTTTTATGGGAACAAAGGGCTTCATAGCTGAAATCTGCTTTCTTCAACTACCCACCTAGTATCTTATCCTTGGCTACCAAGCCAGCAGGGACACATTTGTACAAATGTGACCCAGATGGAGCTTGCTAGAAAACTCAAGCAGTGAGCAATTTCTCAAAAGAGAACGTCCAATGGAAGCTTTATCTTCCCGAAAGACATTAAATGATGGAGTGACACTGAAAGAGAGCAGTCGCTATGAAGTGTACAAGAAGTGTGTTTTCATTGTGTTTTATTCAGATGTGAATTTTCCTTTTACCAGACCCCAGTGCATCTGATCCACTGAACTAGAGATTCATGAGGCTGAGATCACCCTGGTAAACAAGGAGATCTTTCTAGGATTCAGACATTCCTGGTCAAAGGAGGCCCTCCCAAACCATGAATGATGTGACTGACAATTCTTTTATTTTCTTGTGGTAAGATATGCACAACGTAAAATTTACCATTTTAACTATTTTTAAGTTTTCAGTTCTGTAGCATTAAGTAAAATTCACATTGTTCTGAAACCGTTAGCACCGTCTATCTCCAGAAATTTTTCACCTGCCCCAACTGAATCTCTGTCCCCTTAAACACTAATCCCCATTCCTCCCTTTTCCCGGGTTTGGCAACCACCATTCTACTTTGTGTTTCTATGAATTTGGTTACTCTAAGTACCTCCTATAAGTGGAATTATACAGTGTTTGTCCTTTTGTGACTGACTTATTTAACTGATGATCCTTAACTAACATATTCCTCTGTCAACGTGTTTGTATCACATCTAGATGTACTCTTGGTGCTATTGGAGGTCCAAACATCCCTTTTCAACAACACGGTCCATCAGTAAACTAGTAAGTATTTATTGAATCCCTACCATGTGTTTAGCAGAGGGTTGGGTGCCATGAGAAACAGAAGAATTTTGAAAAATACATCACTATTTCTGCCCTTAAGAAATTTCTAATTTTGTAGATCTGGAGGCTAAGTGAACACACACAAAATAGTAGTAAAAAGCATGAGCACACAAGTATGCAGACAAGCACATATCTACAGACACAGGTAGACATCTGTCCTCATTGCCTCATCTATGTGATAATGAAAACTTTAAAACAGGTTGTACAAAGATGATTCCTGAAAGATCAATAAATTTTTGGCGGTCCAAATACATTTGGGGACACAGTACTTAGTGAATTGACTTCTGGAAATGTTCTACTTGGGCCAGTGGTTTGGACAAACTTTTCATTTAAAAAAAGTCTAAATGAAAGTAAACTATTCAGGGATTTTTTTTTTAATGGGAAGTAGGAACTTTGCTCACACATCTATTTCTCGATGTGTCTATTCACTGTAGATATTGCATTGTATCCCGTTAAAAAGCAGTCAGCTATTTGCCATCTGTACTGAACAGCTGCAGTTTCCTTCCTATTCAAGCAAAACATTTTATTATAGAGAAATTGGCATATTGTGTTTGCCACTTGTTTTTTGCATGTCCCTGGCTATGACGAGAATAATCAGGGAAGGAAAAGAATCTTCATGTCCCGACTCCTAGCTAGGTGAATCCAAGTGATGTGTCACCTCTTTCCCAGGTTGGTACTAACTTACCTACCCAAGCCCTTGCAGCTTCTTATTTGAGACATTTGTGCACAATGTTATTTATGAATAGGAGCAAATTATAAATATCCATGGGACTTCCTGGTAAATGTATTGGATTGAACACAAATGTTTATCTCTGCTCCTTCTGAAATTTTATTAAAATGAGAGTAGGAAAAAAAGAGATACAAATCAACAGGAAAAATGATCTCACCAGATAAGAAATATCAACAACATTTTGAAATCTGAAAACACACAGATGAGTAGTAACTAATTTATTAGAGCCTGGAAAGGATGTTGAGGAGGGAGGCACAAGAAATAAGTGAATTTGACTTGCAGAACCGGGAAAACTTTAGGAACTGGAGGCAGTAGGTACCCCATGAAATGACACTATGATAAAGCCTACTGATGAGAAGCAATGCTTAACCATCACTCCCGCACACAAATGTTCTCAGAGCTTCTAAACACACTCCCTCGCTCAGTCTCCACTTTAAATAAATATTTTTATTATGCATGGAGTATTATGCTTATTATAGATGATCTGGAAGATATATAAAAAGATAAAGAAGAAAATAAAACACATATATTACCATCATCTATAAATAACTATGGTTTATGTATGTCATCTAGACATTTTCTGTGTGTGTATATATCATAAGCAGTATCATTTTCAGTGGATCCCCATTTTTACACAATCTTCTTTTCTATCATAACTTTTTGACTTAACAATATATCATTAACATTTTTCCTTGTCAATAAACAAATTGCAATAGCATTATTTCTTAGAGTTGAATCGTATTCCTCAGATGGATGTAACCATAATTTATCCTGTTAATTCCATAACGCTTGACACTTGTATTGTGTCCAATTTTCAGCATAATAAACAATAGTAGAATGAATATAGATCTTTGCCAACTTAAATGATTATTTCCTGAAGATTATCAGAAGTAGAATTTCTAGTTTAAAGAGTATACTCTTCTTTCAAAACTTTAATACATATAGCTTAACTGTTACCTGAAAAAAAAATCACCAGTTTTTGGTCCTATCAGCAATGTATGAAAGTATCTTTTCCCCATCCCTGACAACATTTGGAATTACAACTAAAAATTAAAGACAATTTGGTACTAAAAATGGCATCTTGTTTTAATTCATATTTGATTAATAGTTAAGCATTTTAAAATGTTAGCTAATTATATTTTGCATATTGGTTGTCTAAGACATTTATCCATTTTTATTAAAATAGTTATCTTTTCTTGTTGATTTGTTCATGCTCTTTAGATATATAAACATTGACCATTATCGGTCTTACATACAAATATTTTCTCTAGTTTGCAATTCCCTTTTAGCTCTGTTTATGGTTCTGTTCTGATTTTTAGTGCTCTGTTCTTAAATAGGAACAAGGAACTAGGAATCACCAGACATGTTGAGAAAGGATGCAGCATTAAAACAGATACCAAAACAGAGAAGTGGGAAAAAAGAAAGAGATTGGGAGGAAACAAAGAAAATGAGAGAGAGGAATAAAATTTCAACAAGTTATGAAAATAGTCTCAGAAGGAGAAGAGAAGATAGTGCATGCATAAAAAAAAAGAGATGCTATTAAAAAAAAGAGAGATCATGGTAGAGGATGAGAACATAAAATATATATATTCAATAGAGTCATTGAAAGAAGATGCTGATAAAATATAGCACAAAATGAAAGAGAAAGGAAAATAGGAGAGAAAAAATGTAGGCGTTCCAGGGGTGGGGTGGGGGGAGAACAGAGAAGGCAGAGGGGAATAAACTATCAAATAAAAATAAATAAATAAATAAATAAATAAATAATACTCAGATTACATGAGATTGAAAAGCCCTGCCAAAAACTCAGACATAGGAAGCACACGTGACTTTGGATTAACTACACAATTCATCTTTGTCACTAGTCAGTAGATAAATGGTTCATTTGTGGTTGAAAGAAAACCCACTTGATCTCTCTTACCTAGAGTAGGAAAATCTATGTCCGGAAGCAGTGAAGCTGGGGAGCAAGGGGAAAGGTCTTTGTTCTCCATTCATTGAACTCATCTGTACCAGAAATTTCCTACCCTGTCTCTCTCTTACCCTGTCTCATATTTTGAGCCCCATCCTCATCCTAACTGATCGAATTGTATCTGAAGAATTTTACTTCTTACCTGTTATGACAACATAGAAGGGCACACATACTTAAAGCAAAGACAATACATAGGATTGGAAGAATTCCTTCCTTTCTCTTTGTTTTGGTTCCAAAGATCTCTCAGTATAGAAAGTGACTATATTTTAATGTTGCAAGCAAAGAAGCAAAACGTACTTGTGTTCTTTACCCTAATGAGATAGGAAAGAGGAAAAGAAGAGGGAAGTCAGTGACAAGCAAATGTGAGTAGGTTTGTTTACATTTTTCAAGATAAATGGAATCCTGGTGAGCTAAATAGTATCTTGAAAAGATTGTAAATTGAATTTTGATAGGATGACTTATAAGATTAAATAAACATTACTTGAATATAAAAATAGCAAACAACAATTAGAACTGCCTTGTGCAACATTTTATAGTCATTTTCCTATAAGGCTGCTTTTTTTAAGTCTGTGGAATGGCAGATTGGTAATGGATTCATTTAATGAGGTCTTATCAACCCTATTCTTTTCCTTAGAAAAACCCAAACCCATAATCACTGAAGTGTATTAATTCATTTAATCATTGTGTATTTCTTAGAGATAGAAAAACTCTAATTTGAAAGTTGATTCATTTATGACAATTTTTCTAGAGCAAGTAGATAATTGAGCACTTACTGCCAGCTTACAAGTCTTAGTTATCAATAAAACTTAGCTGATATGCCAGATCTGTTTCCTTGAATTTAAAGTGCTAAATGAAATCGTTATTGTATCTTTTAAACATATCAATAGATCATTAAAAACCACTGGTGTGAACATTTGGCCTTTATCACTGAAGACCAATAAAGCCAGCCTTTTTTTTTTTCTCCGTCATTTTAGCTAGAGCATAACTGGACTTGTCACCTGACTCTCCAGCTGGAAATAATCATAAATCAGCATCATCAAAAATGTTAAAGAATAGGGCCTCCGTGGTGGCGTAGTGGTTGAGTGTCCTCCTGCCGATGCAGGGGACATGGGTTCGTGCCCCGGTCCGGGAGGATCCCACATGCCGCGGAGCGACTGGGCCCGTGAGCCATGGCCGCTGAGCCTGCGCGTCCGGAGCCTGTGCTCCGCAACGGGAGAGGCCACAGCAGTGAGAGGGCCGCGTACCGCAAAACAAAATAAAACAAAACAAAAAAAATGTTAAAGAATAGCTCACAACAACAAAGATGGTTCCCAAGATGACCAGACCTTGTCAATCATTATTCCATTTGAAGGCTGGTTATTTCAGAGAAGATGTTATCTCAATTATTCTTTGCTTTTTCCTCCATAGAGTTGGCCTTATAATACCTTGAAAGAAGGGCAGAGGACACAGAAAAGTGTCAGCAAAAGTGGGGTTGGAGGATGGAGGGGAAAATATCTAGCAGTTATGGCTGTTGTTACAAATTACCTAAGTGAGTCATATCTTCTGAATCATTCCTCCCTCTGGGGATGAGGCTCTGTGAGTACCTAGTCCCAGCATCCAAAGACTGTTTACAGGCAGGCAGTTACTAAATGAGGCTATGTTGGAACCCATGTCACTGAAACATTTAATTACAGGTGTCTGTGGTTAACACTTGGAGCTCATCAATCTGGGAGGTCTTATGAGTCTGTGTTCTCTAATTGCTGAATCTTGATAGCTGGTAGCCTTAGTGCCTGAACACACTTTATTCTGCATTCAAATGGGCCACATTCATTTTCTGCCATGCCAACACAATCTCCCCACCCCACCCTCCTGTCATCTCCTGATGACACCTGTCTTGTGCTCCTGACCCCCATGTGGCCTGGTAAAATGAGCAATGTGCCTTACGTCTCTAAGACATTGTTAGCACTCTTTTACAAAAGCCAATCCCTAAAACAACTAGGGAAAAAGGAAGATGTCTATTTTTTCCCTTGATATTTGGATTGGGAAAGAGGGAAAACAGAGCTCTAAGTTACTGAATGCTTAAAATATGTGGTCCTTGTGCTAGAAGCTTTACTTTTATAGTAGTATTTATTCAAAGCAACAGGACTCTCGAGCATGTGATGCAAGCTTAGGAAACTGAGACTAAGGCAGGCTGAGTTGTGACCCCACATCACAGAGCTCGTCAGTGACCAAAGAGGAATTTGTTAATTCAGGTCTGCCTGATTGGAAAGTTGGCCCACACAATGCCACACTTTGAGCATTAACAAATATGTGGTTGATGGGAACCATGAGGACAAATTGCATGGTTGTTATTATGCATCGTGCCCAGCAAATGAGGTAATGCATTTGAAAGGGCTGTGTGACTATACAAATGTTATTGCCATTATCATGGTTATATTTATTAACTCTTTGCTGGAGGTGAGACTGCACAGATCATAGAATAGCCAAATATTTAGAATCACCAGTCCCTAATGAAACAGAGTTAAGATTGTGACAAGCTTCCTTCTCAACAGAGCAGAGAGACACACTCCCAGGGTACAGAACAATTTCTTGAAGATAAGTCGGAGCTTCATGTAAACCAGAGTACTTTTCTTTTTTCTGCCTCTCACATCTTTGATTTTTTCCTCTTTCACTTAACTGTAAGAGGGCCAATGAATCTCATTCATAGTCCAGGGTAACAAGTCAGCTTAAAGGTTGTATAACAAGTGTCATCAAAGAACATGACTATTTATGATAAAATGTTACTTTAAAAGGTTAATATTTTTAAAATATAACCAGCTTTTAAACATCAAGATAAGTGAAAACTTTGTTTAATTGAAATATAGTTGATGTAAAACATTGTGTTAGTTTTAGGTATACTACATAGTGATTTGACATTTGCATACGTTATGAAATGATCACCATGATTAGTCTAGTAACCATCCATCCCCATACAAAGTAATTATAATATTATTGATCATAATCCTTATGCTGTATATTACGTTCCTGTGGCTTATTTATTACATCACTGGAGATTTGTACCTCTTGATTCCCTTCATTTATTTGGCCCCCTCTTCCCCTGGGCAACTACCTGTTTGTTCTTGTATCTAAGAGACTGCTTTCATATAGTTTGTTTTGTTTTTTAGATTCCACATGTGAGATCATATGGTATATGTCTTTGTCTGATTTATTTCATTTAACATAATACCCTCTAGATACACCCACATTGTCACAAATGGCAAGATTTCTTTTTTTTATGGCTGAATAACACACACACACACACACACACACACACACACACATATATATATATATATATATATATATATCACATCTTCTTATTCATTTATCCACTGAAGGACACTTAGGTTGCTTCCATATCTTGGCTATTGTAAATAATGCTGCAATGAACATTGACATACATATATCTTTTAGAATTAGTGTTTTCATTTTCTTTGACTAAATACTCAGAAATACATCTATTGAGATGATCATATGATTTTTATTCTTCAGTTTGTTAATATGATATATCATTGATTGATTTGCAGATATTGAACCATCCTTGCATCCCTAGGATAAATCCCTTTTGATCATGTTGTATTTTTTAAAATGTATTATTGAATTTGATCTGTTAATATTTTGTTGAGGAATTTTGCATTTATGTTTATCAGTAATATGGACCAGTAATTTTCTCTTTCTGTGGTGTCTTTGTCTGGTTTTGGTGTCAGGGTGATGCTGGCCTTGAAGAATGAGTTTGGAAGCATTGCTTCCTCTTCAATTTTTTGGAATAGTTGAAAAAGAATAGTTGTTATTTTTTTAATGTTTGGTAGAATTCACCTGTGAAGCCATCTGGTCCTTGATTTTTGTTTGTTGGGAATTTTTTAAATTACCAATTTAACTTCATTGCTGGTAATCATCTGTTCATATTTTCTATTTCATCCTGATTCAGTCTTGGGAGATTGTACATGTCTAGGAATATATCCATTTCTTCTAGGCTGTCCATTTTATTGGTGTATAATTTTTCATAGTAATTTTTCATATCTTTTTTATTTCTGTGAAGTTGGTTGTAACTCCTCCTTTTTCGTTTCAGATTTTAGTTATTTGGATCCTCCTTTTTTGTTGTTGTTGTTGAGTCTGGCTAAAGATTTATTAATTTTCTTTATTTTTTCAAAGAACCAGCTCTTCATTTTATTAGTCTATTTTTTAACTCTATTTCATTCATTTTCATTCTTATCTTTATTATTTCTTTTCTTCTACTAACTTTGGGTTTTGTTTGTTCTTTTTTCTAGTTCATTTGGGTGTAAGATTAGATTGTTTATTTGAGATTTTTCTTGTTTTCTGAGGTAGGCTTGTATCACTTTAAACTTACCTCTCAGAACTGCTTTTTCTGCATGCCTTAATCTCCAGGTATCTTTTTTATTCTCTCTTTTTTTGTCAGTGACCCATTGGTTGTATAGTAGCATGTTGTTTAGATCCACATGTTTGTGTTTTTTTGCAGTTTTTTCTTGTAGTTCATTTCTAGTCTCCCACTGTTGTGAAGGTAAAAGCTATTTGATATAATTTCTATCTTCTTAAATGTGTTGAGACTTCTTTTGTGGCCTAGCATGTGTTCTATCCTGGAGAATTTTTAAAATTAATTAATTAATTTTTTTAATGAAAAGAAGGTATATTCTGTTTGGGGTTGAAATATTTTGTGTATATCTATTAATTCTATCTGGTCTAATGGTTCATTTAAGCCAGTGTTTTCTTATTGATTTTCTGTCTGGATGATCTGTCCATTGATGTAAGGGTATTAGTGTTTACTACTAATATTGTATTACCATCAATTTCTCACTTTGTGTTTGTTAATATTGAGTTTATGCATTTAGATGCTTATAAGTTTGGTGTATATATATTTACAATTGTTGTATCTTCTTGTTGGATTATATCCTTTATCATTATGTAATGTCTTCCTTTGTGCCTTGTTACAGCCTGTCTGATATAATTATTGCTACCCTAGCATTCTTTCATTTCCATTTGCATGAAATAACTTTTTTCATCTTCTCACTTTCAATCTGTGCACGTCTTTAAATCTGAGGTAAGTTCTTTTCTGCATGATATATATGGGTCTTGCTTTTATCCATTCAGCCACTCTGTCTTTTGACTGGAAGATTTAGTCCATTTACATTCAAAGCAAATATTGATATGTATGTACTTATTGCCATTTTTTAATTGTTTTCTGATTGTTTTTGTACTTCTTTTTTCCTTCCTTTCTTGTTTCTTCTTCTTTTCCTCTCTTCCCTTGTGATTTGCTGACATGTTTAGTTGTTTAGTGTAATGTTTGAATTCACTTCTCTTTTTTGTATGTATATATATATGATTATTTTAATTTGATGATCCCTTATGTTCAAACACGTTCTAACAATGATACATTTTTAGTCTCTCTCCCCCAGATGTTTAATGTTTTTGGCATCATATTTTACAACTCTTTGTTTTGTGTATCCCTTTACTACTTATTGTGGATATAGATGATTTTACTACTTTTGTCTTTTAAACTTCCTATTAGCTTTATAAATGGTTGATCTACTACCTTTACTTTATGTTTGCCTTTACCACTGAGACTTTTTCTGTCATAATTTTCATATTTCTAGTTGTGGTCTTTTCTTTTCCACTTAGTGAATACCCTTTAACGTTTCTTGTAAAGCCAGTTTAATGGTGCTGAAATCTTAGCTTTTACTTGTTTGCAAAACTCTCATCTCTCCTTCAAATCTGAATGATAACCTTGCCCAGTAGAGTATTCTTGGTTGTAGATTTTTTTTTCCTTTTATTACTTTGAATACCTTGTGCCACTCCCTTCTGGCCTGAGAGGTCAGCTGATTGTCTTATGGGTGTTCTCTTGTAATAACTAGTTGATTTTTATCTTGCTGTTTTTTAGAATCTCTCTTTAATTTTTTCCCTTTTAATTTTAATATGTTTTGGTGTGGACCTCATTGGGTTCACCTTGTTTGGGACTGTCTGTCCTTCCTGGACCTGAATGTAACTTTCCTTCCTCAGGTTAGGGATGTTTTCAGCTATTATTTATTCAAATAAGTTCACTGTCATTTTCTCTATTTATTCTCCTTCTGGGACCCCTATAATGTGACTGTTAGTACGGTTGATAATGTTCCAGAGGTCTCTTAAACTATCTTCATTTAAAAAAATTCTTTTTCCTTTTTTCTGTTCAACTTGGGTGATTTCCACTACTGTGTCTTCCAGATCACTCATCCGTCCCAATGTGTCATCTAATCTACTGTTGATTTCTTCTGGTGTATTTTTTTAATTTTAGTTATTGTATTCTTAAGCTCTGTTTGGTTCTTTATATTTTATAACTCTTTGTTGAAATTCTCACTGTGTTCATCCATTCTTCTCCTGAGTTCAGTGTCTTTATATTGAACTCTTAATTGGGTAGGTAGCTTATCTCTACTTCAATTAGTTTGTTTTGTTTTCCACCTGAGGTTATTTTCTCCCTACATTTGAAAGATATTCCTCTCTCTCTCTCCTCATTTTGCCCAGTTCTCTGGTTATTTCTATGTTTTAGGTAGGTCAGTTTTGTTTTCCAATCTTGGAGAAGTGGCCTTATGTAGGAGGCGTCCAGTGGGACTTAGAAGCATGCTCCCCTCTGGTCACCAGAGCTATATGCTCTAGAGGTGCCCCCTATGTGGGCTGCATATACCCTTCTATTGTGGCAGAGCTGATGACTGTGGGCACACTGGTAGGCAGGGCTGGCCCCTGGCCTGGTTGATTGTGAGGTCATGACTCATATGGTGGTGGTGAGCCCACTGGAAGGCAGGGTAGCCATACTGCATGGTTTGCTGTGCAGTCAGGGACCATGGAATTGCTGACAGGCCACAGGTGGTGGGGGGGTGGGGGGGTGGGGGACATATCCCTAGTGCTAATAGGCTGGAGAGGAAGCACACCAAAATACTACTTGCCAGTGCTGGTGTTATTACAGTAGAACAAGCCCCCCAAAATGGCTACCACCAAAGTCTCCCCAAGGGGAGTCCCAGTTGCCTCCTTCCTCTCCAGGAGTTTCTCCAAGATCAACAAGTGAGTCTGACCCACAACCCTGTCAAATCACTGCCTCTGAGCTGAGACTCAGAGCATGTGAGATTTTGCACAGCTTCTTAAGAACAGAGTCTCCGTTTCCTTTAGCCCTCCAGCTCTCCTGAACATAAGCCCTGCTAATTTTCAAAGCCAGATATCCTGAGGGATCATATTCCATTACCAAACCTCTGGGCTGTGGAGCCTGATATGGGGCTTGGACCCTTTGTTCCTTGGGGAGAACATCAAGGATTGTGATATTTCTCTTGTTTGTGGGTCCCTGACCTAGATGTGTGGATCCTGATGTGTGGATCTCCACCCCTCCTACACAACTTGTTGTGGTTTCTTCTTTATACCTTTAGTTGTGGAAAATATTTTTGGCTATTCTTCAGGTCATTCTCATAGATAGTTGTTCTCTTAGTAGTTGTAATTTTAGTGTGCCCATGGGAAACAGTAAGTTCAGAGTCCTCCTATTCTGTCATCTTGGCCATCTCCCCCCAGATTAAAACATTTTAATAGATATGTGGTTGAATAAATCAGTGTGATACTATATACCATGAAATATATATATATATATATATACAGATATAGAAAAAATTATCCAGAATTCATTGATATGTGAAAAAAAATTGCAAAATTAGAAGTGTAGTATTATTCTGTTAATATATGGCATATTACCTCCTTAATGATATATAGATTATATGTATGTCCATGTGCATATAAAAGAAAAATGACTGAAAAGATGCACACCTTAATCTTAGCTGTATTACCTTAGGGAGAGAGTATAAATATAGGCAGAGGTAAGGAGGAGTCTCCCTGCTCATTCACTGTATTTCTGTATGTTCAAATTGTGTACAATATGAATAAATTCATTCATATTTTGTGTAATAAAAAAATCAGTGGATTTTAAAATTGCAAACGTTGATTATCCAAGGTTTTAATTAGAAGAGCTAATTTAATTAGAAGAGCTAATTAAATTAGATGCTATGTTTCATTGTTTAAATTTGCAAAGATCTTTTTAAACAGATGTAAATAAATTATCAAAGAAATAATATTTTTAAAAATCCAGAACTAAACAACATGAATTTCTACAATGAAAGAGCCCAGAAAGTGCCTAGCTGATAAATGAATGAATATATGTTGTAATCAATCACTCCAAGGCATATCATCACGTAATTTCAAAATACTATCAATAATGTGAAGATTCCAGAAGTTTCCAGGGAAGAAAATGAATTGCGACATGTGTAAATTCTGGAATTAGAATGGCACTGGACTACTAAAAAGCAATAATAGATGCTGAAAGTCCATGGGGTAATATCTTCAAAGTTGTGGAGGATTTTCAAACCTAAAATGCTATACCCAGCCAAACTATCCATCAACTGTGATGGTGATGGGAAAATAAAGGTTTTCAGGTATGCCAAAGCTCAAAATTCTATTTCTTATGCACCTTTCCTCAGAAAGCTGCTGGATAAACAAAGGAGCAAACCAAGAGGCAAGGAATTCACAGGATGATTCCAATAATAAGTATCTGGACAACAGATGTGCATCTGGCCTTTAAAGCAATCAGTGAAATTAGAATAGGATAATAAAATACTCCAAGCAGGGTGCCTTTAGGGAAAGCAAGCAGAAGCCATAGGTTATTTGATGTATTTAGGAAAATGGGTAGTTGCAGGCAAGTTTGAGGTGAAAAAATTGTATGTACATAAAAAATTTAACAAACAACAAAACCAAAAATATCCAACTAATAAAAATAAATGTTGCACATGCAAACAATTAAATCTAATCATAGATTAGAGTAAAGGAGAATAAGCAGGGGTCTGCTATCTTCCCTTAAAAGTTTTGTATTTACCCTTTAACTTTATATACGTGTGTTTTATTAGTATGGTAAAGATAAAAGTTAGTTTAAAGCAACTGGAATTTCAAGCAACAACAAAAGTCCAATAGTAGACTTGATGTTTTTATGTAATAGAATATTAAAAACTCTTTAATACGATTTGTGTGTCTAATTTTTAATGACAAAGAAAATGGTCATATGAAGAAAATGGTCATGAGATAATGATAAAAGTTTAAAAATCAGGGTACAAAAGTGTATTTGGCATACAAAGGTTGGAAAGAAAGAAATACATGGAAGTAGTGATCAACTCTCAGGATGAAATTATAAGCACTTTTATTTTATTTTCTATATTTTCAAGTGTTTGCAGAACAAGCATGCATTACTTTAATGAAAGAAAAAGTTAACTTTTTTAAAAGTATATGGTGGGTCATTATCAACTAAATGCCATTCATTTGTAACTCTGCCAAGGACCAAACTAAAGACATTAGTTTAAAGTGCAGGAGGGGAGATTCCAGTTAGACATAAGTAAACAAATATCACTAACTCCAGAAACTGACTAGCTGGGAATATCACAAAAAATATTTTAAAACAAAATAGACAGCCATCTTAAAATATTAGTGCTAGACAAAAACACCAGGATGATCAATTCCAACCCATTTCTCTACAGATGAGGAAGTTAAGCATTGTAGAGTTTACGTGGCTGGCCTAAAGTCACAAAGCTATTAGAAGGCTGAGGCATGGGTGGGATACCAGACTGTGGACAGCAGTGCTATGTCCTTTTCACTCCTACTATATGCCTGTCCTCCATGAAGTGACTTCAATGTAATTTAAAGGTCTGGGATTGGACTACATAAATCTCAGTTCTTCAAGTCTGTTTCATCTTTTGTTTATACTCTAGCTCTTTCTATGCTTTTCTTCCTGGCCTCTCCATAGAATGTATACCATAAAAGCATAGGATATCATCTAAGGGTGTATCTTTTTGCCTTCCTGTGTGGCCATGTCTTGTTAAGGTTGTGTCTTCTCTTTGGGTGATATCTTCCCCAAACAACCACTGCTAACTTCTGCAAACAAGAGGATTTTCAGCATACATTGTGGATCAACATTATCTCCATATATGTATATCTCACACTTCTTTTAAAAGTCAAATTGTAATTTGGTTTTGTCTTATTCTGTTCAAATAATTGAATTTAACCGAAGTTTCCACTTAGGTGCTTTCCATGTAACTTGTTTTTCTGGTGGAACCCAATCAGATTTTTAGCTTTGTAAAAATGTCTTGAATTTGGGAAACAATATTAAAATAGCTCACTGTTGTAATGATATTTTGTCCAACCAATGGTTGGGAGAATTCAGGAACAAAATGCTGAATTAGTGAACTTTCTAGCTTTTTTCTCCATTAGTTTCGTCTTGGTGGGCCCTAACCACAGATTTGGACTGTGTGAAAGTGGTAGAGTTTCCTTAATGTGGGCAGAGCAATGTCAATGTTGAAAGTCAAATGTATTGCCTCCTGAAGGCACTCACCAAGGATCACATTGCTCTTCCTCCCTCCTCCCTTCCCAATTCCCTTTCATTTACTGGTAAACAGCCATTTATTTAATGTCAGCTATGCCAGACGGACAATAGACTTTGGCAACAACAAAACATATGTACCATGTACACGGAAAGCTAATTCCCTTGTTTTCAGGGTGCTTACATTTCTTTATAGTTCATTCCAGGACTCTATCCTTATATTAGTAGGTACCAACAGTGGTAGATGGTGGGAATGGTTTCCTGATTATGTATATGTACGTATATATACATATGCATATGTATATAAGTATGTACATACATTTGTATATGTGTATATAACTGTCCTATCCTGTTCTATCACAACACAGCAATAAAGCCATAAATGTAAGAATAGGGCACAACCATCAGGAGACAGAGTATGCAGTTGACAAAGTCTGTGACCGGAGAGGGTGGGGGTAGGGAAGGGAACAATAGGAACTGGAGAAGGGCTTAGATGTTCTAATAAACTTTTGACAAGGCGAAAGGTGACTTGATGAGATTTTTTTTCAAAAAATACAAAGTATTAAATATGATTAGTGTTCCTTTATTCTGAAGTTCAGTTCTCCTATCTTCTTGACTTCTATAGCAATGAGACTAGTCCTAATAAGACAGCATCTTACATAAAAGACAGCAAGGGCTAATGAAATACAATACTTTGATCTTTAAAGCAGAACTGACATCTGACATAAGACATAGTGGGGAAAAGAAAGGCTGGTTTCTGAGCTGCTTCTGGGCCCACAACGAGATAATGACACCACCTCCTTCTGATAACCCTTACATATTTTTATTTTCTATTGAATAATGGAAGCATTTCCTATAGCCCCAAGGTCACTGTAACTATGTTAACCTCTTTCTAGAAGGACATAGGCTGGACCCTAGTAGTTTTCGTGTGTAGCATAATATATCTACACATTTGTCTCTGGCACGAATCAAAAGTCACTGGTGATTTAATTAAAAATAATCTCATTTGTCCTGACTCTTCAGTCTGGTGAGGATTAATTTCTTCCTCCTGGCAGCGTTGGTGGGGGTGGGGTATTGATTGAATGGATGAGAAGAGGATCCCTTGGTCCCTAACAAATGCCAACTTTAGCATCCCAGCCCCTTAGGACGAAGGCCTTCCACATACAAGGCCAGGGGATGGGATTTCAGATACTAAAATAATACATGATTCAGGAAGGGCATGTACGATCCCTGGAGGTCCCTTCGTGCTGACAAGGATTCTTTCCTGGGTACGATCTACAGAAGAATCTGTCATTAATAAGACTTGGAGACCGCACATAACAAGGCTAACGCTACTTACTGGCAAAGTTTTAATGAGTATTAGCAGGTAAAGATGTAAAGCTCCCAGATGTATGCCTGGCAAATAGAAAGGTGCTCAATAAATGGTACGTGCTAGAGTAATAAAATGAAATATAACAATCATGGTGATAGTAATAATAAGTACTAGTAGTTAGTAGCAGTCGTAGTAGTAGTAGAAGTGATAGGGCTTGCATTTTCTAATGCCATTTATATTATTTATTTACTTGCTAAGTTGATCAGTCCTATGGGGTAAATTAGGAGTTTGGGATTAACAGTATAATTTATACTATTATACATAAAATAGATAACCAACAAGGGCCTACTGTATAGCACAGGGAACTATATTCAGTATCTTGTAACAACCTATACAATGGAAAAGTATCTGGAAAAGAATAGATTCATATATATATAAAACTGAATCACTTTGCTGTACACCTGAAACTAACCCAACACTGTAAATCAACTATATTTCAATTAAAAAATACATAAAGACCAAAAAATAAAATAAAATAAAAATTTTAAAAGTGTAATAATTAGGCCACAGATCTCTTTGTTTAAAACAACTTAAGTGGTTTCTTGACTGGATTAATTTAATATCTGACTTAGTCAAATGGGCACTTTGAACAAAAAAGGATTCCCAAACTGCACAATGACTCTTGGCTTCCTTCTTACCAGCTGTGCGATCGATAACCACCGAAATAACTTCCACATGAGCAGCAGTAAATCAAAGGCCTTCTCTTGGAACACACACACACACACACACACACACACACACACACACACAGAGTGATGCATGCGCGCAGCCAGCCTTGCCTATTGGAGGGACAGGCCTCTTAGCAGGATGGCTTTCTTCTCTAGGGCCTCCCCCTGGTCCCTTCCCTCTTGCCTTCCTCTGCTCTCCTGTCTTACAGAGCACAGCATCGCACAAGCCAAGACTTTTATGGGCTCAAAACTGTCTTTCCCTTCCAGTCCCGGCTCTCTTGTAGCCCTCAGGTCTTAAAGAGAGCACTCTCCACGCTGAGCGAGATGCTGCTACCTGATGCTCCCGTAAACCTTCCCATATTGCAATCTGCAACCCCTCCCCTCCACAGGCAGGACTTCCTGGCTAACCCACCTCCCCTCCTCACTGCTTCCTCTGCTCTCCTTGCTTGTTCCCTCTGCCTCATGACTCTCCTATTCGCCATAGTGTCTTCCCATCAGCTTACACCCAGCTGCAGCCCTGCCCTGCCCCACCCATCCCCCTGCACGGGAGCAGAAACCCCGTGGAAAGAACGTGGGCTAGGGAGCCTGGGGGGGTCTGAATTTGAATCCTGACTCTGCGCCTTTAAAGCTGGGTGACCTTAGGCAAGTGTCTTGTGTGTAGTACTGGGTGGAAGAATTGAATGAGATGATTCCTGGTAAAGCATGGGCACAACATTCAGCACAGAATAGGTTAGTTTCCTTTCCGCTCTGACATAGTCCAAATCTCCCTTTGGTCTCAAAGCCTTCCCTGACGTTGTCTTTTTCCCCCTTTGGTTCCGTTCATCAACTTCTAACGACTTCCTGCTGCTATTTTATTCTCCGAACGGACTGTTAGATTTGGGTCCTATACGTAATGTATACGTTTTCCCTGTCGTCGTGTTTTATTTCCTTGTCATCTAATTTAACTTATGAGTTCCAGAGGCATTTGTGTTTACTTGTTCAATATATAAAAATGGTTTATCTATTCAGTTTTCCTCTATGCAAAATACTGTGGAAGATGAATAAAATATAAACTAACCCTGTCTTCAATAAGCTGTTAGTTCGGAAGTATAGACCAACGTGTACACGTTTATTGGCGTTACACAAGTAAGTCCTGAGTACTCTAGGGCTTCAGAGGAGGGTGACATCATTTTTGAGGTAATAATCAGAAAGAGGTTTCAGAGGCAAGGTAATAGATGTGTGGGTCTGAAGATTAGGTAGGCAGGAGTATCAGGACTGCAGTTGGAATTTTTTGAAAAAGTCACAATAGTAATTCAACATGAGACATGTTCAGGCAATAACTAATGACCCTTTATGGCCAGAATATAAGATCCACGTGTGAAAGTAGTGGGAAATGTGTCTGGAAAGATGGGCTGAGGGCAGAGTGTTGAGAGCCGTGAGTGCCAGCAGGAGGAGAATGAGCTTCTTTTCTGTGGTTGAGTTAAGGGGTTATATAATGATATGATGAGATTTTTCTTTATGACAATTAATCTGCCTTTAACAGACAGTTAGTGTTGGAAAGGAAAGCTCCAGGAGGGTTGAAAATTATTTGGAAGACTGTGAAAACAGTCTAGGATTGAGGCAGCTGGAGCTGAACCAAGACGCTAGCAAGGAAATGGAAAAGAGGTAAAGGGATGGATAATTTCAGATATCACTGAGGATGAACTAATGGTTCGGCAAACTGATTCGTTTTGTAGAGTGTGCGTTTGCATCATCCATGTAAGGGCACCCATTAGGTCCAGCAAAAGTCCCTTCTCCAGGCTGTTATTACTGATGGAGCCTCAAGTCAAGTCATCCCTTTCTCTCTCCACAAATGTAATTACATGCAACGAAAATTGATGTAACATGGTTAGCCCACAGCATATGGGTTATTCCACTGCCACTCGCATGACATCAGACTTCTCTGAATTTGATTATGATAGTTTGGAACTCCCCACAGAAGAATCATGTTAAATGTCCGGAACTCTGGCATTGTTCCCTTGAGCCAGCAGCCCAGAGCTTAATGTGTGCTCTCGAAAGAAAGGGTTTGAACTGATGGTCATGCTTCATTTAATTTCCGCAGCTGCTGGGTGTGTGTGTGTATGTGTGTTTGTGTGCGTATGTGTGTGTGTGTGTGTGTGTGCATGTGTAAATGATCTTCCCCAAAGAAGCTCAGTTACTGTTTCCCAGATTGCGGGGTAGAGCCCTTATCCAGTCTGGAACTCTCAGGCACTGGTTTCATGTGACCTGCAGTAGAAAGCAGCCTCTTCTCACTGCTTTTGAGCTCCCTACCTGAGGCCCAAGATCCTTTGTGGGTTAAGTGTATACTGGAAAGGAGGCAAAGGTAACAGGGCAACAAGAACAGTAAGAAAGAGAAGAAAAGGAAGAGGATAGAGGCTAAGGGGGGTGAGCAGGAGGGATGGAGAGAGAGAGAGGGAAGGGGAGGAAAAGAGAGACAGCAGAGGAGGGAAAAGGCAGTCAATGCCTGCTTGACCAGTAGAGGAACTGACCCTGAGTTTGGAGCTGAAAGAAGCTGCTCAGGGACAGAATGTCTAAGATGGAATGCACCGGACCACTTTCTACCACCTCTGCTCACTTGATCTCATTCCTTGGCTTTTATTTTTATTCCTCCTCCATGACTGCCCTGTTCCTTTCTTATTTCTCCCTCTTTTTCCCTTGCCCCTTTCTGCTCTTTCTCTTTACCCAGATTTGGGGACACTGAGCCCGTGAATGTGCCCAAAGAGCATGCCCATCACCCCCACTCCACCTTCTCCAGCTCTGGCTCCGCTCCGAACAGTTGCCTTCCGTCATGTGGCTGGGAGGTGATCCTCCTGTCAGCAGAGCTGCCTTGACCTCACCGAGGACACACGAGGGCACTCTCACCTGCCTCTGACTCCCAGATGGCCCCGGGCACCACTTTTCCCTCAGACATCCCAGTATAGTCTCTGTGTCATTTCTATACCTTCTGCTTCCGGTACAGGGGCCAGTGCTCTCAGTCTCTCAGGAAGAACACAATTCTTCTGCCGTCTTCATGGGTCAGGCCAGTGGCTAGAAGTTACAGGCTTACGATGGTGCCACCTGGGGAGGTGAGCAGCCAGCTTACAGGGACAGCCCTTTCATCCATCTCCATGTTCATTGCTAAGTGCATATTTGCTCCACATATAAAAAACTCCTGGCAGGTAGTGCTAATGGGAGTGAGGAGATAGGGAGTGTGGTCCCAGGGAGGAAACGTGATTTACTCACGGAGGCACCAACTGATGCATGCATTTAGTTGACAAATAAACATCCACTGAGTACCTACTATGTACCAGAATACATGCCAGGTCTGTTGAATGTAAAAATAAATTGATATCGATTCCTGGCCTCAAGAAATAAACACTCATAGGATAGATAGATATGAAAATGAATAATTAAAACACAGTATAAAGTTTTTTAGGTTCCATGTATAAGCGATATCTTACGTTATTTGTCTTTGTCTGACTTCCTTCACTTAGTATGATACTCTCTAGGTCCATCCATACTGCTGCAAATGGCATTATTTCATTCTTTTTTTATGGCTGAGTAATACCCCATTGTATATGTATGCCACATCTTTTTTATTGAAGTATAGTTGATTTACAATGTTGTGTTAATTTCTGCTGTACAGCAAAGTGATTCTTTTCCATGATGGTTTATCACAGGATATTGAATATAGTTCCCTGTGCTATATAGGACCTTGTCATTTATCCATCTATATATATAACAGTTTGCATCTGCTAACTCCAAACTCACAGTCCATCCCTCCCCTCCCCCACTCCCCCTTGGCAACCACAAGTCTGTTCTCTATGTTATTGAGTCTGTTTCCATTTTGTAGATAAGTTCATTTATACCACATCTTCTTTAACCATTCATCCGACGATGGACTTTTAGGTGCCTTCCATGTCTTGGCTATTGTAAATTGTGCTGCTATGAACATTGAGGTACATGTATCTTTTTGCATTAGTGTTTTCATCTTTTCTGGATATATGTCCAGGAGTGGGATTGCTGGATCATATGGTAGCTCTATTTTTAATTTTTGAAGGAACCTCCATACTGTTCTCCAGAGGATACACCAATTTACATTCCTACCAACAGTGTAGGAGGGTTCCCTTTTCACCACACCCTCTCCAGAATTTATGATTTGTAAACTTTTTGATGATGCAGGAGTTGAACCTTAAAGGAAGACTGGCTCCTCATACTAGACTCACCACCTAGTATGAAGAAAGGAAATTTCAGGCAGAGAAAACAGCACACAAGAGACCAGAGCATAAAAGAGATGAGGCTGGGTTATTTAAGGATGAAGGACAAAGTCACTGTGGTTCTATCACAAGGGTGTGTGTGGGTGGTGGGAAAGAGACAAGAGAAGAAGATAGAAATCTGGGTAGGGGTCAAGTTATGAAAGACACTGTATGATGACTTCACTTGGGATTTGTACTAGAGATGATGGAAATCACTGGGGAATTAACAAGTATTTTGTGGTAACATAAGGACATCTTAAATCTAGAAATCACAGCTACAGGAAAACTGTATCTCCACTCACAACACTTTTGACACCAAACGTGTGGGGAATTTTGCCCCCCACCAAGCCATTTTCCAACCCTCCAGACACCAACTAGGTGTCCTATAATTTAAGGCAATTTTGACACTAACTATAGGAGTTAGTGCCAGATTACACAGGTTTCAAGGCTGAGTCCCACAGTACTGCCTTCACTTCAGATGCCAGTCACAAGTGATGGATCCCTAGGTTACCTGCACTTCTGTCTGTCCTGGCTACAAAGTCAGGGGTTCCCATAACCCTCCACCACAGGTTTGATAATTTTCTGGGATGACTCACAAAACTCCGGGAAACATTCACTTGTGTTTCCTGGTTTATTATAAAGGGCATGATAAAGCATACAGATGAACAGCTATGTGAAGAGATACATAGGGTGAGGTCTGGGTGGGGCGAGGGTGTCCCAAGCACAGGAACTTCTGTACCCAAGGAGTTGAGGTGCATCACTCTCCCAACACACACTTTTGTTCATCAACCCACAAGCTCTCTGAACCCCATTCTCTGGGGATTTTTATGGAGGCTTCATCATGTACATATGATCAATTATTAATTCATTTTCCATTCCCTCTCATCTCTCTAGAGGATGGAAGGTAGGTAGGGCTGAAAATTTCAAGCATCTAATCATGGCTTGGTGTTTCTAGAGACCAGTCCCCATTCAGGATCCCACCAAGAGTTGCTTCATTAGAACAAAAGGTGCTCCTATCACTCAGAAATTCCAAGGGGTTTGGGAGCTCTTTGTCAGATGCTCCGATCACCCCCATCACTCAGAAAATCGCACTGGTTTTAGAAGCTTTACATTAGGAACTCGGGTTAAGAACAAAATCTTAGAACAAAAGATACTCCTAGTCACATGTTCACTCAGAAAATTGCAAGGGTTTTAGAAGTTCTGTTTCAGGAACTGGGACAAAGACCAAATATACGTATTTTATTACGTCTCAGCGGCAGTCCAAGCAAAGGAAATGGAAAGAGTAAGTTAGAACAGGAGCTGGCAACCTTTTTCTGTAAATGGCCAAGTAGTAAATATTTTAGGCTTTGTGGGTCATTTGATGTCTGTAATAATGATTCATCTCTGCCACTGCGGCATGAAGGCAGCCAGAGACAACACATAAACAAATGGGCATGGCTGTGTTCCAATAAAATTGATTTACAAATGTAGCCAGCAGGCTGTATTTGGCCCAGGGGCCATCGTTTGCTGACCCCAGAGTTAGAGGAAGGTTTCAGAACTAAACTTATAAAAACTTACAGGTGCTGCCCTGCATGTCGGGAGATGGCAGTGCAGTTCTTAGAGCTCTTTCTCCAAGTAGGATGAGAGATTGTGCTATTTTATCACCAGCAGCTCTCCCCTGCCGGGACAGAGAAACACATTTACTGATGTTATTATCACAGGTCTGCGATTGTGAAACAGAGTGAAAACAATGGACTGAGAACTGACTTAAAGAATCCAGCCTGTTAACAAAAACAATGGAAACAGCAGCATGGTCTGCCTGCAGAAAAGACTAAACTCAAATTAAAAAGTCTGGGTTTAAGAAGTAGAAAGTGAAAGCTGCCACTCAATGGCTGGGCTTCTTCAAAGCATTTGGAATGAAATGTCCACTGAATCATGGTTTCTGAAAACTATATTTCAGAGCGATTCTCCTAAATTCTCACACATTTGTAGAGGAGACAGAAGGCAGAGCAGTACCTTATATGTACCTTGTAGCCAGCTAGTCCCAGCTTTTCACTGTAACAGCAATCCCAGACGTTAAAGCATCCCTTTGCCAAACCCAGCCCTGATCTGGGGTAATTCTGCTGTTTCTGGCATCCTCAGGGCTGTCTGAGTGAGGCCAGCCCCACTGTTGATGTGGGAAGACTTCTTATTGCTGTCCAAGTAGATACTCCTGAGTTTGAAACCTTGGAGAAGCGAGTAGGTGGGGGCTAATAGCACAGGTTCCTGAGTCAGAAAGGCCCTAGTTTGGATCAAGTGTATGTCCATTTAGGGGAGTTCCTTAACCCCCTAATGTTTAGGTGCCTCACCTGTAAATTGAGGATTTGTAAAGTACCTTCCTCATGTGATGTAAAGATTAAATGAGGTGATATTTAAGCAGCATTTAGCACAGCATACCTTAAGTGCTTAATAAACATAATTAATCAGCATTACTTTTTACTACTTTGGGAGATCCCTGGGCCATGCAAGTAAATGAGATTTTCCCCCTTCGGAGATGATGAATGATTCCAGATAGACACTGCTTAGCTCATAGGGCCAAAGAGCAATGTCAGGGAGTCACCTGATGATATCAATCTGTGAGCCAGGTGATTTACATGCCTTTCCTCTTTTAATACTCAACAAAATCCTGGGGGAAAGTCGTTTTGGTTTTTTTCTCCATTTCTACTTATAGGAAACCAGGGCTGAAATATGTTGGGGGAACATGCTGCAGTGACATAACTCATCACAGCTACCTTGGACCCAAACCCAGGTCTGAACAGCACAACTTTATTTTTCTCCTACCTCAATGTGCAGCTGTAATGATTTATGTATGTGGCTTAGTGCCACTGCTTCTTATTGATATTAAACCCTCCCTATAGACTACAGAGCTCCAGAGGGCAGCGACCTTGTAAATCTCTCTCTCTCTCTCCCTCTCTCTTGTAATATACAGCACAGGTCCTTGTAAATGGTAGGGATTCTTATATTTTTTGAATGAATGAATCTGTGTCCTACCCATTCCTTCTTAGACAAGAGATCCCTCCCCAGATGTGGGATCACTAAGAGTCTGATGATAAGCTGAGACATGGAACTCTAGCCTCAGTGAGTCTAGAGGTAGAGTGGAGGGGCCCTGTATGGCAGGGAGCAGGGGAGTGAAGACTGGAACACAGGTCTGGACCTCTGCTTCTGCGTCTCCCCGTGCTGGGGGAACAGTGTCCAACTACCCATAATCTTTGCTCTTCCATCACTCTACTTATTGGGAGAAAGGCTTTCTGAAATTGCCAGAAATGCTTTTGCTCTAATTCCCTGCCTGACATGAAGTGGATAAATGGTTATCACTGAGGAGAAAGAGCATTTGTAGCTGCGAGTGTCTTCTTCTCGGTTCTCGTGAGGTCCCCTGGTTGAATTTCCTAATTAGGTCATCAGATAAAATTTGGGTAAGCGCTGAACTTTTTTCCATGTTTATCCAGACCTCTGAACTCTTAGAACTTCTCTCATTGTAACTTACCACGAGGAAAGAAATAAATGACTGTAGACAGAAGGTATTTTAACTTAAAAAATAAATTTGAATTCAACGGCCATGATTTTCCTGGGCTGAGGCTTCTATTTTAAAACAAACTGTCTTTGGTTGAATGACAAGGAAATCATGCTTACATTTAACCCACTCCCCCTTCCCCATCCTTCCACTGGCCACATAGGCTTACCTACCACCCAAGTGGCCTGGACAGAGCTTGGAGGCCCAAAGATGAATGGACTCTAAAAGATCCCCCTGGAAGCTTATCTGAGGCTGTGGTGATGGCCCCTTCATGGTGAAGGAGATACACAGAGACTTTGTAGTATTTCCAGAGACTTTGAAGGCAATGCCTTAAACCCTGAGTTTACAACTTGGGCTTCCTTTAGTTAGAATTTAAAGGTGCAAGGTGCTCTGGGGTTTTCCTTATATACAGATGTGTCTACACAGGTAGGGCAGCCACGAAGCAGCATGGGGATACTATAGGGGTGGTGAAGTGCTGAGCTCCTGGTAGGACCTCCTGTAAGCAGGTTAAGAGTCAACACTCAATGATGGATTTCAAAACCACACTTCTGCATCAACACAGACCACTGGGGAAAGTTCTCAAGATAGTTAACATTTTAACGTGGGGAAAGTCAGGGTTTCTGTTTTGTTTTGTTGGTTTTTTAAGGAGGTGTTGAGGAATGGGTCGGATTGGAGGACAGCAGCTGGAGAGGGCACTGGATGGGGCCAAGGGCAAAAGTAGATGACACATCTAGGTTTCGGGGAGTTTTTAATTTTATCAACGTGTAAACAAGGCACAGAAAGTCCATTCACCACTAGTTGCATTTTGCTGTTTGTTTGTTGCCTTGTCAACTTTTGCAGGCTGTTGTGTGGACTGGGTTCTGATTTCTAGACCTCGTATAGGAAAGAAAATGGGCGCTGCTGCTGTCCTCTCTGTGTGGACACAGAGCCTTATACATGTCTCAACTAACCACCAGTACTGTGACCTACAGGAAGCCCCTGCTGATCCTGGCTCTGTTAATAAAGTGTGTGCCTGCACTGGAAGTAATTAAATAGGTTGAGTCCAATTGTCAGAGCTCCAAGGACTGAAATGCTATCTCCTGCCAGGGCAAGAGTAATAGCGTAGCTCCTTTGTTGGGGACATGATGAAACAGACAGGAGTGAAGAAAGCCCATTGTCAGCAGCATAGATAACTTGGCCGTACCTGGGATTTGGTATAAATGTATTTTGATGGCTTATTATGTTGGGAAGAATGTTCCCTTATCTTCAGGACTGTTCAGCAAAACAGAGGAAATAATCCCAATGTGACATTTATTTATCTTGATGGGGGACCCTAATAGTAACGATGGGAGCTCTGTGTGAACCAGAGTGTTACATGTACACGAGGTTTTTTAGTAGCTTTCTGGTCTTGACTGGACAGCTTATGCACGTGGATCCAGGGCTGGTCCCCACAGGCATCTTGCAGAAAGGCAGACTGTCATCTAAGACTGATCCTTTTCAGGAATAAGACTTTGAAAATGACATTGCAACCCCAAATAAAAGGGATTTCCCCCACTTCGCATTTGAGATACGATGGCAGGTAATGGGGAAAGTGATTCCCGTGATAAAAGAAGTCTAGGAAACCCTAGGTTTAAGAAAACTGAGAACGCTTTACTCAAGACCAGCTCAGAGCTTTGACATGCTGACATGCCCTGTGACTCTGCAAGGAGGCTACAGAATGCATTAGAAAGCCTTTCCCAAACTCAACTTGACTCTAGGCTCTTCTTAAGGATGGAGCTGTTTGCAGGACAGTGTTCCCTAGGATGTACTTGGAGAACTAATGTTCTTAGAGCAACATTCCGCCCCACAACCGACCCCCAAATTGGTCTGTGGATCCTTTTCTAAAGACTGAACTTTTACCTTGGCCACTTTTCTCTAAAAATATATTTTAGAACTCTTCAGATATGGCCAGATCGGTTACATTCCTAGATCTCCAAAAGATCCCATCCTGGCCATTGGATAGAGATCAAAGACGATTTGTATCGATCAGAAGTCTCATCTTCCTGTTTCTACCATCCAGTCAGGCTCTCAGATGACAAGCCTGGCTTCAGGGAATGAATGGCATCATAGCTGGGCACTGGGGTCTCACTGATTCCTGTCATTAGCACTCTCAGAAGCTGGGAGATGCCCTTTATTATGCTGTGATGCTTTGAGTTAGGAAGGTAACAGACTTGGGAAAAATTGTTTCCTGTTTCCCCAGGAAACAATTGGCCTCATTCTTTTTATTCTTTTCCCATTTTTCCTTTTAAATATTTCTGCTTCTGCTGACCAATTTAATCCAAATAGCTCCACTCATTTTTGCTCTAAGATTTGGCTTGCAGGATGTCCGTTGTAAAGTTTGAATGGATTTTGTCATGGTTGAGGGCTGGCAAAGCCTACAAGTGTTCTGATTTGGACAATCCAGGTCAGTATATCAGGCTTTTGGAACACCTGGCCATTTCCACCTACTGGAGGGCATAGGGAATGATTAGGGCACAGCGGCTCCATCCTGGGTCTGGGTTCCTGCACCGTCAGTGATGTAGCCGCACTCCTGGTTCATGATCACTGCAAGCCCATCACAATCACAAGGCAGCTTTACTCAGCTCAGGTCACCGCAGTCCAAGGGAAAGCCAGCCCAGCTTGCCATAGCCACTCTACATAATGAAGGTCAAACCCATCGCTTTCCAGGCCTTTCTAAGTGACCCAGACAGGACTTCACAGGCAGTTTTGAGTTTTGGGTGTTGAACTGAACCACTTCCCACTCACACTCTTCCCTCTGCCTCTCCTCGCTCAAATCTGTGTCACTAATTTCTCGAATTCCCTCTCTTTTTAATAGTTACAGTGGGTTCTGTTTTCCTGGTTGGACCCTGGAAGATATAGGTATCCTGGAAAGCAAACTATCTAGACTCAATTCCTATCCGATGCTCTTCACCTGTCTCCCCTGGGAAGAGCTTGGTGCAGAAGATGCAGGTGGAATCTGGATGGCGGCTGTGGTCCATCCAGGATCAGCATAACCAGTTCAACCACCTGCAGCTTAGAAAGGCCTGGCATCTATCTATCCTGAGTCTGTTTCTCCTCCTGGAATTCATTCATTGTTCATCCATCCACCCATCCATCATATTTTAGAGAACCCTTCTGTCTGCAGAAAACATTGCTAGAGACCCAATTAGGGGGAAGCAGGATGTGGGCTATGAAAAGGACAGAAGCCTCCTTTGAGCCTAATGTCAAAATTCCCCACACCAGCTGTGTTAAAATGTGGAGAACGTCTGGAGAAGAGGCGGGGAGATCACAAGCTGGACCTCTCTGCCCCAACGCCCCTGGGCAATTGACAACAAGGAGTTGATTGCTCTGCTCAGGGGCCTGGTGGATTGTTAAAAACAAGCACTCCAGCACGAGGTTGGGAAAAAAATAACGTTCCATCTTTTGTGTGCTGACAAATGATTCCACTCTGTTATCAACTCAGACATAACCTCTCAAGTCAATCAGCTGTGACCTCTTGGGGCCTCCCTCAGCATAGCATGGGCAGATGGCAAGTCAACTGTGGTACACAACCAAGAGATTTTAGAAATCCCTATTTCTGAAAATGGGGAAAAAATAGGAAAAAAAAATGCACACTTGCCCAGAGAACAAGAATCCTCTTCATCGATGACCTCATAGTTGTACCCATCATGAAGACGGTGCCATGTCAGGGGCTCTACACACGTGGTCTGATTATGCCCCCACAGCTCTACAAGGTCAGCATTTATCAATCCCCATTTTACAGATGAAGAGTCTAAACCCAGGTACATTTCTATAATTTGACCTAGAACATGGAGCTCCCAAGTGGCAGAGCTGGGAGTCACACCCATGCCCATGGGATTCTCTAGTTCGGAGCCTTTCCATGGCTCTTCCCCAGGCTTCTTTTTAGTAACATTTGAATTTTCATGTGCACACCCTGGGTTTCTAGGTCACTTACCCACAGCAGGTCTGGAAAGCAAGCTAAGACACTTGCATGGTGCCAGAGCCAAAAAGAATGAGGAAAGGGAAAAATCAGTGCTGGAAAAAAAACCCAAACAAACAAAAACACCAGCGCCAGGACAGGGCCATTGGGCCCTCAGTGACTTTGGGGCACCCGACTCTGCTCCTTCCTTTTATGGGGACAATTATGAGTTCAGGCCATGCCTAGGGGAGCAGTGGGAGACAGGAATGGCCTGTGTCCCATCTCAAAGGTTTCCTGGAAGAGGGCTCCCCATTACTGATGAGCCAGTGCTTCTGGAAGCCCAGTGTGATGGTGGAGGACACAGACGTGACCGAGTACCAGCCATGTAAAGTTAGGCAAGCCAGTTAAACTCTGAGCCTCAGTTTCATGTCTGTACATGAAGCTATCAGAAATTCTTCCATCATAGATTTGTTGTGAGGATTAAATGAAGGAATATTTGTAAAACACTAATTGTCTGCACAGTTGTGCTATTTAAGGGTTAGCTGCTATTCTTATCATTTTTTTCTTATGCTCTCAGGTGTCCGGAGAGCACAGATGCCCTCTCTTGTGGACACAATGGGGCTCTTTCAAAAATGCCAATGAATTGACAGTGACCAGTATGGCCAAGGCGTGCTTGACCCCTGGACACTGCAGCAGGACATCAACTAATACCGACCCCTAGGAAGAAGGTGTCCCCAAAACTCTTATCCTGCAAGCAGGACAGTCTTTTGCCCCCAAACCATATTGGGGGCCTAGATTCACCCAGAGCAGCTTCTGATTTTGAACTCTAAAGTGATGGCCGTATATTCTTCTTGAGGTTTCATGGTGCAGGTGCACTTGACACCCCAAGGTTCTTATTCAAACCCAGTTGAGAGAGGCATATTGGTTCTGGAAAAGAGGCAGAGGTGGGGACAGCCAGGGTAAGCAGTCATTGTGTTCCCCCTCCATTTTCCTATCTCCTCCCCTCAGGGACAGGCACCACACACACACACACACACACACGCACACACACACACGCACACAGACACACCCCTCCTGTCTCTCTGTGGCTTACTCATGTCCCCCGAGAATGGTCATCTTCATCCCTTTTTGGGACTTGCCCTCTTTTTGCGATATCTGGCCGGATCCAGATCTTTCACTGCTTCAACTTACCTCTTGCTTTGCTATTCTTTAACTAGAGATGAGAGTCACCTGAAGACAACATTTTGGCAGAGCGAAAAGAAGGAGCCCAGATGAGAAAATGTCTTGATACAAAATCCATTTTTCGGCAACATTTAGGGCTTTGGAGCTTCCCTTTGGGGTTGACATTTTCAACTGTATCTATGAGAACGCCAGTGAGGGAATTGAGGATGATATGCATTTATGAAGCCCTTTCACCAGATGGCTGAGGAGACCATTTACCGTATTTATTTATTCCAATTTGACAGCTGACGGTGGGGCCTGTGTCAGGGTACACACTCTGCTCCGGTACCTGGCTCTAGTTTCGAGGCCACTGCCTCGCTCGCCTTTACCCCTGGCTCCTCCTCTGTCCGGGGGCTTCCGCCTGTGTCAGGTGACCATCCCTCTGAGACCCAGCAACCGTGATGGTGATGGATGGGCGAGCAGTCTGTAGCTGGGCAGTGGCCAGGTGACATCATCCAGCTTCACTCCAGTGTTTCCCCAGAGGGAAGTGTGTCAAGTGTATCAAGGCAGAAAGGACACACGTGGCTCAGTACTAGGCCGTGGCCCTTGAAGCAGAAAGGATGACCCATGGGCAGCACTGAGACCCCACCGCAGGCCGTCAGCTGAGAGTCTGAGCCCTCGTATAAACCAAGGCCAGCAGGGGCTCCCACACCAGCCTCTGTTCCCTCATCTGTAAAATGGACACAGGTACACCTGGAAACAGCATTATTCTTTCTACCTACAGAGTGAATCTGCAAAGTGCTAAATGTTAGAACAAACCACTAGGCTATCAGATTGCTTGAGTCTTGGAAACTCCACTCTATGAGTATCATTTAGTGTCAGTCTGGATTTGGCAGTGGGGAACTTGCCTAGTTATAGTCGTTTGCAGAACTCACACGAAAAGACTAGCTTGTTTACTTACAGCAAGGCAGAGTGACAAAGGTGGGATAGAATTAGCAATGAAGTGATCACGAGCACATGGCAGGGATCAGGGACAGGGGTGGGGTTGTGGATCGTCCATGAAGTGATGGCCACTTCAGTGGGTCAGCGGGTAGGTAGAGCACTGCCTCAGGGCAACTAAAGGAGCTGGTGTATTAATTTTCTACTGCTGTGTAACAAGTAACCCCCAAACTTAGTGGTTTAAAACAAAATTATCACCTCTTCTCTTTCGTGGTTCCTGTTGATCAGAAATTCAGGAGCAGCTTGGCTGGTAGTTCTGGCTGAAGGTCTCTCATGAGGTCAAGGTCACTATCAGATATTGGCCAAACCGCTGTCATATAAAGGCTTATCTAGACCTGTGGGCTCTGCTTCCAAGACGGTTCCCTCCCCGGCGGCAAACTGGTGCTGGCTCTCGGTGGGAAGCTCACATTCCCCTCCACACGGCCCCTCACGAGGCAGCTTGAGTGCTCTCTGGGTAAAACAGCTGGCTTCCCAGTTTAGTGATAGATCTAAGAGTGAAAGGCAGAGCCTCAGAAGTCACACATCCACTGTCACTTCAACTGCATTCTGGTGTGATCACCCCTGACTCAGTGTGGGAGGAAACTGTACGAGGGTGTGAAGGCCAGGAAGGAGGGATCCATGGGGACCATTTTGGCTGCTGGCTACCCCAGCTTGGGGAGGTGCTATTTGGAAATCCAAGCAAACAGGACTTGAAAAGGGGCGTGGCAGGGGAAGGACAGAGAGTAGCAGCAGACAGATATCAGAACAGGAACTTGGGGACCAGAGGCCAAGCCACAGGCCAGCCTACTCAAACTGGAGCGCTGGGTATGAATCCTGGCAGAGAAGACGCATCTCTGTAGGGAACCTGCAAAGGACGGAGTGACTCAGGTCACAGCACTGGCTGGACCCCGCTTAGGTTAACTGTGAGAGGATTTCTGGGCCAGGCAGGGTCCCGTATTCATCTCTGGACCTGGCTCACCTAGGAAGACTCAATGCAGAGCCCACTGGGTGGGGCTGAGGCTGCCCAAGAGCCTCCCTCCTCAAGTCAGGATGGGTCTTAGAAACAGAGTGGGCATCTGTGCAGGGAAAATGGAAGACACAGAGGCTGGGAGGTAGCAGAGGAGCTGGCGCTGTCTGTCCGATGGCTGGGTGGTGGGTTCTGGCCCGTGTCCCAAGGAAGTACAGGACTGCCCGTGACTGGCTTTGGTTTTCAACTGTGTGAACAGATGCTGTGCCCCAGAGAGAGAACACTGAAGGTGGGCAAGCAAGCTCGGACCCAGCAGCCCAATGGACTTTTTATGTGCCTCTCCTCCTCAGCACGTGGGATTAGTCGCAAAAATTGCCCCCTTACATTTCTAGCCAAATCTCAACTTTCCAAAGTCTTTTCAACAACATTACCTCTTTCGGTCCTCAGAGTGCAAGCCAAGGCTGGAGGTGAGTTGGCATCATTAATATCACTGAACAGATGAGAAAAAGGAGGCAACCAGAGGCAAGAGGTCCTGTCCAGACTCACCTGCCTGAGCTCAATACTCTGACCTTTTTCCATGCACTCCTGAGCAACTTGGCATTAGCAGAGTAGCCTTGCAGAAGTTTGCCACACACCCCTGGGTAAAAGGGCCAATCTGGGACCTCCAAACAATGGGTAAGACTACTGGGAAAGGCAGCCATAGGACTTCCAATCTTGGTTCTTCACATTTTTATGATTTTTTAAAAGATATACCTCTGCATCCTTCTCTTAGCACACATCCTAGACACGAGCTCACTCTGCACCTGGCCCTGAGCACAGAGAATCTCTATAGTAGGTTTCCTTTCAGTCTCCTACATCAGTCATTCCTTACTATCAAATTACTTGCCTATCATCTGCACTTGACTTTTCTAGCAGTCACAGATGCAGGGTGGGAAATGTATTGGATCCTAGGTGTCTCAATGAGCCGAGGTCCTTTCCAGCCCAAGCTGATGAATGAAACAGGTCATCACCCCAGTCAGGCGCTCTGGTTAGAGCTCAGTGTAGGCAGACATGTTTGTAGGAGTGCATGCGTTTTGAGGTGCCCCTGCAGAGCAGTGTCTGCCTTCTTTTTGGAAGTGAGGTTTGTAAGTGAACAGAGGAGGTGAGTGCTGTCAGGTTGGACTGACCCCTCCAGCCCTGCATGGGGGCTGGAGGGTGATAAGTCTCCAGGGATCTTAGTCTTCCGGCTTCCTTCTTGTCTTGGTTGCAGGGGAAATCATCTCCTTGGGGGATGGGGAAGCGCTAACCTTCTCGAAATGCCTACTCTGTTCAGGCGTGAAAGCACCAGCTCCCTGCAAAACCCTTCTGTGGAGCGGACTGTCTTAGCGCCATGTACAGGTGAGGAGACAAAGTCTCCTAGAGGCAAAATCATTTCCTCGGGATCCCACTGCACGCCCACTGGAGATAGGGTTTGAGTGCAAGCTTCTATGGCTCCTCTGTTCATACTTTCTCTGACCACATTATCACCCTGGGAAGGAGATCTGAAGTCTTCCAATGAAATAGTTTCCCCCTTGTAGAAATTAATATAACAGTGTTGCAATGGAATGTTCTGGAAAGAAGATTTTGGTCCCACCCAGTTTCCCTGATGTACAGGGCTAGGAGAGGGATGGGTTTCCTGGAGGTGGTGGCCAGGGAGCAAGAAGGGACAATGTTTGCTTAAGGCACTGGCACCTCAGGGTGTTCTAGCGCTTCTCAGAGAGGGTTCTGAGAGTTGGCCTCTTGTGGTGTGGGCGAATTTTTTAAATTATGAAAATGTCTGTGTGTCTGGTTTCAGCCTGACTTAGTAATTTGCTTATATAACCTCTGTGTCTCTTCCTGGTGGCTCAAAGTGTCCGGATTAATGGTTTTATGAACATCCTGCTGTGTTTAGTGTGTTGTACCTGAGAGTATCTATTTCACTAACCCAGATGGTGCCATTACCACACACATATCCTGCAAGGGCAGGGATTGTATTAACAAGGATAAGCAGTAAATGCACAGCGTTTCACTTTAGCAAAAGGGCCTGGCACCAGAAGCAGGTAAATCCCCTTCTGCCCACACACCCAGTGCTCTCTCCTCCCTTCTATGAAGTTAGAGTCTCAGGCTCTGCACTTCTCTCTGCCCCTGGGGGCCAAATCGGGCACTGGGGGAGCCCACAGGCCTCCTATTTAGCTCAAAACACCCCTGGGCTATATGTGGGCTTCACCACTTCCTTAATGGCAGAAGAAGCCATAATTGCTCGATTTCTCTCCTCATCTTTTCTTTTTTCTTTCTCTGTTGTTTCTCCTTCTTCTTTAGAGAATTGTGGTCTTTCCTGGACCACACTTTCCAAATGGGCCTCTGATGGCCAATTCTAGGGTATATCCCTAACCAACTATGTTTCCGATAGTTGAAAGATGAAGTGACCCCATTGGTTTCCCTGAGAGCAATGTAGTGTTTCAACTACTTCTCCTGTACTCCTGAACCCCTCCCGATTCTGCCACCCTCCATTTGCACATAGCTCACTACTGAGCTCATTATAAATGTTGAAAAATCATTAATTAATTAGTTTTTTAAGTCTATTGTTTTTTTTCTTTCTCTATAGCAAGCCATTGTGGGTGAGCCGTTTCTTTTCTCCCAAAGAGGTTGCCCACTGACTGAAAAATTTAAACAAGCACATCTTCAGAGAGTCAAAAATACTAGTATTGGGCTTCCCTGGTGGCGCAGTGGTTGAGAGTCCGCCTGCTGATGCAGGGGACACAGGTTCATGCCCCGGTCCGGGAGGATCCCACATGCCGCGGAGCGACTGGGCCCGTGAGCCATGGCCGCTGAGCCTGCGCGTCCAGAGCCTGTGCTCCGCAACGGGAGAGGCCACAACAGTGAGAGGCCCGCGTAACGCAAAAAAATAAATAAATAAAATTAAAAAAAAATACTAGTATCTCTACTGCACAAGTGATTTTTTAGACATCAGAGAGGGAGGCCTACCATGTGGTCCTCTTCTCCAGGGTCGGAGCGAAGAGGTCTTTAGCTCAGTAGCTCTTGGCAATGTTAAGGATTGCTAAATGAGTGGTGAGAATGATAGGAGGACAGTCAGACTGCTGAGATTGTTTTATGTTTGTATTTTTCCTTTAAATGTGGGTTCATGTTCATTATCTCGTGTGGTGCTCACAACAAAACCCTAAGGTTGATGTGGTGAGTATTTATGCACATTTTGCAGATGTGGTTCTCAGATGTTAAGTGATTTGCTAAACGTTGTTCAGATAGTGGATGGCAGAGCTGGGTCTGGCACTAGGGTATCTTCCTCAATAAGTTGACGTTCTTCCAAGGAGTCCTGCCTACCTCCCTTTCTTACTGGAAGTCACATTAGCCACTTAGTTTAGGGGTCAAAAATGGCTCTAAGTGGAAATATATGTCCACACAAAAACCTGTGAATGAATGTTCATAGCATCTTTATAGTCAAAACCAGGAAGCAACCTAAATGTCCATCAGCAGATGAATAGGTATGAGATATACCCATGGGATGAAATATTATTTGGCCATCAAAAGGAATGAAGTACTGATTCATGTTACAAAATGGATAAATCTTGAAAACGTTATGCTAAGTGAAAGAAACCCATCACAAAAGGCCACATATTGTATGTTTCCCTTATATGAAAGTTCAGAGTAGGCAAATTCATAGAGATGAAAAGTAGATCAGTGTTTGCTTAGGACTGGGGGTTGGGGTGGGTGCATTGGGAGGTGTCCACTAACTGGTACAGATTTCTTTTAGGAAAGATGACAGTGTCTTAAGATTGATTGTGGTGATGATTGCACAACTCTTTGAATATACAAAAAACCTGTTCAATTGTTTACTGTAAAAGGGTGAGTTGGATGGTATGCAAACTATATCTCAGTAAGTTGTTATTAAAAAACAAAAAAGTTGCTTGGGAAGTGGCTGTCATAACTTCCTCTGGCCACAGCTCCTTCCAGAGCTTCAAAGCTCCTGGCTACTCTGACCTTGCCTTAGGGTGAGAAGTTCCTTCAACTCCTTGCCTGCTCCAAGTTGTGGGGAGATATTAGACACCTCCATAGTCCCAAATATTGATACAAACAGCTAGAAGTGACTTCTGTGTGTCAAACATGTGCATTCAGATCACCCGGTGATCTTGATAAAATGCAAATTCTGATCCAGCAGGTCCAGGACACAGCCTGAGATGCTGCATTTCTAACAATATCACAAGTGATGGCGAGGTTGCTGCTGGGGACCACATTTTGAGAAGCAAGGGTGTCAACAACATAACAGGCAGTGGAAATGTTTACTTTCCAACAGCTGACTTTGCCACATGAAGATGCAGTCTTTGACTCCAAAATGCCAGCCTGTACAATTAAATCAAATATCGGGATTTTTTAAACATATGCCCTCAAATGTCTTTTTCCTACTCTCCATCCAATTGTTAGGTCCTTATAACAGACAATTGCCAACCGTTGATACCATCCGACTTGGGGCAAAATCTTCGGGGCACAGTGATCTCTGTGGAAAGCACCTAACAAAGTACTTGAATATTTTTTCTTTTTACTAATCAAATTGGCTATCTCTTTCTGCATCGTGGGGAAAACCCTGAGTTGTCCTAAGTTTGTGCCTCTTTAATTATGACTCTATATTTTAAAATTACAAGATTCATTTCTATCTTCAAAACACCAAAGGAGGCTCAGAAGTCCTCCTCAGGAGAAAAAAAAGTCAAAGAGCTGTGAAAAGTCAAAGAGCTGTTGTGGCAGAATTATGTATACAACTTAATTTTTATTTAATAAGCCTCTGTTCATGTGGCTGCAATATACAAGACACTATGCCCATCCATCAGGAAGCAGGTATATAAAGATCAGAAGACACTGTCTGTGCCCCCAGAGGCGGGAATCCTTGTGGGGAGAGAAAAGCAAGAGATGAAAGGGAAGGAGAGTCACATTTGGGGCAGAGAGAGGTCTTTGTGCCTGCTCTCACTGTTTGATTGGTTTACTTTCCGTCTTCTTTCCAGACTTTGCTGATTTTGCTGGAAAGCTCAAGCATCCTGGACATCCTCTTAAACCAAATAAAACTTCCAATTACACAGGCTTTGCTAAAGGCGTACAAGGGGAATGGCAGCGATAGCATTAGACTCATGTAGCCCTTCTTGAAAGCGGCCCTTCATCGTCCTCAGGCTGGCTGGGATCTTAGGCTCCAGGCCCTGCAGGCTTTTGATGAGCAGAAAACGACTGGGCTCTGAACCTTAGAAGAGCCATGGATGTGGTACAAAAAAGTTTCAGGTTTAAATTCCATTTCTGCCAAGGTTTAGATGGCTGACAATCTGGCTTTGTACACCTGCTGGACCTTTATTTCATCTCTAATATCAAGATGATTATATTAACTTCTTCACAGGGATGAAGCCAGGAGGAAATGAGCTAAAGTATAGAGAAGGGCTTCAAGCATGCCAGACTGTGAGAGGTAATGACTATTTTTCTTCGCCCACATACACCAGGCTCGCCTGTCCCCTCTCCTCCCCTCAGATCTAGCAAAGCTCACCTACCATCCAGCCACTGTTTCAGTGCCATCTCAGGGTGCTGCCTGACAAGCTAAGTAAATGTGGGGTTTTCTTAAAGACAATGCATTGTGATTGTCATCAGGGGGACTTAAGTCTGAGTCCTGTGTAAATTCTCTGGGACTCTGTTTCTGCAGCTCTAAAATAAAGTCATTGCATTTTGAAATACTCTCTTTGTTAGAGCAATTCCCACCCCATAGCAGACAGGATTTCTATTTGGGGCACTGTATCTTATCTTCCATGTGAAGAAAAGTTTGCAGTTCATTTTTTTTTCTTCCCTGGGTTTTTGAGTCTGAATCCTTATTTCCCACCAGCTGGGAAACTAAAAGCTTGGAAACACCATGATAGCTCTGCTTGGTTAATCATCATCTCTTTTTCATCATCCCTATTGAGCCTGGGAGTCTGAATCTACTGCAGGTCCTCCCCCACCCCCTTCCTAAGGAGAGCAGGGGTCACTTAGCCCCAACTTTTGAGCTAATCAATGCATATTTTCTAATTCCAGTTATCCCCATCCAAATAGCAAGCCAGACACTGGACAAACGCTTAATAGGAAAAATATTACTTTTAAATATGATTGATAAAATAATGGCTGAGCCAGTATGAACCTTAACTGATAAAGTTTAGAGAGCATTTCCAGCAGGGCTGCTGTTGAGAAGATTTTTTTAAAACTCAACCATAATTAACCCCATCCCAAACTTGCTATATAAATTCTCACCTCCAGAAGGTGAGACAAGTATGCATAATATAATATGCATGCATATATATATGCTATTTAATTCTTTCCAGGTTTTATTTGATGGGTGTAGGCTATAAATCTACACATGGGAGGAAGAGATATTAATAATTACTTCTGTAGTGTTTGATATTTGCAAAGAGACTTGCAGTTATTTATTACGTGGTTCTTACTCTGCACAGAACAGTATTCCCTCAGTAAAAGAGAGCAGAGAATGAAGCCAGGGCTGTCACAAAAGCTTAGAAAAATGGTTTTGCCATCTTCTACGGTGTATGTACTCCTCTCTGAAGGAGACCACTGTGTCAATCCACATTTCCTTTGGTGTCTGTGGCCAAGCATCTGTGGAACAGATAGGACAAGCTGGTTGTAAGTTTCAACTGCATAGCTGGGACCAAAGTCTTCTTTCTCGACATAAGGCTGCAACCACTCCCCAGACTCCCTATTTTTTCTGTGAGGGCGTCCTTATTATTTTCTTGGTGGTATAGGGGCACAGATAATAAAGGCTTAGATTTGAGGAGACCTAGGTCTTGGCTATACTATCTTATTAACTAGCTCTGTGATCTCAGTCAAGTCACTCTACTATTCTTGGTCTCTGAGTTCTTTATTTGTCACACCAGAATGACAACATCTAATGTATCAGGATATAACAAGGTTTCTTGTGAGAATAAAATAATGGGCACAAAAGCATTTTGAAGATATTGAAAGTCCATAGGGTGGTGTTATTATTACTGTTATTCAAACAAACAGCTTTTTCCACCCCATCCTATCTGAAAATGGAAATTCCTTGGTCAGCATCCCTGACCTAGATTTTAATCATGCACTTTGTCTTGCCCCACAGTTTGTTTGTAGGTTTCAACTTCTTTTTCCTTATAGAGGGACGAGATAGCATCGTGGTCGAGATGCCTAATTCTGGATTCATATGGGCAAGGATTTAAATTCTGGCTTAATTAAGACATCAATCTCTGGCCATGATGAAGTACTGTTACTGAACTAGCCTTCCTTCCATAAGCAAATATAAAACAGGATGAAACATATGAGGCATTATTTTCAGCCATTGAACAATACATAGCACCAGACTATGATCCCTGAGAAAAGAAAAACTCACAGGGTTAAAGTTACATTTGCCCTAGCTTTCTTGTGGAAAATTTCTCACTACAGCACAGAGAAATGGAGCAAAAGCAGAGCACAGAGGAGTATCTCAGCTAAGGATCAGCACTTGAAGCTGTTAAAGGGGCTGTAATCAGTAGGGAGGACGCAGGAGAGAAGGAAGCTGTGCAAAGAAGGTTATACTCTATTTGGAGGTTCCCCACGAGTTCTTGGGTGAGGAATGGGCTGAACTTGCACGGAATGAGACAGAAGACTTAGATAGTAGCTGCTATAGGGTTGTAAGCAGAACAGAGATACTTGTGGTCGAACCCTGCTGGCAGATGTTGGAATACCAACTTACGTCTTGCTAACTCCTAACATACCCATCTGGGATACTGGGAAAAACACATAAAAGAGGTAAGGAACATGCCATAGGATAAAACCCATTCTATAAAACATCTTCAAACCAAGTCTTGACAAGATCTACATGAAAGAGTTAGTAGTTTGAAACCCACCAAGATAAAAGCTTGCACACATCTTGATCTTTTTATAGATCTTCCCTATTAAAGCCTAAAATAAAGCCTAAACAAGTTCAAAGTGACTAACCAGTGATGGAATGCCTGCTAGAATAAAGCTCAACACTTCAGAGAATGATAACAGAATCCAGAGTCTCTACAATATATAACTAAAATTATCTAGTATACAATCAAAACTATTAAACATGAAAGGAAACAGGAAAATGTGATCTGTGGTCAAGAAAAGAAGAAGTCAATAGAAACTAACCTCAGGGTAGCCCAGATGTTTGGTTTAGCAGACAAATACTTTAAAGCATTTACATAAAACATAGCCAAGAATTAAGAGAAAATATGCTCTTAATGAGTAAACAGAATATATTATCAGGGAGAAAAACTATAAAATAGAACAAACTGCACATCTTAGAACTGAAAAGTAAAATAATTGAAATTAAAGATTTACCTGAAGGCCTTAACAGGAAATTAGAGATAGCAGAATAAAGGAACAGTGGACTGACTTGGAGAAATATAAACATAAATTATCCCACCAGCATAACAAAAAAAAGGTGAAAGAAAAATAAGCAGAGCCTGAGGAAACTGCAGGACAGTATTAAATAGTACAGCAGGCATGTAATTGCAGTTGCAGAAGAAAAGAGTGAGAATGGAGCAGAAAAAAATTATTTTAAGAAATAGTGGCTGGAAAAGTCCCAAATTTGAAGAAAAATAACACTTACAAGTTTAAGAAGCTTGAAAAAACCTTAAGTAAAAATTAATACAAAGGAAACCACACCAAGGCACATCATAGTCACACTTACAAGCCAAGACTAAAGAAAAAGGGGAAAAAAAGAAAAGAAAGGAAAAGAGAAGAAAAGAGAAGTGCTATCAAGCCATAAAAACATATGGAGAAACATAAATGCATATTGCTTAGAGAAACTTGTCTGGAAAATGCTACATACTATGGGATTCCAACTATATTACATTCTGGAAAAGGAAAAACTATAGAGATAGTAAAAAAGATTAGCAATTGCCAAGGGTTTGAAGAGAGAGGGGGAAAGATAAATCTTTGGAACCCAGGGGGTTCTTAAAGTAGTGAAATTATTCTATATAATACTATAATGGTGGATACATAACATTGTGCATTTGTCAAAACCCATAGAATGTACAATGCACAGAGTGAAACTTAATTTAAACTATGGACTTTGGTCAATAATAATGTATCAATATTGGTTCATCAACTGCAATAAATGTGTCATACCAATACAAGATGTTAGCAATAGCAAAAACTCTGAGCAGGGGAGAGAGGGTATGTGGGAACTAAACTACTCTAAAAGTTAAAGTCGATTAAATAAAAAAAATATAAATGGGGGAAAATAATAAGAAATTAAGACTTCTTGTTACAAACAATGGAGGCCAGAGGGCACTGGAACAATGCTTTTAAAGTCTGTCAACCAAGATTTCTACATCCCAGGAAAAAATATCTTTCAAAAATGAGGATAAAATAAATACCCTTTTAAATAACCATAAGCTGAGACATATACTAAGAAGTTAATATCAGAAATGAAATAGAATACGAAAATTGCTCAACTAAAATAAGTAAAAAAAAAAGAAAATTAGAGAAATAGAGGAACAAAAAAAGTGGAAAGGAATGAAAGAAAAACGAATGGCAAGATGATAGATTAAATTCAACCATATCAATATTTTCATTCATTGTAAATACACTGAACAAATTAAAAGGGAGTAATTGCTAGACTGAATAAAAGAAAGCAATACCTGTTTATATGCTGTCTAAATGCAAAGAAGTATACAGCACAAAGAGTATGTATAAAAAACTGTGTATCTATATTAGTAATCAGGCAAACTAGACTTCAAGACAAAGTATTAGCGATAAAGGGAAAGACTGCATAATAATAAAAGGGAAAATCTTCAGGAAGATGTAACAACCTACATGTGAATGCAACCAATAACAGAGTTGTTAAAGGTATACAAAGCAAAAACTGACAGAATTAAAGGAAGAAACAGACAGATCTATCATAATGGAGATTATAACATACCCTGTACCAACCAGGGATCTCCAAAGAAACAGAATGTGTGTATGTGTGTGTGTGTGTGTGTGTGTGTGTGTGTGTGTGTGTGTGTTTGTATGTGTAAAGAAATTTATTTCAAGCACGAGTTGATACTGGAGTCTTGCTTTTAAGGCCTTTCAACTGATTGGATGAGGCCCACCTACATTATCCAGGAGAATCTTTTTTACTTAAAGTCAAATTAAGTAAAGTACTTAAAGTCAATCTCTTTAATTAACCACGTCTACAAAATAAGTTCAGAGCAACACTTAGATTAATGTTTGATTAAACAGTGGGATACTGGAGCCTAGCCAAGTTGACACATAAAACTAGCAATTACACATCCCCTCTCAGTAACTGATAGAATACGTACATAGAAATTCACTAAAGATAGGGAAGTTCTGAAAAATAGCTTCAACCAACTTGACTTAATTGACATTTATAGAACACTACAGCCAGAGAAACTAAGACGGAAATTACTAAGGTGGGAGTGTTGACTTCTGACAAGAGAGTAGAATACTGATGTCAAAGAACACAATATGTGCAAAGTATTATTTAGAGACATAACCTGCACACTAACGGTAGGATATGGGGTGACAAGTTACCTGCAAAGGGGTCCTGGTCATGCAGAGGGATCAGGATGGGTCTACATGGAAAGACCATGGGAGCCAGGTAGGAACCAGGGAACTAACATTGCTGCAGGATTTTAAGCAAGGTTAAGAAGTTCTGGAAGTCTACCATACAGCATAGTGCCTATAGGTAACCACATACTGTATTGTATACTTAAAATTCTCTAAGAGGTAGATCTTATGTTCTTAAAACACACACACACATATACATATACACACACAAATCATCATCATCATCATCATCATCTATGTCTTTGATGTGGTGATTATTTCATGGATGTATACATATCTCCAAATTTATTGAGTTGTATACGTTAAATATGTATGGCTCTTTACATGTACCTTAATACAGTGGAAAAGAAAGAAAGAAAGAAAGAAAGGAAGGAAGGAAGAAAGAAAGAAAGAAAGAAAGAAAGAAAGAAAGAAAGAAAGAAAGAAAGAAAGAAAGAAAGAAAGAAAGAAAGAAAGAAAGAAAGAAAGAAAGAAAGAAAGAAAGAAAGAAAGAAAGAAAGAAAGAAAGAAAGAAAGAAAGAAAGAAAGAAAGAAAGAAAGAAAGAAAGAAAGAAAGAAAGAAAGAAAGAAAGAAAGAAAGGGAGAGAGAGAGAAAGAGAGAAAGGGAGAGAGAGAGAAAGAGAGAAAGAAAAGAAAGAAAGAAAGAAAGAAAGAAAGAAAGAAAGAAAGAAAGAAAGAAAGAAAGAAAGAAAGAAAGAAAGAAAGAAAAGAAAGAAAGAAGAAAGAAAAAGAAAGCAAGAAAGAAAGAAAGAAAAGAAAGAAGAAGGAGGGTGGGAGGAAGGAAGGAAGAAAGGAAGAAGGAAAAAAGGAAGAAAAGAAAGAGGAAGGGAAAGAAGGAAGGAAGGAAGGAAAGAAGAAAGAAAGAAAGAAAATTATAAAAAATAAGGCATGGGGCTTCCCTGGTGGCGCAGTGGTTGAGAGTCCGCCTGCCAATGCAGGGGACACGGGTTTGTGCCCCGGTCCAGGAAGATCCCACATGCCGCAGAACGGCTAGGCCCATGAGCCATGGCCGCTGAGCCTGCGCGTCTGGAGCCTGTGCTCCGCAACGGGAGAGGCCACAACACTGAGAGGCCCACGTACCGCAAAAAAATAAAAAATAAAAAAATAAAGGAATGAGACAGTCTGGTATAAAGGAACAGTGTCCAAATGGTATGAGAAATACTGGAATAGGAGTAGACAATTGCCCAAAGATAGTGAGTTAGAGATGCCAGTCTTTGGGTGTGGGGAGATTCTAGAAGGCAGGGAGGCAGTTGCAAGTAAGGGTTGTGGGAAAGTCCCCAAACACATGGGCACCCTCCCGACCTCGAGGGTGTCCAGAACGATAATGGCCCTGGAGTCAGGGGCTCCTTCACGGTTTGTGGGACTTGAAGCTTATACAGTTTGGTGGTTCAATTTAAGAAAAACAGTACAAAACTACATACACAAAGTAAGATACAAAAGTGACTTCATTTAGAATGAGAAGCCACAACACACTACATATTTGGAAAAGTAGGTAGTTCACACATTTTACAGAATACAGAAAAACAATGCAATTTCACAACTGAAATTCCTGACTCAGCTCTATGAACTCTAAAGCACGATTGCCTGACACATCTCTAAAATACTTTCTTTTTTATGTGTTTTGACTGCATATTCGTTGATCACCATTTCCTATGACAATGATTTTGTAATATTATTTTCTAGAGTAGAAAGATGATTCAGTCTCTCCTCTAACAGGCCTGATGGAAATTTTTAAAATAAACTTAAATTTTTGGATCAGCTTTAGATTTACAGAAAATTGAGAAGATAGTATAGAGTTCCCATACATCCCACACCCAGTCTCCCCCATTACTGGCCTTTTACATTCATATGGTACATTAGCTGCAATTAAAGAAGGACTAGCAATACATTGCTGTTAACTAAAGTGAATGCACTGTTCAGATTTTCTTACTTTTTACCAAGTGTCCCTTTTCTGTTCCAGCATCCTATCCAGGACACCACACGACACTTGGTTGTCAGGTCTCTTTAGGCTCCTCTTGGCTGTGACACTTTTCCTACTTTCCTTGTTTTTGAGGACTAGTTAGGAAAGCCATGGACCAGGGATTTTGTACTATGCCCTTCAGCTGGGATTTATCTGATGTTTTTCTCATGATTAGACTGAGATTATAGGTTTCAGGGAGGAGAAGATAGAGATAGTGTCATTTTCGGGGCTTCCCTGGTGGCGCAGTGGTTGAGAGTCCACCTGCCGATGCAGGGGACGCAGGTTCGTGCCCTGGTCCGGGAAGATCCCACATGCCGCGGAGCGGCTGGCCCCGTGAGCCATGGCCGCTGAGCCTGCGCGTCCGGAGCCTGTGCTCCGCAATGGGAGAGGCCACAAGAATGAGAGACCCGCATACCGCAAAAAAAAAAAAGAGATAGTGTCATTTTCATTGCACCTTATCAAAGGCACATATCACTCTTCCTTTTCCGTCCCTCCTTTCAATCTGTCCCCTTTGAAAGGACATCGCTAAGTCTGGCCCGCACTTAAGGAGGAGGGAGTTGTGCTCCATCTGCTTGAGACAGAGCATCTACATAAATTAATTTGAAATTTTCAGCATGGAAGATTTATCTCTTCTCCTCACTTATTTATTTATTCAATCATCCATTTAATCATTAGGTATGGATATTTATTTCATACTTTAATCCAATACTATTTTATTTACTTTGTTGCTCAAATTGTTCCCAACTTTAACCATTGGGGGTTGCTTCAGTTGGCTCTGATGCCCCTTTGAAATACCCCTGTCATTATGTTGTTTTTTTTTTTAATACTTCTTTACTTTCTGACACTCCAAGAGGATCATCTCATATATTTCCTCCCTCAGTCCTAGAATCAACCTTTTCTCCAAGGAGCTCTGGTTCCTTTTATTGGAGATTGGTATTAGAAAACAAGATCTAAATATTAGGTATACTTATTGGTATTAAGATGTAGTTGCTTCTAGGACCTTGCAGCTTACAAAACAAGGAAATAGAGATGCACATACTAACCTGTGTAAATAAACATATCTCTGTCTATTTCTATATGCAACCATCTATATCTATATTAAGCTAAACATCAGTTTGTACCAATATCTCCAACTCTCAGCTATTATTTCATGTACCATTGTAGCCTCTTTTCCCTAATATCTCTAACCTCCCACTTCAACAGTGAGAAACCTACTTCTACCATCTACCATTTTTTATTTAATTGTCCAATTACAGTATCCATGTATAGCAATATCAGAATTGTTAACCCTTCTCCCTGTGGGACCCAACTTTATCAACTAGAGTACGGTACTTATGTACAGTTTCTTTGGCCTTGAGTCTTACAGAGTCTACTCATTTCTAGTTACTTAGGTCGGCACTCCTCCTGCCCCCCCATCCCTTTCAGTAAGGGTGTTTCACAAATTAGTGATACAGTTAGAATATTCTGTCACATTCTGCATTCCATCCTAAGATCTCCTGACCTCTTCAATGATTTTTTAAAATTTGTTCACATTAAAGTTCATTCTTCTTCTTTTTTTTTTTTTAAGTGAGAGCTTTCCTTATCTGCTGGTGCCTGACTTACGTCTTCCCCTATGTGACAGAGGATGTCACAAGCCTGCATCTGACATTAATTAATTAATTTATTTTTGCTGTGTTGGATCTTCGTTTCTGTGCGAGGGCTTTCTCTAGTTGTGGCAAGCGGGAGCCACTCACTATCGCGGCCTCTCTTGTTGCGGAGCACAGGTTCCAGACGCGCAGGCTCATTAGTTGTGGCTCACGGGCCTAGTTGCTCCGCGGCATGTGGAATCCTCCCAGACCAGGGCTTGAACCTGTGTCCCCTGCATTGGCAGGCAGATTCTCAACCACTGCGCCACCAGGGAAGCCCCTAAAGTTCATTCTTAATGAATACGCCACATCTTCAGTGAATTACCAGTTGCCTACCCTTATATAGCACTTGTTATGTGCCAGGCCTGTAACAAACTTATGGTTACCAGGGGATAAGGAGGGGGAGGGATAGATTGGGGCTGACATATACACACTACTATAGGTAAAATAGATAACTAATAAGGACCAGCTGTATAGCACAGGGAATTCTACTCAGTACTCTGTAATAGCTTATATGAGAAAACACTTAAAAAAAAAAAAAGAAGAGTGTCTATATGTATACATATAACTGATCCACTTTGCTGTACACCTGAAACTAACACAACATTGTAAATCAACTATGCTCCAATAAAATTTTTTTAATTAAAGTTCACTCTTTGTGCTGCAAAATGCCTAGTGTCTGGGATCCATAATTGCAGGAAATTTGCTTTTTCCTAATGATAGTTTAGAGAAGTTTCTTTCAGATGTGTTACTTATTCTTAGCAATGTCAAATGCATTTTTAGGATTGTTATCAGAGCTGGAAAAACTCTACTGAAGTTTCGTGAACGAGCTGTAAGTTTTGGAATATCTTTCCATAGACTACTGTCTGATGCTGGGCAGGTCAAGCCTTGTTTCTCCTCCACGTTCACATACTTCTGATGCCATAGCCATGCGCCTTTGTGCCACAACATCAAGTGAGCCCTCCCAGGGGACGGTGGAAGTATTCCTGGAAACCAGTCTTGCTTTGGAATAGCCAGTAGTGACTTAACTGTACATGGAAATATAGTTAAGTATACTGACTTAACTATACATGGAATTAAACACCCCTACAGATCAAATATCTTATTTTTGCAAATTTTTCAAAAATATACAACCATGTGGACACAAGCCTATGTCCCCTAGAAAATGAGGGCCCATGAGGATTAAATTTATTGGCTTTGTAGTAAATCTGCCTCTGAGTCAGACCATTCATTCATTCGTTCATTCAACAAACATTTATTGAACACCTAGTACGTAAAGGGTTGTGTGTTCAATGAAAAATGAGACAAAGACCCTGACCTCATGCCCTCATGAAAAACCCTTTCAGTAGAAAGAAACAGTACAGATTATTGACAAGTAAACAAGTAAGTTCAAAGTTTTATTTGCCTTGAAGGAAATAAACAGGGTGCTATGATACAGAATAAGAGGAAGACATGATTTTTAAAAAATCGCAAGTGAGTTGATATTTAAGCTCAGGCTAGAAGGAAGAAAAGGAGCTAGGTATACAAAGAGCTGGGGAAGAGCCTTCTGGGAATGAAACGGCATGCTGACATATGCTCAGGCTGGAAAGAGGTCAGCCTCCTCCAGGATCTGATGGGTTGGAGTTTGGTGAGAGAAGGAAAAAGGGATTGATTGAGGCTGCACAGTGAGGTGGAGGCTGGATCCTACAGGGCCTTCCCCGCAGACCCAGGAAAGAAGGAGTTTTATTCCAAAGGCAGAGAAAGCACTATTTTTAACAAGGGAGTGACTGATGGAGACTTTCCTCTTTCAAAGAAGACTTCTGTAAGGGGAATAGATTGGGAGGAGATGTAATAAAAGCAGCTGGGAGACCAGTTATCTGGGTGGAGAGCTGGTTTTGCCCTTTCCAGACTGGGTGGCCTTGGGTAAGTTATGTAAGCTCTCTTAGCCTCAGCTAAGAGTTGGGGGTGGGGAGAGAAGCTGGGCCCTGGGCCTGCCCTTGGTCAGCCCACAGAGTGCCCTGCTGAGACACAGACCGCCTATGAGGCAGAAGAGTGGTGGAAATTTCTGGAACAAGTGAGGGTCTGTCTCGGCCCTGACTAGTGTCATCGAGGAAGGCACAGTATTGAGTGGACAAACGAACAGGAGGCTACCACTGGAATTGAACTGAAGTTAAGGAGAATAAATTGAACTTTTATTTACTTTGCTGTTCTTGTGTTCATGGGAAGAGTAGCAAGAAAAGGAATCAACTCCTTGAACCTCTTCAATAATCGTTTTTAAGTCAGTCATTTGAACCTCAAGCTTTGTGAGAAGGTAGGAAGAGCCCCAGGCTTCATTATATCTGGCAGGTATCTGCCCGGATATGGGTGGGTGGGAGATTCTGCCAGACCTGGGGGTTCCACCAATCAGAGCTGCTCCTGTCACTGGTAGAAAATGATAAAATTACAAAATAAGAGGAAGGCTGTACGTTTTCACAGTCTAGGGGCCATACCTTTGTCTGGGGATGAAGAGAGCTGGTCAGGAAATTTGCTTAAAACATCCAGACTCTTCCCCCAAACTCTCTTTCCTGAGAAGCTTAGAATATTAGAACATGCCTCCTCTTGCTCTTGCGTCATCGCCTCCTCTTTCTTCACTTCTTCATTGTCCCGCCCTCCAAACCTGCTCTAACTCTCCCTGTCCTCCCTTGGCCTAATCTCCTCTAATCCAACCCTCTCCTTCATCTTTCCCCAGAGCTTCTTTGCTTCTCCCATGGCATATCTCACTCTCTAGCGACTTCTCCAATTTGCATCGCCATCCTCTGAAAATAGTTCACCATCTATTTTTTTCCACTCTCATACACATAAAAATTTAGTGAGCATTTAGAATATGTACCACGCATTGAGCAACTTTTCACATTTAAGTTTCACTTCTACCCTACGAGCTAGGTTCTGGTATTTTCCGGATTTTACAAATAAGAAAACGGAAGGGTAGGGAAATTAAGTAACCTGCCCAAGATTACACAGGGAAGTAGAAGTTGCCAGACTTGACCTTAGGTCGGTTGATTCCCAAGGCCATGCTCTTAACTATTATGCCATCTTGTCACCAAGTGATAGCGAAACACTCCGTAACCTCTGGATGACCTTCACACAAGGAGAGAGGCATGTCCAAGGGAACAGGGGTCACAGGAAACTGAGCTACTCCTCCACATAAAGAGGGCAGTTCTGTTCCCTGGAGGGTGGGACAGGGCCAGCGGGACTGCCATCCACTGTGGAAGTGGCACTTGGACTCAGCATTGGATGGAAATGTTCTCCCCAAGATGAGGGATAGAGAGAACTCCCCCATCCATTAAGACTGGCCTAAGCAAGGTGGCTTACAGGCAGGAAGAAGAAAACACTCCAAGGAGACCTGGAAGATGGTCTCAGGAGCTGGTATGGAACATAGAAGGCAGGGATCAGACCCACTGGGCTGGTGGGTTGGTGACAGCATCCAGGAGAAGGAAGTGGCAAAGCCAGGCTGTCTTAGGTGCCGGGGGGCAGGAAAACAGCCTCAGACAGGAGGGACATCTGAAAGTAGACATCATGACAGAGGTGAGCCAAGGATTCCCTTTTTGAAAATAGATTCATTTATTTAGTCATCAAATACTTGTTGTGCACCTCTTGTGTTCCCGGCCCGAGTCTCAGGACCGGGCATTCAGGACTGAACAAAATTGACCAACACCTCTGCCTCGTGGATGTTTAATTTGTGCAGCTCTTGTAGCAACGTGGCCAAAATGCACCAGATGATGATGGTAATGTGAATATGCCAGACCTGAAGATACACACAGTTAGAGCTGTCAAAAGAATGAGTCACCCAGGATGCGGGGTGCGGTGAGGGTGGGTGAGGACATGGACAACTGTTGGGCAGCTACAGGGGGTGCTGGGAACCCCTAGAAGTTCTGCAGAGAATTTGCGGCTGACTGAGGAAATGAGCTTCTTCTGTTGACCTGGGCTCAGGACAAGCTTTGACAGGGATGGTGCAGCCTCTTCAGCTTATGAATATCTGGGGCTGTGCCCCAGGTCAAGGTCACTGATCCCTTTTCCTTGGGCCTCCAAGTTAGTGGGGTAGCCTGGCCAAAGGGCCAGGGACTGTGCCTCAGGAGTCTTGGAGTTGAGGGCTGGAGAGAGGGCTGCAGTTCTGGCCCAGGGGAATTAAAGGCCAGGAGCTCCAGTGGATTTTTAAACTTTTATTGAAAACAAAAAAAGAATTAATCAGGCAGCAAATATTTACTGTCACAAGCTTCTTTGCTTGACAGAAAAAGTTTACTCTGGCGCCCTTTCAAGTATACGCCAGAGAGAGATCCCTGAATATGTACAAAATGGAATCTAAATAATCAAAAGTGTATTTACGCCCAACTGTTCAGAAATTCACCTCAGATAGAGAACAGGATGTCCTAGTGAGCAGTTACTAATAAGGTGGCCTAATTTCTGTGTCTGGCACTACAATACCAGGTGGAGTTACTTAGTTCCACAAGTTGTGGGATAGTAAAGCTGTTTCAAACACTGAAATGAACAAAGGCTTAGTAGCAACAACCAAAAAATTAGAGTCTCTAATATTAATTGTGTAACTAACCTCTCTTGTGACCTTGAACAAGTCATTTCACTTTTGTAAATTTCATGCTCTTTTCCTGGAAAAAGAGAGAGAGTGCCTTAAACCATTCCTAAGTTCCTTTCCTATCCTGACATCCGTATTTCTGCAAGGTTCCATGAAGGTAATCATTCCAGGGGATTAGTATGAATGGAACATGGCTAAGATGCATGCCAGATGCAGAAGAGAAGACATCAAATCAGCCAGAGAGTCCTGGCTCTGAGAGCCTGGATCTAGGCATCCTCTTATATCAGGAGCACTGGACAAATGATGATACAGACTGTAGGCATCGCTCACTTGGGAGGTATTTTGTTTCCCTCCCTGTGGCTTAAAGACGTGTTGTTGTGACTATGCTTATAAAGACTTGAGGTGCTTTAAGAGTAGCAGCATTTGTAGGTGGCTCCTTGGAGAATGAGATGCTCTGTATGAGTGAATTCCCAAAAAACCCCCGAGCTTATTTCTGCAGGCATCAACGCTTCTTTCACTAGTTCTAACCTACTTATCTCGGGGCTGGTGTGAGGAACACCCACTATTGTTCTGTGCTATGGTGAGAGGATGCAGCTACTCTTTATCTTTAAAGGTTTTGTTTGTTTACTTCCTCGCTCTTTGTTTGTTTCTGTTCTTGCCTCTGCAATCCACACTCTCATTGCCCTAGCTTTTTTTGTTTTGATTTGCAGTTGTTTGTTTCACACACAACTGCCTAGCAGAGGGCCTGAGTGGGACGGGATGCTTCCCCTGTGTATCTTGCCTGAGGTTCCTGACATCTCCTTTCTCAGAATGAGGCTTTTGTAACTTTCTATCGGGATGACAGAGCTACAAGTCTGATCTTCATTAGTTACCTGGGTATGAAAACCTGTCTTTAGAAATCAAGAATTAATTCATGAAATAAACAATTATTTGCTTTCATTAATCTCCTGTTTTAAATAGGGAGGGTATGGGCATTGTGGAAAAATCAGATGCTGTTCAGTCAGGACAGGGTTTTGCTCTATGAAATGTGAAAGACCACTTCCTGCTGAACTTCATGCTCTCTTATTTGCAAAATGAGAATGGCACAACACGCGCCGCAGAGCTCTTGTGGAGTTCAAATGTGATAAAGTGTATGAAAAGGACAGCGTGTTGTAAAGGACAACGTGGAATACAGTGGTAACCATTATTTGGACACAGCATTGCACTGTAGTTATTTGTGGGCCTATCTTATCCTCTAAACTGTAAGCTATTTTAGGACAGAACGTTTGCCTTTTATCCAAGGGTGACATTCAAAATATTTAACAACTGGCAGGGCATCAGCCAATCAGGTGGGACACTGGCCTAATCAAAGCAGATGCTGCCTATAAACAGCCAGAATGCTTAAGCCAGCTCTCAGGTCAGCCCTGCTGACACTCATGGGAATCTCCCAAAGGAACTAGTACAGTGCCTTGCACACAAGGGATGCTCAGCAAATGCATTGAAAACATTATCTGCTTTGTAAAACCTTACTCACAAAATTTTTAGAGGAACTTTCAGTGTAAATAAATGAACTCCATCTCTCTCTTTTTACTTCCCCAAGATGTCTTAGGGGCATGTGATCTATCCCTGCCCTACTTGACTTCCCCACAGAATATCTTTTTCCAAGTTCAGTTCTAGGTACTAATCCCTGAACACCTCAAGCCTCTTTTCTTTTACCTGAGTTATGGAGTCATTAACCCAGACTTTTTAGAAATGTTATTATTAGAACTTTAATCACCCATGTCCTCCTTTTAAGTTCTTTCTAAAATTACTTTCTGGCAATAATAATTATGTCAATCAGGGGCCAGCCAAATATAACTGTGGCCCTTGAGCCAAACCAAGGCGGGGGTTTCCAGCCATAATCTATTCTTTGGCTCCAAAGGGTTGTGCTAGTTTTCCTCTACCCCCAGCCCACCCCCAAACTTCCTTCTCTGTCCTACCTGTCATTCTTTGGCATAAAGTGACAACGTAGCAAATGGACTCCTAAAGACCAGGGTAGAATGTCAGAATTGGGTCTGTCTTACCATCTATTGCTACGTTGGAGTCTGGGGCCAGACTCTGCAAGTCATATCTTAAAGGAATGTGAAGGCAAAAATGAGATGGTAAGTAGTAAGGTCTAAGTCAAGGGCAGAAGTCAGAACAGTAGTGGTGCTGACAGGGGGATTGTTGGGAGAATAATAATATTCAGTTGAAAGAGAGACAAACCAGGGACGTCTAGACATGAAGAGTAGCTGACAAAGTGCACAAGTGGTAGAACTCTCATTTTGAAAGGTGATCTCAGCCACGGCTGCTTTTGATGTGATCCAGGAGAGCTGTTGCCAATGTACCAGATGCAGAGAGAGAAGCCACAGCCAGTGGAAACATGTCAGCAGTGGCCCACCTGACTTCTAGCCTCTATAGCCTTCCACCTCTGTGGCTAGAGTTCTGTGCAGTCCAGTCTCCGAGAACACCTTAGCCATAGTCAGGCAGCATTTCATGACCCCCCCCTTTCATCACCTCTGCTCAGTATGAGGTCAACTAAGTTATCCCTTTCGGTCTTGACTTCAAATGATTGATCAAGGAAGATGCAAGAGGTGTAGGATAAACTGCCCTTCCCCACGTTTCTGGCTTGGAGACCTGGTGGGTAGAGGAAGCAACTCCCTGAGGAAGACAGTACAGATCAGGACTTGGTTTCAGAGGTGAGGTGATGAGTTCAGTTTGGTGAGAGAAGTCTATGGGGTGATTGAGGCAGAACTGTCAGTAGGAGATGGTACGTATCAGTGTTACCCAAAAGTACCTGCTCTGTAAGCTGTGATGAGAAAGGGAGCCTGGCCAGAAGGTTAATGAATACTCTGCTACTTTCAAAGAGGGGAAAAATATTCAGCTGCACTGAACAGTGTGCTTAGTAATTTTTTTGTGCTTTCTGACACAAGCTGCTTCTCTGAATTTAAACCAGCAACAAGCAGCATGTGGTCCCACACTGGTCCATGGACCACACTGAGAAGGCTGGGTCAGGAGGGTCTGGGCTGGATGCACAGGTAGAACAGGTAGAACATGTCAGCATGTGATGCCCTCCTCACTCTCTAGATTGTCCTGCCTCTTTGTTCACTTCTTAAACTGTCCTGCTCTCCCCTCAATGCTTAACTGAATGTTTACTCATATTTCCTTTTCATATCCAAAGGGAAGTTTCCCCCTGGCTAAAAACTGTCTCTGTCCTGCTGACCCATTCATCTATCCTCCCTCCTCCGGGGCTTCTTGCTGACAACTGCCCTCTTCCTCTGTTGGACCTTCTGCCTCTCATGTCAACCAGCAACTCAACTCAGCCTGCAAGCACCCACATCCTCCTTTCTGAAACAATGTCCCCTGGGACTTCCCCTTCTTCCATCCAGCTTTTGAACTCCTACCCTTCCTTAATCACAGCACTTCCTGAAAGGGTGCCCTTGACACTGTCTCCTCCACTGTCACCTGGCTCCCACCTCCCTGCCTCTTTGCAGCCTGGTGCCAATTGTCATGTCCAAGTGTCTTCTCTGACCTCAACCTATTAAAATTCCCTACAACATCAGACACTTTGAAATCCTCTTTTCTTGAAATTCCTTTCTAAGCTCCTCTGTCCCCTGGTCTTCCCTCATTTCTCTGACTGCTTTTTCACACATGCTTTTCCTTCCACAAATGCCTAGCAGATAGGACCAGTGTATTCTTTTCTGGAACTATTATTGAAAGTGTATTCCTGGCTAAGTCACTTCCATGCTGGCTACTACATTTTTCTGCAAATAAGGAGCGTTGTACCAGGACACTTGCAATGTCCATTTCAGGTATAGTTTGATTCAAGAAACATTTATTGAATACTTCTTATGTGCAAAGAATCGATTTGGGAAATGTACTCAGGAAGTTTGAGTGACATCAGGAGTCAAAGTTCGCTTACAATCTGCAATGTGACAATGGCCTAACCAGCTACTGCAAACAGTTTGTGGAATGAGGCAGGGTTAGTCAGGGTTCTCCAGAAAAACAGAACCAACAGGATGTGTACAGCTATATATATAAGAGGAGATCTGTTATTTGAATTGGCTCATGCAGTTGTGGAGTCCCCAAAGCTCTACAGACTGCAAACTAGAGAACCAGGAGAGCCAGTAATTCAGTCTGAGTCCAAAGGCCTGGGAACCAGAGGAGCTGATGTTGTAACTCCTGGTTCAAGGCCAAAGTTCTAAGGCATAAGTCCCAGAGTCTGAAGCCCAGAGAACTAGGAACTTCTATGTCCAAAGGGCAGGAGAAGAGAAAGAGAATTTTCCCTGCTTTCACCTTTTTGTTCTTTTGGGCCTTCAAGGGATTGGGTCATGGTCACACCCATGCACATTTGTGAGGTTGTCTTCCTCACTGTGATGATTCAGATGCTAATCTCACCAGAAACACCCTCATAGACCTCACCCAGAAATAATGCTTTACCAGCTGTTTCCTTAACACAGAAACAGGCAGCATAGAAATAAACAAACAAATAAATATGATCAGCTCACTTTTATTTAGCCAGCCAGCAACTGTTCATTGAGCACCTACTCTGTGCCAGACATTATGCTAGCTATATAAATACAATCGCTATTTCTAATCCTCACAAAGCCTTGGAAGCAGTGTTATTACTCCCATTCCAAAAATTAAACTGAGGCTCAGAAAGGGAAAGGAATATTCGCAGAAGTAGAAAAAGAGAAGTTGGGATGGTATTTTGTAATCTGTTTCTTCGTGCCGTTTCTGGTTTAATGTCTATTTTCTCTTCTAAACTGTAAGTTCTTTAGGGCAGAGAATATGTTAATTTTGTTCACCTCTGAATCCCTAGCATCTAAAAGAGAGGCACAGAGTAGGCTCTTGGATTAACTAATAAACTGATCAAATTAAACTCCAGGGTCTCTTGATTCTAAAACCCATGCCCTTTTTGCTAAGAGACTTGGTCCTTTATGAATGTTACGTAAGTGTCACAAACTTTTTTGGGAACACACAAGAGAGCCCCATTAATGAATTTTTGGAGGGTTTCCATGTCATTTTTGGCTAGGGCTTGCTAGAGAGTATACACTCTGACAGACAGGATCCAAGATGGCCAAGCAGTGCTGGGGGTGACTTTAGAATGGGTGGGCAGGCGGTGAGACACACACTACAGAAAAAGTTCTAAGGAGCCAAGGAGATGGATTCGGTGCCTGGCAAGAAATGATTAAAGGAACAGGAAAGTCACTCTCTCTTGCAAATGCCTCTAGGGCCAGCTCTGTTGATCTGGAATAGCATTATCCAATAGAAATATAATGCAAGTCACACATGCAAACAATAGATGTAATTTTAAATTTTCTAGTAACTCCATGTAAAAATGTAACAACAAACACGTGGAAGACTTTGTAATATGTTTTATTTAATCACATATTTCTAAAATGGTATTCCAACATGTAATCTATGTGAAATTATTAATGAGATGTTTTGTCTTTTTTTCTATTGAATCTTCTAAATCTGACATGTATTTTATACTTACAGTAGAGGTTTATTCAGACTAGCCGTAATTCAAGTGCTCAGATAGCCATGTGTGGCTAGCGGCTGCCGTATTAGATGGTGTGGGTCTAGATAGGCAAAGTGTGGTTTCTGGACCAGCTGCAACAGTCTCCAGAAAGCATGTTAGGCAATGAAGAGTCTCCAGTCCCACCCCTGACCTAATGAATCAGAATCAACATTTTAACAATATACCCTGGGGGTTTGTGTATACTTGGAGCTAGAGAAGCTCTGGTGTAGAGAAGGGGCAGGGAACTTCCAGTCTGCTAGAAACCAGGGAGGATGAAGCAGGCAGTTGTATATTCATGGTCAAGCACTTCACACATTCCTGATAAAGAGCCAGGGAAACCGAAAACATTAGGCAGCTGCAAAAATACAGTACATTTTTGTGTCCAATGTGGTTTTGTGAACTGTGACCTCTTCATTTTGCCAAATCCACTCCTTAGGACCTTATGCTGAGATCTTATAATAATTCAACTGTAGGTCAATTAACTTGGGAAAGCAAAACAAGGAATAAATAACTGCAACAAGATGTCAACCTTAATTCTGGGATTTAAAATGGCTTTCTTAATACATGATAGAAAACTGGGAAAGCAATCTGTACCAACTGTGGAAGCTCCTGATGGGCTCAACATTCAGGATATTTAGATAAATATTAAATATGCATTTGGGGGGAAAGCAATAATATTCATCTTTCTTCCTTCAGGCTAGATGGACACAAATGAGAGGCTCAGAAACTTAGGTTAATTTTATCTTTCCAATCTCTAGGTTGCTTTAGAATTCTAAAGCCGGAAGCCTCACTGCATTTTTCTACTTTCTCCTAATAAATTATAGTGGGGGTAGGGAGGGGGACTTTGTTTTCCTTCTTTATCAATAATCATTGCTTATATTTTTTAATTAATTTTTTTCTATCCTAGATTTATTAAATGTGTAGTCATCACCCTTTCAGAGTGGTTTTAAACTCTTGGAAATGAAGGTGCTCAAAGATGAAGATGCACTCAATTCAGCATGTCTTTAGTTAATGCAGGACAGAAATGGAGCCGTGTTGACACTTGATACAGTGCACATCTCCCAGGCTTTGCTTTGCTCTGTCCACAAAGGGGAAGAAGGATGTACTAGTGTATTAGTCAGGGTTCTCCAGAGAAAAAGAACCAATAGGATGTATACATATACTAGGAAAGAGAGTGAGAGAGAGAGAGGTTTTTTAAAGAAAATTGCTCATGGGATTATAGAGGCTGGCAAGTCCAAAATCTGTAGGATGGGATGGCAGGCTGGAGACCTAAGAAGAGCTAATGTTGCAGTTGAGGTTCAAAGGCCATCTGCTGGTAGAATTCTTTCTTGTTTGGGGAAGATTAGTCTTTGTTCTACTGAGGCCTTCAATGATTGGATGAGGACATCCAAGCAGATTATGGAGGACAATCTGCTTTATGCAAAGTCCACTGATTTAAACATCGGTTTTACCCTCACAGAAACATCCAGAATAATGTTTGATCAACTCCCTGGGCACCGTGGCCCAGCCAAGTTGACACATGAAATTACCCATCACAGATGAAGATCACAGCAGCTTAAAAACACAGGGGGAAAGCTCTGCATCCTCACGGGAGAACGAGGCACAATCTGTTCCTCATACTATGGGATCAGAGAAACTTGTCTTTGGGGTTCTAGAGTTGAATAGAGTGTCTCTGGGCATGCATTTGAACTCACCTAGCTTCCCCAAGGGCTGGTACTAGCTTTTTTCATACTTAAAGCCCCCTGGCCTGGCATTAAAACAGTCAGATGGTGTGTGGGTCAGAGCTGCCCCTCACAGAGATGCACCAAGATGAGCAGCCTGACTGCTTCCCTCCCATCCCAGGAGTGCAGGTCCAGCATCTGCTGGGAACAGCCATACTGAGCCTCAGTACTACCTCATTTTTTGACTGCAAAGATTTCAACAATTTCTTTCTGTGGCCAGATTCTGTTTTAGTCTCTTTAGCTCATGAAAACAAAATGTCTGGAATTGGCAACATTTCCTCTGCTTGACCAGTCCTTGCCCACTCTCTGCCCAAACATACCTTTCCCAGCCCTGTAATCAAAACTTCAAGGAAATAATTTATGAACAAAACGAAATTACTCCTGGGATATATCCAGAGAAAATGCTAATTTGAAAAGATACATGTACCCCAATGTTCATTGCAGCACAATTTACAATAGTCAAGACATGGAAGAAACCTAAAAGTCTATTGACAGATGATTAGATAAAGAATGGATTGGATGCAATGTAATGCAATGGATTACTACTCAGCCATAAAAAAGAATGAAATAATGCCATTTGTAGCAACACAGATGGGCCTAGAGATTATCATACTTAGTGAAGTAAGTCAAACAGAGAAAGACAATCATATGGTATCACTTATATCTGGAATCTCAAAAAATGATACAAATGAACTTATTTACAAAACAGAAATAGACTCACAGACGTTGAAAACAAACTTACGGTTACCAAAGGGGAAAGTGGGGGGACTCCAACTCTAAATTGGAGTTAAACTCTAAGTATGCTAACAAACAAGTGATGTGTAAACAGTGGGAGTCCCCAGAGACAGACACTTAACATATGCATAAACAATTCAGAAGACAATTGAATTTAGGGACTTCAGAGGAGACCAAATCAGTAGCTAGAAAAGCATCAGATGAACCAGGGTATGCATCTAAAAAAATCCAACAATTCAAGAGCTCATATAAGAAAAATGTTATTCATTCATTCATTCATTCATTCACTGACTCATTCATTCATTCAACAGAACCTACTGAGCTCACACTGTGTGCTAGCTCCTGTTAGGGAGGGGACAGCAACACGACAAGGCGTGGTTGGCAAAAGAGATGTCATAGGCCCTTCATTGAATCTGTCAGTCGAGCCTGCAGTCAAATCAAAACATTGACAAAGTTTAGAGCACTATTTGGGAGAATTCTGGAAACCAAGTGGAAGATTGATTCGGTCCCAAACATGGAGGATGCAGTGGTGAGAGAGACCACACGAAGACATAATGGACTCAGAAGTTTGGGAGAAAGTAGAGAAAAAACAGCAAATTCTTACAAGGAGGCAATTAAAAATATCCTGGCAGTCTGGAGGCTGAAGGGGATATGATAAAAGTTTATACAATCACAGAGACCATGAATTAAATAACACAGAATGGTTAAAAGCAGATGTTCTGGTGCCAGATTGTCAGGGTTCAAATGTTACCTCTGCTGCTTTCCAGCTGTGTGACTTGGGGCAGATTACTTAATCCGTCTGTACTTCTGTTTCCTCATCTTTAAATTAAGGCTAATAAAAGTACCTACTTACAGCATCCATGTAGATGTGAAGATTGAAATGAGTTAACGCCTGTGGATCTCTTTCAACTGTGCTTGGCACAAAGCAAAACACTAAGAAATGTTACCTGTTTTTTTTTTTTTCCAAATGCCAAATCTTTAGAATCAGTGCAGTCAATGTTTAATTGTAAAGGTAATGAGGCTCATTATGACACACTCAGTAATCTAAAGGGAACGTGTAATATCCGGAAGTGGTACCATCTTAACTTGCTAAGAGATGCTGAGAAGGTTAGATTAATTCCTTCATGTTAGACCTGCAACAAGTCCTAAGTGGGTTTAGGAATGCTAAGGATGCGTGTTTCTCTTCTACCTTTGCATCCCACAACACACAACACAATCTGACACAGCCTCCTGAGGCTGGGAGACTCTGGATCTGATGGCATTTCCTAGTGAGAAAATAATTGCTCAGCTTGGCAAAGGGGAAAATGTTAAGTCTTTGATGTAGCAACATGTAATAATAATAGGCCATCCACTGCAGAGCAGTGCATTGCCAGAAACCAAGGGCCAGTGAGTTAGTTTTTGTTTTTCTTCCAAGGAAATAAGTTGGTGTCAATGATCCACACACTTGGGTTTATCCAGAATTCTCTTGACAAAGAGCAGTAGGCATGTGTGAGGTCACAAATGGCGGGTGACTGGAAGGGGAGGAAAAACTAACTGCCTGGAAAGGGGATTTCTCAATGCAGTTGAGACAGAGAGCTTCTTAACTCCCCCAAGCCAACTGGTCAGTCACCAACTCTACTGTCAGGCTGGACTTTGAAATGAGGGCTGAGGTCAAGTCCTGAGGTCAAGCACGGTGTTGGGCCATGCCCTCTCCATTCTCTGGGTCTCAGATTGGCTTCATGGTAAAACAGTGGACCAGGATTTAAAAAAAAACAAAACAAATAGAACACATAAAAGTACCAGAATCTTTCCTTCAAATGAAATCTTACTTTGGAGTTTCAGGAATAATATATTCATATACATCTCAAGTGTGGAGGAGTAGCGGGGTGGGACGTGGCCTCGGAGCCCCACCAGCTCACTGCTGCGTGGATTCACTCATCCCCACTTGCATTGCATCCCTTCTCCCTCTGGCTCATCCTAACACAGTTTGAAAGCCACTGGCCTAGATAAGCTCTAAAGTCCCCTCCAGGTCTAGCATTCTGTGGTTCTGGTGCCTTCGGCACCAAAGTGACCTCAAATCGAAGGAGCAATTACAGGTTCTAGAACAGCACTGGCCAACAGAAATATGTAAACTGCATAAGTCAGTAGAATTTTCTAATAGTCATAGTCTAAGAAGTAAACACGAAACAGGTAAAATTCATTTTATTAACATATGTTATTTAACCCAAAGTATCCAAACTATAAACAATTCAATATGTAATGAATTTAAAAGTAATGGAGATCTTTTACATTTTTTATATGACGTTTTCAAAATCCAGTGTGCATTTTAAACTTACAGCACATCTCAAATCAGACGTATCACATTTCAAGCATTAAACAGCCACATGTGGCAAGTGGCTACCTCACCAAACACAAAGATAAAGAACCTTAAATGCCTCAGAGCCTTTTCCTGAGTCCCAAGTGCACTTTACCCATGAATGTAAAGGGAAAGATCTGTATAGGCCTCCTGTGTTCAAACTCATGGACAGTGAGACAGGCAGATGGGTCCACTTCTGTTTCCTTCACCCACAGGTACTGCAGTGGTCTCCTCTTGCAGGGGATCCTTCTCCTCAACCTTCCTCTAGGCCTAGAAATGTCATAGGATATTTCAACAGGCTGGTCTCAGTGACCTCAACTGCTTGCCCCCTCACTTTTCTATCCCTCAGCTCATTCCCCACTTCTTGCTGATTTAATATCACCTTTATCCTGCAATTTCTTCTTGCTAAATTTTCTCTAAGTCTTTCTCTGCCTTAATTCTAGTACCTCCAGGAATCCACTTTGACCTTGAGTATTATTTTGAAAACCTGGCTCTCACCCAGTCCCGACCTGCTGCCATTATTTCCCACATACTTAACCATTTGCGTGAACATAAAGGCAGGCATTTAATTAATACATTTGTTCGACATTATCCGTATTATGTCTTATATGCTGGCTTAAGTTAGCTTCATCTTTTTGCTTTAACACATGGTGTTTTGCCCTGAAAATAACAATAAATATTTTTCTCATGATGTTTGTTTGTAGGAACAAATGGCTCAGTACAATCATGTTAGAACACTCAAATGCAGAGAAGATGCTTCACTGTTTCTTTGGGACTAAAACTGAACACTAAGGCTTTGCCAGTTATTTGTACACAGATCAGGTTCATAGCCATTGGCTGGTTGGCATTACAAATTTAAATCTAAGGGTAGTACTTCAGATACTATTTCCACATTTATGACTCAAAACATGGAACAAAATCACCTCTTTTTGCAGAAAAGAAGCTTAGAAGAGTAGTGACTAAAAAAAAATTCATCTGTAATCTGTTTTTTTTCCTACCACTGCAATTTGAGTATGAACTATACACTTAGAGATGCTTAACTTAAAAAATAATTACATCTTTGTATATGTTAACGACATGTTTATTCCATGTTTCAGGCTTGATAAATGATGAGGAATTTTGCCATCTTTCCCAATTTTTCATCCTGGATGGCTTAGATTCTTAGCCAACTAAATTATAATAATCCACCAGTTTGAAACTCTAATAAAATAATCATCTCATTCAATGAATTACATTTCTTTTTAAAGTTGCTTTCCCCTTCTGGGCCTTGTAGAAAGACTTTTAAGAACTATTCTGCAATTGTATAAATTCCTACTTTGTTTGGACTTAGATACTGATAGATACTGAGGTATTAGCATTGAATTCATAACTTACAGATCATAAGTACTTTTAAATAGAGGGACCCTATTTGCTAAAGCAAACACAATGCTTTTTTCTTTTTTTTTTTTACTGAATGCCCTTTACCTGCAGATGATCCTTTTTTTCCCCCCTGAGTGCTTGCACCAGAACTTTTTCCTTTTTCTTCTAAGCTGGGGTCTTGCTATTTTACAGATAAATAAATACAGTGACTCTGGATGAACAGATACAAGAGAAGTGAGTCAGAATCAGGACTTATAACCAGAACTCTCCAACCTTGAGTTAGTGAATATTTTTTTCAATACTTATCTATGGATAGGAAAAGGCAAGCTATTAAAGTTCCAAATAGATCCAGGGTTAGAGCCTCTGGGAAGTTCTTTTCTGATTTCTGTGGAAATTATCCACAGAAATTTGGATTTCTTGGCCAGGACCTGCTGATCCCCAAAGGTGTAAGGATCAAAGGGTGTACCCTAACCACTCATTAGTTATCATTAAGGGGTACTGTCTATGTGTGTTGGTGTGTGAGTTGTGGGGCGTGGGGCAACAAAAATGCTTTCCTGTTTAAGATGACTGCATGCATTTACTTCAGTCTGAAACACTGTCGTGAAATCCGGACTGTGTGTCTATGCATATATGGGAATATGAGAATATATATATCCCCAGAGGTACCCAAAGGGATGTCTCAGCTCATTGAGCATAGCTGGTCAGCCGGCCAAGGTTTGGCATCGTCAGATTTCAGATCTGCACTTAAAGCCAATGACATGAATGTGTCGCTGCCACTTAGCTTGCTTATTAGGCTTGGATCCTGAAGTATGTCTCCAAACACCTTCAATCTGGTAAGAAGAAATCATAGTCAAATATTCTCTAGCGCTCTCTGAGACAGGAGAGGGGGGAAAAGGAAAAATGCTCTATTTCTTTAGGGTTCCTTGATGCAAACTCTCTACAGTTCATCTCCTCATCTCCACTTCTTTTCGTACCTCAAGACTTTCCCGCAGTTTCCCTGATATTTTCCTGATGATGCACAGGCAGGCTCGCCATCCTCCCACCCCCTCTCCCCCCAATCCAATCCCCTCTTCTGCCGCGCGCCTCAGCCGGCGACCACTCCGGCGAAAGTCGCGAGAACCAAGAGGGGAGCGCCGCCTTCACGACGCTCCGCCGGCCACACTCAGTCGGTTATTTACTCAGCTCCGGCTCCTTTCCGCCAGCCGCTGCTGTTCCAGAAGCTCCGGGCAGGCGGTCCTCGGCTCGCTGGGGCCCTACGCGGTGGCCGGTAACTGCCGAGGCGCGCGGGGAAGGCGGGCTGCGGGTCGGTCGCGCGCGGCTCTGAGGAGCGGGGCGCGAGGACCCTGCGGGCGGGGTGGGAGAGGGGCCGCGGGCGGGCAGAGGGCCAGGCCTGGGTGGCGAGGCAGACGCACTCCAGGCCCCGGGACGCCCGGCCTAGGGGGTGGCGCCTGTGCCGCCCCTCGGGGCGCGCTCCCTGTAGCTTCTGGCCCGGGTCCAGGCCGCCGCCTCCAAGCAGCACTCCGCAGCGCTGCCTTCGTGCTACGGGTGGAGCCCCGGTAGGCAGGCGGGGAAAGCGGGGGCATGACAGGGGCGCAGATATAGGAGAGCCAGAGGGCGCCGCGCCACCTCCGCGCTGGGTAGCAGTAGGGCAGCCGGAGGGGCAGCGACATCTGCGGGCGGGCAGCCGACGCTTTCTGGCGGCGCGGGGCCGAGGGGGTGGCCCGGAGGACTCGGGCCGCGGCGAGGCTGGAGGGCCTCACTGCCCGTGGGCAGACGGCCGGCTCGCCAGACGCCCCAGAGCCCAGGTCCCCAGCGCGTGGCCTCAAGCCGCGGACTGGAGAAGACGCGACGCCCCTGGCGGCGTGCTCACATGCATCCCCCCCCGCGGGTGGCTCGGCGACGTCTGTGAATCTTGGGTTTATCAAGTCACGTCGAGCGACTCGGAGAACCTGTTCTTCCCGCTGGGGAGAGTGATCATTCTCGTTGCCACTTGCCTGTAGAAAGTTACTCCAACACGTTTGATCATCCGTCCAGAGTAAGAAGGGAAAAGAAATAGCGTGGTCTGTCCGGGGGTGAGGGGACTTAGGGGGATCCCGCCAAGTGGGCAGAGCCAGTTTTAGCTGGAGCGGCGAGTCCAGCCCACTGACAATCCAGCTCCGGAAAGGGTTAACTGCATCCTGCCGGTTCGGTTTACATGTAAATAGAGAGCAGCTGCTCCGCGCGGGCCCCAGTTGGCCCTTTTAAGTTTTTGATTGGTTGCCAATGACATCACCGCCCGTGTTATAACACTGTGGACCCGAAGCGGCGTCGGATAAACCCTCCTTAAGGAGGCAAGGCCACGCCCTGGCTCCGCCCTCTCCAGCCACCCATTGGCCGCGGGCTGCTGCGAAGTAGCGGTTAGCTTTCTCTGGATTTCTATTGGTCCAACGCGCCGTCGGTCGGCAGCCGGCCTGCCCCCTCAGAACCTTACATTTACAGTGTAGCAAAAGAGAAAGTAACTATGTTGCTGCTGGAGATCAATGAAGCCAAGTGAATGAGGGCTGAATGTGCGAATCCACAGCCGAAGCGGAGCGCCAGATAGTGGAGGGTTACACTTATTTATGAAGTAAGTGGAAGTCACCGTGGCTACTCCCGAGAGCCCGGGAGTGTAAGGCGGTGTGAGTGTGTATGTGTGTGTGTGTGTGTGTGTGTGTGTGTGTTGCGATGGTCACGGAAGAGCCACAGCAGGTGAGGTTAAAGGGTTCCGGCTGTTGCCTCACGCTGCCCTGTGCGTTTACTCTCTCTGCAGTCTACTTGGATTGGGGGCGAGGAAAAAATGAGGTTTGTTGGGACGCTTTGCGGCAGTTTTAAATGCCAGGGACTTGTTAGTGCGCTGTGTTGCGAAGGGGGATGTTAAGTGCCCCAGGAGTGGGGAAGGAGCATTCTCTGACCACTTCATTTTCTTTCCAGCCCCTGACTAGAGGTGGAAGGACGACTAGCGAGGGAGAGGGGACAGCTCAGTATTTCTCTGGGAGGTTTCCTAGGCTAGTCTGGATGGTTTCACGGGCAATATATATTTACGCCCGACCCTCTGCTGCAGGGATGCAGATCTCTTTATACACTCCGCGCGTGTGTGTGAGAGAGAGTGTGTGTGCGCCGCGCACTCCGTGTGGAGGTGGGGGTCCCAGCTTGTGTCTCCGTGAACACGCTCATGCCCCTTTCAAGGGAAGTGGACTGTTGATCCTGGGAGGTACCCTACCAGGTAACACAATAGCAAAGACTTTCACTGCTTGGTCCAGCTGGGAAACAGTTATAGCTTCTGGAATGGTACTTGCTCTTCAAAAAATACTACGCAAGGGAGGGAGGGAAGGAGGGAGGGAGGGAGGGCGGGAGGGCAAGGGAGGAAAGAAGGGAGGGAAGAAAAGAGGAAGCGGGGGAGAAAAGGGGTTGGGTCCTTCTTGCCCATCCAAAGGTGGTGAGAGAAAGCTGAGTCGGTGGCGATCTGTGGATGTGATACGTGCATGCCCCTGTGTGTGTGAATGTGTGGATTCTGCCTGTGACATTTTGGCTCTGTGTCAGAGAGTGGTGACAGTCCTGTGTAGAGGGATGTTCGATGACATTTTTCCAGACATCTCTTAAAGTTCGTTTAGATGAGCTACTCTTGCATGGGGTTTGGGTTCTTTTCTGTGTGTATGTCTAATAGGAGAGGAGCCATCAGGGCCCGGGTGTGGAGTGCCCCTGTGCGTACAGGGAGGAAGGAACTGTCCCTTTGCACGCGCCCTCTCATGAGACAGGAGGTAGACCCCTGAGCAACTCTTTACTTCCCACAAGGACGGGCTCATTGGGAAGTCTTCTTAATGAATCCATCCTCTTGAAGAGGGGGGATATCCGTGTGGGATTGAAAGATTATGCATAGCGGCTGCCTCCCATTGAGAAGATCTCTAGGATGTGCCTGTGGGGAAAGAAGGAGGGAGGAGAGTTGAAGTGGTCCTTTCCTTAAAGGCAGCAAGGGAGCAATCCAAGGGATGGATCTGCCAGAGTTGGGGTTTCCAGACCTGGCTCCTTGGCTTGAGGCTTCATTCTAGGAGACTAGTTTGTAATGAAAGAGAAAATGCAGATTAATTTATAAGAGGCTAATTGGAAACATGGGAGGTTTTAATATGACTTTGTTGTGCTTTTCAAAGGACTTAGTAGAATGGAAAGTAAGAATAGCTGGCAGTTAAAGAGATTCACTTAGGGGGATGCTTTCATTTTGATGTGCAGAAAGTTGACATCCGCCCCTGATGTATCTTTAGCTGCCGTATATTCCCGTGAGCCATGCCAGCACTCTTGGTCATTCCTTTACCTTTGCAGTGGGTGAAGGAATTACATGGAAAGTATGCACGGGTGGAGGCATGGGTCTTTCTCAGACGGTTGCATTAACTTCTGCCCGGGAGATGAGGCCCAGAAGAGATGCTTCTTAAGAGCCTTCCCTTCTGTCTTCAGCTTTTCTAATTCTTTGTACTTTTACCTTTCCTCAGGCTGAACTTTGATGTGGGTCGGTGGAAGGTTGTTCATCAACATTTGCATAGACTTTACATCTAACGTTAGACTTAGCAAGCACTGGGGGGTCCTCAGGTTTGCATCTTCTTTGAATCCATAGCAATGAGCTTCAGGCTTTGAGAGTGACAGGGTAAAGGGCACTTAGGACAACTTCGCTCAGAGGGATGCAAAGCCCCTTCCTAGGGATTGGATTCGACTGCCTTTTGTGTCACATGACTTTATTCTTTCTTTCCCCCCTCCCCTTCTTTACAGACTGTCTTGAGTTCTTCTTGAATTGCCAGTTTTCAGCCTCCTCATGCCTCCGTCTCCTTTAGACGACAGGGTAGTGGTGGCACTGTCTAGGCCTGTACGACCTCAGGATCTCAACCTTTGTTTAGACTCTAGCTACCTTGGCTCTGCCACCCCTGGCAGTACCAGCCACCCTCCTGTCATCGCCACCACCGTTGTGTCCCTAAAGGCTGCGAATCTGACGTATATGCCCTCATCCAGCGGCTCTGCCCGCTCCCTGAATTGTGGATGCAGCAGTGCCAGCTGCTGCACTGTGGCAACCTACGACAAGGACAATCAGGCCCCAACCCAAGCCGTTGCCGCCGGCACCACCACCACCACCACCATTGGAAGCTCTACCACCTGCCCGGCCAACCAGATGGTCAACAACAGTGAGAACGCAGGCTCGCTAAGTCCACCAGGTGGGGTGGGCAGCCCTGTGTCAGGGACCCCCAAGCAGCTAGCCAGCATCAAAATAATCTACCCCAATGACTTGGCAAAGAAGATGACCAAATGCAGCAAGAGTCACCTGCCGAGCCAGGGCCCCGTCATCATTGACTGCCGGCCCTTCATGGAGTACAACAAGAGTCACATCCAAGGAGCTGTCCACATTAACTGTGCCGATAAGATCAGCCGGCGGAGACTACAGCAGGGCAAGATCACTGTCTTAGACTTGATTTCCTGTAGGGAAGGCAAAGACTCTTTCAAGAGGATCTTTTCCAAAGAAATTATAGTTTATGATGAGAATACCAATGAGCCGAGCCGAGTGATGCCCTCCCAGCCACTGCACGTAGTTCTCGAGTCCCTGAAGAGAGAAGGCAAAGAACCTCTGGTGTTGAAAGGTAATGCCCCCACCCCCTCCCCGAGCACAGTCCTGGTAAGCCTGGGGTCACTCTGGGTTTTCTCTTAGAAGTAACAGCATCCTCCTGCAAAAAAAAAAAAACAGAATTGCCTTTCTTCTTCTTGTCTTCCCTTCCGTGCCCTCTCAATTATTTGGGGGTTGGGAGAGAAACCCAGCAGCCTTGAACTGATAGCCAGAAGATTTGGGCTCTAGTCTTCATTCACCTTCTCATTTGCATTGTGCAAGTCATTTCCCCTCTTGGAGACCGTTTTCTCATCTTTCTATAAAGGGGCTTTATGACACCAGATGGCATCTCCAGTCATGCCTGGTCTGGTAGTTCTAGTCCAGTCAAACTAGCTGGAAAGTTCTTGTCTCTCAGACTTAATCAAAGTTGATGGAACAGAGGAAACCGCAACTGGGGTGAACTACAGGTAAACCTCCAGGTACCAGTTTTTGGTGGGAAATTCTTCCTCTTTCTCACCTCTCTGAAAGTGACCTTCAGGAAGGGCAGAGAGCTGTATTCTAAGGTCCCTCACAAAGTATAAGTTCACCCCAAACATCCGTTCCTCTGCCAAAGCTTCAAGGGACAGAGTCATTTTTATGAAATACTCCCCAGCACCCCCCCCAAGTTCCTTCTGGCATCACCTGACAACCGTTGGCATCATGGCTCTTCCTAAGATGGGGTGGTGGGTCACTTGCCCCACTGAGCACAGAATAACTGGCAGGTCAGTGTCGCTGAGCCCTGGCAGCAGGAATTAATTGCTCCCTGGTCTCTGGGCTCCTTCCACACAGCATTGCCTAACCTAATAGTGGAGCCCGCGTCTCCTATCCAGCCCAGGTGTGCCTCTTTGCCCTCGGATGCCATTCTTTGGGGCACTGCACACCACACTTCATCTTCGGTGTCTTCTGTCAGGGGGTAGTGGTGGTAGTGAGAGATAGGCATCTTATTTCTTCTCTTCCCAAGTGTGTTGAGTCAAGGCATACAGTCTGGGCCACATCACCAGCCAGTCTCGTGCGGTGTGTAGACCAAAGACGTTGCTGGGTTCCTTTGAACACCTTGCGTATTTAAATTGCAACAGGCCATTGGGCTGAGCAAGTTAGGAGTTTTACCTTTGTGGGCCAGCTCTGCCATTCTTCTTCTTGTCTTCCCAATGGTGCATTCTGCCTTTTGTTAAGCAGTGTTCTTAGAAATACAGTTCTGAATGTCTTTGACATCATCCCCTCTGCCCACCCTTACTGCCCTCAAACCTGCTCTTGTTGGGCTCAGCTAGCACAAAAGTATGGCTTTCCTTGGGCTGGTGGGCCCTCAAGAGAAGGAGAACATCATGGAAGTTGCATCCAGAGAGTTCCCAGCAGCTCCCAGGTATTTTTTTTGTTGTTGCTGATGGGTTTTCTTGGGGTTACAGATATGCTCAGATTTCCTCTGTGTACCCCTGTATTTTATTGTTTTGTATTCTTGTTTGGCTGACTTTGAGTGATTCCCAGTAGGTTTACCCAGCTAGCATTCTGTCCCCATGATCTTGGCTTCTCTCATCTTTTTTGGATGAGAAAATACAGTCTCCAAACTTCCCATTTGTAATAGTTTGTCTTGGGGAGCCAAGAAGGGGAGAACCAATGCAATGATCTTGAGGGTGGTCTGTTGCTCATGTAGAGTAGATGTCATTGAGGGAAAGCAGACCTTTTGTGTCTGTATGATCTGAGGACAGGCATCAGATAATCCACATGAAGATGACCCTGGACATGAACATAGGGTGATTAGGAAGAGGTGGAGATTCTACCCTCTACTTTGCAGTGGGCGTTGTTGTGTATGAGTGTGGCTTGTCAATCGCTGGGCAATGAATCTCCTAGGTGTTACTGATCAAAGTGGGGTTCCTTTCCCCCTTTCCGGTGGATGCAGCTGAGAGCCCGGGCAGCCTGCGCTTGTTCCTCAGTGTCAGTGAGGAAGATTGCCTCAATGGGGCGGGGCCGGACATGCTGCTGACCTCACCACTGGGTGCCTGGGAGGCCGCTGTGAGGGCTCATCATTTTCGGGTTGGTGAGACACAGCAGCGGTCGACCTGGAAGACGCGCTGGTGGTAGAGGTTGGATTATTTGTAGTTTGGGGGGCTCTTTCTTCAAATATCTGGGAATTTGGTTGAATATATGTAGTTCAGGAGCAAAAGGGTCAGTAATCTACTTTATTATTTTTGTCATTATTACTTTGGTCTCTTTTGGGGGAATGGCCTAAAATTGGGACCACAATGGGAAGGAAGGGAAAGAGATTGGTATTCGAATGCCCCTAGCTACCCTTTCATCTGGGTAAACCAAACGTTAATACCATAGCACCACTGAGGTGAAAAGTGGGGTGGGCATCTCTCAGAAGGCATAGCCAGCAACTTCTCCTAGGTTCTTGAGTGGGTCAAGCAGACCATTCTGGTCTGGCTTCTCTGCTGAGGTTTATTTTAGTAACCCCCTCCATTAGTGATGTAAGATTTTATTTTAGCGAGAGTGGCGGTGGTACCATTTTGGAATGAGTGACTTTTGTAGGGTAGATCTGGGGTGGGGGTAGTTAGAATCTAAGGTTGAAACTTCTAAGGCTTCATTAGCTTATTTTCAGAGATTTCAGTATAATCTCGGGTAATTTACGGCTGACCCATCTGATTCTCTGGTTTATGTTTGTAAACACCGGTTGCTACCCTCCCTGTCCAAGTTTTATGTCCCCCTCTTTCAATGCCATGTTCTCCATTTTTGGTGCTGCCTGTCAAGTAGAGCGGCTGCTCAGATACCATTTTAGTAATGCTGTGTCAGGTTGGGAAGAAACTGATCAGAGGCGCAGAAGCCCCTGGGATTAAGTTACTCTTCTAATTTACAGTCCCGTCCCTGTTGTGACCTATGTCTGAATCTGTGTTTTATTCTCATCTTCCGAAGAATAAATGGCATCAGACCTGTGCTTCTATTCAACCTGGCAAAAAATGATCCAAATGAATAAATATTTAGAGACCTGCAAAGTCTTTGAAAGAATTACAAGCTGTTTTACACAAAGTTGAGGTTTAATGTGATTTCTCACCCAACTCAATAAGGAGGCTAGACAGTTCTGGGTTTTTCAGAATGAGAGCTACCATCTTTGCCATGATGTTTATAAGGCTCCCTTTCTTTTTAGCAAGGCTGTGTTCAGGGAAATAATTTGTCACTTACCTATGTAGGAAAGGTTAGTCTACTATCACCTCCTCTTTAAAGACAGTCTATGCCTTTAACATTTTTATTATGAAATATTTCAAATACAGAGAAACATAGAAAAGAGTATCATGGGCACCCATCTACCTAGTACCCAGATTAAACAATTGTTAACACTTTCCCTATTTGCTGTCTCTTCTTTTCTTGGTTGTTGAAAGATTTTAGAGTATAGACAATATTTGAATGTATTTCAATATGTTTCATGTTTAAACTTAATATTTTCAAATTAAGAAGGCTGGGAATATTGTATAGTATAGTATGGACAACATTTTCACTCCTAAACACTGGTGTCATGTGCCCACTGTTGAGAAATTTTCGAGCTTGAAATTCCACTCTGACTAACTGGCTATCAGGTCTACGGAGAAGCATCCCCCCCGCCTCAGAGTGGGAGGTTTCCAGGCACCTCCTTGGGGGTCTATAGTGCTCCCCTAACACGAGGGTCTGTCAGGGCCCGTGCCTGTACTTGCTCTGTGCTGTCACAAAACAAAGAGTGACTGATTGCTTCATCCTCCAACAGGCCTGCCTCTGTCTGTATCAGAGACATTTATTGGGGAGAGGGAGGGGGAAGAGTGAGCATCAATTCAGGAGGCTGATGCATAGGGAAGATTCCATGACAGAGAGAATTAGCTTCTTACGCTAGAAAACTTTCCTTCGCAACTCCTGAGATGAGCGACATAGGTGGCGCATTTTCCCATAGTCAAAAAGGGCTCTAAGTAAACACTTGTAGGCAGTGCTGAGTCTGATGACAAAGTGAAGGTCTATGTGCAGAAATCAGAGACCCCGGGGAAATATTCTTTCTCTTTCCTGCTTTGTTTTGTGAGGGGGAACAAAAGTCTTCCTCTTGCCTGTCAGGGATGTTAGGAGGATTTTTTCTTTTTCTTAAGCAGGTGAAATAAGGGCATAATATATACCCACAAATGTGTTATTCTGAGCTTCTGTTGAATATCCAAACATGCTGAATATTAGCCTTATAGCAAATGGTGGAGAGATCCAGGCAGGACTGGGGATCCAGCCTGTCTGGGCTCTAGTCTTGGCTCGCCCCTTACTAGCTCTGTGCCCTTTACTGATGGCTACTTCGCTTACTTCCTTGCTTTCCTCATTTACCAAAAAGGATATAACAGTAGCTGTCTCATGGTGGTAGTTTAGATATTAAATGAATTAATGGGTACAAAGTGTCTAGAACAGTTCCTCATACAGGGTGAACACTCAGTACATGTAGCTTAATATTATTACTGTTGGTCGAACAGAAATGATGGTATCAGTAAAAGTGCAATTTTAGCTCCTCTTCCAAAGGAGTGCAGATAACAAGCTAGGTATAGCAGTGAGTGTGTGTGTGTGTGTGTGTGTGTGTGTGTGTTGCTAGGGCTTAAAAATAACTTGGTGACTGTTACCTAATTTAAGTAGCATACAGTTGGAGTGCCAAGTAATTACAAAGACGTGTTGGGTCAGGAGGCCAGAGTAATTTAGGCATATCCTAGAATTATTTATTTGTAGGGGAGTTTGTAAAAACGTGATGATAAATCTGTCCAACGAATGTCCCATAACTAAATAATGAAAGTATAAAACAATTAAGCTTTGCTTTTTCTGGCCTCTCATCAGGCTGATTTATTTTTGGAATAAGGATTGTAGTCTGACTATAAAAGGGGAGGTGGAAGGAGGGGCAGTGTGCTTCATCTTGAAAAGTTCTCGAAGCTTTGAGTTGTGATGAGATGGAAGGTGGAGGGAAAAGGAGGAAATTCATTGAAAGACCCTCTCATGTCTTTAAGCGAGTCTTGAACCCTCCCCTGAATTGGTTCTCATTTGCCTACACCCTCTCTAAGCTTTTGGATGTACTATTCTGCTTCCTAATTGAAAGCGAAAAGCTGTTCCCTGTTCACTGTGTGTTCAGCAGAGTGGTGTTTAGCTCACTTACACCTGAGCTCCAATCGAGGCTTTTCTGCTGACCAGCTAGAGGTGTCCTTAGGCAACTCAGGTTACCCCTCTGAGCCCATTTCTCTTCATTGTACAACAGGGATAATTCCAACATCAAGGATGAACTCAGACAATGTAAATAGAGTGTCTGGAACGTAGATCGCTCTCAGTAAATCAGGTCCCTGGGCTCTGCTCCCCTACCCCCCACCCCATGGCCTTTCAGAACCTCTTCCATAAGACTGGGGGGGGGCAGGAGGGGAATGGGCCCTTGTTCTGAGCACAGCATTAGGGCGCATGTTAAGTAGGAACCACTTGTCCTCAACCATTCAGATCAGTTAAGTTAACCATCTGGCTTCTCAAGGACAAGTTCAAGAAACTCCTCCTAGCAGTGGTAGATAATGCTTTTAGATGAGAAAAAGCAGGGTAGAGGAAGGGAGATTTGGCAAAATCACAGGAGCAGAAACGCTCTCTACCACGCAGCCTTGTGGTGCCTGTGCTCTCAGGAACTGGCGTGTGCCTCTGACCAGGAGCTGCCCCTGCTTCCTTCATTCCAGTGTTAGCAGCAGCCAGACTCTCCCTGGCTCAGCATTGCTGGGGGGGGGGGGCATAGAAATATGTTGCTTTGTACTCCTAGGCAACTGTTTTCTAAAAGATTTTGTTTTTGATGTGGACCACTTTTAAAGTCTTTATTGAATTTGTCACAGTGTTGCTTCTGTTTTATATTTTGGTTTTTTGGCCACAAGGCATGTGGGACCCTAGCTCCCCAACCAGGGATTGAACCTGCACCCCTTGCATCGGAAGGTGAAGTCTTAACCACTGGACCACTAGGGAAGTCCCGTCCCTAGGCAATTTAATTCTAGTAGGTAGATAAAGGTACACGAGGGCTTCCCTGGTGGCGCAGTGGTTGAGAGTCCGCCCGCCAATGCAGGGGACATGGGTTCGTGCCCCGGTCCGGGAAGATCCCACATGTTGCGGAGCGGCTGGGTCCGTGAGCCATGGCCACTGAGCCTGCGTGTCTGGAGCCTGTGCCCCGCAACGGGAGAGGCCACAACAGAGGCCCGCGTACCGCAAAAAAAAAAAAAAAAAAAAAAAAGGTACACGACACACAAGGGACAGAAATTCTAATCCCAGGAGAGGTCATGTCACCTCTTCTGAACTCAAGTACCTCAGGTTTTAGAATAGGAAGGGGCCTTAGAGGTCACCTAGTCCAAGAGTCTTCACTGAAGGCTGTTCCTTGGAATCACCTGGGGCAATTTAAAACCTGGGATGCTCAGTTCCCACTTCCAGAGATTCTCATTAAACTGGTCTGGGGTCCAGCTGGAACATCAAGACTTTTAAAAGCCCCCAGGTGGTTCTAACCTGCCGCAAACTTTGGGAACCATCCATCTTGTCCGGTCTTCTCATTATGCAGTTACAGAATTGGGGCCTAGAGAGGTTTATTGCTCATCCAGGGTCACATGCATGATTAATTTCAGAGCCTTAGTGCAAAAAAATAGGTCTTGCCAGGTTGATATGTTGATTATGTGTGTGTATTATTATCTAATGATAACAGTATCTATTGTATAGCATACACATATAAAGTAATATAATATATTTAATCAATCATTTTGAGTATCGCTACCTTTTTTCTTGAATTTTGAGATTTCAGTCCAGAAGTATAAGGACCTAAGTCTTTTGAAACCAGCAGACTCATGGTCCTGATATTTACCTGGATCATAGACGTATGAGACAAATGTTAATGATGTCAGTCCCATCTTCTAGGGAATTTAATGGTTTCAGGAAGAGCTGGAAAACATTTATCAAAATGCGCCCCTGTACCCAAGTGTTTCAGGTTTCTAGGGACTTTTGGGTCTGTTGGGTTCCACGGATGTACAGCCTTGTGGGTACAGGAGATTCATTCATTTTTTTCAACAAATATTACTGAATGCCTTCTATGTGCTAGGCACTGGTCTTCAGGCTGAGGCACCTGCCATCATAACTCTGATACTCTAAATGTTAGGATGAGAGCATATATATGGACTGGGCTAATATTCCGAACTCTTTCCACCTTGAAGATCATGTACCTGTTTGGATTCTTCATCCTCTCCTGCTACACAATCTTGTTTAGGGAGCAGTTTATCTTTAGGAAATATCGTTCTCCTGGGAAGTACATGCTGGTGTGGCCTTTGGCTTTTTTCTCCTTTCTTTTTCCCTTTCAAGATAGAGTCTGGCCTTTTCTAAGCACATCATTGTGGGCCAACAGATTTTCTTTCCGAAGTCTTGATCCGAACAGAATTTTTTCTTTATTTGTCATTTTTTTTTAATGGAAAAGGAAGCATACATTCTCTCTCTGCCTCAAGAAGCTCAGGGTGGACAGGCCTCCTCTGTGCATTGGAGTGGAACTTTGTAATCTGAACCTCACTAATTTGGGACATGTTGCTGATAGGGACAAGACCTGTGTTTATTTTTTCCTGCATGCTCTCTATGAAAAGAGGACATGCTAAGCAAACAAACACTGTAAATGGTATTTCAAAGACAAGGTTTTGGCTTGCTTAGGAAAAAAAAAGAGTTTGCGAGTACAGTTAAAAACCACTCTAAGGGACAGGGCTGGAATGAAAACACAAGTGTCTGTCATTTCGAAGCCTGTGCTATTTCCCCTAAACCATGTGGGCTCCTCTTGGGCAAATTTTCTGTGGCTGTGTATCCATGTACTATATACTCTATATTAATATCATATAACTTTACTAATTCAGAAAAATGGGAGGGAAGAGAAAAGAATAAGGATGAACCACAGCCTGAATTTTATTGTAGAACATTTCAAAATATCCATTTTACATTCATGTTGATGTAGTGTCCTTTCTAATTATGAAGTCTCTGACTCTAGATGTTTTCATCCATAAGCTAAGAGGAAGGTCTTAGCATCCTTTTTTTCTCAGCCTATTGTCTGTATCATCTATTATTACTTAAAAGTTGGGGGGGGGAATATATATATATACCACTACCCCCCCCCCCAGCAAGACCCATATTTTATGGAATTTAAAGGAAAAGGAAACTTGAGCCTATGCTTTTGGATAAAGAAATGAGCTGTGCAGCTTGGTATTTTCATATAAGATAAAGGTTATTACCCCGTGCTCTGCCTCTGGCAAAGGGATAATCACTATCAGGAAGAAAAGGTTTGCAGATTCATCACATTATCTGTCTCGCCTTAATGTTTAATTTGTGGTGACAGTCTACTCATCGTGTGTTTTGCCCCCCTAAGACTGGAATTTCATGGAAAGCAAAACAAAGCCAAACTCTTCCCGAGTGCTTCGACAGAGGGTTTGGTTTTCTTTGTCTTCCCACCCGGTGGACCCCCGTCAGGCATCTGTTGCCCAATTCTCAATCAAGTAAATAGACGAAGCTGCCTGATCCAGGGGGCAGCGTCAGGCTGTCCTCCCCTCGAGGTACGTAAGCTTCTCCCGTTATGATGTGAGCTCAGTGATTTTATTTTGTGTCCCTGGGTAAGGAGGCTGTCACCACTCTGTGGCAGAACATTACTGTCCAGTGCTTTACTACTTGATGCTTATTCTATGGGAGAAATAATCCCACATTCTTTGCATCGTGGCCCCGGGTTCCACTACTACTGGGCTAAATATCACCAGCTGTTGCTACTGGCAAGTGGAAAGGAAAAACCGATTGGGGCGAGAGGAAGTAGGAACAGGGGTATAGAGGGAGCAGAGCGGTGTGAGGGCAGAGGGTCCTCTCAGAGTCAGAGACAGCACCTTCCTGCTCTTGGACTGAGGTCCCAGGTTCCAGTTTTCAAGACTGTGAATTACTGTCATTAGTTATTACAGCATGTCTGCGTCCCTCTTAAAATAATAAGATGAGACAGCCTTCTAAGGGGAGCTTCCTTGAAGGGATAGAGGACATTTTCTTGGGTCTTGTATTTCTAGTCTTACTAAATAGCATATTTTTATGATAAGATTTATAAGAACGCTCTGATGGTTCTCATGAAGTGAAATTTTACTCTGACCGTGGAACACCATTTAATCACATATAACTACTCTGGGTCTGACCAACCTATCATCCTCAAAATTAGAAAATTATTTTCCAGATAGTTTGGGGAAAAAATATAAAAGCGATTGACTGCTTTCTATGTGCTGGGCATTGGGCTGTCACATACATGTCTTACTTAGCTCTCAGCACAACTTGTTGAGAGAGGTTTTAGATTCCCAGTTTTACAGAAGAGGAATCGGAGGAGGAGATTCAATATTTCTGCCCCCAGATTATTAACCAGTGAGTTGCAGAACAAGTATTAAAACCCAGTTTTAAGGATCTCAAAGGCCAAGTTCTTTCCAGGCTGGCCACATGTTTATTTACAAGTGCACTGTATATCTCATTCCTTAGGGTCACTTTGTGCTTTATCTATGAAGTGTCCTTGGTTACGATACTTCCCCCACCGCCCATTTTCTTGTATCTCCTCAACTGAAAACTCCAGTGCTAAGAGTGGCTGACTGTGTCCTCAACGAAGAGCTGGCTTTCCAATGACCTCACCCTGAATTCTATCGCGGCTTTTGGAAACTTCAAATTTTGGTCATGGCAGAGACTTTTAACTAGAGCAACCAATCAATGAAACAAATGTTTGAAACCCGCAACAATTATTTCTAGCATTTATGAAATGTTTGCTGTCTTAGCGGACTCTGTGCTCAGAGCATTATGTCTCATGATAACATTCGTCTACATATGAGTGACTGAGACTCAGAGAGGTCCAGGCACTTGTCGAGGTCACTCAGCTGGTACCTGGTAGCCACTGGGCATAGTGCTCTGAGGCTCCTGCTCCATGTATTTTCAATGTGGAGAACTTTAGAATGCTTTCTCCTAGTAGCCTGTGGATATGAGAATGATGCTTTCTGTTTTTGTCCATATTCATGTACTTCCTTTCTAGAGTGCGAAGTAGATAAGTGAGAAGGAAGACAGGTATGAAATTGTATTTAGTGAATAAGAAGGAATGTTTGATGGGTATGTATGACTACATCCCAAGACTCTAAGATCCAATGGTATTTGATTGCTTATGTTTTATAATCATTATCCGTTCTATTAGTGTGGATAATATATTAACTATGGGGTTTCTTTTCCCCCTCAACTGTGTGAAGAAAGAATTTCTACTTGGTTATCATTACCTTTGGGAAAGTGAATTCTCTGGGATAAGTGAAAAAGAATGTTATCAGACTATTTACTAACTGTTGCTTTCGTCTTCTGCTTTCCTCTCCTTATCTTTCTTTTTCCTCTCTATAGTCTAAGCCTCCAAATATAGCTCAGGGAATCTGGGAGTGTGGCAGGGACAGACCGTAGAGAAAGCATGATTAACACCCTTGAAGGATAGCAGGATGGACCCCTGGGGACCCTGTGCTTGAAGTAGTATTCATTCAGACAGATTATTGAGTATTTGTTTCAACCGTCCCATGTTACAGATGTAGAAACTGCTTACTTACCCAAGAGCACATAAGTAGCTGGTAGCAGAACTGGCATAGAATCCATGTTTCCTAACTCTCTGTACAGTAATTATCCTTCAAATCCCAGTGGGAGTATCATCCTTTGGTTTGAATTTGAGTTGTTATTAAATAAGCAAATCTTGTGGGTCCAAGTGTTTGGCCAGGTTGCTTCATGTTTTCTTTCCCTTCCCCTTTGTAACGAGGTGATTAAGTGACTTCTCAATGAATCGGTCTGCCGATTTGCATTTGTATTCAGCTTTCCTATTAGAAATGTGTATCTTTTCTAGCAGAGGGAATATAGTAAATTAACAGCACAGATTCTAGAACCAGACTGCTGAGTTTGAATCCTAACTTCATCACTTACTAATAGCATGAAGTTGAGCGAAATAAGTTTGGTGTGCCTCAGTTTTCCTATCCGTAAAACAGGGAAGGTAATGACAATTTTCTCATGGGATTGAGGATTAAATTAGATAATTCGTATACAATGCCAGGCACATAATAGCTAACATATATTACAAATGTACCATCATTATATCATATATCTGCAATAAAAATTCATCACCATATATTTATCTCCAAGGAATAAATGAGTAATAGATACAGTCACATGAACTGACATCACCACTGGTGCAATGTTAAGTAGAAACAACTCTTTGATGCTTGGTAGATTATTTTTTGTTTAAAGGTTTGGAAAAACCCAGTGTTTCTAGTGGGGTGGATAGATAACTACATAAGGACTTTTTTCTGAATCAGCACCATACTGGAAAATAATACTATTTCTATGTAAGGAAATCTTATAAAATTAAGTGTTAGCAAAGGCTCAATTATATACCCATTGTTGGACTATTAAGAAAATTTTAGAAAGAAAAATTACATGACATACTAATCTCCCTGACTGGCTTAGTTTCACTTTTACATATCCTCTGCATTCTTTACCCATATTTGTGCATATTTTGCAGAGTTTTTCATACAGAAACTGAAATTCATTTTCACTTTATATTGCAAGTACTTTTGCTTCCTGTATAGTCATCATAGGTTCGCTCTGAATGTTATAACGTGTCTTATTTTATGGGATGTATCACATTTTACTGAACACGTTTGCCTATTCATGAAGTTAAGATTGTTTCCAAGCTTTTGATATTGTAAGAGAAACCTCTGGAGGGAATCCCTTGTTTGGGAGCTTCTCTACTTTTCCACTGAAGAATGGAAGCTCGGGGCCAGCCACCTTGGGTTTATTTCCCCCCCACCCCAATCCCCCTTCATTTTTTCATTCCTGCTTTTCTCTTCAGAAAACAAGCTCCAGCTCCCTACTAAAGTTATTGGTTTGTACGAAAGTCTTTATCTTTCATCACAGATCTTTGCACAAATTCCGATTGTGTGTGCAACACACATGCCCTAAGGCATGTGCTGTAAATCTCCTGCTTCTGCCTTGGTGGGCAGAGTGAGGAAGTGTGGAGGCCCCATTCAGCACTATTAAAAACCAGAAGCTACAGTGGAACTGAACGATCTGGCAGGGCCAATGCCACCTTGTTTCATAAATCTGAGTCACTCCCGGTTTGATGCTGTTGATAAGATGCTTTGAAAGGGACATCCTTGTGAATAACAAGAGAGAGAGTTAGATTTTGTGAGGTGTTAATAGGTGTTTGTGCCCCTACCCCTTTCCCCCCTTTTTTTAAACCCTGAGGTTTTAGTGCAGTGCTGAAGTCTTCTGAGTGCTTAAGCAGTCAAAAGAATACATCAGGATGGAGAGACTATTCCCATTAGTTCTTTTGGCCAAATTAAGGTAAAATGCCCTTTAAATAGAGGCTAATTCTCTGACAGATAATTAGCTTGTCTTTCTTGATGAAGTATGTGAATTGGGTTGAGTTTATTATAATTAATCTTGCATATTATGTAAAAATGCATTTGTCTGGCCTTATTCGGTGAGTCTCTTCATTCCTACCTTAAGGGTGGCTTGGAACCTTCACCCTCGCTCCATTGAGAATTGACTGAATTAGATGAATGGCAGGGTGATGGGCAGCTCTTGGTTATAAAGGTTGGGAGAAGCTGAAGGTGGGGCACCAGTATTCGAAGAGACAGAGCTTGCCTATTAATATCTGCACCTTTTAAAAAAAAAAAGACACTTTGATGATGTTTTGGGTCCTGAGAATCAGCTGCTACAAAGCTACCTAAATAATTACCTTGAAATCAATCTCCTGCTCATGACATTCTTCTGGATTTACAATGTGGAGCATTTTCCAGGAAGAGTCGGGTGATTGACAGGTACACTTGCTGGTGTCTGGGCAGTGATGCTGGGAGGTGGCCTGAGGGGGAGCAGAGGGGCTACTCGGTGACTTCATGAGTCAAAGCTCCTCCCTACAGTTCTTCCTCCCCACTCTCCAGCCATTCAGAGTTCCTTGAGACTCCCCCATCTGGCTGCTTTCAGGACTTCTTTTCCCATTGAAAGTTATTGTCCGTGGTTACTTGGTTTTGCCAGTATCAAAATGTGCGTTGGGGAGATGGAATTTGGGAATGAAAGAGCACACTGTGGATAGTTCATCCAAGAGCCTCTCTCCTCCAAGTTGAAGTGTTTCTTTTCCGGAGAAGAGAATGGCTATTTGCTGTTCTGTGGGAGCTGCCTGGCACACAGCTTAGAGCACCTTAGAGTTTAGGCCTTGGTCACGGCCTCTACACGTGTGTGCGCATGTGCACGCACACACATTTTAGGGAACATTTGTAAAATGGGCACTGAGCGTTAACTCATTTAATGAAGATAACAGTAGTCACCTCTATCTGCAGCCGCTACCCAATATAGTAGCCATGAGTCAACATGGGGCTTGAAATGAGATGAGTCCAAACTGAGGTGTGCTATATGTGTAAGATACATACTGGATTTCAAAGACTTTGTACAAAGAAGAATGTAAGATATTGCATTGATAATTGTTTTACTATTGATTACATATTGGAATGATGCTATTTTAGACAGGTTGAGCTAAGTAAAATATAAAAGTAATGTTAATTCTACCAGTTTCTTTTTCCTTTTTAAAGTGCAGCTATGAGAAAAAGATTTGTTACGTCGTAACTGGCATCATACTTCTCTTGAACGGTGCTGGTCTCTGTATACTAATAACAGTATTATTAGCTCTACTTTTTAGATGAGGAAACTGAGGCTCAGAGAGGTTAAGTAAATTCCCAGTCACACAGCAGAAAGTCAAACTCAGGCCAGTCTCACTGAAAAGCCGATGTTCTCCCCCAGGACAGAACTGTTGTGTGATGCAGAATTTGTCTGGCTTTTGCCCTTGGTGGTTCCTGGGAGGTAACCTCTAGTTACACCTGAGCTTATGCTACTGTGAGATGATTTAGAACAGGGGTAGGTCATCAGAAAGACCGACAATGTGATTAGAGGGTGGGGGCTTTGTATTAGTCTGAGCTCCTCCTGGGAAGAAAGGGGGGCTGGAGATTGAGTTCAGTCACGTGACCAGTGGCTCAATCAATCATATCTACGTAATTAAGCTGCAATAAAAACTCAACACCAGGAATTCCTTAGTGGCACAGTGGTTAAGAATCTGCCTGCCAATGCAGGGGACACGGGTTCGAGGCCTGGTCCAGGAAGATCCCACATGCCGTGGACCAACTAAGCCCATGCACCACAACTACTGATTTTGGGCCATGAGCCACAACTACTGAAGTCCACGTGCTGCAACTACTGAAGCCCATGCGCCTAGAGCCCGCGTTCCACAACAAGAGAAGCCACCGCAATGAGAAGCCCGCGCACCGCAATGAAGAGTAGCCCCCACTCACCACAACTAGAGAAAGCCCACACTTAGCAACAGACCCAACGCAGCCAAAAATAAATAAATAAATCAATTAATTAAAAACAAACAAACAAACAAAAAACTTAACACTAGGGCTGGGTTCAGCTTTTTGATTAATGAACACAACCGTGAGCTGAAAGGGTGATGAGTCCGTAGGACACAGAATCTCCTGGTTCAGGACCCTCCCAGATCTTGCTCTGTGTGTCTCTTCATTTGCCCGGTCCCGATTTGTATCCTTTATTATAATAAAACCGTAATAGCAAGGAGAGCTCTGCAAGTCATTCTAGTGAACTAGCCAACCTGAGGGGGGTGTGGGAATCCCAGAATTTTCAGCCAATTGGTCAGAAGTGCGGGTCGCCTGGGAACCCCTGGACTTGTGGCTGGCGTCAGAAGTGAGGACAGTCTTGCTGGGGACCATGCCCTTAACTTGTGGAGTCTGTGCTGACTCTGTGTTGTTATGGTCAGAGTTGCACTGCAGTTTTGCAAGAATAGACTGCCTTCCATCGAGATGTTTGTTTTAGGGGCACGGTGTTTGGGAAAGCAAAGTACTGTATGTAGCTTAACTAGCTTGTTTCTCTACCCCCACATCCTGGGTGACAATGGCCAGTTATGCTCTAGACTTGTAAAATGATTCAGTCTTCCAGCAACTGCTTTTGCCCACTAGGCTTAGCCCGGAGACAGGGTAGCCTCTGACACCATCACGCCCAGAACCTTCCAGCCTGCAACTCTTGGGGTCCTCTCTGCTTCTTCATCTCCCAGACGACACCACATGAGAGGTGGTGACATACATATGTTACATACACTTTGGTACCAGAGATTCTTAAATATTGGTGTTGGGATTAAGTTCCTTATAGGAAACTGTTGTAGGGTGACAGGACGGGTAAGGAGTGGTTGTTTTTTTAAGTAGTTTGCAATGTCTAGAATCACACTTTTGTCATACGTGTCCTATTACATCTGCTAAACACTGTGTCCAGATCAACTGTTGTCTTTTCTTTGGGGGCTTTTGTTTGGATTTTTAAACCATCACCCCATGTGTTTTTCTTTTTTGGTTTGTTTTCTCCTTCCCACTTAAAATAGACACTCTGTCTTCCCTGTGGTCCAGTAGCCATTACCCTTCTGTTCCTGCTCCGGCCTGGCTCTTTTCCTGCCAGGCCCTCTTAGGTCACCAGCTCCTAGAAAGTGGACTCCTACGAGGGCATCCTGGGGCTGCCCAGGAAGGCATATTTCTAAGAAGAGACAAACTTAAGCGGTGTAGTTATGGCATAGGATTCCTTTACCAATGAAAACCAGGAATGAAACAAAAAGGGTTCTAGAGTTGGAAAAGAGGTCTTTTGAAATGCCCAAGATGACTTGATTTCTACCTACTTGGGCCACAGCTCTGGGCACTTTGCATACTGCCATTGTGCCAGGCTTGCTCTTGTTCACTAAAAAATTATTCACAACCTAAAAGTTGAGAGTTATGTTTTATTCGGTGGGAATTTTTAGGACTTCGAGCCCGGGAGGCAACATCTCAAGTAACCCTGAGAGAACTGCTCCTAGGAAGTATGTGTGGGCAACGTCGTGGGGGCGGGGAGCCAGGTTATGTAGAAGTTTTGCAACAAAGGGCTGGTAGTCCAAACGTCAAAAGATTATTGTTAGTTAAGGAAAACCAGCTATCCCAAGTTAAGGAATTTAGCGCCTTTCTATGTATGGGAAGGTGCAAGAGTCTGGGCTCACTGAAATCATTCCTTTCATATGCACCTCAGCTCTCTGGGGCCAGGATCCTGTGTTTTCACATCCTGAGTTCCCTCAGGGCTCACCGGCTCATGTTGGAGGGCTGCAATCACTGATGACTGTGACATCCTTTGTTTACTGACATGGCAGGCAATATTCCATTTCTCACTCTCCAGAACTGTTTGGCTTTAAGGTTGGGGACAGTTACCTCTTAGGTAACTGCCACTCTCAGTAACTGTGGGAGGTAAGTCCCAGTTTCTAAGAAGGATAGAATGGGTTTATCAGAACCAACCAAAGAGGGACAGAAAACTGGGCATTCTCTTCTGACACTGTGTCTCTGAGCATCTCACCTTCCGGAGGACCAGAGGCTCTGATGCCCCTTGTCTGTCTTTCAAGAACACCCATAATGTTACCCCTGTGGGAGAGCAAGGGCTGTAACCATCTTTTTTAGAGAAGAGGGAAACTCCTGTGTCTGAAGAAAAAGTTCTTAAGATACAATTGTGTTTTAAAATGGACTCAAAGTTAAGTAACTTGCCCGAAGGTGCAGGGTTAGAGGGAGGGATAGGAGGACCCCAGAATTCCTGATTTTAGAACAAGAGACAGAAGAAATGGACCTGGGGGTGTTGTGTCCCTTCAACAAGAGGCAGAAGAAATGGACCTGGGGGTGTTGAATTCACACTGTGTGAATCATCTATCTGTTACCGCTCACCTTGTCTCAGTGGGCCGGCCAGCTAGCTGGGAGGGGGCCCAACCAGATCTTGCGTTTTGTACTCTCAGTACTGTCACCCCAGCCCACATTTAATGCTTAATAAATGTATGTGGAAATGGACTGGGGGTCCCTCCCACTGTTCCCTGACATCTCGCAGACTGATTTCTCCCTACTAAGCCTCCTTTTCTTGTTCATGGCTCTTTCCATCCATTCATCGCTTATACAGAATGTCCAAGGAGGAGGCATGGAGACGGGAGAAAAGGTTAAAAGCCCACCAGGAAAAAAAAAAAAGCCCACCAGGTATGAATTGTCTTAGACCCCAGCCATCCTCGGGCACGGCTATTTGTCAGTCCTGCAGGCTGCCTCTTCTCCATGAGCCTTTCCAGCCCTCCTCCCCAGCCTTGGGAGTGACAGGATTTCTGTGTCCTCACGCTAAACTCACCTGGCTGGCCCTGCACCTGTCCTACACAAGTCACAGTGGGATGGCATCATTTTAGGTATTCTATTTTTTTTTAATTTATTTTATTCAAGTATAGTTGATTCACAATGTGTTAATTTCTGCTGTACAGGAAAATGATTCCGTTATACATAGACATACATTCCTTTTCATATTCTTTTCCATTATGGTTTATCACAGGATATTCAGGGATTCCTAAAATGTGTCTTCTGCCAGGCCTTTTGCTAACTTTCCTCTATTGTTGCTTCGTCTCTCCTTCTTTCTCCCATTTGATTTATCTTCAGAAACTATATATTATTTAAAAAAAATTTTAATCTTCCAAATTCCTGGCATTACGCTGAGCAACACATAATACATGCTTTACAAGGAACGGGCCCTTTCTCTTCTCATTCCGAAGCTCATTTAATCTAGAAACGTTTAATGAGGCCTACTGTACAAATCAGGTACAGCTGTAGGTCTAAACAGTAGTGAATCCTTACAATTTCTATTAATAGCTACCAGTATTAGCTCATTCAATCCTTGCAATGACTCTTATTATTGCCTGTTGGTACTATCATTAGCCGTACTTTGCAAATGAGGAACCTTGGGTGCAAGAAGGCGAGGAACTTTGCCGAGATTATACTGCTGGAAAAGTGTGGAGGCCGCCTGAGCCACAGGGCAGTGGTGCTGTATTTCGTCCAAGACAGACAACAGCCCGGCTTTCTTGGGATCCACCTTTTAATAATAGCAATAAACAAGCGAAGAAATTAACAAGTGATTTCAGATAAGTGATCAGTGAAGACCACAAAACTTTAAAACGTCATGGTATAATGGTAGAGATCTATGGGAGGGTAGATACAGGGAAGACCTTTATAAGGCGATCCCGTTTGATCTGAGGTCTGAATCACCTACTTGAGGACCTAGGGGAAGGGAGTTCCAGGAAGAGGGAACAGCACATGCAAAGGCCCTGAGGTGGGAGGCAGGCCCTCCCGGCCTCACATATCCTACGATGGCTGCTCTCATTCTTGCCATTGTTCATCAATGTCCAGTTTATCCACACTCTGCTGAAGTTATAGAATGCTGGAATTGGGAGAAACTTAGATGAACCAAACCTCTGATTTTCTAGAAGTGGCAAGAGGGGTCGCTAGCACCCAGTATAACTTCAGCGTGGAAAGAAGGGCTGTGTTCCAAGTCCTTACTGTCATGACTTCTGTCCGCCTGAGCAATATTAGTCATGGCTTCAATGGGATGTGGCTGGGAAGTCTGACGGTGCCAGATGTGGGGTGCATACCAGGTCACCACTCCGTTTCACATGTCCCAGGTTGAACCGACTATTACTTGGCTGGCCTTCCACTTGGCCTTAAGTCTACGTTGACATCATTTCAGGTGTTCTATTTTTTTGACAGTATATATTCTATTCTATTTTGACAGTATATAATCCCAGCTCACCTTCTCAGCGATGTACTGGCCTCCTGGTTGTTTTATCTTCTCCTTCATCCCAGAAGGTGGTCCACTACATGGGGACGCACTAGCTTTTGACCTGATGCAAACTGGTGTATCTCTTAGCACACAGAGGCCTAACCTGGCTTCAGGCTGACCTTTCCCAGCTCAGCCCTCATGCAGGGGTTGGACCATTGGGCATGGCTGTCTGGGTGAACCCCTGAGCTGGGAGAGCTCACGCCTGCTCTTTCTGGCAGTTTATCCTTAATGCTCAGACTTGCTTAGTATTCTTGCCAAATATAGAATTCAGCTCAGTGACTTGAGGAAGTTGTTGCTATGCCTTTTGTGAACTGAAAACACTGGTTCAGGAAAACAACTCACAGTTTGATGTTGACACTTGATCCTTTCCCCTACCACTTCCTGAATTCCCTACGCCACAGCCCTTTGACCTCCAGATCATATGAAAACACATGGTCGTAAAAGATGTTTGTTTGGACATGGGGCTTCATTCACAGCGAGTGGAGATGCACACACCATTTTTGGCTAGGCACTTCCATACGCCATAGGGATGGAACCCACCCGGACTTCACTTGTGTGACCTTGCCTTGCTTCCTGCCTTGCTTCCCCTCCTCTTGTCATAGACATTTGTAGATGACCTTTTACGAATGTAACTTCCAATGGGAATGTTTCACAGTAGAAATATGCTCTCTCTTGAGGCTTGTTCTTGATATTTCTAGAGATTTATTTAATTGGACTCTACTTAAATCCCATTGGGAAACATACTTTTGCTGTGAAGTTGTAATGTGTTTAATTTGGGGTCTAAGATAAATGTTGGTCCTCAGGGGAGGTGGATTGTTAAGCAACAGTTTTCCTTTTGTACAGTGGGCTTGTTTAATGAGTAGCTTTAATGGGCTTTCTTCTGTTTGTTTGTTTAGCAATGCTTCATTACTTAAACTCCTGCCCTGCAAAGCAAAGAATGTTTTCCCTCTCTTCAGAGAATTAAACAATAATGGGGACTATCTGCTTGAGCTCTTGGGGAAAATATGGCTTTGTGTTTTATAGCTCTCTCCTCCTGTTAACATTCTTCCCTCTCTAACCTTCCCTTAATCCGTCTTGATGGATTAACCGATATTGAGCTATTTAGTGAACAGAGGAGGTGAAGCCCTAACATGGTATCGAGTGGCCTCCCAAATACACAGAAGGTCTCCAGCTAAACTGTTTTTCAACCCAGAGAGATGCTGTAGGAAGGGTATAGGTCAATGCTGATCCATAAGGAGAGTATCAGTAATGAGGAGGCATGTGTCTTTGGGAGGAAGAAGTGGGCCCCTCTACTTGCAGCTGACTTGTGGAATGAAGGTTCTGGAAGATTCCATGGGCTTGCTTCTTATGAGCATTCTGTCCCTTAGGCAGCATCCCCATCTTGACCTTGGACGACTTCTGGCTTGACTTTGAGATATGGTACCCACTTGGGTTGGCTCCCAGGGACCAGGTTCTCAGGCAGTCCACAGCTTTGGGTGTGGTTCTTCAAAAGTAAGAATTATAATTTATCTTTTTAAAAAAGTGAGCTATACTGGGAGTTAAAAGTAGTACTGTGTTAGTCTGCTTGGGCTGCCATGACCAAATGCCATAGCTTCAACAACAGACATTTATTTTCTCACAGTTCTGGAGGCTGGAAGTCCAAGATCAGGATGCTAGGATGGTCAGGTTCTGGCAAGGTCTTCCTGGCTTGCAGATGGGTACCTTCTTGCTGTGTCCTCAATGGGAGAGAAAGAGAGAGACAGGCAGACAGACACAGAGAGAGAGACAGAGAGAGAGAGAGCAAGCTCTCTGGTGTCTCTTCTTATATGGGCACTAACCCCTATTAAGAGGACCCCACCCTCATGACCTCATTGAAACCTAATTATCTCTCAAAGGCCCCATCTCCAAATGCCATCACGTTAGGGGTTAGGGCTTCAGCATGCGAATTTGGGTGGGGGAGACACAATTCAACCCATAGCAGGTACAAAACATGTATTCTGAGAAAGAAAGGGTATGGATTTTGCCCAGCTTTTGGACTATAGGTAAATTGCACCATCTGCTAGATTAACATTTTTCTGGCTCTCACTTTCTCTTTTCCTTTCAAACTCATATTGATCATGTATTATGGACTTCTGAACATTCAGGAGCTTCCCACTGAACTTAGAATAAAATCCCAACTGCTTAATGGCCCTCAGAGGCCCTCTGCAGACTCTTTTGCCCTCCTCTGGTCACTCCCTCCCCCTCATTCTGCTTCACCACATTCTGTCCCTTTGAGTCATCGCAGGCCTCACGAGTGTCCTGCCTTTGCCCCTAGTGTGATTCTCTCTGCCTCCACTGTTCTCCTGGACCCCCTCCCCTCCACCCCTTTTCCAAACTAGTCAATCCCTTTTTATCCCCAGAGAGGCCGGCCCTAAACCCTGATCTAATCACTCCCTCTCACAGCACCCAGGAACTGGGGGGCACCTCATGGCCCTTATCATCCTTAATCATTACCTTTTTATTTGTGTGTTTGTATGTTGATCATCCATCTCGTCCCATTGGACCCTGACCAGTGGGGAGAGAGGGACAGGGGAGAGGGAAGGGACATCTTCAGCCTGTCACTCGAGTCTCAAAATGTCTGGGAGGGCTTGCTGTCTGATAAAAGAGATTTTAAAAGTGAAGCTTGTGTTCCTATAACTGGTGTGTCTGTTAAGAAAACCCAGAGACCTGAGCTACGTGTTTAGGATGTGTCTTTCTCCCTGGGAGCTGGTTGGCGTGGGCTGACATAGGTAAAGTTTAGACGTGGAGCGACCAGAAGGAAATCTGAACCTGCAGATTTTCAGGAACCTGAGGCTTGAACTTGGCTGTCTTTCTATCAGCCCCTCTTTTCCCTCCATATATATCATATCATATTGCCCGTGATTTGATAGGCACACTTCTTAGTGGAAAGCCATAAATTTGCTCTCTTTAAGTGGTAGTTTTGTGAGTGGGAGTGAAGCTCAGTCTCAGGGCCGATGAAGTCCCAGTGAATATGAGGCTCCACGAGGCGGACTGGGAGGATGAAGGGGGCAGCTGGACCCCCAACAATGTCCACGCTGACCAGTCCAGGCTCAGCCTAAGGGAGTGTGGAAGGCTTCTTCAGCCTCTCAGGCTGAGGGAGCGACTTGGAGAAGTCATTTATGCCCACCCGCTGCTTTCCAGGTGGTGCCTCCTGAAACCTTTTAGAGACAGAATGGGGAGGGTGGGTGTGAAGATGGGGTTTTCTGCACCAAGGGGGGCTCACAGTGTGTGTGGGAGGGCAGGGGGGAGGCTTGACCCCTTTTCCCACCCACACCATCAACTCTTTAAAAATAGGTTTAAAAATATTCTGTGGATTCATTGGACATTTAAGCATCAAATCAAATATATTCCAGGTAGAATCTCCCTCTTGTTTTCTTACCCAAGTGGTTTTTTTGTTTGTTTGTTTTTTTCGGTACACGGGCCTCTCACTGTTATGGCCTCTCCCGTTGCGGGCCACAGGCTCCGGACGCGCGGGCTCAGCGGCCATAGCTCACGGGCCCAGCCACTCCGCAGCATGTGGGATCTTCCCGGACCGGGGCACGAACCCGCGCCCCCTGCACCGGACTCTCAACCACTGTGCCACCAGGGAAGCCCTCCCCAAGTGTTTTTGAGAGAGGGAGGGGGAGGCCGGGAGGGAGGGCGGAAGAGGAGCAAACACAGGCCGGTTGGCTGTAGAGGACAGGGGCCCAGAGGGTGCTTTTCCTTGAAGTCACAGTGACTTCTGCAGAACCTGAGGGGTTCCTTCCTGGCCGTGGGAACTCTGCCATCTTAAGTTTGAAGCCTGCTCTCAGAGAAGTCATCTGCTCATTAAAAGAACACAAAGCTATTTAATTGTTGTCTTTGTGGAAAATTACATGACTGTCATCAGCTGTTGCTTCTGGCAGTGCTTTCTGTTCTAATGTAAATAAATGAGGTAACAGATTTAAAGAAACAGGCTGTATTTACATACTTGTGAAGTATCCTCTCAAACAATCTGCCTGTGTTATTCAAATACACACAAATTAAACTGGTGGTATCCTAAACACTGGTTACCCTTTAAAGCCTTAAAGTAGGAATGGTAAGAAGGGGGCAACACAAGTGCACCCACCTTCAAGGGTAGTAACAAGAATTTGCCTTTTTTGTGTGTAATTGAGAGCTACTTCAGCAGGCTGAAATTTAATCCCCAGCCCTTTTCTCCACCAATTCGGTAGTGAGGGGACTTATGTGTACCGCAAGCAACTTTGTTTTTTTAAATTGATTTTATTGAAGTGTACTTGATTTACAATGTTTTGTTAATTTCTGCTGTACAGCAAAGTGATTCAGTTATACATATATATACATTCTTTTTCATATTCTTTTCCATTATAGTTTATCACAGGATATTGAATTTAGTTCCCTGTGCTATACAGTAGGACCTTGTTGTTTATTTATTCTTTGTTTAATAGTTTGCATAAGCTAATCCCAAACTCCCAATTCATTCCTTCCTCAACTTCTTTTCCTGTTTGTTTGTTTCTTTGCTTTTGTTTTGCTTTTAAAGTAGCTTTATTGAGCTATCATTTACATACCATAAAATTAGCTCATTTTATGTTTTATTGAATTATAATTGACATACAATATTACATTAGTTTCAGGTGTACAACATAGTGATTCAATATTTTTGTACACTACAAAATGATCACTGTGCTAAGTCTAGTTACCATCTATCATCATACAGAGTTATTTCAATAATATTGACTATATTCCCTATGCTGTGCATTTCATCCCCATGACTTATATATTTAAGAGTTGGAAGTTTGTAACTCTTCATCCCCTTCACCTCTTTTGCCTGTCCCCCAACAGAACAAATGAACGAACAAAACAAAACTGAAACAGACTCATTAGATACAGAGAACAAGGTGGGGGTTGCCCAAGTGGAGGGAGCAGAGGCAACTTCTGAGCAGAGGGTGGGGTGGCAGGGACACAAGCAGAATCTTTTAAACTTTGACAAAAACGTGCCAGGGTCAGCGTTTCTTGGAAGGCATACAATTAAAGCTTTATTTTCAATTTTTGTAAATCACAGTTCCTAAGTCATTGGATCTTTCTGATTCGGTTTGCTTTCTTGAGGTGAATATTTAGGCAGGAGTTAAAAAAAAAAATGTTTCCACTGAGGGTATTACAAAGATTCTAACAGTCGAAGAAGGAAGCAATATATTTTAAGACAGAAGAAATCAGAGCCCCCAAACAAGTTAATAATTGAAAATGGTTGTAGAAGTATGCAGAACCAAAAATTTAGCTGAAAGCACATTGTAAATTATACAAAGATAAGGGAGGAGCAAAAATTATTGTTTTTAATTCTTGGTACATATGATAGTCAAGTATTAGCTTATTTCCAGAATGGCAGATTTTATAGTCTACCGAACTGTTGGGGTAGAAGGGATGGCGTGTAATCTGAGGGAAACAAAAATAAGATACCTGAGTTACAATGATGATACAAACGATGTCTATTTCAGGTAAGCATCAATAGTCTAAATTATGATTTTTGTCCAGCCAAAAATCCAGTGAAAGGGCTGTATTATTAACTCAAAATTTGAGAATATTCTGGTATAAACTTTTGAGGAATTTTCTTTTTTTCTCTCTCAAAACATCACTAAAGACAACTTTGTTAGATTACTATTAAGTATAAGGACAGGAGTAATCTTTAGTCTATTTTGGAAGGACAGTTTTGGGAGGGGCATTCTTGAAGTAATTTCTACCTATGGTTTGTCACTAGGTCAAACAGATACCAGAGAGGTCCTTTAACTTATCTTTTAATTTTTATAAATTATTTCCAAAAGTAGATTGATCACCCATCCATGACCAAGCGATTGATATCTTCCCTACAGCTATTGGTATCAAACATATCAACAAATCACCTATCTTCCTGTGACATATAGCGAAGTCCTGTGTACAGAGGGATTTAAATAAGGTTATTCCTGCACTCTTTCCCCACTGCCTTCTATATAATAAACTGCCTTCTGTAGTTGGCTTTTAAAGTATATCTGTAGAGAATTTGTATCTCCTAAGAGAGAACAGACAGTAAAAAAAAAAAAAAAATCCATGAAGTAAGGGACTAACATATGAGCAGATATATCTTCCTGGAACACTTAACAATATTTGCACAGATAATCAAAATGTGCTCAATTGAATTCAATATCCTAATTTATTTTTAAGACTTTTAAGCTCTATGGTAACGCGTCTGTGTTTTTTCACACGTTGGACTTTTCACATGTAAGCAATGAAATGATGTGATTTTAGGGATCACAGGGGTACTCCTCTCTGACTCACGGTCCCCACCAGCAACACTGTTGGACTCAGCCTCCTAAGTCTCTCTCTTCCCCGGTAACAAAGTTGTTTCTTTATCCCTTTTTTTCTTACCTTAACACCTGGTGACACAGCACTTTTGACTCATTCTCCCTCTTTGATACAGCCTCCCTTCATTCCCCTTAGGAAAGAATACATGTTCCCTGGGGACACGATCATAGGACAGTTTAGGTGATACCATCTGGTATTAAACTTGAAATCATTCCTACTATGAAATCCCTAGTCATGTCAGTGACCTATGAAGACAATTTCATAGAAAACAAGAGTTAGAAGTAATCTTCGTGGTTCTAGTTTGTATCTCTAATATTTCTCCTGTTAAGGTGGATGATTTTCTTCCCTGAAAATTATGAAACAACTCTGACTGGCCCCATATTTGGGAGTTTCGACTCTGGAAGCCTGACGTCAGCTCCAGTTTACTCAGGCTTTGTTTCTTCCACAAGGATCCTTGTGAGAATAGAATCTTGGGAGTCTGCTTAGATGGACTCCAGATTCCATGGAGGGCCCATGAAATAGTATCCATCAGGACCCCTTTTATACCAATATCTTTCCCATTTATAGTGATAATATCTAACTCATGCAGCATTTTATCCATATTAAGCACCCTGTGAGATAAATACTACTGTTAACTCCACGTTATAGGTGTGGAGATTTGAGGTGCAGAGATGTTAACTAACTTACCAAGGTAACACAGCTAGTTAGTGATGGAAGCCAAGATTCTCAACTCAAGCAGTCTGGCTCCAGATTCTACATTCTTAACCACTATCATCAAGTACCATTTTACTTTAAAAAGCTAATCACCCAATAAGAAACTCTAAACAACAAAAAGGGGCAATGAATATGCTCGCAGCAAGCTTGTAGAAAAGTTCAACTTGAGTTCCCTTCCACTTTTCTTTGGGTGTTACTGTCATTTGCTGACCTTCAGTGAGAGTTTTCCTTAGATTTCTGAAAAATGCTCACTTTTCAACTTAGCATGAAGCCAAAAAGCTGGTGTGCCAAAGTGCTGGCCATCTTTGGACGATGGAAATCTCTTGCTTATAGATTCTGCATTTGGATGTCGTTCCTTTAATTTGCCATCCAGAGCACTGCTTCTGAATCACATTACAGAGGGCTCTTGTGTTTCTAGGGCTGCAATAGCCAACACAGCTACAGGAGGTGGAATACATCTACAAAGAGAGGTTTCCCACTACAACTAGAATCCGTTGCTTCAGTGGGACTGTCACCTCACTGACCTCCCGTTGGAGGAAACTCACCGGTTGCATTTCTACGTGTTTTGCAGGGGTGCTGGGTATTCTTTGTTGTTGCCATTCAGAATCCACATGCTGATCATACTTATTTTGGCAGAGAACCTGGTTTTGAGATAAGGTCTGAAATGTTTGCCCCCAGCACTGTTGCTCATGCCTGGGAAATATTTGCACTGATATCTGGGAGCAGTTGTGTGTCTACAGAGATCACTCAGCCTGGTGGGTACTTGGGGACACAGGGGAGAGGAGGGGAGGGAGGAGAGAAGAGTGATTTTATTGAAAACACTCAATTCTCCTCTGGCAAACCCAGGAATCCAAAGACGTACAGGCTTTCTTGGGAAAGCTAGGACAAAGAAAAAATGAAATCAGATGGGTTTGTTTAAGAAGGATAGGGAGCTGTTGCTTTCTTTATGATAAAAGTATATTATTTAATCTTTAAAACTGCTCAGATACCTTGGTACCTAGCTCTTTTTCAATAAGCTTTTACAAATAAAAACTCTGGAAACATTAGCCTATTATCATTGAGAATCTTTATATTAAGCAGAATTTATTTTTTCTGGATGATAACCTCATATCTCGAAGCTCTTTTATTCATTCAGTTTGTACCTTATTTTTCCCTCCTTTTCTGCCTTCTTTTGAATTTTTATTTTTGAGATATGTTGTGTTAATTACTGATGTATAGCAAAGTGATTCAGTTATACATATATATACATACATTCTTTTTTATATTCTTTTCCATTATGGTTTATCACAGGATACTGAATATAGTTCCCAGTGTGATACAGTAGGACCTTGTTGTTTATCCATTCTGTATATAATCGCTTACATCTGCTAATCCCAACCTCCCACTCCATCCCTCCCTCAACCCCCTCCCCCTTGGCAACCACAAGTCTGTTCTCTATGTCCGTTTCTGTTTCACAGATAGGTTCATTTGTGTCATATTTTAGATTCCACACATAGGTGATATCATATGGTATTTGCCTTAGAATTCTTTTTAGGTCTTTAAAATGGCAGTTTTCCACAGTAATGAAAATAAGTGCTTCATATGTGCTAGATATCATTTCAAAGTACTTTATTTTTATGAATCGGTTTAATCCTCAAGACTGTAGTGTGAGGTAGGTGTTCCTGTTTTATATGTGGGGAAACGGAGAAGCCAAGAGGTAAGGACCTTGTGCAGGGTCTCAGAGCCAGTATTTGGCAGTGTTGGGATTCAGGCCTGAGCAGCCTGGCCTCAGAATCACTTGCACTGCACTTAGGGTTCTCACGAACTTCAGAGTCAGCGGATCAGCTGGAGGTGAGGACAATAACAGTGATGACATTGGGGTAATAAGATGTTATTTATCAAATGCCTGATTATATGTTTACATAGGCTTCCTGTACCACAATTCTATGGGTAGGTGATATTAAGTCCACCTTACAGATCAGTAAACTGAGGCTTAATGAGGAAAAGGGATTTATACCAGGTCTTACAAACTCTCGTGAGACAGAATCACAGTTGCAACCCGGGTCTGCCTGCCTCTAACCCCTCTCTTAACCACCATGCTACACTGCTTCCACTTCAATTGTTAGTTATCATCTTGTAATGTTCCTATGTAGTAATAACAAATATGAAATAATCAAAACTCCTCATTAAGTGATCAGTCCGTTCGGCTTCTATGATACGTGATGGGGTAGGGTGGAGGGAAAGTAGTTGGAAGGGAGAACCACATTAGCCATCATCTTCCCTTCATCCCTCCCTGGCTTCCAATTCCAAACCTCTAAGGGAAGAAAACAATCCTCCCTACAGACATCTCTCTCAAAACCACCACTGTGAGATTCTACTGGTTCATTTTGCTGTAAGCGCCATCCCCAGAGAGAGTTCTTTAACTGCAGTATCTAGCTGTGCACAACCCTTAATGAGAACTGATGCCGACACTGGTCAGCAGACTGGCAACTGAACAGACTGTTTGTTCATATCCCTCAATGAGGGTTTCCTCGTCTAGTTAATATGTGTGAATTAGAATATTTCCTTTTCTATCCACTCTGCCTCCAAAGATTCGATGAACAGAGTTCCCACGTGGCTTAAACATACAATATACACATAATTTTGCACGTGGGCACCCCCTGGGATTCGGAGTATTTTGTGTCTGTCTGTCTCCAATGCCTTCCCCTCCCCTCCCCTCCCCCATGGGTTTTTTCCCCCCATTAGGCAAATGGAAGGCCCATGCCACCTGTTAGCATTACATCATTGGCTCCCCAGAACACAGTTGCACCAAAGGCCTTAAACAAAGTAGTTCTTCTTGTATTGTTTGCACTCAAAGAGCTGATATCATGCCAACTGATGTCATTGTATGTCTTTGTGTAACTGCTATGGCAACTGGGCAGGTGGGGAGCCTCCAGCTGATGTCATTGGGAAAGGAGGTGTAGAGACAGAATTTTAAAAAGCTGTATGCTGCTTTTTTCTGTGTGTGTGGTTTTCTGGCATGCATTTTTTAAAAACTAGCTGCTTTTAAGACAAATTACAGCTTGAGTACACTAAATAAGAACAGAGAGAAGTTCCCCCCCTCCAATCCACCACGTTAAAGACTTCTTTTGAATCTGTTTTGTTGTTCTGTCCTCTCATCTTATACAGAAAAGTGTAACAACTGTCTTTTTATTCAAAAAACAAAAAGTGAATTAGGTTCCCATTACAGAACCACTGTGGAACTGTTTAGTTGGATTTTATGGAGCCAAAGCTGAGCAGATTTTAAAATAACTCTTTAGTCTCTTTCGTGGAGCTTGTGATGGTGACAGCGGGCAATTTAAAATTTTTGTTTAGGTATTCACTAATGAAGTTTTTCTGGTGGTTTCCACTTCTTCTATCTACTTGAAAAATGATCTCTTTGGGTCCAGACAAACTTTTTGTTTTAATCAATGTTTCATAGCAGAATAATAAGATGTAAGGGCAGAAGTTAATTCTAGAAATCAATTAAAATGAATTTATAGCTGTTGTTTTTCTTTTCCAAAAGCAAAGACAGGTTTTGATACTCACAGGTGGTCATACTATTACCCCCTTTGAATGATCTTTGAATCATGACGGATCTTAATGAAAATATGACTTCCCAAGTTTATACGACTAGTGTGCATGGGCTGTGAACAGCCCTGAGGCTTGGTCTGGGTTACAGCCTGGAGCTTCCTGCTGTGGTTGCCAAAGATGAAACTTGAAACGGAGAAGGACATAGGTTCAGAAACTGGTAGACAGATAGACTTCCTGTATTTATTTCAACACAACCATATCCTGTTCACCCATTATGTTTCCTCCTTTATCTCTTGAAACTATCAAGACAGAAGCAAGGCATCTATCTGGGGGAGGGTGAGGTGGGTCAATGTTGGGTTCTGGTGGCTTTCAGCTTCTAGATCTCCAACTTCCCCCTCTGTTCAAAGGGAAGGCCAGAGTGTATCTAGTTGGTAAGAATTAGAGCTCATTTGGTAGTTAATAATGTCAACTCTGATTTCATAGCCCTTACATGTATATTGTATAATTTGACCTCTGTAATAATCCTTTGGGCTTATCCACAAACGTATCTGACAAATATTAAAGGAAAAGTTTAAGCAATAAACTATGATCTATAAATTTCCTGACTTCAGTGTTCTTTTTTGCATGTTTTTTCAACTTTTGATCACATGTAAGGTGAATGTTTTTAAACTGGCTTTTTTCATTTAATATTAAACAGAAACACTGTTTTCATATTCCTTTCACAACTTTTAATGGCTACATAATATTCCATTGGGTGCACATGTCAACTTTTCCCTTTTAAAAAAATGTTTTTGACCTTTCTAGAAAACTGCTGTAGCGAACATCTTTATGCATCTAGCTGGCTATCTTTGGTCTGATGATTTCCTTTAAGATACATTCTCATAAGTGACACTGCATTTGATGAGGGGGAGGTTTGCATACTTTATGTGTTTCCATTCATTCCAGACTCCCAGTCACACCTAAGAGGTATATGCCATTACCCTCATTTTACAGACGGGGAAATTGAGGCCCAGAGAGAGAAATTAATTTATCCAGGTCACAGATGCAGGAAGTGGTGCAACTGGGATTATAGCCAAGATAACCTGGTTCTTCCAGTGTCCCTGCTTGTAACCACGCTGCTGTATTGGGAGCAAACTTGGCCTTCTGGGTAAGGTGAGCTTACAAAGAGTGCAAGGCACACACGCCTACACTGCCCAGGTACAGGCAGAAATTCTACACCCAAGGAAGTCATCTGTGCCTTCCTGGGCTCCCAAAGTGCAAGGTTCTATATAGGCCACTGAGCATATGGCTCTTTGGGGCAGAACAAATTTGCTGCTAATGAAATTGCCTGATGCTTCGTGGAGCTCTTTCCAGGGGAACATGCCCCAGTTTGTATAAAAAGCACATTTCCAAAGTACTGCATGCAGTGATATCCTCCAAAGTTTGTCCTCCGTCTCCAAATGGACTTTCATTTGTATTTTGATTTTATTTTAAAAAATGTAATAAGCAACTAAACACACTCATTCCTAAGGGGAAAGTGATATCTTCTGCCAGCTCTGAAGTTCTAGGGGTAGTCATTCTCACTTTCTGTGTTTTTGTTCCAGGTGGACTTAGCAGTTTTAAGCAGAACCATGAAAACCTCTGTGACAACTCCCTCCAGCTCCAAGAGTGCCGGGAAGTGGGGAGCGGTGCGTCCGCGGCCTCGAGCATGCTACCTCAGTCCATCCCCAGCACCCCCGACATTGAGAATGCAGAGCTGACGCCCATCTTGCCCTTCCTGTTCCTCGGCAATGAACAGGATGCCCAGGACCTGGATGTGATGCAGCGGCTGAACATTGGCTACGTCATCAACGTCACCACTCACCTACCCCTGTACCACTACGAGAAAGGCCTGTTCAACTACAAGCGGCTGCCTGCGACTGACAGCAACAAGCAGAACCTGAGGCAGTACTTTGAAGAGGCTTTTGAGTTCATTGGTAACTATCTCCTACGGGGAGGTCACATCTTCCGCCTTCCTTTCCTCTCTGGCTCGGGCTTTGATATCAAGTCCAAGATTTATGCCTGTGTTGCAAAAAAAGCTCCACTGAGGTGTTTTTGGGCTCTGCCACCTGGTGCAGCCAAAGTATTCTCCTAAGTCGTAAGCCTTCAAGTGTATTGGAACCATGGTTATAAAAGAACAATAATTCAACTGGGTTGGGATCCGTTCAACTAGACCTCCACATCCCTCAAGTTCTCAATGAAAAAGTGGCAGGGGTTAGCACTGAGATGTTCTATAACACCATCTCAAAAGAACTGGCAGGAAGTAAGAAATTGGCGGCCAGAGCAGGAACCGTGGGTATGTAGTCTACTGGTGTCCCTAGGCACTTTGCAGGGAGTAAAAAACAGCCGGCCCTCTGTATCCGCGGGTTCCACATCTGCGGATTCAACCAACCACGGATCGAACTCGCGGATGCCATTTTCCTATGCCATTTTATATAAGGGACTCGAACATCTGTGAATTTTATCCAGGAACTAAACCCCTGCGGGTACCCGAGGCCAGCTGTATTGTGAATATGACATCTCCCTTACTTTGAGTTAAATTTCTTTGCCACTGCTTGAGGCAAAGGTAGTGTTTGCTGAAGGATTGTTTCTGAAGGATCTTTTTCAGAAACATAATGCTGTAGTGAACATCTTTACGCATTACTCAGCACAGAGGAGAGAAAGAACGGGAGTGGAGGGGTGAGGGGGTGGGGGGGAGTAGTTTTCCCCTTCTGTTTGCTTTGCCTCAGTTTTTAAACAATGGGTAGCAAAAAGGCTTGAAGTTGAGTGCTCATGAGATGGTACTAGATTCCCTTAGTTTACCCCAGACTCATTGAAGTAGGAAAGATCGAATTGTATAGCCCATGTAGTTACCAAGGAGAGAAAATTCTAGCAACAGCAGGCTTCAATCTCTAGAAGGAAGCAACGGCCAGCCTAACCCTAATCTTAAACTTTAACTTTCGCTGCTTCTAAGCCTCAAACTGTTGCAAGGCTCAAATTATCACTTGGGGAGTACCTGACACCCAGCAGGTGCTCAACAATTTCTTTTTTTTTTTCCCAAGTGATTCCAACCTTTCTTACCACAAAAGGGTGACCCAGTACTTTTCCTAAATATTGTAGCAGATTGTTACTGGCCTCTGTCCCAAGAAGAATGCACTCATGTTCAGTGCTCCTTTGTCAGAAAAAAAAAGAAAAACAAAAAAAAAATACCCTTGGATTTAACAACCATTAGGGTGGGTGGATTTGCTGTAGAATTGGCAGCTCTGGTCACTTAACCCAGGCATTTCCTTGCTAATTGTGCCTTTATTTATTGCAGGACCATAGAATGTTCAATCTGGAAGGAAATTCTGAGTGGTCACTAAAGGGACCAGAGCCTAATGCTCTTGACTGTGAGGCCAGGAGCCTTTTGGGAACACAGTGTTTACAAGGCTCTATTGGTTCTCAATGGGCAATGATTGTGGTTGCAAAGATACCTTAGATTTTTTATTAGTGATATGTGAATCAAACCTTGAGTCCCAAGGAAGAAAAGTTTGTCACCAAGTAGATGAGGAACTTCCTGGTTGATATATGATGTTATGAGTGCAATTTTATCTGAGTTAATTCCAGTTGGGGGAAGTTAAGAAATTGTTTTTCGGGCTTCCCTGGTGGCGCAGTGGTTGAGAGTCCGCCTGCCGATGCAGGGGACACGGGTTTGTGCCCCAGTCCGGGAAGATCCCACATGTTGCGGAGCAGCTGGGCCCGTGAGCCATGGCCGCTGAGCCTGTGCTTCCGGAGCCTGTGCTCCACAACGGGAGAGGCCACAACAGTGAGAGGCCTGCGTACCACAAAAAAAAAAAAAAAGAAATTGTTTTTCTTTTAATGGGTAGCATAAGATATGCTTAGGTTCTAAGAGGATTTTTAGTCAAAGCACCCACATTCCTTATAGATTATTCAGGCTCACCTGGTGTTTTAGAAAGAAAACAAAACAAGTAATAAATAGCATTTAACCTCGAAAACAGTTCCGCATCACACCCTGCACAGGCACAATATTTTATTCTCATTGTTATATATCATTGGATAAACTGAAATCTGATAGTCTTGCTTTAAGGAAAACACAGCTGGTTTTAGAAACATAATAGCATTCACAGAGAGTCTAATATAAACGAAGCAGAGTCTAGGTTTAGGGTTTAACTATGCCAGTTTAGTTATTCCTGAGTCAGGTGATAGTATTCGTATATCTCCTGAGCCTGGTTAGTTACAATTATTCCCATTATTCAGATAGGAGGATTGAGGCTCTGGGGAGTTATGTGATTCACACAAGGTCCACCACAAGGTGGAATCATGGTCAAACCTAGCCCTTTGTGGCTCATCTTCTTACCCCCATGCTTCCCCATTTTGAGGTGGAGGTCCTTAAATAGTGTGTGCTGAAGAGGAGAAATTGAAAACAGGAGATACTTTCCTAAAATACAGTTATCTATAGGAAGCAAGCTAAATTGCTGGGTTTTTAAGATGAAAATTTGCACAGTGTTTCTTTGCTTAATCTACTAGTGGGTAGCCAGTAGAAGTAGTTTTTGTTAGAACGGGACTCTCCTTACCATCTCCTTTCCTACTCTTCATCTAATTGGTATATTTTCCAGGAATGCTTTCTTTGGGATGCCTTTTAGTTTAGAAGTGTCATTAAGAATCCATTCAGGCAGTGCCCAAGTGCTATTCTCCTGGGCTTTTAATATACCTGAAAACCTTTAAAGTATTGCCTTTTTCAGTTGCTCTGGATTCTGAGCCATTGCTGTTAATTCCTTCATCTTCTGCATCATTGCCATGTTGGAAAGGCACGTGTAGATGCAGAGGGGGTTGGACAGTTCAGATGTAGGTGACACCCTATGCCTGAGAACTGCAAGTCTTTAACTTTGCAACAATAGGGTTTGCTAGTGAGAAGCTGAATGTAGTAACTTTCTAGTTGAGTTTTGTTCCTTTAACCCTCTTCAGAGTTTCCTAAGACTGAAACTCTTATCCATTTAGTACCAGTTTCTGCACAGAGCATTTCTATAGTATAAAACAAGAAATGCTTTTTCTCTGTCACAGGTAGGAGAGACATTGTTAATAACGCTAGTTTTGACAAGTGACACAACATGGCGATAGAAATTAACATCCTGAATCAGAGGGGTCTACTTAACCAGTAGCTTGTTTGACATTTAGGCTAGTTGTGTTGTGGCTCCATCCTCAGTTGGCCACCGTCACCTGTGAAGTCAGCTATTATTGTGAATGACTCCTTTACCTAGCCTTCTCTTTAAACGTAGAAATGTAGCTTCTTATTCATACTAATATTACTTTTAGTCAGTTCTGGAGGTTGTGACATAAACATACACAATTAACTAGTAAACTATACTTAGGTTCAAAGCCATTTTGATGTCTTCTCTCTCTACAGAATATGGCATTGTCAAGTCTAGAGAAACGTTAACCTCTCTCCCTCCATCTCTCTTTCTCCTTCTCTGCACCTCTTGCCTTTCTCCCTTGTTCCAGAGGAAGCTCACCAGTGTGGGAAGGGGCTGCTCATCCACTGCCAGGCTGGGGTGTCCCGCTCTGCCACCATTGTCATCGCTTACTTGATGAAGCATACGCGGATGACCATGACTGATGCTTATAAATTTGTCAAAGGCAAACGACCAATTATTTCCCCAAACCTTAACTTCATGGGGCAGTTGCTGGAGTTTGAGGAAGACCTAAACAACGGTGTGACACCACGAATCCTTACGCCAAAGCTGATGGGTGTGGAGACGGTTGTGTGACAATAGTCTGGCTGGAAAGGATGACTGTTCTCCATTAGGAGACGAAGAGGAAGGAGGATGGATTCTTTCTTTTCTTTTTTTCTGTCTTTTTTTTTTTTAGATGGGGTAAAGTTTGTGAATGGAAACAAACTTGTTTAAAACTTTTTATTTTTAACAAGTGTGAGAAGAATTTAACTTTTGATGCCGTTGAGATTTACTTCCCGCCAACTGACAAAGCAGGGAGGCTAAAGACGTAATTTTTTTAAGTCAACAATAAAAATGTAACAAAATTTGTTTCTTCCCCTTTTCCTTTTAAGCTATTTGTAGAGTTTACGATTAACTAGTCTGTGCAGGTTCATAGACCGAAGATACTACACTTTAAACCAATTAAAAAGAACCCAAAGTACGTAGAAAAGACGTTGAATCATGAAGACCTGGGATCTGCCTGGGCTGTCCTTACGAAAACAAAAAACCCAACCAAACCAAGCCCTGCTGTGCTCACTGGTGCAAAGAGATGATCAGGGCAGCTTAAGTGGTCTAAGAACCCTTCACATTCTTTAAAGAGACAAAGGATACTGTTGATTTTGTGTGTTTCGTACTCTGGATTACTTTTTCCCCCTCTCCGGGTTTAAGAGATTTTTTGAAATAGCAAGGAACTGACCATTATACCATATGCCTTCACTGGCTTCTTGTGCAATAATATGGTGTTTTGAGTGTGCAAGTGAGTTAGAGCTGGCAGCTGAATGATAGACAAATAGTGCAAAGTTGCCAGCTTGGAGATGGAAAGGAATTAAACAAAACCAATTACTTTCTTTCCCACCTTTTTCCTTTGTTTAACTTTTTTTTTTTGATTTGATTCTGGTTACAGTGCCATAAACCTTGTTACATATGTATATCAGAATGTAAAAAAAAAAAAGACAAAAATTTATTTAAAAATATTTTTCTCAAAAAAAACTTGGTGTGTTTCTGTTGATTGTGTAAAAATTTATTTTCATTATATAAATGAAACTCATTTGGAGATGTGTCTTTTTTCCTCCTCTTTTTCTCAGTTCAGGTTCAAGCATCTCATAGCTCCAGGAACTTGTACGTGTAACATAATTGGAAATAAACACACATTTTTATAAAGGGAAAGAGAGATGAGGGAGAGACAATAGTCTCTGGCCTTAGTGCGAAGCACAGAGAATTAGCAAGGGAGTAAAGAAAGCTCCAGTCTGCCTAGTCATGATCTCCTCTATTGCCACAGCCCTACCATCCACTTCTGCCAAAGTAATTCCTCTTACGAAGCAGAAGCTTCAGGTAACCTCCTTAAAGGCGTGAGAAGGTTCTATATCAGCCTTTGAGCCTTGATGATTAGGTCACTGCCAGATAGATTGCTTAGAATTCTGTGATCTCCCCAGTGGCTCTTTGATAAGTATTTATGACAATCTGACAGCTAGGGGGTATTGACATCTCCCTCCCCCACTGTCATTTGCTCACTCAACATCTTTGGTAACATTAACCACATAGTGTACACTGCAACACGTTGCTACTTCCTACTTTTTTGCTAGCAAACTGAGCTCAGATTCCTAAGTTCAGCTTCCCCATCACGCTTGGCTAATACACAGCTAGTGTTCCATGGGCTCCCAGTCCACAGCAGAGTAAGAGTGGGGTAGGGGAAGAACATGATTCAAACGTTTTCTATGTTTTATTAAAATAGACGCCTCCAGGGATTTGGCCATAGGGAAGATTCACAGCAAATTAAGATTTGCCTGAGGTGAGAAGGTAGAATTCTGGCATTTTCAATTCTATGTGACTACATTTGGACATACTGTTCTTGTGAATATGTGCTGGTAAGTGTTATAATGAAATATTTTTGACATTTTAAAAATAGCTTTTCTATTAGCAGTGATTTAACTTTTTCTTTTATTAGAAAAGTAGAGACTGACGTTAATAGGAATTAACTGAGAGCTGTCTTGAACGATCTTGGTTTACTACAAAGTGTTAGGATGAAAAGTAAATTTCTCTTATGGTGCTTTCTACTCTGCAAGCTAACAATTTTCTTGGTGCTAGAACGTATTTAAGGAGAGGGGTTGATATATAATTAGTGATTTAAAATACATAATGATTTACTACATATTTCTTATTCTTTATTCTAAATCCAAATGTTAAAGTTCTAATAGTGTAAGTTTTATTCCCTTTCTTTTCTTTCTTTTTTTTCATTTTTTTTTTTAACAAACAAGATGAACAGTGAATATAGTTTCCCTCCTTTAGCTACATGGAAATAATTTATGTTTTTTGAACTTTATGATTTTGAGAACAAGACTGTCCTGGGGCAGATAGAAATCCTGCCAACCAGCATACCAAGAATTCTGAGAGAGACTCAGGTCTTTTTTGCTAATCTGTTTTGAGTCATTTAGCCTCTCTTTCTTCATGAGGAATGTTAATCATTTCATGAAAACTACATGGATTAACCAAGCCATTGCTCTAGAAACCAGACTCCCCAGGTTTTGTTACTGAACCAAACTTGCATCTGCTCACCCTCAAGCAGTAAAGTCAATCTATTGACACCGGGTTGCGGTGAAAGAAAGTGCAGTGTTTATTGCAGGGCACCAAGCAAGGAGTCCAGGGCAGCTGTTGCTCAAAACACCCCAACTCCCTGATGGGTTTCAGCAAAGCATTTTTAAAGGTAAGGTGAGGGAGGTTTGTCCCAGGGTATGTGATCAGCTTGGGCACGATTCTCTGATTGGTTGATGGTGAGGTAACAGGGCAGTGTCACAGGGCTTAACATTATCAGTGCTTAGGTGCCAGGAGGTCTGGGGGCTATGTGCTCATGGTCACCAAGTAGTTAATTTCTTCCATTTGATGGGGGGTTTATTTTATTTTATTTATTTTTTTTTTATAAATCTATTTATTTATTTTTGGCTGTGTTGGGTCTTCATTGCTGTGCGCAGGCTTTCTCTAGTTGTGGAGGGTGGGGGCTACACTTTGTCATAGTACATGGGCTTCTCATTGCGGTGGCTTCTCTTGCTGTGGAGCACAGGCTCTAGGGGCGAGGGCTTCAGTAGTTGTGGCACATGGGCTCAGTAGTTGTGGCTCGCGGGCTCTAGAGTGTAGGCTCAGTAGTTGTGGTGCACAGGCTTAGTTGCTCTGCGGCATGTGGGATCTTCCCGGACCAGGGCTCTAACCCGTGTCCCCTGCATTGGCAGGCAGATTCTCGACCACTGCACCACCAGGGAAGCCCTGGGGGTTTTAGCATCTGTAAAACAACTCAGGAAATGTGCTTTAGATACTATTATCTAGGTACTTCAAAGAAGGGCTAGAGCTGAGGATATGAGGGAGTGGTCTGCCCAGGGTCCTGCTCCTGTTCCATTACAGCATCTGAGCCTCACTTGGTACCTGGGAGCTTTGGGGCTGAGCTGGGAACTTCATTGTTATCTTCTTGAGAAGCAGTCTCTGACTGACAGATGCACATATCATTCTCAGAGTCCAACAAGTGTTGTTGCATGCTGGATGAACTTAACAATTTAATAGAATGAATCTGTAACATATCTAATAATAAAAAAGAAACAGATACAACAGGCACTGTTACTTTACATTAAACAGAATAGCAGCTTCATCTCCTCTATAAACATTTTTTTCCACACAATACATTTCCAATCAATGGATATTAACCAAGGTGTAGAGTCCACATTTCATGGAAGAGCTTGTGTCTTCAACTTTTGGAAAAGGACAGGTAAGGCAGGATGTGAGAGGCAGGGAAGCTAACAAATGGAGGACATGTACAAGGGGAGATAGGAAAGAAAAAGTGTACATAACCCCAAAATCACCTGTTGATAGTAAATGAGGAAAGACGACCTTCCAAAAGCGTGATAAAATATGGGGAACAGGAGAAAATGGGAGTTTATAGTAAAACAAACAAACAAAAACTATAGCAGAGTATAGAACTAAGAAAACTGAATTACACTTCAGAAGTTGATTAAGATAGAATGCAAATAAATTGCTCCAACCAGTTCTTCTGGAAGATAAGAAGTCTGGCAAGCCAAACTGAATAGAGATGATGTGGTTGTCACCTTGTTTGTGAGTAAGATCTTGTAAATAAGCCACGACACATATTTATATTTTATTCCCCAAGCCTGTAACATCCAGTCTCAGGAAATATGGGTTGATGTTTGGTTTTATGCTCTAATTGGAGAGAATCATAATATATGGATGTGGGTGGAAGAGAAGTCAAAAATGACTAGCAAGTTCTGGCCTCCAGAAGGATGGGCAACAAGAAGGTAGTTAGAAATAATTGTCCAAAATTAAACCTATCTGTAGAAGATTTTCTGACTTTATGAAGGTGGTAGACTATGACTGCCAGTTCTTTCCATCATTCCTGATTTCCTCCTGTGTGACAACTTTTGCCAGTGTTTGGTGGAAGACACATGGGGTTAGACAACTGTGGGATCTAGTGAAGAAGTCAGTGGGAGTCTGTTGCCTCCGTGTCTGATGATGGGCTGAAATCTCTGTGCGTCAGCAGAGCTACCAGTGAGAAAAGGTAAGATGAAGTAAAGGAGAACAAGGAAAAACTGGAATCAGGAGGAAAACCTAGAACGCACATTTGCCTTTTACCAACTTCCATGATGTAGGTGACTTTGGAGAAGGATCCAGTGCCCTTTCCCATGTTACTGACCATGTACCTGGTGCAGGACTTGTGAAGCAAAGGAGGAGATCTGGAGAGACCTTCAGGAGCTGTGATCACAGCTGTGGCCCTAAGTCAAGGTGAGATTCCAGGTCGGTGAAAATGTGCGCTGCTGGCAATAGTGCCTGTTGCCCTCTTCATAGTATAATGGTCACTGCTTCACTTCTGCCTTCCAAGTCTCATGCAGAGTTCTTTTAAGGCAAACCTTAACCTAGCATTAAATAGGAAAAGGAATTCTGGGAAATGCAGTTTCTGATTCAGCTAAGTTGATATTGTACAAATCCACCCCAGTCTATCCCTTGCCAACTTGCCATCCATTTACACTTCTTTTAACCATACATATAACTTCCAAACAAAGACATTAGAAAATGATGTTTCTACCTAAGAAGATGCAACTATCTCTTCCACAGTTGAAAAGATACCAATCCTCTCTCAAAATGAAAATGCATAATCTCATGTGTTACTTTATCCATTTTGGGGGTGATATTCATTCCTCTTATGCTTGAGATCCACTCTCCCTTTGAAATTCTGAAATTTAAATACTGAGATATAAGGATATTACAGATTGAATTGTGTTTGCCAAAAAGATGTTTTTGAAGTTTAAATCCCAGACCTTGTAAATGTGATCTTATTTGGAAATAGCATAGTTGCAGATGTAATCAAGTTTTAAAAAGGTCATATTGGATTAAGATGGGAGCTAATACAATTGCTGGTGTAATTGGACCAATCCCTCTTATAAAGAGGGAAATTTGGACACACACAAAGGAACCAATGGCATATAACTAGGGAGGTGGAAATTGGAGTGATTCATCTAAGAGGCAAGGAGCACCAAAGATTGCTGGATATCACCAGAAAGTAAGAGAGAGACATGAGACAGATTCTCAGAGCCTCCAAAAGAACTAACTCTGACGACACCTTGATTTCGGACTCCTAGCCTCCAGATTGTAGGGGAATAAATTTCTATTGTTTTAAGTCACCCAGTTTTTGGGACTTTGTTATGACAGCCCAAGGAGACTAATACAATGGACAACTACATTTACCACATTTAATATTAGATGGTAGATAGGGGAGAAAGAAAGAATTGGTTAATATATAAACAAATATATTTATATCAAAGTAAGAAATGTTTATAACTCTTACTGTCTTAATTTCTACGAATGATCATGTAGTCTCAGCTGATGTTTATAACTTCCTTCTTTTACTACCCATTCCATTTACCCTTTGTCCTCAGCAAGCCTCTCACCTGGTCATGGTTCCTTGCCTGCTAGGGTAACCTAAATCTTCATTTTTTAAGGATCTGAGCCTTTGGCAGTCCTGTCTGCACTGGATCCTTTTGTTACAGGACATGAGAGTGTAGAAGGTGCCCTTAGTCTAGACATAGTTCTTCCTACTCCCATAGTCCTGTAGTAATCCAGTTTCCCCTTGATAGTCACAAGTCATCCCAGCAATACAGTAACCTCTTTCTTTGCCTGTTGTTTCTTTAGCAGGAGGGGACCAAAGTAGCCAGCAGACAGTATCAACTTCCAGTTTAATGGAGCCATTGCTGCATCTCCTAGCAGAAGCATCTATCCCTTGGGAACTAAGACTTCTAGACCAATAGAGCCAAAAGTTGCAGAGTAGGTAAAACAAAATTTGCAAGTAGATCACCTGGAGTAAGAGCAAGAGGTGTTTTTTCATTTACAGCTTTCTGGACCTGTGAATTTTGGATAGGGGAGAAACAGCAACATATATTGGTTGACAAGTTAGAGAATTTACTGAATCTTGCGGGACATTACCCTAGCCCTGAAAAGTTTTCCACTCATCTAGCTCAGTAACTGAATTGTTAAAAGAACTATTTTACTGCATCAGAGTGATGGACAACATAGTAAGACTAGTAAATTCCATGAGTGTGATCCTGTTGCCACACTTCATGTGCTGCAAAATAAGTTCCTTGGTCAGAAGCAAAGCGTTGTGGAATACCATCACACTGAATTAGACATTAGAATTCTATAAGCCCACAGACACTAATTTTGGCAAAAGTATTGCAAGCAGAGAAGGCAAATTCATATGAAGGGTAGGTTTCTGTGGAGTGAGAACAGAACACTGTCCCTTCCACAATAGAAGAGGTCCAATATAGTTAACCTGCTATCAGATAGCTGGCTGATTACTCTAGGAATGGTTCTATTTCAGGGGCTTGGTATTAGTCTCTGCTTTGGGTGGGTTGAAGTTGGATCCTCAGCAGTTTCTGTAGCCAGGGCAGCCATGGTGAGTGGAAATTCATGTTGCTGAGCTCAAGCATAAACTCCATCTCTGCCATCATGGCTATTTTGTGCATGAGCCCATTGTCAATGATAGGTGTGACTAGAGAAAGGGACTTGAAAGAAGTTCACAGAATGTGTCATCTTGACCATTATTAAGATCCTTCTATGCTGAGGTTGAGCTTTTTTGAACATTAACATGGTACATTCTGTGCCCGTTCAGGGAGTTCTATCCATTGACTTCTTTCCCAGACTTTTCTGTCACCAATTTTCCAATCATGCTTTTTCTAAGTCCCTGATTATCCATGTAAACCATTAGCTACTGCCCATGAAGCAATGTAGATCTATATCTCTGACTATCTCTCAGACAAAATGAACAACCACATACACCGCTGCAAATTCTGCCCACAGGGCAATTTCTCCTTCACCACTATCATCATTGGCCACCCCAAAGTGGGGCTGTAGTGATGTAGCCATTCATTTTAGGGTGATACTGAGATATCACACAAAACTCTACAATCAAGGTCAAATATTTTTCTTTCAGTCCACTGGTCACAGAGAAAGTCTCATGAAGCCATAAGTGTGAGTTCAAGAATAGAGACCATGGATATTTGGGTCACTTGTTTACTCAACTTACTTGTATCTGATTTCACATATTCCAATTCCACCTGATAATGGAATAATATTATTCATGCTTAACTTAGAGGCTTATTAGGTCAATAACTCTTAATTCTTCATGAACAATTCATGTTGCATTATAACAAGATGGTCTATGACTAAACTTCCAGTTTCAAACTGTTACTCAGAAAAAGAGCTCTTCTTCTCTTCTAAAGAAGCTGTCATACTTTTGTTCCAAAATCCTAAATGTCTGCTCTATGATTCACCTATCAGGTGAACGGATTCATACAGGATCCCTACCTAATACAGACCCTTCTAGCACCATGGGATGTACTGGATTTAGATGCAAGAGCAGCTTGCATGATAGCCTTGAAATATTGTAGAGACTTCTCTTGTTCTGGAGCTAAGTTTCTGCACCCAATTCCAATGTGTGGGTTTTTTTTTTTCCCCACCATACTAAGCTATTATTGGACACCAGATGGGTGTCCTACGATTCAACTCAATTCTGACACTATCTACCTGGAGATAGCACCAGATCCCACAGGTTAAGGGCTTAGTCCTACAAGACTAACCACCCCCCTCCTCCACTCCAGACACCAATCAAAGTCCATGTTATTACCAGTGTTTCTGACTGACCAGCTATAGATTGTGGGTTCCAATAACAACTCCTCCTTGGATTTGATTAATTTGATAGAGTGGCTAACAGGACTCTGAGAAACATTTTACTTACAAGTTTAACAGTTTATTATAAAAGTTTATTAGGAACAGCCAGATGGAAGAAATTCATAGAGCAAGATATGGGGAAAAGGCACAGAGCTTCAACGTCTTCTCAGAGCACACCACACTCCCCAAATCTCCATGTGTTCACCAACCCAGAAGCTCTCCAAATCCTGTCCTGTTGGGTTTTTATAGAGGTTTCATTACGTAGGCACGATTGATTAAATCATCAGCCATTGGTGATTGAACTCAATGTCCAGCCTCTTTCCCCTCCCCAGAGGTCCTGGGTGGGGCTGAAAGTTCCAACTATTTAGTTACATGGTTGGTTTCCATGGCACCTAGCCACCATACTTAGGTGCTTTCCAAAAGTTATCTCAGTAACGTAACAAAATACACCTTTATCACTCTCATCCATGGGAAATTCCAAGGGTTTTAGGAGCTCTCTGTCAGAAGTGGAAACAAAGATCAAATATATATTTCTTATTGTAAATCACAATATAACAGGACCCTACTTAAATTAATAACCTTTCATGTTACTTGGTAAATAGACTGGATTAATATGCCCAATGAGGTATATTTTTTCTCCAAAATCCAATAAGACCTGTTAGACATTGTGCCTCTTTCTCAGTAGTAGGAAGGGTCAGAATAACAATTTATCCTTTACCTTGAAGAGAATTCCCTAAAAGCCAGTTGTCTTTGGTGCCAGGATAAAGTTGAAGTCTTTATCATGAGGTTACTGAGCCTTCTACAAACATATTTGATTATATAATACCATTATGGCCTGTTTAAATTATAATTATTTCATTCTGAATCATTTCTTGAGTGAATAAACCTGGAGTTCAAAGGAGGAAGTAAGCACTTAAGTCAACTTTTTGTTTTTAGTTACAACTCTTTTCATCTTAGGGGATAAGTATGTTTTCTCCTCAGGACAAATGTCAACTGAAATGTCCTAGAACATCAAACACTACATACCATTCTTTTTTTTAAAATTTTTTTCTTTATTTTTCTGGCTGCGTCACGTCTTAGTTGCGGCGCGCGGGCTCTTCGTTGCAGTGTGCAGGCTTTTCTCTAGTTCTGGTGGGTTTTCTCTCTCTAGTTGTGATGCGCGGGCTTCTCTCTAGCGGACTTCTATCTAGTTGTGGCTTGTGGGGTTTTTTCTCACTCTAGTTGTGGCGCATGGGCTCCAGGTCATGTGGACTCTGTAGTTTGTGACATGTGGGCTTGCTCGTTGAGGTGCATGAGCTTAGTAGTTGTGGCGTGTGGGCTTAGTTGCCCCACGGCATGTGGGATCTTAGTTCCCTGATCAGGGATCAAGCCCACGTTCCCTGCATTGGAAGGAGGATTCTTTACCACTGGATCACCAGGGAAGTCCCACTACATTCTATTCTTAAGGATTCCTCTTGTATAGTAAAAAAAGTACTTAGGTCTAATGGCCTTGCCTACCAAAGGGCCCAGAACCCAGCTCCACCCACCAGTGGGCAGGCACCAGCTCCAGGAGGAACATGTTCCAGACAAAGGAGCAAAATAAAACCCCAGGAGAAGAATTAAGTGAAGTGGAGACCGGCAGTCTATATGAGAAAGGAGTTCAGGGTAGTGACTAAAAAGATGATCAAAGATCTCAAGAGAAGAATGCATGCACAGAGCAAGAAGTTAGACGTTTTCAACAGGGAATTAGAAAATAGAAAGAACAACCAAACAGAGATGAAGAGTACAATAACTGAAATAAAAATGTACTAGAAGGAATCAACAGTAGACTAAATAATATAGAGGAATGGATCAGCAAGCTAGAAGAAAGAGTACTGGGAATCAGTGACACTGAACAGAAAATGCAAAAATGAAAAGAAATGAGGACAGTTTAAGAGACCTTTGGGACAACATCAAGCACACTAACATTCACACTATAGGGTTCCCAGAAGGAGAAGAGAGAGAGAAAGGGATAGAGAACATATTTGAAGGCATAATAGCTGAAAACTTCCCTAACCTGGGAAAAGAAACAGACATCCAAGTCCAGAATGTACAGAGAGTCCCATACAGAATTAACCCAAAAAAGAACACACCAAGACACATTGAAATTAAAATGACAAAAATTAAAGGTAAAGAATATTAGCAACAAGGGAAAAGCAACAAATAAAACACAAGAGAACTCCCATATGACTATCAGCTGATTTTTCAAAGGAAACCATCAACAAAACAAAAAGACAACCTACTGAATGGGAGAAAATAAGGGGTTAACACCCAAAATATATAAACAGCTCATACAGCTCAACATCAAAAAAAATAAAACCCAGCAACTCAATTTAAAAATGCACAGAAAACCTGAATAGACATTTTTCCAAAAAGGACATGCAGATGTCTAACAGGCACATGAAAATATGCTCGACATCACTAATCATCAGAGAAATGCACATCAAAACTACAATGAGATATATTTTCACACCTGTTAGAATGGCTCTCACCAAAACGACCACAAATAATACATGTTGGTGAGGATGTGGAGAAAAGGGAACATTTGTATGCTGTTGGTGGGAATATAAATTGGTGCAGCCACTGTGGAAAACAGCATGGAGCTTTCTTGAAAAATGAACAATAGAACCACCATGTGACCCAGCATTTCCACTCCTGGATATATATCTGAAACAAACAAAAATACTAATTCAAAAAAGATACACACACCCCAATGTTCATAGCAGCATTATTTACAATTTACAAGATGTGGAGGCAACCTAAGTGTTCATCAACAGATGAATGAATAAAGATGTAATCTCACGGATATGGAGAACAAACTACTGGTTATCAGTGGGGAGACGGAAGGGGGAGGGGCAAAATAGGGGTAGGGAATTAAGAGGTACAAACTATATATGTAAAATAAGCTGCAGGGATATACTGTACAACACAAGGAGTATAGACAATATTTTATAATAACTATAAATGGAGTATAACCTTTAAATTTGTGAATAACTATATTGTACACCTGTAACTTGTATAATATTGTAGAGCAGCTATACTTCAGTTAAAAAATGCATTAAAAATACTTAGTTCTAGGAGTCATAAGTACTGTGAGTATAATTGCTTTACAATGGTGTGTCAGTTTCTGCTTTATAACAAAGTGAATCAGTTATACATATACATATGTCCCCATATCTCTTCCCTCTTACATCTCCCTCCCTCCAACCCTCCCTATCCCACCCCTCTAGGTGGTCACAAAGCACCGAGCTGATCTCCCTGTGCTTTGTGGCTGCTTCCCACTAGCTACCTATTTTACATTTGGTAGTGTATGTATGTCCATGCCACTCTCTCACTTTGTCCCAGCTTACCCTTCCCCCTCCCCGTATCCTCAAGTCCATTCTCTACTAGGTCTGCATCTTTATTCCCATCTTGCCCCTAGGTTCTTCTGACCATTTTCTCTTTTTCTTTCTTTTTTTTTTTTTTAGATTCCATATCTATGTGTTAGTATACGGTATTTGTTTTCCTTTTTCTGACTTACTTCACTCTGTATGACAGTCTCTAGGTCCCTCCACCTCACTACAAATAACTCAGTTTTGTTCCTTTTTATGGCTGAGTAATATTCCATTGTATATATCTGCCACATCTTCTTTATCCATTCATCTGTTGATGGACACTTAGGTTGCTTCCATGTCCTGGCTGTTGTAAATAGAGCTGCAATTAACATTGTGGTACATGACTCTTTTTCAATTATGGTTTTCTCAGGGTATATGCCCAGTAGTGGGATTGCTGGATCATATGGTAATTCTATTTTTAATTTTTTAAGGAACCTCCATACTGTTCTCCATAGTGGCTGTATCAATTTACATTCCTACCAACAGTGCAAGAGGATTCCCTTTTCTCCATACCCTCTCCAGCATCTTCTGTTTTTGTGAGAGAACGATTTCAATTTTTTCAGATCCACTAAATCATGGGGGATCTGCTGAGCAATATTTTGCATGGCTTATGTTCTACCAAATCAAGAGAAAAATCTAGAGATGTAGAGGCAAAGGCCAAAAGAATAGAACACAAGTGTTTATCCTTTTAGCTCTTGCCCCTTACATCTGTCAGTTCCAAAATGGTCATCAGAGACATTTCCTTTTTCCTAATCTGGACATGAGTGGCTGGAATCTCATGAAAGTGTTCTTCCCAAGCTAGGAAGAACTCTGTCTTACCATGTATCTTTTTATTTTTTCATTAAATAAACATTTGCTTCATTTATATCTTGAGTGGCCCAATGTATAGGAAGTGCTTATCAAGATATACACTTAAGGGAGCCCAAAGCCTCCCATCTAGTCTGTTCAGACTATGTTTCTCCAGGGCAAAGAGGCATTTGGTTTGCCCTATAGCAAGCATATAATTTTTTGTTTTCCTTTTAGTAAGAACTCGGTATTTTATTGTTGACTGATCAGAACATTTTTATTCCATTGGTATTTCCCATCTAAAACAGCTGTTGTCTCACAAAATTCCAGAATATTAAAAAAAAACAGCTTTTATGATCTGGTGTGAGCCGTTGTGTTTAAATGAGATGGTATCAAAAAGCTATTCTCTACCTCATAAGGCTGTCATGGCACAGTACCCCAAAGATCTACTTTTCTCTCTTTAGCTAACTTAAAGCTGTCTTGTTTGGGATGGCAGGGAGAAAAATTTTGATTGAAAGTGGTAGGAGGGGCAATGTCAGGATCACTGATAGAATAGCAACAAAATAATAATTATTATAATTGTACTGCTCTGAATTTAAATGGCACTTTCTTTCCAAAGGTCTCACAACACTTTTATGAATAACTTTTTTGAATTCAAAAGCATTTACTGAAGAAGGTAGAACAAAATATAATTATATTGGAATTTTACTCTGAAGTATAATTCAATTCATACAAACTAGACTTACTGAAATAGAATTATTGACACGCACATGGACATTTTTAAGGTTTATTTTTGACAAAGGAAGTCCAAGGGTATGTGTCTTTGAGGAGAGCATTAAATATAGGTGCTAACACATTTTTATATAATGGAAAAGCAAAATCCAACATCTCCCTACCCTTAGCCCAACATTCTTGGTTGAGGTATTTTAAAGGACATGGCTCCAAGACACCAGTAAAAGATAAAATATTTTGTTCCTGGAATAGTAAGAGAACCTAGAAAGTTTCTTGGCATATAGAAAAAAATAGATTCAAAAAATTTTCTAAGACAGAGAGCGGGCAAGAGGTAAGCAGGAGAGGAAATGACAGCCTACATGGTTTCTTGTCTTTCAGCTTTGGCCCACTACAAAGACTGTCAATGGTCTTTTAACACAATGAATTAAGAACTGTCAGCCTAGAGAGATGACTTGAGGACAAGTATTTTATATTGCTCTTAGAAGTAACCCCCAGATTTCACTAGCTTCTGCATACTTTGTACCTTGCCCACACCTCCAGCCTCAGCTGAAAAGCAGCAGAAAGTAGTAATACCATGGCGGACTCTAGAGAAAAATTGCCTAGATTCAGCTCGTACCCTACTGCTTTGCAGTTATATGACCTTGAACAAGTGACTGGTTACTTATCCCATCTGCAGCTCTGTCTCCTTACACCTAAAATGGGGATAATAATAATTGTACCTGTCTCATCCGGTATGGGGGCACACTTATCTCCACCACACGTATCTTCTCTTGTTACTTCAAATGCCATGTTCCTTCTCACCTCAGGGCCTTTGCACAAGCTATTCCTTCTGCCTGTAAAGTATTTTGCCCCCTTCTTTCACTGGCTGCCTACTGCTGATCTTGTAGGTCTCATCTTAAATTTCATTTAATAAGGAAAGCTCTGACCCCCATAATTTGGTTCAGTCCCTCTATTGTGTTCTATGTGCTGGTGTTGGCTCACACTGGCTAATGGGATCTGTTTGTTAAACATTCTGGAATTTTGTAAGCTTGGCTAGTAGCTTAAAATCACAGTGTTTACTCCCTGGAAATTGGCAAATGCTACATATCAGGACTATTTCTTTTTAAGTCCACCACTGTATGTTATGTAGCATCCTATACATTTTCTTTATCATAATTTTTATTATGCAGTTATTTCTCTGATTGTTTATTTAAGACCTGCCTCCCTTACCAAGCTGTAGGCTCCATGAGACAGGAACGATTGATACATCTGCCTATCTACTGCTATATCAGCCGTACCTAAAACGAAGTCTGGCCTGGGCTCTTAACTCTGTTAAAGAAACATCTATAAAGAAGGCAGGCTGGCAATTGGCACCTATGCTGCTTCCTTGGGCAAGAAGACAGTTACTCAGGAATTAAGGAGGTCGAACCAATGTTGACACTTCTGCTACTACTCCCTTCCGTGTGTCATGTGATAGCTGGTGGTGTAATCCACGATGTAATACTCGTTGTGGGGCTATTAGAAGCTCTTGACTACCGCAGGACTTGAGTAATCATGTGAGGTGAAAAGATGGCAGGTATGTCCATCATTAATGTTTGGAGAAATGTAGCCTCTTACCTTATTATAACCATCCTTCTTGGTAATTCAGGTAGCCCTAGAGTTCTCAGAGATGTCACTATGTGAGTACCTCTTTGCCACCCACACCAGCAACTTCAGATGGGACTAAATGATTGCAAAATTGCCTATTGAATAGCGTGCCAGGGTGGTCCTGGGTCTGTCACCCCTTGGTACTTTGCAGCTAAAGGAGGGTGTCATGTGGGTGTGTTTTGATTGCCTGAAGCCCATGAGTGGAGAAAAATCTAAAGAACTCAAAAAAGATAGCCCATATGGTTTAGCAGATGTGGAGAGACTGGACCAGACTCACCAGCTGAGCTGCAGTGGCCTGAGGGCCTGCTTCCCGGACTCTTAGTGCCTTCAAGTTCAGAGAGTGACTTTCGTGGCCAGAAAGCCCCCCAGAGTACCTGGAAAGTCAGCAATTTCTTTTCCTATCTGAGGCAGTTGACCTCTGCTGAGGTCAGCTTCCACCAAAAATTGACTCCAGGGGATGTACTTAGGATAGAGTTCTGCCTGCTATCACACAGAAGCTGTGCAAAGTCAGGCAACCTGGCATGGAGAAGTGGGTCCAGTGGAGACAGGTGTGTAGGTGCAGATACACACCAAGGACCTCTCCAGTCAGTCAGTCACTGAGCTTGTAGATAAGTGGGGAAGGAGTCCCTACAATATCCAGTAGCCACAAACACAATTGAATATCCTAAATCAATTAGGAGAGTGACCTTTCCAATCTAGAACTATTGAATTCTCATCCCTTATCTGGCTTGGTGGATGGACAGGACTTTTCCCAGAGACTCAACAAAGGGCCCTCATATGCTCACATCTCAGGACAATGCCCAGAGATCAGGTTGCAGACAATCAAGGGCTTCTAGACTGGATATCAGATGAGCTGAGTTTACCCAGGTACCATCCTGGGAGCCTGAGAAGTTGTAAAATTTTCAGATTGTCAGGCATTAGGAAATCCAAACAAACGAACAGCTAGGCATTGCTCACAGCCTCCTCAGACTGGCTAAACTTACCTGGAAGCCTGCTTTTATTCACTCCCCTCCCAGGTATAAGGCAATGAGCCTCCTGGAGAGCATTGCTCAAGCTTTAATGCCGGTACGGATGTCCTGGGTACCAAGTTAAGAAGCAGGTTCTGATTCACTAGATGAGAGATGAAGCCTGAGATCCTGCATTTCTACCACACTTTTGGAGTTGCAAAGCTGCTGATTCAGGGACCACACTCTGGGTAACAGGTCTCAAGAGACACATTTCACAAAGAGGTAATTACCATACCACGTGAGGAGTGGCCCCAGGAGTTCAAGATGGCTGTTTCTGGGACCTGTTGTGGGCCCTGCTTATGGGTCTGATTTTACTCTCCACACTTCAATTTTTAGAAAATAGAGAGAATAAAATCTTTGAAATGGAGATAATAATACCTGTTCTTTCTCAGCCTCTTAGCAATATCATGGGAAAATAATTTAATGCCTGCTAAGTGTCTTCAAATCCAGAGTGCTATTAGCTCCTTACTTGAGTACCTTTGCACAAGGACAGAAAAGTGCTTCTTAACGACCCAGTGTCCACACAACTGTTTGGCATCAGAGAGTGTTGCAATTATATGGATGGCATCTTTGCTCACCCTGGTTGTTTGTCAAGCTGTTCATGTTCAGATATAAGTTTTATTGGTTTATGCTACACTCCTTCCATGCCGTCAGTTCTAGGCTGAACTGTTCCTTTTAATGGGCTGGTGGCAAACCTGTGGCTTGGCTACTCAGGGCCCATAAATGTCAGTATGCTTTACCGGGGCTGACATGGTTTTTCACTCCTGAATTGTTTCTGACAGCCCATGTACGGCTAAAAGGCCAGGGCATTTTTAGTTTTAGTTAAGCAACACCAAAATCCTCCAGGTTGCAGCTAAATCCCTCTTTTGCTGCTCTTGGAGTGCTAGCTGAGGGCACAGTGTATCCTCAGCACCAAAGGCACCGACACAGATGGGGCTGCTCCGGGCTGATTCACCTATATTTAACACGGCCCTAATTACCCACAGGTCTCTGAGTGAGGAGGACTGATGAGCAGTTCAAGTTCCCTGCATAGAAATAGCCCCAGAATAGTTCCAGTGTTGTTTCTAATTGCAATGGATGAGCAGACTGTCTCATTAATCCTCCCCTATCAGCGTGCAAACTGGCTGCCCCAGAATAGCCCTGATCTCAGCCAGCCCACAGCCGGCTTTGGGGCTGGTGGTTTTGTACATATTTGGAGAGGGAAGGATCTTCTCCCCAGGGATGGATGTGTGTGTTTAGGGGTGAGGAGTCAGTCTATGAATTCTGGAATCTTGGGTAAACATAGGGACAGGATGCAGAAAAGTAAAGAATATCACACTGGGTCTGGACAGGATTGGTTCAGAAAAACTATGAAGTAGCTGAAATAAGATCTTCAAATGCCCCCAGCATGTTCTTAGGCCCTTTTACCTCTATGTCTGAATATTTTACTCTACTCAATTCTCCTTGTTCTGCCCTTTCTGTCCCTACTCAGTGTAGGATCTGATATCAGTTTTATACACCTTAGTATGAATGTGCCATTAATAGGTTTTTACATGTTTACAGCTTTACAAAACAAAAGATATTTTCCTTTACACACTCATACCATGAGACCCTCACAGCAATCTTGCAGAAGTTAGCAGTAGCAGGCATTATTTTCATTATACAAAAGAGGAAAGTGAGGACCGGCAAGTAACCATTTGTGAGCACCCCAAGATAACACAGTTAGCAATGGACAGATCTTAGACAAGAAACCAGATCTTTCTCTGATAGTTCTGTTTTCTAGTTAGAGAAATATAATATCTTATGGTCAGGATGATGCCATGGAAAGAGAAGACTCTGGAATCAGATTGGGATTTCAACCTCTGGGACTTTGTGCATGTTGTGATGATTAAATAAGATAACGTACATAAAAAAAAAAAAACCTAGTCAGAAAAGTGCACGTAAGAAGAAAAAAATCATTTAATTCCACAACACTAAGCTATTTTGTACTTTCCCTTGGGGAGAAGGAGATAACCCTTTCAGAGCACAGGGTTCATAAAGTAATATGTGGACCAGTCTTGCTTCCTTCTCTCTCTCTCCCTCCTTCTCCTTCCCCATCTCTTCCCTTTCCAATCATTCATGGAGCCCCTGTATATGTTAGGATCTGTGGGAGATGCAGCAATTTAGAAATCAAGTTGCCCTCAAGTTCCAGACCATTAAATCCAATCAATTTTTTTTATATTCAACTGCCTCTACACTGTAGAGGCAAAGGAGAAAGAGCTAAATAGAAGAGATGAGAATTATAAGTAAAATTTGTTGAGCAGCTATTGGCTCGAGGAACTGTTAGATATTTATATGTATTTATATGTATATATACATATATATTTTTATGTATGTGTGTGTGTCTGTAAAATTTTATTGAATATTCACAAAAGACCTATCAGGTATTCTTCACATTACAGAGAAAAAGAAAAGTTCAGCAAAGATTACTAACTTTATTTAGAGAAGATACTTTATTGTCTCAACTTATCATCCAATATCAAGAAGGAAAAAAAGTACAGATGAAAAGCAAAAATGAGAGCCTTGCCCCAAAACACATAAATCCATGCAAATGAGTGTAGACATACAATCTGTAATCACAGATCTTTAGGGACACGTGCAGTTATTTTCTCTTCCACAAGGTCGAGTCCTTCACAGCCTTCTAGACCCATCTTCAAAGTCCTCCTTTTCTTCTCCCCATCCCTTGCTCACATGTATTGGTCTTTTCTACAGCTGTGCTCCTATAGTGTGTTGCATACACAGCACAGTCTGCATTACATGACTTTACTGTAATTTGAAAGTTCTCATGTCTCATATCTACCTCTTGTGAACTCTTTCAGAGGGAGGACACCTGCAATGCCTGATAAACCAACTAAGAAATAACTGGAAAGAGCCCACTTCTAGATAAGAGGAGGCACTCTGTAGTAATATTTACTATACATTACTGAATATTTAGTACATCCCCAATACAGTCTCCAATCCCTTATGTATAGCTCTCATCCAGTCCTCATAACCTCCCCAAAAGGTAGGCATTATTATCCTTCACTATTTTTGTTGTGTTTTTTTTTGGTAAATGGAGGCTTTGCAAAGTCGGTCAGGGCCATGCCAGAATAGTGGGGAACCAGGATTGGAAGCCCAGTCTGTGTCACACAAAGCTGTTGCTCTTCAATCCCAATGTTCAACTTCCTCCGATGAATGAACAAAAGAAGGAAATAAAGGGTTAGAAGATAGGTGAATAAGTGTAGAAATGAAGGAACTTCATCAGTTCCCTCTAACTCTTTTATTCTCTCGGCTTAACACCCCAAATTCCATCACCTATGGTTGGCATTGATCTTCTGAAGCTTTGAACAACCATCTCAGACAATGCAGGCACTCTGGCACACTGGTGACATAACTTTCTGCACTGCCTGAAAGCTGATTTTCTCAAAAAGTAACCCTCCATGACCAGACCACCAGTGGCCTTTGGTAAATGCCTAAGATTTTATCGTCCGGGCATTCCTTATGACAAGGGGCTAGTAAAGTGCAAATTCCCACGGGAGGAGCTGTATATTTATTCATTGCTGGCCATTAACCTCAGCATTTCACCTCCACAAATGTTAAGGGAAAGGATTCATTTCCTGTGGCTGCTCTAACAAGTTAGTACAACCTTGGGGGCTTAAAGCAACAGAAATTAGTTTTCTCACAGCTTTGAGGCTAGAAGTCCAAAATGAAGGTGTCAGTAGGGCCACAGAATTTGGAAGGCTCTCAGGAAATAGCCATCTCTTGCTTTTCGAGCTTCTGGTGGCTGCCAGCTTTCCTTGGCTTGTGGCTATATCACTCCTTAGTCTTCTCATCACCTAGTCCTCTGTGTGTGTCTAATCTCCCTCCACCTTTCTCTTATGAAAGCACTTGTGACATTATTTAGATCCACCTGGATAATCCAAAATAATCTCCTCAAGAGTCTTAATATAGTCACATTGTGGACACTTTATCATATAAGGCAACATTCACAGGTTTCTGAAATTAGGGTCTGATAGCTTTGGGTGGAGGGGACACCATTCAGCTCACTCTAAGGAAGCTATAACCTTCCCCTGGGAAGACCCAACCACCCAGGTCTTCTCCAGGAGCTCAGTCCCAGAATTAATTAAGAGGATGAACAGTCCAGTGCTTTGGAAACCACAGACCCGGTTTTTAAAGCTCCAGAAAGAATTAAAAATAGTAAATACTTTTGAAGCCTAAGGAATCTTTGGACAGATTTCAAGCCCTAGGTATCTCTGAAGAGAGGAGGTATGGATGGGAAGTAGTCAGCCAGAGGCAACCTAAGGGCACTGAGTAGAGGATGAGACATTCAGCATGGGGGTTTAAAAGCGTGCATAGGACAGTACTCGGGTGACTACCTACATCAACTGGATTATCTCAGAATTTAAATTGGTCTGTTTAATAAGGTGATTATGTAATTCTAAGATACACCAGAATTTAAATCCTATTAATTTGTGTGACTTCCATCCAGTGACTTGGCCTTTCTGACTTCCTTAAGTGCTAAAGTAGGAGTGATCCTACCTCCCTCAGGGAGGTACTATAAAGACTAAGATGACATATATAATATAGTTTGTAGGGTGCAAAATGTATGGTAGATGTACAACTAATGTTGGTTTTCCATGTGATTTTGAATATTGTGTCCCATGAAGACCTTTATACTGCAGGTGTAGATTTTGGGCTTAAGAAATCTAATCTAGTAATGCTGAGGTATACCTTTCCAAATTTCATTTTAAGAGGTCTTAAGCACACCAATAATGAGACGAACTGACTTCACCCATGTGCCTCCAGATATGATGCATTTAGAAGGACACAACATCGTCTTTGTTTTACCTACAAAAAATGTATATCCTATAATCAAACCATCAATCCTGAAAATATCAAATAAACGCAAATTAAGGGACAGCCTACAAAATAGTCTTACTATGTGTTTCAAATATACTGTCATAAAAGACAAAAAAAGGCTGAGAAAAGCCTTCTGCTTAAAGCAAACTAAAGAAATATGGATATTTTTGTCCAAGATGGCAAAGTAGGAAGACCCTGAACTCAACTTCTCCATGGGCATGCCAAAATTACAGATTAACTATCTGTGAGAACAGCCTGAAAACTAGCAGAAAAAGATTTTCTACAACTAAAGATATAAAGAAGGAACCCCAACAAGACAGGTAGGAGGGATGAAGATGCAGTATAGTCAGGACTCACACCCCCAGGTTGGCAATCAACAAACAGGGGGAATATCACAATCATAGAGGTTGTCTCCAAGGATCAAGGGGAAATAAAACAAAATGAAATCAGACTCACAGATACAGAGAACAAACAGGTGGTTACCAGAGGAGAGGGCTATGGTTGGGGGTGAAATAAGTGAAGGGGATTAAGAGGTACAAACCTTTAGTTCTAAAATGAATAATGCATGGGGATGTAATAAAGCATAAGGAATATGGTTAATAATATTGTAATAGTCGTGTATGGGGAGAGATGGTTACTAGACTTATAGTGGAGGTCATTTCCTAATATATGCAAATGTCAAGTCACTGTGTAGTATACCTGAAACTAACATAATATTGTACGTCAACTATATTTGAATGAAAAAAAGAAAGAAATATGACAATTAAATGTACTGCGTAATCCTGGATCAGATCCTTTACCAGGAAAAATTACAATAAAGGACATTTTCAGGGACAGTTGGCAAAATCTGAATATAAAATGTGTATAAGATAATTTTGTGTTTATTTTTTAAAATTTTGGTAATTGTGCTGTGATTATATGTGAATGTTCTGAAGAAATACATGGAATTGTTTAGGAATGGGGGGCATGGTATATGTAACTTACTCTCAAATGGTTCAGAAAGTAATATATGCATATATTTCATTTATATATGTATATATTGTTTATATCATTGTCCAAAATTATATACATGTAATTTTTAAGTTTACATATACATATTTTGGGGGAAGGGTAAGAACATATATATAAATGTATAAAGTTTTGGGCAATGATGTAATATGTAGATTGGCAAACTTTTAATAAATGGTAAATGTGGGTAAAGGATATATTGAAGTGCTTGCTACTTTTCTTTAAATTTGAAACTATATCATAATAAAGTCATAAAAGTTAAAAAATTAAATAAAGAAGTCTCGTAAGGAAGAAATCTGTATTTCTAAAAGTGATGGTCAGGGGTTGGAGAGAGTGATGCACTGTCATGTGATTTTCTTTGTTTACTTGACATACTCCAGTTTATAGCCTTCAACTGGGCATTCTCCATCTCAGCTTAGGAAACATTCTCATACTAGCCCTGCAAGTTAATTCTAACTCTGAACTGAGAATTCTTATGTCTCCATTCCACTTTCCAGAGCAAGGAGACAGAATACTTAGAAAAGTAGAGTTAGTTCATCATGCTTGTGCTGTACCGATTGCTTCTAAGACAGAGAGCATTCCTGGGAAAGGCTGGGGGTAACCCCTGCAAAATTAACTGGGTACACAGTTGCACATACCAGACTCTAAGTCAGGGTTTGATAAGATTCCAAAAGGGTGGTCATTGATGGGAACCCTGATACCAATATTAATGACCTAGTCCCTGATTTTCCCTCCTTCTTTCCAACTTCATCTCTTGCCCTCAGCCCCCACCGTCCCCCTGCCAGCACATTTCGTGCTGCATCCATACTAATCAGAGCTCACCCCATACTGGTATGGAGTTCCTTGCCTTTGCCCAAGTTTCTCCCTCCAGCTGGTACACAACATTGTAAACCAACTATACTTCAATTTAAAAAAAAAAAAGAAAAGAAATATAGTCTGAGTCTGGGTTCAGATTATTGATCTAAATTATTTATTTATTTGTTTTCTCAGGAGAAAACATAGGAGTTAGAATTTTTATAATATGTTGCTGGCAGATGCACCAGAATTTTCCTTCTTGACGGATGTGATTGCATTTAAAGGTTTAAAAAATAATCTGACTCCCTCTCAAGAGGGTAGACTGAACAAATTCTATAAGTGCTCTCCTGAGCCCACCTCAAATTCCAAACACATAGAAATTCAAGGTAATAGATTTAAAGTAAATCCTTAAAAATACATTGCCAGTTTTGAAATCCAGAAGTAAATTCTCTAGGTATCAGAAAGGGAGATTCTAGAAATAAGAAATAAGTAGGATTTGAAGCCATGTGTCCCAGAGGGTTATACAATCAGATGAAAGATGTAGGGTTCAACCACCCAAGTAAGGACAGGAGACTGGATAGCAAACTTTGTACCTGGTGGAATATGAAAATGTACTCCTTGTAAGAAAAAACAGCTCCACATAGAGCTTTGGCCCTTGTCCAAAGATACAGCACAGAATTAGGATGTTCTTCTAAATATAATGGAAACAGACTCAACCATAGCAAATAAGAGCCCTTCCTTAAACATCATGTTTTGGAGTAAGATAAATCCCTTGTATTACCTATTCAGTAAGAAAATTCATAAACAAGAATCTAATATATAACTGGTCCAGAAGTAGTGAACTCAAAATAGTCTCAGCAGAAACAACCATGCAATGGTTTTAGGGATACATCTCCAACTGTGGGAAAGTATAGGAAATATTTGTAGAACAAGTCTGATAAATATTTAGTTCTTTTTCAACCTGACAAAAAACTTTTAAATGAGCATGTTTAAGATGTTCTGGTATAAGGGAAAGAAAATAATTCAGAGAATTATAATAGGAAATTATGAAGAAGAACAGGCACATTTGAAAATGAAAACAAGAAATTTTCAAAAATTAAAACTGTCATAAAAATAAAACACAATGCACAAAGTTAAACAGTAGACTATATTTACTAGAGGAGAGATTAATAGACTGAAAAGTAATTTTGAGGAAACCACTTAAAATGTCTGAGATCAAGAAAAATAAGTAGAACATTTGGAGGAAAAGTTAAAATGTACAGGGAACAGAAAGAGAAGTTTTGACAAATGTCTAATAGAAATTCCAAGAAGAGAGACTAGTGATAGTGGGAACAGATAATATTCAAAAAGATGGTAGTAGAGAGTTCAGGAATTGAAAGGAGACACTGGATGCAGATTGAAACAGGAGCAATGACAATGAAGCAGGATAAATAAAAACAAATTTATATTTAAATACATTGTAGAGAAACTACAGAATATCAAGGAAAATCAGAAAACCTTCAAAGTTACCAGAGAAAGTTTCGCTTGTAGAAAAGGAGGGCTATCAATTTTTTGAAAACACCAGAGACCTGCTGAAGTCATTCTGAATTATGCAAACAAAATCCAGGGGAATAAGGAAACCTAGAGAAGTAATCATGGCATTTGGGCATGCTTTAATGCAAATGCATCTTCCATTTCTGGAAGAGTCAGCTGCGAGGCTGAAAAGTTGAGCGGAACTTTTGGCAGGCTGAGAGAACTAAGGGAAACATTGGAGTTCAGTGTTCCCTCCTTCAAGGATGGAAGGACACTGGTAAATCTCACAGGTTTTGGATTGATACCCCAAGGGATTATAGCCTTGGACTAAGAATATGTAATGAATATATCAACCTTCATAGAGGTTGTAATCAATCTTTGCAGCATTTCAATCACGTATTAAGTAAAGTGAGTCTGGGTTTGAGAGTGCTCCTAGCACTACCCTAGCTGATAGATATAACATTATTCAGAGCTTCATATATATATATATATATATATATATATATATATATAAAATATATAATATATATAAGACATATATGTCTTTGAGACATTGGATTTAGATTTTATGCTCACTTTATTAATATCTAAAGATAACTTTAGACTTTTGGAAGAGAATTAGACACTTAAAAAAATGTAAATTATATCACTAAAATATATTAATTGAAATTAAAAAATCAAAGGATGGGTTTAACAAAGATGAGACATAACTAAAGAGAGAATTAAGGAACTGGAAGAAAGATTAGTAGAAGAAAATTTCTAGAATTAAGAACAAAAACCCAAAGAAATGGAAAATACATATGGATAAAGTAAGATCCATATGAGGAAATACATATGTGATTCAATGACATGCATGTGAGAAAATACAGGTAATAAAGTGAATATATGTATAATTAGAGTCCAATAAGTAGAGGAACAGGAGAAACAAACAGAAGCAATATTTGCCTAGATATTGGCTGATATTGTTCTAAAACTCATGCCATATATTAAGCTACAGACGCAAGAAGCCCAAAGAAGAATACATAATCACATCTAAACACATCTAAACACATAATAGCATCTAAACACATCTAAACACATAATAACATCTAAACACATCTAAACACATAATAATTACGCTTATAAAAAAAAAACAACGTAAAGGGACAGTCATAACAGTCATTAGAGAAAAAAAAAAAAATTACCTTCAAAGGAGCAGCAATAGGACTGACCAGCTAATTTTTTCAACCAAAATAATGAAAACTGGTAGAAAATTGAATATCTTCAAAAAGCTGATAGAAAATAAATGCCAACATAAAATTCTATACAAAGTGAAAATATCTTTCAATCATAAAAGTGAAATAAACACATTTTAAGTGTAATCAAAACTAATAGGATTAATCATCAGATTGGCCCTGAAGGAAATCTAAACGGTATTCTCAAGGCAGATGGAAAATGGTCTCAGTTGGAGCTTGGAGAAACAGGACGGAATAAAGTAAAAAAGAAAGTATAAATGTGTGGATAAATCTAAATGCATATTAACTGCATAAATAAGTAATAGTAATATGTGAGCTTAAACACAGACATACATATCATACAAAAACATTAGCATGTAAGTTTGGAGGGGTAAAATTAAAGTTAAAATGTTCCAAGTCCTAGCATTGTACATGATGAAGGGGAAATACAAATGTATCCTAAATTTTGTTAAGTCAAACATGCTTGCTCTAACTTCAAGTAAAAATGTATAACTAATATGTTAATAGAGAGGAAATTAGTATAATAAAAATGATTGATTAAAAAAAAAGAAAAGAAGGGAAAAGAGAACAGATTGGATAGATAGCAAACAAATAGTGACATATTAGAGTTAAAGCTAAATATATTAATACTATAATTACACAAAATGTAAATGGATTAAATACTCCAAACAAATTTGACAGTGTGAATAGGAAAACAGTTACTCAAACATGTATAAGAGACTCCTTAAATGCAGGAGTCTATAATACCAAAGCCTGAATAACCATAGTTTTTCTGTCAATCATTTTTTCAAGTAAAAATATTGTTTCATGGAATGGGTGGCTAGTTCAGCTTGCAACTCAAACAATCTTCAAGTGTTTTCCTTTGAAACAACCATAATATTTTGGTATGTAGCAGGCTTGCTTTATGCTTACTTCCCATTTTGTTTCATAGCTGCTAAGATGTATAGTCAAATGTTGAGATTTAATAACATTAATAGTTTTTGCTGATCCATCAAGGACAATATTATATGAAATGGGTACTTTTTCTTAACTGGATCCATGTGGCAGTGAAGAAAAAAAAAAACTACTATTACTATTTGTTGTCAATACCAAGATTTGTGTTAAGCACAAGCAGTTTTACCTACCATTGATTTTGCATCTTCATGGCAAATGTTAATACATTGAAAAAGACAAATAATGTCTTCATATTATTATGAAAAGAGTTTTTACCCTGTGAACTCCCTTTACAGGGTCTCAGGAAGTCCTAGGTTTCCTTGAACCACTTTAAGAACCACTTGTCTCTGTAGTCTGTCAAAGGATTAAGAGGTATATTTGAAAATAATTATAGTAAGCTCCCTTCACACAATGAGGAGTAAATTTTTGAACTTATTGCCTCAAGAAGGGTACAGTCAAGAGAATAAGCAGACTCTAAAGGCATCTGGATGATATGAAGGTGGCCCAACCATTTGTCACTGATGTCCTGGAGAAGAGCCACAGTATCCCATAAAAATCCCTTTAGAAGCACTCTCAGAGTGCTAACACTGGTGTTAATGAATTATGAACTGTATTCAGGGTACCATTCTTTTTATGCTGTTATAAAACAAAGAGAACAGCTGAAGTTTTCAACACTACAAAATGGAATATTTAGAATCTGTGTGTATGTATATGTATGCGAAGGAGTTAAATATATGCATGGGGTAGGTGGGAAGAAGGGGTGAATATATGCCTATAGGACCAGATACAAAGGACTGTTATTTGAGTGTGTAATATCCATTAATCATGTGTTACCAGGGTAGAAGGCGGTCATTGAAAGGGAATAGCTGGCATATCCTGTGTTATTGGGCCATGTCCCAACATCATATGTAAAAAAGATAAAATTCCTTTGGAATGAAACAAACCAACTTATCAAACAAGTTAAACATGCCACCATCCACCATGAGAAATATGCAAGAGGACTTTAGGGCTATTGACAAACGGAATGAGGAAGAACAGAGTAAATGAGTATTTGACTGCAGGATTGTGTTCTGTGAGAAGGACCAGCCACTGCACCCAAGTGAAAATGCAGTCATTCCTTCACATAATAAAGGGCAGTGCCCACTATTAGGACACCTCTGCAAAACCTCCAGGGAAACCCAGATGCCTGATAGAGCTGTGTGGTTGGTAGAAGAGGAAGGGAGGGCTGTTTGCTGACGATGCTGAGTTTACAGGTTCGTGATCTAGTCTTACTTTGACCTCCTTGGCCCTCCTTTCTCATCACCTGTTGCCCTGCTTCTTCAGCTGCTGTATTAGCATTAGGGCTGGGCTCTGAGAGGGAATGGCTGTGTTTCCCAACAGCCCTGGACGACTTCACCATCAAGAAATCTACCAGCATTTTCCTGGCTCTCTTTGGACTGACCTGAAGTTTTGGGGTGGAAAGGGAACGGCACGTGAGTCAGAGCCCAGAACTCTGCCCGGTGATCTGGCAAGCTGAATATTTACTCATTTTACTTTGTGGAAGATGCACCACCTAAGAGATGAAAAAGGCATCGGGGCAGAACGCAATCGACTATTCCTGTTGTGGAAAAGAAAGGGGCAGTCATTTGACATTTTCCCCTAAATTAGTATTTTAAAATTAGCAAGCCAGTCCCATGAGCTTCAACGTATTGGAAAAGTGTTGGATTCCAAAGAAGAGCTTCCCATTTCCTCTCTGCCTCTTTAGAACAACGAGTAACATGTAAAGAATTTTCCCTTTTTTGGAATGTAAGATTTCTACATCAGAGCTCATTTTTCTCTCTATAATTTCTCTCTATTGGATGTTAAAGAAAGCTAAACTGATCTCCCTAATTATTGATAGTTTAGGAATCTCATTCATTCAGTCTACAAACTTAGTGGTCCCTGTGTGCCAGGACCTCTTCTAAGGGCTATAAAGTAACTGGAATATATTATAGTGACACAACATGATTTATTTAAACTACTACATTTAATTTTATTCCTTTCAATTCCATCTTTCCTTGTTTTTTCTCTCCATCTATCTCCACATTTTCATACAAGGAAAACATGAAAATCACATATATAAACGAACAAGATTTGATTAGTATACATTTTGAGGACACTAGCCCAAATGAAAATTTTAATTCAAAATGGGGCTCCTTCTAGATTCTGTGCCTGGGATGATTTAGAGAAAACAACTTAAGTTATGTTCCCTGGAGCAATTAGAGACCACTGTTGTCAAATGGACTCTCACATTTATAGACAAAAGGTGGAGTTAATAAAGCCATCACAAAGAAATATACAAAGTTGCCTGTGTCTCTGCAGAAATACTTGGTTAAGTCATTCGCGTCATCAAATTAGATCCTGGGTTTGTTCTGCATCTCTTTGTTTTGCATCTCTTAGGCACTGTCAATCTGAAAAGGAGAGAAGGCAAATGCCACTGTCTCCTATCAATACCTCTCGCCTGTACCAAGTGCATCAGCCCTAAGAGATAACACTAAAAACTTATTAACGAGAAAGTTGAAGATTTGTTGTAAATTATCTTATCATCTGGGGGTCCATACTCACCTTTTAAACAATGCTTTTAATAATATAGAATAACAGAAACAAAATATCTTTTCCCAAGTGAACTCAGCTTTTTTTTTTTTTTAAATTAATGTACCAATGGACAGCCTTCGTTGTATCCAACCTTGAAACGCCAGTGATTTCCTAGTGGTGGGCTGGGGAGTGAGCTGTTGAATTGGAGCAGTTATTTAACAAACAGCCTCTCACAGCTGTTCCCAACAGGAAATGAGGAAGAATGCTACAGATGACTGTTGGGATCCCAGACTAGGATACAACTGTGCCAACGTTTCTGAATACAAAATTCCCTTTGCCAAAAGACCTTGAGACATTTGGGGAGAGAGATGCCAAAAGCTGGCATTCCAAAAGAAAACTGCCCCATTTTATTTTCCCTTTAGATTGAACTATTTGGTGTTTCTGTAGAAAGGATGGAATGTATTAGCTAGATGTAGACAGATTGAAAAATGGGGGATTAAGAAAGGGAAGGGACAGAAGATCCACTATCCTATCTTCTTGCCAGTAACTGTCCAAAGTATTGTAATTGATTGGCACTACCTATAACTTTATAGCCAGTGTGTTCTTCCAGTTTAATGGGGAAAAATAACGTGCATTAAGAAATGTAGACCACACGTGAATGGGCGTGAAATAGTTATAGGATACGCCACCAGGTTTCTGTAGTCCAAAAGGGATGTGTAAAAGAAGGATATAGGACATTTCCAGGTTCTCGTATTTCTGCACAATGGGGGGACTCAGATTTTACCAAGATGAGAGTTTCTTCACCTCGTAGGGAGTGTAATAAAACATCTCAATGACACCAGAGATTCAAAAGATGATTGAGGCAACCAGCTAGAAATAATAGTGTACGCCCAATAGAGAGCAAAAGTTACAGTGTTATCCAGATAGGAGAGAAAAGGTTTTCTCTGATAATAAAGAACTGGTAATCCACAGCTTGCTAAATTTGTTGAAGCAAACCCCATCCTCCTTAATCACATCTTTGATGGAGAGTCTCTTTACGTGCTTGTTCAATGTTAACTTTAAATTTAGAGCCTGACCATGAAGATCAGATAGAGGCAAGCCTATATCCTGGGTGGAACTGCAGAGGGAAAGGCTAGCAGGGTCACCCGGGAAAGGGTTAAGGAAACCTCAGTGCTGCAACATCTAGAAGATGACCACAGGATAGAATTTTCTGACTGAACTGCCTGAAGATCTTCACATATTCCTTAGTGAGATGCAGTTGGAAATGACTACTAAAATGATATTTATAGTGCTATGAGGGTGAGTATACTTCTACTGGAGTTACCTGTCCACAGAAGTGACTCTAAAATTTAAACAGAAGAAGATTTAGTGTAGGCAATCTGGATAGAGGTGGTTAGATGGACCCTTAAAGTGATGCTGTATTTGCATAGTAAGCATAAGCCTTCTACTTAGGTTGCACATCTACATGGGGTGGCTTGGGTCGCTATATTGGGATTGCTTGGCCTGAAGGCTGTTATTGGGTGACCTCTAAAGATTCCCCAAATAAATTTTTTGTCCCACCCACCACTCTCATATCCTGGCGTGCTTTTAGTTATTTTCCACATATCCTTCTGTATAAAACCCTGATCATAAACACCATTTTGGGGGTATTGACATGGATAGGTAATTGGTCCATGTGGACTCCATGGACAACTGCAGTTCAGATTACAGCATCCAGCGAGGGCAAAACAGATATGTGACTTTCTGACCCAGTGATGCTTTAACAAGGCTTAGTTACACTGGTGGGGGGTCAGGGAGGGGGGTGGCATGCTAAGCGTTATGTACAAAAAGTTAAATTCATACGTTAAAGCAGTTGTGGTCTCTCACTGGGTTGTTTTTCTTGGCCAGCAATCTGCCTTGGAACACATGCATAATTTTCTGGGGATTGTCTCTTCCTCCCAATAGCATGGTAATACCACTGTGAGCTCAGTAGCTATCTGGAAGTTGTAACCACTTTGGGTCACTGTTCACTGGATGGGGAATGAGGACTTGAGCAAGATGGGCGGGATATTTAGAGTCAAATCTCCAGAAATTTAGAATTAGGCAAGAGATCAGAGGTCTGTTTCTCTCTGGGTAGCTGGACATGTATTATGTATCAATAAATTTGGGAGATGTTGGTGCCTATGACATGTGGGAGAAAAAAATGTAAGCATATATTATAAAATAGCAGAGCTGAGAGGGGGAGACAGAGACCCCTGAAGTCTTAAAACTTCAGTTCCTGATTCTCATCCGTTTCCTCAGGGTGGGCATCTCTTTTCTTGGCTTCTCTAAGCTCTTATCAAATCCTTACAATACTATCTTTCCCTTTTATTGCTTAAGCTGGGCTTGCATGGTTCTTGTTACTTGCACCATCAAGATTTCCCACTTGGAAAATGGCTCAAAAATTCTGTTTGTAATCCCAAGAAATTTGAACATCTGCCATCTGAGAATTAGATCTATGGTCCTAAGAATGATCACTTGCATCCCTGTTGGATTCTGCCAGTGGCTGTCTTGGTTTAGGTCTCTACAGACTCTGTGGGTAATTATTATTAATAGTTAAGTCCTCATTTTAGAGTGTAGAGGTTGAAGAAGAATTAGACACACTATACCCATTATCACTAACTTTACACCATGAGAATATATTCAAAGTTATTGTACATCTTCACCAGAAGGCTGAAGAGTAATCAAACGTATTACAAATGCCTAAAAGTGAGTTTTCAGTCTTTAGAGTAAACAATAAACTGTCATCTGTGCCACTTTACTCATTTCAATTTACTCTGACAGCCACCCAGTGAAGCTGTTGTGTGTAGGTAACAAATTTCCCGAATGGAGACAGCAAAGTTTAAGAAGTATGTGTTTGAGATCTTTTTTAAAATTAAGTTTTATTGTTGAGTTTTTTATTTTTATAGTTGATTTTTATGGTTGATTTACAATGTTGTGTCAGTTTCGGGTGTACAGCAAAGTGAATCAGTTATACATATACATATATCCTCTCTTTTTTAGATTCTATTTCCATACAGCACATGACAGTATTGAGTAGTGTTCTCTGTGCTATACAGTAGGTTCTTATTATTTATCTATTTTATATATAGTAGTGTGCATACATCAATCCCAATCTCCCAATTTATTACCCCCCTTTCCTCGTTGGTAACCATAGATGTAGTTTGTTTTCTACATCTGTGAGTCTACTTCTGTTTTGTAAATAGTTTCATTTGTACCATTTTTTAGATTCCACATATAAGCCATATCATATGATATTTGTCTTTCTCTGTATGACTTACTTCATTCAGTATGACCATCTCTAGGTCCGTAAAGAAGATTTGGTACATATATACAATGGAATATTACTCAACCATATAAAAGAATGAAATAATGCAATTTACAGGGACATGTTTGAGATCTTTTAAGAGAAGAGTAATGAGTAACTCCCTTTATTGACCAGCCCACGTTCATTCACAATTTTAATTATAACATATGCTCATTAAATATGACTGAAAACAGAAAAATAGAAAATATTTACCTCTTATTTTCAATGTAAATATTCTGGTTTATTTCCTAAGAGAGAATTTTTTCTAGGCATTTTTTAATATACTTGTCATCACTCTGTAAGTACATTTTTGTGATTACTGGATGTTTAACATGATATTAAAAGTATTTTTTGAGTTATTACTTAGTCTTACTGATCATTTTTCATAATTGCATAATATGCCATCCTGTGAAAGTATGCTCTGTCTACTAAAATAAGGTATATTGTTAAATATTAAGGAGGTTTCTGGTTTTTCCCAACTATGGACATTCCCAGTGGTATATGTCAAATTAAAAGGCAGTTTGCCTAAAGTTACCTCCAAGGCTTCTCTTTCCTCTGACCGCATAACCTTCTCACTCTTCTCCTAATCCATGCCTACTGCTTCCTTCAAGTCACTGTGTCTTCGCTGAGGGCTGATTGTTCATGAAGGTATCAATTTTGTTTCTTTTATGACAACTGTATTCTATACCCTTTAGCTTTCATCTATAAAGCTGCTGTCATGTTATCTGGCATTTGTCCACACGTGGCTTTGCTTGTTTGTTATTTTTTCAGGTCCTCCCCACCAAAGCATTTACTATGCTGTTTAACACATATTGGGGTTTAGTAATTTCTTGTGGAATGAGAAAGGAGGGGAAGGAATGAGACAGCAAAGAGGGAGTGAACTAGCACTGCTTTATAATTTTCTACTAAGCTAAGTTACAGTTTTCTTATTTACTGAATGATGAACACCAATTTTGTTGCAAATTTATGTTGTCTGTTCTTAATATGCTTCTAGCCTATCATGGTCTCTTTACTTATTGTACCATAGTGAACTTTCCTGGTTTGATGCCTCACCAATATCTATCTTTTAGGTACATATCCTAATGAGGCAACATAATACGAAAGTTTACAAATATAATATCTTTATGGTGAAGCATGTAGTCAGCATTTCAACAGGCTCTTTATCCAAGAGCAAGGATAAGGCTTTCAGCCAACACACATTTCTTGCTTCTGGCACTCTGAGATGATCCATTAATTCTTGAAATAAGAGTTTCCTATGGGTGTTTTCTCCTTTTGTTTGAGGCTTTCTGCCTACTAAAAAGTCATTTTTAAAAAGGCCAGCAGACAGTTGAAAACATACCTCTGAAACCTTGTGAAATTGGTTTGATTTTTAAGGAATAAACACTAGATCTAAGGAGCAGAAACATAGGAAGAGAGAAAGGACTGTTCCTTCAGACTGAAGTATAATTCTATCAACAGTCTTGCTGTAGGTCCTATGTTTTGAGTTTTCTTTTTCTTTTTTAACTAAAATATTAAATCTTATATTTGGAAAGGAAAAGGGGAGCAGAGATTGGGGAGAAGGTTAGTCCTTATTCTTCCTCTTTTGATGACATGAATTAATCTTCACCTAATGAGCAAGCTTCTGGCTTCTGTGGCTTCTTATCCAAGCTCCATGGGCAGGACACCCAAAGACTGGGTAGCCTTGGGCCAAGTTTACTCCAAGAGGTGGATAAACCCATACAATTCAACCCAAACCACATCTAAACATTTACCTAAAAATTATTGTAATGCATGATAATTGGGCTTTATCCTGAGCAGTTTATATGATTAGTTTATACCATTAGTAGTATTTTTATACAGGCTAATCAAATTTCACATTTTTTCTTCCTTGTTTTAGCTATCCAATATCCCTAATCAGCATTAATATTGACAACATTGCCTAAATCTATGTACATTTTAGTTCTCATTTTATTCACATTCTCTCTCTGAATGCCTCTCACTTCAGATGATGAATGATACGTATGTAAATACTGTAAATTATGTCTGGTATTAACATCTCAACAACTACTTTTTTAAAAAACAAAGGAGAATAACATAGGGTTGAAGGAGGACTTGGAAGAGTGAGGGTGTTGGTGACAAGGTAACCTAGCTTTCCTGTTCAGCCTCTCTTGCAACTAAGGACGGTCAAGTGATTTTGGAAACCAAACACATCCACTTTGAATCCCATCTCTGCTACTAACTAGCTGGCCTGATTGTGCTTACCACTCTGATCCCCAGTTAGAGATAGTTTAGAAAAGGTGCTGGTTCATGTCACAGGCTTAATAAGCTTTAGCTCTTTGGGCACACCCTCATTTTCATCATGCTTATTCGATTTAACAACATTTATTGAGCACTCACCACATCCAAGGGGTTTATGCTACACACTAGAGATATAAAGTTATATACAATATGGTGCTTACCCTCAAGCTACTCCTTGTATGTTGGGAAAGCTTTGGTTTATAACTGACTTAAAATAGATAAACCAACAAGGACCTACTGTGTAGCACAGGGAACTATACTCGATATTTTGTAATAACCTATAAAGGAAAAGAATCTGAAAGAGAATATATATATATATAACTGAGTCGCTGTGTTGTACACCTGAAACTTACATGATATTGTAAATCAACTATATTTCAATAAAAATTTTTAAAAATATTAAAAAAAACACAATGGTAAGAAACTATGTCTTCTGTTTGGAAAATGGCAACGTGAGGAGGACTTACCACTTTCACATGCAATGCACTGCAAATGGCAAAAATCCACAGTGGCTATATCAAGGATGCTCTACTTGAATGGAGCTCTGTATAGTTTACTTGTTTTTCTGTCTTAACTATTACTACCACTAGACATGTTTGGCTGTGAAGTTTGGGCTCAATTATGAATCAACCTATGACCCTACCTTTAGGGTCTTTCTTTAGTGTGACCCTCTTTTCCTTGTTTGAACTGATATTAAAAAGAAATGAAATATTTTCTTTTCTATTATTTCAGCTGGGGGAATTAGAAATCGGATGAATTTTCTACAATCTTATCTTTCTTATCAAGCAGACTAAAAGACAACAGGACAGTTTAAAATCCTCTCAACAATTAATGATACTCTTCTTCATGATTTCATCCCTTACTCTCTTTACCATTGTAGATCTGGTTAAATATCAGAATTTTTCATGTGGTAGATTCCCACAGCATCAGGAATCCTGACCAGTGCAAAGGGGACATCCATAGTTCTCTAACACTGTCTTATTTTGGTTCTTTTAAATAAAAAGATACCTATATACCACACTTTGAACTAGCATGCAATTTTTCATATCAAAATTTGCCAATATAATTATCTATTTATTGATGCTGAAGATCTTCTTGGGGCCATTTCAGGAACAGATAATTCTACATCCTATATCCTGGAGGAGCCTGAACTGAACACACAGAAAGGACCAATAAATGTGAGATGTCAGACATAGAACTTTTGTTTTCCCAAAAATTCCTCTTCAAATGACTAGTCTTTATCCATATCAAATGAAGGGGATAGGTAATTATTTTCTGGATTGAAGTCAAAGATGAGATTAAATTAATCCATTTCTCTGGTGATTGCCCTGGAAGACGTCTCCATGCTTCCTCTTGCGGATCTCTGGCTCCTGTGTGATGCACACGTTATTAAGAACAGTTGGCCAGAGGATATACAGTGAGCAAAGGAACCAGGGAAAGCCTACTCACTTGGCACTTTGACCCAGTACCTGTATACAAAGTCCCAACCTCTCATTTTAAGCAAGGAAGTGTCCCCAAATTGTAAAACTTTAAGAAAAATGGACTCATATTCAAACAGCATTTCTAATAAGACTTTAGTTTTGTATCATTGTTATTATGTTATATGGAAACTCTTGGCCTTTAATGTGTAGTTTTGGTTGTATTCTGCAGTTGAAATCAAAATCACAACAACAAAAATAAAGGAAATAAAGGAAGAAAGTCCCTCTTATTCTCCTGGAGTACAAAGTGTAAAGACAAACTGAATATAAGGGAGATACTACCTCAGAAGTCCTTGCACATTGCTGAGAGCCAAGTAGTTGGTCCATCCTTCTCTGTGTTTGGCATGCAAGTTTTATCCAAGGACTACCAAAAAAGAGGCAAAAGTTTCTCCTAAAAATAAAAGAGAAGCCCCTCCCAAACACTGCCCAATAATTTGGTGACGTCAGTGTGGTTCTGGACTCTTTAAGAAGTTCATGCCTTTCTTATTAGACAGGGTTCTCCAGAGAAACAGAACTAATACGATGTTTGGATATGTAGAAAGGTATTTATTTATTTTATGAAACTGACTCGTGTGATTATGGAGGCTAGTGAGTCCAAAATCCACAAGATGGACTGGCTTATGGGAAGAACTTATGCTGTAGTTTGAGTCTGAAGGCCATCAGACTGAAGATCCAAGGAGGAGTTGGTGCTGCAGCTGAAATCTAAAGGCTGTCTCCTGGCAGAATTACTTCTTGCTCAGAAGAGGTCAGTCTTGGGTTCTCTTGAGGCCTTCAACTGATTGGAGGAGGCCCATCTACGATATGGAGAACAACTGCTTTACTCAAAGTCCACCAATTTAAATATTAATCTCATTCAAAAACACCCTTGCAGAAACATCCAAAATAATGTTTGACCACATATCTAGGCCCTGTGACCCAGCCAAGATGACACATAAAACTAACCATCACACCATTTGACACAGGTTTTCAACTTCTGTGACTGTATCCTAAGAATATAGTGTAATCACAGATGTGGTTAAGGAATTACGTATAAGAAATATTATTTATAATAAATGAAGCTTGAGATAAATGTCCAATGATAGGTGTGTGTCTAAATAATATAATGGAGATCGAATGAATGAAATATTATGCAAGTATTAAATAACATGTTTTAAAAGATCATTTAGCATCATAGCAAATTGCTCGTAATACTGAATGAAAAACTAACACAGTTTTACAATTCTTTTCTCTCTTTTCCTTCTCTTCTTCTCATTCCCTTTTTCTATGTATCCTTCTCTGTTTCTGTCTCAGAAATATATCAAAATAGTTACAGTGTTTTCTTTTCATAATTTTCAGTGTTTATTGTAAAAAGAAACATTTTTAATATGAGCATGCATCAAGCTTATAATCAGGAAAACATTACGAGACTTTGTTAAGTTTTTGTATCTGTATTTATCTACTTGTCTATTTATCCTGACAGGAAACACAAAATCTCTTTAGCAAAAAGCAGTTCATTTACTCACAGGTCAATTCCTCATTGTGGGACACTAAGGAATAAATGGACTGCAAATGCAAAGGTTGTACCACAAGAGAGGAGCCCCAATATTATGAGCTGCAAAGCTCCTATAGGATGACTAGCAAATCTGTCCCTCATTTCCTGGGAACAGAGAGAAAGAAGGAAAAAGAGAAAGAGAGGGAGAGACACTTGCTGCTCTGGAATGTAAACAAAATCTCCATGGGGAGAGATGAGGAAGCTCCCCACATTTTTATCACCGTTATTATGTAAGCCAAAAGCTCTGAAAAAGGTAAAATTTTAAATCTCTGCAGAGCAATTTACTATCTCTAATTTATAAGGCATGTTTATTATTTAATCATCATTTAACCCAGGTTGTCAATAATGTTGCCAAGAAAGCCCTGACAGTGCAGAAACAAAATATTCATGAAGCGTTTTCTCCCAACAGATTTCCACTTATGACCATTGGGGAATGACTGAGGCTAGTCTTGCTCCCCTACTGTAAACAACCAGAAAATTGGACAAAATACATGATACTACATGTTCAGACACTGCACAATGGAAAATACAGGACTGTGATCCATAAACGAAGGGAAACTGATGAGGTAAGTTCCACGATGACTTCAGATTTTTTCATAGAAGAATTTTCTAGAACAGCATACGGGGAGGGGAACTCAAGCAGAGCATAATACTCTCAATTGAGGGACAAGACATAAATCCAAATTCAGGGAGACTATGACAGCACATATTTGAGGGGCTGAGCACCAGAGATTACATAGCTTTAAAGAAAGAGAGCTCCAAAAACCTGCATAAGAATTCTCTTGAACCTTTGCCTGAATATTAAGCTGAGCTTGCATAGAATAAAGCTCCATGAGGCCAGGAGAAGAACTACTGCTAAAGAAAGAAATCACAACTTTCAAAGCACTTAGGGAATTCAATTAATGATGGTTAAGATAGATGGCTTTGTTGATGAATTATCATAACCAGCTCTAACTTAAAAAAAAAAATATCAATCCCTGGAGAGAGCACTTCTGGAGTGATGGTGTAAGGATCTCTTAAAATATGCTCCTCCACAAAAGCAATCAGCAACATTTTTCAAAATGAACTTTTCAAAGCTCTGGAAATGAATCAAAATTTGCAATAATCTGAGGAACATTTGTTCAAGAAAAACATATGAATCTTGGTGAGAAAAGTGAGTTTTGTGGTGTTTCAACTTACCCTCTTCACATTCCCTTCTCCTCGTTTCTGCAGTGGCCTTAAAACCAAAGGTTCACAATCAGTAACCATAAAAACCAGTAGCTTAGCAGTCATGGGAGGGGGTAGAACAGGTTGAATCTCCCAAAAAACCCCATCACCATAGGCTTGTTATTATTTAAACTGTCTGGGTGTTCTCTGGAAATCTCTTTCTTTTCAAATAAATGTCATTCATTTATTCATTACAAATGATACAAGCAGAGAATTTTATTTCAATGTAGTATTATACATTTTATTGGAAAATACCTGGTTATTGAAGATATATGTATATATTACTATAACACTTTAGTATGTTAACTCGTTTAATACAGCAACCTTATTGAGATATATACTATTATTATGCACATTTTACAGTTAGAAAAACAGAGTTCCAGATATAGGTGAAGTTTCTTTTGACCACATGCTCCAATCATATCTCTTTTACCCATGTCTCAGAAGCCACCACTAGCATGGGTTTGGTGTATATTCATCTGATCAATTTTTACTTTTTATGTTCATATGTCTATCCATAAACAATATAAAATAGTATGTTGTGTGTTTTAAATGTATATAAATATTATCAGACTGTCTCAAGTTAATGAATTTAGGACTTTTCTCTGTATGGGAAGATGTAAGATTCTGGGCTTAGGAAATCATGAAATCATTCCTTTGATATGCACCCTAAGTATCCTGCTTTTCTCTGTCCTGAATCCCCTCAGGGTGCACCGCTGGGGGTGGCTGCAGAGACTGATGGCTTAATGGTCACAACATCCTTTTTTACTGATATGGCAGGTGACAACATTAGTTTACACAAGTCTGAGGTGGGGCCTGAGATTCTGCATTTCTCACAAGCTCCAGGGTGGATAATGGTGATGGCCCTGTTCTACAGATCATACTTTGAGTAGTAAGGCTCTAGGCAACATGTGAGCAGGCATTCTGTTTATCAGGGAAGGCTCCCTGGGAGAGGAGTTTAGACCAGGTTTTGAAGGAAGAAGGGAGATAGGTATTTTTACCAGGGCAGTCAGTATACCAGGATAAAGAATAAGGCAGTTGAAAGGTGGAAATAGGTAAAACAGACGCAAACAAATGATCAACAAGTTGGCTCAGCCCACCAGAGAGATGGAAATATGGAAAAATAAATAGTGAATCAAGGAACTTCAGTGGCCCTCTTATGACATCTGGATGTGTCACACTCAGCCAGCGATTCCAAGGCTGTGTTCTCTGGAGTACTGAGATATCTGCCTGGCTGTGAAATTAAATTAGGAGAGGAAATTCTGAGGTTATACATGTATTTCTTTAACTTAATTTTTAAAATGCTAATCTTTCTCTTCTCAACGCAGAGTACACGTTCCCTCCTCTTTTAAAAAATGGTTTTGGGGCTTCCCTGGTGGTGCAGTGGTTGAGAGTCTGCCTGCCGATGCAGGGGACGCAGGTTCGTGCCCCGGTCCAGGAAGATCCCACGTGCCGGAGCGGCTGGGCCCATGAGCCATGGCTGCTGAGCCTGCGCGTCCGGAGCCTGTGCTCCGCAACAGGAGAGACCACAACAGTGAGAGGCCCGCATACCGCAAAAAAAAAAAAAAAAAAAATGGTTTTATGCCACTAGGTATATATTTTCTAAAAGGTGGCAAATGACATGTCTTTTTTTTCTCCCTTTCAAATGGTGATTTCCAATCCTGATTGCACATGGGGCGCTGCTTAGAGAATTATTGACGGCCAAATCTCATCTTTAGACATTTTGATTTACTAGCCTGAGGTGGGGTCAGCCACTGCTCTCTGATCATTATCTGACCTGACTATCTCCACTGGGGCACAGAACAGGGTCTACACTGAGCTTCCATGGATCACTTGGTAACAAGAGGCAGTTTCATAAATTCTTTATAAAGCACTACGTATTTCATTAAAACATGTTAAGAATTATATCACAATGGTCAATAGCTGTTTCTGGGAGCCAAAAATAGGCCCACTACTCAGAATGGATATTAACTCAAGAAACTCACCCTTGCAATTTCTCAAGATGGACATTTATGGTTTATGAAAAATGCCCAGGAAATAAATGGATCTAAATTTTCAGAGGAGTAGAGGGTTCCCCTCTAAAAAAAAATTGGATCAGTTGCTTTGAATCCATTTGGAAAGGAACTTATCCTTAATAGTTATGAGCAGTTTGACAAGAATCAGAGAAGGCCAAAAATCAGAATAGATCACAAATAGTTTTGGTGGCAGAGAGTCTTCATTAGGGATTTATTTTATTTGTGCATTTTATTTTAAGAATTTATTTTCCTACATTTTATTTTAGTGAAGTATGATTTACCTATAATAAAATAGAGCCATTTTAAGAGTACAGTTCAAGCAGTGTGACAAATGTACACAGGTGTGTGATCATTGTCCCAGTCATGATAAAGGAAAGTTCCATTACTCCAAAAAAGCTCACCCTTGTGAGCTTTTAATCCTCCCCTGCCCTCCGCTACGTAACTCCACTGGTCTGATTTCATATACATGAAAAGTAAATTTTTTTTTTTTTCGGTATGCGGGCCTCTCACTGTTTTGGCCTCTCCCGTTGTGGAGTACAGCCTCCGGACACGCAGGCTCAGCGGCCATGGCTCACGGGCCTAGCCGCTCCACGGCATGTGGGATCTTCCCAGACCGGGGCACGAACCCGTGTCCCCTGCATTGGCAGGCAGACTCTCAACCACTGCGCCACCAGGGAAGCCCTATGTATGCTTTTATTCTTTTATTTTTAATTTTTTTCCAGTTTCACTGAGATATAATTGACATACAGGACTGTGTAAGTTTAAGGTGTACTTCATAATGACTTGACTACATATACCATGAATGTATAAGTTTAGTTAACACCCATCATCTTATACAAATACAAAAAAAGAAAAAACTTTTTTTTTCTTTGTGATGAGAACTCTTAGGATCTACTCTCTTAACAACATTCCTCTATATCATACAGCAGTTTTATTTATAGTCATCATGTTGTACTTTACATCTCTAGTATTTATCTTGTAACTAGAAGTTTGTACCTTTTGACATTTTCATATATGCACCTTTTTATATCTGGCTTCTTCAGCCAGCATAATGTTGGGATTCATCCATATTATTGCCTGAATCCGTAGTTCATTTTTTAAAAAAATTATTATTGAGTAGTATTATGGATGTACAAGTTATTTTAATCCATTCACTTGTTGATGGACATTTGGGTTAATTCCAGTTTGGAGCTGTTATGAATAAAACCGTATGAAGATTTATTTACAAGTTTTTGTGTGAATCTACGGTCTTATTTCCTCAAGCAAATAATTAGAAGTGGAATTGTTGGGACACAGGGTAAGTGGATCACATAGTAAGCTTATAAGAAATTGTCAAATTCTTTTCCAAAGTGGTTGTAACATTTACTTCCCATCAGTAATGTATGAGAGTTCCAGTTGCTAACATCCTTGATAACACTTATATTGTCAGGCTCTTTAATTTTAGCCATTCTGTTGATTTGTAGTAGTATCTCAATGTGATGTTAATTTCCATTTCTCTGATGACTAAAGATTTTAAACAAATGTTAGCCCCTACCTCAAACCATATATAAAAGTTAACTAGAAATGAATAAACATAAAAGGAAAACTTTTACAAGAAAACATAGGAGAAAAGCTTTGTGACTGTGGAGGTAGGCAAATATTTCTTAGACAACTCATGAAAAGCACTTGAACATAAAAGAGAAAAATTGATAATTTGGATAACATCAAAATTTAAATCTTCCACTTTTCAAAAGATAGCATTAATAAAATTAATAGGCAAGCCACAAACTGGGAAACAAGATTTTTAATAAACACATTTAATAAAGGACTTGTATCTGGAATATATATACAACTCTTACAACTCAAAAATGAGAAAATCAATCCACTTTAAAAATAGGAACAACAAATGTGAATAGACATTTTCAATTTATTTTTGTTACAAATAATTTTATAGAAGTGCATAAATGTGATCAAATACGTTTTTAAAGTACAGTCTTTATTTTTTCCATTTTGGCTTAGTTTCTACTTTCCTTATTCCACTCACATCCATACCCAGCCCTAATACCCTGCACACCCATCTTAACAACCCAGAAGTGTTTCTCTACTAATGTAATCATACAAAGACACACACACACACACACACACACACACACACACAAGGCACAGATATGGTTTTTGTCTTTTTTTTTTAATCAAAATGGGAGTCACATTATTTTTCTATTTCAGCATCTTGTTTTTTCTACAAGCCTTAATTATTGACATTGATCCAAGTCAACCGTCATAACTCAATTTTTTCTATTTTCATAGCTGCACACTATTCTGTGCTGCGTATTAACCATAAATCATTCAACCGTTCCCTTTGTTTCTATTTTCCTCACTGAACAATGGGGTGATAAACATCCTTGCACATATCCTTTCTTTTTGGTATTTTTGCCTTTAGGAGTGGAATTCCTGCCAGGTTGCTTTCCATAAAAAGGCTGTGTTCTTTCCCTACAGCCCAACCAGCTGTATGGATGTGGGGAGAGGTAATATGGCTTGCTGTCAGGTAAGAAAATCTGGTGCCAGACTGCCTGGGTTCCATTCCTAGCTCTGCTGCTTGTGAAAGCTGTACCTCAGATTTCACATCTGTAAAATGGGAAAAATAGCACTTACCTCATTAAGAGTGTTGTGAAGATGAAATGAATTACTACCTGCAGAGCAATTACTGCTTGGCACATAGTAAGTGTGGTACAATTGTTAGCTATGCCCGTTGCTCATTTCACAAATGTTGAATAAGCATCCTACTATTTTTTCAGCATCTATTTTAGACTCCAAGGCTATGGCAGTGAATAAAACTGACAAAAATATCACTCTCCCTTGGAGCTTTCATTCTAGTGGAAAAATCTGCTACAGTGTTTTAAAACATTTTTGCTGTTCTGATAGACATAAAGTAATAGCTCATTATTCCTTTTGATTTGCATTTTCCTGACTAGGAGTGCATTTGATCATCTTTTCATTTACAAAATTGACACTTCTACTGGAATTTATATATTTTTGCCTACTCTTTAAATTTTTAATCATTTCTGTTTAGCATGCATATCAAAACCTTTCTGGGTTATAAATTCTCTTTACTCAAGCCTACAGTGTGTCTGTTTACTTTCTGTATGACATCTTTTCCCATACAATTTTTATTAATTTTTATATAGCTAACAATTTCTACCATTATTTTATAGCTTTTAGAGTAAAAGACTTAGCTAGGTTACATTGTACCAGTAGTTTCCAAAATATTTCTTACAAAGATTTAATTGTTTATTTTTTCACATTTCAATCTTTAATCAATCTGTAATTAATTTTTGAATATCACCAGTGTTATAATGGGGTTCCATATGTTTCTTCTAGATGAAGAGCAAAATGTGTAGATTCTTTTAAAAAATTATCCCACCCTTTTTCTACTGAACTTAAATGCATATTTAACACCATATATATACTGTATGTTCTGCTTCTGAGTTATTTATTCTATTTACAAATCTGTTCTTATACCAATACCATATTGATCTGATCACACTTTTGGCGTGTGTTGGTATCTACAAGTAAGACTTCTCTCATTATTCTTTCTCAGTTACCTTGGATCCTCTTGGACATTTTTTTCATCATATTAATTTTACAGTGATTTTATCTAATTTTAAAAAGCAAGAATTTTAAATGGAATTGTATTAAATTGATACGTTAATATTATCTTTCCCTTCAAGAACATGGTATGCCTTTCCTTTTTATTCATATCTTATTGCTATGCTTTTAATAACACCTTTTTTAAATTAAATTAAATTTATTTTTTTAACATCTTTATTGGAGTATAATTGCTTTACAATGGTGTATTTGTTTCTGCTTTATAACAAAGTGAATCAGCTATACATATACATATATCCCCATATCTCTTCCCCCTTGCATCTCCCTCCCTCCCACCCTCCTTATCCCACTCCTCTAGGTGGTCAGAAAGCACCTGATCTCCCTGTGCTATGCTGCTGCTTCCCACTAGCTATCGGTTTTACATTTGGTAATGTATATATGTCCATGCCACTCTCTCACTTTGTCCCAGCTCACCACTCCCCCTCCCCATGTCCTCAAGTCCATTCTCTAACATCTTATAGTTCTTTCCATACAGGTCCTACGCCTTTCTGGCTGAATTTAGTTAAACATTTTATAGATTTTGCTACCATTTTAAGTCAACTAAATTTTCCCATTTCCATACATGGGTGCTACTGGTAGATGAACGAAAATATCTTGATAACTTTATTTTATCTTGCATGTGGTTACTTTTCCAAACTTATTCTGGTAAGTTTTATCAAAGTATCTTGGGTTTTGTTTGGTAAAACAAGATAAAACTTTCTTCTCACTCTATGCTTATATCAGTTATTTCATGTTGTTTTCTTATTGAATGTGTTAAAACTTCCAAGGAAATGTAAAATTAATGATGATAGCAACCATTCATGTCCATTTCCTCTTTTTAATTGAAACCATTTTATTTTGCTATTCATTATAATGTGTTTTTATTTAGGTATATATTTATTTTATTTAAAATATTTCTTTTTATTCCTATCTTATAAAAATTTTCAATAACTATGGCTTGTGTATTTCAAATTCCTTTTTAGAATCAATGGGTGTTATTTTTCTACCAAAATATATTGGTAAGTGGTTTACTCTGACAAATTTCTTTATATTGAATACCTCTTGCATTCCGGGAATAAATCCTGCATAATCATATTGTGGGATTCTTTAGTTACAAGATTAAGTAATTGTTTTTACTGAGGATCCTCAGAATCTTTCATCAGGTACTGCTCCTTTGACCCCATAAGAGGGGCGCCTAGTAGGAACATTTCCCAAATGAATTTGGTTTCAGAGACCCTTTCTCAGGAAGAACTTATTAACATCCCTCAGAATGTGGTTTTGGAAATGCAACACTGAGAATTACTGCTGTTATCTATGATCCCATATTATGTAGTGTAGTTGGCATCCTGAGCTTTAGCTTTTTCATAGGTGAAGGATAATGATCCAGACAAAAACTCCCATCTCATTCAGAGTGGAAGCATCCCAGTCTTCCAGAGTTGTTCCTACAAAAGTCTTTCTCCCTGAGTCCTGTATATTCTGAGTGTATATACAGGATATTCTAGAAAATCAGCTTAATGTCAATAAGAAGAGATTGTGATTATTCATCTTCTAAAGATAACTATAGTATTAATTGCATAACTTATTTTTAAATTTTTTAATTTTATATTGGAGTATAGTTGATTTACAATGTTGTGTTAGTTTCAGGTGTACAGCAAAGTGACTCAGATATATTAGGTTGGCCAAAAGGTTCGTTCGGATTTTTCCATAAGATGACTCTAGTCGTGCTTAATTATCTTTAACTCTATTCAGAGTAATTTTGTTAGATTGTACTGTGACAGCTGTCATATCAGTGTACATTAAAAAAAACATAAAAATTGGTGAATTTTTGTGTAACCATTTTAATGTTGAAGTTAGAAGAAAAAAGCAACATTTTCGGTATATTATGCTTTATTATTTCAAGAAAGGTTAAAACACAACTGAAATGCAAAAAAATATTTGTGCAGTTAATAGAGAAGGTGCTGACTGATCGAAAGTGTCAAAAGTGGTTGCGAAGTTTTGTGCTGGAGATTTCTCGCTGGACGATGCTCCATTGTCAGGTAAACCAGTTGAAGTTGATAGTGATCAAATCGAGACATTAATTGAGAACCATCAATGTTATACCACATGGAATATAGCTGACATACTCAAAATATCCAAATCAAGCACTGAAAATCATTTGCACCATCTTGGTTATGTTCATCGTTTTGATGTTTGGGCTCCACATAAGTTAAGTGAAAAAAACCTTCTTGACAACATTTCTGCATGCGATTCTCTACTTAAACATAATGAAAATGTTCTGTTTTTAAAACAAATTGTGACAGGTGATGAAAAGTGGATACTGTTCAATAATGTGGAATGGAAGAAATTGTGGGACAAGCGAAATACACCACCACCAACACCACCAAAGGCCGGTCTTCATCCAAAGAAGGTAATGTTGTGTATATGGTGGGATTGGAAGGGAGTCCTCTATTATGAGCTCCTTCTGGAAAACCAACCAATTCATTCCAAGTACTGCTCCCAATTAGAGCAACTGAAAGCGGCTCTTGACGAAAAGCATCCGGAATTAGTCAACAGAAAATGCATAATTTTCCATCAGGATAATGCAAGACTGTATGTTTCTTTGATGACCAGGCAAAAACTATTACAGCTTGACTGGGAAGTTCTGATTCATCCGCCATATTCACCAGACATGCGCCTTCAGATTTCCATTTATTTCGGTCTTTACAAAATTCTCTTAATAGAAAAAATTTCAGTTCCCTGGAAGACTGTAAAAGGCACCTGGAACAGTTCTTTGTTCAAAAAGATAAAAAGCTTTGGGAAGATGGAATTATGAAGCTGTGTGAAAATGGCAGAAGGTAGTGGAACAAAAGGGTGAATACGTTGTTCAATAAAGTTCTTGGTGAAAATGAAAAATGTGTCTTTTATTTTGCTTAAAAAAACAAAGGAACTTTTTAACCAACCCAAATACATATAGATATATCTATTCTTTTTCAGATTCTTTTCCCATATAGGTTATTACAGAATATTGAGTAGAGTTCCCTGTGCTATATAGTAGGCCTTGTTAATTATCTACTTCATATACAATAGTGTGTGTATGTTAATCCCAAACTCCTAATTTATTCCTCACTCCCACCTTTCCCCTTTGGTAACCATAAGTTTGTTTTATATGTCTGTGTATAACTTCTTAAAGTTGATATTTTAAAGGACATCTTCTAGAGAGGCATAAGATGTAAGCAACTTTTATTTCCAAGGTTACATAGCTAAGAAGCAACAGAATCAGTACTGAATCTGGTCCACACAGTTTACATCTCACCACAGGGCTTCTACATACTGTAGCGTAGAGAAAGAGAGGTCTGTCAACCCTAACAAGTAAATCCTTGAGGGGGGAAATGCCAGCAGGCTTATTTCACCTAATTGCCTTGGTAATTACTTCTCCCGTATGTTTCAACATCCACTTGCTTAAGTCACTAAACGGTTGTTCCCACAAAATGGCTACCCTTCTCACTCACCAGGACCATAAGAAACAAATATAAGTATGGGCTCTGGAGTTAAGTGCCACCTCAATTTACTGTTTGACTATGGACTAGTTACTTAATCTCTTTGTGCCCTGTGCCTTGGTTTTCTCATCTGTAAAATGGATGCAATAATAGCGTATTCCTCCTAGATTTTATATGGATTAAGTGACGTAAAACTTAATAGCTTAGAACATGGCCTGTAACATAATAAATGCTCAGTGTAAGTTAGCCTTTGTCATTATCACTATTGTCAGCCCTATTCTAATAAAGGGATAGCCAAATGTCAAATAGTGACAGCTAGGAATTAAGATCCTCCTCCTCACACTGCACTCTTATCCAAGTTAAATAGCTTTGTTTCTTCAATCATTTGTCATATAGCAGGATTTGAGTCTTCTTCCTCTTTCTAGTTTGCCAGTAATCCTTTTAAAGGGAATGAATTAGATGTAGCCTAGCCAAAAGAGAGTAAAGCAGAACCAATATACTCTTTATTCTAGAGCCCACATTTCTAGAGGCTCGAGATAACAGCTTTCTTGGCAACCACATCACTTTGTGTATAAGTGATCCTCAATAGAGAAGAAGTGAGGGAACACATCAGAATGTTGGTATGGCAGGTGCAATCTGACTAAACATTCTCAGTATGGTAAATGTGAGGAATTAAAAAAATCTGTTGTACAAGCTATAGGCTATAAAGCTCATGAGAATCTTCCTGGCTGGTAGTGATGTTCTGACTCTCCAACCACACCCATACATAGGTGCCTACTCCAGTTCTCTAGTTGTAACTAAACCAGTCTTTTTTTTCCCCCACATGCGACTACTAGCTAGCTATCAAGCAGTTCAGAGAGATTAAAAAAAAACTGGAGATCTACTGTCTCTGACCTTAATGATTTGACCACATACAGATTTCTGGTCAACCCATGTGAGATGGTAATGATATAATTCTAATTCAACTTGTTGATAAGTTAAAAATTCAGTCAATCCAGCTAGTTCTTCTTTTGGGTCAACTAGTTGGATAATTTTTTTTTACTTGTATTAAATTAACTGAAGTTTTTAAGCCCTGGATTTACCTAACCTGCATATCCTATGTTTATTTGATCTAGGTTTGGTCTATTCACAGCCAGTGGAGAGTTTTGGACAATATTTAGGCTGTGGCATTTTAGGGTTAATTTCAACAGTGGCTTGGACTCACTAGCATAAAAATAATAGAAAGTCAAGAGAAAATAAAGAGAAAAATAATTAAGGATTTTGATATGATGTCTCTCTCACAACCCCAACAAATAGAGTAAATGCTTACAGAATTAGATAAGAATAACATTAGTTCCCATTTATTGGATGACTACCATGTGTCAGGTATGTTTTTTACATCATCTTACTTAATGTCCCATCATTTCTGTTAGGCAACTATTGTATTCCACATAACTGTCATTTTTTTGCTCAAAGTCTCAGAACTGGTAGTTTGCAGAGTTGGGGTTCATACCCATGTGTGTCCCCCTCTAAAGTCTTCACTTATGTTAATCTATCTCTCCTTTGTGATACAATAATTCACCTTTAAAGATTAAAATAAATAAACAGAGAGTCACCAACTCATGAGCTATACAAAAATTGTTTTATTCAAGAATAAGGCTGAGCAAAGTTAATTATTTTGTTTTTTTGATAGAATTACAAGATTAATGCCTAGGGAGACAGTGGCTACAATACGTCTTTATATGAAAATGGTGCTTCCTTTCATTTGTCATGTAATGTAATTCTTCCAATTGATCTAAATTGGCTTTTTTAGCTTCTTCAGGAAGCTCTTATTATTGACAGAATGAAAATCCAGTTGCCTTAAGTGTCTTTTTCAGGAAGCCAACTCTAGACTATGTGAGCTGTCCTCTGGGCAGGACTCTTGGTCTCTGTTGGCACCAGGGTAGGGGGAGAGAATGACCCTGCACAGCCTATGGTCCAGTTCATCCCACACCTTCCTCACATGCTCATTCCTGAGGCCCCAAATCTCCACCCTCTCCTCCTTTCTGTGTACTCAGCTCATACTGGGTTCAAGTTTCTTTTTCTTGATAAAGCCTTGCTCAGAAATAACCCACCCAAATTGTTCCACATTGAGTTTCTTTTTTCCAAATTATTCAAGCATGTATTGCTGGAATCATTCATCTTGGCATTTAGTCATTTGCTATCTTCTATTATTGTCCTTAAGGTCAAAAATCTTGACTCTACAATAAGACGTATAGTGTCATAAGGGTGAGAAGATTTCTGAACAACTTGGAGCTTGAAGAAACACTAGTCCAATAACACAAGTTCCTGACTTGACTTGAATTCCTACCTATTAATAAACAAGTCAGGACCTGGTCTTATAGAGGCTCTGAGAGTCTGAGAAAAGCTATGCCTCCTTTATTAGCTAAAATATGGTGGATGGGTATAGGCAAAGCACCCAGGGTACTCCTTTAGTCCTTTCTGAAGCCCCTCTACCACCCCAAGTAGACACAGAGTTTCAACTCAGTCCATGCCTGTCCTCTGCCTCAGCTTTTCCCAAGGCTCTGGCTTAGGAGCAGTCTATTCCATTTCTACCAGAACCACAGTTCAGAATCCAGCAGCTTCTCAGCCTTAGAATCCTCCACCAGGGGAATGGCCAGAATACTTCCAGAGCTCTTGTAGTAAAAGGATATGTCCTCTGAAAGAGATAGAGCAGCACAATTTCCATCATGCTGTGGTGAGGAAACAAGTGTAAGCACTGTTGAGCCACTGCCAGGGACAGGTATGTTACCCATCTTTAACTCAGTGAGACAAATTGTGGCTGAGGCAAGCTTAGCAGGGGGCTGTCATTTTTTCAGGGCTTCTGAAGCATGCCTTTTCCCTCTCTTCTCATCACTGGAATCGTGGTAACTTTCTCCTGCAAAGTGCAGGCTATCTTGAATTCTGGGGAGCAGCTAGCAGGAAATTGGTGTAATTAGGTGTTATTTCATAGAGGACTGTGCAAACCATAGCATGCCATTTTGGGGATTAGCTTTGCAATGTCTTGGAAAATAATGAGTGAAAAAAAAATACTGTGGTATAGTAGACACCCCTTGCTTTGATTGCAACTTCTGACATGAAGCAGTTGCATGACCTTGGCCAACTTATCTGACTTGTCTGAGAAGGAATCCTATCCATCCCTGCATATGCAGTGATATAGAAATCAGTAAGGAATACTTCCAGGTCCTCTGAACCAGTTTTCACTGGGCTCATTATTTGCCTTCTCAAAGTGCCAGATGCCCAGCAGCTGTCCAACCAAGAGCTGTCGCTTGATTGACTGATTGATTTTGTGGGTTTTAAACTGATTGGAATCCTATAAACAGCAGGCACCCCTTTCCTCAAAGTAAGTCTGAAAAGTACCTGTAGAGTTCGGGAGTATCTCATGGCCTGCAACAAATAACAGAGTGAGCATGGCTGGAACGAGAACAGAATTGGGGGTCCTGGGTTCTTGGGGATCCTCCCGGCTGGAGAAGCAGGCCTCTGGTCCACAGGGAGGACGGGCTGAGTTGTTGAGAGAGTCCTCCTTCCTCCCCTTCAGGCACGTTTGGAATCCATTTCCAACTCACTCCGATCACAGAAACAGACTGGAAAGAACCAAATGAAATGAGATAATCAAATCCATCCCACGCCAACAAAGGAGGCCATCCAAAATGAAAGAACAAATAAAATAAAAACCTCTGGCAAAGCTCAGATAAAAGGGACTGCAATTGAAAAGGGAGCTAAAATTACTTTTAATAGATCTTGGTAGAACTGCTGAGAGACCTCAATCTCTCAACTCTCTGTATTATTTATTGATTGAGCTGGCATCGTCACTGAATCATGAGTGCTTTAGAGAATTATTACTCCAGCTTTGGGTTACAGATTGAAGCCCATGAAAGAGAAGCCTTTGCTCAGGAGCTATTTCTTCTTCAGCTATGTGTTTTTTTTTTTGTTTTTTTTCCCATGCCTCAATTTCCTCATCTGGGAAATGGGAAGATGCATGCAAGCATTTTTCACCTCTCTTTTTCTCAGAACTACCTTGACTCAGCAGCCATTGTGCAGTGATAAGACTTTTCACCTATCAGATTTAATTATGAATTTCTCCAAATAACACTTACCTCAATATCTTTTACTTGTAGTTCATAAGTCAATTAACCTGCAGGAAAAGAGACCTTTTAAGCATTCTTGAACTTTACTGCAACCCAATCTGTGGCTACATGAGCAACTCAGATGTCTCTGATAGATACCACTTGGTCCATAAAATGTCTTAAGCAGATTAGTTGCATAAAGTCTGGACTTGGGTTCTATCCTGGCTTTGTCACCAGCATGTTGTAAAGTATGGAACAAGTCAATATATTTATTTTTTCTCATCTGTAAAATGAGGAGATTGGACTAGGTGCCTTTTAACATCCCTACCAGCTCTTAGAGTCTGTATTATAGTAATGAAATTTGTGACATTTACTTCTCTTTCAAGAAGCAAAAAAAAAAAAGGTTGACAGACACAGAAGAAAAATGGTATCTTTCTTTCACTCCATTAAGAATAATACCCTGTTGCCAAATTAGTGACACGGTAAATTGGGGTTACAGTATTCAGTGTCTCTCCTTGGCCAGCACAAGCTGGTAATCAAACCTAGCTCTGTGAAATAGAAAATTTTCTTTGAAACAAAGGCATTACCCTTAGTCTCAATAATAATGTAAATCTAGAAAAGATGGAAGAAGACTTTTTTTTTGCTTACATTTGTTGTTAACTAAAAGAGATTTCTAAAGCTAAAGCAAGAATGTATTTTATGACCCATGTCTTGTCTGTACATCTACCTGTCTGTCTGTCTGTATCTCTCCATACCATCCCCCTTACCTTCAGTCATAGATCTTTAATCTTGAGTTGGAAAGACTGAAAATTCCCAGGTCAGAAGAAAAATCATCCAATCTTGGATATCTGTAATGCATATCTCAAATATTTCTTTCCTATTAATGTAAGAGTTTCAATTTAACCCCTGAGCCAAACACTGAGCTGTGTTTTGTTTGTTTTATTTTCATTTATTTGGTGGTAATGGGGAGAAGGTGTAACCTCCTTGGCTTTTGCTAAAAGCATGAAGACCTAAAGAAGATTTAAATAAGATCTCACAAAATGATGATACTTTTCCATTTTATATAGATGAGTTATAGGATTTTTTTTTTCCAGAAATCGAGTGAGCTGATGACCAAAGTGCCATTACTGGTAGGAAATGTTAAACTACATTTGGCCATATGCTGCTTTAACTGCTCACTGCTGCATAGATTTGTGTGAAGTGGAAGGAAGTGGGGACAAGCAGAGGTCAAGGCAGCATGGAGTATGGGGAAGGGCATGGTACTGTGGAGGGACCTGGGAGAGCCTATCTGTATGTTGAGAAAAACAAGCAATGTGAAGAAGAAAGAAATATAGTAATCCAATGTTTGGCAGTGAATCTTGCCAACTAAGCTCATGAAAATTTTGGACAAATAAGGCCACCACTCAATACATGTATTGAGGTCTTCTACGTGCTCAGCAGTTTTTTGGAGGACAATGTTGAAGCTACAAAAATTATATAATTATATTTTTAACTCAAGAATATTTCTTCAACATCCAACAAGCTCTGTGATAGGCACAGGGGGAAATAGAGGAATAGAATTGGAAGTAGGCAGCACCTCAAACAGTGTGACTTGGGCTGTGCCATCCTTGAAGGGCTCCATTAAGATCTATGCAATCTGCAACGGGTCAGCCAATTCAATTTTAAGGGTGTGGCCAAACAGACATATCCCTTGTCATGTAGAAGCCCCTTTCCAAACTGAATCTTTCTTTCTCCAAAGGAGTTCGTTTTCTTCTTTATCTTTGTTATGCTCTTCTCCTGGTTTGTAATGACTGTCCCTTCTTTATCCTCCTGGAATACCCCTACTTATCTTTGAAGATTCTCCTGCGCATCTTTTCTGGGTAACATTTACCCAATTCTCTATCAGCTCTACCATTGTTCTCCCATTTTTCCGTGCATGTGTAATACTGTCTTTGAGCAACATCTCATTCTCAGGTATTGTTCTCTGGTTTATAACTAAATATCATGGCAAATTTTGGCTAAATCAGTAATGCAGAGCATCAAAAAACAATAATTGCTACTTTTATATCCTGTGCTCATATCATAATCTTCTTATCACCTTTAGCATTTTTGGTATAATTCAAAGACATGACAAAGAATGCTGCTGTTTCATCAGTATTTCTTATCTGATCAAACCCATAGTTTTAATTTTTTTCAGTTGAATCATGTAACTAGAATTTAAGCAACTTCTGTTCAAAATCAGCAGGAAGTCTCGGTCAAATTGCTATTTGATGTTTTGAAAATTTTCCTGCATTATGCATGTATGAGACATACCAGCTCAGCTTTGAAATTTCTTCTCTCTGTTTCAAGGATTTGGCAATTTCTCCTTTATTCGGTTGCTTTGCTTAGTGTATGATGGGCAATCCTTTTTCATGCATCTCAGGAACATAATGTAACACAGCTTAATCTGCTTGGGAATACATTCCCTTCTTAGATGCAGTAATGTATTCAGTAGCTGCTTTGCAAGAAAATATAGAACTGTAGTTCTTTGTCTAATATTAAAATGAACATCACTAATATAAATGTGTGCCCTGCTGATACATTTCCATGTATTCTGCATCCATAATAACTTTACTTCAATGCCAAATTATAGGGAAAACTTTCTGAAGACAATGCACATGGCAATTACCAGCAGTGCTGATCTCAAGTGAAGTAGTAAAAATATCAACATCATAGTCAAGTTTGTGCAGTGACAGTCACATCACAGCTGCTTCCTGGCCACTATGATGGTAAGATGCTGTTGATGTTATCAGATAAATTTCTATCTCAGAGATGTTAAAATGACAAAAAAAAATGTGTGTGTTAGAATTAATGAGATGTGGTAAGGACTTATGGAATACATCTACAGCTTTTCTTATAGGAAAATTCATAGCTCAAACATTGACATCACACAATAAAATGATCTCCTTAAGAAGTCTGAAAATGGTGTAAAAAAAGAAAGTAAATTTAAGGAAGGCCAACGGAAGAGATTGATAAAGACAAATGGGAAAATTAACAAATTAGAAAACCAAAAGCAACAGAAGAGCTCAAAATAATTTGGTATTTTTTGTTACTTTGTCCAATTGCATTAACTAGTATGTTGCTGATTTTTGGTTTGAGATTTGCATCTTTTAAATCATGTTAGTTTACTTAGAATTTTATTTTCTTGAAATAAATGTAGAAATGGATCAAATGACCTTTCCTTTCAACATTTACTGAAATGATCATATGATTCTTCCTTGTGATATAGTCATATAGAACATATTAACTTCCTAGTATCATAACACATTTGTATATTCATGGGCTAAACTGCATTTGTGATGGATTATCAATTTAGCAAGACACACCTGGATATATTATATTATATTATAAACTATATTTCATATTATAATCATAAGATGAATATTCAGTTTTAGCAGAGTATACTTGAACACATTCAACTAGCTTGTGACTGGTGTACCTATTGTCCTGGGGTTCTGAGCTGTTGTATTTCCTGAAAATCAACCCCAGCACTCCCACAGCAGAGACAATAGTTCTACGTAGTAGTAAATATGTTATAAAGCTACAATAATGAAAGTGGTAACTTACTGGCAGAAGACTATACAGGGCAGGGACTTCGGTGGTGGTCCAGTGATTAAGACTTTGCCTTCCAATGCAGGGGGTGTGGGTTTGATCCCTGGTTGGGGAGCTAAGATCCCACATGCCTTGTGGCCAAAAAACCAAAACATAAAACAGAAGCAATATTGTAACAAATTCAATAAAGACTTTAAAAATGGTCCACATCACAAAAAAAATACAACTTAAAAAAAAAAGGACTATACAGGGCAATAGAACAGTCTAGAAATAGATTTATAAATATAAATATTCTCATATTAATAAATATGAAAATTTAGTATATGATTTTTTAGAAAATGACTATTCACATCAGTGAAATAAAGATAGATTGGATTTTTTTTAACATCTTTATTGGAGTATAATTGCTTTACAGGGTTGTGTTAATTTCTGCCATACAACAAAGTGAATCAGCTACGTGCATACGCACATCCCCATATCCCCTCCCTCTTGTGTCTCCCTCTCACATTTCCTATCCCACCCTTCTAAGTGGTCACAAAGTGCCGAGCTGATCTCCCTGTGCTATGCAGCTGTTTCCCACTGGCTGTCTATTTTACATTTGGTAGTGTATATATGTCCATGCCACTCTCTCACTTCGTCCCAGCTTACACTTCCCTCTCCATACGTCCTAAAGTCCATTCTCTACATCTGGGCCATTATTCCTGCCCTGCACCTAGGTTCTTCATGACCTTTTTTTTTTTTTTTTTTAGCTTTCATATGTATGTGTTAACATACGGTATTTGTTTTTCTCTATCTGACTTACTTCACTCTGTATGACAGACTCTAGGTCCATCCACCTCACTACAAATAACTCAATTTCATTAATTTTTATGGCTGAGTAATATTCCATTGTATATATGTGCCACATCTTCTTATTCATTCATCTGTTGATGGACACTTAGGTTGCTTCCATGTTCTGGCTATTGTAAATAGAGCTGCAATGAATATTGTGGTACCTGACTCTTTTTGAATTATGGTTTTCTCAGGGCATATACCCAGCAGTGGAATTGCTGGGTCATATGGGAATTCTATTTTTAATTTTGTAAGGAACCTCCATACTGTTCTCCATAGTGACTGTATCAATTTACATTCCCACCAACAATGCAAGAGGGCTCCCTTTTCTCCACACCCTCTCCAGCATTTATTGTTTGTAGATTTTTTGATGATGGCCATTCTGACTGGTATGAGGAGATACTTCATTGTAGTTTTGAGTTGCGTTTCTCTAATGATTACTGATATTGAACATCCTTTCATGTGTTTCTTGGCGATCTGTATATCTTCTTTGGAGAAATGTCTATTTAGGGCTTCTGCCCATTTGTGAATTGGGTTGTTTGTTTTTTTGGATATTGAGCTGCATGAACGGCTAGTAAATTTTGGAGATTAATCCTTTGTCAGTTGTTTTGTTTGCAAATATTTTCTCCCATTCTGAGGGTTGTCTTTTCGTCTTGTTTATGGTTTCCTTTGCTGTGCAAAAGCTTTGAAGTTTCATTAGGTCCCATTTGTTTTTTTTTTTTATTTCCATTTCTCTAGGAGGTGGGTCAAAAAGGATCTCTCTGTGATTTATGTCATAGAGTGTTCTGCCTATGGTTTCCTCTAAGAGTTTGATAGTCTCTGGCCTTACATTCAGGTCTCTAATCAATTTTGAGTTTATTTTTGTGTATGGTGTTACGGACTGTTCTAATTTCATTCTTTTACCTGGGGCTGTCCAGTTTTCCCAGCACCACTTATTGAAGAGACTGTCTTTTCTCCATTTTATATCCTTGCCTCCTTTGTCATAGATTAGTTGACTATAGGTGCATGGGTTTATCTATCTCTGGGCTTTCCATTCTGTTCCATTGATCTATTTTTCTGTTTTTGTGCCAGTACCATACTGTCTTGATTACTGTAGCTTTGTAGTATAGTCTGAAGTCAGGGAGCCTGATTCCTCCAGCTCCATTTTTCTTTCTCAAGATTTCTTTGGTTTTTTGGTGTCTTTTATATTTCCATACAGATTGTGAATTTTTTTTTCTAGTTCTGTGAAAAATGCCATTGGTAGTTTGATAGAGATTGCACTGAATCTGTAGATTGCTTTGGGTAGTATAGTCATTTTCATGATGTTGATTCTTCCAATCGAAGAACATGGTATATCTCTCCATCTGTTTGTACCATGTTTAATTTATTTCATGAGTGTTTAATAGTTTTCTACATACAGGTCTTTTGTCTTCTTAGGTAGGTTTATTCCTAGGTATTTTATTCTTTTTGTTGCAGTGGTAAATGAGAGTGTTTCATTAATTTCTCTTTTGGAGTTTTCATCATTTGTGTATAGGAATGCCAGAGATTTCTGTGCATTAATTTTGTATCCTGGTACTCTACAAAATTCATTGATTCACTCTAGTAGTGTTCTGGTAGCATCTTTGGGATTCTCTATGTATAGTATCATGTCATCTGCAAACAGTGACAATTTTACTTCTTTTCCAATTTGAATTCTTTTATTTCTTTTTCTTCTCTGATTGCTGTGGCTAAAACTTCCAAAACTATATTGAATAATAGTGGTGAGAGTGGGAAACCTTGCCTTGCTCCTGATCTTAGAGGAAATGATTTCAGTTTTTTACCATTGAGAACGATGTTGGCTGTGGGTTTGTCGTATATGGCCTCCATTATGTTGAGCTAAGTTCCCTGTATGCCTACTTTCTGGAGAGTTTTTATCATAAATGGGTATTTAATTTTGTTAAAAGCTTTTTCTGAATTGATGGAGATGATCATATGGTTTTTCTCCTTCAATTTGTTAATATGGTGCATCATATTGATTGATTTGCTTATATTGAAGAATTGGTGCATTCCTGGGATAAATCCCACTTGATTATCGAGTATGATCCTTTTAATGTGCTGTTGGATTCTGTTTGCTAGTATTTTGTTGAGGATTTTTTTCATCTATGTTCATCAGAGATATTGGCCTGTAGTTTTCTTTTTTTGTGCCATCTTTGTCTGTTTTTGCTATCAGGGTGATGGTGGCCTTGTAGAATGAGTTTGGGGGTGTTTCTCCCTCTGCTATATTTTGGAAGAGTTTGAGAAGGATAGGTGTTAGCTCTTCTCTAAATATTTGATAGTAGTATTTACCTGTGAAGCCATCTGGTCCTGGGATTTTGTTTGTGGGAAGATTTTTAATCACAGTTTCAATTTCAGTGCTTGTGATTGGTCTGTTTATATTTTCTATTTCTTCCTGGTTCAGTCTCGGAATGTGTCGGAGAAATGTGTCTGTTTCTTCCAGGTTGTCCATTTTACTGGCATATAGTTGTTTGTAGTAATCTCTCATGTTCCTTTGTATTTCTGCAGTGTCAGTTGTTACTTCTCCTTTTTCATTTCTAATTCTGTTGATTTGAGTCTTCTCCCTTTTTTTTGATGAGTCTGTTAATGGTTTATCAATTTTGTTTATCATCTCAAAGAACCAGCTTTTAGTTTTATTGATCTTTGCTATTGTTTCCTTCATTTCTTTTTCATTTATTTCTGATCTGATCTTTATGGTTTCTTTCCTTCTGCTAACTTTGGGTTTTTTTTGTTCTTCTTTCTCTAATTGCCTTAGGTGTAAGTTTAGGTTGTTTATTTGAGATGTTTCTTGTTTCTTGAGGTAGGATTGTATTGCTATAAACTTCCCTCTTAGAATTGCTTTTGCTGCATCCCATATGTTTAGGGTTGTTGTGTTTTCATTGTCATTTGTTTCTAGGTATTTTTTGATTTCCTCTTTGATTTCTTCAGTGATCTCTTGCTTATTTAGTAGTGTATTGTTTAGTCTCCATGTGTTTGTATTTTTTACAATTATTTTTTTCCTGTAATTGATATCTAGTCTTATAGTGTTTTGGTTGGAAAGGATACTTGATAAAATTTCAATATTCTTAAATTTACCAAGGGTTGATTTGTGACCCAAGATATAGTCTATCCTGGAGAATGTTCCATGAGCACTTGAGAAAAAAGTGTATTCTTTTGTTTTTGGGTGGAATGTCCTATAAATATCAGTTAAGTCCATCTTCTTTATGTGTCATTTAAAGCTTGTGTTTACTTTTTAATTTTCATTTTGGATGATCTGTCCAATGGTGAAAGTAGGGTGTTAAAGTCCCCTACTATGATTGTGTTACTGTTGATTTCCCATTTTATGGATGTTAGTATTTGCCTTATGTGTTGAGGTGCTCCTATGTTTAGTGCATAAATATTTACAATTGTTATATCTTCTTCTTGGATTGATCCCTTGATCATTATGTAGTGTCCTTCTCTGTCTCTTGTAATAGTGTTTATTTTAAAGTCTACTTTGTCTGATATGAGAATTGCTACTCCAGCTTTCTTTTGATTTCCATTTCCATGGAATATCTTTTTCCATCCCCTCAGTTTTAGTCTGTATGTGTCCCTAGGTCTGAAGAGGGTCTCTTGTAGACAGCATATGTATGGGTCTTGTTTTTGTATCCATTCAGTCTGTCTATGCCTTTTGGTTGGAGCATTTAGTCCATTTACATTTAAGGTAATTATCAATATGTATGTTCCTATTACCATTTTCTTATTTGTTTTGGGTTTGTTTTTGTAGGTCTTTTTCTTCTCTTGTGTTTCCTGCCTAGAGAAGTTCCTTTAGCATTTGTTGTAAAGCTGGTTTGGTGGTGCTGAATTCTCTTAACTCTTGCTTATCTGTAAAGATTTTAATTTCTCCATCGAATCTGAGTGAGATCCTTGCTGGGTAGAGTAATCTTGGTTTTACACTTTTCCCTTTCATCACTTTAAATATGTCCTGCCACTCCCTTCTGACTTTCATAGTTTTTGCTGAAAAATCAGCTGTTAACCTTATGGGGATTCCCTTGTATGTTATTTGTTGCTTTTCCCTTGCTGCTTTTAATATTTTTTCTTTTTATTTAATTTTTGATCATTGATTAATATGTGTCTCAGCATGTTTCTCTTTGGGTTTTTCCTGTATGGTACTCTCTGTGTTTCCTGAATTTGTTTGACTATTTTCTTTCCCATGTTAGTGAAGTTTTCCCCTATAATCTCTTCAAATATTTTCTGAGATACTTTCTTTTTCTCTTCTTCTTCTGGGACCTGTATAATTTGAATGTTTGTGCGTTAAATGTTGTCCTAGAGGTCTCTTAGACTGTCCTCAATTCTTTTCATTCTTTTTTTGTTTATTCTTCTCCCTAGCAGTTATTTCCACCATTTTATCTTTCAGTTCATTTATCTGTTCTGCTGCTTCAGTTATTCGCTTATTTATTCCTTCTAGGGTATTTTTAATTTCAGTAATTGTGTTCATCCTTGTTTGTTTGCTCTTTAGTTCTTCTAGATCCTTATTAAATATTTCTTGTATTTTCTCTATTCTGTTTCTGAGATTTTGGATCATCTTTTCTATCATTACTCTGAATTCTTTTTCAGGTAGGTTGCCTATTTTGTCTTCATTTATTTGGTATTGTAGGATTTTATGTTGCTCCTTTGTCTGTAACAATTTTTTTTTCATTTCATTTTCTTTTTTTTTTTGATGGATGGTGGTGTATTCCTGTCTTACTGGTTGACTGACCTGAGACCTCCAGTACTGGGGTTTACCAGCAGTTGGATAGAGCTGGGCCTTGGTGCTGAGATGAGGACCTCCAGGAGGCCTCACTCCAATTGATGTTCCCTGGAGTCTGAGGTTCTCTGTCAGTCCAGTGGTTTGGACTCAGAGCTCCCACCACAGGAGCTTGGGCCTGACCTCCGGCCTGGGAACCAAGATCCCAGAAGCTGTGTGGTGTGGCAAAAAAAAAAAAAAAGGAAGAAAGAAAGAAAAAAGGAGCAATACAATATCAAAGAATAAAAAACAAAATGAAATTAGAAAGATAAAAAATATATTAGGAAAAATAAAACTATAATTGAAACAACTTCTGAGTGGCTTCTTTTTTCTTTTTATCCACTTTCTTCCTTTTTTTCTCTTCCATTAACTGTTCTTCTCTTTCTTGCTACTTCTCTCTCATAAAGTGTAACAGTGTCATGCAAAATCCACAATCAGTACTCAATTTTCATCCTCAGGATTTAAGATGACAAAGATACACTGTATTGTTTCTTCCATCTCTTTGTCTGCAACAAATTCCACACTCTTCTCTTCCTCATTAAAGATGCAGCCAACTGCTTGCAAATATCCTGTGGAAAAGGATGAAGACACATCTAAGGAAGAGAGGTACCTGAAGGTGGAAACAGAACCACCTCAGTGTGGTCGGGAGAACAGCAACTCTGACAGTGTCCTCTGGAAGCTTCCAGCAACTGGGCCTCTTAGTGGCAGGGAGAAGACAGAGCCATCCTTCCCAGAGGTGCAACCCCCAGGCTGCAGGGCCTCTCCTCGACCTCCCCAGAAAGCCTGTCGAAGAAGCACTGTCAGAACCAGGGAAATCTTCTCCACTTTGACCGGCAAGCCCCAGGCCACATGTCCACCTTGCCCACTTTGAGGAGGTTCTGGATTGGATTTTAATTTATCTTCCAAAGTCATAGCAATTTCCACTCCTCTCAACTTCCCATTGACTGCTTACATGGCCTTTGTCCTATGGTGTTGGTAGCATGTCTGGCAATGGCAGGGTGAGGTCCACTCAAGAATGTAGAAATCAACAGAGTGAGAGAGACAAGTCTCTCTCTGCCATAAACATCTATCTCCTTTGTTACAGGTTACACTTAGGGTTAATCTCTGTTGGGGGGACGTTTTGACAATATCATGTAATAATATTTTTTTTTTCTTTTCAGGGGAAATTGAAACAATTTATAGTTTATGGCCATTTGTCTGTTTTCTCAAGCAATTACCTGTGTTTCTTCCCAGAATATAAATTATGTATTTTCAACAAGGGATTAAAAATATGGAATATCTGCAAATTCCCTTTAAAAATTCCTTTTTTAATGGATGTTTGCTTTTTGTAGTGTTTATATATTAAAGAATTTTAAAAATACTTTTTTTTTTTTTTTTTTTTTGCGGTACACAGGCGTCTCACTGCTGCGGTCTCTCCCGCTGTGGAGCACAGGCTCCGGATGCAGAGGCCCAGTAGCCATGGCTCACAGGTCCAGCCGCTCCATGGCATGCGGGATCCTCCCAGACTGGGGCACGAACCCACGTCCCCTGCATCGGCAGGCAGACCTTCAACCACTGCGCCACCAGGGAAGCCTGAAAATACTTATTTTTAAGAGCTCAAATGAAAGGAAAATTGTTGCCAGACGTCCCCATTACTGTATCTCTTCTAAGTAAATTGATTAAAGGATCAGAACACTCCTGTCATGGCGGCAGTCACCTCTCTCTGTTATTTATCCCCAAAGATAAACTAAATCATGCCATGTCCAAAGATAAATTCTTAAACTCTTCAGATAATTGGATCCCCATCTTCAGGCAAAGGACAAGAGTAGGGAAAGTGATGCCAGGATCCTACCTGTCTCTGGAAATAAAGGTGGAATAAGGACCCTTTGGGCAGATGTTTATTTGTTGGTAGTTGAAATTCCCATGTCATTGAAATGAAAACAATCAATGTAAGGTCTTTCCCCGAGAGAAGAGGCATTCCTAATTTTTGAAGAATCAAAAATGCTACAGAGGGGAGAGATAGCACCAGCCTGGTTAAGGCCAGGAGAAGATGAAGTTCCAGCTTCAAGCTGGAGGGTGGTGGAGAAATACCCCTTGGTGTAGCCTGAAGGAATAACAGTGGACACTGTCTGTTCCAGCAAGGTGGGGGTAAGTTGCTGGTGGAGACATGGGTCCCATGTTCCCTATTCTGTGGTCCTCTCACAGGTCTACAGAAAACTCACTCAAGTCTAGGGGTCTGGTGAGATGGTCAAGACTTTATCTGACCTGGCAACTGACCCAGGCTCACACACCTGCTTTTTCAGAGAAGTTTCACTGGGGTAGCTTCAAGGTGTTGTTTTCTGGGAGAGATAGTGTCTATTGTTATATTAGAGTGGAATTTTAATGTCAACAGATTCCCTGAATAAATAGTAGAAAATGGATATATAATCACTTTATTTCTAGGTAATAGAAGAAGCAAAGTTTCAGAGAGAAGACATATTGTCCAGTTTTCCAGAGGACCATAATTCTCAATTAAAAATCCTGGTCATCAATTCAGTCTAAGAGATCCCAAACTCTTTATCATTACTCTTCTCCATTATCAAACTGACTCTGGCTAAGGATTTGCTATGTTGCCCTTGAAGAAGTCCCAGAAATGCAGACTGTGGTAAGGGGTGAGATATCTGGGTTAGGCTGATACCCATTACAGTGGATCAGAACATAGAAAATCATGTGGACATGCTCTCCAACACCATCTCAGCATGACTGCTGGCACTTGTCTAAACAGACCCTACACTTGATTGTCAGACTAGTGTCTCAATGTTGCTATCACTTCCTCAGGTAAATATTTCTTCTGGACAATTATAAATAAATTACTTCATCCATAACACACAAAGACACTGTGGTCTGAATTATATAATCTCTCTTTCTCTCCCTCCCTCCCTTTGTCTCTCTCTTCCAATTTCTCTCTCTCTCTCTCTCTCTCTCTCTCACACACACACACACACACACACACACATACACACACACACACTTTCTAAATGCCCAAATATCACATTTTTCTGTCTAAACTGGAATAGCTTAGAAATTATTTTCATTTGGCTATAAAGCTTAAGTACTTGTATGTACTGTGGCAGAATTTTGAATACATGATTCTTAGTTTAACAAAGGACATTTGGGATTATACAAAACAAAACTATCCAAGCTCCTGTAGGATAATTTCTGTTTTATAGGAGCTAGGATTTTTGAGACTGAATAGATCAAATGCTAAGAAGTGAGAAGAAAGACCACCTAAGCTGCTGAGGAGGGGGGAATTAGGACACACCAGCCCCAACCTCACCCCCTTTGCTGATGCTGGGCAGTGACTGAACTCTCCTCTCCACCCCACATACTGGTGTAGTTTACTCCCCTACTTCATTCAGGTCTTGCTCAAATGCCAATTCCTCACCCAGTTTCATCTGTAGTTCATGAGAATTTTTACCTCCTGAAATTACAAATGTATTTGTTCACCAGTTAATTGTTCTTGTCCCCCTCAATGATGTGAATTTGATACCAAACCAAACTTAGGTCTGCTTGCCCATGAGCAGTAAAGCCAATCTACTGACATCAAGTTGTGGTGAAGGGAAGTGCAACATTTATTGCAGGTGCCAAGCAAGGAGTCCGGGCAGCTAATGCTTAAAGGGCCTGAATTCCCCAAAGGCTTTCAGGGAAAGGTTTTTAAAGGCAGGATGAGGGAGGGGGTTTGTGGGCATTCTTCTGATTTGTTAGTGGTGAGGTATTTGGGAGTCAACATCATCAATCTTCTAGTTCCAACTGGTCTGGAGTCTACAGACTTGTAGACTGTATGCCTGTGGGGAGCATACAGTTAACTTCTTCCACCTGGTGTGGGATTCAGTATCCACAAAATAGCTCAAAGGACCTGGTTCAGAATATTATCTACAGTATTTGCTGAGGAACAAAAGGTCCTTGATTTTATTTAATGGCTAATGTATTATTATTTTGTCTTGCTTGATTATTTTCCTTTCTTTCTGTGTTTTTTCACTTCTCTGATTAAATTGAGTCTTTGGAAATTGAGGAAGGCCTAGGAGGCTAAAGTTTTACTACAGACAAGAGGCAGGCAGAGAACATGACAGGGGTCTGTTCCAGGTAGCCTCCATAAGGTCCTGCTAAGTTACAAATTCTGGGGGGATAGGACTCTTGCCTTTCTCACCTCCAGCAACTCCTGGCACATAGTCGTTGCCCAAGACATATGTATTGAGGGAGAGAGAGTTGGAGGATATTGACCAAATGGTTTCACTCATTTCTGGCTTCATTAACACATTTTAAATCCTCCATATTTGTGTCAGTCTAAGAGCTATTTACAGGCCAATGCATAGTGTCTCCACTGCACTTGGCAGAGTGGTCATCTGTATCAGTCCAATGCTAGGAGAGTCATGAAGTTTTACACCACTGCAGGGAATTCTTCCTGGGACATCCTACTGTGCAATCCTTCTCTTCCACCCTCCTCAATCTGCTTCCTCTTCTTTCTCTTCCTCTGATCACCCCCAAGCCACCATCACATCTTGCATAGATTACCGGAATAGTCTCCTAGGTCGTAGTCTTCCTGCTTCTGTCCTTGTCCCTGACTACCCTATTATCAGCACAATGACCAGAGTGATGTCTTATAAAAGCACATCTGATCAAATGTTGGTCATATTCCTTCCACAGCATTTACCTCGTCTTCCCTGTCCTCTCCCTGCTCTACTCACACTGGCCTTCTGATGCTCTCATTGCTATTCAGCTCCATCCTGCCTCAGGACCCCTGCAGTTTTGTTCCCTGTGGCTGTGAAGTTCTTCCTGTGGCTCACTGGATGGCCAATACCATCTTTCTCAACATTTCTCAATTTGAATGTTACCTTCTCAGGAAGGTCTTCTTTGACCACCTTAAGTAGCCATCTTCTCTGTTATTTTCTAGCACAGTCCTCTGCTTATTTCCTTCTTAGCTACAGGTTGTAGCTCTTTTATTTCCCTGTCTCCCCAATTACACTGCCAGTACCATGAGGTTTGGGGCCCTATCTATGACAATCACAATTGTATTCTGATAGCTAGAACATCATCTGGCACATGGTTGGTGTTGAGGAGAGAAAAATTGTTAAATGAATGAAAAATATTGTTGAATGAATGAACCTTCTAGATTCTGATGAAAGCCAGGGTCCCAGTTAAAAAGTTGATCACTCAATGAAATCTTACTGAATAATTTTCAACTGGGTCTTGACAAAGACTCTCTCCTTTGATCCAACCTGAGTCAGGTTGCTCTGAGTCCTCTTCTCCACTAGAGCTGGAACTTGGTCTCTGTCTCTGGTTCACTTGGTCCAGTTTGAGCATGAAGTCTGCTTAGTCAGTTTAGCATAAGTCTCACACCCTTGGTATCTGATCACACAGGATATCTGGTCACGTTCCTCATCCCCCACTCTTGGTATCTTATCACCCTGGTCTTCTTTCAGCAAGGATCCTATCAAGTCAATTTAGCAAGAATTTCCCTACCCTTGATGTTTCCTCTTAGGAATTTTCCATTCACTGACCTCCAACCTGCTCCTTGGCTACAAATCCCCACATGTCCTTGTTCTAATCGGTGTTGAGCCCACTCTCTCTCCCCTATTGCAAACCCCCCAGTGCAGTAGTCCCTCTTAAATAAAGTCTTTCTTACCATCTTTAACAGGTGCCATGAAAATTTTCTTTAACAGTCCCTCCCTTTAACCCTTTTTCTCATCTCTACCTACAACTTCCCTCTCCTCATGTATACCCTCTTAGCTGGAAAACCTATATTTAAGATCCTTACAAATTTATAGATGTGATACTTGGGCCCTTTGCAGGGTCATCTTTTATATATTCAGAATCCTGCCTTCCAACTTCATGTTCCTAATAGAACCAGGATAAGTTACAGGGGTGCCTTGTTTGTATCATAAGTGCTCATGCACACACGCACACACACACATACACACACACTATTTTCCACAGGAACTTTTTCCCAAGTAAGTTATTATTAATATTATCATTAGTAGGCTATAAAAATTTTAAATGTACTCAGATGCTGGCATCTTAGGGGACACAATAAATGGTGTCTTTCTTCCCTGCCCTGTTCTCTGCTTATGAATAAATAAAAAGAAAAAAGAGTGGGAGGGGCTTCCCTGGTGGTGCAATGGCTGAGAGTCTGCCTGCCGATGCAGGGGACACGGGTTCATGCCCCGGTCTGGGAAGATCCCACATGCCACGGAGCGGCTGGGCCTGTGAGCCATGGCTGCTGAGCCTGCGCCTCCAGAGCCTGTGCTCCACAACGGGAGAGGCCACGACAGTGAAAGGCCTGCATACTTCAAAAAACAAACATACAAAAAAAGGAATGGGAGGTGGAGGACAGAGTAACGCCATCATTGCTGAGAGACTAGGAAGGCACAGTTTTAGAGCTTTTGATCAATCAGCCTTCCTCTTATTGGACCCCAGAATTAGGCAGAGGTGCTTACTGGTCAGAGCCAACCCTGGCCTTCTCAAGGCTGGTTTGGGTGGGGTGGTGTCACTGGAGGTATAGATGTGCCTACTTCCAAGAGCAGCATTGAGCCTGGTGGGCCCATTCTTCTTCACCAGCTTACTAATCAGCTACCCATTCTACTACCCCAGGGCCAAGTGAGTAAAGGATAAAAAAGGATGCAAGTATGCATTTTTTTAAAGTTTCTTCCTTCTAATATGAGGCTCCACTATTTTTTCTTTTTTCAGTTTGAATTCTTTTTATTTATTTATTTATTTTTATTTATTTATTTTATTTATTTTTTTTGTGGTATGCGGGCCTCTTACTGTTGTGGCCTCTCCCATTGCGGAGCACAGGCTCTGAACGTGCAGGCTCAGCAGCCATGGCTCACGGGACTAGCCTCTCCACAGCATGTGGGATCTTCCCGGACCGGGGCACAAACCCGTGTCCCCTGCATCGGCAGGCAGACTCTCTACCACTACGCCACCAGGGAAGCCCTGAATTTTATTTATTTTTGATTGAAGTATAGTTAATTGACTGTGTTATATTAGTTTCAGGCATACAACATAGTGATTCAATATTTTTATAGACTCTACTCCATTTAAAGTTACTACAAAATAATGGCTATATTTCCCTATGCTCTAAAATATATCCTTGTTTCTTATTTATTTTATACATAATATTTGTATCTCTTAATCTCATACCCCTATCTTGTCTCTCCTCCCTTCCCTCTTCCCATTGGTAACCATTAGTTTGTTCTCTATATCTGTGAATCTGTATCTGTTTTGTTATATAAATTCACTGGTTTTCTTTTTTTCCACTTACAAGTGATAACATACAGTATTTGTTTTTCTCTATCTAATTTATTTCACTAAGCATAATGCCCTCTAGGTCCACACATGTTGGTTCTTTGTGAAGATAAACAAAATTGATAAATATCCAGACACAGCAAGAAAGAAGAGGCTCCAAATCAATAAAATCAGAAATGAAAAAGGAGAAGTTACAATTGACACTACAAAGGATCATAAGTGATTACTATGAACAATTATGTAAAATGGACAACCTACAAGAAATGGACAAATTCCTAGAAGTGTACAATCTCCCAAGACTGAACCAGGAAGAAATAGAACATATGAACAGATCAATTATCAGTATTGAAATTAAATCAATAAAAATAAAACAACTCAAAACAAGCAAAAATCCAGGACCAGATAACTTCACAGATGAATTCTACCAAACATTTAGAGAAGAGTTAACATCTATATTTATCAAAATATTCCCAAAAATTGCAGAGGAAGAAATGCTTCCAAACTCATTCTATGAGGCCAACATCATCCTGATACCAATACCAGACAAAGATATCACAAAAAAAGAAAATTAAAGACCAATGTCTGATTAATGTAGATTCAAAAATCCTAAACAAAATATTAACAAACTGAATTCAGTAATACATTAAAAGAATCATGCAACCTGATCAAGTGAGATATATCCAAGTGATGCAATAATGTTTTAATGTCTTCAAATCAATCAATGCAATATACCACATTAACAAATTGAAGAATAAAGACCAAATGAACATCTCACTTGTTGAAGAAAAAGCTACTGACAAAATTCTACATCCTATTATGATACACACTGTGAACAAAGTGGGTGTAGAGGGAACACACCTCAATATAATAAATGCCATATATGATAAGTCCACACCTAACATTATAATGTTGAAAAGCTGAAAACATTTCATTTAAATCAGGAACAAGATAAGGAATCCCACTCTCACCACTTTTATTCAATATAGTATTGGAAGTCTTAGTCACAGCAATAAGACAAGAAAAATAAATAAAAGGAATCCAAATTGGAAAGGAAGAAATAAAGTAGTCACAGTTTGCAGATAACATAATATACATAGAAAATTCTAAAGATAACACCAAAAAACTACTAGAGCTCATCAATGAATTTAGTAATGTTGCAGGATACAAAATTAATATCCAGAAATCTGTTGCATTTCTATACACTAACAATGAACTATTAGAAAGAGAAATTAAAGAAACAATCACATTTACAATTGCATCAAAAAAGAATAAAATACCTAGGAATACAGTGAACTAAAGTGGTAAAAGAACCATACTCAGAAAACTATTAGACCCTGATGAAAGAAATTGAAGATGACACTAACAGATGGAAAGATATATTGTGTACATTAATTGGAAGAATTAAGATTGTTAAAACCACCATACTACCCTAGGCAATTTACAGATTCAATGCAATCCTTATAAAAATATCAAGGGCATTTTTCATAGAACTAGAGCAAATACTTCTAAAATTTGTATGAAACTCTAAAGACCCCAAATAACCAAAACAATTTTGAGAAAGAAGAACAAAGCTGGAGGTATTATGCTCCCTAATTTCAAACTATAACTCAAGGCTACAGTCATCAACACAGTATGGTACTGGCACAGAAACAGACACGTAAATCAATGGAACAGAATAGTGGGCCCAGAAATGAACCCACACTTATATGGGCAGTTAATCTATGATAAAGGATGCAAGAATATACAATGGGGAAAAGAAATCCTCTTCAATAAATGGTGTTGGCAAAACTGAACAGCTACATGCAAAAAAAGAAAAAAAATCTTACTGAACTGCTTTCTCACACCATGCACAAAGATACATTCAAAATGGATTAAAAATTTAAATGCAAGACCTAAAACCATAAAACTTTAGAAGAAAACATAGGCAGTACTCTCTTTGAATCAATCTTCATAATATTATTTTGGATATGCCTCTTCAGACAATGGAAACAAAAGTAAAAATAAATAAAAGGGGACTACATCAAACTAAAAAGCTTTTGCATAATGAAGGGAACTATCAACAAAATGAAAAGGCTGCCTACTGAATGGGAAAAGATATTTGCAAATGATATATCAGATAAAGGATTGATATCCAAAATATATAAAGAACTATTACAACTCAACTACCAAAAACCAAACAACCCTATTAAAAAATGGGCAGAGGACCTGAATAGACATTTTACCAAAAATGACATACAGATGGCCAACACACAACTGAAAAGCTGCTCATCATCACTAAGCATCAGGGAAATGCAAATCAAAACCATAATGAGATATCACCTCACACATCTCAGAATTGCTCTTATCAAAAACACAACAAATAAAAGGTGTTGGCGAGGATTTGGAGAAAAGGGAGCCATTGTACACTGTTGGTGGGAATGTAAATTGTTGCAGCAACTCTGGAAAACAATATGGAGATTCTTCAAAAGATTAAAAATAGAACTGCATATGATCCAGCAGTTCAGTGCCTGAGAATTTAACTAAAAATGCAAAAACACTAATTAGAAAAGATATATGCAGCACTGTGTTCACTGCAGCATTATTTACAATGTCCAAAATATGGAAGCAACCCAAGTGCCCATCAATAGTTGAATGGATAAAGACAATGTGGTATTATATATTAATATATATATTACTCAACTATAAAAATGAATGATGTATTGTCATTTGTGACAACATGGATAGATACAGAGGATATTAGTCTAAGTGAAATAAGTCAGATAGATAAAGACAAGTACTGTATGTTTTAACTTATATGTGGAATCTAAAAAAAAAAATTAAAAATGAACAAACATAACAAAACAGAAACAGAATTATAGATGCAAGTCAAACAGTTGATTACCATAGGAAATGGGGGTGGATGAAGGAGAGAAATAGGTGAGGAAGACTAAGAGGTACAAACTTCCATATGAAAAATAAATGAGTCACAGGTATGAAATGTACTATGTAGGGAATATAGTCAATAACTAAGTAATAACTTTGATGACATAACTACACTTACAGTGGTGATCATTTTGAAATGTATAGAAAAAAATACAATGTTCTGTAACAGGAACTAATACAGTGTTGTAAGTCAATTATTCTTCAGAAACATACAAAGAAACATAAAAGCTCATAGAAAAAGAGATCAGATTTGTGGTTACCAGAGGCAGGGGGTCGAGGGAGGGAGAATTAGAGGAAGGAAGTCAAAATTTACTACAAACTTCCAGTTATAAGATAAATAAGAACTAGGGATTCAATGTATAGCATAATAAATATAATTAACACTGCTATGTATTATATACGAAAGTTGTCAAAAGAGTGAATCCTAGGATTACTCATCACAAAAATTTTCTTTCTATTTCTTTAATTTTGTATCTATACGAGATGACGGATATTCACTAAACTTATTGTGGAAATTATTTCATGATGTATGTAAATAAGATCATTATGTTTTACAACTTAAACTTGTACAGTGTATATTTCAATAAAGTTGGAAGAAAAAAAGATATAGAGCAAAAGGAAGAAAAAAAAACCATAAACCCTATCAGACTCACTTTCTTCATTTGCTAAATGAAGGCATTTATAATATCCAATGTCTCTTTAATTGATGAGATTCTGTGAATATTTCTCCCCACTGGAAAATGACATTTTATTGTTAAAATTCTAACTTGAAAACAACACCTATAAGAAAGAAAATATATGTTTTTCATAAGTAAACTACCATTTTCCTGATGTGCGTTCCTCCATGCTTTTTAAAATTTGTTTGTTGAGGAGTGAGGATGGATTTGGATGGGGGTAGATGTCAAAAATTGTGTCTGTTCACCTTGGAAATTACATCAAAGACAAGGTCATTACCAGGGAAGGACAGCAAATATCAGAAAATTGTCTATCTTCCAGGTGTTTGCAGACAAAAGAATGAATAAAATAAGTCCACTTTTAGTTCCCAACTCAGTTGCCTCAATAGCTTCTTTATTAACTGTTACATTTTATCCCAAAGCTGAAACAAATTTATTCTGTTCTGTTTTCTTTTTAAAGAACAGATATGATTCTCTGTCCTTTCAAATTCTTTGTCCTGGTCAAAATGTAAGTCAGTAAAATGGTTAAAAGTCAAACAACAGAATGGGACAAAACAGGGAGGGCAGTGCACTGATAATCTCGACACTAGGTAAGTGCCTTAGATACTGGCTCAATCCTGTGGCAGTGGTGGGGTAGGTGGCAAGGGGACAGACTGACATGGGGACCCTGTCATAACCTGACAGAATTATTTGAATCGCTGTTAGAGGCATTTGTGAAGGTAAGATTTAAATATTAAATTGACATAGAGCACACTAAGTGTGAAACAGGTTTTCTGATAATAACAGACCTAAAAATGACAGCTACATTTAGAGACCTCTCCTATCTCCCAAAATCCTTTTAGGGGCTCTATACACTTTATCTCATTTAGTTCTTACAACTGTTTACATAGGATAAGAGTAATACCCTCATTTCAGAGGAGATAATGAGGTTTAGAGAGCCTATATCAATTGTCCTATGTCACACAGCTGATAAGTAATAGACTCAGTCCGTGAACCTAGGTCTCTCTGGTTCAAAAACCTGTGGTCTGAGCCTCAATGTTATATCATACAGATAATAATTGGTAGGGTGGGAATCTTTGTTTTACCGTCTCTGGATCCCAGTGTCTGCCTCATCATGGCAGGCGTTGTGTCTATCTTGTTCACCTTTGTGTCCGTTGTGCTCAGCACAGTGCCTACACATAGTAGGCAACTGACAAATGTTTGTTGCACAAATTAGTGAGTCTTGGGGGTCGTTTCTAGTCAAGAACTACCCCATTTATATATACAGATATAATAATTCTTAGGGAGAATCTTAAATTTAGAAACCAAAGAGACAGAGAAAAGATTCATTGAGAATTAATAAAACAATACTCAAGTGCAAACTCATTAATTTAGTTATATTTATATATTTACACATATTAAAAGATAAACTATTATATATAGAATGGATAAACAACTAGTTCCTAATTTATAGCAAAGGGAACAATATTCAATATCTTGTGATAAACTGTAATGGAAAAGAATATAAAAAAAGAATATATATATATGTATAACTGAATCACTTTGCTGTACAGCAAAAATTAACACAACATTGTAAATCAAATATACTTCAATTAAACAAACAAATAAATAAATAAAACCAAGTACATACTTTAAAAAAACATAGACTATAATCTTTACTAAATACGTACATACACACAAACACACACGTGCGCACACGCGCGTGTAAGAAGAAATTCTCTATATCCTCTTTGTAGAAAACCACGAGAGTCACTCTCTATTCTGGTCAATGTTGAAGCCCTCCTTTGGTTGTTCAGGGTCTGTGGACATCAATCTGCTGGAGTGACAGTATTAAAATACTGAGTAGAACCTCTGAAGCTGGATTGCCTGAGTTTAAAGCTTTAAATCTTAGCAACTTACCAACTGTTTTAGTTCAAGTCCTTTAAGAAGCAGTCATTGAGTTTACATTAGAAGGGAGGCAGCAGGAGTGTGGTGTTGAAATTCAGATCCTAGTGCAGGTCTGACACGTGTGAAAGGAAGGGAAGCAAGAGAGGGTAGGGTAAGAGAGTGTCAAATTGCAGCCCAGATCTAAGAAAGTTTCTGCCATGCTGATGAGGAGACCACAAGGCAAAATCACCTGTCAGAAGAATCTGGTCCCTGCCACATTTCTTCATTGTCTGAAGCAGCCCTGGGGAAAGAGTGATCTTGGTACAAATGGGGTGTTAGATCCAGAGGGACAGCAGCAGGAGCTGCTTATTATCCTGGTAGAAAGAAATCTGAGTGGTGCATTTTCTGGACCACCACATCAACTATGACTTTGGACAAAGAACTCATTTATTACTTTATCTAATTTTCTTCTCACCAAAACTCAAAAGAGTTGCCCATATTCTCTGATTTCTGTTCTCCTGTTCATTCTTGAACCATGCACAGAAGGCATTTATTCCTATCACTGAACTGCTCTTCCTCAAGGACACAAGTGACCTTCACAGTGGTAAAATGGCTAGGTCCCAATCCTCAAACTAGTACATCTATTAGTGGCATTGTGTAGGGCTGGCTACTCCCTCCATCTTGAGACACTCCTTGATCATTTTCTGGTCCTCTTGGTCTTCTGACCTCAGCATTCTGTCCTTCTCAGGCCCTCTTGAGGATATGTTCTCATCCCTATGATGTCTGAGATGCTGTCCTGACCCAGGACTTGGCCCTCAGACTTCTTTTCTACCTACATCAACTTTTTAAGTAATCTTATCTGGTTTTGTGATTTTAAATAACTTTTAAATTTTGTCATATCATACCTCATAACTATTTCAGTCTCTCCAAAAGTGATCTGGCCAGAAACCTTAGCATCTTCTTTGAGTCTTCTGTCTCATACCCCATATTTAATCCATTGGAATATCTTGTCAACTCTGCCTTCAAAACACACCTAGAGTCTATCCAGTCCTCACTTCCTCCAAATGCTATCACCCTGAGCTATTTCTCCTCTGGGTTATTGTCAGAACTTCCTCATGGCTCTCCATACTTCTGCTCTTTCTCCTCTACAGAATATCTTTAACCCAGCAGCCAAAATTAACCTTTGAGTTACAGGATGTCTCTTGTCTTCTCAAAGACCTTCATTAGCTCTCCATTGCTCTCAGCCAACTCCTGATAATGGTCTACAAGGGCTCTTGTGACTTGGCTTCTGCTATCTACAATCTCATCTCCAAGTACCCTCTGCCATATTTGCTCTAATGGGGCAATAGGTTTTGTTGTTCCTTTACCACCAAGCACACTGCTACCTCAGGACCTTTGCACTTGCTCTTTCCTTGACCTAGAACATTCTTCTCTTACATATCCACCTATCTCACTCCTTCACTTCTCTTGAATCTCTTTTCAAATGTCACCCGAGGGCTTCCCTGGTGGCGCAGTGGTTGAGGGTCCGCCTGCCGATGCAGGGGACGCGGGTTCGTGCCCTGGTCCAGGGGGATCCCGCATGCCGCGGAGCAGCTGGGCCCGTGAGCCATGGCCGCTGAGCCTGCGTGTCCGGAGCCTGTGCTCTGCAGTGGGAGAGGCCACAGCAGTGAGGGGCCCGTGTACCGCAAAAAAAAAAAAAAATGTCATCCGAGTATTGAGGGCCTCCATGGTCATTGCATATAAAATGGTAACCCTCCCCCTTCAGCACTTTCTGACCCTCTCACCCTGATTTCTTTTTTTCTATAGCATGTATTATCATTTAGTATATTACCTATTTACCTACTTATTCATAGATGTTCTCTCTCTTTCCAACACTCATGCTAGAACTGCAAGCTCAGTAAGTGCAGACTTCATCTATTTTATTTACACCATATTCCCAGTGTTTGACAGAGAACAAATAAATGATAAACTGTCCTGCTTTGCATCCTATTCTGTGCATGTCAAATTCCAATTTTGAAAATTTTGAAAATCGAAGCCCTTGTTCTCCACATAGACATTTATTCAAAGTTTACTCTTATGGGCTCTGTATCACTTTATTGCTAAAGAGAGTTTCTTTAACCATTAGACTCTCCAGAATGCTGTTACCTGTCAGACTTCTCCTTCTTTGGTCCATGGTACTCTGTTCCAATCTGAGTTCTCTGTGTGTTTTTCTTTTTATCCTTTGTTTTGTCTTTGCTGCCACCCTGCAGTAAAGGGAAGAGAATTTTAACTTCTTTTTGTGGGAAGAGTCACCTCCTGTGTGGAATCCAAGCTGACAATAGATGCTTTCACTGTCTAGGAACTACCTGCAGTGGAATTCTCTGTTTCATGCATGTAATAGAGAGTACAGTAAATATTTGCAGGATTGATTTGAATTGACTTCAATTTACACCTTTAAAGTTGCACTTGGGTACTCCATTTTAGAGCATATATACTTTAACCTGTTCAGGACCAATAACAATGACTTACATGCATACAAAGTTTCTCCCTTCTTTTTCTCTCGTTCTCTAACCCTATTTCCAACAAGTAAAGGAGTAAAATTGAAAGGAGGAATTTGAAACAATAATATTCCTGTCCTCCTTGTTAGTCAGAAATTTATACCAGAACTGCCTCCCCAGTTGTTATTATTTGTGGGATTTTTGATTGAAGGAATGAAGTATACTATATGTACATAAAAGTGAGCAAATCATCAGTTACAGTTTGACAAAATCTTATAAACACACCCATGAAACCAACACTTAGATCTAGACACAGAAACCTGCAAGCTCCCCAGAAGTCCTCTGGTGCCCCCACTGGTGTCACTAACCCTAGAAAGGATAACTACCCATCATTCTCCAGACTCCTAACAACAAAGAGTACTTTTGCCTGTTTTTAACCATTCTATAAAAGGAGTAGTATGGTCTGTATTCTTCTGTGTCTGACTTCTTTTGCTCAACATTACGTTAGTGATATTCAGCCAAGTTTTGAGTGTTGTGGATTAGAACCCTTCTCATCTTGTCTGCTTGGCAAGATCCGATTTCCTGCTTTTTCATCCTTGAATCCTCATGTGGGTGACTTTGAACCAGAGAGATACATCTTCTCAAATTTACTTTTGTGTTGCTACAAATCCTCAAATGGAGAGCAATAAAACCTTCTTAAATCTTCTTTTCAGGCCTCACGTGCTGCTAACATGGAAAACTGAGAAGCTTCGAGAATGGTGGTCTAGTTTATTGGCCAATAATTAGATGTGCAATCAGTGAAGTCAGGCTCATAGAACTAGTTACCGAATTTTCCAGGAGAGGAGCCAATGCTTTGAGGTTCCTCGGCAGCAGCTGTGTTGAGTAAGTAAAAGGTATTCTTTGATTCACAGCATCTCTGAAGCCACTATGATTGTTCCTGGCCCACCCATATTCTTGGAAGAAAGTGCCAGGACTTATGCCTAGCTGGACTAGCTGGTAATGGGAATGCTGTCATTTTTGTGGTATTCGATGAATAAAAGCTGAGCAAAATTTTATATCTCAGAGCACTGAGTTCACTCTTACAGCATACTTGGTAAACTTTGGGGAGATGGTATAACTGCTCTGGGGTCTGGAGCCTTAGTTCCTGTCCTAGTTTTGTCCTTAACTCATTGTGAAAATTTGGGTGAAGTACTTTATGTCTTTGACCTTAGTTTCCTTCTGAAAAAGCAGAATGTAAGATTATGGTTCCTGAAGCCTCTGTCATTCCTTGTGCGACTGATAATCTCCACCTCTCTGCCTTTCCTTGTATCACTCCAGCTTCCCAGCTGTTAACCCCTGTCCATCGAGCTTGTCTGCAAAGTCTCTCTTCCACCAAAACTTTTAGAATTAGTCTCCCTTCATGCTGTACACACATATTGAGAGCTGTCAGCATCTGTGTTTGATGCTGCTTCATCCTTTGTTGATAATGTTATTTTGTGACCTTCTCCTCCCTCCCCACATGTGTGGTATGTGTCCATCTAGAGATCCTTTTGTAATCATCCATAATATCTCATATCATATACTGAACAGATGAACTACATGAGGTTAATCCTACTGATCTCCAAAGATTCCTTCAGCCTTTAAAGAGCAGATTATGATTCACTCTATCTTGTCCTGAAAGACACTTCTACTCTCTCCACTTCCCAAGCCCAGAGGTGACAATTATTCAACACTATAAGATCCTTCTGCTGAGATTAACAGAAATTGGCATCACGGGCAGTAGAGAAGACAGGGAATGAGGAGCCAGGTGGGAGGCAAGCCATAATTACTTAGTCCAGAAGGAGACCAGGTTGACAACTCTGATCTGGAGGGCAGTGATTGAATCTTCAGGAGAAATTTTGGTCATCTGAAAGAGTCTTTTTCCTCAGACCTATTGCAAGATCTTTTTGCCCATTCAAAGACCTTTAACTAATATAAAATAATCTGTTTTTCCTAAAAATCAGTTGTTTCTCTTGCTTGCATCCAATACTTTTCATAGGATTATAGCGTTATGGGGGAGAGGGTACAGGCTCAAAGCTGGGAGAACATTTGGTGAGTCTCCCAGCTTAGGAAGCTTGCATTATTTAATATTTTAAGTTCTTCTCTTGGAAACCCTTGTGTAAATCATTAAGCTATGGGGACACTATCAATTACTTGCATTTATTTAGGATTTTAATTTTATAAAGTTCTTAAACATGTATTTTGCTTTGACAAAATGAAAAATCTTGTAAGGCAAAGAGGCTAAACACTGCCACCCCACTTACAGATGCAAATCCTAAATTAAATATATGTTTTTAATCTAAATATATCATTGATCTGGCAAGATTTTAAGGAAAATCCTTGGAGGAGAGAAACAAAACAGGAATAGGAATTGAGTGATTTATCATCACCCCTAGTAACTTAGAGATTTTGTCTTAAGCTTTTGATTTTCCAGGTGGGAAGTAGAATCGAAATCACCTATATACATCTTGTGCCTCATTGATTCACAAACCTATCAGAAACAACACCTTTTTTCTAGTTTGTAATGTCCCCTTTGTTATTCTGAAACAAAATTAATCATATAACTTACATAATTTAAACTTTTCCCTAGTCAAAAAATAGACAAGGAATAAAGGAAAAATAAATGATAACAAATTACGATGTATTTAACTACATAAATTATGAATAAAACTACACTGGAAGGCATAAGAAGGTCATCAGTTACTTATACTTATCTGTTGACTCACTGTGAAAGTGACAGCTATGACTAAAACTGATGCAAGAGTATTGTACAGTTACTCTAGCTCCATGAGCAGAATTTCCATGGGTAATGATTTTCTGAGATGATAACCAATTCTTGATGAAGTTCTAAACAAAGTAAAATAATGATTAATATAAAAGCTGGATTCCTGAAAAAATCAGAATATTTTAAAATTGTGAAAAAATACTTTTGGTTTATATGTATAATTAAGTTATATGCCAGGATCAGATAATTCTAAACAATTTTTAAAATCTATAAGAATAGTGAATTTTTATTGTGCTATATTGTTCTGTTTATTGTAGAACATCTAATACACTAGGGTTCTACCCAGTAAATGCTGGTAGCATTCCTTAATCTAAAATGTCTCTACAAATGTCCAAAATACTCTGAGAGGTAGAAGTATTCCTGTTGTAGACCACTGGGTTATATCCTTAGTGAAAGAAAGTACCAGAAAAAAGGATGAAGGAAAAAAATTTGTCTGACTTGTTCTTGTTGGAAGGGATCTAACTGTCTCTTGAGAAACCCTAGCAATAATCTATTTTTCACTTTAATTTGGGACTCAGCTTTACACTATGTACATGGTGCAAAAAAAACTAAAGACTTATTTTAGTTCAATATGATCCCAGGTTGGTAGAGATCTCATGCTTATGGAATAAACAAAATTATTATATATAGAAAAACACTCTTTTAACCTAAGAATTCCCACAGTAAAATTTTAATGATTTGCAATGTAAAAAAAAAAATCTTGAGAGACAAGTCACCACGAGTGAGGGTCAACAGAAACAGCAGACTATAGAATCAGACTCACAAATATATCAAATATTGGGATATTTGAATACAGAGTTAAAAAGAATACATTTACTGTAGTTAAGGTCATAAAATGTAAAATCAAAGGGATGATCAAAAAAGCAAGGGAGGGCTTCCCTGGTGACGCAGTGGTTGAGAGTCCGCCTGCTGATGCAGGCGACACGGGTTTGTGCCCCGGTCTGGGAAGATCCCACATGCTGCAGAGTGGCTGGGCCCATGAGCCATGGTCGCTGAGCCTGCACGTCCAGAGCCTGTGCTCCACAACGGGAAAGGCCACAACAGTGAGAAGCCCGCGTACCACACACACAAAAAAAAGCAAGGGACTACTATGAAAATGACCTAAACAAAACTTCTAAAAATTTACACTTATATATAGAGACCTATAGAGTTGGTCACTACCTTACAATTTTTGGACTTTATGATGGTGTGAAAGTGATATGCAAAAGCAATATGCATTCGGTAGAAACTGTACTTTGAAGTTTGAATTTTGATCCTTTCCCAGGCTAGTAATATGTGGTACAGTACTCTCTCTCGATGCTGGACAGAAATGGTGAGCCACAGCTCTTAGTCAACCAGGCAATCATAAAGGTAAAAAACCAACATGCTTACAACCATTCTGTACCCATATAACTGTTCTGTTTTTCACTTTCAGTACAGTTTTCAATAAATTACATGATATATTCAACACTTTATTATAAAATAGGCTTTGTGTTAGATGATTTTGCCCAACTATAAGCTAATATACGTGTTCTGATTCAATTTAAGATGGGTTTATCAGTACATAACCCTGTCATTAGTTGAGAAACATCTGTATATATATATAATATATATATATAATAAATATATAACCGTCATATATTTACATTTATATGTGTGTATATATCTATATATGTATAAGTTTATATATAGATATGCATGCATACATACATATATACAAATGTATATATGTGTGATTTTAAGGCTTAATCATTAGAATAAACAGTTTAGAAGCAAATGAAGGTATATTAAGCAGAGAGAGACAAATAGATGGAAAGTATATATAACTGAGACAATAATATAGACCTAATTGGACTTCAAAAGGAGAGAAGGTTATGTGCACAACATTCAGAGATATGATATTTAAGAATTTTTAGCCCCACTTCCTGGGTGATACTAACCAATGTATGCTCTAAATGAATACAATAAAAAAGGGACCCTTGGACTTGAACTGCTTCAGTGATAAGAGATATAAAGAAGAGGAACAGGCTCAAGACCAGTCAACTACCTCTGTCACCCAGCCAGATTTTGAAAAGAGCTGAAAAAGATAAGTTTTACCTCCCTTTAAAAAAATTAGAATTGGTAAGAAGAGACAAATTCTAAGACTGAGGGAGTATAATAAAACTCAAGCACGATAAATATATCTACACTGAGACCTTTGTATAAGAAAAATGTATAAGAATATATAAGACAAAATATAGAATGTACAAAATAAAGAGGAAATTTTAAAACAGGAAGAGAGAGTAGGATTACTTACAAATGAATGTAAATTATATTTACACTTTCAATAGCAACAGGCAAACCAGAAGCAAGTGAAACAGAATCTTCACGATGCTGAGAGAAAACTAATGAAAATAAAAAAAATTATTGACTCAGAAAAGTTATCTTTCAAAAGCAAGTGTAAGCAAAAAGGATTCTGACATGCAAAAACAGTGTTCATAACTAACCAATTGCCAATAAAAAAACTTTTAAAGCGTGCACTTCAAGAAGAAGGAAAATTATTTTAAAAAGAAGAGCTGAGGTGCAGAAAGGAAATGTTAGGAAAAGAGGTAAATAGATTGGTAAATATAAAGAAAGATTGACTATAAAACATAAAATATAACTGATTTGTGAGTTTAAAAATCATCTTAGAATTAAAATTATGGTCAAGAACATTTGTAAGTCTAGAGGAAGTAGTAAATAGAGTTGATGGGTTGTAATTTCCTTGTAGTGTTAAGAGAGGGTAAAGATACTTATTATTAATTTTAGATTTATTTAACTATATTAAAAGTCCCAAGGGTACTATTAAAATAATAGAAATAGGGTATATAGCTTCCAAACCAGTAGATGATTAGAAGTGAAATGTGAAATCTACCACTCCAACTCAATCAGTACAAGAAAAGGTAGAGGGTGGTAAATTTAAAAAAAAAAAGCAAAATAAAACAACAATAGTTGTTTTATTTATAGAAAATATAGACTAAGGCAATCAAAATAAATGAAAACATGTCAGTAATACAGTCAATGTATGTGGACTGAATTCATCCATTAAAGTCAAAGATTATTGTAGTAAAACAAAACCAAAATTCTCTTGTGTGCAATTAACAAAGAACCTATATAAATCCCCAAGAACACAGAAAGGTTGAAAGTAAAAGGATGGAAAATGATACACCAGGTAAATATTAACTTAAAAAAGTAAGCTTGAGGAGCAAACTAACATTGGAAAAATTAAGCCTTGAGGCAAAAAGCTTTTTAAGACTAAACAGTAATGAAAACTTCAATTATATAGAAAGTTATAAAATTTCTATATTTCTATATAAAACAAAATTGTCAAAATTACAAGGAAAAATTGAAAATCCACATCATGATAGGGGATATTAGTACCTCAATATCTTTCTTAGTTACTATTAGGGGAAAAAAATGACAAAAAAACAGTAAATGTAGGAATATTCAATTGACACAGTTATCAAGGTTGGTCTAATGGGCATATATCTAGAATGTAGACTGACAAATAAAAAAATAAACAATCTCTTTAAACATACCCAGAATGCTTATCAAACTTGGCTGCTTAATAAGCTGCAAAACAATTTTCAACACATTTCATAGAATCTGTTTCATCCACACTGCTTTTTTGTCCATAAATTAAATTAGAAATTAATAATAAGAAACTTACTTCCACCCCAACTTTGTAAATAGAAGTCATACATAATAAAAATGCATGCATCCAAATTTTTAAATATCAACATTAAAATTACTAAAACAAAAAAGTACGTAAACACTTGTGTGATGTAGAAAAAAGTTTGAGTAAAATGTACAGCCTTTAAAATACATATATTAAAAGAGAGACTTGTTAATTAACTAAACATTTAACTTTAGAAGTTAGACAAAGAATAAACTCAAATAAAATAAATAAGAAACCAATACTCCAAATATTGAAATAGAAAATAAACACAAAATGGAGATTTACAAACCAAAAACTAGCTTGTTCTAAATACTAAGAGTATGATGATTCTGCAGCAAAATTGATTAAGAAATAGAGAACGTACAGCTAAATAATATTAGGAATGAATAAGTGGGACACACAAATTCGTCGTTAGAAAGGAGAATAGTGGTTGCCAGGGGCTGGAGAGAGGGGAACTGGGAGTGATCATTGAATGGGTATGGAGTTGCAGTTGTATAAGATGAAAGTAGTTTTTGAGATGGATACTAGTGATGGTAGCACAGCAGTGTGAATGGACTTAATTACCACTGAACTATATGCTTTAAAATGATCAAGATGGTAAATTTCATGTTATGGGTATTTTACCACAGTTTAAAAAAATTAAATACGCCGATGTAAAAAATATATAAAAACACGGACTAGATACACACTCATGATAGTGATTACCTCTAGGGAGGCTGGGAGGGGAATGTGATTAGGAATGGAAATATAGGTAACTGCAGCCATACCTGTAATGTTTATTTCAACAATAAAGAAACAAATAAATAGCTGAATAAAAAGAAGTGAAAAAAGAAAAGGAGGAACACATCTCCAAATGGAGTCGAAATTAAATAATAAAATATGAACAACTTTATGTCAATATATTTTAAAACTTAGATAATTCCTTGAAAAAGAGTGATTCATCAAAGTGCCCAATAAAATAACTGAAAACCTTAATGGCACTATAACCACCAAATAAATGTAATTGATAATCAAAACCTACCCACAAAAAAATACCAAGCCCAGACAGTTTATAAGCATCTTTTACTAACATTTAAGGAATAGCCACTTCCAAATCTTGAATAAACTTTTTTTCAGAATATAGAAAAATAAGGAAGAGTTCTAAAATAATTTTATATGACTATTATAACTTTGGTACTGAAAACAAACAAACGCAGTAGGGGAGAAGACATTGACAAAGTTATCTCACTTAAGATTATGCATCTTAAATAATATTTGCAAACCTAATCTGAAAATGTATACATATACCATGTTCAGGATGGCAAAGTTGATTTCATATTAGAAAATTAATCATTATCATCCACCACAGTTAAAGATTAAAGAGAAAATTCTAAAATGATTTCAGAAGATTCAGAAAAGTACTTAAATAGTTACTTTTTATGGTTAGAACTCTGAAAATTTTTACTTTTTAAGAAAAATAATATGCGATAATTTTGATATTTTCTCTACAAGGAAAAGCATAATACATTAAATATTAAGCTACAGAAAATATATTAAAAACTGGTATAGAAAAAAGTAAAGCAGAAAGAAATTTCTGCAAATGCATTACATGTAGAATGTTGCTACATGTATTATAACTGCCAATTAAAATATATTTTGTTTGATTAAATCACTATGAATTGGTAATAAAATAAACACATAAATCTAGTTCATAAAATTAGTATTTGGCATTTAAAATCTTATTGAAATTTATATTTTAACAAGAAAATTATAATCAACAGAAACATATCTAATTAAATATTTTTTTAAGTTTTATTTTCTATTGGAGTATAGTTGATTTACAATGTTGTATTAGTTTCAGGTGTACAGCAAAGTGATTCAGTTATACATATGCATGCTTCGATTCTTTTTCAGACTCTTTTCCCATATAGTTTATCACAGAATATTGAGTAGAGTTCCCTGTGTTATACAGTAAGTCCTTGTTGATTATCTATTTTATATATAGTAGTATATTATATATAAAACTCCTAACATAAATAGCCATTCATGACTTAAAACAGCAAAAACAACTTTTTAACAAACAAGAATAGATTATTACTTAATCTGATAAAAGGCATTTATTTAAAAACTTCAGGAAACATTATCCTTAATGGAGAAATGTTAAAGACATTCCTTCTAAATATAATCAGGAACATGGTATGAATTTTCAATAGCACCATTTCTAGCTAACATTGTTTAGGAGGTCCTAGCCAGAGCCATAAGACAAGCAGATATGTAAACATTCATAGACAAAAAAATAATTAAAATGGAAAAAGATTGACTAGGAAGGAAAAACGTGCATATTATTTATTGAGTATATAATTGTTTACATAGAAAATCTAAAGATCTTTCTAGTGCAGTACTAGAATTAATAAGAGAACTTAGTAAATTGCACAACATAAAATTAATATACCAAAATAAATTGCATTATATAAATTAAACTAAGCATTAGAAATTTATAAGTGCAAGAATATATGGCACGTAAAAATCAAGAAATACAGAGCCATATGTTCATGGAAAAATAGAAAATATGTTTGAAAGATGTTAACGAAAAAAAAAGGAGAGGTATGTGAAATTCGTATAAGGGGAAAAAACAATATTGTATTGATAATTCCTGCCAAAGTGATCTATAAATTCAAACAAATTTCAGTAAAAATCTCAGTAAGTTTCTCCATGGAACCAGATAGGCTGGTACCAAAATTTTTAATGAAGAAAATCTGGGTCAGGAAAATCCAGGACAATTTTGAAGGAAAAAATAAAATCATGGTGGACACCTACTCTACCTGGTACCACGGTAGTTATAGAACCATTAATTAAGCCAATGTGCATTGGCATAGAAATAGACATACTGACCAACTGAACTAAATAAGGGGCATAGAAATACATCCATATTTAGACAGAAACTTAATACTTGACAGAGGTGAAATTGCAGGATAAGGAAAATGTGAATTATTCAATAAATTAGATTTCTTTTTGAATCAAGTGATTGAAATGTAAATCCAAGCTCCGTCCACAAACACCTGTACTACCTTTACCATACACAGTTCATTTCACTGGGGCTCACGAAATGAGGAGATTTATAGAACATCAGCGGGGTAAATACTTGGATCGATAACTTGTAACTGTGCAAAGCGGGCAGTGAGAGCTGTCTGCCAAGAGGGAGGCAGTATGGGGGTGCCTTGTCTATAGACAATAGTTCAGCATAATGCAGATGGTCAGTACAAACTGATCAGCATTAGTAGGTGGAACACAAATGATTAGCCATCTCATTTGTAGGTCTTTTTTTCCCACTTCTTTTCTATTAATATGTAACTGATATAGAACATTATATTTGTTTCAGGTCTAAAACAATGACTTGATGTATGTATATATTGCAAAATGATCAGCGAAGTATAGTTAATATCTATCACCATACATAGTTATAATCTTTTTTTTCCCTTGTGATGAGAATTTTTAAGATTTATTCTCTTAGCAACTCATAGGTCTTTTCTACTTGTAGAATCTCATGTTTTTAAAAGGATAGATCAAGATTATTTTAAAATGTTTTAGCTACTTATCTGCAGGAAGGAATGCCTGAACCACACGTTTTTTCAACGTTTTTTTCTTCCAATTCTGGAATTTTAATTTATCTCTGCATAGTACCTAACCATTTTTACTATCTAACCCAAACTTGTTTACAAATACAGTCACCTGGGATTGTACCCATCCACACTCATCTACAAATCTTAGAATAGCAGAAAGATTGTGTGTGAGATTAGCAGCAACTGTTACTGCACGAATGGAAAAAAAAAGGTTTATCTTTGTTTATGTTTTATCTTTGCTGTGGACATTGGTTAAAGAATAGGACAGAGGAGGGAGAGGTTTCTAGAGGCAGATCTAGGAGCTGGTTCATTCCAGTCCACAAGGAAACATGGCCCATGGTCATAAAGACCTCCCATGGTGACTCACAGTGCCCTAAAATGAGATTTGTTTATTCTGGGGCACATTTTATCATTTTAGCCTCAGGGTTATTCAAGCTTCTAAAAGCTTATAGGTAGTAAGTGGTTTGGGGTGCCAGGAAAAGTAATTGTATTAATGCACTTCTATCTCAGATTACTGGCAAGTAAACCTGTGGTATGTGGGCTTTTAAGGTTATTCTGAGTGTGGCATAACACAAACAGCTGCTTCTGTGACTTTATTATGCTCCTACATCAGACCCACCCATCCAGACCCTGCCTCATCTTGTCACACCCAGATGTACCATTAAAGACCCTGTACTGTGCTGCCCATCCTTTTACCTTTCCTGGTTACTGGCTTCTGCTTTCAGCCTCCCAATTCTTCCCAGGGTTCTTGCTGCAATGAAACAAAACAAAACAAAAATCTTTCCAATTACACGAAAGCTTTATCATTTGCAATTTTGCTCAGTAGAAACATGTAATAATTCAATAACGATTTGACATCAGGGAATATCTGCAGCTCTGTGTAAAGAGATGTTAAGAAGAAGAAAACATAGAGTAAGACATCAGACGACACATTTAACCAACTCAAGAAAAGGAAAGATTTTATCAACTTACAGTCAATATGTTGTTTATTGTCAACAATCTTCGATTAATTAGAACTGGAAAAGAGTTTTGTGGTATAAAGAATATTGGAGTCAGATGACTGAGGTTCAAAGCCTTGTTCTACCACTTACATTCTGTGTGATGCTGGGAAACCTAACATTTGAGGCTGTCAGCTGCTTCGCGGCATTGTAATCAAATAAGTAAACAAGAAAATGCTTTGTATATTAATAAACATTCTATAAGTGTAAGGGTTTTTTTTTTAATTCATTGATTCAGGACTTACTTAATAACAATCACAACCAACTTTAATTACTGAATGAACTAGTATTACACTTATAATTCTTTTAGAATCTACCAAAATTTAGAATTTTATAAATTCAAAATAGCTTTCCCTCAGTTAATTCCCATCCATGAAGATGTGCCTATAACATGTAAAATAATCTCTTGCAAACTGTCTGTGCTAAGGGTAATGGTCCTCCTTCCTCAATGTTTAGTTTACATCCTGACTTTTAGCAGTGGATAAGGCTGTGAATGCATAACTAATTATTCCTGTGAATTTTTTTTGTCAAATTATGTCATTTCAATATTATTCTGTGAATTTAAAAAACAGATGTAGCTAGACTTTCATATGTGGAAGCGAGCATTGTGAATCCAGGTTGATATTTGGGTGCAAATTTTACTTGACCTGGGTTCTGATAAATATATTGATATAGATTTACTGTCCCCTTCTCCTTGGTGACAATTTTTATGACAGAAGGTACTGCTTTGATCTTTACTGTGCATTCAGTCAACTTCTCAGAACCTTCCAACTGACTCTCCTAGGGCAGTCAGTTATTCTAAGAGACTCTTGCCACTGTAACTTGATGGGCAAAAATTCTTTCTAATAACATTTTCTTTACTTTCACTGGAGGCGTATTCTAATTCATTCTAAAAGTTTGGAAACTTTTTAAAAAGAAAAAAGAAAAAAATATATGACTCCTTAATGCTATACCAGAGATAAATAACTGCTATTTTTTTTTCAATTTATCTTTCTAAAATTTTCTATGCCATCATATAAAGTTTAATACAATTTATTGCAATGTTATGGTTTTTCTTATTACAAAAGTAATGTGAAATTATTGCAGAAAAACAGAAGAACATTCAAGTGAAAAAAAAGAAAATAACCCACAATCTGATACCCAGAGATAAGGGCTATTTAATCTTGCTGTATATCCTTCCAATCTTTTTTTAAGGCTATATATACCTTTTATTAGAATTTAAATTTTACCACTTTTCTTATTATAAAAGAAATCTAAATTCAATGTAAAAAATTAGAAAATAGGAAAAGGACTAAAAAATACCCATAATGTTTTCACACAAAGGTAAGTACTGTAATAATGACATATATTCTTCTAGGGCTTATATTAGGTCTTTCTTATGCCCACGTATGATTTTATTTTTTCTACAAAAATAGGACAATACCAATCATACTGATTTGCCCTCTACTTTTTTTAACTCAGTAATGTATAGTGACTGTGTTCCTATGTCTTTAAGTATTTTTCTAAACATAAATATTAATGACTCACAGTATTGTATTGAATTTATCTACCCTGAATTATTGAACCAGTTTCTTGGTTGGGGATGTTTAGAATGTCTCCAATTTCTCACTACTATAAACTATGCTACAGTGAACATTGTTCAACTATTTTTTGCAGCATCTTTTAGTATTTTCTGAGGATGGATGCCTAAAAATGGAATTTGGAAGGTTTATGGTCCATTTTGATGAATTGTCTTTAAGAATCTTTTCATAATTTATACTCCCAATAGCAGAGTGCCTTTTCCCTGCGTCTTTGCCAAAATTGGCCATTATATCTTCTTATTTTATTTTTTCACCTTTGAGTATTGAATTGGCAAATGCTTATATTCTCCTTTTCATTTAATTTACATTCCTTTTGATTATGTTTTCTTTTAAATCACATGCTTACCAGTAGACCACTGAATCTGTGGGAAATTATCTTGATAGTAAAAGCAATGGAAGAAGAGACATTCTTGAATCCTGAACTTGCAGTTGTATGAAGGAGCCAGTGACTGTTGCATTAAATGTTCATTAATTCATACATTCATTTATTTTCCTTTATTATCATTTGACAAATATTTACTGTGCTAAGACTTTTTCTAAGAGCTGAGAGTATAGAGGTGAACAATATTGATAGTGTCCCCTCTCTCTTGGAGATTTTTATAGTCTAGTATACAAAACAGACATTAAACAAATAATAATTAGAAGTGACCCAAGAATTATAAAAAAAGAAGTTAAAAGTAATTATCCTAAGACAACTATATTTAGGCTGACCTAGTCTGTTCAATAAGATGTAGTTCATTGAAAGTCCCCTACTTAGTACTGTGTTCCTCTTACAATTGGGTAGTAGGAGGATATGGTAAACAGAAGGTGCATACAAAAAGTAACTGATTTAATTTGGAGAAGTCTTAGGAAATGTAGATATTATATTCTCATTTCACCAGGTGATACTTTAATCAGTTCCTGATGGATAATTATATATTTTGTTTTAAAAAAAAATTGTAAAAGGGCTTCCCACACTCCTTGGGTGAAATATACATCCTTACTGCTCTTGATGTTCCTTGACACCCTGTAATCAAAGGCTGTGACTCTAGATAACGAAAGTATCCAGGTGATCCAGTCAGTGATCCAGTCAAACAAGTGTGATGTCAAGAGGAGGAAACAAGGGCTGCTTTGACTGAACGTCTCATTTGGAAACTGGCTTTGGTGTCAGATCATAGTCCCTGTTAAGGAAAGGGACAAAGGCTTATCAAGACCCAGCTTCCTGGAACTTTCTCTTTTCTTTTCTTTTCAGTTTAAAAATATATTGTATATACCAAAGAATAGCAAAACTAAAAATTTATACACTTTAAATAATAATATTAAAATCACCGCCTGTGTAACCGCCATTCAGGTTAAGAAAACATTGACAGTAGTTTAAAAAGCTCACTCTGTGACCCTCCCAGGTGGCTTTCTCCCATCCCTGTCCCAACAAATAACAGGTGTTCTGGCTTTTTGCATAATTATTTCTTTGCTTTTTTGTTTCTTTAATGCTTTTACTGCCTATGTCTGCCTCCTTCATAAATATTATTTACACTCTTGATTATAATAATGATATGAATAGAATCACACTAAATGTCTTCTTTTATTCCTTGTTTCTTTCATTTAATATTATGTTTATGATTTATCCATGTTTATGAATATAGCTATGGTTTGGTCTTTAAAAAATGAATATACCACAAATTACCTATCCATTCTTTTATTGATTTACATTTGGGATGTTTATAGTTTTTGGCAATTACCAACAATGATGTTATGAACGTTCTTGCTAGGAATGGAATTTCTGGTAGCCAGGAACGTACATGTATAAATTTACTAAATAATTTCAAGTTGTTTTCCAAAATGGATAAAGCAATTCATGGTCTCACCAGTGGCAGATGAGTGTTCCTAGCTATACCTATACCAAGGCTTGGTATTGTCAGATATTTACATTTTTGAAAATCTGGAGGGTATTCCACAGCCTGTATTTGTGGATTTAGTTTGCATTTTTCTGACTATAATGATGTTAAGCCTTTCTTTGTATATTTACTCATCATTAAAGTGTCCTTTGTGAAATATTGATTCAGTTATTCTGCCTATCTTTCTGTCCATTTGCTTGTCTTATTGATTCAGAGCTCTTTATATATTTTGAATAGTAGCCTTTTTCTTTTGTGGATATATTTTTAGAACATTTTCTGCTCTGTAGCTTGTATTTTCACTCTTGTAATATCTCTTGATTAACAGAAGTTCTTAAATTCACAGTAATGTTTACAATTTTTTTGTGTGTAGTTTATGTTTCTTACATCTAGTTTAAAATATTTTCCCTACTGTGAATTATGCAAATATTATCCTATATTATATTCTAAAATTTTCATACTTTGTCTTTTATGACTATATTCCACCCAGATTTGATATTTTTGTATAGTGTGTTTTCGAAGTAGATACCCTATTGTCCCAACACCATTTGTTAAAAGTCCGTCCTTATAATAATTATCCTGCTATAATATCTGTCATAAAGCAAGGGTCCAGGTACACTCAATTTATTTCTGACTAATTCTTTATGATCCATTGTTCTACGTGTATGTTGTTGTGCTAGAGATACAGAATCTTAATAATGATACCTTAACATGTCTTGGTATCTGGTAAGACAAGGGCTCACACCATATTCTTCTTCTTTAAACTGTCTTGGTAATTCTCAGCCCTTTATATTTTCATATCAATTTTAAATTAGTTTCACAAGGTACTCAAAGACTATAGTTGGCATTTCAGTTGAGACTCTCATATGCTTAGGAGAGAATTAACATCTCTACAATATTCATTTTAAACTCATGAATTCAATCCTATCCTGGATAAGATTGGAATTACCTGGTCCTTGAATATTTTATAGAATTCCTTCATGAAGCTACATGGGCCAGGAGTTTGTGGAAAAAAAATTTTTAAGTGATTTTATTTTTTTTAATAGTTTTAACAGCTTTAGACTTTCTATTTGTCAATTTAATTTTCTTGTGTGTTATTAATTTGTGCATTTTATCTAAATTTTCAAATTAACACTATCCTTTATTCATACTATCCTTTATTGTCTCTTTAATTCCTTAAAGCACTTTTTGTTCTTAATATCTATTGTGCTTACACTATTGAATACATTTTGCTAAAGGTTTGTCACTTTTATTAATCTTTTCAAAGAACCAACTCTTGGTTAGTATTAGCTACCAAGCTCTCAGTTTTATCTATGCTTTCTATTTGGTTTCTTTGAACTTCTATTAAAAACGTTCTTCCATCTGCTATGTTTGGAGTTGCATTGCTATTTTTTTGTTCAGAACTTCAGATGGTTTCTTTACTCATTAAGTTTTAGTCTTTATTTTCTAATATGTAACTTAAGGTTATAGTTTTTTCTAAGAACTGCTTTACTTGCCTTTCATAAGTTTTCTATGTAGTATTTTTAAATATCATACAAAATATTTTAATGTTCTGTTATGATTTCATATTTTGCTACAGATATTTTAATCTATGTATTCTATCATTTACTTATATGATTGTGGATTTTTCTAGTAGTCCTTGACAGTTTTAGTTTTTCTTTACATATTTTCAGGCTATGCTTTGAGCCATACACAAAGTTTTAATTTTATATCTACTCACTGAGCCAAAACATTCATGTTTCAAAATGACCTCCTTTATCTGTAGTTTGCTCTTTGACTTAAAGTCTATTTTAATAAATAAAGTCACATCATCTTTCCTTTGGTTAGAATTTGCATGATAATCTTTTTTCATACTTTTACTTTCAACTTGACCAGTTAAGCAGGAAGTATTTACTCCCAATCAATAAACCTCCACTCTCTAAGCAACAGGATGGAGAAAGCTTAGAATTGACTCGTCACTACCTTTATAATCATATTTTTAGGCGTATGAGAAAATTAAAAATAATAAAACACACATCTGTCAACTACCAGTCAGATACCTAGCTCTAACAAATCTTAACTTTTTAGCTTTATGAGCTTTATTTATTTTGTTTCATCATAAACATTTTATTAAAGTAAAATATATATCTATAGCAAAGTATGAAATCATTAGCATAGAGCTGGATGAAATTTCACAAAGTACATACAACACTCATCGAGGCCTTAGATGTTCAGATCTCCCTTCAAGAAAAGACTTTCTGACTAGTTGTAAGCCATATGGTTAGCTGGCTGCCTCCAGACATACCTTCAGGATCTGTTTCAGTTTTCGAGCCAAGGTCACTTCTTTGGAGTGACCCTCAGTCAAGGATAGAGCAAAGCAGTGGCAGCTGAGGCCATGCTCTTCTCAGGGCAGCCATAAGCCAACAAGTTAACAAGACAAATATTCAACTCTATGCAGGACTCCCTCAGTGAGCAAGCTTTGCTCCAGAGCTCCTCTTTGGGGTGACACAGACTTTGTCAGGACAGCACTGCAGTCTGGCAGCTTCCCCTGCCCAAGCCCGTTCCCTTCCTTTTCCTTTCACAGGTGATATCCTCCTATTCCCCAATAGACCTCACTCCTATTTGCATCTGAGAAACTCCTTCCCTGAGAACCCGACTGGCACTGTTGGTACTAGAAATTCTCTGAGAAAGTGGGTAGTAAGATGGGGTTTGGAGACAGGAACATTCACAAAGAGGACCCCATCCTGGGTGGCAGGTAGGACACAGATGGGCTGGGACAATTTGGTGGTCTGACTGTTAAACTTTCACTGATGGTATCTGGGGAGAAGGGGCCGGCAAAATTATATACACTGGCTGGTGGAATGATTTTAAGCATTTGAATGTACAGACGTGTTGGTGGTGTTTATAAAATGAAATAATATAAAATTTAAATATTAATTTGTAAAATATACCTATAAATATATATTTATTATAAGGATAATGATATTGGAAGACTGTTACTAAGTTGCCTGTGTGCCCTGCATGTGGATAAGGAGACAGTGAGGACACTTAACAATAGAAACAACTGAAAAACTAAATGTGAGAATCAGAGAGTGTCTTGGGCAGCTTACAAAAGGTCTTCCTCTCATGCGGTGGTGAGCAGAGCGTGAGATCAAATCCAGTATTTAATAATCAGAGTAACTGAAATTCAAAGACTGTTGGATGCTCATCAAAGATAGGTCTGTTATAAGAGAGGCTATATGTATGTGTACAACTGATTCACTTTGCTGTACACCTGAAACTAACACAACATTGTAAATCAACTACTCCAATAAATTTTTTTAAAAAATGATAACTCTGAAAAAAAATGATAACTCTGTTGAGACAAAGTTCAAGTGCTGGTTGGGAAAACCTAAATCCCTGACCTATGGGCAGGGGTCATAGGGGTGATGCCCCTGAAGACTCCATAGACTTTGAACATTTTGAGCCTATGGAAGTGGGTGCTCCCCTTCTCAATAGGCAAATATTTCCCCATGTTGGGAGAAAATAAGAGGTCTTTTCCTCTAAAAGCCAAAAAAAAAAAAAAAAAAAAAGAAAAGAAAGAAAAACAAAGTGCCTCCTTTAGAAACTACCCTATACTGTCCTGGCCTCCAGGCCAATGAACAGGGTTGTCACAGCATAACAGAGTTGGGAACATGCTAGTCATGATAAAGGAAGAAAGAGATTTTATCCTGGAGGAGCTATAAAAAGAATAGTGAATATTGTTGGGGGCCCAAATGTCCCAGTTTACCCAAGGCTGAGGAGTTTCCTGGGATGCAGGATTTTCTGTGCTAAAACTAGGACATTCCCAGGCAAAGCAGAATGGTTGATCACCGTGGTACTTGCAGGGACCAAGTCAGTCCATATGGAAGTAGATTTTAAGGGTACTTGAGTAAGAAGCCAGAAATCAGGATGGAACAAGAGAAAGCTTACTAGGGATTAGTGTCAGGCTTAAATATTGTAAGATGGCAGTCACTGTTTAACTTGATAGTCTGGCCCTTGAAGAATGTGAATGGGTCCTGGAAAATGACTGTATCAACCATCATAGGCTCAATCTGTAGTTGCCCTGATTACAACTACTGTGCTAGATGCGGTCTCATTTCTAGAACAGATTAATCTGGCCAAGGTATATGATAGGCATCCATTGATTTGGCAAATGTGTTATTTTCTACCTTAATAATGAAAGGCTCTCAGAAATAGTTTGCATTCATGCAGAACATAAAACAATATATATATTTACAGTTTTTCCCTATGGTAATAGTTTTGTTAACTCTTCTGTGGTAATATCATCTGAAGAGTTCTGGATCATCTGGACATCCTGCAGAACCTCACACTGAGGATGAAGATGGCTGATACCCTGGAGGTCATGCATTCCAGACACAAGCACTACAGAGGGTGGAAGATAAATGCTGTAATAATTCATGGAACTGCCACTTCAATAAAGTATTTAGGTGGGGTGTTCTGCTGGCCAGGGGCATGCTGAATCATTCTGTCTAAAGCCAAAGAGAAACAGTTGCATCTTGTATGTCCTTTTACAAAGAGGAATGCATAATTCCTGGTGGGTCTTTTTGGCTTCTGGGAGCAACACATCAGATACCTAGGAATTTTTAATTTTGAATTTTATTTATTTATTTTTTATATAGCAGGTTCTTATTAGTTATCTATTTTATACATATTCATGTATATATGTCAATCCCAATCTCCCAATTCATCCCACCACCACCACAGCCCCCCACCACTTTCCCCCCTTGGAGTGCATAGGTTTCTTCTGTACATCTGCATCTCTATTTCTGCCCTGCAAACCAGTTCATCTGTACCATTTTTCTAGGTTCCACATATATGTGTTAATATATGATATTTGTATTTCTCTTTCTGACTTCACTCTGTATGACAGACTCTAGGTTCATGCACCTCACTACAAAAAACTCAATTTCATTATTTTTTATGGCTGAGTAATATTCCATTGTATATATGTGCCACATCTTCTTTATACATTCATCAGTCGATGGACACTTAGGTTGTTCCATGTCCTGGCTATTGTAAATAAAGCTGCAATGAACATTGTGCTACATGAATCTTTTTGAATATGGTCTTCTCAGGGTATATTCCCAGTAGTGGGATTGCTGAGTCATATGGTAATTTTATTTTTAGTTTTTTAAGGAACCTCCATACTGTTCTCCATAGTGGCTGTATCAATTTACATTCCCACCAACAGTGCAAGAGGGTTCCCTTTTCTCCACACCCTCTCCAGCATTTATTGTTTGTAGATTTTTTGATGATGCCAATTTTAATCCATGTGAGATGATACCTCATTGTAGTTTTGATTTCCATTTCTCTAAAAATTAGTGATGTTGAACAGCTTTTTATGTCTCTTGGCCATCTGTATGTCTTATTTGGAGAAATGTCTGTTTAGGTCTTCTGTTCATTTTTTGATTGGGTTATTTATTTTTTTAATATTGAGCTGCATGAGCTGTTTATATATTTTGGAGATTAATCCTTTGTCCGTTGATTAATTTGCAAATATTTTCTCCCATTCTGAGGGTTGTCTTTTCAGCTTGTTTATGCTTTCCTTTGCTGTACAAAAGGTTTTAAGTTTCATTAGGTCCGATTTGTTTATTTTTGTTTTTAATTTCCATTACTCTAGGAAGTGGATGAAAAAAATCTTGCTGTGATTTATGTCAAACAGTGTTCTTCCCATGTTTTCCTCTAACAGTTTTATAGTGTCTGGTCTTACATTTAGGTCTTTAATCCATTTTGAGTTTATTTTTGTGGATGGTGTTAAGGAGTGTTCTAATTTCATTCTTTTACATGTAGCTGTGCAGTTTTCCCAGCACCACTTGTTGAAGAGACAGTCTTTTCTCCATTGTATATCCTTGCCTCCTTTGTCATAGATTAGTTGACCATAGGTGTGTGGGTTTATTTCTGGGCTTTCTATCTTGTTCCATTCATCTATGTTTCTGTTTTTGTGCCAGTACCATATTGTCCTGATTACTGTAGCTTTATAGTATAGTCAGAAGTCAGGGAGTCTGATTTCTCCAGCTCCATTTTTCCCCCTCAAGACTTCTTTGGCTATTCGGGGTCTTTTGTGTTTCCATACAAATTTTAAGATTTCTTTGTTCTAGTTCCATAAAAAATGCCATTGGTAATTTGATAGGGATTGCATTGAATCTGTAGATTGCTTTGGGTAGTATAGTCATTTTCACAATATTGATTCATCCAATCCAAGAACATGGTATATCTCTCCATCTGTTGGTATCATCTTTAATTTCTTTCATCAGTGTCTTATAGTTTTCTGCATACAGGTCTTTTGTCTCCCTAGGTAGGTTTATTCCTAGGTATTTTATTCTTTTTGTTGCTATGGTAAATGGGAGTGTTTCCTTAATTTCTCTTTCAGATTTTTCATCATTAGTGTAGAGGAATGCAAGAGATTTCTGTGCATTAATTTTGTATCCTGCAACTTTACCAAATTCATTAATTATCTCTAGTAGTTTTCTGGTGGCATCTTTAGGATTCTCTATGATACTATAATATCATGTCATCTGCAAACAGTGACAGTTTTACTTCTTCTTTTCTAATTAGTATTCCTATTATTTCTTTTTCTTCTCTGTTTGCCATGGCTACAACTTCCAAAACAATGTTGAATAATAGAGGTGGGAGTGGACATCCTTGTCTTGGTCCTGATCTTAGAGGAAACACTTTCAGTTTTTTACCATTGAGAATGATATTAGCTGTGTGCTTGTTGTATATGGCCTGTATTATGTTGAGGTAGTTTCCCTTTATGCCCACTTTCTGGAGAGTTTTTATCATAAATGGGTGTTGAATTTTTTTTTTTTTTTTTTTGCAGTACATGGGCCTCTCACTGTCGTGGCCTCTCCCATTGTGGAGCACAGGCTCCGGACGCACCGTCTCAGCGGCCATGGCTCACGGGCCCAGCCGCTCCACGGCATATGGGATCTTCCCGGACCAGGGCACAAACCTGCGTCCCCTGCATTGGCAGGCAGACTCTCAACCACTGTGCCACGAGGGAAGCCCATGGGTGTTGAATTTTGTCAAAAGTTTTTTCTGCATCTATTGAGATGATCATATGGTTTTTATTCTTCAGTTTGTTAATATGGTGTATCACATTGACTGATTTGCATATATTGAAGAATCTTTACATCCCTGGGATAAATCCCACTTGATCATGGTATATGATCCTTTTAATATGTTGTTGGATTCTGTTTGCTAGTATTTTGTTGAGGATTTTTGCATCTGTATTTATCAGTGATATTGGTCTGTAATTTTCTTTTTTTGTGATATCTTTGTCTGGTTTTGGTATCAGGCTGATGGTGGCCTCGTAGAATGAGTTTGGGAGTGTTCCTTCCTCTGCAAGTTTTTTGGAAGAGTTTGAGAGGGATGGGTGTTAGCTCTCCTCTAAATATTTGATAGAATTCACTTGTGACGCCATCTGGTCCTAGACTGTTGTTTGTTGGAAGATTTTTAATCACAGTTTCAATTTCATTACTTGTGATTGGTGGGTTCATATTCTCTATTTCTTCCTGGTTCAGTCTTGGAAGGTTATACCTTTCTAAGAATTTGTCCATTTCTTCCAACTTGTCCATTTTATTGGCATAGAGTTGCTTGTAGTAGTCTCTTATGATGCTTTGTATTTCTGCAGTGTCCCTTGTAACTTCTCCTTTTTCATCTCTAATTTTATTGATTTGAGTCCTCTCCCTCTTTTTCTTGTTGAGTCTGGCTAAATGTTTATCAATTTTGTTTATCTTCTCAAAGAACCAGCTTTTAGTTTTATTTATATTTGCTACTGTTTTCTTTGCTTCTATTCCATTTATATCTGATCTGATCTTTATGATTTCTTTCCTTCTACTAACTCTGGGTTTTGTTTGTTCTTCTTTCTCTAGTTCCTTGAGGTGTAAGGTTAGATTGTTTATTTGAGATTTTTCTTGTTTCTTGAGGTAGGATTGTATTGTTATAAACTTCCCTCTTAGAACTGCTTTTGCTGCATCCCATAGGTTTTGGATTGTCGTGTTTTCATTGTCATTTGTCTCTAGGTATTTTTTGATTTCCACTTTGATTTTTTCAGTGATCTCTTGGTTATTTAGTAACGTATTGTTTAGCCTCAATGTCTTTGTGATTTTTACATTTTTTCCTGTAATGGATTTCTAATCTCATAGCGTTGTGGTTGGAAAAGATGCTTGATATAATTTCAATTTTCTTAAATTTACTGAGGCTTGATTTGTGACCCAAGATGTGATTTATCCTTGAGAATATTTCATGGGCACTTGAGAAGAAAATGTAATCTGCTGTTTTTGGAGGAAATGTCCTATAAATATCAATTAAATCTATCTGGCCCATTTCATCATTTAAAGCTTGTGTTTCCTTATTAATTTTCTGTCTGGATGATCTGTCCATTGGTGTAGGTGAGGTGTTAAAGTCTCCCACTATTATTGTGTTACTGTCAATTTCCTCTTTTATAGCTGTTAGCATTTGCCTTATATATTGATGTGTTCCTATGTTGGGGGCATATATAATTTTAATTGTTATATATTTTCTTGGATTAATTCCTTGATCATTATGTAGTGTCTTTCCTTGTCTCTTGTAAATTCTTTATTTTAAAGTCTACTTTATCTGATATGAGTAGTGCTACTTCAGCTTTCTTTTGATTTCCATTTGCATGGAATATCTTTTTCCATCCCCTCACTTTCAGTCTGTATGTGTCCCTAGGTCTGAAATGGGTCTCTTGTGTATATATATATATATATATGTCTTGTTTTTGTTTCCATTCAGCGAGCCTGTGTCTTTTGGTTGGATCATTTAATCCATTCATGTTTAAGGTAATTATTGATATGTATGTTCCTTTTACCATTTTCTTAATTGTTTTGGGTTTGTTTTTGTAGGTCCTTTTCTTTTCTTGTGATTCCCACTTAGAGAAGTTCCTTTAGCATTTGTTGTAGAGCTGGTTTGGTGGTGCTGAATTCTCTTAGCTTTTGCTTGTCTGTGAAGCTTTTAATTTCTCCATCAAATCTGAATGAGATCCTTGCCATGTAGAGTAATCTTGGTTGTAGGTTCTTCCCTTTCATCACTTTAAATATATCATGCCACTCCCTTCTGGCTTGTAGAGTTTCTTCTGACAAGTCAGTTGTTAACCATAATGAAGCTCCCTTGTATGTTTTTTGTCATTATTCCCTTGTTGCTCTTAATAATTTTTATTTGTCTTTAATTTTTGTCAATTTGATTAGTATGTGTCTTGGCGTGTTTCTCCTTGGGTTTATCCTGCCTGGGACTCTCTGCTCTTCCTGGACTTGGGTGGCTATTTCTTTTCCCATGTTAGGGAAGTTTTTGACTATAAGCTCTTCAAATATTTCCTCAGGTCCTTTCTCTCTCTCTTCTCCTTCTGGGACCCCTACAATGCAAATGTTGGTGCATTTAATGTTGTGCCAGAGGTCTCTTAGGCTGTCTTCATTTCTTTTCATTCTTTTTTCTTTGTTCTGTTCTGTGGCAGTGAATTTCACTTTTCTATCTTCCAGGTCATTTATCCGTTCTTCTGCCTCTCTTCTAGTGTATTTTTCATTTCAGTTACTGTATTGCTTGTCTCTGTTTTTTTGTTCTTTAATTCTTCTAGCTCTTTGTTAAACATTTCTTGCATCTTCTCAATCTTTGCCTCCATTCGTTTTCTGAGGTCCTGGATCATCTTCATTATCACTATTTTGAATTATTTTTCTGGAAGGTTGCTATCTCCACTTCATTTAGCTGTTTTTTCTGGGGTTTTATCTTGTTCCTTCATCTGGTACATAGTCATCTTCCTTTTCATTTTCTGTATCTTTCTGTGAATGTAGTTTTTGTTCCACAGGCTGCAGGATTGTAGTTCTTCTTGCTTCTGCTGTCTGCCTTCTGTTAGATGAGGCTATCTGAGAGGCTTGTGCAAGCTTCCTGATGGGAGGGACTGGTGGTGTGTAGAGTTGGGTATTGCTCTGGTAGGAAGAGCTCAGTAAAACTTTTATCTGCTTGTCTGCTGATGTGTGGGGCTCAGTTCCCTCCCTGTTGGTTGTTTGGCCTGAGGCGACTGAGCACTGGAACCCACAGGCTTCTTGGTGGGGCTAATGGCAGACTCTGTGAGAGCTCACACCAAGGAGTATTTTACAGAACTTCTGCTCCCAGTGTCCCTGTCCCCATGGTGAGCCACAGCCACCCCATGCCTCTTCAGGAGACCCTCCAACAAATGGCAGGTAGGTCTAGTTCAGTCTCCTGTGGGGTCAGTTCTCCTTCCCCCTGCGTCCTGATGTGCACACTACTTTGTGTGCGCCCTCCAGGAGTGGTGTCTGTTTCCTCCAGTCCTGGCAAAGTCCTACAATCAAATCCTGCTAGCTTTCAAAGTCTGATTCTCTGGGAATTCCTCCTCCTGTTGCCAGACCCCAGGCTGGGAAGCCTGACGTGGGGCTCAGAACCTTCAATCCATTGGGTGGACTTCTGTGCTATAATTGTTCTCCAGTTTGTGAGTCACTCACCCAGCAGTTATGGGATCTGATTTTATTGTGATTGCATCCCTCCTACCATCTCATTGCAGCTTCTTTGTCTTTGGATGTGAGGTATCTCTTTTGGTGAGTTCCAGTGTCTCCCTGTCAATGATTTTTCAGCAGTTAATTGTGACTCTGGGGCTCTTGCAACAGAGAGCAAGTGCATGTTCTTCTACTCTGCCATCTTGAACCTCTAAAACCTGATACCTAGGAATATTGATATGGCCACAATACTGGGTGACACGGTAGGCTGTTGTCTTTGAGTAGGGTCCAGGGCAAAAAGGGCTCTGCAGAGGGCTCAGACTGTGATACAAATAACTCTGCCACTTGGGCCACACCATCTGGCAGGCCCTAAGCTGTTAAAGATATCAGTGATGATAGAGAAGAATGCAGTGGGGGCTTTATGACAAGCTCAATCAGGAGAAGGGCAGTGTAGGCTTCTGAAGTTTTGGAGCCAGGCTATGCTTTTTCCAGCAGAGAATTACGCAGCAGTTCTTTTGCAGTAAGTCCCCTACATATGAACAAGTTCCACTCTGAGAGCGAGTTTGTAAGTCCAATTTGTTCAGAATTCCAAACAAAGCTAACCTAGGTACCCAACTAACCCAATCGGCTCTGTAGTACTGTACTGTAATAGGTTTATAATACTTTTCACACAAATAATACATAAAAAACAAACAAACACAAAAAATAAAGGAAACATTTTTTATCTTACAGTACAGTACCTTGAAAAGCACAGTAGTACAGTACAACAGCTGGCATACGGGGGCTGGCATCAAGTGAACAGGCAAGAAGAGTTACTGACTGGAGGAGGGATTGGAGGTGGGAGATGGTAGCACTGAAGGATCGTCAGCAGTAGGAGACGGAGGGTGAGCTGCAATTTCACTCATGCCTGACGTTGATGGCACAGCTTCTGGTTCCTTGTTGGATTCAATTCTATCTACCCTCTTAAAAAAATGATCCAGTGATGTCTGGACCAGCGATGTTTACCATCTTTTCACCTTGCTCTACTCTCAAGTATTTTCATTTTTTTTTTGTCATTGTTATCGCTTGGTGCTTCTTAACAGTAACAGTTACATCACTGCTGCTTTTACACTTGCTTCCAGACAACCTGGGCTTGAAATAAAGATACTGTATTACTGTACTCTATTCAGTACTGTACAGTAAAGTACACAAAAGCACAACCACTTGTAGAGGATGCACACATGTGACAACGTACACCAGACACATGAACTGACTTATGTGACTGGACATGCGAAAGGACGTTCGCATCTTTGAAAGTTCTCAACTTGAAAGTTCATATGTAGGGGACTTGCTGTAGTGGTATTGGGCTCTAAAAGAGATGAAACACTTAACCATGGGATACGAAGTGACCATAAATCTGAAATAACTGGGTCCTATTGGACTCATCAAGTCATAACCTGGAGGGAGGCCTGCAGCAACCCATCAAAAATGGAAATGGTATACTCAGGCCTAAATATGAGCAAGACCAGAAGACACTATCAAGCTATATGAGCAAGTAGCCCAAATATCCAGGGCACCACCGTGATTGCACCAGTGCTCTTTCTGCATTTCATGTCCATGTGGGGTGTGGCCAATTACAATGGGGTGGGGTCAGTTACAATGGCCATATTGTAAAACCTGGAAAGAAGGAGAAAACCCCAGAACTTGGTTTTTGAATGGGTCAGCTTAGTGTGAGCGCATGCTAAAAATTAATGTTGACTACATTATAGCCTCACTAAGAGGAGACCATGCAAGACAGCAGTGAGGAAAAAAACTCCATGGGCAGTGGTGAATGACTTGGCCAACTGGTCCAGATCCTGAAAAAAAAATACTGGAGACAAAAATGTCAGGGGTAGAGGTACAAGGATGGATATATTAGAGTGGGCACAAAGTTTGAGATTTATTTCTTAAAATTAGGTATTGAAGCCCATTAGAAAGTGTCTACCATGAATGAGGCATTTAATAACCAAATTGACAAAAATAACTTGGCCAGTGACCAACCACTCCAGTTTTGGCACAATGGTCAGATGAATGATTTGGCCACAAATGCAGAGATGAAAGCTATATATGAGATCAATAACACAGTCTCCCATTCACCAAGGTCAGTTTATTGCTACCTGTGAATATCTAACCTATTAACCACAAAGACCAGCTTGAGCCCCTATTATGTCACGATTCTTTGAGGAAATTAACTGACCAGTCAGTGGCAAGTTTATTATATTAGATCTCATAGGAATAGACACCTATCCTAGGTATGGATTTGCCTTTTCTGCTTGCAGATTCTTAGTTAACCTCAGCTTGTTTAGTCTCAGTCACAGTTGAGCAACAGAGATCTGAGAAGCACCTGAGCATCTTGGAGCTCCCAGAATATTTGGTTCAGAGGGGCAGAATCCCACACAACATAGTATCTGATTAGAGAACCCACATTACAGCAATGCAAGTGTGAGAGAGGATTCAGAACTATGGGATCCACTGGAGGCATCACATAACACACCATCCCGAAGCTGCCAGCCTCATAGAGCATTGGAAAGGCCTGCTGAAGGCACAGCTAAAGTGCCAGCCCAGAGGCAAAACCCTGTGAAAATTGGACTCATTCTTCAGGGTGCAACATATGAAGTGAATCAGAGGTTTATATGGCACTGGGTTCACAGTAGAAAGAATACGTGGGTTTGAGAACCAAGGCATATGAATAGTGGACCCACCAACTGTCACTCCTAGAAACTGACTGACAGCCTTTGTGCTTCTTGTTTTTATGATGTAGGTCCTACTTGACTGCAGCGTTAGAGGTCCTTGTCCCTGCTGGGCATCTTGAGCTACTTGTGCTCAGGGACTGGCAAGCAAGAAGAGGAGTAACTGATCCTCGTCCACAGGGGGCTAGGGCTGCTCTTATACCCTGGGCAGGGGGCAATCCATGGGGAGCTTAGGTGACTCATTCTGGTGCTTCTTGGTTCTCTCTTGCCCGACTGAGACTAAACAAGCGCACCACACTGGCTGAGAAGGAGCTCAGATGCCTCAGAAATGAGAGTTTGAGTCACACAACCAGGTTAGCCACTGAGACCAGTGGAGGAGGTGGGAGAGCATGTGGGCACCTTGGAATGGATACTGGAGAGGAAAACAGTGAGCACCAGTTGTGACCCTTAGACTGACAGCAGCCATAGGGGCTGCAGTTTGTTCCACGCCCCCCCTTTTCTAAGTCTGCTTTAGGTAGAAAGGAGGAGCTGTTCTCTCACGTGTATAGAGAGGTAGATAGCAGGACACAAGGTTCTCTAACACACAGAAGGATACGCTTTCCCCGTGGAAGACAAAGAGATGTGCACTCTGCTTCTCCTTCAAAGAGGGAGTTGCCCAGGAGCAAGGACAGTTGTTGGCTGTCTATCATCAGAATATTTGCTCCTTCAGGGTCCACTTCAGCTTTTCAGATGAGTTCGAACTTGAGGGGACTTTCAGTCAATGACTGAGCGAGGTGGCAGTTAAAGAATCTGGCCGTTTCTGCTCAGCACAGACTATTCTAAAGGTATATCGTTGGTCTGGAACCTAGAATTGGGCTGGCTGAGACTTTGTCAGGACTACATCCTGTATGATAACAATCCAGGACATCCCTGTTTCTTCCCCTTTCCTTTCACAGGTCTTATTCCCCAATAAAACCTTGGCAGTCCTAACTCCATCTTGGCATCTGATACTAAGAGAACCTAAGTGCAAAATTTTATAAAATAATAACAGAAGGGAAACAATGCTACGTCTCCCAGTATACACAATACCATCCAAGCCATGGGTCATTAGTACTTAAATAGCCACAGTTGGAATAGCTGACAGTCTCGGGGGTCCAAATTCATATAACCACTTAGAGACAGAATAGGGGTCAACCGATATTCAACACATCAGACCTATCTATGTAACACCTGATAGGCCAGAATAAAAATTGGACAAAACAATCAAACTAATTAATGGAACCATGCAGATCCAGGCACAAACATGTTTATTCAAAAGCAAGTAAGCAAACAAACAAAGCCTCAGGACCTTAGCCAAACAACTGAGCATATAGATAATCTCAGTATGGAAGGATTTTGAAACTTGGAATTCTTTCTTCACATTTCCACTTATGGAATAGAAGAGTAAATCTTCTTAATAATACAAGCCAACTGTAGAGTTAAAAGAAAAAAAGTTTGTAGAAGCATAATTATATTTTAAGTGCCAAAGAAATGGTAATAATGATGTCAGATAAACAGACTGAGGTTCCCATTCAAATAGATCAAATGTTGCAAGGCACAAGACATTATTCAAAAGTCAAAACTTGCTGTCCCTCCCAGCCTCAATGGAACATCAGTGATACAAGCCCAAAGAGTACGGGAGGCTTTGGACTGGTTCCCGAAATACAGAGGGATGCATTTTGTATGGGTGACCAAACAGACCACTGCCTGGGTGGTCTTTTCATTTCAGGGGATGCAGTGGCCAAATGCCCTGTCAGAGGGTTTAGTCTGTGTGTATTCTGTGTTGCCTTTGGGCCAATATACTTTTATATAGCAGTCAGTGAGAGCATCTGAAAAAGTAAATTGGATTATGTTTCTGTCTTGCCTAAAAACCTGCAATGACTACAGAGGGCTCATAGAGTCAAACCTGAACTTCTACCATGCCCAGCTAGGCCCTGCATAATCTGACCCTTGCCTTCATTGCAGGCCATGCACACACTCACCCACTACACCAAGTCTGCTGGACAGCCATTGTCCACTCTGGGGCCTTCACACAGACTTCCGCCTCTTTCTGAATAGCTCCTTCTCTTCTTCAGTAAATGACTTCTTCTCCTTATTCAGGCCTCCTCCTAAGAAGGAATGCAAATGCCTCCTCTTCAGAAGCCTTTTTTTTTAATGGTCAAACCTACATATCTTTGCTCCAGCATATACACTCACCACCCTCCTTTTCCTGTCCCACTGCATTTTCTTTTCCCTTCATGGTATAGATGACAACTTGTTACTTGAAAAAAATCTGTTTATTGTTGCTTTCCCCCAATAGCCTATAAACTAGTTGTTTTATTCATCACAATATCCACAGTGCCTAGCATAGTGCTTAGCATAATATAGATGCTTAATTATTATTTGTTAAATGTGCAGGGAAAAAATAACACTAATAATAGATGACACTTACATAACATTAACGACATGCTTTTTCTAAGCATTTACCTGTATGACTCTATTGAGTCTATGATGTAGGTCCTGTCTTTTACAGTTGATGAAACTAAGGCACAGAGAGGTTAAGGCAGGGCAGAGATGTGACTGGAACCCCAGCAGAGACCACTAATCTCCGCTAACATATTCCTGCCTTAACTCAACTAAATATCAATCTTCTTAATAAAGCATTTAACATATCAGGGATTTCAGGATGATAGATGCTTTGGGTTAAGAGGGTCTTCTAGGCCTCTTAAATCACTGATCACTCTTCCTGTACCCTTGTATTTTCTGACTAGAGAGAACATAGTCCTGATTAATTTGGAAATGGCCCTATTTTGTGCATCAGAAAGTATTTTGCAGAGTCTAGTCTGTGTGCATGCACATGTTTGGGGATGAGTGGGTGTGGCTGTGTTCAAGGGTCAGTGTTATTTACCAGGAATATGGCTTAGTCAGTGTGAGGGTTTATGAAAGAAACTGAAAGGATCAGATAAAAGAGAATAATAAACAGGTGCATTACAGAATACAGCTATGAAAGAGGAGCCTATCCTTCCTCATTTTGAAAATTTGCAACTTGAAGGTTCGCATGTAGGGGACTTACTTATTACGTGATAATATATCTATTATAATAATCAGTTGTGGACCCCAAAGACTATTTCTTATTCAACTTTCAACCCCTAGCACCCAGTAAAGGGCTGGGCTTAGGTGAGTAAATGAATACTGGTCTGTATGGTCAGGCCACTCAAGATGGCTGCTCTCTTGGTCTCTGTACATCCCCTGCTCAACCAGTCCCTGCTTCATCTACACCCTACGCACATGACTGATCTTCCGTCTTAATCGTAGAGCCTAATCAATAACTGCATACGTGCTTGCCGTCACCTCCCCACCTACCCCTGGCCCCAGCTAGAGATTGTTCTAATCTTTAGATCAGAACGGCTCCACTATGCCAGTGTATCAAAGGGAAACATCTGCCCCAAGATGGTCCTTAACCGGAGAGGGCTATGAGAGGTGTGCTCCTATGCTGATTTCCGTGGTAACCAATGAGCCAACATGACATCAATTTCCCCTATAACTGGTAACCTCCCTCTCCCCCCAGTAACGATGACTGCTGCTACGTCCTGCCTCTATCTGCTGAGCACCGTGGGGTGTTGTTCTAGGACCTTGCTTAAGACATGTAAGATCCCCTATCCAATAAACCATTGATGTCTCTCTCTGTCACTGACTTTGGGCTCTTTCTTCTTTCTTGAGGCTGGGCAATTTCAGGGCTTGCAGGCCTGTGAGGTGCAGTCCAACATGGTCTCTTGAGTGTCACTTCAAATTCTTTGAGAATAGGTATATTTCTTGAATTTCATGCAGCATTCTTGATATAATTGAGTTGAAAAGTAGCTCAAATGATACCATTAAAGTGATAATGGTCCAGAGTTGCCTAATTTATGAGTTCCCCAAAACCAAATAAATCATCTGGGAGAAATCACAGGCATAATTATGTTTACCAGTTTTGTTGAGTTGTAATTGACATACAATAAACTGCACATGTTTACCAAGTATACAGTTTAATAAGATTTCACATATGGTTATACTCATGAAGCCAGTCATAATCAAGATAATGAATATATTAGTCACCCTCATTTGGGTTTTTCTAGTTTGGGGTTATCACAAATAAAGTCATTGTGAACATTTGTGTGTACATCTTATATAGACATATACTTCCACTTAACTTAGGTAAATACCTAGGAGTAGAATATTTGTACCATATGGGCACTCTATGTTTAACTTTTTAAGAAAGAGACAAATCGTTTACAAAGTATTTGTATCAATTTAAATTCCTGCAAGCAGTGTATGAGGGTTTCAGTTCCTCTACATCCTTGACAATTTTAGACAATCTAACAGATGTGTGGCAAAATCTCATTGTGTGTGTGGTTTTTTTTGTTTTTGTTTTAGTCCTACTCACAGATGGCTATGATTTATTACAGCAAAAGGCTAGGAAGCAAAATCAGGAAAGGGAAAATGTGTATAGGGCAAGATCCAGAGGAAACCAGGCACAAGCTTCCCAAAGTCTTCTCCCAGTGGGCGTCACACAGGACACACTTAATTCCACCAGCAATGACTGTGACAACATGTGTAAAATGTTATCTACCAGGGAAGCTCATGAGAGACTCAACGCCCAGAGCTTTTCTAGGGGCTGGTCACATAGGCACCCTCTGCCCTGCACACACCAAAAGTCCACATTCCTGGAAGGAAAGCAGGTATGCAGCATCAACCACATTGTTTGCACAGTTAGGCCTTGTGAGCAACTCTTATCATTTAGGGAATAGTGAGAACCCTCCTGAAACCCAAGAACCCAGATGCTAGCCAAGGCCGACCTTGTGAGCAGGCCCTTTCTAAGGAGAACAGTCTCAGGCCTGCTTTATTAGCTCTCTTAGGAACAGTCCACCTCCTTGGCCCTTGGCCAAGTCTACTTTAGAGCAAAATTATTATCAGTAGGACCCTATACAAAAGGGTGAGACCAACCTGCAATATGGATCTCAGTTATACCTCTTACAGGGCCTGGATGTAGCCAGTTAAAGTAAATCTCATTAACCATTCAGGTTAGCTTAAATTTACTGGCCACAGCTGTGCCAGGGGAAAACGAGTCATTGTGGTTTTTATTTGTATTTCCCCAATGCCTAATAATGTTGAACATTTTTTCATGTGTTTTTTATGTGTATACTTCCTCTCGTGAAGTGTTGATTCAAATATTCTGTTCTTATTTGGTTGTTTACGTTCTGACTACAGGACCTTGAGAGTTGTTTACAAATTCCAAGTACAAGATCTTAATCAGATATGTAATTTGAAATTATTTTCGGCCTGTGGCTTGAGTCTTAACACTGTCTTTCAAAGAGCAAACACTCAATTTTGATTATCAAATTGGTTTTTCTTTTTTGGATTATGCTTTCTGTTTATATTTTAAAAACGTTTTCTTAACTCAAAGTCACAAAGGTTTGCTCCTATATTTTCTTCTAGAACTTTTATAGTTTTAGGTTTTATACATTCAGAGAAAAAATTGTCCTTTTTTTGGTTAATTGTTATATATGGTACATGGTATGGGCTGAAGTTTCTATTTCTGCAAGTGTAGATCCAATTTTTCCAGCACAGTTTTTTGAAGACTATCCTTTCTTTACAGGATTGCCTTGGGCAACCTTGTCAAAAATTGATTGACAATCAATATGCAGCTCTATTTCTGGACTAGGTATTCATTGTATTGATCTGTCTATTTTGCTGCCATTACCATACTGTCTTGATTTCTATAGCTCTGTAATAGATCATGAAATTAGGTAGTATTAATCCTCCAATTTTGTTCTTCCTTTTTCAAGTTGTTTTGCCTATTTTAGATCTTTTGCGGTTTTATATGCATTTTAGAAACAGTTTCTTAATTTCTACAAAAACCTGATGGGATTTTGACAGATTGTGTGGAAACTATAGACCAATTTGGGGATAATTTACATCTTTATAATATAAAGTCTTTTAAACTGTAAGCATAATATAGATGTCTTTATACTTATTTAGGTCTCTTTAATTTCTCTTAATAATGTTTTATAGATTTCAGTGTCATATGTTGCACATATTTTTTCAGATTTATCCATAAGTATTTCATATTTTATGATGCTCTTATAAATCATATTGTTTTATTAATTCAATTTTTGTTGCTAGTATATAGAAGTACAATTAATTTTTGTATATTGATCTTGTATCCTATAACCTTGCAAAACTTAAGTGCCACTTATTGTAAATTTTTTGTAGATTCCATGGGGTTTTATATATATATGGTCATGTCTGCAAATAAAAAGTGCTTTTTACTTCTTCCTTTCCTACTTATCAATTTAATTTATTTCATTTGCTTTAATGTACTAGCTAGAACCTCCAATACAATATTAAATAGAGGTGGTCAGAGCAGACATCCTTGCTTTGTTCATTATCTTAGCAGGAAAGCATTCAGTCTGTCATCATTAAGTATGACGTTAGTGGTACATTTTCATAGATGACCTTTATCAAGTGTCAGAAGGTTTGTTCAGTTCCTAGTATGTCAAAAGTTTTTTATTTTTTTAATCAAGAAAGTATGCTATATTGTGTCAAATGTTTTTTTCTGCATCTACTGAGAGGATTATATGATTGCCTTCTTATTGTGGTAAAATATATATAACATAAAATGTACCTTTTTAACTATTTTTAAATGTATAGTTTAGGGGCATTAAATGTATTCACATTGTTGTGCAACCATCAATCTCCAGAACATTTTGTGTATTCTTGTGATTATTTTTTTCTCATTTGTTGGCTCTTTAGCTATAACTAGTTGTATTATTTTACTGGTTTCTTCAGAGGTTATAGCTTACACAATTCAACTCATCGTGGTATTATTAAAATATTTCATGTAAAATATTAAAAACCTAAATCAGTATACTTGCATTTCTTCACTTCCAGCCTTTGCATTCTTATCATGTAATCCTCTTTTACACATGTTATAATTTTTCCTTTAATCACAAGCTTATCTTTTGAAGAGATTTAAATAAAAGAGCAACAACTTTATATTTACCCAAGTAGTTACCATTTTCTGGTGTTCTTAGTTTGTGGAGCTCCAGGTTTTCATCTAGTATTATTTTCCTTCTACCTCATGGACTTTAATATTTCTTGTAGTTGAAGGTCAGTTGGCAATTCATTCATCTATTCTATCCTTGAACAGGGTTTTACTTCACTTTATTTTTAAAATATGTTTGTGTTAGTATGCAAATTGTATGAAACAATTTGCATACTAGCAAATGTGTTTTTCATTTCCTGAGCACGTATATTAAAATATTCTATTGTAGGGCTTCCCTGGTGGCGCAGTGGTTGAGAGTCCGCCAGCCGATGCAGGGGACGCGGGTTCGTGCCCCGGTCTGGGAGGATCCCACGTGCCGCGGGGCGGCTGGGCTCGTGGGCCATGGCCGCTGAGCCTGCGCTTCCGGAACCTGTGCTCCGCGATGGGAGAGACCACAGCGGTGAGAGGCCCGCGTATCGCAAAAAAAAAAAAAAAATTAAAAAAAAAATTCTATTGTAAATAAATAAATAAATAAAATATGCTTTTGTTGTGTAACATGTTCTAGGTTTTAAAAAAACACTTAAAAAATGTTGCCTTGCTCTCCTCCTGCTTGTCTTGTTTTTGAGAAAAATCTGCTGTAATCCTTATATTTGTTCTTCTCTTCATAATGTACACGTTTCTCTGGTTGCTTTTGAAATTTTTACTTTACCATTGGTTTTAAGTGATTTATTTTATGATTTTCCTTGGTGTACTTTTCCTCATACTTCTTGTGCTTAGGATTGATTGAGCTTTTTGGATTTGTGATTTATAATTTTCATCAAATTTGTACAAGGTTTGCCCATGATACATCAAACACCTCATACCATCATAGACTCCAATTACACATATGTTTGGCTGCTTAAAATTAATAATTAATAAAATTATATCAGATTACTAATGCTCTGCTCATTTTTCTCTCTGTATGTCATTCTGCAAAGTTATTATTTCTAAGTCTTCAAGTTGACTAATCTTTTCTTCTGCAATGTCTAATATCCTGTTATTCCATCCAGTGTGATTCTCTTCCCAGATAATATAGATTTTGTCTCTAGTAGTTCCTTTTGGGGCTTTTGTATACCTTCTGTGTCTCTACTTAACATGTTCAATCATTTTTCTAACTTCCTGAACATATGGAATCAATTACAACAACTGTTTTAATGTTCTTGTCTTCTAACTCTATCATCTGTGTCATTGCTGGTTCAGTTTTAATTGACTGATTTTTCTGTTCAGCGTTGGTAGTATTTTTCTTGCTTCTTTCTGTGGCTGGTAATTTTTGGTTGGATGGAAAACATTTTGCCTTTTATTTTGTTGTGTTTAGTATGTTTTTATGGTCTTATAAATATTCTAGACCTCTGTTCTGGGACACAATTAAATCACTTGAAAACAGTCTGATCCTTTTGGGCTTTGCTTTTAAACTTTGTTAGGTTGGACTATCACTGCATTCTAGTCTAAGGTTCATTTTTCCCACTACAGAGGTGAGATCATTCTTGGTAGTCTCCTTAAAGTATGAGGTTTTCTGCTATAGTTATTGTGAACTGATAATATTTCCAAGCCTTTCTGAGCTCTGGGCACTCTTTCTTGTAATCTTTTAGCATGGTTCTTTCCCCAATCATGGGCAGTTTCTTTATATTCTTGTGCTGATCAGTATTCTGTTGAATGTTCCAGGAATACTCTCTGCAGATCTCTAGGACTCTCTCTCCCATCATGTATTCTATGTTCCAGACTATATCTCTGTTGGTATCACTGAAATTCTAGTTCCAAGTCTTGAATCAGGGAGATTGCAGATCCCTGCCTAGGTTCCCCCTGCCTGTGCCACTTCCTGAAACTTCCCCTAGGCAGTAAGTAAAGGTCATCTCATTTGTTTTCCATCTCAGTTATGGCTGCCCTTCATTGTCCGACGTCCAATATTTTGAATGCCCTTGTTGAATATATTATTTTTCTACTTTGTACTTGTTTTAGCCAGGTGGATAAATCCACTCCCTGTTATTCTATCTTCTCCAGAAGTCCAGGATAAATTTTATTTAAAAAGTTTCCTAGATGTTTCTTACTTGCAGTCAAGTATGAGAACAACACGCCTACAGGATCAAATATAATGAACTGATAAATAAACGATATGGATTAAGCTAGGAGAAAAAAGAACTTTGTTAGAGCTGCTTATTCTCAGCGTAAGAGAGCTACGGCTTCAGATGTATTTGAGAGAGGAGAGTCAAAGGAATGTTATTAAGCTCTGATCAATTCAATGTCATTATACAAGTTTTTATTTACAACTTATTTTTTTGTTTTACACAGTAATATAATTCACAAGTTTGAGAAGGTGATTCTTGAACATGGCAGTATATGGCAGATATCCACTCCCTTTAGATAATGAACCGGAGGTTGAATATGTTTTTCTAGTTTATGAACATAAAAGAGGGAGAGGTTTCAGGACAATTCTCAGGTATACTATCCGTACTTGCTTTGTTCCCTTGGGATTTACAGGCACTAGGAGGAACCCTCCATTAACATATATTTGTTATATGATGATAGAATGGCTCCCGGGAGGGCTGTTCTTAGTCAATAGATGAAAACCAAATATTCAGCATCCATAATTGGAATCAGAGCCAAATACATCACCACAAAAGGGCATAAAATTATAAAGTTCAAGACAGGGGAGGTGGTGGTGGAAAAAACACCACAGAATAAATTACAAGAGATATGACAAAGGGAGACTTCCTAAAACTTGATCATTGGAGTTTAATTGGTTATTTTAAACAAATGAAAAGGAGGAACCAAAAGTGCCTGAGGTCTGGACTCTGGCTGATGGGGAAAATTCAGAGACTATGGGCAGAAGTAAGGCAGATGGGAGGTGAGGTGACTTTACACACCGTGTATGCTTTTCTCAGCAATACCAAGGCAGTGAAAATGACACACAATTCATTTTCTCAGCAGCAGTCAGCAAGCACTTCCTATCCCCTACCGTGTGTAGAACCATCAGAGAGACCACTGTAGGAAAGAGAATGATGTACAAAACAGGGTTTCTACCCTGAGGAAGTTGGAATAGAGCTGAGAATACAAGCCTGGTGAGACAGCTTGGGCATATCCTAAGCCAGCACATCTATAATAAGTTAATGCTAAAAAATAAAGGAGAATATGTATAATATGTACTATATATGCATTACCTCATTTATTCTTCATAAGTACTCTATGAGGTAGCTATTAGTATCAGGAAGGTGAGACTCAGAGAGTTGAAGTAACTTACTGTCATATTCCTTTCAGGGTGTCATAACAAAATATCATAGACTGGGTGGCTTATAAACACCAAATATTTATTTTGGACTGTTCTGGAGACTGGGAAGTCCAAGATCAAGGCAGATTTGCTGTCTGGTGAGACACATTTTCTTTTTCATAGGTGGCTATCTTCTCTTTGTATCCTCACATGGCAGAAGCAGACGAGGAAGCTCTCTGGGGACTCTTTTAAAGGCACTAATTTCATTCACAAGGGCTCCACCCTCACTACCTAATTACCTCCTAAAGGGCCCACCTCCAAATACCATCTCATTGGGAAAGTAGGTTTTAACATATGAATTTGAGGTGGACACAAATATTCAGGCTATAGAACCTACCTTCTAACATGTAGCTAGTAAGTGGCAGAGCCAGGATTCAAACTCAAAGAGAGTCTGACTCTGGAGCCTTACCTTTTACTTACTATATTCACTGTCTATCACAAAGCATTGTCAGGAATAAGATTTTTTTTTCAGGATGAGGACTTTATGCTAAGTTGGAGTAAGCATTCTCACTTATGTCTTATGTCCTCTCTTATTCGTATGCATTCTTCTGGTCAAGAAAATGTTCAATTAGGAGGAAACTACATGGACAGCTACAGAAAATTAGGGAAGTTCCTTCATTGGTAGGGAGTGAAAACTCCCACCCTTTGGCCCACATGTGCACACCTTCTCCACCAGAAAATTACTCCCATGGGACAGACTGTTTTCATGCTTCACTGTACCCCCCAGCACTTAGGACAGTGTCTGGCACATAGTAGCTGCTCAGTAAATACATGTTGAATCAAATGAATGAATGTGGAGAAGCTAGTGCAGGATAAGTATGAATCAAAATAACCCTGCCTGTGCTGACTTTCCTTTTCTCCCCAATGTCCCCATCACATGTCATCAGTCCAGAAACCTGGTCTATTGAAGAGTTGCCCAATAGAGAAATCCATGAGCTTGCAGGGGACAATTTTCCTCACACAAGAGGCCACCTCGGGACACCCAGTGTGGCCTCACATTGCCCTGAGGCTGGCCCTGCCCCAGGCACAGTGAAGCCAGCCTTGCTGAGTTACTGGAAGCTCTGGAAATAGCATCCATAATTCTTGGACCTGAGCCCATTGCAGTCTCTCCACTGGATCAAATTTCCCAGTAAAGAACTAATAGGGCAGCTCCGATACTCCTAAATCCTACTTTCAAATCCATACTCTCCACTGAATAATTGGCTTCCTATTTCCCAAAAAAGTTCCCCATAGAAAATGTGACACGTTTTTACTCCTGTTGTCCTTGCTAAATAGGTTTCTTTGTAGGTAACAACCAAATTTCCAATTCAGTTTTCAGCTGCCCTGCCCGAGAGGGTATATAAAGATTCTAGCTGTAAAACCCACGCTCTGGCATCATACATAAGGCATCACTTAATACGTGTTTAATGGTGATAGTGATTTATTTTTTGGCATGGACCAAAATGAGCTGAGCGGTGCCTAACACCCTTACACATACAATGGCTTTGCAGCCAGGTCCGGAAGAGCTGCTGTGACCAGGAATCACAAGGTCAAACAGAAAATGTTCTTTTTTTTGCATCTGGCCACTGATGTCCACAGGAATTATGGATGCAATAACTTGATCTCTTTGTCTTGAAGATACAAAAGTTCTTTTAGGTAAATATTTTCTTGTATATCAATACCACAAAATAGCCTGTGATACAGATTCATACATGGAGTAACTGGAATTCTAGTGTGTGAAGAGTCAGGTTGTTTACTTAATGGTGGATAAAAAAAATACCAACCTAACCTCACTATTAAAACTGGCCACACAGTGTCAAATTTCCTTGAGAATTCATTTAATGATGTCATTCAGCTATTTATTTAGAGAATAAGTCTTTATGAATAAATTGCTCTGTAGTTCATGCTTTGGGAGATCGATAAGATGTAGAGACTAAAGTTCCTGGACTTGAGTTTATAAATGACACAGACCAAGGGAAATACATATGCTGGGGTTCATATATGTAAGCCACTAATAGACAGTGATTAAAGAGTCATGTTATATTGACTATAAACCAAGATTAAATTAGCTAAAATTTAACTTAAATTCAGGGATTCTGATGGTATTCATTGTTTGTCCATAGAGGTGCAAAAATTCAACCCATGCCCAGTCCATCACTCCATTGCATGCTGTTTGAAGGCATCTTCAGCATGAGTCTGATGCAGAACCATACATACAAAACAAATGTTATACTCCAGGTGTTGAGGATTTCACTGGCTCCTGATGAAATGTGATGGCAGTTCTCCCTTCCTCACTCCTCCCTCCCTTCCTTTCTTCTTTCTTTCTTCCATTTTTTTTTTGTTCATGCCGAGCTGCATGTGAGATCTTAGTTCCCCAACCAGTGATGGAACCCACCCCCCACTGCATTGGAAGTGCTGAGTCTTAACCACAGGACTGACAGAGAAGTCCCCATTTCTTCCATTTTTATGGAGAACCTACTTGCTACAAGGCACACTGTTTGGTGCCAGGGATTCAAAGACAAATAAGGAATGTCCCTGGCCCTGCATAGATTCATGATCAATTACAGAAAAATGACAAGGAAAGAGATAATGGTAATAAAAGTGTGTAGGTCTGACATTTGAATTGAATGCTCCAGGAGTTCAAGGGAAAAAGCCATTTATTTAAGAAAAAGACCGTGGGGTTTATGATTTTCAGGGAAATTGTTCTACAGTCAGCATGATCCATCAATCAGTCCTTGGCTAAGGGGATGGTAGATAAATGATGTCTGTAATGACCAAGACTGTCAAGGCAGCTCTCATTGTAATGGAGCACAAAAGAGAGAATGCTATATTATTATATATCTACTTCTTTTAAAAAATAACTTTATTTGAGGGCTTCCCTGGTGGCGCAGTGGTTGAGAGTCCGCCTGCCGATGCAGGGGACGCGGGTTCGTGCCCTGGTGCGGGAAGATCCCCCATGCCGCGGAGCGGCTGGGCCCGTGAGCCATGGCCGCTGAGCCTGTGCGTCCAGAGCCTGTGCTCCACAACGCCACAACGGGTGAGGCCACACCAGTGAGAGGCCTGCGTACCGAAAAAAAAAAAAAAAAAGTTTTATTTGAGATATAATTCATATACCAAGCAATTCACTCATTTAAAGTGTATAATTCAGTGGTTTTTAGTTTATTCACAGATGTGTACAATTGTCACCACCAAAAATTTTAGAATGTCTTCATCACCTCAAGAAAAATATCTCATACTCTTTGGCTATTATGCCCCTGTTTCCCCATCTCCTCTCCCTCCCAGCCCTAAGCAACTGTGAATCAACTCTCTGTCTTTTTAGGTTTCTGCTCTGAACATTTCATATTGATGGAATCACACAATACGTGGTCTTTTGTGACTGTCTTCTTTCACTTAGCACGTTTTCAAGGTTCATCTATGTTATAGTATATAACATCACTTCATTTATTTATATTACCAAATATAAATACATTTTGCTTATCCATTCATTGGTTGATGGACAGTTGGGTTGTTTCCACATAAATCTATTTCTGAGAATTACCCCTGGGTAGGAAAATCAACCAAGAAATAAATCCAGCCACATCACACCCCTGTGTTATCAGAAACCCAGCCTATAGAGCTGTAAAGCTTCCCAACCCAGAAGAAACACACTATTTAAAATACACAATTTAATATATCACCTTCTAAAATACAAAGAAAGCATTTTCATCCAAGAATTCCCAAGAAGTATTACAAAGCAATTTATTCACAAATAGATTACTTAAATATTTTTAGTTTCAATGCCTTTTCAAGGTCACAGCACATGTTAAAATGAGGAAAGAGGGAGTAAGAGGGGTTAATAGCTGGAGGGAAATCTTTTATTAATCCTTGTTGCATGACATAGAAGCTACTGTCACTACCACAATCCACTGAGTGTTCCCTATGGGTCACAAGTGACCCCTTTTGGGGAAGTGCCCCTATACAGTGGAAACTGAATTAACTACCACTAAAGATGTATGGGGTTGGAGGAAAGTAAATAGGACTGGGCATCAAAAAACATAGTTTTGACTCCTGTTCCAGCCCTTCGTAGCTATGTGTTCTTGGGCAGGTCACTTACTGGCCTGTGCTTTGGGTCTCTCATCTATTAAATGGAGTGCTATTATCTAGCTTGCATGTTTTGCAAGTCTAAAACATATGAAAACTCTGTGAAAAATAAATTATAAAAATAGCAGCAAGTGTCATCAGCTCCAAATCTTTTTAAATTATCTCATTTCTTCATTGGGCTGAGGTATGCAAGAAAGACTAATATTTAATAAGAGTAGCTGGAGATGAAAGTCCAAAAGCTTTCTAACCCTTCCCTACAATTTATTCCCCAAAACCTTTATTGCTAGAGTCTCAAGTAAGGAAATCAACAAGGCTTATAATATGTACCAATTTCTGAAATTTAGAGAGAGCTTGTAAGGACGTCTTCTCCATCTCCTGTCTCCAGATATTAAATTACAAATGTGAAGACCCTGGACAAGAGCAGGCTATGGGTGGCACTGACTCATTTTCTATAGGCGACCAGTCTTCAAAGGGATAGGCAACCCTTTAGTTTTGCAAATAATCAATAAAAATGGAAGAAAGAACCTCATGTCTGATCCTATGAATACATGTGTTTATCTCAAATCTAAAATAAGAGAAATAGTCTTGGTTAATTTCAATAGCATTAGAACTTAGAAATCTAAGCTGTCTTGAAAAAATTTCACTTAGCATTGTAAAATGGAAATGACAATCTTGATTTGTCTTTCTGGAGAAAGTAAGTGTACTATATTGTAAGGAAACTAGAGAAGAACTGGTGAAATGACCCAGGCAACCTTGACCCATGCATGGAATCATTGAAAGCTAGAAATGGAAGGCACCATAGAAATAATATAGTCTATGTTCCCAACCCACTCCCCACCCAGCACACATCCCTCACTGTTCCAAATATAAGGCAACTACGAACAGAGGAAGTGACTGGTCCAAGGTCACACAGATTAGTTAATAGGAGACTTGGAACTAGAAATATGGTCTCCTGATTCTCTATCAAGAGCCTTTTAACTAAATTCCTTTTTCTAACCCCTCTACTGACTGATTCAAACTAAGTAAATAAGAGTAATCCCGTATATTGTATTTCTATTAGAATTCAGAGTTTAGAGTTGATGGATTATCTATTCTACTTTCTTATATCTTTGATGAATAAATGGAAGATTAGAAACATTAAGGAATTCTTCAAAGTCACATAGATAGTGATCAGCTAGGAATAGAACTGATCTCTCACACTTTGAGATCAATTTGTTCAATACTCTTCCCATCATGGTGTTGTGTGTTGTTTCCTCTCCTAAGTGTTCCAGTCTTATCAGTGTTTGAAACTGTCCTTCTTTTTAGGGTGTGGCTAGGCTCTATGGTCACCTGCAAGGAAGGTAACAAACACTAGGAAACCATGCAGGGGTCACTTTTGCTTCCTTACTCTCACTTGCAGAAATATGGGACTTGCCATTAGACATCTTCACACTCTACAATGAAGTCATTTGTGGATATATAGTCCTGAAAATGCAATAAAAATATGTCTTTGGATGTTAAGCAAATCAAATTGTGTAGCTGATTATACCATCCCCTTCTAGATTTCAACTTGAGGTTCAAAACAGGTAAAATTTATACCTAACATGTTTTCAGTGGATCAGATGAATGCACTACCATGAACAAAGTCACATCCTAGTTCTAGCGCATGTAATAGCATGCTTTATAAAATGTGCCTCCAATAGAAATATGTAATATTGCTACCTGACAACACAGAATAATGCATACTTATCAATAAACTAAATTGCCTGATGCCCTCTCTTTTTAAAAAAAAAAAAACTCTTCCAATACAAAATTAAAGGAAGAACATCATTGGTGAAAGATAAATTAGATATTTGAAATTTGTTCAGTTTGATTAACACAGGCAAGATAAACTAAAAATGAGATATAATGTCTCTCATTTCTTTGACTCCTAAGGCCATCCTTTCTCCATGCTCTGGTAAAATTCAGCATTATATTTTAAATCTAGTGGCCATCTCCAGTCTATGTAGATCTTCTTATCTGTACCCTCAATAGCCTTACATACCTCTATCCCAGGACCTGCCACATGGGTTACTTGCTCTTCTCTCCAGCTATGGTGAGATCTTGAGAACAGGATTTAGTCTCATTCATTTGCCATCTCCTGTGTTTATCAACAGTCATTTGGCTTGAGCTGAGTACATATTTGCTAAATGAATAAAAGTTTGAATAAACAAGTGAATAAATAAATATTGTAAGTTGATAATAAAGAATGTGAATGACTATCCTTGTGCTTCTAATTGCTGGAATATGAACAAAGTATCTATCTATCTATCTATCTACTTATCTATCTATCTATCCATCCATCTATTATCTACCTATCTATCTACCCATCTATCTATCTATCCACTATGGTAGCTCATTCTCAAAACATAAACCATAAAATCAAAATCTCATATGAAACAGCATAACAGAAAAGGACAGAAAATACTGTAATATGGCATTCCATTTTCAGCAAACTTCAAGAAATACAAACTCTTCATCATTTGGGTAACCAGAGGGAGATAATGGTCCAATCTCAGCTAAACAGTGCTATTAAAAACACAAGTAACTGAATTTTATGTGCATTCCAATTTCCCTTGTGATTCCAATTAAGATCACATCAATTAAGTGAACTTATCATTTTGCATCATGGAGTTTTTGAAAACTGTATAAAATTCAAGTTGGCATTTTCTCCCTTCCCTGATAAGGAAGGAACATGATTGCATCACACTGATTGCATATTTAGCTCTCAAAGCAGCTGTATAAACATTATAAGCAATAGAGCAAAACAGAAAAAAAAAAAAAGAGAAACGTGTAGAGGCTAAAATCAAAGAGCATATTTCTGAAACAGAGCATGCTATGGGCAGTTGATTCTGAGAGATGATTCAGAAATAGGGATCTAGTAGAGGAGTGGGCGCTGCAGAAGAGAATGAGATGATTATAAATCTCTCCCCTCCCAAAATTCTAGTCATAATCTTTGTACATAGACCCTTAAGTGAACTTCCTTAGTGACCAATTTCCCCATTGTCAGGCTGCCCAGGGCAACATCTCCAGGATGGGAGTATGGGAGGGGGATGGGCAACTGCCTGTTAGACATTCCTTAGAGAGATTGGATTTCTGTTACCATATTCCTCCCTTTCAGAAAACCTTACAAAATAGCCAGAAGATATCCAAAATAGCTCAGCATAACTTTCTAGTGATGGCAGATCACCAGTGGTAACCAAGGTTCCCCCTTCTGCCTATGCATGAGCAGTTGATAAGAACTCTCAGGCTATAGAGTCTTTTTATCAGAATTAAAATGCTGACTCCCATCAGACTAATTTGCATGACCTTCAGTAAGCTATTTAACCTCTCAGTGCCTCGTTTCCGCTTTTATAATACAAGGAAAATAATTGTAACTACATGGTAGAGTTGATGTGAGAATTAAATGCAATAATGCATGTAAAGCACATTAGGACCATAATACCCCTCAAAAAATGATAGCTGCCACTATTACTGCCCTCACATGTTGCAGCTACTGTTCTAATGAGATTGATCTGTGCAGTATCTGGACTGGGGGTGCTCCCAAAAAACCTGTCCCCAAACTGCACTCTTCTGTCCCTGATAATGCTGCAGAGAGATGTCCCAGAATCACAGGTAGGGCCATCAACGTCAACAGTCTCCTTCTTAGGAAGATAAAATGCATTTTCTCCTTGAAATAAACGTTGGTTGGGTCCCCAGAAAATATAAGAATCTGCCTTAAAGTGCCAATACTATGGCTAAAAATGATATAGTAGAATAAAGATAGAAGATCACATAGTAGAAAAAGGTAGAAAATCAGAGTATGGCATTTCAACTACCTTTTGGGTTAAGTTGGCTTTTGTAAGCTAGTCCACAAACCTGCATACAATCATTACTCTGTATTCTAGGTAAGGGTTGTAATTGGAGTGTGTTTTTTGTGTCTGTGGGGACTTAGTGCAGCAAGGTGGGCAGGATAAAGAGGATATCTCCATTTTACAGAGAAAGCAATTGAGGCCCAGGGAGTCTGTTACCCTCACAAGGCTTCAAAGATGAAAATAATACCAATATTCCAGGTCCAGGCAAGCTCACTGAGATCTCAGGCCTGAGATAAAGGAGTAGCTCATGGCTGCTGGTAAACACTTCTTCATTGCTTTTCTAGAATGCCTCCCCCACTCCCAACTCCCTCTTCTCTGTAATGTTATATTTCTGTTTCCCTTCAAAATGTCATCTAAAAATTACAAAAGAGAATGGAAGGAAATCCACTGCAGTGTTAACTATGGTTTTCTCTGAGAAATTGGATTGTTGTAGTAATAACTTTCTTCTGTGTGCTCTTCTACATTTTCCAAATGTTCTGCAATGAATACCTTATAGAATAGAGTAAGCACATTATAAGTTTTTAAAAATTATCTTTAAAACTCTGCAAAAAATTTCACAAAGTCTTTCTAAACTAACCCCATTTATCTCTAGCCACTCCACTCACTCAAAGCTCATGGATTTGGCTCTTGAAAATGTGTACATATTCTTTCTTTTACATTTCTGTTCCTTTCCTTCCTCTTTCCCTTCCTCCTCTTATCCTCCTCACTCTTTTTTTCCCCTTTAAAGTTCATACTACCTAACAGCATCTGTGCCAAGAGCTTCAAAAATTACTCAAATGGTAATGAAAACATTCTGGTTGTTAAAAATTCAAACAATATCAAGTTTTATGGAGTAAAAGGTAAAATACTCTTTCATAATTTCTTCTCTCCTCAAATGCCATTATTCTCTACCTACAAGTTGTAACTGTTAAATTTAGTACCTATTTTTAATTTTCGCATGTAAATTTTTCCATATTATATGTGTATTTGACTATATATTTGTATGTATGTCTACTGATTATTTTTTTAAACAAATAAACCTGACAATCAATTCTTTTTCCCTGCAAAACAACTGTGATTACTGCTTTGGGATGTTAGGGTTTGACTATGAGTCAAGGGCCTGCAGGCAAGATGGACCAGGCCCATCTTTAAGAGTATCCTTGTCTGAAGGCCATGGCCATGGTGACCTTCACACAACCTCAGCCCCAGTCCAGACCTCACCATGTGGCCACACGTACAGTAGCAGTACAAATGGACTGTTGGCTGTTGAACTTACTGATGACAGGTGCAAGTGCCGTGCATAACGTGCTCTCTAAAAATAGCATCCAGAAAGAAAGGGTCTCACGCCTAGCCCTCTGGGTGGCCTATGACAAAATGTTCACCCTGTGAATACTGAGTGGAAACAACACTATCTCAACATACTATCACCTGTGTCCACACTGACAGTTGTAATGAGCTCTGAGAAATCAGCTAGTCGGTTTGATCAAAATGATAAATTGAGGATCTCTTCAAGAGTCTTAATCACAAGAAATCTAAAGAAAAAAGATGAGAAGACTGAATGTGTTTTGCAGGATGAGATTTGATTCTTTCGATTTTCTGCAGCAATTTTGCATGAGATCCTCTCTTCTCCTACCAGCCTTTCTTAGTCGTGACCTTTTCATAATTTGCTAAACTTCTGCAAACATAAGGGATTCTTGCCTACCATTTGGAAAGTTCTGATGAAAGAAAACACTAGACTTCTGCTTCCTGCATCCCATTCCCATGACAGAAGAGAAGAGAAGAATGCTTCTATAGGAGCTGATTTGGGGGGATGAATTCTAAAACAAGAATCACGAAGCTAGAAGTCATATTTCCCATCTAAGTTGAGGTTAAGTACCTCACTTCTGTGCGTTTAAGGAAAACATGAGTGCAGAATACTCACCCAAAGAAGATATTCATCTAGCAAGCATTTATTTAGCTGACTACCTGTTGTGTTAGCTCTGCCATATTAGGCAGTGTGGGAGGGGCCCACCACCGTCCTTAACATAAAGTAATACTGCAAGTGCTAAATGATAGGATTATACAGGTGGCAACTTCCCTTGGGTACCCTCCAAATATTCTCCCTGATTTGATAATCCAAGTCAGACCTGATATGACATTACGACTAGCACTATTACCTTTACTACTACATAAAAGCACAGAAAAGAGTGACAGTTCAACAGAATGATAGTTTGATCTTTGGTCATCAATTGAAAATCACAAAGGCTAAAATATGAATGTTAAGGGAAAATTTCACTCTAGTCATTTCAAATGCCTCAGATGTAGGTAGATGCTTAAATCTTGTAGAAGAGTAGTTAGTTGCTTCCCTATGAAAGGGTGCTTCTTTATTCTGGTAAAGAATCTAGCTACTTGAGAAGAAACTATCTATGTTAGATTGGAAGAAGTTTGAATACTATGGATTAACATGGAAGAGGCAGATTTTAGGCCTAAGCCACACCATAAATTACTCATGAAAATTTCCTCAGTTCAGATCCACTTCTGAACTCTAACTCATCTGAATTCTACCATTTTAGTTGCATATGTTTAGTTGTACTGCCTTGCATATTTTTCTAGCTGTTATATAGGTTTATGTCTCGTCTCCCCAGTCAACCTCTAGGTTCCTTAAGGACAGGCACTATACCTATTTGGTATCAAATAGTCTTTGGTATCAAACCCACCTAGGGTTGGCTTGGCCAGCAGTTGCTGAGAATCATGTGAACCAGTGTGATGAGTGAGCATGCACATGCATCCCCGACCTTGCCAGGACCTTTGCCCAGTTCTCCCGGGGCTGCTCCATGACCCCGTGGAAGGACAGCATTCCTTGATGGGAGAGCGGCCCCCTGTGATCTGTGTACACTCTGTCCGGTCTGTGACCGGGGTCTCCAAATTTTCCAGTTCACCTTCCAAGTCACAGTCAGTTCCCTGCACAGGTAATTTCTTCCGGCTGGGAGCACGTGGAGCTCACATTCCTGGATGCCGTGGTTACTACTTGGCCATCTGTAGGGGGACAGTGGGTGCCTGCAACATCTGGGCTGCCTTTGGACCCAAATGACCCCATCCTGTGCCCAGCCTCCCTCATGCAACCTCCCCGCGGGGGCAGGCCAGGTCGCGGGTGAACTGGAACTATTTTTGAGGAGGCTGTTGGCAGAATGTCTTCTCCTCCACTGCCCAAGTATCCTACAGTCTCTATTCTCCATGCCAAGACTGAGTAGAGGATTGAAATAAGAGCAAGAAAGGGAGCAAGGCCAGAGAGGGGAGGGAGAGTTCGCCAAATGGCTTGGTAGAAGTCTGGAGCTGGAGACTTTCTATTCCTGATCCTCCTACCAATTCTGAGGGTCTCCAGAGGCCTCAGTCTGCCTCTGCACCATGCAGTTGTATGGAACTACAATCCTGAGTGAGAGAAAGCGAGAATCTTCTCCTTGTTTTATAGAAACTGAGGTGTAAGAAGGTGACGTGACCTACCCAGGGTCACAGAGGACGTTCACAACAGGGCCTGATCTCGGAAGAGAATTGTTGCTATTTCCTTAGGTCTTTTTGTTTTTTGAAGGCATGTATCCAGTTTAATTTCAGATCGTCATGAGTTACTGCTCAGGGTAACTTCTTTCCTCTTCTCTGGGCACATGGAAGACTATACATTGCCTGCCCCACAATGGGGTTGAGTGAGCCTGTGACTAGTTCAAGACAGGCAGAAGGCTTCAAGAGCCAGTGCATAATTTACTGAACTCTCCTTCTGCCGACTACACAAGTCAAGATACTTTAGACCCTTAAGGCTCTCCATTGACCTGAGATGAGCATGTAGTATGAGCAAGAAATAAACCTTTGCCATTTCAAGCCAATGACATTTTGAAGCTGTAACTTGCTACTTCTGACTGACACAGTATCATGAAAGTGAATTTAAAAGTCCCAGAGCATGATAGCACCAGATATTTTTATTAGAAAGATCCCAAGAGATAATTTTACATGAAGGAAGCCGAGGGCCAGTTTCCTTGACCCCCTACCCATACTCAAACTTCTTTCTATTTAAGTATACCTTCGAGTGTATTTAGTCCAACTGAATTCTAAGGCATGGGTCTCTTTAAGACATTACCAGGTGGTCTTTGACTTACCACTTGAAAATCTACTTGGAAACCTCTAGTAATGGGGAAGTTGTCACACTTCCAAAACATTCCCTTTCCTTTTTTCAGCAGTCAGTGGTAAAAAGTTTATCTTTAAGCTAAATCAACATTTTTCTGTAATGTATATTCACTTGCCCCTGTTCTTTCTTCCAGCGCTACAGAGAACATGTGTCATTCTCTGTTTATGTAATCCTTCTAAATAATTTAAACAGCATGAACACTCTAAATTACTTCATGTTGAACACTCCCCAGTTCCTTCATTCATTTCTTATGTTAAATTATTTTGAGGTCTTTTATTATTCTATATTTTTCATCAGGACAGGTGCAGTCTGTAAATATACTATTAAAAATACGGCACCCAGGAGTACACATAGTACTACTGAAAGTATGGCCTAATTTAAATTAGGAGTTTGGGATTAACATATACACACTACTATGTATAAAACAGGTAAACAACAAGGACCTACTATATAGCACAGGGAAATATATTCAATATCTTGTAATAACCTATAATGGAAAAGAATCTGAAAAATTATACACATAATTTTTATAATTATATGTATAATTTTTCAGATTCATATATACATAACTGAATCACTTTGCTGTATACCTGGAAGTAACACAACATTGTAAATTAACTATACTTCAATTTTTAAAAATGGTAAAAAAAAATGTGTGGCCTAACCCATGTGAAATGAAATGATGCTATTATATTCCTAGCTCCATTAAACCTAAATTTAACAAAAACAAAAGGCCCCAACTTAAATTCATCAGTTTTAGATCCTGATTCTTTCATTACAATTTTAGCTACACCCTAGGCTTAGTGCTATTCCCCAACTTTAGCTACATGCTCCTAGGAAATCATCAGTCATTGATACACATAACGTTGAACTGGACAGGGGCAAGATGGATTTCTGAGGAACACCAGTGAAGACATCAATTGGACAGTAATGATTCTTTGAGTTCATTCACCAAGCATTTGTATGTTCTCCTAGTTGTACTACCACAACTTACACTGCTCTGTGCAATACACAAGGTATGAGAGAACCTATGAATCCTTGCCAAATTACAGAATATGATGTTTACTCTATTCCCCTAACCTGCCAGTCCAATGATAACCTGTCACAAAAGGATATGTAATTAGTTTGCTACCCTCTGCTTTTACTAAATCCGTACTGGTTACTAGTGACCAAATCTCCATCTCTAAGTACATATAACATGTTCTAGAACCCTATTTAGGATTACTAACAAGTGTGCTGGTTCATCTATATTTTTCCGTTTGGATATATTGTGCCTTCATTTACCCAACATGTGTTCTGTTTCTCATGCTTTCTTGAAGAAAACAGGCTGTGCGTTAGCAGTGTTATTTACATATACCCTTGAGTACCCTGAGATAAAATTTGTTAAAACCAAGAGACATAAGAAAACCAAGAGCAGGTTGTATTTTCTTAGAATTTTTTTCACTTATTCTACTGATATTTGTTCTACCCATTCTTGTCTGAAAAATCATTCTATCAGAGAAGACAAGTATGAGTTAGGAATTTGAGAATAAGAGTTTATAATCTGGTGAACTCAAGAAGCTAGGGTTCCTGCTTTTTGGGGGCTCCATGAATTTGCAAGCACAATGTTTGTAAATGTTTACTGCATGCTCCTTCTCTCCTCTTCTTTCATCCCTTCACCCCTTAACATCTTTCCCCCACTTCCTCTCTCATAAACCCTTTTCTATCTCTGGTCTATAGTATAATAAGATTCTCTAAAGAGTCTATGGTCCTTGATATCTTAACGGAAAAGAGACATTATCTCTCATCTTTTTTCCTGGTGCTTACTGTGTATAGTGAGATATTCCGTAGATTTGGGTTGGGTAAGCAAACAAATACTTCAGTGTTGTTCTGTCTTTTCCAAGAAAAGACAGTTTCCTCATTTTTATTCATGCTTCAAATAAATGTGTCTTAAAAAAAAAGGGTCCTTTTCCCCCCTGAGCTCTTTTTAAGCTTTAGTTTTTCCTGACACTAAGCCTGTATGCATGCTGTACTTTCTTTTTTTAATACATTCTACTGCTTTTATGATCTTCTTATCTTTTTTAACATGAGTTCACATTGATTTCTATAATTAGAATATAATTAGAATACTTCTTCCCTGTCCTCACGGGATAAACTTTACGCATAGCTAAGTTCCCACTGGTGGCCTTTGACAGTGCGCTGCTCAGATCTCACTTTCCGAGCACCAGTAGTAGCAAGGAGCATAATTATTGACAATCTCCAGGCCGCTATGCCTCCAGATCCACCCCAGTGTTTGCGCAGAGGCCATGCTTCCCTCAGGCTGTTCCCAGCCAATGTCTGAAATAGTCGGGCTACTCTGGCAATGGTGGGGTTCCTGGAGCAGGGCCATTCAGGCCCAATGTTGGACTCCTCTATCAGGCAATTTGTGCTCAGGAACTGCCCACTGACTTCACTGAGATGTTCTCCAAGCCGTCCTACACAACTGTCTTAGCACAGCCTAACTCGATAACTTCACTCCTCAGGGTGAACTGGTCCCTTGCTTGTTTCTCTGATATAAGCTGTGATAGAATGGAAGAAAAAGGTCAGAGGCTCCAGACCTGGCAGTCCATTGATTCCTTACCTTTCTGGTCTTTGGCTTTCCAAGTTCTCACTGGGAAGGATAGTGAAACCCACGCCAAGTACTGTTTCCATTATAAAAGCTGTCTTGTCTTTTGGGGCCCTGCGGGGTGATTATCTTTTCATTTGCCCTGGGGTGCTATAGTCTTCTTAATTTAGTTTTCATCAGCAAAACTAATGATACTTGAGATGCTAAAATCTACCACTTTCCCATTTATGTCTTTTTTCTATCCCCCTCATTATCTGTGTAGGGAAAATCTGTCAAACCTCAACAGATATTTAGAAAAGAATCCGTGATTAAGGATTCTTGCGTTTGAATAGAAATAGCAGTTGAAAATTTTCCTTGGATGAGAAGCTAGCTTCTGATATTGCCTAAGATGGGACCAGTCAGCAGCATGCCAGACTTCAGTGTTGTTTGATAAACATAGAATCCTCATTTCTAGGGAAGTCTGTCTCCAGTGACTGTGGCAAGTAGGATGAAAAAATAAAAGACAAGAGAAAACAAAACCCAAGCCACTAGCATTTGAAAAGGCAGGCACTTCGATTTCTCCATATGACCTTTGAAGCACTGATCGTTAAAGCGGAAATAATCAGAGTACAAGAGGCAAAGTGGTGATAAAACAGAAAAGCCATTATAAAACAGAAAAGCCACTATTGAGTGAAATGTAATTTCAAAAAACACAAACTCTTATAGTACTCATTGCCATGTTTGGATGTCGACATGCCATCGAAGATGAAGTTTCCGAAGTGTAGGTGATTATTATTAATCTCTCTAGTTACAAAACCAAAGTCTCTGTTCCATATTCTATAAATTTCTGTAATAAGTAAGTATGATAGGGGAGGTTTTATAGTCTAAGGAATCCTTTTAAGGTTCCCGAAATCACTCCATTTCAGAAGCCCTCTATCCTGCCAATGACCAAGCTTTGTGGGTAAGTCAGGCCTCCCTCTCTGAATCCTATATTTGTTCTGGTCCCAGGGACAAAAATGCCCTTTCTGACTTTACACGTGGGTTTACAGAATAGATCCACATATGCAATAAACCAACTATTTTCCCTATAATTTCTCCCTCAATTTGCTTCCTGGAAATAAGTGGGTATAACTCTTTGTAGGACTTTGGCAAAATACCGAGGAAGCAGGGACAATTCAGAGCCTGTGTTTTAAGATCTGCCTCAGCTGGATAAGATACCAAAGGTTTAATTTCCTCACCAAAGATGTAAATCCTATGTATCTTGCATTATTATACATAAGAATGAACATACATTGTTATCTAGAATTACACAACCCACGCAGACAACATGTCAGTGATGTCTGCTTTTCTGCAATGCTTCTAATATCAAAAACATTTTCATTTCATAGTCTGCAACCTGGGGGACTGACTTCTATAGATTTTATTTTCCTTCTGGAAAAGCAAACATAGCTTAAATGTAGGCTGATAATAAGCAGAAGAGTCAAGAAGAAAATCATTTTGATCTCCATATATGATGAGAGAGTAACCTACTGTGTGTGTGTGGGGGGGTGGAGGACAGCCACAAAAATGCTTGAATGAGTTGTCCAAAAAGTAATCAGAAAGTAGCTCATGAGTAATTTGTGTGATATTAAAGAGTAAGAAGGAAAAGGATGCAGAGTTGGGAGATCCTGTTTCTGAGTGTTGTCACCCCCTCTATTCCCAGTTGTCACTTCTTTTAGCCTTTGCCTTAAATGTCGCTTACCTAGAAAACTCTCCTGACTAGTCCTGCGCCATGGTGATTACTCTCTTAGCCATGTCTGTTTAGCACCCATTCAAGGTTTGGTCCTAGATCATCGCATATTTGCTCAATGAGTATTTTTTCCCTCATTGTTTCAGGTAGCTAACATTGTTTGTTAGCGGTGGTGGTGTAGGTGATGATGTCGGCCTGATCACTGAGAATTTAAGAGGAGAAAAAATAAACTTGTGAGTAGAGACAAGGTCTATTTCTCTTGGCTCTCTTTCCTTCTCTTTTTCATCCTCTTCTGTGTTTAGTATTATAATTAATAGACGTAAAATAAGCACGTGGTCATGGGTAGGCACTTGAGTTGCCTGGAACTTGCACCAACACCTAAGTCCTTGCTACTCCACGAGAGGTCTGAGGACCAGTAACGTGACATCACTTACAAGCTTCTTAGTGAGGGCAGTTTCTAGCCTTTGTGTCTCTTTAAATCCTGTTGGTGCTGTGCCCATTGTGATGCACGTTAAGTAATAACAGCTAAAACTTGAGAAGTCACTACGTGTTACATATTTTACTAAGCACTCACACATTATCACATTAAATACAATCACTCTACGAAGGTTCTGCTGTTTCTTTTTTTTAATAATGAGAAGACCAAGGCCTTAGAGAAGTTAGCAAGCTGTTGACTGGAACTTGAATCCATGTCCGTTTGATCCAAAAGTCTGAGATGTTACCAACCGGGTTCTATTGCTCTCTGATGGATTGATGACTAAACAAATATATTTGATGTTAACCTGATACAGTGGAACTGAGACCTGCTTTCATCCAGCCTGGACGCTGTCCTGATAGAAATATTTCTTAAGGGGCAAAAAAACCCAAACAATCCTTCCCCTGTATAACCTCTCCGATCTTTTCTGCGTCCTTTCTATCCTGCTTTTCTCCCTGCTGCTGTATTTATTAACTCCCTTCCCCTCTCTTCTCTCTCTTTTTGGTTTAAGACCATAGTCTGTGTCCTCACCTTGCGTGAGTCCTCCGAGGACAGCATTTGGCCTGGCCAGGCCGAGGGGCACTGCACGAGGAGATTTTTCAGGTCACAGAGTGGATGTGTTTGCCGAGTGGAAGAATGACCTTTCATTCCCGAACACCCAGAGGGCCAATCAGTCTGTTCTCGCTCCACTGAGAAAAGTGAATGGAGTGCTTGCCACTTGAAACGAGAGTAAAGAATAAGTAACTCTCAAAATACACAAACCCCAAGCCCCTCAAAGCCGAGACAAATCTGAAACACTTTGCGTTTTAGGGCACCCTGTGTCTGGCAGGTGATGGAGCCTTTTCTCCTGCCTCCTCTGACCATGTGAAAAATCACTTTACTGGAAAAAATTCCCATCAGGCCAGCGAACATGTGCACATTTGCACTTCAGCTGTACGCTGCCCCCGGCATGTTCTCTTCTCTCGGAAGCACTGGGGCCAGCGTTTCCACTCCGGTGCCAGGCAGGATGCTTATGTAACCATCACCTGCCAGGAGCCACTGACCTACACGCTTGCCCTGGACAACCACACCACCTTGACAGACACGAATGTGAGGCCACGGAGCACCCAGGGCAGCTTTGTCAGAATAGATCCTGCCAGAAACATAGACTCCAGAATGGGTCAGGGGCCAGGAGAGACCACGCTCTGGGAGAACTCCCAATGGGAAAGACAGTGCTCAGGTGGGATCTCCCACTCCATGGGGCTCCCAAGTACATGCTGATGCCACAGCAAAGCAAAGGCGTCAAATATTTCTGCCTTTGAAGGCCAATAAGTCACACCCTCTACAGTATATGCATATGACCATAATTAATGTTTCTGTGTTCAGGAACTTTCAATTTGACAGTCTTCCTTAAACCTGGGAAGTACCTAGAATTAGCAATCAGAGCAGCTATATGTACCATTCATCTCTGGAATTCACTATCTGTACAGCCTTGGGTACATCACTGGCTTTCAGAAGGTTTCCATTTCCTTAGGTGACAGGTTGGCTCAATTTTGCTGGTCTCTCATGTGGCTTCAAATCCTGGCACTCTCTGATTCTAGTGATCTCAACTTTAGTCTGCTACTTCTCAGGCTCATTTTATCCACTCCAATCTGAGGAGAAAAAGAGGTATGACTAAACGTTAAAGTCTGTAGCTTATACCACAATCCTCCTTCATCAGCCATACATTTATATTCATCAGTGACAGCTGAATACACTTATATACAGCTAGAAACCTTCCCCAGCTTGTGGAATCCATGTCAATGTACTTGTCCAGAATCTTATATGGGCTCATTTAATATAGTTCATTCACACTGGGCTCTAGCATCGCCCTCCTGCAAATAAGGAGGAAAATTAATTTAAAAACCTTTCTAGAAGAAAGTGCCTTTGCACTCCAGCCCATGACCTAAGTGTTGAAATTCAATTACATTAGGAGAGATCACAATTAAGATGCAATTTAATGACTCCTCATTTTATGTAGATGAGATTTCTGATTGCAAAGAATCAATAAACTTTGTTTAAGCAGCTCATCACCTGCCCATCTAAACGCTGCCTTGTCCCTTCTTTGCTAAATCTTTAATCTCATGAGCCGAATGGAAGAAATGTTCCTGGAAATTTGAAGAATGAAATAATGAAGCCACTCAGCTTTTCCCCAGAAGGCCGTAGATTGTAACCACTGTACAGATTGTTTTCTAACTCAGAGCTTAGATTATTTCAAAGCCCTACATGCAGCCAACAAGGTTCTTTCTAAAGGCCACTCTTATTCAAATGCCTGAAAGACTTCTAAAGTGATTTGAAAGACATTTCTGCATCTTGTAGAAATGAATCCTTGTAGAAGTCTGCCCTCATGTAACAAATTCCATGCTCCATCAAACATATATTTTGGTCAGCAACACAAAACACAGAAGTAATAGTCATTATCCCTGGAGGGAAAGAGAAATGAATTTGCAAATATCTATTTAGAATCCCATTTGTAGTGAATTCATTTAAAACCAAAATCATACAGACTTGTCACTCTATTACGGCTATTGTCACCATAATGCTGTGTAACAAACCACCCCCAAACTTAGTGCCTTTCAGTAACAGGCATTTATTGTCAAGTTCACAGGTGTGCAAACGTACGGTGCTTCAGCTGATATGAGCTGAATTAGGTCAAGTGGTCCTGCTACAGGCTTGGCTCCAGGCTGGAGACTGGGTTCAGTTACTCTTACGTGTGTTTTCTTGTTCCAAACTGAAAGGGCAGCGGTGACCAAGGCACAGTCTTCTGATGATTAATCACTCAAGGACACAAGATAAAAAAATTGCAGGAGCACTTTTCAGGCTTCTACTTGGGTCCTGACTGCTCATGTTCCTTTGGTCAAAGAGGCACACGGATAATCCAGTGTCAACGGGTGGGAAAGCACACTCCACCCTGAGTTGGAGGGGAGAGAATTTTTGCTAAACAATATCCCAAACTATCCCAAATGTCTTTAGCTCAGACATTTAAATAAAAACCCTTTGGTAATAGTCTGGTTATTTCTGATCCTAGTGATACAGGTTTTCTAGGTTTATTAAAAATCAGTAGTTCATAAAGATATTTAAGTGAAGTAGCTACTTTTCCAACAGGTTGTTTTTATTTAAAACTTTCTTCATAAAGCTCTCTGCTTCCTTTGCTAGAGCATATGGTTAATATTTTAATAAGGAAGAGATCAGTGGAAGGTTTATTTCAATTCAATCTTTGACTTAGAGTCAGAACATCCCAAGATGGTTTTGAGACATCTAACCAACTTGGTGTCCAAAAGCCCTATAAATGATTTTTCTTAGTTGTCAGGTTTTTTTTTTTTTCAATCACAGATATAAGCGTTTTACCTCTTTAGAGTTAAATGGATAGGTTTATCATTTTCCCTGGTTCTTCTGTTCTCTTTCCCTTGGTTCTTTGAATACCCTTCCTACGAAACATCAGCACAGAAAGAAAGGTCATAATTATCTATCAGCAATGAGCCTGACTCCTGTGCTCCCCAGGTTGCATGTTTATCCTCACTTAACTTCCCTTTGAAGAGAAAATGTTCTTTCCCTAATGGAAATTAAATTATTTACTAGCTATTTCTGTTGACTAGGTCACTTTAAGGCAGTTTCTCAATATGGGCACTAACGACATTTTAGGCCGGATAATTCTTTGTCGCAAGGGGCCTGCCCGTGCACTGTAGGATGTTTAGCAACATCCTTGGTCTCTCTCCCTAGATTCAGTAGTACCACCCCCTGTATCACGACAACCAGAAACGTCTCCAGTCATTGACAAATCACATCGTCAATACCACCTCTGGATGGGGATATACATATACATATAGCTGATTCACTTTGTTGTACAGCAGAAACTAACACAACATTATAAAGCAATTATACTCCAATAAAGATGTGGAAAAGAAATCACCTCTGGTTGAGAACCACTCTTTTATAGTAACCAACATTTAATTCAGATACAAAGCAAGAACATTTCTGAACTTAGACCAGAAACTTTTCTTATAGAACAGTTTAAATTAACCTTAAAACAGAAACCTAACTGAAGTTTATTATAATATAAAGTTTTTTTAACTGAAATGTATATGTGTGTGTGTATACACATACACACACACACACAGACACACACACATACATACATATATATATATTCATTAAACAGCTTTAGAAAACACATAAAAGGAGAGTCCTGCCACCGAGAAAGCCTTCTGAAATGAATGATTATAATTTGTGATCACTAACACGACAGCACCCCATCTGCCTGGCATACTCTCACCATCACAGGAACTATTAAGATTTTCATTTTACACATGAGGAAAATGAGGCAAAGAGAGTGTAAGTAACACACCGGAGGCCCTGCAGCTAGTAAAATGCAAGCTAGGACTGGAGATGCCTGAGTTTTATGTCTCTCAGGAAGGAGGCCAGGACTCCATTCTGTTAGGTCATATGTCTTTCAGAGCTTAGGAGTCTCCTCAGGAATTTTAGCACACCTTTTACATCAACAATTGTATCAAAGAGAAGGGTGGAACGAGGTCCCCTTGAAAGGAAGCAGAGTAATAGTTTACCAGGTAGAATCAACCGTATCCTGCCAAATTACTCCCTCCTTAAGCACTAGCCTGGGACACTCATGCTGCTTCCCGAAGGGCCTCTGCATGGGCAAAGCACAGAGATGCCCAGGTAAAGTGATCTGAAATTCCGAACCCTTGGAAACTAAAATACCTACCCTTTCCTACCATAAGGCCTGAATTTCTTACCAATCATAAAGTTTAGCCTCTTAGGGTCCGTGGTTGGAGTGGGTGGTGCTTGTGCAGATGTGTGCTTCAGGGATGGCTGGTCGCCTGGGAGTAGATGCGTGCTCCTCTCCAGGGCCGGGCAACAGGCACGTTTCTGCTGGGCTGCTCCTCAGACCAATGGTGTCCATCTGCATCTTGTTTCTCGGCCAAAGGACCCCCAACGCGAGCTCGACCCTGGGACATCCTGTGGCCACCTGACTGGGCCTTACTTCCGTCAGGAGTTGGACATCTTCACCTCCAAAATTCTGCAAGTCCTTCTTCCTGGCGGTCACTTCTATGGCTTCCTGGTCCTCAGCACTTCTCTCTGCCAAACAGCACCATCCGTGCCTGTCCGAGGACCCAGGCGTGGCCACCATGGCAGGTGGTTGTCACGGCCATCCAAACCTTCTGCCACAAGAAGCACCTCACCAAAATACAACTCAACTGCTGCATCCTGTCACTTTAGGTGCAATCCCAAATTCCTATTCTGATATGAAGTTTAATGTCCTTGGAATGCTGTTTGAGGCCCTGGGTGTTTAGCTGCATCACTTTATCCAGTGTGTGTAGGAGCCAAACATCATGGGTTGGGTGTAAACACCACGCAAGTGCAGGGCTACCAGGCGCTGGTGTCTTCTGCTGTGTTGTCGGTGGCTGCGCCCTTCTTTGAGTCAGTGTGTGTGGAGGAGAACACTGTGGTCTCTGGTCAGTTTCTGCTTTGTTTGTGGGGCTGCTACCTGGAATCATAACTGTCAGGGTGGACTTATCAATTTATTGGATCAGTGAGTACACTTTAACGGTCACCCATGACATAACTGGGCACTTCAAGTTCTGACTTGCTTCATTTGGAGGATGTTTTATTTAAACATCTACTGTCAACTAATCAGGGTCTTGGCATGTTATGCAACTATTTGGTATTCTTGCCTCTGCCCATTTTAAACTCAGTAAATAGGAAGGAAGTATAAATTGGTACAAGGTACTCAACTGGGTTTTTGTGGGAAAAAAATTCACCCCAAAAAGATAAAAAAAAATTTAAGTATGCTAACTAGATTCAAAGAAGCAAGAAAAAAAATTCCATTGCAAAATTTATTGGAGGGTAGTCTGCAAGATGTTAAGACAAGGGAAATTTTATTTATAAGTGTGACCCTTGTTTTTAGAGTCTTTCTTTTTTACTTAATGACTTAAAATAAAAATGGCTTAGACTTTTTTTCAAATAGGATTTTATGAAGTACAAACACCCATGTGTTACCTTACATTCACATATTCACTTACCCTAACACAAGGTCTCATCAGTTCCTCCCTGGTGTCAGACCCTATTCTGGGCACAGGAATGAGTTAGACCCAGACCTGGGCCTGGAGATTTACTGGACCAGCAAGCCCAAGGGTCTGACTCTGACATTTGAGGCCTCCTACCACCTGCTGTTTCCCACAGCTGGCCTCACGGTGGCCAGTTTTGAACTTTGGTAGCCACATAATACACCCTGCTCACACATCTTCCCCTGGACTTTCCCTGACCTTTCTCTGTCCACACAGTCCAAATTTCCACATCTCAAGATTGAGCCTACAGGCAGTGTGGATCTTTGGAGACCTTCTGAACTGAAAATCTGGAGGCCTGGATTTGCCACTGCCTCTCTTCCTCTAGTCTGAATGACGAATAGCTAGAGAAGTCTGAATACTGGTCATCAATTGTGTTCTGACCTGCTCCAGGCCCCTGCAATGTGATGCTGCGGGTTATCTCATCAGGAGCAGAATTTACATTTCCACCCCTGACCGCCTATTGGCCATGTGACTTGCGTGGCAAATGGGATATTAGCAAGTGTTACACAAGCAGAGGTTTGAGGAACATTTGCTGTTTGGGGTTTGCCCTCTTGCTGCTGTTGAAACCTTGAGAAGACCATGCAGGTGAGACCAGCTAGCCCACTGACCATGTAGCAAAGCTAACTGACAGAGTGAACGAATCCTTTCTGTTTTTTGGTCCTTGGTTTTTGGTTAGACTGGAGACTGAAAATAACTGTAGTATTTAGAGTAAGAGTTTGGGAGTCAAACAGACCTGGATTCAAATCCCAGGTACTTTCCCTAGATGAGCAGCACAGGCAAAGTTGCTTCATTTCTCTCAATCTGAGTTTCCATAACCATAAAATAAGGGCAAAAATAATAACTTTTTTGGGCTATTGTGAGGATTACATGAAATGTTGTAAATAAGATCCCCAAGTCAGTACCTGGTTCTTACTAAGAACTTAATGGAGTACTGATTACTATCATAATTATTATTTCTACCACTACCATTGTATACTTGCAGTCTCATCCCACCACCATCTTCTCATTCAAGAAAGTCTTTCCTGACTCCATCTCCCATACTCCTCCCCCCAGCCTCACCCCACAAGCCCTTGGCAGCCTCTCATAATACCTTAACTCTCAACTCATATCTAGTTCACCAGCTATGATTTTTCACACTTTTAATCTTGGAATAATTTTAAATTCACAGAAGAGTTGTAAAGATAGTAGAGTGTCCATATACCCTTAACATCTTACATAACCCTAGTACACTTACCAAAACCAAGAAATGATCATTAGAACAGTGTTACTAACTAAAATGCAGACTACTTGAATTTCCCTGGTTTTCCCACAAGCATCATTTTTCTGTTCTGGGATTCAATCCAGGATAACATGTTGCATTCAATCATCATGCACCCTTAGCCTCCGTCAATACGTGACAATTTCTGGCTTACCTTGTTTTCTATGACCTAAACAGTTTTGAAGAGTACTGGTCAGGCATTTTATAGCATGTCTCTCAATTTGGGTTTGTCTGATGCTTTTCTCATGGGTAGACTGAGGTTAGGGGTTTTTAAAAAGCCGCCACAGAAGAGAAGCACCATTCTCTTTACATCACATTAAGGGTGCTTGATATGCACATGACTTATCCCTAATGATGTTAACCTTTATCATCTAGCCAAGCTAGTTTTTGCCAAATTTCCCCACTGTGAGTTTACCCCCTGCTCCTTCTAAATTTTCTGTCTGGAAGCAACTCACTCAGCACAGCCCATAATCAAGAGGTGGGGATTTAAGTTCCACCTCCTTCATGGTAGAATAGCTATACAAATTATCTGGGATTCTTCTGTATGGGAGATTTATCTCCTCTCCCCAATTATTTCTTTATTCAATCATTTGTTTATATCAGTGTGGACTTAGGGATATTTTTTACTTTGCGTTATAATCTAATACTATATTTTTTATTTTGTTCCTCAAATTGTCCTAGCCTTGGTTAATGGGAGCACTTTAAGTTGGCTTCAGTGTTGCTTTGACATAGCCCCATCATTTATATTTTTGAGCACTTCTTTACATTATGGCATTTCAAGTTGCTCTAGGCTCATCTTATATTTTTTCCTGCCCTAGTCCTACAATCAGCCATTTTTCCAAGGAATCCTGTTTCTGTTTACAAGAGAATGATATTAAAAATAAAGATCAGGTTGCTGGGTATGTTCATTGCTACTGGGGTTCATTGCATCTGGGCCCTTTCAGCAGACAGAACAAAGAAATATATGTGTGTGTGTGTGTGTGTGTGTGTGTATATATATACACTAACCAATATTTATACACACATTTTAAATATTTCTGTGTGTGTGTGTGTGTGTGTGTGTATCTCTATAGCTAGCTAGGTAGATAGACAGATAGATATGAAATCATAAGTTCATGCTGATTCTTTGACTCTAATCCAGCAGCCCAGGATTCACTGTAGACTTCCTTCATTTTTTATTTGTGACTTCTTTCTTTGACAGCGAGAGTCCTGATTCCCATTATCTATAGTTTACTTACTTATTTGTTCAATTTTAGTGTAAGTGAAAAGTGGTTTCAGAGTTCAGCAACCATTTTTAAATTTTTGTGTTTACTTTCTTATTTCTTGATCTTTATTTTATGTAGTAATCTGTTCTTGTTTCAAGGATGCAATATGCTTTTTCATGTTCTCAGGCCATTAGTTATAATTTTCTGAGGTTTTCCTTCTCTTTTATCCTTTTTATTCTTTCTCTCTGTATTTGTGTGTGTATGTGTTTGTGTTGTGTGTGTTGTATTTTTGTATTGTATGTATATTGTATGTGTTGGTTTACATGTTGAAGAACTTCTCAAGTGTCTTGTAAACCTTTGTTGCCTATGCATATTTAAGAGTGGGACGCTATGTGATGGCCGTTGTCAGCCTGTGTACGGGGTGGCGCTACAGACCGTGAAGCGGCTAAGCACTGAATCTTGGCAGACCAGCCCTGGGAGAGGACTAACTAAGCAGTGACAGCCCAGAGGGCCTGGGATGTGGTCCAGGTTGGGTAGCGATGGCCATGGAAAACAGTATGGAGGTTCCTTAAAAAACTAAAAGTAGAGCTACCATAGGATCCAGCAATTCCACTCCTGGATATATTTTCAGAAAAAAATAAAAATAATTTGAAAAGATACATGCATCTCAATGTTCATAAGAGCGCTATTTATAATAACCAAGACATGGAAACAACCCAAGTGCCCATTAACAGACAACTGGCTTAAGAAGATGTGATATATATATATATACACACATACACATATACACACAATGGAATATTACTCAGCCATAGAAAAGAATGAAACATTGCCATATGCAGCAACATAGATGGACCTAGTGAGTATTATACTTAATGAAGTCAGTCAGACAGAGAAAGACAAATATATGATATCACTTATATGTGGAATCTAAAAAATAATACAAATGAATCTATATACAAAGCAGAAACAGACTCACAGACATAGAAAACAAACTTATGGTTACCAAAGGGGAGGGCTGGGGGAGGGATAAAGTAGGAACATGGGATTAAGAGATACAAACTACTATACATAGAATAGATAAGCAACAGAGATTTGCTGTATAGTACAGAGAACTGTATTCAATATCTTATAATAACTTATAATGGAATATAATAAGAAAAAAACCTGAATCACAATACTGTATACCTGAAACTAACACAATATTATAAATTAACTATACTTTAATAAAAAAAAGGAAAGAGGGGGACCCTAAAGGCTGATTGCAGTTTATGTGTGTTAGGGATGGGTCAGGGGGATGAATGGGAATAGAGGAGACGTAGAGTCTGGAGGGATTCACTGCAGGTTGATCTTTCACTGGGGACCCCCAAGTTTCAGTATCTGGAGATATTTTCTTTGGGGTCATTAAATCTCTTTATCAGGTGAGGCATGAGGGCATGGCTTAAAGAACATTGAGTGGGACGCAGAAGCTGCTTTATTTGGGGTTTGCTTTTCTTAGTAGATTGCAATCTGATTCAGTCAGGATTCTGACAAGAAACAGAAAGTCCACTTAAGTGGCATATTAGTTTGCTATGGCTGTTGTAACGAATTACTGCACAGCTGGTGCTTAAAACAACAGGAATTTATTCTTTCACAGTTCTGAAGGCCGGAAGTCCAAAAACCAAGGTGTCAGCAGGCCCACCACCCTCCCTCCAGAATCTCTGAAAGAGAATCCTTCCTTTCTTCTTCCAACTAATAGTGGCTCCATGAGCTCGTTGGCTTGTGTCTGATAACTACTCTAAATTTCTGCTTCCATCTTCACATGGCTTTCTCCTCTGTGCTTTTGTCTTCTCTTCTGTCTCTTGTAAGGAAACTTATGGAATTTAGGGCCCATTTGGATAATTTAGGATAATATCATTCTAGATCACATCCGTGTGGACTCATTTTCCATGCAGGTTGTGGAGGTTAGGACATGGACGTAAAATAATCATATTAAGGGTTATTAAAGGAACCAGCATAAGCATTAAGGCACCCATGGACTTAGCAACAGCATGAAGGCATTACCTCTCTAGACTTCAAGGAGAAAGGGAAGAAAACTGTTATAGGACCTTAGTGAGAGATAGTGCCTTAGAGCAGAATCCTAGCAGTAATCGCAAAGGGATAAAGCCACTGCCATAGTTGTGGTATAGAAGAGAGGGAAGAGTGAGGCAAGGTAGACCTTGACCCCTCCTTCTTCTTGCCTGCCAGTATCTTGATTGTGTCTACCACTGGCCAAACCCAGATGGAAACCAAAGGACCTAGGAACTGGAAGATTCAGTCCATAGGGATTATCCCAGCAGCTCAGAGCAGATCAGAGAAGGTAAGGAGAATGGACCTTGGTAGGAGAATGGAGAATAACCAACTCAGGGTGTTTCTTTCTTCTTCAGTCCTTTATCTTTGATTCCTAGAACAAAAGTTCACTAATCCACAAGTCAAATGAATAAATAAAAGGAAGGTTGAATGAGATACTTATAAATAAGATAAATGTCTTGGCAGTGAACATCTATAACAGAGATGCAACCAAATCAAACGGAAGTCCTTTTCTTTACTAGATTTTGGACATCCAAACACATTCATAGCTATGTGATTTATTTTCTATTTTTTATTTTAAAATGCAGAAATCTACAGAGAACAAATCTATAGCATATTGAATTATTTTAAGGTCAAGACCCTTGTAACTCTACCCAAGTCAATAGTAGAATTTTGGTAGCCCCTCAGAAGCACTTTTATATATTTTATCTCAATTACAGCCCCCTCCATCCTCCAAATATAGAGAATATCCTTATTTTTTTAAATAGTAATCACTTCTTTGCATTTCTTTAGGGTTTTATCACCTAGGCAGTATAGTTTAGACTTGCCAATTTTTTTAAAAAAGCTTACTTTTTCTTTTAAGTCTCTTTTAATTAAAAGAAAATTAATTGTGGCAAAGTACACATAACATAGAACTTTACCATTTTAACCACTCTTAAATGTACAGTTCAGTGGCATTAAGTGCCCTCACATTGTTGTACAACCATTACCATCATCCGTCTCTTTTCATGTTGAAAATGGAAACTCTGTAGCCATGAAACAATAACCCATTTACCCTCCTCCCAGCCCCTGACAGCTATTATTCTAATTTTGTCTCTATGAATTTGACTATTCTAGGTACTTCATATAAGAGGAATCATGTAATATTTACTGCTTTGTGACTATATTATTTCACTTACATAATGTCGTCAAGGTTCATACATGCTGTAGTATATGTCAGAATTTTCTTCCTAAAAAGGCTGAATAATATTCCACTATATGGCTATACCACATTTTGTTTATTCATTCATTCACTGATGGACACTTGGGCTGCTTCCACCTTTTGGCAATCATGAATAGTGCTGCTGTAAACATAAGTGTAGTAAGCCTCTTTATATCTAAAGTGTTCCACTCCTATTTTTCCATTTCTTTAAAATTGAAGAACTAGTTGCTTGAACTCTAGGGTTTCCCATTGCCTGGATTTTTCACAATGCACATTCATGGTGCACTTCAACCTGTTCCTCTCTCCTCTGTATTTCTTGAAAATGGTCCGCTAGATCCAGAGTCTTTATTAGTCTCAAGTTTAATGCCTTTAGCAATATTATAGACAGTGGTGTCATGCTCTCTCATCAGGGAGCACATGAGGTCTGGTTATTGTTTTTGGCTTCAATGTTATTAACCATTAATGACATAAATTCATTGGGGGTTGCAAAATGGTGATATTTGCATTCATTTTTTTTTCATTTATTCACTACAATACTTTTATAAAATGATTCTCTCCTTCATGTACTATTTAGTTACCCAGTGACGTAGTTCATAGAGGAAAAAAGCAGGATAAATACTTGATTCTTTCTTTTTACATATCCAGTTTTCAAAGCAACTGATTTTTACATTATTTTGAACATCCTTGTCAACACAGACATTTTAAAGTATTTTATGAATTTCAAAACATTATGACTGTTACTTATTGAAGCTCAAATTATTCTATCTTTGGCCAATGGAAATGTTTCCAAGTTAGCTCCTAAGTCCTTTTCATGAGATCCCAATAGTCTATGATAGCTTCCTTAATTTTTGGTATGTCAAGACATTCCAAGGTCTTCTTGTCTTTTACTGCCTCAGATGTATAACCAGCTATTTCTCCAAGAAGCACTGATATCCCTTAATGAGAATTGTGCATCAAAAGCATAATCCGGATATTGAGGATGCTCATTGTTACTGGCTGGTTCATTGTTTCTAGGCATTTTGAATGGACAGGTGGATCTATCTATTTACCAACCATCTATATATTACTCTGTGAGTTCATAATCATAGTTCCAGTCCAATTCAGAACCACAGGGCTTTTATTTAAATTGCTGATATTACCTCTGTATCTCCTTTCTAGCACAACAAGATCCTAGTTCTGAATGACACAGGGGGTTGTAGAATTTAAATAACCCAAGATTAGTTGTTTTATTCCATATTCAATATAATAAGCTCGGAATACTAATAGCACGAATTATGATTATTTTCATACAAAATTTGTATATGCTATACCTCTATCTACTCCAGTTTTTAAATAGTTACTCTGTATCTACATTGTCAGATCACCACATATTATAAACTCTCTCTTTTAACACTCATGTAGCCTTAGTTCTCCTAGTAACTTTATATAACACACATCAACCGTCCTCATATCAATGCCTGCTTAGTCATTTTGGTTGTCTGAAACTAATTCTCTAAGTAGATTTCCTTAGGAAAGGCTCATAGGAACAATATGTTGGAGTTTTTGCACATTGATGGCCGTATTCCTGTATACTGAATATAGTCTGTATTCCTATCCTTTCACACCTGGCTTTTAATTCCCTGTTACTTACTCTCAGCTGTTCATTATCTTTTTAAAGTACACCAGTGGTGTTCAGAAATAGTCATCCAATATTGTTATCTTTTTATCTACTACTTGCTCTCCACCTCTAAATTTTCTGATACATGGTTTCTTGCTAGAGCATTCCTTCCTACCCAGTTGGCCACTGGGTGACAGGAACCTGTCTTGTGTTTGTTAGAATACGTCTTCTGAGGCAAAATTCTCAGCAACATGTTGTATTCTTTTAATATTTCATTTATTTTTTAAAATTTAGCTATGCTCCCTTAAATTATAGTGTTTATCAATTATTGTTTCCTTGTGCTCATTTTCTTCTTTGGAAACTCCTATCTCTATATTATAGGTCTTCTTTTTCTTTTTTCCGATATTTGTCAAAATGCTTTTGTAACTTTCTTCAGTTCATTCCAATTTTTAGAGTATTTTTTTCTTTTCACACTCTATTTCTCTTAAGGCATTTTTTGTTGTGTTTATTTGCTGTTGTATACCTTCCAATTTAGTTATTTTCTGATAATATATTTTTTCTTTTATTTTGTATATTTCTTGAGAACTTATGAGATTTGTATTTATGATTTATGTGTCCTTCATGTTTTATGTAATTTCTTAATTCCCTTCAGTTGATTTAAAATAGTATATTACAGTTTTAATCTATTTTTGGAAGGTATATTTATTTCTGACGTGCTGTGCTGTCATTTTCTGTAGGGGCGTTATTCTGATTCTTACTGTCTTATTTAATTGTCTATAGCATATTATTCTGCTTCTCGTTCTATTTTTTCTTGTATCAATTTTGTGTGGCATTTGACTTTGATGCTTTTCTATTGTTTATTTTCCTATGAAGTTAGTTTATTTGCACTTTCAGGCAAAGGTTGAGTAGTTCAGGTAGCATTTTATTTTATTTTATTTTATTTTTTAACTTTGTAGAGCTCCCTCTTTGATGTCTTCTGTGAAGTTTTGAAAATAGAGGGCTCCGTCCCCCATGCCACTTTTATCTAAATCTTCTCTTTCCTTTGTTGCTATTCTCCTTATGCCAGCCTATTGTGATTTCACTCCCCATAGTTTATCCTGTCGGGCACCCTGTCATGGAAGGATACTCTGGCTGTCTAGTCTCAAGAGTTTTCTGGGACTAGGTTATGTCTGCCCTTGAGAACTTGGCAGAGGTGCCCTTGTACCACCTGCTTTTGAAGTGGTGAAACCTCTGCTAGTTTCAAATTGTCCACACTGTCTTCTAGTGAAGATCTTTTGGCTATTTTGCATTCTCCTGCTCTAGGATTTTAAGACTCTTCACTGCTTCCATTTTCTTTTTCTCACACAAATGCCAAAATCACACAGCCTTTTGTTGGCCATTTGGAAGGAAGATCCAAAATCTATGCTGCCACCACTGTCATCATCCTTGTAGAATCACACATCATTTTTAAAAAAATGTTAGTTTTCTCCCTCTCTGCAAATATCTTAAATGTGATTCACTGTCTGGTCTTAACATGCGTTTTCACCAAGATTCCTTCTGAAACTTAAATGATACATTTGTCTGTTTCTGCTTCAGTGGTTTCTCCCACTCCCATCCATCCTTCCTTCATGAAGTCATATAATGTTTCTATCATGTTATTAAAAGTGACATTTCCATTCTCAGGTAACTTCTGATTTCAAGTTCAGTGTCCACACAGACCCTTCAAAGTCCTAATGTTTTTCAAGCTCTCCTTCTCTTCCCCAGGAACTTCTAACCACCCAATTCTCCTCTAGCTTACTCCTTTCTGGAACGTACCCTCAGATCCAGTTAGAAATAACTGCTAATCTTCGCATGGGTGTCACTTGTTTGTTCCTGTTTCTTTCTCTTAACAAATGCTATTTGCCTCAGCTTCCCTTATGTCTTTCAAAATATGCTCCAAGTATAGCTTCTCAACCGTGTATGGCACACTCTTGCCAACTAATTTTCGTTAAGCCAGAGAAGTACGGAGCTGACCAGTTTAACTGTGATTCTTCAGCACATTTCAGTACTTCAAATCTAGATCAGTTTACGCATTTATGTCTTCTATTTTCATGTGTTTCTTAGACTATTAGATATTCTTTCCTGTGTACCATGTCTGAAGTCTGGCCCTCCAACTCCTGTCAAGCTTCTCTTAAATATTTGAAATGGATTAAAAGCGGAGATTATATGGGAACATCAGGAAGTTGACAAAATTCATTGACTTTTGAAAAAAAATATCAAAGTTTATGTGAAATCTCCATTCCTAGTTCACCTGGAATTGCTCAGTTTATTCACTGGGAATGACTAGCCTGATTCACACTCAGCCAGTAGCAATTTTAGTCTCTAGATTCTTTCTTTCTTTAAAGAAATTATCCCATTTGCTTCTAGGAAGGATTGAAGCAGCCTCCACCAAAGAGTGGTATGATAAAAGGCAATTAAAAGGAAAACAGAAAATGTAAAACCTTTTAGAAGAAAAATGTGGTAAATATATTAACCACCTACATTAATATTGTCAGTAGAATAAAAAAAGATGAAATTATATTTCTAACAGCCAAGGCAAACAGCAAAAATATAATTATATAAGCCTGGTTAGCTGGTAAAAGGAAACATAACTTTACTCAAGACAAACGTTTTCATGAGGTTGTGAAAAGTAGGCAGGGTACAGAAAAGGATGGCGAGTCAGAGGATCTGAGTTTTGATCCCCTTACCTTGACTTACCATCTATTTGATCTTGGGAAATTTAATCTAGCCTCTACCTCCTTACAAATAAAATGTAAATAACAACTCAAATTGCAGAGGGTCCTTGTAAAGATCAAAGAGAAATAACTATGCAAGTTATAATGCTAATTCAGACATTTCCCCATCTTTTCCCTCCTTTCCCATCTTCCAGGTCCTGTGTCACATCCAGCCATTCTGGAGTCCAAGATGGTCACAAGTGTGTTTCTCAAATGCTAATGTACAAGTCTCCACACCCTCCCTGCCAGCAAAGCCATTGGGAGTGTGCAGGGAGGTGGGACCCACTCACACTGATGCTTCTTCACCCTTGATCCCGTCTTGGAGCACATAGAATCATTGCTACTTCCCCTGGCCTTTGCTGGTACCATGGTCACCTGTGTACCCAAAGTTGTCTCTGCCATCCTGGATCCTGCTAATGAATGACAGCCTTCACGAATCCAAGCAGCACTGTGGTCTCTCGAATCCTCCATTCATCAAAGCCAGTGTGGAGCATGTCTCTTTCTTTACACTGTGTCCACTGGGTACCAAAAGTCACATTACTTTGGATCCCATGTCTCACAGATATGAGTGAAAAAACAATTCACTTTCACTTTGCTACCTACAGAGCCTGTACCTACCCCATAATTCCCCACTCAACCTGGGGTCTGTGAGGTTGAGTTAAAAGGATGAAGAGCCATGAAACACCTTGCAGCCTCAGGATCCAACCCTTGCCCCACTTCATACCCTGCTGGCATCTCCCTGCTTCAATGAATGAAGCAGCATTATGGGACAAGTTTGTGGGCCTTATTTTCTACTCCTTTAGGATGAGTTTTTCCCAAGGAGACCCCTTGTTTCCTCATGTAAATATTCCCTCCAGCCTTCCCAAGGAGGACTCGGATGTGTCTGATTCCAGAGCGCACTGTAGCACTGGCTCCAGCCAAGAGACCTGTGACACGTGGATCATAGGTGGCAGACCCCCAGAGGTAGAGGGTGAAGAGGGCATGGACAAATAAGGAAAGGGAGAGAAGGGACAGGCACTCAGAAACCCTGCCCAGAAGGAAAGGGACACTGTAAACATTGAGTAGTAGAAGGATAATTGTATAATGAACGAGGATATGGAATCTGTATGGCTGAACTTCACTTGGAAGTTTTCAGTCTTGTTAAATGCCATCACATTTACACAGTCAAACTCAGTTATGGATGCAAATAAACAGAGGCATTTAAATTCAGGTCATTTTTGTTTTAGTCATTGTATTTAAAGGAAGTATAATATAAAAGTTTAAAGTATGGACTTTTAAATCAATTAGATATGGGATTGAGCCCTTCCTCAACCACTTCCCAACCCTATTTAAGTTCACTAACTTCTTTAGCACTCATCTCTGTATAGGGAATGTGAATGTTTATATGTGGCAGGGCAATTATGAATATTAGATAAAATATTGTATGTAAAACTATTAATATAATTCATGATGAAAAATAAGCATTTGGAATAACAGTTTCAATTTTCCATTTCCCATTGTATGTATAAAAATTGAGTTATATCGGGGAGGGCAGTCAGATACACACCACTGTTATAGGAAGCTCAGGAAGGAAAGTTAGCAGTGCAGGGTCTTTTCCCAGCAGAGGTTTTACTTATTTAAACTCTGTGCTACTAGAGAAACTCCATAAAAATGTGTGCAGTATTCCCAGTGGCTTTGGAGAAGAACAAACTCCAACCCTCACTTCAGAATAGAAAATGAGAGAAAAGAGTCCACTTCCAGAAGGGCAGCCAGCTGCATGGTGAATAACTATGGTCCATTGTGGGAACTCACAAGATTTCTAAAAACTTTACATTTCCTAAAACATACAGCAGTAGTCGCAGGGCTGCAGTAAGTATAGATAATAAAGCAAAATTAGGACTGAGAAGAGTACAAAGATGTGACCTAAATCATGTCATACTTGCTTACGCCTTTCATAAGCTCTAAGGCGCTGAGAAAGCAAGTGTCTCCATCAGAAACACAACATCCAGCTTCCCTCAAAGAGTCTAAAGGATTGTGGAGAGAAGCAGGTGAGGTTTCATATGGGAAAGTGCTCACAGAACTAAATGGAAAAACTTTGGAGAAGGGGGAATGTTTAGGAGGAAATCACAATTGCCTCTGTTAATTTTAAAGCTGTGACTAGTGGGAGTGTCTCTATGTAGGAAGGAGGAGCAGTAGGTCATGGCCTTGACCTTGTCCCACAAGCTTTGCCTTCCCCGTTCTTTCATTATTAACTCTGCTCCCACCTACCTGCCTTGAAGAGGTGCTTTATGGAGGGCTGTTTCTCCTTTAATGCCCTGGCTTTTCCTTTTCTTCCCTAGAGCACAGCAGAGCCAAGTCTGGAACATGAGTCCTTACCAGAGGCTCAGGGAGAGCATAAAGGTAACAAATGCAGGTAGTACAACCACATTATGGTGGTACAGGCTGTGTGCTGTCCAACTCCAGGGGATGCCATGCACATGGGCTGGGATGACAACGATGTCCCCTGGAGCTGTGCCATGAGGCAGCCATGCCTGAGGATATCTCAGAATTAGATCATCTGACTTAAGTGGCGTGACTGTGTCTAAGCATGTCTCAGGTACCTGACCTCTCTCCTGTGGCATCATATTAACCACTAGCCTGAAGCCCACACTTAGAAATTTGTCCTCCAGAAGGTCCAAATCCTGGAAAATGAGGACCAGAAAGAAATGAGAATTTCTACACTCACTTGTAGAAAACCTGTCACCCAAGTTCTGGTTTCCTCTCTGAGGAACTAATTTGTCCCAAATTGATGGACACAAGAAGTGTTCCATTCAGAAGAAACTTTAGTCCATGATCCCAGTGAGACAAGATGAGCATAACAATCACATTCTGAAGTAAACAAGGAGGAGGTGGTCATGTTATAGAGGGTACCTGCACTGACGAGCACCCAATAGATGCCAGACACATGCATCATCTTCACAACAACCCATCTTGCCTTTTTGTATTTCCACTCTACAAAGAAGAAATCATCCGAGAGGCTAAATAATTTGCCTGATGTTACAGTTAGTACATGGCAAATTTATGATTAACCCAGATTCAAAGATCCAAAGTAGCACCAGATGTTATTATTGCTACTCAATTCAAAAAGTGGCAGAGTAGGACTTCCCTGGTGGTGCAGTGGTTAAGAATCCGTCTCCCAGTACAGGGGACACGGGTTCAAGTCCTGGTCCGGGAAGATCCCACATACTGCGGAGCACCTAAGCCCATGCACGACAACTAGAGAGCCTGAGCTCTAGAGTCCGCCAGCCACAACTACTGAGCAAACATGCCACAACTACTGAAGCCCACACACCTAGAGCCGGTGCTCCGCAACAAGAGAAACCATTGCAATGAGAAGCCTGCACACCGCAAGGAAGAGTAGCTCCCGCACGCGGCAACTAGAGAAAACCCTCGTGCAGCAACGAAGACCCAATGCAGCCAAAAATAAAATATAAATAAATAAATAAATTTATATTAAAAAAAAGAATAAGTAGCCTTAAAAAAATTTTTTTTAAATAAGGACATTGAGATGACAAGACTATCTCAGAGTCTGGTTTTCAAGCTGACAAACAGTTAGGAAACTGTGTTTCCAGTTGGCCAGAGAGGCAGGAAAGAGAGCTTGCAATGCAATGCTGAGCCTGAGAGAAAGTTTATAGTCAGGAGGCTATGCTTCAAGCTCATAGCAGTGCTGACCTGCTATTGGGATGCCCCTTGTTTGCAATCCAGAGAAAAGCAGTGACCAAGATCTGTTTCTGAAGTGAGGCAAGTTTGCTGGCTCAGAGGGAGGTGACTCAGGAATAAGACCTAGCACTTCTTACGCTGCATTTCACCAGCTGGGTGGATGCCCCCTCCCTGCTTCAAGCTTGCTCTGCTCTCCTTTACCACATCACTTGGAAGCTTCACGAGCACACCGTGCCCTTGCTTTCCACCTTGCCTTACACATCACATGTCTTAGTACAGCACACTGCTTCTGCAGGATCATCTTTCCCCACCTGATTAAAACCTCTTTCCTTGGCCTAACCAACTCCTACTTAGCTTTTGGGATCTGGGAAGGCTTTTATCCACTCCCAAGATTGCAATAGCTCCCCTACTTGCCACAACACACATACAGACACACACAACCCCAAAGCAACTTGTCCTCCTTTGTATTCTTTGCACTACCTTGTGATGGGTTGTACAGATCCCAAACCACTTCTCCATAAGAGTAAAATACAAAAAGCTCTGAAAACTAAAATTTTTAATGTTAAGTCTAGTACAGATTTATCCCATTTGGTGAGAATTGTCAGACATCTTCCTGTAGAAAAATTGACTTGTGTGCCTTTGGAGTACTGCCTTAGACCCCACTAGGAGTGTTAAAAAAATATACCATATAGGCACCAGATTATCTTTCTAAGTTTGAAAAGAATGCTTTATTCTGAAATATATATGGCCCCAGGAGTGTTAAATAAGGAATTATGGGTCTTTCCTGTCCTGCACTGTTTCATTGTGTGCTATTATATTGTTCGTATTAGAGTGCCTTAGACCCTGAAGTCCCCGAGGACCAGAAACTGTACCTCATTCATCATTTTATCTCCTTTACCTACTAAAGTGTCTGTACATTATCAGTGTGTTTAAAGAACGAATGAGCAAGTAAATAGAAGAATGAATGAATGAAGGTATGGCAGTCTTGTAACTATGAATGAATGAAGATGTGGCAGTCTTCTAATTATAGATGAGAAGCTGTCAATCCCCAGGTTGGTTAGGTATTCCTAGATTCTCCAAGACAGAGAATTTCCAGTGAACTAAGACTGGAAAAACTAGAAGAAACATTAAAATATTTTTCGTTCTTGAAACATATCAGCTTTCATTCATTCACTCATTCATTTATCTTTAAAAAATTGTTATACAACTATTCTGTGCCATATTTGAACAACAACAACAAATAGTAACAAGAGAAAGCAGAGAAAATGAGAAAGAGATGAAAGACTTTGACACAGAGCAAGGGTTCAATCCAAATGAAGTCATTTATTCTCCCCATGTATGAAACACAATGTCTATTTTAAAATCTTAGTCAAAAATAATAAAATTTTTGCTTGCGATTTACTATTGATTTTTATATCATTTCACTCATGTGTAACACAATCTCTTGGTACCCCTTTTTATAAGTACTGAATAATTCTTTTTCTTTCTAAAGTATTATCTCACCATGAGTTTTGATGCAGATACTAAGAAATCAGGGAAAGTTTTATCAGCTAGGTTTTGATCAGAAAACCAGAAATGAGGTATTTAGAGGTGGAAGAAGTTTAATACAGCATGTTAGAGGCTTACACACCTCTCTGAAGCTCTCATGCCACCAGTGTCACTGATTCTTAGAGGGCACCCAGAGACATTGAAGGCCCATGATTGCAGCTCCCTGTCTCACCGAAGTGGATAAGTCTCAGGAGTCCTGAAAAATCATCTACAAACCTCTTTCACGTCTGCCTATAGGAGTCATAGTAGATTGTTACCTTCTTCTCTTCCACTTCCTGTATCTCATGCAAACACCTCTCATTGGTGGAATTTATGCAAAAGGAATCTAAGAAATATAGTCTCTAGACTTTAAGACCCTATAGCACATGGGACAACTGACAAGGAAGGAGTTAGCCCTAAGTATAAACAAAGATATCCACCAAGGCAAATCTTCCTCGTGATTGTTGCATTTTTGCCCAAGCATTTCATTTCAATTCCTATATAGGTCTTCAGGAATTAAAACAAACAAACAGGAGGAAGAGAAGAACAAATAATCTTCACTGAAGGTGGTTTATTTTGTTTTCTGAATTTATTTTTTAACTATGACTTTAAAAAGTCAAATGACAACATGAAAACAGTTATAACTGAATGATCTCAAACAGTGCTTGGTAAATGGCTTTGTGAAGCTTTAGTGGATTAGGTCTCAAATAAAGACTAACATACGGGGGAAATTTCAGGTTTAAGTACAGAACTCAAAGGGGACTGAATTTATGCAGTCATTTCTTATATTTGGTGCTTTTTTTTTTTAAGTGACTCCATGCTCTCTGAGGTCTTCTTGGACTTCTAATGCAGTTTTAGGAAAATTGTGGGAAAATATAGTCCTGGAGCAGTGAGAGATTATAGTATATGTATACATATAGCTGATTCACTTTGTTATAAAGCAGAAACTAACACACCATTGTAAAGCAATTATACTCCAATAAAGATGTTAAAGAAAAAAAGAACTATTCCTCAGTTGCTTTAGAAACATTCTCCTCTTAAGGAGCTACAAAAATTTATAAAAATAGCTATTAAATGATAATGAAAGGCTGCTGTTTTCCAGGCTCCAGATAAGCTGAACACAAAAGTCAGGGTTTAGTGAAATGACTAAAGGTGTATTTGATCCTGAGTATTGACTTTAACATCAAAGTTGGACAGAAATGGGTAAACTTTCCTTTTAGACTTTGCACAGTTTGCCTAATCTCTGTTGATACAAATCGTCACAAATTACCACCTTAGACCAGAAGAGCTCCTGGTCAAGATATGAGTATTCAGATTTTTGAAGTCATGAGGAATGAGCAATTTCATGCCAGCATATTTATAATAAATATGCATTTTAATCAGCTCTACTTTTACACTTTTCAACCTTTTTAAAGGAAAGACACCCTGTAAACCAAGTCCCATAGATTTTCCAAATTATCCATGGTATACTCAGCAAATTAAAATTAATATTAAGCATGAGCACATTGAAGGATGGCATTACTCAGCAAGCCTCCAAAGGGTTCCAGATTCTTTGAAGTGATCCATTTCTCTCCAAGATTTATGAGCTTCCTGTCAATGAATTTAACTGGATATTTATTGAAATTAATGGCAGCTGCAGCTGATGGAACAGGCTTTACTTAAATTTTGTTTTTATCGTTTATAGTTGTTTTCCCTTGTCTTACCTTTCCATGTTGCATGCTGGTGAAGCCACTAGCAAAATGGATGGGGAAATCTCTTCCATGGAATCAAGAAAAGACTCTCCTCACCAACCTTCACAAAATGGGAAAATCCTGACAATGACAGATTACCTCCTATCCCCAACTCATCACTGTTCAGGTTTTTTAAAAGCTCATTTTCATGCACAGCCTTGGGGATTAAGGGCAGAATCTCCATAGACATACAGCCTGTGTTCAGATCTGTAGCATCCATGTATTTGCTCTGTCATCCCAGGCAAGTTCCTCAATAATTCTCTGTGCCTCAGTTTCCTCACTTAGAGTAGAACTGATAATAATACCCATAGGCTTAGAACCTGCCTAGCACAGGACCTGGAACTTGCTAATATCTCAGTAAAAATTAATGCTTATTAATTTTTTTCTCTACAGGGAAATTCAAATTATATGGCTATATTTTATTCCTCTTGCGATTAACAAACAACTGTTCTTAAAACTGTACCAGACTCTGCTTTAATGTGACAAATAAAAACCTGGAGAAGTAGAAGTTCCTGCTATGAGAAAAGGGGAGATGCTTTTATTCCTGTTTCTTCTTCCTTCCACTCTTTGCCCCCAACTGCCATTTTGACATATTTTATAGACGTCTTTCTGGGGTTCTGAAGATCCTGCAAATATTTGAGTAGAAGGGGAAGTGTAGAGGAAGTGGGAGGAAGGAGAGGACAGCTTTCTGTAACGGATTTTCTTGGACTTGTGGTTAACTTCATAGTTACTTTTCCAAACTCTCCTACACACTTGCATTTTTTTCTCTTTCTTTATTCTGTGAACACTATTATTCACCAGGCATGGAGCTGGGTGCTGGAATTTCAAAGCTTATTTTTAGGAAGCCAGTCCTCAAGAATTTTGCTCACTAGTGAAAAAAATAATATTTAAAAACGTAGTGCTTCTAGAAGCACATAGCATAGTAGTTATGTGTCCAGACTCTGGAACCAAACTTGATTTGAATCCTGCCTTTGGCAACTTAAATGTAGGTCAAGTTACTTTACCTCTTTTTGCTTTAGTTGTCCAACTGTAAAGCGGGACTGTAATAGCACTTAAGATTTTAAGGATTAAATGGATATATATATATATTATATATATATATAATATATATACATAAGGATTAAATGGATATATGTATATATATATAGGCAAACAATTTCCTTTTACATATATATGTGTGTGTATGTATATATATATATATATATATATATGGGCTCTTCTTGTCTGGCTTATGGGTTAACATTGAATAGATGTGTGCCTTTATTACTATATCATGACTCTAAAGTTTATTATGGGAAATTGTGGAACAAAGACAAGAGGAAGCAGACTTGCAAGGCAGATGACACATTTATCTTTGGACATGTCAAGGTACTTTGTGGATGCCCAACTGGACATTCCTATTAGGCAGTTAGTTGGTCACACAGATCTAGCCCTCCAGCAAGTATTGCTGCCTAGAGGTAACGATTTAGACATCAGCAACATGTGAGTGTAGGTTGAAGTCATGGGTATGAATGGGGCCACTCAGAGAAAGTGTAGGGTGTGAAAAGAGATATGGTTTAGGACCACATCTCTGGAACAACATATATTTAAGAGCTGGGCAGAGTTAGAGAGCTTGTGAAGGCAGAGGCCTGGCTAAAGAGGCAAAGAGTAGGCGGGGAGCATGTAGGGTAGTTGTGCTGGTGTGACAGGGGACCCAGATCACGAGCTGCCTTGGCTTTTTTGCATTTTCTTTTCTCTTAATCATCTCTGGCCCTGAGATTTGATTAACTGGATAGAAGACAACTAAGGATCAGCTAAACTTGCCCAGGGAGGAGTTGGAAGAAGATGGGAGATAGCAGAGATGACTTAGGCACTGCTTTTGTGACCCCTTCTGTCCTCAAACACCATACCCTTAATAACATCTTCTGGATTCTTTTTCTTTTTCTTTTTCATTTTCTTTAACAGTTTGGACAGTTAGACTTCAAATATTGGATCTTTCAGACCATATGTCAAAGACTGTACATATGCCCCAAACCCTTTTTTTTAGTGGTTAGTTTCACACTGTTACTTGTCTCAGATTTGTTACATTTTATTGCTTTGTAGTCAAGGAGGAAATTGTCCTTGTCTGCAAGGTTAGATCTAGGTCACTGCCATATCTACATTCTAGTTTGAGAAATAGGAGAGCAGAAGTAGAAGGCAGACAATTTCCTTTTAAGAAAGTGACTGAAAATTTTCACATTCCATTGGTTGGAACTTTGTCACATGGCTATGCATGGCTGGAAGAAAGGCTGGGAAGTGACTTAGAGGTATGGCCATTGTACATGGAAAGCACTAGTCCTTCCTCTTAATTATCATCAGTATTCAACATGAGTAACTTCCATTGGCCAGGACTTGGGGAATCAGTGGCAAATAAAAGTCTAGAGGAGGAGACAGATTAAGTAATTGTAACTTTTAAATTATAGTAGAGGAAAGACAAGATTCCTGGAGTAGACAGGGAAGGGGGCTCCTGAGGGAATCTAAACTATCCAGCTATCCAGAAGAGAGTCCTGGATGAAGTGATTTTTACATTAAGAGCTAAAAAATGACTAAATTTTATATAGCAAGAGAGGATAACAAAGGAAGTGTGTTCCTGGCCGAAGAAATAGTGTATGTAAAGACCTGGAGGCAAGGGAGAGTGAGGTAAAGCCTGGAGGAACGAGAATTAGTCCAGTCAAGCAGGAGCATTTTACAACATAAATGAAAATTCTACAAAGAAGGCTGGAGAGCTTAGCACGGGCTGGATTGTCCAAGCCTAGGGGCTTGAGTTTATGGGTGATTAATTGGAAGGAGGAGGTCAAAAGTGACTCCAAGGACTTTGCTTCAAACAGCATGGTGGTGAATGAGGTTATTAACTGAGACTTAGGACAGCAAAGGTGAGATTTCAGGTGAGTGGGGGAGGGAGACATGGTCCTTTCAGCTCTGGCCAAACTGATTTGGGCGTCTTGACTGGACCTATAGACTTGAGAGTCATCTGCCTTTAGATGAATTGAAGCCACAGGAGTGGATGACTCTCATAAGAGTGTGTACAGAATGAGAAGCAAAAAAAGCCCTGGATAAACCCCAAAGAAATACAGACATTTTAGAGATGAGTCAGGAGGAAAGAGAGAGAAGGGTGAAGCAGAGAGGGCCAGGTGGAGAATAGCCAGCATGGTGAAGTAAGAGATAAAGTCATCTGCTGAGAATGTGGGTGAAGGGTCATCACCACCACCCCAGGGCTCTGGCATCACGTGGGTTTGCCCAGCCTGCTCAGAAGAGCGAGTGGGACATAAGTTATAATCTGTATTGGAAAACTTCAGTCTTCCCATTCCAACCAAAAGAGGACAGCCTCCATCTTACAGATATATACTCTGGTCCTGACTGTTCTGCTCCTGAGGAAGTCAAGGGGTTCATATGAACCCCTTCAGGGGAAAGAATATGTACTTTCTAGTTTTAGCATTATGGCAGTAACAGCCTGCAAGATGTTTTTAAGATCATCAAATGTCTAACATTCCTCAAAGGCCAGTATTACTGAATGAAGTGAGACTTTCAAGTTATGCTAATAAGATACAGTTCACTATACAGTGTGTTTCTTGCTCTTTAACTAATGAAGATGTTTCCATCTGTGACTCACTGAGAGAAGTCTGTAATACTTTTGCAAAATGTGCAATTGACACAAACTACTATGAAAATAGACGTATGAAATTTGGCATGTGACAATACAATATTTAAATGAGGACAGGCTAAAACAAACTTGAGCTGTCTTTGGTCTCATATCAAAAGCACAGGAAGGTCCTGCATTTTATTTTTTTCTGATCAATGCAGAATGTATTCTGGCATTTCTGGACTAAGATTTTTTTATTAATTTTCTATTGGCCCAAGAAACTTTAGGGCCACAACCTCAAACATTAATAAAATAATATGGAGAAGAGCTAAAGGTACTAAATTTATGATCTATAATAGAAAATGGCTATTTTTATTTCTATAAATGGTTAAGTAATACATATTCTATAAAATGGTTAAGTAATGCATAGTTTGTTGATATAATCACATATATTTACTGAGTGTAAACTATGTTCCTGCTTGGACTAGATGTTAGCTAAAACCCTCTAAAGGATTTCATTGAACTTGGGATATCAAAATTCCTTACCCTGACCTGTAAACCCTCACATAATCTGTCCCTATCCTACTTTAGGGATCTTTTCCTCTCTCTCCCTCCCCAACACTCACAATGTTCTAACCACATTGGCTTTCTATTTTGTTCTCAACCACACCAAACTTACTCTGGCTTCAAATTACTGTCACTTTCTATTCTGCCAGTCCATAAATTTCATCCCCTATCTCTTCTCATGGCTGCCTCCATCATTCAAGTCTCAGCCCCACTTTCTTCCTCATTCTAAAAAACCTAATCTAAATAAACGCCCCTTTCCCAGGCACTCCATCATAGTAACCTGCTTTATTTGGCTGAAGACACTCATTACCATCTGAAATCATCTTGTTTTCTTGATTATCTATTCTTTCTCTCTCTTCAAGGTAAAGTCAGCAACCTGAGAGCAGGAAGTGGGCTCTCTTGTTCAAGGCTGTATCCTCAGTGCCTGGAATGGTCCTAGATTAGGGTAAGCATTCAATAAAAGTTTGTTGAATGAATGCATGAAGAGTGGTTATGAAGAAAACATAAAACCCTGGGAAATGGTAAAACCTAGGTAAAAATGGTAAAAGAAAATGTAAAACCTAGGTTAAAAAATAATAATAAATAAACAAGATTCAACATTATATGTACACAGTGAATACAACTATGTATCAGTAGTTTATGCTTTAAAAATCTGAATAAATATATACAAACACACATACATGCACACACACAAATGTGAAAGATGCCAAATTTTTAATAAAAGTTAAACTGTGTTTAAAAACTGTTTTTGAAGAAGTTGTATGAAGGCTCATACTCCAGTAGGCACAAAACAACAGCACTTTCTCTCTTTTTTTTAACATATAGGGAACTCAGACATATTACAGCTACATGGGCAGCTCTGAGGCAGCTTTCCTGGAAACAATTTTCAGATTCGAGCAACCCAAGAAACACAGGCATGTGTGTTACTCACAACTCTTTGTTATGCACTAGAAGGTAATTCTCATTGCTTGCCACGGGTAGGGAATAACTGCAATAGGAAAGCTGCCTCCCTGAGAATAACTTCCCATTGGTGGGATAGGGTGGTAGTGGATACGGGCCATGTTTATAGAAGAAAGCTTGGGAAAACACATACAGCAAGCAAGGGTGGCTTGTGTAAGAGTAGATGTCGAGAGTTCCTACATGTGAGTGTCTGAGAAAGCATCATTTGTTGGAGATTTAAAAAGTAAGATTTATACTTGGTCTAAATTGAGGACATAGGTTGCACATCTACAGCTATGTTAGTAGTCATCCTTCCCCAGAAGACTCCTAGAGCAGCCCCTCCAGGATGGTTCCCAATGATCCCCACCTCCTGGTATCCACAGTTTAGCATAATCTCATCCCACCAGGGTTGGTCATTGTGACTAATAGAATATGGCAGAAGCGATAGTGTATGTCACTTCTGAGGTTAAATTATAAAAGACGTGTTTTCTAATTAGTGTCTTTCTCCCTCCGTCTCTCTCTCTCTCTCATTCTCTCTGTCTCTGTTTCTTTCTCTCTCCCTCTCTTTCATCACTTGCTCTGGAGAAGAGAAATGCCATGTCATGAGCAGTCCTGTGGAATAGACCACATTGTAAAGAGCTGAGGTCTCCAGACAATAGTCCACAAAAAGCTAAGGCCTTCTGCCAACAGCCGCATGCATGAGCATGGAAGCAGATCCTTTAACCCTAGTCAAGCCTTCAGATGCCTGTATCGGAGGCCAGCATCTTGACTGCAAACTCGTAAGAGGCCCTCAACCAGAAATACCTAATTATGCTTTTCCCAGATTCTCGTCCTTCAGAAACCTTGTGAAATTTTAAATGCTTGTTTTTGTTTTTTTTTTTTTTTTTTTTTTTTTTAAATGCTTGTTTTTTAAGCCACTAAGTTTTGGGGTACTTTGTTATGGAGCAATAAATACCGAATACAGCCACTGACAAATCTTCCTGCACGCTGATAACATCTTCTCCTGTCCTCCACGTGGCTTGTCCAAAAGTGCAGCCTCACCCTGCAACTCCATCTCCCTGAGCTGGTGACCAGTTTATCTGGAGTGCCAGCTGATCAGGGGTATGAAAGCACGTCTCTGATCATCCACCAGGGAAGAAGGCACTACATCTTGGGGGTTGATGGTACCAGTATTCTGTGGTTAGAGAGGCAGCTTCAACAGGGGTGGGTCCCTTACTCTACTCCATCCCTCAATCCCTCTACCTAACATCATGCAGCCAGAGTCCTCTTCTTAGATCACCAAAATTTTCTAATATTGCCATCAACCTAGATATTTGAGACTATTACAAATGATAGCTAACTTATATTCTCCAGGTTTCAAAATTACAAGTGCACAAAGTCAACTGAAGAAATAATAGTAAAGAATGATTCCTGGGCCCTCCCCAATCTGAATCACAGAGTATGAGATCTAAGAATCTGAGTTCTCAGTGAATTCTTCAATAGGTCTGTTGCAGGTGATCTCTGGAGCTCACTTAGAGAGGCACGCTTGTTGTTATTCCTCTGTGCTGTCTTGTTTCTCCAACTAAACCCTAAGCTTCTTAAAGGGAAAGACTATTTTCTGTCTTTTGTATTTGCCCAGGACACTGCTGGGCATTCAGTGAATTTTCAATAAAGCGACTTACAACAAGAATCATCATTCAAATGGATATTGACTGAAGGGTTATTCACATTCTGCCAAATGTACCATGGCTATAACGGGAGTGGATGGTGCAGTTCTTGCTTTTAAGGAACTGGCAGCATCAGTCAGGAAACAAGAGAAAGGCACAGCAGACAACAGTGAACAACTTCAGACAGAATGCAAAAGACCTGCTATGTGACAGGGTACAGGCTCCATCCTATTTTTAGAGGCATTAAAAAGACTAATGAACTCAGAAATGCTTCAAGCAGAAGCAACATCTGGAGAACCCTGGGAGACAGTGGCCTGAATGCTAGTCCCATTTGTTTTAACAGCCAAGTGCCTTAGAGCCAGCACATCATTTCTCTGGATTTCAGTTTACTCTTGGATAAAGTCAGAGCAGTCTGTTAGAATCATGGTTTCCAACCTGCCCTGCAGAGTCCTGAAGGGGTAGCAGGGCAAGGGAGACATGAGATCAGGTGTGACTACAAGTCTGCATCCCAGGTTTTATCTATCCAATAGACGGGCATTTCATGAAAGTCTTAGTGTGACCAAAAGTTCTGCTGCTAAAACAGTAAGAACAATGAGGTTTAAAAACATTGGATGTTGATTTCTGAGGGCCCTTTATAAGACATCAACTGAGAGGTACTTAGGAGAAGGGAAGGCCCTGAAGATGGGAAGAAGGGATCTTCAACATTTCCGTCTCTAACTTCTTTTACTGTCACAGGCCATAGGGTCTCTTGATTTTGTTAAGGGTGCTGTTGCCTCATTCAAGTCCCTCTTAAGGCAAGGAAGGCTGACACAGAGGTGACCTCAACAAGCTAGAATCAGCCTTTAGTTATCTAATCATTTTATATAACATTCTTTCCAAATGGATGAAAATCGTCAAACGTTATACCTAAAACTACAGTATAGACCTGTGCTGTCCACAGGTATTTGCTACATGTAGCTATTTACATTTAAATTAATTAGAATTAAATAATTAGTTAATTATTAGTTAATCAGAAATTTACTTCCTCAGCTGCCTTAACCACATTTTAAGTTCTCAATAGCCACATGTGTCTGGTGGCTACCTGATGGAGCATCACGGATCTAGAATATTTTCATCTGGACCTCTGGACCAGAAATGTATTAACATAGATATTCCTAGTGATGCTTTCTGGGCTACCCTTATTCACTAACTGTATTTGCTCTGCCTGTCACCGATACGTTGCTTCCGTTGTTGACCCAGGCATGGTCTAGCTCTTAATGGTTCTCATTAAACCACCTGTATTCATGCCTGGCCGTCCCCTACGGCCTCTCCCTATGAATCATGGACCACATTCAAGAATTTCCTACTCATTTTCTGTTTGAATCCTTCCAAATATTATATCATTTGGGGCACAATGTTACAAAAAACGGGCTGCCTATTGAAAGAAGTGATAATTTAATTTCTCTTATTTAGTGTACTTCTGATTCCATTTCAAATTCCAGCTATCCTGGAAATCCCCCATATGAGTCATTCTTTTGTTTTTACCTCCTTCCTTTGCTCTTGGAACCAAAAATCTCTCTATCAAGGTTTTTAGTTATTATAGAACGAAATAACCTTAAGATTAGATCTTAGATCTGTCCTTAGACAGCAAATAACTAAATACAAGACATAGGCAAAGGTCACTTCCACACCAGAAATGGCTTATTTGGTGTTTAATTTCTCCAAAATTGATGGACTATCACATTAGTGTGAATAGACACTAGTTGTCTGTGGAAAGACAATTTTCCGTGGATCACTGTGTTTCTCCATGTCTTTCAAATAAGACAATAACTGTCTTTTTCTTCTGGTGTGTTTTCTAGGATGTTTATAAACTGTCTTGGAATATAAATATAGTATCTCTCTCTAGAACAAAGAGCAGATGTGCTCATAGCCTGGCGCATAAGAGATAATGTCTCCCTCTGGAACAAGAGCAAGTGTGTTTACTGTCTGTTATAAAATATTCAGTTCCATGAACTCAGGCTTCCTCTTCTGTAATGCAACCCACTATGCATGCAGACATCATCTGGTCCTTTTCGTGTTGCCCTGTGAAAATTATACTTGAGGAACCAGCATGAGAATGCTTGTAGTCTGGCAACTGATGTTGCAGTGATTAATAAACTATCTTTTGTCTCTGACCCAGGAGTCTCGTGAATTCTAGCATCATTCATGAAACTGTGGAACGCTAACTTGTTAGTTTGCAAGTAGTGTAAAAGGAAAAAAATATCCATAAGGACTCCATCGGGCATACAGCATCTATTTGACAATTATTAATGCTAAGGAGAGTAAAGAACAAGACAGCTCATCAGGTTGAGCTACGTGGCTCTGATCCACCTTTACTCTAGATTAAGAACTGACAAACTACAGTCCATGGGCCAAATCCAGACTGTGGCCAATTTCTGTGCTGCTGGGCTAAGAGAGGTTTTTATATTTTTACAAGATTGTAAAACACAAACAAATAATATGCGATAATGACCACATGTGGTTTACAAAGCCTAAATTATTTACCATCTGGACCTTTACAAAAGAGAAAAATGTGTGTCAGCCTCACTTTAGATACCTACAGCCTTTCCTTGGAGATCACAGAATAATAAAAACTATATACCTCTCCCATAATTTCCAGAAAATGTGTGTTTTAATTCTAGCATGTCTCTGAGCAAAGGTGAGGTCATTTCTACCCTGTCAAGACCTATGCTCAGGAGTCGACGTATAATAATCCAGAGAAGTACAGAGAAGGGGACTGTAAGATTAGGTTTAGGGTCTAATACTTGCAAAGATGGAGGACAAAGACCACCTCCAACTTCACAGGTGTGCCTGAACAGAGGGGAGACTCCCCTTGAGAGAGATGGGCTGGAACATGGTGTCTGGCTTAGAACACTGACCAGTGGATGGCAGAAGAGAAAAGTAGCATTAACTATTAAGGCAGCTGAGGTCTTGACTGATGCCCTCAATGGTGCCTCCTGCAGGTCAGAAAATATCCGAGACAGGCAAGGACCAGAGTTTCATTCCCACTGTGATTATGATCTAGGCTTCCATTGCCTTTCCACCTCAGAAATGACCCTCAAGAGCATTTGGCAGTAATAGTTGAACGGAAGCATGCATGTTTAAGTGGCTGGGGTTTCTTATGGGTTTTCTTTTATGGCTTTGTAGAGGTGCTGATGGTCCTTGGCAAATCTCCAGAGACAGTTTATAAAGCTCTGTCAAAGGCAATTCTTCTTTTAATTTCCCCCCAGCACCACGTTGTAAATTGCATGCGCTGTTCTCTTCCCCTCCCTGAGTTTTCACACACGCTCTTCCCTAGGCATGGAATCTCACGGACCTCTCAATATCTAATAGTCACCCACTTGTCCTTCATGTCTCAGTTCGTACAGCATTTCCTCAGGGAGACTCTTCTGACTCTCAGAATAAGTTAGGACTTCCTGTTTCCTGTTTCTGCCAAGTGCTATATTTTCCCTTTATGACCCTCACCACATTTACAATACATGTGTAGTATTTCTCTTCCCCAGTAAACCACTAAACTCCATGGCAGCAGGAACAAAGGGTGCTTGTCTACTATTGTACCCCAGAGTGTAGCACTGTGCTTGACACAGAGGGAGAACCCAGACTGTGTGGAATGAATAACAGGAACAGGGATTCATGTTCCCACTTTATACATGGGAAGAATGAGGAGAGCATGACTCAGAAAAATTAAAAACAAGCCCAACACCAAAAAGCTGTGACAAACGTGGGTTCAGACTCTGGCTTTTGAAAAGAAGTTCCTGTTGAATTTAGCAGTAGTCTGGTTAGGTCAAATTTACTTCTCTAAGTCCACATTGGGATCCACCAGCCTCTGAGATCTTAAGACTTATAAGAGTTCCTTAAGCAATGAGTCAATGCAAGTTTTATTTTTTAAAAATTGCCCATTCACACAGAAGAAATACATCCTTTCACTTAGGAAGCAAGGAGTTATGTTGGTGTAGTTCAGAATGGACTCTGGCTCTGTCCCATCATCTGTGTTTGAGAGGGACCATGACTTTGATAAATGCTAGTGAAGAGTCTGAGGTTGATGACTGGATGACACCTCTCCAGATTCATTGGTCCAGAGCACATGGGAGTTTAATGGTCCCATAAATATTAACTGCTGTCTCTCTCCTGCTCAGAAAGCTTCCAGATCCATTCATCTCAATGCTTTGCTGCCTCCTTCTGCATGCTGCAGATTTTTCCAGGGATGTTTTATGGTTCATTTAAGTTGCCACTCATGTCCACAGGCCAAGGTTGGGGGAAGGGAAGAGACAATAAAAGAGCAACCTATGAATAGTGTTCCAAATGCCCATGCACTTCTGTCCACGTTAATTGAGCCCTACTCTTTTCACTGCCTGATTTGCTCCCAAATTGTGACAGGTGCTGAAAAAGATGCATTAACTCTTTCATGTCATGAAGACTGAAAGTGCTAGGATCAGGTGATCAAAGAGGAAAATGCAAATCAACATCTTTTTGACTGGAGTACACCACTTTGGAGAGGGCAATGACTTCAAATATCCTGCTGGTGAGACATACAGAACTAAAACAAGTGATTCAGATGAAGTGTTATCTCAGAGACTAGCCCTTCTAAAAATTAGGGCTTGACAAGATTTCGTTGGACAAGTAGATGAATAAAACACATCCATGACACCCTAGGAAAAGGTAGCAAATTCTTCCTCAGAACCAGGCCCTAAAATCCCTCAGCTCCAGCCAGCTGCCTCAACAGTAAGTAGCCCTACCTTGCAGCCAGACTTCAAGAGCCTTCTGGAAGATCACATATAAAAATTATGGATTTCGGAGCCATGAGGGCAACTGAGAGATTCTCATTCCAAACCTAATAAGGATTTCAAGCAGACTGCCTGAAAAATAGATATCTGCTTTGGAAAAAAAAAAAAAAAAGTTGGTCCTTGAAATATAATCATGTTGTTTTGTATAGAAATGGTGACAGTGCTTTGCAGATAAGGACTGAATTATACTTATCTCTTTTTAGTGAACTCATCCTTTTACCAATTTGTCTACATCTTCCCATTTGTAGCATAAGGTGAAATTGAAAGGAAAATATTAAGATGTAAGGACAGCAAATAAGAAATTTAGGGGGAGAATATAAATCCAAATATCACAATTAATTTATTATGCTACTACAAGTGTTACCTGAACTGATGTCCTTAAAGTTAATTATCACAACCTTGGTCTTCTTCTTCACAGTATCAAAGTAATACATTTTAAATATATATATATATATATATATAAATGATCAAATAATTTATGATGGTTAATAATAACTCATAGGTGTATTTATAGCATTAAGTAACATAAGTCTTTTTGTTAACATCTTTATTGGAGTATAATTGCTTTACAAAGGTGTGTTAGTTTCTGCTTTATAACAAAGTGAATCAGCTATACATATACATATATCCACATATCTCTTGCCTCTTGCCTCTCCCTCCCTCTCAACCTCCCTATCCCACCCCTCTAGGTGGTCACAAAGCACTGAGCTGATCTCCCAGTGCTATGCGGCTGCTTCCCACTAGCTATCGGTTTTACATTTGGTAGAGTATGTATGTACATACCACTCTCTCATTTTGTCCGAGCTTACCCTTCCCCCTCCCCGTGTCTTAGAATCCATTCTCTAGTAGGTCTGCACCTTTAATCCTGTCCTGCCCCTAGGTTCTTCATGACCCTTCTTTTTTAGATTCCATATATATGTGTTAGCATACGGTATTTGTTTTTCTCTTTCTGACTTCACTCTGAGTGACAGACTCTAGGTCTATCCACCTCATAACAAATAGCTCAATTTCGTTTCTTTCTATGGCTGAGTAATATTCCATTATATATATGTGCCACATCTTCTTTATCCATTCATCAGTGGATGGACACTTAGGTTGCTTCCATGTCCTGGCTATTGTAAATAGAGCTGCAATGAACATTGTGGTACATGACTCTTTTTGCATCATGGTTTTCTCAGGGTCTATGCCCAGTAGTGAGATTGCTGGGTCCTATGGTAGTTCTATTTTTAGTTTTTTAAAGAACCTCCATACTATTCTCCATAGTGGCTGTATCAATTTACATTCCCACCAACAGTGCAAGACGGTTCCCTTTTCTCCACACCCTCTCCAGCATTTATAGTTTGTAGATTTTTTGATGATGGCCATTCTGACTGGTGTGAGGTGATATCTCATTGTAGTTCTGATTTGCATTTCTCTAATGATTAACGATGTTGAGCATTCTTTGATATGTTTGTTGGCAATTTGTATACCTTCTTTGGAGAAATGTCTATTTAGGTCTTCTGAGCATTTTTGGATTGGGTTGTTTGTTTTTTTGATATAGAGATGCATGAGCTCCCTGTAGATTTTGGAGATTAATCCTTTGTCTATTGCTTCGTTTGCAAATATTTTCTCCCATTCTGAGGGTTGTCTTTCATCTTTTTTATGGTTTCCTTTTCTGTGCAAAAGCTTTTAAGTTTCATTAGGTCCCATTTGTTTATTTTTGTTTTTATTTCCAATTCTCCAGGAGGTAGGTCAAAAAGGATTTTGCTGTGGTTTATGTCATAGAGTGTTCTGCCTATGTTATCCTCTAAGAGTTTTATAGTGTCTGGCCTTATATTTAGGTCTTTAATCCATTCTGAGTTTATTTTTGTGTATGGTGGTAGGGAGTGTTCTAATTTCATTCTTTTACATGTAGCTGTCCAGTTTTCCCAGTAACACTTATTGAAGAGGCTGTCTTTTCTCCATTGTATATTCTTGCATCCTTTATCAAAAATAAGGTGACAATATGTGCATGGGTTTATCTCTGGGCTTTCTATACTGTTCCATTGATCTATATTTCTGTTTTTGTGACAGTACCATAATGTCTTGATTACTGTAGCTTTGTAGTATAGTCTGAAGTCAAGTGAGCCTGATTCCTCCAGCTCCTTTTTTCTTTCTCAAGATTGCTTTTGCTGTTCAGTGTCTTTTGTGTTTCCATACAAATTGTAATTTTTTTAATCTAGTTCTGTTAAAAATTTCAGTGGTAGTTTGATAGGGATTGCTTTGAATCTGTAGATTTGGGTAGTATACTCATTTTCACAATGTTGATTCTTCCAATCCAAGAACATGGTATATCTCTCCATCTGTTTGCATCATCTTTAATTTCTTTCATCAGTGTCATAGTTTTCTTCATGCAGGTCTTTTGTCACCTTAGGTAGGTTTATTCCTAGGTATTTTATTCTTTTGTTGCAATGGTCAATGGGAGTGTTTCCTTAATTTCACTTTCAGATTTTTCATCATTAGTGTATAGGAATGCAAGAGATTTCTGTGCATTAATTTTGTATCCTGCTACTTTACCAAACTCATTGATAGCTCTAGTAGTTTTCTGGTAGCATCTTTAGGATTCTCTATATATAGTATCATGGCATCTGCAAAGAGTGACAGCTTTACTGCTTCTTTTCTGATTTGGATTCCATTTTTTTTTCTTCTCTGATTGCTGTGGCTAAAACTTCCAAAACAATGTTGAGTAATAGTGGTGAGAGTGGGCAACATTGTCTTGTTCCTGATCTTATTGGAAATGGTTTCAGTTTTTCACCATTGGGGACAATGTTGGCTGTGGGTTTGTCATATATGGCCTTTATTATGTTGAGGTAAGTTCCCTCTATGCCTACTTCCTGGAGAGTTTTTATCATAAACGGGTGTTGAATTTGTCAAAAGCTTTTTCTGCATCTATTGAGATGATCATATGGTTTTTCTCCTTCAATTTGTTAATATGGTTTATTACACTGATTGATTTGCTTCTATTGAAGAATGCTTGCATTCCTGGGATAAACCCCATTTGATCATGGTGTATGATCATTTTAATGTGCTGTTGGATTCTGTTTGTTAGTATTTTGTTCAGGTTTTCCATCTATGTTCATCAGTGATATTCGCCTGTAGTTTTCTTTCTCTGTGACACTTCCGTCTGGTTTCAGTATCAGGGTGTTGGTGGCCTTGTAGAATGAGATTGGAAGTGTTCCTCCCTCTGCTATATTTTGGAAGAGTTTGAGAGGGATGGGTGTTAGCACTTCTCTAAATGTTTGATAGAATTCGCCTGTGAAGCCATCTGGTCCTGGGCTTTTGTTTGCTGGAAGATTTTTAATCACAGTTTCAATTTCAGTGCTTGTGATTGGTCTATTTATATTTTCTGTTTCTTCCTGGTTCAGTCTTAGAAGGTTGTATCTTTCTAAGAATGTGTCCATTTGTTCCAGGTTGTCCATTTTATTGGCATATTGTTGCTTGTAGTAATCCCTCATGATCCTTTGTATTTCTGCAGTGTCAGTTGTTACTTCTCCTTTTTCATTTCTAATTCTATTGATTTGAGTCTTCTCCCTTTTTTTTTTGATGAGTCTGCTAATGGTTTATCAATTTTGTTTATCTTCTCAAAGAACCAGCTTTTAGTTTTATTGATCTTTGCTATCGTTTCCTTCATTTCTTTTTCATTTATTTCTGATCTGATCTTTATGATTTCTTTCCTTCTGCTAATTTTGGGCTTTTTTTTGTTCTTCTTTCTCTAATTGATTTAGGTGTAAGTTTAGGTTGTTGATTTGAGATGTTGCTTGTTTCTTAAGGTAGGATCGTATTGCTATAAACTTCCCTCTTAGAACTGCTTTTGCTGGCTCTGATAGGTTTTGCATCCCGTGTTTTCATTGTCATTTGTTTCTAGGTATTTTCTGATTTTCTCTTTGATTTCTTCAGTGATCTCTTGGTTATTAAGTAGTGTATTGCTTAGCCTCGAGTGTTCGTATTTTTAACAGATTTTTTCATGTAATTGATATCTAATCTCATAGTGCTGTGGTTGGAAAAGATACTTAATATGATTTCAATTTTCTTAAAATTACCAAGGCTTAATTTGTGACCAAGATATGACCTATCCTGGAGAATGTTCCATGAGCTCTTGAGAAGAATGTGTATTCTGTGTTTTTTGGATGGAATGTCTTATAAATATCAATTAAATCCTTCTTGTTTAATGTATCATTTAAAGGTTGTGTTTCCTTATTTATTTTCATTTTGGATGATCTGTCCATTGGTGAAAGTGGGGTGTTAAAGTCCCCTACTATGATTGTGTTACTGGTGATTTCCCCTTTTATGGATGTTAGCATTTGCCTTATGTATTGAGGTGCTCCTATGTTGGGTTCATAAATATTTACAATTGTTATATCTTCTTCTTGGATTGATCCCTTGATCATTATGTAGTATCCTTCTCTGTCTCTTGTAATAGTCTTTATTTTAAAGTCTATCTTGTCTGATAGGAGAATTGCTACTCCAGCTTTCTTTTGAGTTCCATTTGCATGGAATAATTTTTTCCATCCCCTCACTTTCAGTCTGTATGTGTCCCTAGGTCTGAAGTTGGTCTCTTGTAGACAGCATATGTACAGGTCTTGTTTTTGTATCCATTCAGCTAGTCTATTCTTTTGGTGGGAGCATTTAATCCATTTACATTTAAGGTAATTATCGATATGTATGTTCCTATTACCATTTTCTTATTTGTTTTGGGTTTGTTTTTTAGGTCTTTTCCTTCTCTTATGTTTCCTGTCTAGAAAAGTTCCTGTAGCATTTGTTGGAAAGCTGGTTTGGTGGTGCTGAATTCTCTTAACCTTTGCTTATCTGTAAAGGTTTTAATTTCTCCATCAAATCTGAATGAAATCCTTGCTGGGTAGAGTAATCTTGGTTGTAGGTTTTTGCCTTTCATCACTTTAAGTAAGTCCTGTCACTCCCTTCTTGTTTGCCAAGTTTCTGCTGAAAGAGCAGCTGTTAACCTTTTGGGATTCCCTTGTATGTTATTTGTTGTTTTTCCCTTGCTGCTTTTAATATTTTTTCTTTGTGTTTAATTTTTGATAATTTGATTAATATATGTCTTGGCATGTTTATCCTTGGATTTATCCTGTATGGGACTCTCTGTCCTTCCTGGACTTGATTAACTATTTCCTTTCCCATATTAGGGAAGTTTTCAACTACAATCTCTTCAAATATTTTCTCAGTCTCTTTCGTTTTCTCTTCTTCTTCTAGGACCCCTATAATTTGAATGTTGGTGCATTTAATGTCCAAGAGGTCTCTGAGACTTTCCTCAATTCTTTTCATTCTTTTTTCTTTATTCTCCTCTGCAGTAGTAATTTCCACTATTTTATCTTCCAGGTCACTTAACCATTATTCTGCCTCAGTTATTCTGCTATTGATTCCTTCTAGAGAAGATTTAATTTCATTTATTGTGTTGTTCATCATTGTTTGTTTGCTCTCTAGTTTTTCTATGTACTCTTTAAACGTTTCTTGTATTTTCTCCATTTTATTTCCAAGATTTAGGATCATATTTATTATCATTATTCTGAATTCTTTTTCGGGTAGACTGCCTATTTCCTCTTCATTTGTTAGGTTTGGTGGGTTTTTACCTTGCTCCTTCATCTGCTGTGTGTTTCTCTGTCTTCTCATTTTGCTTAACTTGCAGTGTTTGGGGTCTCCTTTTTGCAGGCTGCAGGTTCGTAGTTCCTGTTGTTTTTGGTGTCTGCCCCCAGTGGCTAGGGTTGGGTTGTGTAGGCTTCCTGGTGGAGGGGACTAGTACCTGTGTTCTATAGGATGAGGCTGGATCTTGTCTTTTTGTGGGCAGGTCCATGTCTGGTGGTGTGTTTTGGGGTGTCTGTGGACTTATTATGATTTTAGGCAGCCTCTCTGCTAACGGGTGGGTTTGTGTTCCTGTCTTGCTAGTTGTTTAGCATAGGATGTCCAGGACTGTAGCTTGTTGGTTGTTGAGTGGTGCTGGTCTTGGCGTTGAGATGGATATCTCTGGGAGATTTTCACAGTTTGGTATTACGTGGAGCTGGGAGATCTCTGGTGGACCAATGTCCTGAACTTGACTCTCCCACCTCAGACGCCCAAGCCTGATGCTCGGCCGGAGCACCAAGACCCTGTCAGTGACATGGCTCAGAACAAAAGGGAGAAGAAAAGAAAGAAAAAATAAAATAAAATTATTAAAATAAAAATAATTATTAAAATTAAAAAAAATTAAGTAATAAAACAAAAAGAAAGGAAGAAAGAAAGAAGAGAGCAACCAAACCAAGAAACAAATCCTCCAATGATAACAAGTACTAAAAACTATACCAAAAAAACCACAAAAAACAGACAGACAGAACCCCAGGCAAATGGTAAAAGCAAAGCTATACAGACAAAATCTCACACAGAAGCATACACATACACAGTCACAAAAAGAGAAAAAGGAAAAATATATATATATATTGTTGCTCCCAAAGTCCACCTCCTCAATTTGCGATGAATCATTGTCTATTCAGCTATTCCACAGATGCAGGGTACATCAAGTTGATTGTGGGGATTTAATCCACTGCTCCTAAGGCTGCTGGGAGAGATTTCCCTTTCTCTTTTTTGTTCGCACAACTCCCGGGTTTCAGCTTTGGATTTGGACCCGCCTCTGCGTGTAGGTCGCCTGAGGGCGTCTGTTCTTCGCTCAGACAGGACGGGGTTAAAGGAGTTGCTGATTCGGGGGCTCTGGCTCACTCAGGCTGGGGGAAGGGAGGGGTACGGAGTGCGGGGTGAACCTGCGGCAGCAGAGGCCAGCATGACATTGCACCAGCTTGAGGCGCACCGTGCGTTCTCCCGAGGAAGTTGTCCCTGGATCACAGGACCCTGGCAGTGGCGGGCTGCACAGCCTCCCGGGAGGGGAGGTGTGCATAGTGACCTGTGCTCGCACACAGGCTTCTTGTTGGCGGCAGCAGCAGCCTTAGCGTCTCATGCCCGTCTCTGGGGTCTGCGCTTTTAGCCACGGCTCGCGCCCGTCTCTGGAGCTCCTTTAAGCGGTGCTCTTAATCCCCTCTCCTCGCCCACCAGAAAACAAAGAGGCAAGAAAAAGTCTCTTGCGTCTTCGGCAGTTCCAGACCTTTTCCTGGACTCCCTCCCGGCTAGCCGTGGCGCACTAACGCCCTGCAGGCTGTGTTCATGCAGCCAACCCCAGTCCTCTCCCTGCTCTCTGACCGAAGTCCAAGCCTCAGCTCCCAGCCCTGGCCGCCCCGGCGGGTGAGCAGACAAGCCTCTCGGGCTACTGAGTGCCGGTTGGCACTGATCCTCTGTGCGGGAATCTCTCCACTTTGCCCTCCGCACCCCTGTTGCTGTGCTCTCCTCCATGCCTCCAAAACTCCCCACCTCCGCCACTCGCAGTCTCCGCCTGTGAAGGGACTTCCTAGTGTGTGGAAACCTTTCTTCCTTCATGGCTCCCTCCCACTGGTGCAGGTCCCATGCCTACTCTTTTGTGTCTGTTTATTCTTTTTTCTTTTTCCCTACCCAGGTACGTGGGGAGTTTCTTGCCTTTTGGGAGGTCTGAGTTCTTCTGCCAGCGTTCAGTAGGTGTTCTGTAGGAGTCGTTCCACATGTTGATGTATTTCTGGTGTATCTGTGGGGAGGAAGGTGATCTCCACTTCTTACTCTTCTGCTCTCTTGAAGCTCCTCCATAAGTCTTTTCAAATTTTCTTTACACGTCATTCTGCCAACAATCCTGGGATAAGGAGGAGGTATTTAATAAGCGAATAAAATGAAGCTTAGAGATGGTGGGTGGTTTATGTAACTAAGATCATCACCAACAGAATAGCGATATTCCATGCAGGTCTTTATTTCCTTCTAGAACATCATGCTTCCTCTCCACTATCATAAGCAAATCATCAATAGGCAGTGCTATGATGAATTTGTTCACTTTCTATATAATGTCTTTCCTTGTCAGACCCACATGTATCAGTTCATTACTGTGAAAATAGTGATATATAACAACTACTTGTAAAACTCAGTGACTTAGACAAGCTGTTATTCTCACTCATACATTTCTTGGGTCAGCTAGGGTTAAGTATTCTAGGCTGGACTCTGATGATCTTGATTCCAATTTGCAGTTCGAGTTCAGATCTTCTCTCATCCTCTGGGCCATCACTAGCTGTAGCATGTTTTTTATGGTGCTGGCATAAGCACAAGAGGGATGAGCAGAAATGTGAGAGACCTCCTAAGGCCTAAGTTCCAAATAGGAACTCTGCTGTGTCTGTCCATATTCTATTGCCCAAAGCAGAACCAATGGCCAAATGTAGCATCCGTGGAGTGGGAACTCTCTCTCCTTTAGTGGAGGCAAAGGGCATGGATTCTTGTAGGAAAAGGGCATGGAGTCCAAGCAAGAGTACAACATTGGCTCAAAACATGAACATTCACGGAGATGACTGTTCTTGCTTACGGCTAAAGAAATACAAGATCCTTAAGATTTTCAGGCAATTCTGTTGATGTGAATTGCATAATGGAGTGTTTGCAACATCAACATATGAAATTTATTGCCCTGGAAAAGGATAGGTTCACCAGAAAAAAAATTCCTTGAGTATCAGATTTTGCATAGAGAAGCTGACTGTGGTGAATTAACATTTGCTGGAATCAATTGGCTCTCTATTCTGCTAATTGTCTCCACCCTGCCTATCTGGACACTGCAAAGATGAAAGGTTGTTTCATTTGTTGCTGTGGAGTAGAGCTAACTCCAACATTCTGGAAGGAGCACCAGCACCATGTTCTGAAATGAATCATCACTGGAAGCAACACTTACTGAAGCACAGTTCTGCTGGTCAGAACAACTTTAAGAAGGACCATACCCAGCTCCTTGGCCAAGTGGAAAAAGCAAATTTAATTCAGAAAAAAATGAAAGTAATGTTTCAATGTCATTGGAATATCTTGCCTGATGCCTCTTGGGGTGAGATGATGGGAAGCAAGATAGGCAAGGCCTTGTGTGATCCACAGTGGCAGCTACATGAACACATGAAGAGTGACCTTAAGTTTCTCACTGGTCCTCACACAAACAGTTGTGTTTTCATGTATCTTTAATTATCTATATCAAAAAAAAAAGAAAGAAAGAAAAAAGAAGAAGAAGAAATCAAATGTTGCTATTGTGGTAGTGGTTGTTTGCATGTCTGTGTATATTTCAAAACAATCTAGCAGGTCCATTTAATGTTTTTCCCTGGTTCATACCCTTGTAGTAGTTTCCTAAGGCTGCCATAATAAATTGCCACAAAGTGGTGGCTGAAAACAATAAAGATTCATTCTCTCAGAGTTCTAAAGACCACAAGTCTAAAAGCAAGGTGGCAGCAGGACCATGCTCCCTCTGAAGGCACTAGGGGAAAATCCTCCCATGTCTTTTCCTAGCTTCTGATGGTTTCTGGCTGATGCTTAGTGTCCCTTTGGCTTAGGGCTGCATCACTCCAATCTCTGCTTCTATTGTCATATGGCCTTCATCCCTGCATGTCTCCTCTACGTCTCTGTGTCTAATTCTCCTTCTCTTTTCTTTTATAAAGATACCAATCAGTGGATTTAAGGCCCACCCTTAAAGAGTAAGACCTCCTCTTAACTTGATTACATCTGGAAAAGGCTTATTTCCAAATAAGGTCACATTCCCAAGTATCAGGGCTTAGGACTTCAATGGATCTTCTTAGGAGACACAATTTAACTCACTCTACCTGGATACACAGACCATGATGGAATTCCTTCCATGATCATCAGGAAATGTAGAATGCCATGATCCTTCATGTGATCAACAAATATTTATAGATAATCCAGAAAGTGCCCCAGAGAATAGTATGGCTTCCTCCCTCACTTGCTCAGATCTCTGTTCAAACATCAGCAAATCAGGGACACCTTCCCTGACTACCGTATTGAAAACAGCACTGCACTATACCCTCAGCACTCTCTATCCTCTACCTTACTTTGTTTTTTATTGTACCCATTACCTTCTGTTAGATTATACATTAATTTGGTTTTTTTGCCCTCATTAGCATATAAGCTCTAGGACAGCAGGGACTTTGTTTTGTACATTTCTCTGCTTTCAAAGACTTGTTCATTGTCTAGTACATAGTAGGAATTAAATATGTATTTGTTGGGTGAAGGAAAGAATGACTTAATGAATATATTAGCATACAAAAAAGGTTTTTAAATGCAATTATTTTTATCCAGAATGGATTCCTATGACTTCTAACTGGTCTTTGTTACTTATCTTTTTCTCCCACTAGCAGCATGATGGTCAGTGATAGAAATGAATGACCTAGTGATTTAAACATAGCTTTAGAGGTAGTAAGCTCATTTTATGCTACTTATTTTAAGTCAGAAATAAATCATTATTTGGATTTGGAGAGCTATTAAATATCCTTGATTACTTAAGGAAAACAATGAAAGCCATACCTTGCATGAAAATTGTTAGTGGATGTTTAGTGATTTTAGCACTTTGGAATAATTCTCAACCCAAAGCAAGTAAAAAATGCTCAAATATTAAACAATGATGAAAATAACCAAGGATCAAAGATAGGAAAATTACTGACAGTATAATTGGTCAATTCATTGACCAAACTCAAGTTGCCTCATCTTTGTAAATGATTAAACTTTGTTAGTGATAATGCCAAAAAATAGTGGTAAACTACCAGAGAAGAAAGATAAGAGAGGGAGACAAAAACAGAAAAGAGTAATAAAAAAGAAAAGAGATCTATAAATAGCCAAAGTGACAGCAGAACAGATGGCAGAGATGAGAAATAATGAGTGAGGTTAATGAAAAATAAAGATGACTATTAAAGTGTATCCAGAAAGAAGCATTGTCTCAGAGACGACTTACTGCAAGGGGAAAAAAAAGAAAAGAAAAACCCCACTAATGCTGGCTTCTATTAAGGAAATCAAGCTCAGGAAATACACTAGGACTTCACAGGAACTGAAGTCCTTAGGCAACTACTTGCTCTGTAGCTCTTCATTAGTCTATTGGATCAGTTCCTTCTGAAACATCTGCTTAGTCCTTGTTCTGAAGCTTCAGTCCCTAAATCCATGACCTTCTACCTCAAGGGTTCAACCCTGACTGACTCTGTTTCTGAGCATCTCCTCTCAGTGTTTGGGACAGAAATCTAATTGGCTCAGCTTGGGTGTTGCAGGACACTTGACCCTTCAGCCAAGGTGGCTGCATAGAGGGTGGGTTGTCCAGTTGTACTTAGTTTGCCCCTTCCAGGCTATGAGTGAAGAAGGTCCTTTAGGAAGGAAATGTATGGTGGTAAATGGAACTGGCACTTCTAGTACAAAATCAAGCAGGGGCACCACTGGGACATCAAATCAGCCTTTCTTTGGCTTGGCACTGCTTATGTTCATCCTTTACCCTTTCCACAAGTGATTCCCAATGCTGGGAATATATTTCATGTTCCCCCAAATTATAGCCTGTCTCAAGTTTATCTCCAATTCCTCCTTCATAAATTATTTTCTATGTCAGGTCACAGTGACTATCTAGCCTATGTAGCATTTTTGTAATTCATAACCACATGATCAACTTAATTTTCATCTCTTCACTGACATATATCATAGGTTATTTACTGATTATACTGTGCATATGCTAGGATTTCAGTGAAAATTGACTAATGGGGGTGAATGCGTCAGTTGAAGCCCTTTGTATCTCAACTGCTTTTAAAGGAATTATCCTGCCTGCTGGGAAAAGTGCAAATTAAAAAAACAGAGTGTTTTGCAAGCATTCTGTGAAAGGAAAATATAAGCTGTACTTATTTTAATACTCCTAATAGCACCACTAAATTCAGATGATGCCTCACAGAATGCACACAAACTATATATGAGGACTGTGTGTGAGGCGTTCCTGTAATTCATGCTGTGCTATCCTTGAGTAAAATTAACCAGGCAGAAATCAAAATGATTTTAGTTGCATGTACACAGCAAACTCAATGCAAGTTTAAATTTTTTCTATATATTCTATTTGGATTTATTTTGCATTTTTTGATTTTGTTTTTTTGGTCAAAGAGAAGAAGCAAATATAAGAAATTTATGCTAACATTAAAACACATTTAAAGAGAGAGATCTGTACATACTGGAAAAAAATTGCAAGCATGGGAAAATCTTACTGAATAAGTACAATACAAGATCATTTTTGTTATGTAGATTCAACTTACAAAGACAGCTGGTCAAATCTGAGGTCAATAAAAATGCACCAATGTTATAATTCCTGCTCCTACATAGAGATGATTTATGCCTGGTCCTCTATTAAAAGCTTAGAGAATACCCTCAGACTTTGGCTAAATAAAAAGGTAAATATCTACAGCTAAATAAATTATATGATTATTCAGAAGGTGGGTTTTACTATTTCTAAGTGACTAAAAGGTCAAAAGATTAAAAGCAAAGAAAAACATTTAAAAAATCATGACACTGTAAGAAAAAAAGTGAGTAGCTCGTGAAATCATTTCTAAAGTTAGCCTACTTATTGAAATGTTTACAATGGGGGTGCAAATTGTGGTAACCTTTGTAAAATGCTTCTCTACTGGATGCCGATTAATCTAGAGTTGCATTCAAACTTAATAAAGGTCACTGTCTGCAGGAGCAAGTACAGAAAACAGCAAAGAAAGCATGTCTTTTAATGATTGGATATACAATTTTCCAGCTTTGAAGAAGATCGCAAATACTATTGCATCCTTCCTTTTACAGAAAGATTAGAAATGTCACCCGATGCCTGCAGTAAGGATCAAAGCAACCTAAAAAAGGTTTAGGGAAAACGTGAACTGGTGTTATGTTTTCAGAAGTGTTTGGTGATGATGAAGCATGTGTAGGCTTTGAAGTAGTGCCTGCCCAAATTACACTAGCATGAATTCTTGGAGCAGAAAGCACTACTTCTTCACACCCCATCAGCACGTAAAACCCACAAGAAAAAAGAGTGGGTACAAGATGATGTCATGAAATATGACTTGTCAGTTATAGTCAAAATAGCAGGTTTTCTCCATGATTAGCATAAGGAACACTAACAATGATGGAATAGAAACTTCTATTAAAGGTTGAAAAAAGAACTATGTTTGAGCTCTCAACTTCAGCCTTTAATTCACTAATTGATTTTGGAGAACAGCTACATTATACCACAAACAGTTATCACCATCATTACAAGAAAGAGGTTAAATGGCCAAAAGAGCAAGCTTATTTTCATTCAAGAGCTATTCATTGAGTAATTTTTACCATTAAGGCATTTGCGGGACTTCCCTAGTGGTGCAGTGGTTAGGAATCCGCCTGACAATGCAGGGGACATGGGATCGAGCCCTGGTCCGGGAAGATCCTACATGCCACAGAACAACTAAGTCCGTGTGCCACAACTACTGAGCCTGCACTCTAGAACCCGCGAGCCACAGCTACTGAGCCCGAGTGCCACAACTACCGAAACCCTCATGCCTAGAGCCCGTGCTCCACTACAAGAGAAGCTACCACAATAAGAAGCTTGCGCACCGCAACGAAGAATAGGCCCTACTCACCGCAACCTGGGAAAAGCCCGCACACAGCAAGGAAGACCCACCGCAGCCAAAAATAAATACATAAATGTTAAAGAAGGCATTTGCTACTTTGTTGAATGAATGAATGAGTAAAACAGTAAAAAAAAAAAAAAAAAAAAAAGACAACTATAAATGCCACAAGATAAAGTACAATGTGAGTTCCAAAGGGACAGTGTTCACTTCCAACTTGAAGGGTTCAGGGAAGGTTTCATGTAGAGGGATCACATTTGCTGACCTCAAAAGTTGAATAAGGTATAAAAGTTTACAGTTTGTAGAACCGCATTCTATGTAAAAGGAAGCATAAGCCCAGACCCACCACACTAAAGCACAGCGGGAATAAAGGATGGCAGAAGAGAAGAGGTCTTGGAGCAATGAGGTCAGATCACCCAGTGCCTTGGAGACTGAAGAGATGTTCTTTCTTCTGCAGACTGCAGGGAGTCTTTAAAGGCATCTGAGTAGGTGAGTGACCCATTAGGGTTCTGCTTTAAGAAGACTTATCTGGTAGGAATGGATAAGCTGAAGGCAGGAAAAATGAGCTGCAAAAGATCAATTAGGAGGCAGTTAGCAAGGTCTAGATAAGAGATAATGAGGATCTAAGTTTGTTGGGGACAATGGAAACTGAGGTAGGGAATGAAAGTGAGAAATATTTCACTGCCAGACCTGTCAGATTCACAACTGAGCAGGTGTGAGGGAAAAGGACAAGGTAGGAATGAAATCATCATGAGGTTATTCAGCCTGTGATGATAGTGGCTTTAACAGAAATAGGGAAGGATGTTTGGGATGGAAGATGAATTTATTTTGAATGCCTGGACTTCGAGAGGTCAGCAGGACATCCAGAAAGAGACATCTAATGCGCAGGATGGAATACAGCCCTAAAGCTCAGCAGTGAATGCTAAAGACAGAGGGACACCAGAACCTTCTTTTCTTCCCCTTCTTCAAGAAGTCAAGTGTCAAGAATATTTTTCGGACATGAGTGCTCAATCAGCATTGTTTTCCACATCATCTCTATCTATATCTACAGCTAGATCACCAGTGGTCTGTATAATGAGCTTACACCGTCATGAAAAAATGTGAGGATGCTCTCTTCATCTAGACAGGGATGTGTGCAGTAGTTCTCCACTGTTATTACTCAGCCATAAAAGGAACGAAATTGGGTCATTTGCAGAGACATGGATGGACCTAGAGACTGCCATAAAAAATGAAGTCAGAAAGAGAAAAAGAAATATCGTATATTAATGCATATATGTGGAATCTAGAAAAATGGTACAGATGAACTGGTTTGCAAGGCAAAAATAGAGACACAGATGTAGAGAGCAAACATATGGACACCAAGGGGGGAAAGCGGGGTGGGGGTGGGAGGGTGGGATGAATTGGGAGATTGGGATTGACATGTATACACCGATGTGTATAAAATAGATAACTAATAAGAACCTTCTGTATAAAAAAATAAAAATTTAAAAAAATCGAATCACTATATTGTACACTGAAAATAAAATAAAGTAAGAAAAAAAGTTGTCCATTAAAACAATGTATTTTTCTAACACATGGTTTCTGTGGAATTGTCACAGAGCATAGTCCCCCACTTCAGAAAATAAACAACAAAACCCTGATATAAGGAAAAACTGAGGCATCACTATATTCTTCTTTACTCCACAGAAAGTAGCAGAGTTTTAGGGCTTCCCTGGTGGTGCAGAGGTAGAGAGTCCACCTGCCGATGCAGGGAACACGGGTTCGTGCCCCGGTCCGGGAAGATCCCACATGCCGCAGAGCGGCTGGGCCCGTGAGCCATGGCAGCTGAGCCTGCGCGTCCGGAGCCTGTGCTCCGCGACGGGAGAGGCCACAACAGTGAGAGGCCCGCGTACCGCAAAAAAAAAAAAAAAAAAGTAGCAGAGTTTTAGGCGAACAGAGGGTGCGTGATAAGTATGTGTGGGTTGAATCGTGCCTGCGCTCTGTTCCTGACAAAGAAGGGAGACAATATGAGTTGAAGGGGTGGAGGCAGCTGTGTGGTTCAGGAGGACTCTGTTCCCGAGGACAAGGGAGAGGTGTGAAGAGGCCACTGGGATGGCACAGCTCAAGAAAGACAAAAGTCTCCCAGATTCAGGCTGCCAGGGCTGGCTGAGGCTCTGACTTTCCCTCTCTCCCTCTTCACTCAATTGCCCACTGGCCCCTTCCAAAGGCATGCCCTTCACTGTTTATCTTTGTGCTTTGCTATTCCATGTGGGGTCCAGGATCCAATTTCTGCCCCTCAGCATCTGATCAAAGTGCAGCTCCCTCCTTCCTTCCTCGAACCCCTGCAAGAGAGCCAGTCTCACCTGATACAAATCCCTGTAGCACACACACCACATCCCCACGCACCCGACCCATCTGATCTCCTACCCGTTTATTTCCTGTTTCACCACACTCCAAATATTGCAGCTCTGAGATTAACCTTCTCGACCTGGAAGGGGAAATGCAGCACTGGACTTGAAGGACTCTGATGAAATTGTTTCTGCAGCTACTCCAGGTTTCTAGCTGCTTGGTCTGAGGGTGGAGAGTTTTTTGGACTGTGGCATTTTGCTGCAGTGCTTGGTCCTTGCTCTGCACTAGGAGAGCAAAGTCTGTGTGTGTCTGGCTTGTTTTCTCCATGCACGCAGGGCACCTGGTTGAATGCACATTGAGCAGTAGCAAAGGTGCTGGGAAGGGGCTCAGCAGCATAAACCAGGCCCAAGGAAGGAGGGACCATGGCCCAAGGGGAAGGACTGAGAGAAGATTCTTCATCGTTTCTATCAGTCAGAATAGGAAAGGAGGGCTCTACATATGTCCTCTCTTTGTAGCCCTGCAATCAGTACTGGAAAAAGGAACTGAAAGACTAATCTCAAGCAAAAGAGCCATTAAAATTCCTTCTTTTGGAATAGACTTTCAGGAGTCAAGGGAGATTCTCATACAAACTGCAGCAGTTTTAACTGGTTGTCAAGAGTCTAGACTGGGTGCACCCCAATGTTCGTAGCAGCACATTTTGCAATAGCTAAGACATGGAAACAACCCAAGAACCCATCAACAGACAATTGGTTTAAGAAGATATGATCTATATATGCAATGGAATCTTACTCAGCCATCAAAAAGAATAAAATATTGCCATTTGCAGAAACATGGATGGACCTAGAGAATGTCATATTAAGTGAAGCAAGTCAGAAAAAGATAAATATATATCACTTATATGAAGAATCTAAAAATAATACAAATGAATCTATATACAAAACAGAAACAGACTCATAGACATAGAAAACAAATTTAGGGTTACCAAAGGGGAAAGGGAGGAAGGAAGGGATAAAATAGGAGTATGGGATTAACAGATACAAACTACTGTATACAAAATAGATAAGCAACAAGGATTTACTGTATAGCACAGGGAACTATATTCAATATCTTGTCCTATAATGGAAAATAATCTGAAAAAAATATACGTACCAATATGTAACTGAATCACTTTGCTGTATACCTGAACCTAACACAATATTGTAAACCAACTACATTTCAATTAATAAATAAATAAGAGTCTAGACTGGAGCCAGGTGGGTTTAAATCTGACACTCAATGACTGTTTGATTTTGGATGAATCACTTAAACATTACAGTTCTTTGTTTCCTCCTTTACCCACTAAGGATGGCAGAAACACCTACCTCAAAGGGCCGCCATGAAAATAGAAGGAGGTCGTCCAGAGGAAGCAGTAAGTGCACAATAAATGGGAGCCATCATGGCTGTTCTCATCATTATCTTTATCAGGGCACAGTTTCCTGTGAACGTTTGAAGGACTTTCTGCACACAGACATGTGGAGTTATAGTTTTCTCTGATCTATAGAAAAATACTTGGCTGTTCCTTTCTTGTCTAAGTCACAAAAAAGCCACAACTGTAAGCCAGGAATTTTGTACCAGGCCCCAATAGTCTTTTCTTTAAATTCCAGAACTCTAAAGCAAAATCAAAGAAGGATCTCTTCTCCAGCCTCTTACTCAGGGACACTGGGGAGTCCTGAAGCTTGGTAGGTTCTTGGTAGGCGCTGAAGTAGCTAAGTTTGGTGATAACTCAACAGGCTGTCTCTAACTGAGAGAATGCCTATGATGCTTTGTTGGCACATACAACTTCAGCGAAATTATATAATAGGCAAAGCAGGTCTTCAGAAAGAATTCCAGTTTTAGTTTTGCACTCTTGATCCATATTGGCAACTCTTGACCTCCAAGTATATTTTTTCTTTTCCTGGATTTGCTTAAATATAAATAATACATGTATTTTTGGTTTTATTTTAGATATAATTTACTTCAAACATTCAGAAAATAATGTAACATATACTTATATACCCATTATGAAGATTTAATAGATTTATAATTTTTGTTATATTGGCCTCATCTTCTTTTTCTTCTCCATTTTTTCTGGAAATGAAATAAAGTATCAACTACAACTCAAAACTTAATTTTACATTGCTTTTCTCTTCCTCATCTTTAGAAAAACATTTTCCTGAGGTTGGTATATATCACTCTTGTGAATGTTTTTAAAAAATGATTCTTTACATAGGGATATATTCATAAATAAGGTATTTACATAAATATAATGTCACATGTATTCTTTTGCAAATTGCTTTTTGCCACTCAACATTATGTTTTGAAACTTTGATTCATTTTAAATTCTGTGAATATACCACAGTTTGTTTTCTTTTTCTACAGCTTTGAACATTTTCCCCTGCCTCTTATGTGCTTATGGAAGAGTTTTCCATAACAGAAAGCCTAAGAATAAGTCTTCAACTTTATTAGATATGCCAAATTGCTCGTCCAAGTGACTGTACCAATTTATATTCACACCAGAACTGAATGTTTTCAATTCCCTACACTTTTGCCAACATTTGCTATTATCAGGATTTTATTTTTTTTGCCAATTTTGTGAAAGTGAAATAGTATCTCTTTGTTATTTTAATATACATTTCCTGGTTTTTCATGGATCTGGGCAGTTTTTCATGTATTTATTGATAATTTGTGTTTCTTTGTAAGTTGCATGTTTATGTCCACTAAACATTTTTCTAATGGATGGTATATCTTCTTACCAATTTGTAGGGGTTATGCAAAGTTTTTTATATGTATTGCAAACACATTTTTTATAGTAGTTTGACTTTTTTCTATATCTATATAATGTTTTAAAATTCTAAGATATTTAGGTATACCAATATTTTTCTTTAAAATTTTTATTTTTGTGCATTATTTAATAAATCATTTTCTATGCTGAAATAAGGATAATTTTTTGTATTTTATCTTAAAGGTTTCAAAGTTCTCACTTCATATATATATATATATATATATATATACATATTTAACAATTTGACATCATGTATGTGATATATGTGATATAGGGTAAGTGTTGTGTATGTGATATAGGGACTTATTTTTTTTCATTTCCATTAAGAAAATAATCACTCCAGGATGATTTTTCAAATAAACAATGGGCTTATTTATTTATATATTTTTCCTAAAAAATATTACATGACTGCTCAAAATTTGACTCTTTTCTGGGCCTTCTTCTGCCCTTACTCCCCAGGAATTGGACAGAGTCTCTTTGAGCAGCCTTGGACCAGCATAGGAAGACATTGCTTGTAAGGAGCCTTGCTCAAAGGTTCTCCAGGGCTCAGGCAGCTTTTCTGGGAAACAGAGAAGGCTGTGAACATGTGGACAACACATTCTACTACCTTCTAGAATGTTCATTCCAATCTGCTATGATGAGAGATAGACAAATTTGGACCTATGTACACATAAGATGTTGGAGAGAGACATGAAATAAGTTGCTGTTTTATCCTTCAAACACCCCACTGATGAATTCTTGGAGTAAGGACAGACTTGAACTAGTGTTGAGGAACAAGAGGGTTAGTTGGCTATGGGGCAGCAACAGTGCAGTCCAAGCTAAGAACATCTAGTAAGAAATGTGTGCAGAACCAAGCAACACCTCCAGATCCTCTAGGGATGGCTTGATGCATTATTCAATTCAGCTCCAGATGAGTCTAAAGTCCAGAATGATTTTTATTTTATTTCATTATTTTTTTTTTGCAGTACGCAGGCCTCTCACTGTTGTGGCCTCTCCCGTTGTGGAGCACAGGCTCCGGACGCACAGGCTCAGTGGCCATGGTTCACGGCCCCAGCCGCTCTGCAGCATGTGGGATCTTCCTGGACCGGGGCACGAACCCACGTCCCCTGCATTGGCAGGCGGACTCTCAACCACTGCGCCACCAGGGAAGCCCCAGAATGATTTTTAAACCAGTCTATCCTTTCTTCACTATTTTTAATGCCACCTCTGTTATATAGAAAGGTCCTGTACATTCGTGAGTCTCCTTCCAGGGTGCACTGTTCTATTGATCCCAACCTGTGCCAATAATATTCTGTTTTAAACATGATGACTTTATAAATAATATTTATATTGAATTGTGTCAATCCCTCCCCCACTTGTAATTCTTTCTCTTCAAATTTATTTTGCCTTTCTGAACTCGCTATTCTTCCATGTGAATTTTAAATCATTCTGTCAAGTTCTGTTCATAGCTCTGTTGCATTTTTATTATAATTACATTGAATTTATAGATTAATTTGGTGATAATTTCCAGCTATGTGATTTTAGGCATTCCCATCAATTAATATAATTTATTTTTCAATTTACTCTGTCTCCTTTTATCTGCTTCAATATTATTATAATTTACTCTGAAGAGTAAGATCTTTTATCTTACTTATCTTTTATCTTAGATTTACTCCTGTGTTATTCATTGCTTTTTTGTTTTTGTAAGATGTGTTGTATTATTTTTCCTAAACATTAAATATTTTTTGTTCCTAGTGTATAGGACTGCTATTGATTTTCATGTAAAAATCTTGCATCCAACAACCTTGTTTATTAATTCTTATAATTTGCATGTAGATATTGTTTAATTGTCTATAAAAATAATGTTTGCATGCAAAAACCATACTTGTGTTCCTTCCTTTCCAAGTATTTTAGCTGCATTTCATTTTCTTGTGTTATTACACTGGCTAGGGTCTCAAATACAATGTCAAATAGAAATATCATTAAAGGCAACCATTTGTTGTTCTCTGATTTTAAAAAGAATATGTCTAATATACAAATATTGTAAATTCATATACTTTAATTGAGTCAAATTAAATTGATAAAAGCTATTAAAACAAATAAGTTTTTATTAGATAAATGATTTCTTAATCTATTAAGATAATTCTTTCTGTCCTTTAAAGTGTTAATGAGGTAAATTAATTTTCCAACTGTTGTATACAAAATTATTCTGAAACAAACCAAATCAGTAATTATACATTATCTTTTATTGTTTTTTAATTACTGCATTCAGTTACTAAAATTTTACTTCTTTGAATCTGTTTTCATAAGTGAGAATGACTTACATTGTTCTTTCTTGGACTCATCCTGACTGATTTTATTATCAGTAATATACTTGCCTCATAAACTGTATTGGAACACTTTCTTGATTTTTCTATTTTCTGAAACAGTTTGTAGATGATACAGATACTTTTCTCTGAAGTTTGGTAAACTTGCCTATAAAACCAGCATGATTTTGTTGTTGTTTTGTTTGTTTGCTTTGGTTTTTTAGAGAGTTGATTTTATTATACTGATTATTTTGCTTAATGGTTATAAGATTTTTATGATTTTCTAGTTTTTCTTGAGTGTGTTTTTAAAAAAAGAACATTATTTTTTCTAATATTTCAAATTTCTTGTCATAAAATTATTCATAGTATCATTTTCTTAAAAAGTGTTATCTCTAGTTAAGTTCTTTTAGAGTTTCTCATATTATTTATTTGTGTCTTTTCATCATGCTTCCACAGGCATTGTCATACTTTTCTCTCTTTTATTAACCTTTGCAACTAAACATATTTTATTTTTGTTTATTTTCTCTATTTTGATTTGTATTCTACTTCTCAATTTCTGATCTTAGCATTATTATTTCCTTCATCTTACTTTTTTTCCTATTGTTGTTCTTGACTTTGTTAATTTTATTTATTTATTTTTACTTTTAAGTTTATACACCAGACTCTAAATTTTGTTTGTAAATTTTACTTATTTATTTTTACTTTAAAGTTTATATACCAGGATCTAAATTTTTCTCCAAGTACCATTTTAACTACATCACATAAGTTTTGACATATGGAATTTTTATTTTCACCACCAAATATTTTCTAATTAATATTTTATATCTTCTTTGTCTCATACATTAATAAATTAATAAGTCTTTTAAATAATTAAAGAATGGGGACACCAATTTCTATTGGTATTTATGTTTATTTTATTGCACTGTTCTCAGAGAACAGGGTCAATATAGCAGATCTTTGGAGTTTGTTGAACTTGCACTAATCCATTATTTTGAGAAACCTACTTAAGATGCAGAGGCATATTCTGCCTCATGCAGATTATCACATAAGCCATGTTTTCCTGATATGCTGTCTTTGGGAAATCAAAGCCAAATCCTTTGCCTTATTTTTTTAGTATAGACCCCAAATATTCTAAATTTTGTAAGGGGAAAAACACAGTTTTAGCCCAGGAATACTGAAACATCAGTAATCATAAAACTTCATACAAAACCCTAGTTTATTTTAAAGGATTAAAAAACTCCCTAGGCACAAAAAAAGTCATGCAATAGGCACACCTTTTGGAAATATCTTTTTGTGAGTATCATTTTGCTCCATGCTAGTGCTACTTGTGTTCTTACAACAGAAGTTGTAGACAAAGGGGATGTGAGAATTCTTCTGCCTCAAACATTTTTTTCTTTTTTATTACTTTCAAAAATACACATTTGGGGGTAAAATTTTGACAGCTCTGAATAGGAATGTGTCTATTGGGTCACAGTTTTAACTGGCAGCTCTTTATCCCTTATCTTTGTAGTGGAATATAAAATAATAGTGAACCTTGAAAACTTAAGGTGTCTTAGATTAGACGAAATATATGATGTTTCAGATACCTGGGATTCCATGGGGTAAAATTTTTCTTTCATCTACTGGATCTCTGAACTACATCTGTGATGTTGTTAAGTCATTAACTAAGTTAAGCTTTACATTTTTTACTTTATAGGATTGTTGTGGGGGTGAATGAGTGTATCTAAAACACTTAGACATTAACCTGGGACCCAGTATATGCTACACCAGAGTCCTCATCAGGCAAGGGCACTGAATCAGAAAGAGCATCTGGGATGCCCACAGATGCAATTAAGAGGAAAGAGTCTATATTCTAACATGACCAGCAGCATGTAAAAGGTTATTTCTTATGGCTTTCTTTCAGACCAATTCAAATACATATTGTTAGAAAATGCAGGTGTAATCTGCTTTAAATTTGTGGGTTGTCTTTATCCCTCCATGTGTGTTTGCCGTATTTACTCTTACGAGTCCTTTTTTTCATCAGGATGTCTAGTCTCTTGTCTCCTGCCTTCCCACCCACCCATGATCCATGATGCTATTTGCTATCTGTGCAGCAGGGCAGCTTCACTTGAAGGCTTGATAAGAGCAGTTGGAGGAGTGGGAACAATAATTATTCTTTCCAACATTTATAGTTAAAGTCTCTTCAGCAGCTCTTATCAGACTTGCAGTGGAGAACTTGCTGCTGACAAGGCTAAAATTACAAAGAGATTCTTTTATTTATTCCTCAGTGGAAGCATGGGAATAAGATTCAAGTTAGAAAAATCAAACTGCTCAGCTATAGCTTTGCATATGCGCTTAAACTGGAACTCTTCTGCCTTCATTCTCAACTCTTTTGTTACTCAGTCCTTGTCAGGCTATTTTGTCCCACTCTGAAGCCCCAGGAACTCAGCGTCCTTCCCACCAAACACATGTCATTCCTGTAAACATCGCCCCTAATACTTTGGTTCTTCCATGCCTTTCTGCTCACTATTGGAGGAATGTCCTTTTCCCTATTCTATTTTTTTTATCTCCTAATTGCTTTTCAAAGTTCAATGGAAATTGCATCTGTCCTATCACTTTTTAAGTTTATTGAAACCTTTATCAAACACTTAACCTTGGCAAGTGTTTTGCCAAGTGCTGAGGAGATAGTGATAAATGAGACAAAATTCCTGTCCTCAGGAATCCCATAGTGTACCGGAGAAGACAAACCAGTAAACAGATAAATTTCAACTCAATCTATAAGAGCTATTACAGAGATATTAACAAAAAATCTCTGAAAATACAAAGGAAGGAAGTCATAGGGTGATGTGGAAGTTTTAATGATGTGACACCGGAGCTCTATCTAGAGAGATGAATGGAGATTTACATTATTTAGAAAGAAAGGCTTCCTGTGCAAAGCAGAATATACTAAACATAAGGTTGTAAAAGGAGTGGTTGCATGAGAAGTCAAATGAGTGACAGAAGATGGTAAATTGAGGCCATGATGTGACTGACCTTGTATATTAAGCTCAAAATTTGTATTACTGTGGAGCAGCAGTGAGGAGGCACAGAGGTTTATAAACAAGATGTGATCGGTTTTGTTTTTCTAGAGCCAAGATTCTGGCAGTGGTTCATTTGTCAAATGTGGCCCCAGATACCCACAGAGTACCTGTTCAACTTATCAGAAATAAAGACCTCAGATATACTAAATCAGCTTCTCCTGGGGATGAGCACAGGCCAAAGGAATCTTTATTTTTAAAAACCTCTTAGGACTTGTATGATTTAAAGCTGATTTGGGGATCCCTAGGTAAAGGATGGAAACCAATTGTATCTCTACCAGGATAAAACCATTTGCATTTCTGCAAGATAAGAATCATTTGTATTACTATCCATTTTCTACAATGTATAAGTTGCAAAATAGGCTCAAACCCTATAAAATGAGATAATCCCAGAGCACCAACTAGAGAACATCCAATAGTCCATTAAAAGACATCTAGCAATCCCTTTTGCCTTTTCATACAATTTTTCCTAACAGAACAATGGGGAAATTTTTGGAGAGTTTTAAGCAGAAGAGTGACATGTTCTGATTTACATTTTGAAAAGATCACCTTGACTGTGTTTTTCTCTTACTGCATTTATCAGTCATTTTATCATTGATTGATAATAAGTTTTGTTTTTCACACTAGACTGTGAGTTTTGTAAAAGCAGAGATAATATCTTTTTCGCGATTATGCTGAGATATTTCACCATAGTGTATAGCACAGTGCCTGACAAAATGGTTGATAATCAAAAAATACTTGTTAAAGTGGGAGGAATCCAAAGGACTTGTTGACTGATAAGATGCAGCGTCCAAGCAAGCAGAATTCCAAGCTTCTGGTTTGGGAAACTGGTGGAAATGGATATCATTTGCAGAGTAAAGAGTATGGGACTGGGAACAGACTTCCAAGAGAAGATAAAACTGCCTCTCTTCAATGTCTTTTGGTATCTCTAAGGGAGACTGCCTAGATCTTCTTCAAACCTGGATCCTCCTGACTGAACAGCTGGAATCCATTTCCCAGCCTGGCTTATATGGTTAGTTATGGCCATTTGACTGAGTTCTGACCAATGGGGTGTGAGTGGTAGTGATGTGGGCTCCCACCGGGATGTACTCATACATGGTCCTCTTCCTCTTCTTATTTTTTTTTAAATTATTGAAGTATAGTTGATTTATAAGATTATATTAGGTTCAGGTGTACAACATGGTAATTCAATATTTTTATAAATTATACTCTATTTAAAGTTATTACAAAATAAAGTCTTTATTTCCCTGTGCTGTACAATATATCCTTGCTGCTTATTTATTTTATACACGGTGGTTTTGTGTAACTTAATCCCATACCCCTAGCTTGCCCCTCCCTGCTTCCCTTTCCCTAGTGGTAGCCACTAGTTTGTTCTCTCTATCTGTGAGTCTGTTGTTGTTTTGTTATATACATTTGTTTGTTTTATATTTTAGATTCCACATATAAGTGATAACATGGAGTATTTATCTTTCTCTGTCTGACTTGTTTCACTAAGCATAATACCTTCCAGGTCTATCCATGTCATTGCAAATGGCAGAATTTCATTCTTTTTTATGGCTGAGTAATATTCCATTGTGTGTGTATATATATATATATATATATATACCATATCTTCTTTATCCATTTATCTGTTTTGGGACACTTAGGTTGCTTCCATATATTGGCTGTTGTAAATAATGCTGCTATGAACATTGGGGTGCATGCATCCAATTGAATTAGTGTTTTTTTGTTTTCTTTGGATATATACCCAGGAGTGGAATTGTTGAATCATATGGTTGTTCTGTTTTTAGTTTCTTGATGAACCTCCATACTGTTTTCCATAGTGGTTGCCTCAATTTTTAATCCCACCTACAGTTTCCTGAAAACTATAAAACGCTGATGAAGGAATTTGAAAATGATACAAAGAAATGGAAAGATATCCTGTGTTCTTGGATTGAAAGAATTAATATTGTTAAAATGTCCATACTACCCAAAACAATCTACAGATTTAATGCAATTCTTATCAAAATATCCATGAGATTTTTCACAGAACTGGAGCACATAATCCTAAAATGTATATGGAACCACAAAGGCCCCTGCATTGCCAAAGGGATCCTCTTCCTTCTTCTGACTGGAAATCAACAGCTAGAGGCACTGTAAAAGCCACATGTTGAAGATGGCAAAGCCTCCATTATCCTAGGAAAGCTGGGCTTAGTCTCTGTTTCCTCTGGGTTCCCACAGTGTTTAAAAAATACTTTTAAAAGTATTTTTTATTTAGCATTTACTTTGCTTTGTTTCACAGTATAATTATGTACATTTTGATCTTTTTCTCATACTTGTAAGCCTATAATGTAATGTTTCTCAAAGGGGTGCTGTTCGTATTTTGGACAGGGCAATGTTTTATTGTGTGGGATTGTGCTTAGGTTACCTGAGAGCCATCCACTAAAAGCCTATAATTCCCCCCACCCTTCACCTCCCCACTTCACAGAGCAGTCAGTGTGACAAAGAACTGCCCTTACTTAACTACCACTCCAAGAGGATAATGTCCAGGATGCTATTTTTTCTGTGTTTGATAGAATAAACAAGGAAAATCACCTAAGTTGGAAAGAGCAGTGTCAGTCCTAGCTCTATCAGGTACTAACTGGGTAATTTTAGATAAGTCTGTTACTTTGTATCTTCATCTGTAAGTGGAGGTCAATAGAATCTATCCTACAGGGTGATTTTAAGAATTAAATAATGTGAGTAAAGTTTTTGGACATAGTAGTTGTTTGATATATTTTTGCTTCTATACCTCCTTTACTCTTATTTAAATTAAATGGAAATTTATAAATATTTATAGCATTCTTTCTTTTGGAAAAAGTCTATGGCTCAAAAAAATTTAAAGGAAATGTGTACATGTGTAAGATTGTGGCTATATGTGCCTATTGTCATGAGATTCAGAAAAACATTTATGGAAGAATTCCAACTATTTATCACAAATTCTTTATTTTATAGAACTTAACTTGCTGCAACTGACAACATAACATAAATGACTTTTATAGTTTGAAAAGAAAAAATTCAAGAAAGAATCTAATAGCAAATTTGAAATCAATTGAATTGGGATGGACAGCATAGCTCTTGGTTTGGTAAGAAAGCAAAGTGTGAGCTCATGGGCTGTTCCTGACGGATGGATTTTTGGTTTGCATTTTGCGTTTGTTTTGTTTTTAGGGTAGAAGTAAAAAGAAGAAGAAAATGAGATCTTTCCAAGCCTGCCCGAAAGAAAATGAGAAATACGTCATTGTCTCTCAAAGCACAAATGTGGTGAGGCCACAACAGGGGCTCTGCAAGGTGGCTTGTTTGACAGTACGTGAAATTGAAACAGGGCCATTTGTCATGGGTGACACAGCAGAGACTGTGCTCCACAGCCTGGGTCTATAGACAGGGGGAGGAGGGGGACAACCTCCTCGGGCAGTGCTGCAGCCTCCCCCCTTTTCCTTCTGGTTCCTGCTCTTGGGTTTCTCTGGGCCAGGAGCTAGGAGGAGCCCACTTGTGCCTGAGGCATCTATTTCCTTCACTGAGTAACCCAAGGCAGTGGCAGGGGAGGGGCAGCACAATAAAATAGAGGTAGCATTCTGCTACCCAGGAAGGTGAGTGATCTTGGAATATTTGTTTACAATTTAGAAAATCAGGGTCTACATGATTTTGACTTGACTCATAGTTGATGTTCAATAAATATTTGTATTTTTAAAGAAAAACTATGAATAACTGAATCTACTGGATATCACCCTTGCGTCAGCAAGAAACATACATGTACATACAGGTTTTGTGAGATGAGATCTTTCACAATTACAAACACCAAGAGAAACAGGACAATTAAAGAAGGATTTGTGTTTAATTAGTTTTGTAAACCATTTTTTTAAACAGTAAAGACTGGAGAGTTAGGGGAAAATTGTTAATGAGAGCTGCTATGTCAAAACTAAATGCAAGATGGAGCCAGGCAATCTTCCCTGAACTGTCCTAAGATATGAGTATGAGATACACTGGTATAATGGGACACATTGCTTTGGGGTTTCTATATCGTGTCCTTCCTTGCTAAATAATTACACAAACAGAAGCTTAGCCATCTGATTATTGATAGTTAAAAAATATTGGTCAAATATTGTGTACATGCTAATGCCTTTGGCATTGCTGGGCATGTCAGAGGCAGAGAGGGAAAATGGATTGTTCCCTCCCCCATATATTTCATATACTTCTCTGATAGAAGTGACAGGGTTTGCGTGTTTGTTATCCATCAAACAAATTCCCAAAGCATGCCTTTTTGACAGCACCCTCCCCAGTGATGAGAACTCTTTTACCTTCCAATGTATTATGGTATTTCACAAATCCCCTACTACACAGTGTTCACAAAGGAAAAATACACATGGCAGTGGTGTCAATTGATAGATATGCACCACAAAATAATCAGAGGGCTGGGTAATCCCAAGGAGGGTGTGGACACTCATGACTAGAAATTTCTAGACTGGAAAAATACATTTGTTAACACAGAACATTTTGGTGAGGAAAGCACCTGGCCACTTGCTATAAATTTGTATTTTTTATTTCATGGCCAGTTTTCCTCTTCCAGGGACTTAATTATCCCATGTACATTGCTCCCAGCAGAGACACAGAGAGACACACAGCAGTCTCATTTAATCTATTAGATTTCTTTTTTCCACTCCCTCAAGGTACAGAGGCAAATTCCGATTTAGTAATCAAGGCCTGAGTCATCGAATAAATAACTCAATTTCTCATCCTTGTTCATTGAGCCAGTTGTATGAACAAACACAATGTTTTTTTATGACAAGTGTGCAAATGGGCTTACCAGGATATTGCATTCATAAATTGCATAAAGATGCCAAACATCATTCAGAGTGCAAGAGCAGGGACAGTAGTTTCAATGTTTTTAAAATTGAAGCATAGTTGATTTACAATGTTGTGTTAGCTTCTGTTGTACCACAAAGTGATTCAGTTTTTTATCAATCTATCTATCTATCTATCTATCTATCTATCTATCTTCTTTTTCATATTCTTTTCCATTATGGTTTATCACAGGATATTGAATATAGTTCCCTGTGCTATACAGTAGGACCTTGTTGTTTATCCATTCTATATAATAGTTTGCATCCACTAGTCCCAAACTCCCAGTCCTTCCCTCTACCACCTCCCCAGCCTTGGCAACCACAAGTCTGTTCTCTATGTCTGTGAGTCTATTTCTGTTTCGTAGGTAAGTTCATCTGTGTCATAGTTTAGACTCCACATATAAGTGATATCATATGGTATTTGTCTTTCTCTTTCTGACTTGCTTCACTTAGAATGAAAATCTCTAGGTCCATCCATGTAACTACAAATGGCATTCTTTCATTCTTTTTTTATGACTGAGTAATATTCCACTGTATATCTATACCACATCTTCTTTACCCATTCATCTGTCGATGGACATTTAGGGTGTTTCCATGTCTTAGCTATTGTAAATAGTGCTGCTATAAAGATAGGGGTACATGTATCTTTTTGAATTATAGTTTCATCTGGATATATGCCCAGGAGTGGGATTGCTAGATCATATGGTAACTCTATTTTTAGTTTTGTGGAACCTCCATACTGTTCTCTATAATGGCTGCACCAATTTACATTCTTACCAACAGTGTAGAAGGGTTCCCTTTTGGAGATGGATCTTTTTTAAATGAAGGTTCAGCAGATTACTTCTCAAATTAAAAAACTATGACCCCTTAACAAACTGATAAAAGTAACCTTAAAGTTCTAGACTAGCTCATAGGAAACAAGGGTGGAAATTATTTTTTTTCAGAAAGGTAATCTGTTGTATAGAAATGGTTGGGGCATCCACTGTCCATTCATTCATTCATTGAATTAAACATCTTTGAATGCTCAGGATGTTCCAGACACTCTATCAATAATAGAGATATAAAGGGGAATGAATCACAACCCTTGCCCAAAGTTTTTCACATAAACAAACAATTACAGATAGTCCAGTAAGCTAATGATGAAGATATGCTCAGGGCATTGTGGAATCATCAAGAAGAGGCATCAGCTCAGCCCAAGAGGGTTCACAAAGACTGTCTCACAGACGCTGACACCAAGGAGGAGTCATAAGAAATAGCCAAAGCAATGAGGGTGGGGGACTGGGGTAGGAGAGGTAGTGAGGAAGAAGGCAGTAAGAACTATTATGTCTCCCCTTCCTGAACTTACTCAAGGAAGACCCATTGTCTTAGTTTGAGTCACCAGAGCAAAGGGACTGTAAGCAGCCTTGTAGAGAGAGCACCAGCTGGTGAAGTATTACTCGCCATCTCTACCAGAGTAACAATAGCTACCACTTACCACTCACCCACCACAGGGCAGGGAGGGTGCTAAGTGCTTCACACACTTGGTCTTCTTTAATCCCTTTGGCAAACCTAGCAGGTTGATATTCTTTCTCTTTCGGTCTCATAAAATAACTCAAGTACATGGTTAAAATTTCAATATTTCTGTGAGTCTATTTCTGTTTTGTAAATAGTTCATTTGTATCATTTTTTAGGTTCCACATATAAGTGATATCATATGGTATTTGTCTTTTCCCGTTTAACTTCACTTAGTATGATAATCTCTAGGTCACAGACATCGAAAACAAACTTACGGTTACCAAAGGGAGAAGTGGGAGGGAGGGATGAATTACGAATTTGGGATTAACAGACACACACTACTATATATAAACTAGATAAACAACAAGGACCTACTGTACAGCACAGGGAACTATGTGCAACATCTTGTAATAACCCATAAAGAAAAGAATCAGAAAAAGAATATATATATAAAAGAATATATATATATATATATATGGATTACTTTGCAATACACCTGAAACTAACACAACATTGTAAGTCAACTATACTCCAATAAAAAAATCAATATTAAAGAATGGAAGTAAATAAAAAGTAAAATTTTCACAATCTATCCCCATGCTCCAACCTGCTTTTTAAAAAAACCCTTTCTAATATCTGTCATCATCCTCCAAAATGTGTTTATATCCTTATTTCTTGATTCATCCACTTTAGACTGTATATATTGACATTTTCTCTTAAGCCACATATATTTTTACAGAAAAGTTTGAAAATTCTCTACAGTGGCAAATAAGAACAACTGAGAAATAATGCCATGCAATCACGTTAAGTATAAAGGATAGGGGGAAGGACTCTCTCTCAAAGCAACTTTACTCCTCCAGTAAACACAAAGGGAAAAATAAATTTTAAAAGAATGTAAGTGTATTCTTTTTATGTGGTTACTCTAAATGTATTTCCAGCCATCGTCTTCTCTCCAAAGAATGAGGTACGAACCCATCACTGAATGTATTTTTCCTGTACAAATCCCTTAATGACCTTTTTATATATTTTATCACAAGAGCCATTCCTATAAAATTTTATCTTACTCTAGACATTCATATTTACTAAAGACATGCAGCCTAAAAAGATTAGCTCTGACTCTTTCAAACAATCATAGTAGACATCTTTGGAGCCCTAGTAGTGAGAAAACTAGGATGGTGGGTACTGGCCACTCTAGATTTATTTCTGAATTCTGACTATTTTCAAAAAAAGCAGCCAGTCTCTTGTCCTGCACACTTTTATCATCACTGCTGTTCTGAAGACTTCTGTTAACAATCTTCTTATCCATCACCTCTCTTCCAAATTAATTCGCAGCTCTGAGAGAAAATCTCAGGACTGCCATTTGGTCTCCACACTCCCTTCACTATCTTCTGATGACCACTAAAGTCAGGTCACTGGCAATGCCCAGGACAGCCCCAGGTCTGGGATAAGATGGTGGGGCAAAGCTATACATTGGCCATGAAGACACAGCCACTAAAGCTCTAGATTTATACGACCACAGCTTGAGATGAATACTAAAAGAGGCCACCAGCCTGCAATGAACTATTCATCCATCTATCGTGCTGACCTGTGGGAGTGAGGGGAAATGAGAAATGGGATGGGATGCATGCAAGAAGTATGCTCTAGGGTTTTTCTGCAGCAGTGTTCTGTGTTTTCTTAGATTCTGTGTTTGTCTATTTGGCACCCATTAATCACAGAGCCAAATTAATGGCCAAAGTTGTTTGCATTTCTCTTGTGATCCAGCTTTTGCAGGTGTACAAAATTCATATCATAAGCCCTCCAATCTGTCCCAAGTCCATACAACCAACCATCTCCTTCATCCAACTTTTACACATCAAGCCAATATTTTCCCAGCCCTAAATCAACCCAGAGCCAGGTACCAAACAACTAGGGACAGGGGTCCATGCCCCAGAGCCTGCTGGAATTATTCTAGCTAGCCAGCTCTAAGCTGTATCCTCTGCCTTGCCTTGCCTTTCTTGTGGACTCCCCAGTAAAGGTGGTAGCCTATGCCTTTCTTTCACTCTTGCTTCTGCCTCCGGATCAAACCTGGTGTCTCCCCACGGGGCCGTGTATGGCATGACATGGGGAGACAGAGTTCCCTTCTCTTGCAAACTATAAGTAGTAAAATCTTCTTTTAAATCATCACTCAGTCACTTTTATAAATTAAGACCCAAGAACACATAAAGTATCACCTAGGCACAAATCAAGTAGCTCATTCAGTTATTAGACTAAAATGAAGACTAAAACTATAGGCTCCAGAAGAGTAAGAGCCACCCTCTACTTCGCTTCCTTTATGGCAACTTGGAACGCACATGCAGCAAAATTCACTAGGAAGCTAGCGATTTCTACATCTTCTTTTATAAAGCTCCAATATAAATATTGTCTGCTGGCCAATATTCCAGTCCCTCCATTCCAAATGTATCAAGTTCATCCAAAGGAAGGGGCTGAGGTTAGCAGAGTAAGAAGACAGAAATTTTATTCTTAAATCAGTGCTGAGGCTTGAGCTCAAAAAGTAATTCCCTGTACAATCAATCATCCCTACCCTGGTCAATTGGTCAATTAGTAGTTTTGACTGAATATTCCTGAAAGGAGCACCAGGGACAGATACTGGTGAACTAGTGGATGGTTCACTATTCATTGTAGATGCTCACAATGTTTCCACATGTGGGAAAAGTGAGTATGCAGAGATGACTAAATATACAGTCAACATATGGAGAAATTGTGCTTTGGGTTATGCCCTTAAGAAGCTGTTATCTTCCTGGATAATAAAAATAAATGCCTAGAGATAGTGATTGCTTCTGGTGCTGGATAAAAGCCTAGTCATCTGGCCTGACTTTATGTGAGGATTCTCAGATGTACACATAGAAGGAAGCAACTGTTTTCTGCCTAGGTGCTATCTTCAGTCCTGATGAAACCTTCAGATTTGACAGAGAGAGATGTTGGAAGAAAGGGTCTAATTTAGGCAGAAGGGGGTCTAGTGGCATGTGAAAAGAGGTGGCATGGAGGAGTGTTTATAAATCCTCCCCTCAGATATAAAGCTGAGATTGAAAGTGAAAGTGGTCTCTAACAGCCAACTCAGAGGAGTCAGATAAACAGAAGAGGATGTACTACTTTTCCATATTTGAATAATACCCAGGTTTCAGACCTAGGTAGGAATCCTCAATCTGTCACTTGCTGTGTGACCTTGAGTAAGTTACCTTGCCCTCACTTCTCATCTGTGGCTGGGAGAAGATAATAACCTTTACAGGGGACAGCAATGCGAAGCACTTCGTATTGTGTGAGTTTGATAAATATTCACTATTATTTGCCACCTTTACAATGTTATCTGTTTCCCTGTATGTTTACTTTTGAACACAGCAAAGTAGAAGAGCTCTGGAAATGTCCCCCTGTTTTGTGCTGGTCTCAGCTTATTGACAGTGATGCTATCAGCTAGGAATGCCTGGGGCCCCTACTGCTTGTGGTGAGCCCCCCTGCCCCCAAACACATTTCCTCAGACCCGAGAGCCAATTGTGGCTGGACTGGCCTTTGTGGTTCTTATTATAAGAGGTACCTCAGCAGCAACTATCAGGGAACTTTGAAAAAACAAGATATATTACTCATAGGTCCTGGAGAGTACACTGCATGCCCAGGACCACACAGGGAGGTTCCTGGTAGAGAGAGACAGAGAGAGCTTGGACCTGGGGTTTTACCTTTATTGGAGTCAAGAATGGGGTACTTAGAGTTTCACAGGTTCACTCTTTACTGGTGAATTAAAAAAAATAAAAGTGGGTATTAAAGTGCAGGAAGGGAAGAGCAAATGGACAGTTACCTAGGTCACATGGGGGCTTTCTAAAAGGGGAACTTCATGCATGGGGTGGCCTGTCTCTTTACCTAGTTGTGTAGCTGGTAACGTGTTTATTCAAGATGGATGTCCTGGAAATGGATGTCTCTGCAATCAAAATCTTAATGTTAAGCACTTACACTGCAATCAAAACAGCTAATTTTCAGGCACTACATCCCCTCCCTGTGCCCTGGCTCAAAAATGGTAGTTTCAAACATCAGCTCCAGCATCTGTGGGATGGATGGTTTGGGGAAATTGATGCAACTTCACACCTTGTGTTCCTTGTTCCTATAAAAAGGGAATAATCATGATGCTCCAAATGTGTTGGGGAGACTAAAGACTAATACAAATAGAGTACCTCCATGGTGTCTGATTGCTTCAACTACCTGGGCACGTCACTTTTCTCCATGTGCCTCCGTTCTTTCCTCTGTAACAAGTGGGTAATGATGTGCTTACTTCACTTGTGAGGTTTATTTGAGTTAACTGTGGAGAAGACTTAGAAGAATCCTGGGACATAGGAAATGTAAAATAGTGGTTATTGTTACAAGTGCTCAGTAAATAAGAGCTGCTTCTGCTTCAGATGAAGGACAATGGTGATGATGATGATGATGATGATGATGATGATGATGATGATGATGAACGTAGGGGTGAATTCTCTGGTGCCTGTTCTAAAGAAAAGAGTTGTTCTGGAATGTGAAAAGGTTTGGAACTGAGCAGTATATCTTCTCCTTGTGGGCCTACTTGGTGAATATGTTCTTAAGAAAATTCCCACCACCTGAATACTGAGGGGCTGACTATGGGGCACCCAGGTGAAGTAGCTGATTGAACAATTCCACTTAGAGGACACAGTCTGCCTCACATTAGATGCCCAAATCTGTTCTTCCTCTAGCCCCTCCTTCTAGTTTCCAAGGAAGTCATTCGCAATTTTCTTGTTTTTAACCCCTGTCATCCTATGTCTATTTATTCACTAGGTTATATAAGTTCTACCTCAAAAGTATACCCAAATCGACTTTCTCCTCTTTTATTTTTCTTGAAACTGCTCAGTACATTTAATGTCTCCCTTCCAGCCATGTCCACTCCCCGCAAAGGATCCAGTCAATTGTGCAGACCTAGCCTTGCCACCTGGAATGTTCCTCACATCTCATCTTGCTCCTGTGGCAAAATCGCTGCTTCAGGTCCAGACGATGCTCTGTGTCTAGCTTCCCATCTCATGTCCTTGTGATATCAAATTACCTTTTGCCTCCCGAGGCTGTTTCATGCTGGATGGAACCTTGGATCCTTGTGGCCTGTCCCCAAATCCACAGGCTAGATTACTCAATCCCACAACCAAGACTGTCCATTGGGAACTCCAGATCCTGCCAAAGTCTTGGGCCTCACCTGCCCAAGAGGGAAGTTTGACACACCTTGTGCCTCTGCTGCTCTTTCATCTTCTCTCATCCAAATTGTTGAACCTGATTCCTAACCATGTTCCCTGGGCATCAGTTTCTCCCCATTCCTACCCACTATCTCCTCTGTTTCCAGAGTGAAGCAGGATAAATAATGTTTTTTGTTTTTTTTTACATCTTTATTGGAGTATAATTGCTTTACAATGGTGTGTTAGTTTCTGCTTTATAACAAAGTTAATCAGTTGTACATATACATATGTTCCCATATCTCTTCCCTCTTGCGTCTCCCTCCCTCCCACCCTCCCTATCCCATCCCTCTAAGTGGTCACAAAGCACCGAGCTGATCTCCCTGTGCTATGCGGCTACTTCCCACTAGCTGTCTATTTTACGTTTGGTAGTGTATATATGTCCATGCCACTCTCTCGCTTTGTCACAGCTTACCCTTCCCCCTCCCCATATCCTCAAGTCCATTCTCTAGTAGGTCTGTGTCTTTATTCCTGTCTTACCCCTAGGCTCTTCATGACATTTTTTCCCTTAAATTCCATATATATGTGTTAGCATACGGTATTTGTTTTTCTCTTTCTGACTTACTTCACTCTGTATGACAGACTCTAGATCCATCCACCTCATAACAAATAGCTCAATTTCGTTTCTTTTTATGGCTGAGTAATATTCCATTGTATATATGTGCCACATCTTCTTTATCCATTCATCCAATGATGGACACTTAGGTTGTTTCCATCTCCTGGCTATTGTAAATAGAGCTGCAATGAACATTTTGGTACATTACTCTTTTTGAATTACGGTTTTCTCAGGGTATATGCCCAGCAGTGGGATTGCTGGGTCATATGGTAGTTCTATTTGTAGTTTTTAAGAAACCTCCATACTGTTCTCCATAGTGGCTGTACCAATTCACACTCCCACCAGCAGTGCAAGAGTGTTCCCTTTTCTCCACACTCTCTCCAGCATTTATTGTTTGTAGATTTTTTGATGATGGCCATTCTGACTGGTGTGAGATGATATCTCATTGTAGTTTTGATTTGGATTTCTCTAATGATTAATGATGTTGAGCATTCCTTCATGTGTTTGTTGGCAGTCCGTATATCTATGGAGAAATATCTATTTAGGTCTTCTGCCTATTTTTGGATTGGGTTGTTTTTTTTTTATTATTGAGCTGCATGAGCTGCTTATAAATTTTGGAGATCAATCCTTTGTCAGTTGCTTCATTTTCAAATATTTTCTCCCATGCTGAGGGTTGTCTTTTGGTCTTGTTTATGGTTTCCTTTGCTGTGCAAAAGCTTTGAAGTTTCATTAGGTCTCATTTGTTTATTTTTGTTTTTAATTTCCATTTCTCTAGGAGGTGGGTCAAAAAGGATCTTGCTGTGATTTATGTCATAGAGTGTTCTGCCCATGTTTTCCTCTAAGAGTTTGATAGTTTCTGGCCTTACATTTAGGTCTTTAATCCATTTTGAGCTTATTTTTGTGTATGGTGTTAGGGAGTGATCTAATCTTGCACTTTTACATGTACCTGTCCAGTTTTCCCAGCACCACTTATTGAAGAGGCTGTCCTTTCTCCACTGTACATTCCTGCCTCCTTTATCAAAGATAAGGTGAACATATGTGTGTGGGTTTATCTCTGGGCTTTCTATCCTGTTGCATTGATCTATCTTTCTGTTTTTGTGCCAGTACTATACTGTCTTGATTACTGTAGCTTTGCAGTATAGTCTGAAGTCAGGGAGCCTGATTCCTCCAGCTCCGTTTATCGTTCTCAAGATTGTTTTGGCTATTCGGGGTCTTTTGTGTTTCCATACAAATTGTAGAATTTTTTGTTCTAGTTCTGTGAAAAATGCCAGTGGTAGTTTGATATGGGTTGCATTGAAACTGTAGATTGCTTTGGGTAGTAGAGTCATTTTCACAATGTTGATTCTTCCAATCCAAGGACATGGTATATCTCTCCATCTATTTGTATCACCTTTAATTTCTTTCATCAGTGTCTTATAATTTTCTGCATACAGGTCTTTTGTCTCCTTAGGTAGGTTTATTCCTAGATATTTTATTCTTTTTGTTGCAATGGTAAATGGGAGTGTTTTCTTGATTTCATTTTCAGATTTTTCATCATTAGTGTATAGGAATGCAAGAGATTTCTGTGCATTAATTTTGTATTCTGCTACTTTACCAGATTCATTGATTAGCTCTACTAGTTTTCTGGTAGCATCCTTAGGATTCTCTATGTATAGTATTATGTCATCTGCAAACAGTGACAGCTTTACTTCTTCTTTTCCGATTTGGATTCCTTTTACTACCTTTTCTTCTCTGATTGCTGTGGCTAAAACTTCCAAAACTATGTTGAATAAGAGTGGTGAGAGTGGGCAACCTTGTCTTGTTCCTGATCTTAGTGGAAATGGTTTCAGTTTTTCACCATTGAGGATGATGTTGGCTGTAGGTTTGTCATATATGGCCTTTATTATGTTGAGGAAAGTTCCCTCTATGCCTACTTTCTGCAGGGTTTTTATCATAAATGGGTGTTGAATTTTGTCAAAATATTTCTCTGCATCTATTGACATGATCATATGTTTTTTCTCCTTCAGTTTGTTAATATGGTTTATCACATTGATTGATTTGCGTATATTGAAGAATCCTTGCATTCCTGGAATAAACCCCACGTGATCATGGTGTATGATCCTTTTAATGTGCTGTTGGATTCTGTTTGCTAGTATTTTATTGAGGATTTTTGCATCTATGTTCATCAGTGATATTGGCCTGCAGTTTTCTTTCTTTGTGACATCCTTGTCTGGTTTTGGTATCAGGGTGATGGTGGCCTCGTAGAATGAGTTTGGGAGTGTTCCTCCCTCTGCTATATTTTGGAAGAGTTTGAGAGGGATGGGTGTTAGCATTCCTCTAAATGTTTGATAGAATTCTCCTGTGAAGTCATCTGGTCCTGGGCTTTTGTTTGTTGGAAGATTTTTAATCATAGTTTCAATTTCAGTGCTTGTGATTGGTCTGTTCATATTTTCTATTTCTTCCTGATTCAGTCTTGGCAGGTTGTGAATTTCTAAAACTTTGTCCATTTCTTCCAGGTTGTCCTTTTCTTTTTTTTTTTTTTTTTTTGCGGTACACGGGCCTCTCACTGCTGTGGCCTCTCCCGCTGCAGAGCACAGGCTCCGGACGCACAGACTGAGCGGCCATGTCTCACAAGCCCAGCCACTCCATGGCACGTGGGATCTTCCTCAACCAGGGCACGAACCCGCATGCCCTGCATCGGCAGGCGGACTCTCAACCACTGTGCCACCAGGGAAGCCCCAGGTTGTCCATTTTATTGGCATAGAGTTGCTTGTAGTAATCTCTCATGATCTTTTGTATTTCTGCAGTGTCATTTGTTACTTCTTTTTCATTTCTAATTCTATTGATTTCAGTCTTCTCCCTTTTTTTCTTGATGAGTCTGGCTAATGGTTTATCAATTTTGTTTTTCTTCTCAAAGAACCAGCTTTTAGTTTTATTGATCTTTGCTATCGTTTCCTTCATTTCTTTTTCATTTATTTCTGATCTGATTTTTATGATTTCATTCCTTCTGCTAACTTTGGGGATTTTTTGTTCTTCTTTCTCTAATTACTTTAGGTGCAAGGTTAGGTGGTTTATTCGAGATATTTCCTGTTTCTAAAGGTAGGATTGTATTGCTATAAACTTCCCTCTTAGAACTGCTTTTCCTGCATCCCATAGGTTTTGGGTTGTTGTGTCTCCATTGTCATTTGTTTCTAGTTATTTTTTGATTTCCTCTTTGATTTCTTCAGTGATCACTTCGTTATTAAGTAGTGTATTGTTTAGTCTCCAAATGTTTGTATTTTTTACAGATATTTTCCTGTAATTGATATCTAGTCTCATAGTGTTGTGGTCGGAAAAGATACTTGATACAATTTCAATTTTCTTAAATTTACCAAGGCTTGATTTGTGACCCAAGATATGATCTATCTTGGAGAATGTTCCATGAGCACCTGAGAAAAATGTGTATTCTGTTGTTTTTGGATGGAATGTCCTATAAATATCTATTAAGTCCATCTTGTTTAATGTATCATTTAAAGCTTGTGTTTCCTTATTTATTTTCATTTTGGATGATCTGTCCACTGGTGAAAGTGGAGTGTTAAAGTCCCCTACTATGAATATGCTACTGTCGATTTCCCCTTTTATGGATGTTAGCATTTGCCTTATGTATTGAGGTGCTCCTATGTTGGGTGCATAAATATTTACAATTGTTATATCTTCTTCTTGGATTGATCCCTTTATCCTTATGTAGTGTCCTTCTTTGACTCTTGTAATAGTCTTTATTTTAAAGTTTATTTTGTCTGATATGAGAATTGCTACTCCAGCTTTCTTTTGGTTTCCATTTGCATGGAATATCTTTTTCCATCCCCTTACTTTCAGTCTGCATGTGTCTCTAGGTCTGAAGTGGGTCTCTTGTAGACAGCATATATATGGGTCTTATTTTTGTATCCATTCCGCCAATCTGTGGCTTTTGGTGGGAGCATTTAATCCATTTACATTTAAGGTAATTATCGATATGTATGTTCCTATTCTCATTTTATTAATTGTTTTGGGTTTGTTATTGTAGTTCTTTTCCTTCTTTTGTGTTTCTTGCCTAGAGAAGTTCCTTTAGCATTTGTTGTAAGGCTGGTTTGGTCGTGTTGAACTCTCTCAGCTTTTGCTTGTCTGTAAAGGTTTTAATTTCTCCATGAAATCTGAATGAGATCCTTGCTGGGTAGAGTAATCTTGGTTGCAGGTTTTTCTCCTTCATCACTTTAAATATGTCCTGCCAGCCCCTTCTGGCTTGTGGAGTTTCTGCTGAAAGATCAGCTGTTAACCTTATGGGGATTCCCTTGTGTGTTATTTGTTGTTTTTCCCTCGCTGCTTTTAATATGTTTTCTTTGTATTTAATTTTTGACAGTTTGATTAATATGTGTCTTCGCATATTTCTCCTTTAATTTATCCTGTGTGGGACTCTCTGTGCTTCCTGGACTTGATTAACTATTTCCTTTCCCATATTAGGGAAGTTTTCAACTATAATCTCTTCAAATATTTTCTCAGTCCCTTTCTTTTTCTCTTCTTCTTCTGGAACCCCTATAATTCGAATGTTGGTGCGTTTAATGTTGTCCCAGAGGTCTCTGAGACTGTCCTTAGTTCTTTTCATTCTTTTTTCTTTATTCTGCTCTGCAGTAGTTATTTCCAATATTTTATCTTCCAGATCACTTATCCGTTCTTCTGCCTCAGTTATTCTGCTATTGATCCCATCTAGAGTATTCTTAATTTCATTTATTGTGTTGTTCATCATTGCTTGTTTCATCTTTAGCTCTTCTAGGTCCTTGTTAAATGTTTCCTGCATTGTGTCTATTCTATTTCCAAGATTTTGGATCATCTTTACTATCATTATTCTGAATTCTTTTTCAGGTAGACTGCCTATTTCCTCTTCATTTGTTAGGTCTGATGGGTTTTTATATTGCTCCTTCATCTGCTGTATGTTTTTCTGTCTTCTCATTTTGCTTATCTTACTGTATTTGGGGGTCTCCTTTTTGCAGGCTGCAAGTTTGTAGTTCCCGTTGTTTTTGGTTTCTGTCCCCAGTGGCTAAAGTTGGTTCAGTGTGTTGTGTAGGCTTCCTGGTGGAGGGGACTAGTGCCTGTGTTCTGGTGGATGAGGCTGGATATTGTCTTTCTGGTGGGCAGGTCCACGTCTGGTGGTGTGTTTTGGGGTGTCTGTGGACTTATTATGATTTTAGGCAGCCTCTCTGCTAATGGGTGGGGTTGTGTTCCTGTCTTGCTAGTTGTTTGGCATAGGGTGTCCAGCACTGTAGCTTGCTAGTCATTGAGTGAAGCTAGGTGCTGGAGTTGAGATGGAGATCTCTGAGAGATTTTTGCCATTTGATATTATGTGGAGCTGGGAGGTCTCTTGTGGACCAGTGTCCTGAAGTTGGCTCTCCCACCTCAGAGGCACAGCACTGACTCCTGGCTGGAGCACCAAGAGCCTTTCATCCACACGTCTCAGAATAAAAGGGAGAGAAAGTAGAAAGAAAGAAGGAAAGAAAGAAAGAAAGAAAGAAAGAAAGAAAGAAAGAAAGAAAGAAAGAAAGAAAGAAAGAAAGAAAGAAAGAAAGAAAGAAGAAGAAAGAAAGAAAGAAAGAAAGGAGGGAGGGAGGAAGGAAGGAAGGAAAGAAAGAAAGAAAAATAAATAAATAAAATAAAATAAAGTAAGATAAAATAAAATAAAGTTATTAAAATAAAAAATAATTATTAAGAAAAAAAATTTTTTTTAAAAAAGCAGACGGATAGAACCCTAGGACAAATTGTGGAAGCAAGACAAAATCTCACACAGAAGCATACACATACACACTCACAAAAAGAGGAAAAGGGGAAAAAATAATAAATCTTCCTCTCAAATTCCACCTCCTCAGTTTGGGATGAATCGTTGTCTATTCATGTATTCCACAGATGCAAGTACATCAAGTTCATTGTGGAGCTTTAATCCGCTGCTTCTGAGGCTGCTGGGAGAGATTTCCCTTTCTCTTCTTTGTTCTCACAGCTCCTGGGGCTCAGCTTTGGATTTGACCCCGCCTCTGCGTGTAGGTTGCCTGAGGGCGTCTGTTCTTCGCTCAGACAGGACGGGGTTAAAGAAGCCGCTGATTCGGGGGCTCTGGCTCACTCAGGCCGTGGGGGAGGGAGTGGTACAGAGTGCGGGGCGAGCCTACGGCGGCAGAGGCCAGCATGACGTTGCACTAGCCTGAGGCCCTCTGTGCTTTCTCCCGGGGAAGTTGTCCCTGGATCCCAGGACCCTGGTAGTGGCGGGCTGCACAGCCTCCCGGGAGGGGAGGTGTGCATAGTGACCTGTGCTCGCACACAGGCTTCTTGTTGGCGGCAGCAGCAGCCTTAGCATCTCATGCCCGTCTCTGGGGTCTGCACTTTTAGCCGCGGCTTGCACCCGTCTCTGGAGCTCTTTTAAGCAGCGCTCTTAATCCCCTCTCCTCGCGCACCAGGAAACAAAGAGGGAAGAAAAAGTCTCTTGCCTTTTCGGCAGGTCCAGACTTTTCCCCGGCCTCCCTCCCAGCTACCCGTGGTGCACTAGTCCCGCCTGCCCCGGCGGGTGAGCAGACAAGCCTCTCGGGCTGGTGAGTGCCGGTCGGCACCGATGCTCTGTGCAGGAATCTCTCCACTTTGCCCTCCGCACCCCTGTTGCTCTCCTAAGCTTTCCCCCTCCACCATCCGCAGTCTCCGCCTAAGAAGGGGCTTCCTAGTGTGTGGAAACCTTTTTTCCTTCACAGCTCCCTCCCACTGGTGCAGGTCCCATCCCTATTCTTTTGTGTCTGTTTATTCTTTTTTCTTTTTCCCTACCCAGGTACGTGGGGACTTTCTTGCCTTTTGGGAGGTATGAGGTCTTCTGCCAGCGTTCAGTAGGTGCTCTGTAGGAGTTGTTCCACGTGTAGATGTATTTCTGGTGTATCTGTGGGGAGGAAGGTGATCTCTGCATCTTACTCTTCCACCATCTTCCCCTCGTCTCTCAGGATAAATAATGTTTTGTTGAATTCAAAATATTCAACAGGTTTTGAATATTCATGTTCAAAACTCCAGCCTCCACTGACTTCCCAATTCCTTCCAAGTCAAGTCTGGATCCTCCTGGTGCAAAAAAGACCCTCCTCAATTTGCTCTTATCCCTGGACATCCTGGCTTTCTTATCATTTCTGGAATATGCTAATCCCTTTAGCCCCTCAAACTTAGCAGGCACTGTTTGGTCTATTGTGCACATCTTGCTTCCATTCTGCTCCTCCTCTGCTGCCTAGTTGATTGTTCTTCACGTTTATGAACCCAGGTCAAATGTTTTTTTCATTTTAAAGCCTTGTCTGACTCTTCCAAAAAGAATCAGGCTTCTGCTCTTCCATATTCCCATAACATTCTGTTAATATTTCCTTTCAATACCTCTTATTTCATTGTACTTTATTTCATTTTATTTGTACTTATTTCATTCAAAAATACATATTAAGTCTTTATTGGGTTCCTGGCATCTTCAGGGCTCAGGGAACAGAAAAATAAACACAACAGTCTCTGTTCCTGCCTACATGGAGCTCACATTTTAGAAAGAGAAACAGACGGTAAATGTGACAAATGCATAAGCAAGGTATGTGCAAGTTGTGGTAAGCTCTGAGCAAAAGAGAAACAGGCAATAGTACTTAGGAAAGGACAATGTAGATGTGGAGTGTGGTGGTTGATTTTATGTGTCAATTTGACTGGGCCATGGGATGTCTAGATATTTGGTCAAACATTTTTCTGGGTGTGTTTATGTGGGTGTCTCTGGCTGAGATTAATATTTGAATTGGTAGGCTAAGTAAAGCAGATTGCCCTCCCCAGTGTGGGTGGGCCTCATCCAATCAGCTGAAGGACTGAAAAGTACAAAAAGACTGAGTGAGGGAGAATTTGCTCTCCCTGCCTGACTGCCTTTGAGCTAGGGCATTGGTCTTCTCCTGTCTTCAGATTCAGACTCAGACTGGAACGTACACCATCAGCTCTCTTGGGTCTCCACCTTGCTGGCTGCAGACCTTGTGCTTCTCAGCCTCCCTAAGCACAAGATCCAGTTCTACATATTTATAATAAATTTATATCTATATATTTCCCTCTCTACCTATCTATATCTCCAACTGGTTTTCTGGAGAATCATAACTAATAAATGGGCTTAAGGAAAGTCTGTCTAAAAATATGACACTTGTGCTGAACTCTGGAGAATGAGGAAAAAATGGGCATAGTAAGAACCAGAAAAAAATAATTCAATAAAATGGAACATGAGAGCAAAAGCCTGAGGCCAAAAAGAGTTAAAACGAAGGCAGTAAGCATGAGATTATATTGAACAGAAAAATAGGGACCAGATTGTTTGGGCTTGATTGATAAGGAAGGAGCTCAAATTTTTTCCCTAAAATCACTAAAAAGCTGAATAACTGGCCCTCAATAAATATTTGTGTGACAAATGAATTAACGGGTAAGTAGTTGTTTCTCAAATGGTGAAAGCAATTTGAAAACTCTAAAAAGAATGAATATTTTTTCCTTATTCTTTGATAATTTTCAATTAGTGGGCTGGCAGATGGGGTCAAAGGGGAGGATGCAGATAAAAGTTGACTGTGTCATATGAGAACAGCAGAGGCGATGGATGTGCAGCCCTGACACAAATGAGTTTCCTGATATTTTTGCAGTTAGGCTTTTTTAATCTTTTGTGGCAGAGTATGTGTGCACTAATGCAGACTACATTTACCAAATATCATAAGCAATGAATCATCCACTCCGTAAGGCATAAGGAAATTCTCCTCCCAGGAAGCCGGCCACAGCTTTACACAAGAGCACCCTCTTCTGTGCATTTGCAGCCCCAGATTTCAGAGAAATAGAGTGATGGTCTTCTGCAATCCCGCTGCAAGCCCCAACCTGATGGAGTCACAGCTAAGTGAAAGCAAGTCCTTATTAGCTTCTGTCCTTCCCTCCTCATCCCAAAAGGCCATAGAATGCGTGATTTGTCTGGAACATCTGCCTGGGAATTTAGAAAAGGCAGGGAGTAGAGTTTGGAGCATTTTATTGAAAGGGAAAGGGAAGAGCTTTCCACCTAATAAAATTCTAGCTTACTACCCAGCATTACAGCGATCATCCAGGATGTTCAGGTAGACCAGCCCTGGGAATGAGGGGAACAACATGATGCCCAGAGTCCACAAGGCAGAGAGATGTCCTGAGATTAAAGGGGAGGAACCAGTACAAGTTCTGCATGTGTAACAGATTGTGTTGTGTTTTGAATGGGATAACTTTAAGACAAGGGAACTGGGCTGTAGTGTAATTCTGTACTGCTTTATGTAGGCTTCTTCAGAGAAGAGTCCCTTGTTCAAGGGGAAATTAACTACTATGGGGCACTAAGCACATAGTACTCAAATATTTATTGAACAAATAAAAATATTGGCTTCCCATGTCTTCAGAAGAGGGAAACATGAAAACTTGTCAGCCATTTACATCTTAGTTTAATAATTATTTCAGATAACTAAGGTCACAGTATTACTGTACATAGAACAGCCACAAAAACCTCAAGGACATACAAATATGCATTTATTTAGCTCACAGGTGTGCTGGTTGTCCGCCCAGTACTGTTGGTCTCAGCTGGGCTTGCCCAGACATCTGTAGCTGACTGGAGTCACCTGGGGACTGCTGATCTGGGGTGGCCTTGGCTGGGGTGGTTTAGTTCTGCTCCCTGTGACTTTCATTCTCCTCCTGAGATGAGCTGTCTGTCCTAGGCATATGCACTTCATGGGCACAGCAGAGGTTCAAGAGTGTAAGCTTATGCAAGAAAACACTTTTCAAGACTCTATTGCTTTAAGGGAAAAGAATCTGAAAAATAAAGACCTATTTATGTATGTATAACTGAATCACTTTGCTGTACACCTGAAACTAACACCACTTTGTAACTCAATTATAATCCAATTAAAAAAAAAGAAAGACTCTACTGCTTCATGGCTGCTGATGTCCCATTGGCCAAAACAACTCAAACAGACAAGTTCACCATTGTTGGAGTGGGGAATTCTATTCTTTGTATGGGGGTTATGGGGAAGGAATGACTATTTCTGAACATGAATCTAATGTACTATGCAGAACCTTTCTTGTAAGGTGAGTTGAGGCAGGACAAGTTAGCACATGTAAAGACCCCAAGTCATGGCGTCCATGGGGTCTGACCAATTGGGTGCCTCCTGAGAGCTAACTCTCAGGTTAGACTATCTCATTTAGTCCTGAAAAAGACCCAATGAAGTTTATAATATGAACCTCATTTTATAGAGGGAAAGGTTGAGACTATGAAGAGATGCAGAGAAAATGCTTAAGACCACTGAAGCAGGAAGTTGCTGAGTCAGCACTTGAACTTAGATCTGTTCTCTTCCAAATCCTATGCTCTTTACCACTGTGACTAAGATCTGGAAACTCCCCCAAGAAGTAGCCCTGACTGGTCCCAGTTTTACTCTTTAGATGAACATAAAACAAACTTAGCCCCTTTTCCAGAAGTTCATCTTTCTTGTATTTGGAGTCAGTTCCCTTGTCTCCTCTCCTTGAGGCCAAGCAGGCCCACTTTCTTGCTCATCTTTCTAGGTCCATATCCCCGGACATTCACTTTCTTGAGAGTCCAACTATAGAAATGACAGAGATAAACAGACCTGGATGAAATAATTCAGAGAAGCCTTTAATAAAGGAGCACATTGTAAAATAAAGACAAGTGGCCAAAACAAAAAGAAGCAAGGCATTTTATTTGTGCTATAAGGCAAGATGAAGACTTGGAGAAAGGTAAGAAAATCTGATTGGTGCCAACCTCAGGTGATGTTTCTGGACACACTGATCGTACTATACCTGGATATTTAGCTCCGGGAGCACGTTTGAAGAAAGAAACAGAAAACAGAAATACTTAGAGCTGACCAACCAGAATGATGAGGAAATCTGAAACCATATCACTGGAGGAATTTTTGAGCACAAGCTCTTCAGCTAGGGGAAGAAAAAAGATTTGTTAACACATGTAAGGAGGGTCTACCTTGTTGCAAAAGGGACTGGTGTTTTAGAAGGAAGAACTAAGACTAAAGTGTAGAAATTAAAGATTTCTGCACAACTTGATAATTAAAGCATGAAATATTAGAGCTGTCCAAACAGAGCTCCGATTTCCTTGGAAGACAGTATATTTTATTAAAGTATCAAGAAAAGAGTGGATAATTAACTTATAAAGAAATAGTCAAAGAGGTTGGAACTGGAGTACAAATTGGACTAACCAAACAATTTTTTTTGAACTAGCTGAACATTAAGATCTTTTCCAAATTTGAAAATCCCATAAAATCTAAAGAAATAGCCTTTTATTACTATAAATATAATGATAATCATAGTGATAATAGTTCATTCTTCTTCTATTTTGTAGTCTGGAACATACCATCATGTACTCAAAATCATTTTGTGGGGCAGGTAGAATAGGTATTTTGTTTCCTTTGTGTACAAGGAACCAAGGCTCAGAGAGCTGAGCAATTTCCCAGCACAAACAGTAAGTAGAAGAATGGAGATTCTTCCAAGAGGTACCTGTACATTGTACTATTGCTGCCAGATCTGATCACGAGGAGAAAGTAATGACGGTTCGAGACATTGTTGGAGAAAGGAAGAGCTGATTTCAGAACGGTCAGCCAGGACTCTGTGTTTGGAGGGCTTGAAGTCATGTCCCCCTTTATTATTTGGTAGGAAGTAGCCGTAAGCACCCCCCCAACAAGCCAGCAAGTCTTCTTGTACAACCCATTCTTTTCAAGGGCCTTGCTTTGACTCTACCCTGAGACCTTGCAAAAAATGGGCTTCTTTGTGATACAGTGCAACCGAGGCAAAGAAATCCAGTTGGCAACATTTTCTTTGCCAGACTTCCGAGCTTTGATTGGCTTTACTTCATTTTCCCTTGTTCTCACTTTTTGTGAGACCTGTTTTGTCTATTTCATTTCTGCATCTTCACTTTAGACTAGATAGAAACACGCACAGAGATTTACCGCTCCCTCTCCTTTCCCTCCACCCTCCTTTGCCTACAGCTCACCGCTGGGCTGGATGAGGGCAAGCAGGAAACGGGCCAACTCGGCTTCCCCCCAGCATCATCGAGACAGCCTTGCATCCAACCAGAACCCTCCTTTTCTGAAGTGGATGGCTGTTCACACACCCCTCCTGTCCCCAGGGACCCACAGCACTCCTTCTGGATACTTGTTCCCAGGTAATTTTTCAGCTACCTATCAGCACTTAACAGACTTGACTTCCCTGACTGAAAGAAGACTAATTAAAATGACAAACCTCACATTGATTTATTACCACATGGGTGAAAACAGTAAACAAGCGTGACAGTGCTAAAGTGTTTGCTTCTATCCCACCCCTCCTTCACCTCCCACACCTGTTCCGGGACTGAGGCAGTGGGAAAATGGTGACATCAGTGCAGTGAGTCTGCCCTGTGCTCCCTCCCCTCCCAGATCTCTTCACCTTCCCCCACTCCTAGAACATGGAACCCCCAGAACATGGGAGAATCAACTTAGACTTAACCGAACTCACGGCTCTCATCCAGTCCCAAGGGGACACTTGTTATCACTGCATTTCACAGATGAGAAAATCAAAGGCCCAAGAGGTGAAGTGATTAACTCAAGATCACGTAGCTGCTAGACAGGTTATTAAACTCTGACACTTGAAAGGACCAATAATTCCTTTAAAAAGCTTTCTTTGGTAAAGGTAATTAAAGTACTTGAGCTACAGCTATTCAGTAAGTATTGAACATTAACCACATGCAAAATGCTGCTCTCAGGGCTGGGAGGTGAGTGAAATGATAGAAGTAGGTCCCTCCTTCAAGAAAAGGAATGAGGACACTTAGGGAACAACCCGCTGATGTAACCCATGCCCCTAGGGAGTTTAGCGCAAAGGCACCAGAAAGCAGCCAGGCCCCAGGTGCTCAAGTACAGGATCCCTTGCTGATTTACATCATTCCTCTATTTGTTCCTTTAGACCCTCTCTTTTTTTTTTTCCTTTTTTAACATCTTTATTGGAGTATAATTGCTTTACAGTGGTGTGTTAGTTTCTGCTGTATAACAAAGTGAATCAGTTATACATATACATATGTTCCCATTATCTCTTTCCTCTTGCATCTCCCTCCATCCCACCCTCCCTATCCCCCGCCTCTAGGTGGTCACAAACCACCTAGCTGATATTCCTGTGCTATGCGGCTGCTTCCCACTAGCTATTTTACGTTTGGTAGTGTATATATAGACCCTCTCTTGACCTCCCTCATTCTACTGCTTCCACTTCATTTCTCTTCTTTTCACAGCAAAATCCCCATAGCATAATATACACCCTTACTTTTTTGTAATGAGTACTCTTTAGCAACTTGCATTTAAATTATGCAAAGTTGGGGTTGGCACAAAAGCCCTCTCCACAGATTGCCTGTGACCAACCATTCTTCCTCTGCCCACTAAATTCTCTCTATGCTATTGCCTCGTTTTATTTTCTTTATAGCACTTACCACACTCTGAAATTATCTTACTGCTCTGTTTGTTAGTTAATTGCCTGCTTTCCCTCTACAAAGACTGGTCTTGTTTACTGTTGTAAACTTAGGACCTAGAACGGCAGCGAGAATGTAGGAGATCAAGAAATATTTGTCGAGGCTTCCCAGGTGGCTCAGTGGTTGAGAGTCCACCTGCCGATGCAGGGGACATGGGTTTCATGCCCCGGTCCGGGAGAATCCCACATGCCACGGAGCGGCTGGGCCCGTGAGCCATGGCCACTGAGCCTGCACGTCCGGAGCCTGTGCTCTGCAGCAGGAGAGGCCACAACGGCAAGAGGCCCGCGTATGGCAAAAAGAAAAAAAAAAAAGAAAAGAAAAGAAATATTTGTCGAATGAATGAATGAACAAATGTTTCACTCTCCACAGTCTAATACCCAAGTGTATTTATCCAAACTCATCAGAGATTTCTCTATCATACCTTCTGTAAGTCAGTTCTGTGATGTCGCTTAAGGATTACCGATAATGTGTATAAACTACCTAACATAAGGTCAGGCACATAGTAAGTACAAAATAATTATATGTTGATTACGTAAGGGGCAAGGAAGATTCTATCCTCTAAAAACTTTAGTGTTATTCTGAACACTGTGAACTGTGATTAATAAATGGAGTTAAATTGTTTATTAATGATAAGCTATTTTACTAGGTGTTAAGGTAAGAGACCCAAATAAGTATAAGCTCTTTTCTGGGTATAATAACCTACTTGAGTTAAAACCCATAAGAAACATAAATGACAGTATGTGTTGAATAATTCAAGAGGTACTTGCTTAACAAGATAGTATAATAATTATTATATAATCCTGATAGCTAACATTTATAGAGCTCTAGCTATGTGAAAATACTTGAAACATGGGATCTTATTTAATTTTCATACCACCCTAGGCACTATTATAATCCCTCTTTTATAGACGATGGAAAGAATTTAGGAGGCTCTTTCCTTTGATGAAAGGAAAATTTCTCCTAAATTTCCTTTGATGAGTCACAGAGAGAAAAGGTGGAATTTGCACTTCAAGCCCAAGCCCATCGGCCAGGAAATCTCACTCTTCTAGCTGCTATGTAGTGCTAGTGTGATAAACTGCTCATCTGTATGGGGTTGGCAATTTTGAACAAATTGAACCAGACATTTAAGATATGGTGCTAATTTTTTAAGTTCAGAGGCCGTGGGCTTAGAGCCACTTTGGACTGCATCGTTTGGGAAGACTGCACAGAGACTCATGCAGGGAAGCATCTCTGCAGGGACTGTTTCAGGAATGTGTTCAAGGATAGAGCAAGGTGATGGTGGGGGAGATCCTGCTGTAGAACAACTACAGTTGTCTCATTAGTGTTGTCTCATTAGGGTGTCTCATTAGGGTTATATCAGTACTGATTTTTCTCTAGGGTAATGAGAGTCAGTTGCATGGTTTAGAGCTGTGATATAGAGAAATGAGAGTTCACTGAAAAATATACTTCAGAAAATTTTCCTTCCATGTTCTTCAGAAGATGTGCACCACTGTCTCCTGTGTGTTATGGCCTAAAAAAAAGTCAAGCTCCCTTTTATAGGGAAACCTATGTGTCTGTCATTTCTAAGACTCAGCCTTTATACATCTGGCTTCTCAACTTTGCCTAGCACCAGGGTTAAAAGACAATGGCTTGAAAGACAAAAATCTTGTTATTTCAAGCTCCATTAGAAAATGGGCACAGAAAATATTATATAATAGGTTACGTACAATACAGTACTATTTAGCCTTAAAAAAGAAGGAAATCCTGCCACCTGTGGCAAAGTAGATGAACCTGGAGGACATTATGCTAAGTGAAATAAGCCAGACACTGAAGGTAAAATACTGTATGATCTCACTTTTATGTAGAATCCTAGTCAAACTCATAGAAGCAGAAAGTAGAATGGTGGTTGCCAGGGGTGGAGGCAAGAGAAATAAGGACGTGATGGTCAAGGGTGCAAAGTTTCAGTTATACAAGATACATAAGTTCTAGACATCAACTACTCAGCATAGTGTCTTTAGGTATCAACACTGTGCTGGATACCTAGAATTTGCTAAGAGGGTAGACCACCAAAAATAAGTAATAATAAAGGGGTGGGAAGAAACTTTAGGAGGTGATTATTATGGCATTGACAATGGTGATGGTTTCCTGGATGTATACTTATCCCCAAACTCATTAAGTTGTATACATTAAGTATCTATAACTTTTAATATGTCAGCCACAGCTTACTAGAATGTTTTTACTTAAGTAAATAAATAAAAAGAAAATGGGAGTGAATCATAGGGGAGAGTTGAATACCGTCTAAAGAATGAAAAAATGGATATGTGACTCGTGACAGGTTGATAAAGAATTTGAAAAGCCTTTTTTCACTGAGTTTAGAAACTACCTGAAATTCTGATGCCACAGTGTCAATCCTGAATTTCTGTTTGTTGGAAATAATCTATGTACACTAGTGTGACAGATATCTCCTAGAACAACAACAAAAATCACTTCTGAAAAGACAGAAGGCTCAGTTAGAGGTGACCAAGTAGTTTTTATTTGGATGACTACAGTAAAGCAATCCACATATGGTAAGACATCATGACTTTTTTCACAGAAAGTTCATTAATAGGAAAAATAATTAGATGTATATATTTGATGATGATCAGCTAGCTGGCATTGAAGTGAATCAGTTCAAGATTTTCAGAGTCAAGCTGTGCTGACAGTGATTCATATGCACTGATTAGAAGTATAGAGAATGGGCATTTGGGTGTGGTTGGGTAGGGAAGGAAAACAGAAAGCACAGGAAAATGCTGTAGAAAAAGACTTGACAAATCAAGTCATGCTCAGCTCTAGTTATACAGAGCAGTAGGAGTGTCAGCAAAAGGGTAAATTAAAATAACCTTCCTAATGGTATGCTCAATGTACCTGATTCTCACTGAGGGAAGGAATGACTCAGGTTAGGAGTGACAGGAGAGGGTGATCTGCAAGAATTCCCTGTGTTCTCTTCCATCCTAATACCCACCCTCACCCTGCTCCCCGTCCCACCATCTACCTGCCGAAGAATGAAAGGCTGATGCTGTTAGATGCCAAATGGTCAACTGAGACTTGATCTCACCTGTCAGTTAAACCAAAGGGCATCAGCAGTTTCCCACCTCAGAGACATCTAGAATTCAGTAAAGTATCCTGCCCTCAAATTTGATGGGAAAATGGAAACAACAAGCCAATGATTACATTGGAAGTAATCTCCCAGGGTCAATGGCAACTCAAGGCTCCCACAAAATGCACATCTTCCCTGCCTCCCCCACTCTACCCCATCTCTTCCTCACTATTTAGAACTTGTTTGTCCATGAAACAGTATAAAAACTTAAAATTATCTTGGCTCAAGGTGGAAATAAAGAAACCGCCATCATTAAAAATGTACAGATTCAGCCTGTCAGAAAAATTACTGCCTCTTCCTTTCAGAAGAGGATTGATTTGTCACAGGGCAATTTATCCATGCTTGTGGATATACTGTTTCACCTTTGACAGATATCACCATCTTTTAGGCATCCCTTAACACCCGCTGCTTGTAGTGCAGCAGAAAGCTGTACCCCCGGCTGTCCTTCTCCCTCTTCTGCAGGCCTATTTCACGTGTCTCAATGAAACCCGTGTTTGATTTGATACTGAAAATGAGGTTACTTTCTCATACTAGAAATAGAGACCTATAAAATTGCTCTTCAGCATGAAATTAGACAGACCATGTCCTACTGAGTTTTTGATTATCATTACCTAAATATGTTAAGTTTCTTTTCCCAGGTAAAATTTTGTAGGGGTCTGCTTCAGAACCAGAAGTGGGGTTCTCTTAGAATGTTACTGCCCAGATCATTCAGGGCAACGTGCTCCTCCCAAGGCCACTGAGAACAAGAGGCAGGAAGGAGCCAGTCACTAATATTCGTTATGATGTATTGTTCCACATTATCTTCCCATTGCTCTGCAGAGATCTCTCTAATCCTAACTGAGAAAAAGACCCATTGGGAACCAGGTGGGTGTTTATGTCAATCCACATCTGCATACGTGTGTGAGGAGGGGTAGGAGATCAGTTTCAATTTCTTTTTTTTTTTTTAAGATTAGAAGTTATCATTGAAATTTACAAATATGTAGTAGATCAGTTCTATTCTATTCTCTTACTTACCATATATGTCTTCATGACTGGGAACTTTAAGTTCTAATAAAAATTCTGGGATGACTTGGAGTTTCAGCCTGGAAAGTGACAGCACAGGAACTGTGGGCCCTGCTGTGGGTCTCTGATCAGCCCCATTCTCAGTCCCAGCTGGATTCCACCCCAGGAGGGATCTTCTTGCACTTGTGAATGGGTACCACAGTCAATCCCCCGAAGCTCAGTTCACAAATCAGCCACCCCTGTCCACCTCTCAGTTTTAGGGTGTATACAGAGGCAGTGTAAGCTTTCCTCAGAGGTCAGACTCAGAGACTAGACCCTTGCAAGTCCTTAAAGCTGGCTCAGGGCCATTTGGTCAGGGGATTCCAAGGCCCTGACAACTAGGCAGAGGTTAGACATGGGGATGGATGAATGGGGAAGCATGGGCTCCTGTGGAGCTCCTTGCCTGTGGGAAGGAACAGGCTGGATGAAGGCCAGAGAAGGGCCCTCTAAGGCATGGAGGCGAGGGAAGACCAGCTCTTGCTGAGTCTAAGGGCATAACTGCATTCCACTCCAATTATTTCATTATAGACTGATGTCATCTTTCTTTTTTTTAAGTTGAATTATTAATTTTACTTTTACACAGCTGGAGTCAATGACATTTTGAACACAACAGGAATCAGTTTCTTTTTACTGAGAAAATTAAGATGTTATTTTATTAAGCACTATAAATGCATTGTTTTAATCATATATATTAGGTTTGGAGAAGGGGTTGACAAAGGACATGTTCTTTCTCCACCATTTCTTTATGGTCTCAGCAATCTTCTCCATCCATTTTATTAATCAGTTAAAAAAAAAATCCATCTGCACTGTCTGTTGGACTCCCCGTCACGTCTGAGGGCCACCTGACTTGTCTCTTTTATGGTTGAGGAGAACACAAGAGCAATGGGCTAAAGATAGCAAATCAAAAAGCACTCAGATTTCTTCACAAGTTGCCACTCCCACTCATATGTACAAAGAAATCTATATCATAGCCATTTTTGTAGCAGACATTTTGGAAATAATGACAAAGTGCCAAAAAAAGTGAGCTAATTCATGGCCCAGGTCTAAAATGTATCCTTTCAATAAGTATATATTGAATACCTACTCCCTTCCTGAGGCAAATCAGGAAACAACCCAGACCCTCACCCATCCCCCTTAAAAATGTTTTGTCCTTATGGACCTTATAGTCTTGTCAGAAAGGATAGAAAGTAAATATTAAATAGAAAAAAATAAGTAAGCTACATAATATATTAGAAGATTAAAAACATAATTTGATCATAAAATAAAGAAATCAAAGCAAGATCAGGAGTTTGGGGTGGCAGGTTGCAATTGTAAAGAGGGTGAAACTCATTAATAGGGTGATATTTGAATAAACGCTTGAAGGACATGAGGGAGTTAGGGTGAATATATGGGGACACAACATTCCATGCCATGGGGACCATCAGCAGAGGCCTAATGGTTCAAAAACCAGAAAGAGACTAGTGTGACTGGGATGGAGTGAGTCGGGGGTGGAGGGTAGGAAGCACAGTAAATATGATGTTGAAGAGCTAACAATGGCCAGATCCCTCAGGCATGTTGGTTTAGACCAACATAGAACTTAATTTTTAATCTGAATGAAATGGAAAGCCATTGGAATATTTTGAGCAGGGGAGTGACATGATCTGACTTGCCTTATGAGACTTATTAGTTTGGAGAAATTGGACTGCAGAGGGACAAGAGTGGAAGCATGGAAATAAGCAATGAGGCTATTGCAGTAATCCAGGAGAGAGGTGTTGATGATTTGGAACTGAGTAGTAAGAGTAGAGATAGTTAGGACTGGTAGAATTTTGTTATATTTTGAATGTACACCCATCAGGAACTTTTGACAATCAGGAAGAGGACATGAGAGAAAGGCACAGGTGAAGGATAATGCCAAGGTTTTTATCCTGAAACACTGGATGAAGGGGGCTGCAGGAGCAGCAAGTGTAGAGGAAAGATCTGGAATTCAGTTTTGGACATCTTGAGTTTGGGATGTCAATCAGATTTCCCAGTGGAGATGCTGAATATATCATTAGATATTCCAGTCTGGAGTGAACTTATGATATAAATTTAAGAGTCCTTAACATATAGATAATGTGTTAAATCATAAGATTGGATGGAATCACCAAAGGAGTGAATGAAACTAAATGAGTTCCAAAGATTGACCCAGAAATACTCCAACATGAAGACATAAACGAAAATATAAGGAACCAGCAAAGCAGACTGAGAAGAGTGTTCGGAAAATAGGAGGAGAGGGGCTTCCCTGGTAGCACGGTGGTTGAGAGTCTGCCTGCCGATGCAGGGGACACGGGTTCGTGACCCGGTCCGGGAGGATCCCATGTGCCGCAGAGTGGCTGGGCCCGTGAGCCATGGCCGCTGAGCCTGCGCGTCCAGAGCCTGTGCTCCACAGCGGTAGAGGCACAACAGTGAGACGCCCGCATACTGCAAAAAAAAAAAAAGAAAATAGGAGGAGAAACAGGAGTGTATTATGTTGGAAGTAGAGAAAGTATTTTAAAAGACGGAAGTAAATCAATCATTTCAAATGCGACCAATAGACCAGGTTAGATGATATCAATAATAATAGACCATTGAATTTGGAAATAAGGAGTTCATTGGTGCCCTTGACAAGATATTTTCTATGGAAAGGTGGGGTTAAAAACTCAATTGGTGAGCGAAAAAGCATGGGACAACCCATGCGTTGTATAGACAACAACTCTTATAGGGGTCTTGCTGCATTGGGGAGCTAAGTGAGTCAAGAAGGAACTATTTTAAGATGAGGAACTAACAAAAAAATATTTGTATGCCAGTTGGAATGTTCCAGGAAAGAAGGAGGAGAAAGAGGGCAGAATTGCTAGAGGAAAGCCCTTGAGCAGGCCAAAGGAACTGCCTTCAGATAGGAATAAAATTTGCTTTTTTTATTTTAGAGTCATTCAACTGGCTTCAACAATCATACATCCCCGTTACTAAAAATGCAGAGTAAGACTCTTCTCAAACAACTCTCAGTCCCACAAGGGGGTTGATGACTTCTTTTTGATTAAGACCTTAATTGAGGATCTTAGTGGTTACTGGTAGTGAGTGGCAGAAGATGTGATGGTTAGTTTGACTGGTTAGTTCCATTTTTCAAAATATTGTATCCAGACATCAGCTATAGGTACTTCAGTGCTCAGGGTTACAAAATGGATTAGTTGAGACAATGTGAGTAGGTCAGTGCAAAATTCTATATGCTACTGGAAAAAAATGACTGTAAAGCACATTTTTGACTAATAGTTTGTCAGTATCTTTATCTTCTTATATGTGAGCAATTGTTACAATGAGCATATCTAGTATGAGTACCTACTCTGCATTTTCCTGACTCCTGGCATTTTCTCCATTTGCAAGTCCTCCCACCCTTTTCCAAAGTCCTATTCAAACTTTAACCTTTACGAAGACTTCAGTGATCATCACATGAAATGGGTTCTTTTTCTCTAGACTTCTAGAACGTTTTCTTTGTAGGATTAATTCTACATTTGTATTGTGATGTTTTGTCTTACTTATATATATTCAGATTTCCTTACTAGATTCAATTCTCTTGAAAGTAAAAAAATACAATATAAAAACATTGTGCACTTCATGTCTCCTTCTTCAGTAGAACTCAGCAGATAGATGGATAGATAGGTAGATAGATATGGAGAGAGAGAGAGAGAGAGAAAGAATAAATGAATAAAGGGAGAAAGGAAGGAAGGGAGGAAGGAAAGGTAATAGTGATCATTTTTTTTTGTCAATAATATAAACAAAATCTGCCAAGGGGGCTTATCTGTTTTAAGTTTTTGGCCTTAGCTAAAGTATTTTGAATATCTTATTTTCTTTTGTTCATTTCATTCAAAGAAAGATATGTTATTAAAGTATGGTGAGGACAGCTAAGAGGTTTTAATCAAGTTATATTTCAAGCTGATTATTTTTAGCAGTCACTGTATGGAAGGAGTTCTGATGTGGGGATAAGAAGGGGTTAGGGAAGGAATTCTTGGGAGTGATGCTTGACACCAGAAACTGTATTAGACAAATAAATATAACAAAACAGAAACAGACTCACAGCTATAGAGAACAAACTAGTGGTTACTAGTGGAGGACAGGGAGGGGGAGAGGGACAAGATAGGGGTAGGGGATCAAAAGATACAAACTACTTTGCTTAAAATAGATAAGCTACAAGGATATATTGTAGCCAATATTTTATAATAATGTTAAATGGAGTATAAGCTATAAAAATTTTGAATCACTATGTTGCGCACCAGAAACTAATATAATATTGTAAATCAACTATACTTCAATAAAAAAAGAAACTGTATTAAATGATCCAAACCCATTATATCCTTCAGTAATAATTTTCTTCTTTACTAACCACAAACTAGAAGTCAATTCCCAAGTGGGACAAGGAAGTCTCAGAAGTTTCAGAGCCTGTTCTTTCTTCCTGTTGCCTATGGTGGCTGTTAATGACAACTTTTATTTGTGCACATGCAAGTAAATAAGTGCTTATCACTTATTGATAAGTTACTATGTGTCAGGCACTGTTCTGAGCACTTTGCAATATGTACAATGTATTTAATCACCATTAACAAGTATGTGAAGTGGAAACTATTACTAACCCCATTTTACTGATGTCACAAATAAGGCATAGAGATGTTACATAACTTGTCTAAAGTTACAATGCTAATAAGAGACAAGTTGTTCCAGTTAGACCACTGGTTACACAGGACCTAAATGTTTCAGGCAGCCTTACTTTCCCAAGCACAATAGAAGAATGTCAACAGCAAGCCCAAGCATTTTGTTAGAACCAATGACACTCTCCCCTCCAAACTGAACCTCCAGTTAATATTAGGGCAAGAGGGGATATCTGAGGAGGACAAAACGTAAAATAAAACAAAATAAAACAAAATAAAATAAAATAATATAAAATAAAATATTCTTGAGAGTGTATTGTGGAAGGGGGACTTTTCCTCTTGGCTATAGAGGAGACTTATAGTCAAGGAGGCCATAGAATATTTTGTGTGCATTTATATACACCCACACACAATTCCAAAGGTAGTTAGTTTACTTGGTTTCGAATATCTGCAACTAATAAAGTTAGACTGTCCGATTAGTTGTATTTCCCAAGTTTCTGCAGGAAGGTTCCTGCCAAGGGAAATGTGATAACTCCAATCTTAAACCAATTGCTTTGTTCTGGAAATATTGTTTTCCAGTTAGCCAGGCCTGGTTTCCATGAGAGAAGCAGGATCAGCCACACATGAATTATGTGTAATGGGGTCTCCAGAGAAAAAAGAAGGTCTCTTATCAGAACAAGGGCAAAGAGGAGGTGTTCAGGGTCAAGAAAAGCTGTAAATACCACCCAGACTATTACGTTTTATAAGCCAAGTGGGAGGAGAGGAGGACCTGAACTTCTGAACTAAGATAACGGGAAGTAAAACAGCAAGAAGAGGCTCTGGATATCACTAGTCCTTAGAGAAATGCAAATATGGAGAATACGGTGAGATGCCACATGACCCACCCACTGGAGTGGTTAAAGTCAAAAAGGCTGACAGGACCAAGAGTTGGCCAGGGTGTGGGGAAACTGGAACCTCACACATTGCTGGTGGAAATGTAAAATGGTACAACCACTCTAGAAAACAGACTTTCTTAAAAAAGTTAGATATATACTTACCATATAACCCAGCAAGCCCATTCCTAGAAATCTACCAAGAGAAATGAAAGCATGTGTCCACATAAAGACATGGGTATAAAGGTTTATAAACAGCATAATTTATAATCGTCAAAAACTGGAAACAACCAAAATGTCCACCAGCTGAAAAATGGATAAAATAAAAGTGATCTATCCACACAATGGAGTACTCTTCAGCAATAAAAAAGGAGCAAAGTCATGACACATGCTGCCATATGGATAAAACTCGGCAACATTATGCCAGGTGAAAGAAGCAAGATTTAAAAGGCCGCATGTTGTATGACTCCATTTATATGAAATGACCAGAAAGGGCAATCCATAGAGACAGAAAGTAGATCAAAGGTTGCCAGAGACTCTGTAAGTGGGATTGACTGCAGATAAGCCCGAGGTAATTTTTGAGGATTATGGAAGTGTTCTCAATCTGAATTGTGCTGACTGGTGCACAAATGTATAATATTACTAAAACTCAGCAAGCCATACACTCAAAATGGTAGGTCTCATGGTTTAAAATTCATACCTCAGGAAAGTTACTTTAAAAAGGAGGGATAATGATACTGAGCAGGGCCCTGTGGGACTCCTGGGCACAATAGCCTTTCTGTGTCCCCCATTTCTTGATTACAGGAAATAGACTTCATTCAGCCTCCATGACCTTCCCTGAGTTCCAACTGAGCATGTCCAGACGGATGCTAATTAGAGAAGGGAGGAAGGTCAAAAGAAACAATAGTGCAGCCTTGGGGCGGGGTCCTGGTTCCCCCTCAAGAGATACACATAACAATATCTTGAGCTGTTTTGCAGATACTGAAACCCCCATCAGGTGGGAGAAGTTAACTGTATGCTGCCCTCAAGCACTAGACCCCAGACCTGTTGGAACCAGAAGGTTGATGATGCTGACTCCCATTTACCTCACCAGCAACCCATCAGAAGGATGTCCACCAGCTGATCACACCCTCTTTGAACCATTGCTATTAGTATAAAACCTCTCACTACCCCCTCCAAGTTGGGACACACAGTTTTGAGGGCATTGACCCGCTGTGGCCCCCTTTGCCTGGCAAAGCAATAAAGCTTTCCTACTTCACCCAAAACTCTGTCTCAGAGATTTAATTTGGTGTCAGGGTACAGAGGCCAGATTCGGCTTCAATAAGAAGATGGATTTGAGAGAAACTGGGGACGAAAAATATTCCAGGCCCAATGCTGATTGGCTGTGAGGGACAAATGAGAAAAAAGAGCCCAGGGTGACCCCCAGATTTTTGATGAGGAAATGGGTCATAACTTTAAACAAATAAAAGAGACATAATGATTTTGTGTTCAAAGAAACAACAGTTACACTATCCTTCATGTTATAAATAAAGAAACTTCCTTTTCTAGTCCCTTAAAAGTTTAGAATTGAAACAAATTTCATGACTGCTTTTCGTTCACTCTCAACAGTGTCTTGGTTCTTTAAAAGAGGCACTTCTAGCACGCCCGAACCAAAGAAAGCTAAGCAGAATATATTAAATCCCATGCAAGGCTGGTCTAGTAAGTGTTATATATATATATATGTATGTATATATATATATTTAGAAATTTATTTTTTATTTATTTATTTTTGGCTGCGTTGGGTCTTTGTTGCTGCCCGTGGGCTTTCTCTAGTTGCAGCAAGCAGGGGCTACTCTTTGTTGTGGTATGTGGTCTTCTCATTGCCGTGGCTTCTCTTGTCGCGGACCACGGGCTCTAGGCGCGCGGGCTTCAGTAGTTGTGGCTCACGGGCTATAAAGCACAGGTTCAGTAGTTGTGGCGCACAGGCTTAGTTGCTCCATGACACGTGGGATCGTCCTGGACCAGCCTAGAACCTGTGTCGCCTGCAACGACAGGTGGATTTTTAACCACTGCGCCACCAAGGAAGTCCCTAGTAAGTGTGACATTTTATTTTAGGAGCACAGAGGCTCAGATACCTTGGCCCATTGTGGATGTAATAAACCTCTTCCTTTTTTAGCTTCTTCCCTGAAGTAATTGAAGCTCCTTCTCAGTTACATGAGTCCAATGTCTCAGGGAGAGAAATTTCTACTCATAAATCAGTTAATCCCAGCCATTACTAGCAATGACTTAGTTTGGACAAAGACTAGTCTCTCCTACATTTTGAAAAAGACTAGCTTTCTATTCTATCAATAAAGGGGTATTCTTCTAAGTTTTTGCTTGTTTGTTTGTTTGTTTAAGGAAAACTCAATGTCTGATTTGCTTTTTCAGATGCTTACATGAGGCTAATTTTTCATTAGCCTTTGATCAGATGTAGTCTGAACCACAAAGCTACTTAGAAGCATTTCTCTATCAATATATTGGAAATAAAATTAGCTGGAGAGATTTGATGTAAAATTATTTAACATTATCTATAAATAAATAAATGATCTACAACTAGATAGATGAGAAAAAATGGATTACATAGGACTTATTCTCATATTAATATTCCATATCACAAAAACTACACATTGGCTCTTTTATTACTGGTTTATTTCATGCAGCCATCTGAAGTCACATATATTTTGAAACTTATTTTATATTCTGACCAGAAACTAAGGTTTAGAAGAAGAAAAAACACTCAATTTATAACTAGAAGCTACAAAAATTTGTGGTGTTTGTCTCATCCAGACTGATTTTTGAACAAAGGTGCATTTCTTGTTTAGGTGGAAACAGCCATTTATTCTTCTGAGATGTCGGGATGCTATGGAACACAGGTATACCTCGCAGTAATCTCATGTTTTATCCTTGCCTAGAGGGATTCAGGCTCTCCTCTTCACTCCATCCACCAAGGAGGAACAGTATAGAGGGAGAACAGAGCAGCTGTACTTTGTAGTTTGTCAAAAGTAAATTTTGACTCAAACAATTTGTTAGAAATTCAACAACAATGACCTTCTGGTCTTAAGGATTCCTAGATGATCTCTACATCTCTACAAGGTAAACCTTGAAAGGATTCCTGCAGTCTTCACCTATTTTCTTATCAGGTGACCATTTATAAGGTCTCAAGAGATAACTGTTAGTCTTTCATACTGTCATTTTCCTAAACAATTTGTAAACTATTTTCATGTACAGATAACAATAGATTCTTCTGAATAAATATTTTAAAAATAGAAGGAAGCTCTTCCTTTCCTCAACTTCTTTTACCTTCATAAACCTATAGAAAAGTCCTTCTTCAAAAACTCAAGAGAAGTGTATCTTCCACTTCTTAATAAGCAGGCCATCAAAGTGAATAGAATCCTGTACCTTAAGAAACAATACAGATAAAAATGTTTCTGAACGTGATCTCTCTCGGATGTCAAGAGAACCAGGAATATTCCAGATCACAAAATTGGATGGGGAGAGTAAAAAGGTTATCTCTAATTTACAAGTAATGAAACCATAGATATGTTTGTTTCATAAAGTTCAATATACATGAAACTTTAAAATTAACTCATTCAAGCAATGGTTATTCAAATTACAAAATGGTTCTTTTCTTTAACTGGAAGGCTTCCAAAAGCTATTTGTTTCTGATAGCTCTTTGAGTGAAGAGCTGGTTCAAAAGAAGGAAGAGAAGTTCATAGCTAAAATAAATAGGAGATTAGACATCACTGCTCACTGAAGATAAATCTGAAATAAAGATGAATTTCTTCTGAAATTAGACCATAAACAATTAGGGGAAACATTTATTAATAAAAATTGGATTTGCTGTGACTATTTTATAAAACGAAGCACATCCCAAATGTCTTCGTTTTTGTAACAGTATCTGCTCCATTGCCTGTGGCCTCTCCCCAAACAACTGTTACTAGCTTGGTCCCAGGAAAAGCAATACTATATTTCTAGCTTGTGTGGTGGGACCGGTTGCCTAGCATTGCAGTAAATTTTACAAAACAGTTGGCAGAAGGATCAGACCAGCTCGGCTAAATGAATTAAGCAATCACATAAGACTGCAGGGCATATTAAGGAGGAATGTCCACATTATAGCACTTGATACTCCCTTCTCACAGCCCCACTTCCCCCCCAGTATAATGCTTTGGCTGAGCAGGCTGTAATCTGATATTAAACAAGGTTCTTGTTAAGTAGATACAATGAAACAATGCTGAGTTTTTGTTGCATTAGTGGAGTTAAATGCATTTTATTAGCACTCATTAGAAGGAGGGAAAACTTGGAGCTAAGGATTCATTAGCCAAAAGCGGCCCCCTGTGAGGTAAAGTGATTAAACTGCTGGGTACCAGAGAAAGGGGATCTGGGCCACACACAGCAGATCCTGAAAGTCTGTCCTCTCTCCGTCCGTCATGACGAAAATGTCTGAGAACAGTTTGGGGAAGAAATGTTAGGTCCAACCGCAGGTCATCTGAAAATATGTTTCTTTCTAAAGCTGTTAATTTGACAAAAGGCAGAAGCCCAGAAAGAAAGCACAATTATGATTTATGTTTTAGATTCTAAAGGAAGTCATTTACTTTGGGGATTTGGAAACAGAAAAGTGCTACCAGCTCTTCAGTTTTGCAAGATGTATCATGAGCTCTGCTTTTATTCTGTTTCGTTGTCAGGAAAAAAACCCACACGCACACACACACACACACACACACACACACACACACACATACAAACACATCATTGCTCTGAAATAAAAGTTTCCCCCCAAAGTAAAATGAATATGTGAAGCTATTTTTGCTTAATTAAACTTAACCAAACATAATTTTGATTTAAAGAACTAAATGATAATGCATTTTAAATAACCCTGAAACTTCAGAATTTGGGAGTTTCATTGTCATGTTATGTCTCTGTGATGCAGCTCTATGGAGTGGCCAGTTTTGTGAATGCATCCAGCTACTGGCCTGTTATTAACTCTTATTACATCCCTGCTCCCAAATTTCTGTCTCTGGGTTTCCAGCCTCCCACTTCCCATCATCTGCTGGAGCTCTACCACTGGCTGTTCTACAAACCTAGTACACTCCAAACCAAATCCATCATCAGTCCTCCTAAGACCCTCCTATCCTCCCTCTATTAATGGCACTTCATCTTCACAGTCATCCAGAGTTGAAACTTTAGCATCATTATTTTTTCTTAGTGTTCACATGCAATCAGTTTACTAATCCTCTAGATTTGACCTCTGCAAAAGCCTTATATTCATCCTCTCTCCTCCCTTGTAGTTTACAAGTCAGATCATCATGTGTTGTCATTTAGACTATTGCCATGGCCTCAACAGCAAACAGGATCTCCTGTCGATTGTTCCTCCATTACACTCTGTCTTGCACACAGTTGCCAAAGTAATCTTCTAGGAGCACAGCTCCAAATAGGCAGATTTTCTTGCCTAAAATCTTCAGTGGGCTTCTATTGTCTCAATCTGTAAAATGAGCATGGTATGATCTATTGCAGAGTTGTAGAGCTCCGAAAAGATAATGGATCAAGTTCTCTGCCCAGAAGTTATCACATAGTGAGAGCTCAGTAGTGGGTAGTTATTATTATCTGTTATCTTGGTCTCTTCTTTGACCAAGCTGAACTGCTGATTGCTTCCCATACATGCTACCCATGATTCATTTTTTTCCCTGTTCTCATTCAATTCCCTTGGCCTGGAGAACACTGTCTTCATTGACCTAAATTCAAATTCTATTCAGTCTCTGACACCCAACTTCAGTTAAGCTCTCCCATGCCCTCCTGGATGTAAGGGACTCCTCTCTCATCTCAACAACTACAGCCCTTCAGTGAGGGTTATTTATTATCCTTGCGATTTTCTTATATTTGCTAAATGCTAAAATTTGAGGAGAGACTTTACATCTAATTTATTTTTATATCTATTCTCTCATAACGACTAACGTAGGTCTGTCTCAGGACTATGTTATGGAACTCTGCACAGCTCAAGGAATCTGTGCTTGCTTCTGCCCTCCTGCTTCATTTTATGTCTGTGCAGAACTAGAGTGCAGTGTAACCTGAAATGAAATAGACTTTGTGTTTGATCGAGCGACACTTAATGCCCAAAGGCTCATGTTAATGTGCACGAGTCAAGTATACATTTTCTTCCATTTCTATCAAGTTTTCTTAGCAGTTCAATGTAAATGGCCAAATCTCCCTTCTATCGTTATAGAAAGTACTGCCTTGTACTTCTTTTTTAATTTTCATGCAGCTATAGCTCTTCAAGGCAATATTTTTCATAGCCATGTGTGTCCTCTGTTAGCTCCCTTGCACATGGGCAGGGACCAGCTATATCTTCCGTGTGTGCTACATGTAACTCTGGCGCCTCACACAGTACCTTCCTCCTGGAGGTGTTCAGAACACACTCACTGAACAATAAAAATACTCAGGCATTTTTCAGTTATGATCTTTGATTCTATAAATCTTGATCCTATAAGTTCACTTTTAGTTCTTTAGTCTAAGAAAACAATGATTAATTTGTACTAATAAAATATCTATAAAACAAAAATACAGAATTTGAAAGTGCAGCATTAGGGAAAGGTTGATAACCTGTTTTAATATAAATTTATTTATTTATTTTTGTCTGCCTTGGATGTTCATTGCTGTGCGTGGGCTTTCTCTAGTTGCGGTGAGCAGGGACTACTCTTTGTTATGGTGTGCAGGTTTCTCATTGCAGTGGCTTCTCTTGATGTGGAGCACAGGCTCTAGGCACATGAGCTTCAGTAATTGTGGCACACGGGCTCAGTAGTTGTGGTTTGCGGGCTCTAGAGCACAGGCTCAGTAGTTGTGGTGCACAGGCTTAGTTGCTCCGTGGCATGTGGAATCTTCCCACACCAGGGCTCAAACCCATGTCCCCTGCATTGTCAGGAGGATTATTAACCACTGAGCCATGTGGGAAGTCCCTGATAACCTTCTAGTAGTAGTAGAAGTGATAGAAGTATCAGTAGAAGTAACATCAAGAAGTTACACTTCCTAAGTTGTTACTCTGGCAGGTGCTCTGTTGCTGGTTTTAATGAATCTCCAAAATATCTGTACTAAGTATGCTTATTACACAGATAAGAAAATTGAAGCTTGTTTAAGTCACTTGAGATGGAAAAAAAAAAGCTCATTTGACTGAGAAATGAAATAATATATGGCTAATGTGATGACTTCTGTAAAGGTTTACTGGATAGCACTATGTAATAAAAAAAGAAAGCTGGTTATAAAACTATTTTATGACATGTATATACCAAACATAATGGGGAAAAAAAGCTAGGCAGACAATATAGCAAAATATTAAACGTGCTTATGTTTGAATGATTAGACTTTGGACTAAAATTATTTTATTTTTTAATTATTATTATATTATTTTCCTCATTGTATATGTGCATAAGGATGATATACTATTTTTGGAAAAGAAATAAGAGCATTTTTTATTTGTTGTCATTATTGTGTATATGAGTGCTTTTAAGTAAAGCAAAAATAAGGAAGGTTGATGGAGTCTGTGTGTCCCTGCATCATTGTAAGATCACACATTGGTTAGGCAGGTAAAACTGTCAAAACTATTCTGGCCTTGGGGCCGACTTTTTTCCGGAAAGGCCCAGGGTTGTGCCTTGGTGTGTGCCCTACCATGACTTTCTGCACAGCAGTTTCTGGCCAGAACTCTAACACCTACCAACCCGCCTACCTCACCCACAACCCCAGGGGCCCTCGGAGCTGGTGCAGGGAACTCTGACTGCTCTTTCCAGGCAGCTGATAGGTTTACACATATTCCCCCATCTGCCTCAGGGCCCCTTCAGCTCTTGCTCCTGACAAGGCAGGGTTTCCTGGCTGCCTCCCTCCTGGAGAGGCAGTCTTACACCGTCCTGAGTAACACCGAGGTCAGCAGTACTGAGTGATCACGTTAGAGACCTTAGGGCCCCCTTCCCAGAGTCTGGTCCCATGACAAGTCGGGAAAAAAAACAAAAACCAAACAAACAAAAACCTTCGTGTGTCATCTTTCAGAAGAGGAGTGAAATTTGCTGTGCCACTTGGAGCAGCCAGGAGACCACAAGGGACAAAGCACAATGGCTGTAGCAAATTGTGACACTTTTTACTGGGTTTTATTTGTTTCAAAACTACAACCTAGAAGAAAATAAGTTCTACAAATGCCCAGAATGAAGTTTCCACAGTGAAGAAGGATATTAACCAGAGACTGAGTGGTGAAAACTTTAGGAGTTGTCTTTTAAAGCCCTCAAGCTTCCTCCACATAGATCTCAATGATTGTTTTTTCTCAGAGGACTTTCAAAATAAGGAGTTTGGGTCATTAGGAAGACCTTTTGGATCTGAGAGCATTTTGAGGAGCACAGAAATAAAGACTAATCCATTTTCTCATTTGGAGAATGCTGAATCCTTCAAGTCACTTCAAACATAGATTTCTAAGAAAGATGCTGTGAATGTCTACCTTTGATGGCACTGTGAAGAACAGTCTATAAAAGCATGGCAGACAAACAATCTGAAAAAGATAACATTTTAAAAATCCCATTTAAAATAGCATCAAAATGGTTAAACACTTAGGAATAAACTTAACCAAGGAGGAGAAAGACTTGTACACTGAAAACTACAAAATAATGATGAAAAATATTAAAGACACAAACAAATGGAAAGACCTCCTGTATTCATGGATTGGAAGACTTACTATTATTAAAATGTCCATAGTATCCAAAGCTATCTAGAATATCAAAATCCCTATCAAAATCCCAATGGCATTTTTTGCAGAAATTTAAAAAACAACCCTAAAATTCATAGGAAAACGTGAGGGATCTTGAAAAACCAAAATAATCTTGATAAAGATCAAAGCAGGAGACCTTAGACTTCTGACTTCATAATACATTGCAAAGCTACAATAATCAAACAGTGTGGCACTGACATAAAGACAGACATATAGACCAATGGAATAAATAGAGAGCCCAGTAGACCCACACATGTTTGGTCAAGTGATCTTTGATAAGGATGCCAAGAATACACAATGGAAAAAAGAATTGTCTCTTTAACAAATGCTCTTTGGAAAACTGAATAGCCACATGCAAAAGAATAAAATTAGATCCTTATCTTACACCATACACAAAAATCAACTCAAAACAGCTTAAAGACTTAAACATAAGACCTAAAAAAATCTTAGAAGAAAACATAAGGGAAAAGCTTCTTAATATTGGTCTTGGCAATGATTTCTTGGATATGACATCAAAAGCACAGACCAAAAAAAGCAAAAAGTAGACAAGCAGGACTACATCAACATTTTTCAGCAGCAAAGGAAATAATCAACAGAGTGAAACAGCAACCTACAGAATGGGAGAAAATATTTGCAAATCATATATCTGATAATGGCTTAATATTCAAAATATATAAGGGATTCCTACAACTCAATGGCAAAAAAATTGAATAACTAGATTAAAATAAAAACTTGGCAAAAGACTTCAATAGACATTTTTCCAAAGACATACAAATGGCCCATAGGTATATAAATAGATGCTCACCATCACAAATCATCAGGGTAGTGCAAATCAAAATCACAATGAGCTATCATCTCACACTTGTTAGGATGACCATTATAAAAACAAACATAGGGCTTCCCTGGTGGTGCAGTGGTTGAGAGTCCGCCTGCCGATGCAGGGGACACGGGTTCGTGCCCTGGTCCGGGAAGATCCCACATGCCATGGAGCGACTGGGCCCGTGAGCCATGCCACTGAGCCTGTGTGTCCGGAGCCTGTGCTCTGCAACGGGAGAGGCCACAACAGTGAGAGGCCCACGTACTGCAAAAAATAAATAAAAACATAAAAGAAAACAAAACAGAAAATAACAAGTGTAGATGAGGATGTGGAGAAATTGGAACCCATATGCACTGTTGGTGGCAATATAAAATGGTGCAACCACTATGGAAAGCATTATGGACATTCTTCAAAAAATTAAAAATAGAATTACCATAAGATCCAGCCATTCCACTTCTGGGTATTTATCCAATGAGTTGAAATCAGGATCTGAAAGAGATATTTGTGCCCATGTATGTTGTAACATTATTCACAATATCCAAGAGGTGGAAACAATCTAAATGTCCATTAAGGAAAAAATGGATGAATAAAATGTGGTATATACTTAAAATGTAATATTATTTAGCCATAGAAGAGGGAAATCCTGACATATGGTACAACATGGATGAAACTTGAAGGACATTATGCTAAGTGAAATGAGCCAGTAACAGGAGAACAAAACCTGCGTGATTCCACTTATGTAAGGTATCTAAAATAATCAAACTCATCCAAGCAGAAAGTAGAATGGTAGTTGCCAGGGGCTGAAGAGAGAGGGAAATAGGAAGTTACTGTTCAATGAGTATAGAGTATCAATCACGGAAGATGAAAAGTTCAACATATCTGCTGTACAACAATGTGCATGTAGTTAACAATACAGTACACATAAAACTTTTTAAGAGGGTAGAATTCATATTATGTATATTTTTTACTCAATAAAAAAAGGCAGATCAGAGGAATACCTGGCTGCAATACTGGGTGTGACGTTCAATTTCAGGTGTTCAAAAAATGCAACTTTGATATCACTGTCTATAATTATGCTTAATTTATATTTTCATCTCCTATCTTCCCAGTAATGAAAGGGTTATCTCAGCCAATTCAGAAGTCCTCATCATCCATGCAGTAGTAGTTATATAACCAAGGTGTCAAGGAATAGGGATGTATATAGTATATAGAGCATTTACTAATAGTAATTATTATATATTAGCATTTACATTAAAATAGATCATTTATAAAACATTTCGGTGGGAGAAGTAACAGTGAGATTCTGAACAAAGTCTCTCTTAGCCCCTAAAAACAAATTTCCTTTATTCTGCCAAAGATGAGGATGCTGGTTCCCTCCACCTCTGAGCCAACCAGCCTGGGACATCTAGCTCCTCCTTCTCTTGGCTGTTATCTTAGATTTCTGGCTTGACAGATTTCACAATGATACAATAAGATGGACTGCTGTGCCTAAAAACCCAAATTCCATAATCTGTATAATCTGAGGTGAAGGTGAATGTACGATGGGGAGCTCTTTTCTGGAGGAACAGTACTTTCAAGTTGTGAATTTACTTCAGCCCTTGAGGTTGTATATAGATATATTAATGTGCTTTCCTGGAATTCATTCTACGTTCCCTCCATTGAATAGCAGCCATGCAATTTGTATGGAATTGATCTCACATCCAGAACTATAGGCTCTTATTGGCCTATGGCCTAAGCCCTGCTCACTGTGGTTAATTCAAGAGAAGGCACAGGGCTTCCCTGGTGGCGCAGTTGTTGAGAGTCGGCCTGCCAGTGCGGGGGACACAGGTTCAAGCCCTGGTCTGGGAGGATCCCACATGCCGCGGAGAAAATGGGCCCGTGAGCCACAACTACTGAGCCTGTGCGTCTGGAGCCTGTGCTCCGCAACAAGAGAGGCCGTGATAGTGAGAGGCCCGTGCACTGCGATGAAGAGTGGCCCCCACTCGCCGCAACTAGAGAAAGCCCTCGCACAGAAATGAAGACCCAACACAGCCAAAAATAAATATAAATAAAAAATAAATAAAAGAGTAGGCATGAAACCTAATTTGGTTCATGACCTAAGTGAAGCTCAGGGCTTTGGTTTGATAGTTGAGAAAAGGGAAGTCTTCTATCCCCATATTTGTGGATAAGGATGTAGGGAAGCCCTGTTTTCTGGAGGCAGGCATCTTATGAGCACAAGGAAAATTAACCTTCCTTTGTAATTTTAAGATGATGCTGACTCTATGGAAACAGAGATATGAAAAGAAAACCTGTGCCCTTGATTACATAAGTGAAGCACTAGCTCAAACCTCACCTGAAAGGCACTTTGCACTAAACCTCCATTTATAAGAACCAAGAAATGGGCTTTAATTTTTAAGCCAGTTTGAGTTAGGTTATCTGTAACCTGCAAGAGAAAGCATTGGAACAGATATGGGAAGAACTTGTATTGATCCCTTACTTTACCACTCTCTTCTTCCCAAAGTCTTTGAACTTTGGGAGGAATGTATTTTCCTTCTGAGAGAATTTATATCTGATTCAGCTAGGTAACTGGTGGCACTACTAGTCTTGGGTCACTTTAAACTAAATTTCATAGACTGAGTGCCTTTGGATCTCCCAGGTGATATGGGCTGAAAAATCCACATGATAGCAGGGGAACTTCTGGTTCATATTTACTCTGAGTTGTAGCCCTTGGGGTCCCAGTAGAAAGTGAGACCATCTCCCTGTAGACATGACTTCTATGGAAAGGCTATCAAAACCAATTTCAATTTTTCCTCCCTGTAAGCTTCTTCAAGATGCCAGCAAATGTTTCCTGTCCAACTAGTAGAGAGGTAGACAGACCTGGTGACTGCTTTAAATATTCCAGGTGATTTCACATTCCAGTGGCTCCACTACTGAGCTGAAAGCTGAAGGTGAATCAAGAATTGAGGGAGAAGAAGAGAAAAAGATCAAGAAAGAAAGTTATAGATTATCAAGATCCAGCTTGAAACAGATGGCCATCTACTTAACATTTCCTTTATCTTGTCTTCTTTTGGTTACATAATTAGGATGCCACATTAGGGATTTAATATTAATTAATAATACATTTAGAACGTTAGGGTTAGAGAGAGTTTAGAAATCATCAAAATCAGTAGTTCTAACTCATCAGTATTAAAACCCTTTCTTCAAGCAATCTGTTTAGATGTAAATTCAATATAGGAAACAAATGAGAATAGAATTACTCTCCTTGAAAGAGGAAGATGGAGCAAGGGATTGTGCTAGCCTTCACCCAGCACTACCCATTCCTGTAGCTTTAACAGACTCCCTTGCTACCCACCTATTTCCCCTTGGTCTCTTCTATTTCAGTGCACGTCTGACTTCCAACTTCCGAAATGTGCATCTGTTTTCCTGAGGGCTGTTGAAGCCTATTCCATTCCGAAGCACAGAAGGTGAGAAGCGCTGGGGAATCCATGCCCCTCTCTAGAGCAGCTCTCAACCTACAAATTCCCAGCTGGATCACCCTTCAGGTGGGAGAATTCTGATGCACATGTTCTTAAAGTATGGTCCATGGATATCTGGAGGCCCTCAAGAAATTACTGCCATAATAACTTAAAAGTATTATTTGCCTTTTTCACTGTGTTGACATCTGTACTGACAGTGCAAAAACTATGGTGTGAAACTTGCCTTAGCAATCAGGCAGGGATACCTGCTGTACTAGTTGTACTGATTTTACTGGTAGTCATTGTATTCTCCTCCATCTTGGACTGATGAGGGAAAAAAGTCAGTTTCACTTAAAATGTCCTTCATGAAGCAGTAAAAAATTACATTTTATTAAATACTGACCTTTGAGTAGAAGTCATTTTATTATTCTATGTGAAAATGAGAACTACATATAAAGCAATTCTGCTCCATACTGAAGTATGACCGTTGTTTCAAAGAAAAGCACTTGTAAAACTGTTTGAATTGAAAGAACAAACTATGCTTATTCAGACTTGAGTACTTGGCAGACATTTTCCAAAATGAATGAAATCAGGCTGTTACTTCAAAGAAACCACTGACAGTATTTGTTGCCAATAATAAAATCTGAGCTTTCAGGAGAAAATTAGAATTTTTGAAAACTTATATCCACCAATGTGAGCTTGATGACTTCCCAAAGCTTAACTGCTTTTTCTGAGGACACAAATGGGGATAATAATGCAAGTGAATTTTTGAGGTGGTATAATTCAATATGTCAGCATTTGGAATATCTGCCTAACTCATTGAACCATTAATTTTCCTTTGACCAACACATGATCAAAATCAAATATGGCAAATATGGTAAAAGATTTGCTCAAAGAACAGGATAAAACGTTGATTTTAATGAAATAAGAGTACAAAATGTTCATGTGATTTCAAACTTCACATTAAAACTAACCTTTAAGAAATTATCAATTGTCAAGTTTTAGTGTAATGTCAAACAAGAATATACACAATTATCTGAGAATATTCATACATATATATATATAAATAATTAAAATACTCTTCCTTTTCCAACAACATAATTGGTTAAGTGTAGAAGTATTTCAACTAAAACATACAGCAACAGATTGAACACAGAGGCATAATTGAGAATCCATTTGTTTTCTATTAAATGAGATATTGAAAAAATTTGTAGAAATTATGAAGTATAATGACATCCTTCTAACACAGTTTTCTGTATTGGAAAATATAACAGCTTTTCATAAAATGTTTGCCATTTATTTAACATGTAATATATTTACTCATTTTTTAATTAATAAATACATTTTCTCAGTTTTAATTTCTAGTATGATAAATAATTTTAGATATAAGCCACACAAAGTATAGCTTCTTGGGGTCCTCAATAATTAAGATGGTAAAAGTATATTGAGGTTAAAACATTTGAAAACTGCTGTTTCTCATTATTTCTGAGTTTCCCAGTGGCATGCATCTCAAACTGCTCCCAGGGTTAACTTTCTTGATAACACACACTTTCTGGACTTAATTCAATTCCCTGTCTCACTTCTTCATTCCAAGACCACAGTTCATGGGATCACCTTCCAAGTAAACACCTTATATGTAAATTCTTATCTGAGGAAATCAAATGAAGAGTCCCTCGAAGAACCAAGGGACAGAATATAATAGCCATTGAATTTAGCTCTTTCACTCCACAAAGAAGAAACTGAATGCCAGAGAGAGAAAATGACTTATCCCAGCCAATGGTACATAGTTTACCTGAATCCACAGATCCTAAGCATTTTCGTTAGCATCCGCTTTCTTAAAGGCAATACAGCCCCAAGACCTCCCACATCTGTTCATCACTATCTTCCGATCATCATGATACAACATTGGAGAATAAGCATAGTCATGCCATGTTCATCCATTTTCATATTTGTCTCAGTATTTTAAGCACCCTTTAGTGTAGTATCCTTGGGAAAGTAGGGCATGAGACTTCCTCTGCTTCTAACCCTTGTTTTATTATCAGTCATTTCATGAACTCTAACGCCTGAGGTATCCATATCTCTGAGAGATAGGAGGTCAAGTAAATGGGTAAACTATGCTCCCTCCTTTCAAAGAGCTTAGAAATCTCATGTTCATCTTGTCATCCAAAATACATGGGTACTATATTCTAATCTTAGTTGAATTTACTCACTGGATTTTTGTTTCTTTGCTCTGTTTCCTTTTGATTGGAATCTGTTTAAATAAAGATTTTTGTACATGAATCTGAGGGGCTGTGGGAATGAAAGAATAGACAGAGAAAATTATAACCAACCTTGATCTCTTTTCTTTCTTGGGACTTTCTTTTTTTTTTCTTTCATTATTCCATGTGTGGATATTTAACAACTAATGTTTATTCATCATCCATTCTATATCAGTACTTGTCCGTATATTTTGCAAGGGGTGGGGCTGGAATTCTTTCTGAGATTTTTGACTCCAGAAGTTGTACCATCACCCTCTCACTGTCAGAATAAGCAAGAGTCATAAGCCTAGCCCCAGTCACTTTTATTCTTGGAATTTTATTTAGTGTCAAATAAATTTATTTACCTACCTGAGTCTACCCATCTGGATGGATAGTCTGACAGCTCAGTTTAGATGGGTAGTTCAGTGGTTTCAAGTTTTGGAATTTCTATCCTGATCTGGCACCATCCCTTTATAAAGTGAACTATTTATGTACCTTAGAATTATTCACTACTAATAAGACAGCACTACAATACTCATGTCAACTATAAAAGGGTAAAAAATGTTCTTTAATTTAAAAAATATGAACCATGTTAACTTTCTTTGGAATGAAGAGTTTAGAACTGATTTGGGACTTAGAGTCCTGAATAAAATTAATGCATTGGAAACAAATACCTTGCTCTCTTTCTACAATGCTCTTCTTGGAAGCCAAGAATTTTAAGTGTTCAGGTGAATTTTATATTATAGTCAGGAGTTCACAATGGACTTCATTGACATGCCAACCTCAGTGGTAGACCTCTTTTTTTTTTCTTTTCTTATGAGCTCAAGGACTTATAGGAAGAAAATAATGTACAATAATTAAAAACTTCTGAGATTCCTGTTGGAAACCCACAGATGAACAGTAATTCCAAAGAATCAGAGCATGTTATTTTCCCAGAAGTGTCTTAAGAAAAGTCTTTTCTTTTTCTAGTGGAAAAACCAACCAGGTATGCATAGCCATTGGAGTAGCTCCCTGCCGCATTCTGTATTGAGTATATTCAGAGCTGCTGAAGAGAATACACGTGAATAGACAACATGACCCAAGAACTGAGTTGCCTTGGGAATAGGGATTAAGTCATATTGCCAGTGCATGCTAGAATTATGATTAGGTGGTATTCATTACTTGGTTTAAGTGGCAATGGTTTAGGACTGAGTACTTAACTTATATTAATTACTTCTTTAGCACACTGTATATTTTTTCATTCCAATTATAAGTTAAATACTCACTCACTCACTTTTTCATTCTTTTAATAGTTCTGAGTGCCTTTTATGTGCCAGGCATGGGCTCATTCTTGGGAATACCAATACAAATAAGACAGGGTCCTGTGTCAAAGTGCTTACAAATTTGGTGAATATATACTTGCAGAAGAAAATATTAAATTAAATAGTATAAAAAAGAAACTAAAAAAAAGTAATCCTGTCTTGGGTACCAACTATTACATAGTATGAGACACTGCTAGTCTGGCTGAGAGGTCATACACATTGGTGCTTGTTTCTGAATGCAAGTTTAGCTGGGGCTATTTGTCAAGGGCCTCAGTACACCTGAAACTAATACAACATTGTAAATCAACCATATTTCAATAATTTTTTTAAACGTAGGTACAAATTAATTAATTAAAAATAAAAGCATGTGCATACAAAAAAGAGAGGAAATGTCAAGCAGGGGGATCTCTTTAGAGCCCAGCACCCACAAATTCATTATATCAAAGAATGAGACATGTGTTAGACTTCAAATGCTCCAGAACCATAAGGACTCCTGTGATTAGGCTGGATTCACTCAGATAATCTAGGAGAGACAGCCTCCCCATCTCAAGGTCCTCAACTTTAATCATATCTGTAAAGTCCCTTTTGCCACATCAAGTAACATATTCATGGGGTCTGGAATTAGTACGTAGATATCTTTGGGGAAGCCATTATTCTAATACTACATACTATATTAGTCTACTTCCCTAAATTAAGATTGACACAAATGTTTTTCTTTGAATATTTGAGAATTACAGTACCAAATTCACTTTTCCATAATACATGCCTAGGACTCTTTCTTTGTTTTGCAACTATACCAATCTATGCATTTCAATTCCATTCTGTTTCAAAGCTCAAATTAAATGACTGTCTCCATAAAGCCTTCTTCAAATATTTTATCCTTCATTAAACCTCCTCTCCCTGGAACTCCTTTCATACTTGATCACATTTGTCATGAAATGGCTCATTTTGTTTCATATGTGTCATTCTTTCCTTCACAGGATTTGTCAGCCCCTAAAGATAGGAAACACGTCCAAAAACACCCCTCTAACCTGGCTCATCTTTGTTCATGCCTCAACTTGGTAAAATCTTTCCTCCATAATTTTAGTCTCTTCATATTTAAGCCCATTCTACAATTTCAGTCTGAATATGCTTTCTAAAATGCCCTTTCCCATTTCCATTCAAAACTTTTAACAATGTGTCCTATTGCCTTTATAATAAAGAAAAAACTCTTTGGTCTTGGCAGTCAGTTCCCACCTTTCTTTTGTTACAACCTTTCTCTCCAAACTTGTAACATATTCATCACTCAACCTTCTGGAGGACACGTTTTCTTTTGTACTCAGAAAAGCCAAGTACATATCTACCTTTTCCTAGCCCTTCGATTTATGTGAATCCCAGTCTTTTAGGACAAGCATTCAATTGATTAATTATTAAGAATAAAGATTTCTATATGGTCCTCATTAAGACATATCTTCAAAACCCCACAAAACTCTTCAATAAAAGACTTCATAAAACCCCACAGAAAACCTAAGGAATTTTAATATATTTAATGCTTATTTCACTTTTTATTTATTTTGAGAACAATATCAAAACATAACTATGACCAATATTTCAGACTTGCCCCTAATTCTTGTACTACTCATTCAATGTTTTATTTTGTTTTGAAAAATAATGCCATTGATATTCTGTAAAAATAAATACTAATAATAAAAACTCAAGAAATGTTGAAAAATGCAAAGATGAAAATATTTGGCCATCCAACTGAATATCTTCTTTGGAAAAATATCAATTCAGGTTTTCTGCCCATTTTTTAAACAGGTCGTTTGTTTTTTTGATATTGAGATGTGTGAACTATTTATATATTTTTAATATTAACCTCTTATTGGTCATGGTTATATCATTTACAAATTTTTTCTCCCATTTAGTAGGTTGTCTTCATTTTGTCGATGGTTTTCTTTGCTGTTCAAAAGCTTTTAAGTTTAATTAGGCTCCATTTGTTTATTTTTACTTCTGTTTCTTTTGCCATAGGAGATGATACACATATATATATATATATGTATATATATATATATATACACATATATATATATGGCTACAATTTATGAATTTATGCTAAAGAGTGTTCTGCCCATGTTCTCTTCTAGTTTTATAGTTTCATGTCCTCCCTTCCTTCCGTCTTCCCTTCCTTCCTTTCTTTCTTTCTTTTTTCTTTCTTTCTTTCTTCCTTCCCTTCCTTCCTTCTCTTTCTTCTCTTCTTTTCTCTTTCTTTCTTTCTTTCTTTCTTCTTTCTTTCTTTCTCTCTCTCTCTCTCCTTCTTTCTTCCTCTCCCCTATCTTCTCTCTCTCTCTCTTCTCTTTCTTTCTTTCTTTCTTTCTTTCTTTCTTTCTTTCTTTCTTTCTTTCTTTCTTTCTTTCTTTCTTTCTTTCTTTCTTTCTTTCTTTCTTTCTTTCTTTCTTTCTTTCTTTCTTTCTTTCTTTCTTTCTTTCTTTTTCATATGGATAACCAAATTTTCCAGCACTGGTTTTGAAAAGGCTAACGTTTTCCATTGAATTACCTTGGATCCTTTACTGAAAGACAGTAGATCAAATATGTGTACTACCACTTCAGGACTCTCTTCTGTTTTAATCTTCTGTTTTAATCATCTATACATCTATCCTTATGCCAATATCACATTGTTTTGTTTATTAAAACTTAAAATCACATGGTATAAGAACCCCAACTTAATTTCTTTTCCAGTAAGATTTTGCCCATTCTGTGTCCTTTGCACTTCCTTACAAAGTTTTAAATCAGCCTAGCAATTTCTATAAAACAAAACAAAACAAAAATATCCTTGCTGGGATTTTGACTGTGATCACATTGAATCTATAGATCAATTTGGACAGAATTGATATCTTAACACTGTTGAGTCCTTCAATTCATGAGGACTCATTTGTTTGGGTCTTTCTAACTTTTCTTAGCAATATTCTATAGTCTTCAGTATAAATGTCATGTATACATTTTTGTACATTTATTTCTATTTATAATTTTCTATTTTATTTTACATGGTATATATTTTTTAATTTACTGGCCTTCCCTGGTGGCTCAGTGGTTGAGAGTCCGCCTGCCGATGCAGGGGACATGGGTTTGTTCCCCGGTCCGGGAAGATCCCACATGCCACAGAACGGCTAGGCCCATGAGCCATGGCCACTGAGCCTGTGCATCCGGAGCCTGTGCTCTGCAATGGGAGAGACCACAACAGTGAGAGATCCGCGTACCGCAAAAAAAAAAAAAAAATTTACTGTCAATTGTTTGTTACAAGTATAGAAATAAAACTAATTTTTGTGTATTAACCATGTATCCTACAGTCTGGATAAGCTCACTTATTTGCTCCAAGTGCTTTTTTTTGTAGACTTTTAAGGATTTTCTACATAGATGATCATGCCATCTGTAAGGATTGTTTTACACTTCCTTTCTAATCTGGATGCAATTTTCCCCTTGTCTTTTCACACTGACTGTGATCCCCCAGTACAATGCTACTCCAGAAGTAGTAAAGAGGGCAAACTTTTGTGGTTCTTTACTTTGGGGAGAAAGTATTCAGGCTTTAGGTAGCTACAGGTGTTTTTGTAGGTGCTCTTTACTAGGTCATTAGCTTTCTGTAAGTTTTTTATCATGATAAGTATTGAATATTGTAAAATCCCTTTTCTGCATTTATTGGGTTATTAATGTGGTTTTTGTTTTTTGGTCTGTCAATATGGTTAAGTATATCAACTGAGTGTTAAATGTCAAACAACTGTTGCGCCTTGCTGTGATGAAATTGGTCATGATATCTTGAACTTTTATAAATTAAATTTTTGCATTCAATTTGATAACTTTGTTTAAAGGGTGGTTGCATCTATTGGGTTGGCCAAAAAGTTCATTCGGGTTTTCCATAATATCTTACAGAAAAAACCTGAATGAACTTTTTGGCCAACCCAATATATTTATGAGACATTGGTCCATAGTTTTGGCTTTTTTTAATGTCTTTATTTGGTTTTGCTCTCAAAGCCATGCTAGCTACTCAAAATTAGTTAAGAAGAGTTTTCTATTTTCTTTAAAAGTTATGTATTACTTATATCCTCATTAGAATTCAGGGATCAGCAAACTTCTGTAAAAACATAGACAATATATAAATGAATAGACATGGTTGTGTTCCTATAAAACGTTATTTGTGGATGCTGAAATTTTAATTACATATAATGTTCATATGTCAGGAAATGCAATTCTTCTTTTGATTGTTTTTTCCATCATTGAAAATTGTAATAACCCTTCTTTGCTTAGGGGATGTAGAAAAACAAATGATGGGCTGGATTTGGCCCACAGGTCATAGTTTGTCAAACAATGTATTCACCAGTGAAATCATTCTGGGTCTGGGGTTTTCTCATAGGAAGATTTTTAACTTCACATTCAGTGAGATTTGGACTATCACAATCCAACAGATGTAGGGCTATTCAGGTTACCTAATTCATTTTTTAGTAAGATTTAATACTTTGTATTTTTCAAAGGATAGAATAAAAAATGTTATAGCTGTTTATTTTTATTAACCAAAGTCCATGTTACAAAATTTTAAAAATATGTCCATTTTTTTCAGTGCTGGCTTTTCTTGGTTTCATTAATCAAGTATTCTTTAATATCATCTTACTTTATTGAGTCAAAACTTCAGTTATTTATTTCTATTTCAGCTCACACATGAAGGGAGCATGATGTGATGAAAAACAACTGGGCATAGAGCCAGGAGGCTGAAGTTTTAGTTCTATAAGCTGGGTGACCTTGAGCAAGTCATCAATTTGCACGGACTGCTGTATCCTCACTCATGACATGGAAATTGGGTGAAGCAATCACCACAGTCTCCATTAGCTCCAAAGTCTATGCCACAGCGTCTGTACATATCTGTAATATATGTGGGAACTGAACAAATGCTATGGCAGAAGTAATACCTCCCTTACAGATTGCTGAGAGGATTAGATAAGCACACAGCTCAGGTGGACAGAGCATGGCCCTTGGTAATCACTGTGTAAGTGTCTTCTAGCATCTACCCAGTGTTTCATTAACCAAGTCTTGTTTAATTCCCTTTTCTCTTCAGTCATCACTTTTCCAATTTTTAAATGAGGAACTTGGATTAAGTAGATGATATTCAGTGAGTCATTACCAAATTCTGCTCTGATTTTTGTTTCAAAGCTTCTATATATCCAAAAATTGTAATTACTGAATTACATTACTTTTGCACTTTAAAATAATTACAGACCAGGGGCTTCCCTGGTGGTGCAGTGGTTGGGAGTCCGCCTGCCGATGCAGGGTACATGGGTTCGTGCCCCGGTCCAGGAGGGTCCCACATGCTGCGGAGCGGCTGGGCCCGTGAGCCATGGCCACTGAGCCTGTGCGTCCGGAGCCTGTGCTCTGCAACGGGAGAGGTCACAACAGTGACAGGCCCGCGTACCGCCAAAAATAATAATAATAATAATAATAATAAATAATTACAGACCAGCATCCATATGTAAATCTTTCACCCTAGTTCTTACATATGTGCTAAGACCAGAATGTTCAGGGCCTTTGGGGACAAGATCCGAGGTAGGGCTTGTCATGCCCAAAACTTTCAGTTAAGGGTTTCCCTAAGTTGTTTCTTGTACTCCAGGGGTAAGGGTGGTGAGAAGGGCTATATTTCTGCTAAAAATTTACCTAATTTTTTTTAAAAAGAAATGATATGTTCCAATATTCCAATTGAAATGTGCAGACTGCAGTTGATGCCAATTTAGCTTTGCATCAATTAAAGTTTACTTTAATTTTGCTAATGTTTGCTTTTTCTAATGATCAAAAGTAAACTCTGCTTTGTAGAAAAGTGCAAAGATGAAAACTTCCCTCAGGAATACCTGCAGTGCTCAGGCCAGTGACCTAAATATACAAAGCGGGTGGGTCCTCAGAGAACAAAGTGGATGGATGGTATGAAAGGGAGGATATAGGCAAACAGAAAATGTCTGCAAGTCACCTTTAGTTCCTGGCTGTCAGTTTGTAATCTTTCAGGTAAAATAATTTTTTCTGGTCATAGACAACCACTGTTAAAAATTTAATGTGTGTTCTTTCATTCTTTATTTATATACATACATTTTATGTTTATATGTTTAATTTTTTAACAAAAATTGTATACGAAGGAACAACTCTGTCTTGCTTAGTTCACTTAGGGTACCATGAACACTTATTCATGTCATTAAATAATCTTTAAACACATGGTGTTAATGGCTGCACCATTTTTAACACATACCTTTATTTAACGATTTTCTCTTTTGGGACATTTAGGTTGTTTCCCTCAAAATGTGCTGAAAGGTCTGAATAAAGGCTTCGAGGTGACTTCGTTCCAAAACTATTCTCCCTGTCCTTTTCCACTCAGATCTGTATGGACCCTTGAAGAAGCATGGTCTCTTGCAGGCAGGGGCCTTCTGCTCTGGCATTTATGAAATCGAGGGTCAGCTTTTAGTTAACACGCATGCGCAAGTTCTGATGGAAGGCGACCACTTCACATTTACGTTTTGTTACCAAATACTTGCCTAAATATTTGATAAAACTTGGAAATTGCTAAAGGACAGAAAATATCACTGATTTATTTATGTCCTACCTGGAAGTTTCTTTATATAAATTTGAGTTTATTTCAAGTAGAATAAAAGCTTCCCGACAGCACTGCAAATGCACCTCTTGCTTTCTATTCATTCAGCAGAACAATCGCAGCGACTTCAGGCTGTTTGGTCTGAGCCTTTTCTCTCCCTGCTCCTAGCCTGCTCTACATTATTCTAAAAACAGATCTGTGATCTTGTCACTCTTTTGTTCCCTGACCACCAGTGACTCCTCACCATTCACAGAATTAGCCAGGCAGTAAGGGCCCTTTATTTGAGGCTCCAAACTACTTTTGAAGGCTTATTTCCCAATTTCCCTTTCACAATTTGTTTGTTACAGGCAAACTGACATACTGTTTACTAACTGCCTGCCTTGTGTCAGGTGGGTTCCATATAGTATCTTTTTTTTTTTAATAAATTCATTTATTTATTTGTTTGTTTTATTTTTGGCTGCGTTGGGTCTTTGTTGCTGCACGTGGGCTTTTTCTAGTTGTGGTGAGCGGGGGCTACTCCTCGTTGCGGTGCGCAGGCTTCATTGAGGTGGCTTCTCTTGTTGCGGAGCACGAGTTCTAGGCACGCAGGTTTCAGTAGTTGTGGCACTCAGGCTCAGTAGTTGTGGCTCGAGGGCTCTAGAGTGCAGGCTCAGTAGTTGTGGCACCTGGGCTTAGTTGCTCCGCGACGTGTGGGATCTTCCCGGGCCAGGGATCGAACTGAGTCCCCTGCAATGGCAGGTGGATTCTTAACCACTGCGCCACCAGGGAAGCCCCCATATAGTATCTTGCATACCTACGCCAACCCTGCAAAGTGTCATTGTTATCTTGATTTTGTGTACCAGGAAACTCAGACTCTGTGTAAGGGAAAGTCCTGAATTTCCAGTTTTTCCACCCTACCCTCTTTCTTCTGATTTACTCTTTAGAGATTTCTAACTGGCCTTTCGCTTTTCTGTGTCTAAGCTCTTTCTCCAGCTGCCTGCCTTCCCTGTCCTTCTTTGGTTCCCTCCCTGTTGAAATCCTGTGCATTCTGCAAGGTTCTACTATCAGTACCCAGCCCAGTCCCTTGCACGCAGTAGATGCTCAATAGGAGTAATTAGATGAACATTTGCTGTATCTTTGCCAAAACATCTTCAGATCTAGGAGGCAACAATGAATGTCTTTTCCCCCATAGTGCCTGCACATAGTAGACAGTTAGGAAAGAGCTTATCTAAAAAAATGAAATCCCCATACCTCCTGGAACAAAAAGTCTGCAGGGCCTTGTACCTCCTGGGGTGTCCAAGACCCCATGTCAGAAATGTATGTTTAGGCAGCAGGAACACACGTAAGGCAGGAGAATATGAAAGTACACTGGAAATGTTTCCTAGTTGGGTCAATTCCAATTTGGCAAAAACAGGCGTACTACTTTTTCTCCAGGGCTCTTTCCCCTAACATCACTTATTAATGCTAATTAGTCAGGGGTGTGCTGTGATGCAGAACACTTGCGACCCATGAGAATTAGAGAGACTGTCATTTCTCAAAAGACCCATGAAAGGCAGAAAGAATAAGTAATGTGGAAGGAGGTAGGGAAAGAGGAACTTCTCTCCAAAAAATTGCCCTGAAATAAGTGCAAGTAAAAATAAATCCACATATAAAACAACTGTACAAATGTTAACAGTATTTTCACAGCTGGGTTTCTTTGCCTAAAATACTTAGCACTTACTTTAGAAAACTCTCTTCTAAACAGGAATGGTCTGACTGATCACAGAAGCTGAACTATGATGGAACTCTGACTTTGAACTTCACTTTTGCCCAGATGGAAATAAAAAAGTGACTTTTTATAAGCAAGGACCTTAATCGTCATGAATCCACCTCAGGCTGTGGTGAGTGACCTTTATCTCACAGATGAGGACGTTGATATAGGGCTCAGTTCAGGAAACTACATTCATAACATTCAGCGTATTTATATCTAGATTAGGACTCTGGATTTAGAACGCTGGAAAACACCAACTTTGTTTCCATCGCAGCGCAAACATCCCACTTGAATAACTAACTGCCCAGTCACTCATCACAGCAGGATTAGTGGTCTTCTAAAAGGATCTGCATTCACATTCCTGGTATTTATTTCCTGAAGATATTAAGAGGGTATGCTATGGTCTTTGGTTTCAAAGACCAATGCCATAGGACATGACTAATCATTATGACGCACTTTTAGGGACTCTCCCCTTAGAAATGCCACCCAAACGGCAGGCCAATGTGCTATGCACACATTAATAAAAATACATGCTTCCTCTCCAGATGACTATGACAGAAGCTATACTGATGAATATGCTGGCTAAATAAAAAATACTATAAAGGACTGTAAAGATTAAAATGTTATGTTAATGATGTCAACTCTCATTTATTTATTTCACAAATATTTCATGAGTGACAGAACTTCCATGTGTCAGAGTGGTAGCTATTGGAATATACAAGTGGAAATAGACAAGGGCCATGTTTTGATAAGCTTGCAATCACCATTCCTATCACCTAATGGAATATTTCATTTAGTATTTTTTTAGCCAAAACACAGGACTCTTCAAAATTACCAAAATATATACATATTGTTATAATTATATATATTATATACGTATATGTATACACACATACATACTCAGTGAGACAATAGTAAACACAAGCAATTATTCCTTCTTGGTCAAATTGAGAAAATATTCTTCATGCTTACAGCCCCTGGTGATCACCAGCTTGAACTGGTGTAGTGCAAATTACTTATATCACTTCACTGCAGTGTCCCATTTCCCTGCCTACGTCATAAGCCCTGACTGTCAGAGTCTTTTCCTGACTCATCTGTGTGCCCTCAGTGTCTCACACATGCCTCACACCTCCTAGTCATGCAGGCAGGTTTGGCTGAAGGAAGATGTCATCAGTTAAGGAAACATGAAGTTGACAACAAACTGAACACAAAAGTCAAATGTGAATGTGTTGGCTTTTATTGTTTGTTTGTTTTTTTAATTATCATAGACTAACACTGACTATCTTTGGTGTACAGTTGTATGCATTTTAACATACTTACAGATCTGTATAACCACTGCTGTGACCAGGATACAGAATGGTTCCATCAACTCTCAAAACACCTCCCTCATGTTATTCCTTTATTGGCATACTCTCCCTCCACCCACAACCTCTGGCAAACACGGATCTGTTCTCCATCACTGTAGTTTTATCTTTTGAGACAGGCTTCTTTCACTCATCATACTGTCTGAGATTCATCCAAGTTGTTGTGTGTATCAATAGTTTGTTCTTTTTATTGCTGAGTAGTGATGCATCATATGGTATACCACAGTTAGTTCATCCTTTTACACACTGAAGGATATCTGAGTTGCTTCCAGTTTGGGGATACTACGCAAAAGGCTGCTTATGAACATTTGTGTACCAATTTTCATGTGAACATAAGTTTTCAATTACCTAGTGTAAATACCCAAGAGCAGGATTGTTGGGTCATAAGTTAAGTGTATATTTAACTTTATAAGAAGCTGCTAAAACATTTTCCAAGTTGGCTGGACCATTTTTCAATCACACGATGTGAGTTTAAGGCACTCCACATCCTTGCCAACACTTGGTATGGTCAGTAATTTTTTTCATTTCAGATATTCTAATAGGTGTGTAGTAGTATCTCATCATGGTTTAAATTTGCATTATCCTAATGCCTTATGGTAAGGAACACCTGTTTTTCATGTGCTTATTTTCTGTTTTTATATTTTTTTGGTGAAACATCTGTTCACATCCTTTCCCCATTTTTAATTGGATTCCTTAATGTTGAGTTTAAGAGTTCTTTATTCTGGTTACAAGTCCTCTGTTGGATATGTGATTTGAAAACGTTTTCTCCTAGTTTGTGGCTTGTCTTTTTTACTCTCTTGACAATGATTTGGCAAAGTGAAGTTTTTAATTTTAATAAAGACCAATTTTTCCTTTTATAGATTGTGTTTTTGTTATCATTTCTAACACTTCAACTAACACCAGATCATGAAGATTTTCTCCTGTTTGCTTCTAAAACTTATGTTTTTATGATGAATGAATTGAATTTTGATGAACAAAGGAAATGAGGTACTTGATAATAGATTTCCTTCTTTTTTTTTTTTGGGTGGTATGCGGGCCTCTCACTGCTGTGGCTTCTCCCGTTGCGGAGCACAGGCTCCGGACACACAGGCTCAACGGCCATGGCTCACGGGCCCAGCCGCTCCACGGCATGTGGGATCTTCCCGGACCGGGGCACGAACCTATGTCCCCTGCATCAGCAGGCGGACTCTCAACCACTGAGCCACCAGGGAAGCCCGGTTTCCTTCTTAATGTTGTAGTTTGCTCCTCCTAATTCTACGGAGTTACCGGAGACTTTTAGACAGACAGCATGTCTGTGAATGGCTCTTTCCTCACATAGAGGACTGCCGTCTGTTGTCTACAATTTAATAATTTTTTAAAAACCTGATAAGCAAGTTTTTTGTGTATGTCAGATGCATTTGGTGACTACACCTGATCTGAACCAGTGTGAGACTATTGTTAGTCTTTATCTCTCTTAATGTGACCTTTATACATTCTGTTACAGAACTCTTTGCATGTTAATTAGGACCCAAACTGGGGTATTACCTAATATTCAATATATGGACTGTACAACCCTACCTACTAACATCTGAAAAAATATGAATTCTGTAACATAAGCGTTACAGGAAGAGGATGGTGTACCTGAAATTTAAAGGTCTCTCGTGACATGATAGTTCCTGTAGTGGCTACAGGAAACCTCTTCCTCAGGCCTCTCCTCATTCTTGTCACAAGTTCTCACTACTGTGACCGAGGATAGGAATAAGGGACATTACGTACAGTGCTTTATTCAACCTGAACGAATGTCTCTTCCCTTGTAACAAAGGAGGATTTATGATACTTTTCCCATTTTTCTTTGTGGTAGTAAATAAAAATACTGACCAGTCAGCCCCCTAATATCAAGGAAGGCCTTTATTTTCACATTATGGTGTGTACGTGTACACACATGTGTGAGTTAGAAACAGGATGGCAGACATGGATGAGGCTCAAACATGGACACCTCAGCCCTCTCTCTACTCGACAGGACGGGGATGCTGTGTGCCCATCAGGGGAGCCTGAAACACGCGTGATGTGACTTGAGACAGTGTCTGGCACATAGCAAAGGCCCGAGAAAGTTAGGTAAAGGTCTTGCTGACCACAGTACCTTGTCATTTCAGGTGTAGCAGTACCTGGAATTTTCTATCAGGAACTCATTCCATTAGACTAAGGATGCCTTCTTCTGGGGTAGGTTGAGGGGAAATCAGAGACTCCCCAGCTCTGCAGCGTGCCACTTTATCATCCCTTTGGCCCGAGTGGAAGACACACTGTCTTTCCTCCTCATTTACTGCTACAAAGATTACAGTGAGGGCCCATGATCTGAGTCCATCCTGTGTCTGAAACCAAGTACACCGTGAGGAAGTTCAGGAACTACTCTTTCTCTCTAGACTTCTAGAAGCTTATCTCCAGACTTAAAAATTAAAGAGAATAAAACCAGGAGCCAGGAGCAACAAGAAAGAGGGATTTGGCTTTCCATTTCTTTCAGTTACGTACTTTTGTCTCGTGGAGTTCAATTTTCAGAAAAGCAGTTAGACAGAGGCAGGGTCGGTTCAGGGGCAAGGCCATATTTAGAAGCTCAAAATGCTTGTTTTTGTGGTGCCAAAGGAATCTACACTTCTTTTTTCTTCCCCAAAGAAAACAGAAGCTCATTATCCTGACAGAGGAAGTCCAGAAGTTTTTAGGTGGAGATTAAACACTATTCTCAAACACTGATGCTCCTGTTCAGCTTCTTGGTTAAGAGATTTTAATAGGTTTTAAAAATGGTTAGCATGCTACATCGGTCTGCTTTCTAAATAATTTAGAGAACTTGTGACCTGGAGCTTTCATGGAGTTGATGTAACTGTTCTGGAAATCTCTTGACTTGAACTTGAGACTCACTTTCATACAGCTGCAATATGTCCACCGTCAACAGCAGTCTGTACCCAGAAAGCAGGAGAGAAAATGGCGGGGGGGTGGGGTTGCGGGGGGGGAAGACATCCTCAAAGAATTCTTTCTTAGGCTGCAGTTCTATACATTGACCACCAGGTGTCTGTCTTCACACAAGCAGTCTTGCTTGTGTGATGTACTACTTGACTGCCAGATTCTTTTTAAGACTAAAGCAATTTTTCTAGATGTTGGTACAAGTGGATATACATGTGCACATATAAAGTGAAGTCTCAGAGCCAAACTAAATAATTTGCAATTCCTCATCTAAGTAGGAGTAATCGATCGGACCTTGTGTTTATCTTCGGATGTTGTTTGGGAGAACTAATTGAGGCAAGTTACGTGGCCAATGGGTTTTGGAAATGGTGAAAAAAAAAATATATATATATATATATGTCCTCTTCCAAAATCTCATCTGGTGTTTGTAAAATTCAATGTTTTTAGCATGCAAACAGGTTTGTTTATGTTCCCAGGAACATTTCTTTTGGTAAAAATAGACAAATTCTCTTCTGAGCTGGCTTCTTACTCCATAGTGAAATGGGATGGTTCAGTTTCTGCCTTAGCAGAATTTCAGTTTCAATCCTTGGCCCTGATACGGTTGAAAAATCTCTCTCTCTTTGTGCAAGAATAAGATTTGATTTCTTTCTTCCCAGAATTGGGAGTGACATTGTAATAGTTACCTAATCCGATAACCCTAGAGGGGTCTGGAATGCACAAATGATGCCCTTGAGTCCATGCAAGGGAAGAAGAGCTGCTCTTGCAGTCGCCTGATTGAGCAGTTTCATGGCTATCTCTTTATATCTCCCTCTCCATTTATTTATTTAGTCAGTTACACAGAGAATAGTTACCATCAATTTAGGAGTCTGCCCCCCCTTCACTCTTGCTGACCAAAACATGGAGGTTTCTGAGAGCCCTAGAAGTCCTTGTTTATGCTTTAATTAAATTGTACACAGACATAACTAAAACAATCAACTAGTCCAGGAGATGTACCTTATGAGAAAGAACTGCACTATCCTATACAAACACTTCAGTGGGGTCTTGGGAGGGAGAGGAGATAAATATATTGTATATCAAAGCACAGTGTTGAACCTGAAGACTTCCTTTTCTGTCATTGTTGCTAATTTTTGTTTGGTTTTGTTTATTTTTTGTTTTCGTTTGTTTGTTCATTATTTTTTATACCTTTAGGACATTAAAATCAGTTTATCTAGCAAGGTATTTGTAACGGGAGCAAAACAAACCCTTAGGGTTGTGTTCTTATCAATGCTGTCTGTCATTTCTAGTCCCTTAAATATTTTTAGCTATATTTATTAAAACTCATTTTCCTCCCAAATTTTGTGTTTAATAACACCATTTTTATGTCATCTGTTTACTAATTCGACCAATGCTTATTTACTACTTACAAATACTACAATGTTTATTTACTATCTACTACTTACTGTGAACTTCATGCTGTGGGTAAAATAAAAATGACTAAGAACCAGTCCAATGACTGCTTGACTACAATGACTGGTTGACTACAAAAAATGACTACACCAGTAAATAGAATTTTGCCATTTATTTCCTAAATATACTTGTGGTATAAAACAAATTTCTGCTTTTCAGTCATGTAGCACTCAACATATAGTTGTTACGTATAGAGAGCATTGTTATTCAAATATGTGAAATATTGAGTCATATTACAGTGGAGATAAAACACAGTGAACTGCTTGTTTTCATAAAATTACTATGCAGATGATCTCTCCAATATTATTTAAACTAATATATGCAAACAGAGACAAGGATTGTTATACCCATTCTAAAAGGGGAAATAGAAATTCACTTTGTAAAATTATTTTCACTTGGCTTCAGTTGTCTGGATATAATTATTTTACTTTTATTATTACACTTAAGTCATTACATCTGTCTCCAAAATGTTCTGGAATGGAAGAATTAACAGGAAGCAAGTTCTGCAACTGAAACCCCTTTCTCTCCAAGCATAGGATCCATGGTGATGAATGAATATAGAAGAAGAAATAAAAGCAGCACAAAACTGGAAGGAAGAACTAACTCTAAAGGCTTAGGTGAACCTTGGCTAGAATGAAATGGAGAGAATCCATCTCTGTTTCCTCTGAAAACCATTCTTAAAAATCCCAGAGTACATGTTACAGCAATAGTGAAAAGACCAAATGAATGGGATTTTCTTTTTCCACTAGGTAAGAAAAAACAGTGGAGAGAAATTTGCATTTTTTGAGGACATCAAATCTGGGCCAGTTACTCTGATTTGAAAAAGAACCAAGAAGGGCTGTGCTGCTTTGTAAAACTGTGAAAATAAGAAGCAGGAAGGGTCCCTGTAAAGTCTGTAAGGGTCAAGGAAATTTAGTTTCATTTATTTGCTGTACTTTGGCTAATTTGCCAACTGTAAGCTTTTGCATTCATCTCGCTATTTTCCATTTAAGAAGGTCATTCATTAATTCATTCAATTAATGTCAGTCAGCATTTAATAATGGACAGGTAAATGAATAGAAGTGGGTCTGACCTTCAAGCTATTCTGTGTCTAATGAGCTAGTACATGGATTCCTCAACTCACCAAAATTATAACATTATGAATTTATAGTGATAGGAACTCAACTCTAGCAACTCAGAGAGTTCATTCTCACTATCATACACTAGGGAGTATTTGAGCTTGGTCTTAGGTTATAACTAGCTTTTGGTCAGCCATGAGGTGCGGAAAGGTATTTTAGGGGAAAATGAAGAATACCATGAAAATATAGACAACATGCAATTATATTCTTGGGAAAAAAGTATAAAATAGAGTGGCTAGAGCATGTGTGTATGGGACAAAAGTAGCAAGAGATTAAGATGAAAAGGTAAATTGAAAAATGTTATGATAGTTCTTGATACCGTGAATAGGAGCATAGAACTTATTATGTAATAGCTACATTCAGAAAATGCTTTTTTAAAAAAAAATGTTTCATGACTATCACTTGGGATTCTTTAGGATGTAAGCAACTGAACACCTAGCACAGATGGCTCAAGCAGAAAGAGAATTTTTTGGTTTGCATAAATGAGAAAGCTCATAGGTTGACTTAAGGCACTGTTTGAATTCAGTGACCAAATGGCATCACCAGGATTCATCTCTCTGGGAGTCTGAGGTCGGCTCTATTCTCAGGCTCCTGGTGGTAATGTCTCACCTTGCCCTGCTGCCATGACCTCAAAGGCACATTATCAAACACCCAGCTAGAAAACCACATCTCCTGATAGCTAAATGACCATGTAGGCAATGAGTCCCTCACTTGGCCACACACCAAGTCTTGAAGCAAGCACTGTGGTCAAGGTAATGGGATGCACTGTTGTTTCTTTAGCAGAAGACATAGACTCCACCCCTGTAGCCTGGGCTGTGAGAAGACATGATGCTCTCAAATCACTGTGGCCAAAAGAAAGAGGAGTCCTTTTTGAGCCACAAGACAAAACTAAGTCCCTGAGAGGTGAAGGGACTCACTAGGAAGTTCTCTCCCTGCTGGCACACCACCAGGGGAGTCTTCTAATTCCCAGTCTCTTGCTGTTGTATGCTGTCATTTTAGAATAACCCTAAACACTGACCACTAGAGATTTTTGTCAAGGATGTGATATGGCCAGGTCCACTTTCAGGAAGGAGATTTGTGGCAGTTTGGAAGACAGACTGAAGGTGAGGGAAACCACGGGCAGGATGAGAGGCTAGGAAGACTTCCTTGTCTGAAGGATGGCAGGGCCAGTGCACCAGCAGGGAGAGGGTGAGCAAGAAAGGCATATCCAAAGTAGCTTCAAGGGATCTTAAATGGATTTAATGATGAGGGAGAAGAAAACACACCTCATGTTCCTTGTCACCCTGAAAAGTGTATTAACGATCAGTTTCCCAATAATTTGATATTTCCTTAATCTCTTTCATATGGGTTAGTCATTCATTAAATACATCACTCATCAAATAACTTGTCAGAGAATGTGTCTGATACTCTGCCAGGTAGCGGAAGGAAACTCAAATGGCAGAGACCCCCTCTTCCCACCAGAAACTGTCAACCAGAAAGTCTGGGATGATGATGCCATGAGCAAGGCAGGGACACAGGAAGAAGAATGGAAGAGCAAGGAGGAGAAATAACAAGGATGGACCGAGTGGATGCTGTGGTCCCACCCCCATGCCCCCTTTAAGATTAAGGCAGCTATCATTTCATCAGTAATGGGAGAGTTTCTGCTGACAGCTCTCAGCTTTATCTCCAGGAATTGTCCTCAACTGAAGAGAGTCAGCTCACTCATGGGCAAGCCCCTTGGACGTAGCGGGAATTGATGCATAACTAGTCAATGGTAGGGTATAAATAGCCAACCCCCTTTCCTCAAGGCAGGGGAGCTCTGAAGGACCATCCAGCTCCAAACCTGCCAGTAGAACCAGCTGGGGACTTTTCTGTAACTGCATCACAGTTCAACCCCTCCCTCTGCCAAACCATACATCCTTCATTCCCCTATTCACTTTTATCCAGAGAGTTGTCCCCAGTAGACTTTCTGCAGGTACACCTTCTCAGACTACCTGACCAGACAGTGGACTGGGAATGTTAAGTTGAGATGCCTACAGGAAGTCCCTGTAGATGTCAGACAGGCAGGAGTTACTCATATCTGGAGCTCAGATTGCAGCTGAGAATACAAGCTTGTGAGTCACCAGCAGATGGGCAATGGTGAACTTGGAACTAGCTGGACACATACATGAGGAGAAGGGGATTAAACATAAAAGAAGGAAATGCTGTCTCCCCTAATTGACCTTTAAGCACAATTCTTTTTCACCCTATACTCCTTCAAGTATTCAAGTGCTATTTCTGAAGGATTTTTATTCCGAAGAAAATTAACTACTGGCATTAATACAGATACTTTCAGTTTTATGATTATTATGACCTACATCATACATGCAAAAGAATATATGGGTAAGTTAAAAATTGTGGTGAAATGAAATGTACTCCCTTCCCAGTATGAAAGATGAAACATTACCAAGAACGCTGAATTTCCTGTGTACCTTTCCCTAACAGTTCCTCCCTCCACACCCCTTGAAGTTCCTTCCTGGGCTAATGCTCAACTAGTGCACGTTGAGATGACCATCCTTGAAGTAGTTACACATTGTTAGCTGAACCACTGCCTCGGGATGCCCCAGCCATTCAGGTATTTTTCCTGGAACCCTCTGGACAACTCCATCAATCAGCATCTTAAAGGAGTGCTGCCGGACATAGCAGAAGGCAGAGTCCATTCTGACTGGTCATTGTCTATGACATACTGGGGACTGACTGCATAGTAAGAACAAATAAATAGTTTGGGAATCACTATTTTGAATGTGGGGTTCATCAGTCTTCTGTTTTTCTCCAAGGGCAAAAATTTGTATCCTTAAATAATATCATGTTTGATATGAGTTTAGCTTTATGTAAAAAATAAACCCATACTGCACATGTTTTTTCCTAAACTTCCTTTTCTTTCATTCAATATCAAATTTGTGGGACCCATCCCTGTTAATGCTTGTGATATAATTCACTCATTTTTACTTGTGCATAGAATTCTATTGTATGCATACAATGTAATTCTGTTTTCCTGCCAATGGATTACTTCTTTGTTTTTATAAGCAATATGATGATGAATATTCTTGTACATGTTTTCTGGTTCACATGGGCAGAAACTTCTCTAGCATATGTCCCTGGGAGTGGACTCACTCAGTGGTGGATTAGATGCAATTTAAAGATTATTAGATTATGACAAGTCATTTTAAGAGTGTGCTGTGTACACTCTCAGCAGAGTGTAAGAGTCCTCATTGATTTACATCCCTGCTGACACTTAGTATCGTCAGATATTTTAACTTTTGTGAATCTAGAGAGTGTGAAATGAAATCTCAGCATTTTCATGAGTAATTAAGGTATTGAGCTTATTTTTTCTATATATATAAATTCCATTTCTGTGTTCTCATCTGTGAAATGCTGCTTCATCACTTTTGCCCATTTTTCCTTTGATGCATGCATTTATAATTGATTTCTAGATATTTTTTACATTTCTTTAATACCCATGCTTTACTAGTTACATGTGTTGCAAATATCTTCTCTGGTTTACCTACTTTATTTTCTTCATGAAATGTTTTGATAAGAAATGTTCTTAACTTCAATATATTCATATTTATCAATATTTTCCTTTATGGCTATGTGTATGTATTTGATCTCAAGATAGCCTCCTCTCCTCTCAGTCATATTTTCCTATATTTTGTTCTAAAGATTTTAAAATTTCATCTTTCAGATTTAAATCCTTAATCCATTTGAAATTTAGTTTTTGCATAATGTGAAGCAAGTATCACTTTAATTTTTTCCACACTGAAACTAATTTTTCAGCACCAACTTTTATTCATCCAAGTGCTCTGTCACATTTGTCTTGCATCAAGTTCCCAAATATGTGTGGGTCTATATCTGAGACATCTGTCATGTTCATTGCTCTTTCTATTCCTGTTCCAGTATAACTCAGCATCACTAGTAAAGCTTTATACAAATGTCTAAATATCTGGTTGAGGAACTCCTCCTACTCTACCTTCTGCAGAAACCTCTTGATTATTCTTGACCCTTTATTTTTTCATTTACATTTTAGGGTCAGTTGGTCAAGTTCTATTGAAAAACATTCTGTTGGAATATTGATAGGACTAGCATTAAATCAATCAATTAAATGTGAGGAGAAATGACATAGTTATAATATTAAATATTGTTAACCTTGGACCTAGTCTATATTTTCATTCAATTGAATATTTAAAGTCATTCAATAAATGTTTATAAAGGTCTTACACAGGTTTTTTATCTTTATCCATGAGTGTTTTATATGTTTAACTGATACTGTAAATAATGTCCCATCATTGTATTTTCTTTTTTTTTTTTTAACATCTTTATTGGGGTATAATTGCTTTACAATGGTGTGTTAGTTTCTGCTTTATAACAAAGTGAATCAGTTATACATATACATATGTTCCCATATCTCTTCCCTCTTGCGTCTCCCTCCCTCCCACCCTCCCTATCCCACCCCTCCAGGCTGTCACAAAGCACCGAGCCAATATCCCTGTGCCATGAGGCTGCTTCCCACTAGCTATCTACCTTACTACGTTTGTTAGTGTGTATATGTCCATGACTCTCTCTCGCCCCGTCACAGCTCACCCTTCCCCCTCCCCATAACCTCAAGTCCGTTCTCTAGGAGGTCTAATTGTAGCTGGTATATATAGAAAACTTGTGTAACTTTCTTGTAAGTCTAAAAGTAAGTGTCTACACATTCTTCTGGGATTTCTACGTACACTATGATGTCATCTGAAAATAATAATTTTTATTCCCTTCCAACAGTTACATCTTTTTTTTTTTTTTTTTTTTGCAGTACGCGGGCCTCTCACTGTTGCGGCCTCTCCCGTTGCGGAGCACAGGCTCCGGACGTGCAGGATCAGCGGCCATGGCTCATGGGTCCAGCCGCTCTGCGGCATGTGGGATCTTCCCGGAGCGGGGCACGAACCCGTGTCCCCTGCATCGGCAGGCGGACTCTCAACCACTGCGCCACCAGGGAAGCCCTACATCTATTTTTATTTGAGTAATTATATTGGATAGAACCTCTAAGATAATATTGGATGGCATTTGTGAGAGTGGGAAGACATGTCCTGCTCCTAATCTTAAAGAGAGTGCCTTAAGGGTTTTACGATTTCTATAATGATTTCTTTAATATTTTGTAAGTGCATTTGTTTTCAGGTTGCAGAAGCACTCCTGACTCCTGTTTTACTAAGGAATTTTTAAATATAAAGAATGGGTGTTGAATATTATTGCATGCTCTTTCTGTATACATTGAAGCAATCATATGATTTTTTTTTGATTTGTTCATGTGGTGAATCACATTAATAGATTTTCTAACTTTGAACCAATCTTGTATTTCTGGCATACACTCAACTTAGTCATCGTGTATTACTGTTATAAAACATCATATAAACAATAAAGGATTCTGTTTGCTGATGTTTTCCTTAGTATTTTGCATCTATATTATAAGTAGAGCTTGTCTGATTCCCTTGTCAAGATGCCTTTTTCATTTGTTTGTTATGCAGGTTATATGAGCCTCATAAAATTAGCTGGGAGTAAGTTGCCTCCATTTTTCTATTCTTTGGAAGATTTGGTATAAGAACTGAGTTTTCCTTAAAAATTTGAATCACTCGTCTCTAAAATCATCTTGTGTTTCATGTTTTCTTGAATCAGTTTTTATAATTTACTTTTTTTTAGAAATCTGTCAATTTCATGTAGATATTAAAATATATTGGTATAAACTTTTCACAATATTTTACTTAAAAAAGGATCTCTGTTGTGTCTGCAGTTATGTCTTCTTTTCATTTGTAACATTGTTTATTTGGATCTCTTCCTTTTTTCCCAGATAAATCTTGCCAATGTTTAAATCTTTTCAAAGAATCAGTTTTTCCTATGTTTATCTTTTCTTCTATCATGGTTTTCTATTTCAGTGATTACTGTTCTTACCTTTATTATTTCCTTCTGCTAGTTTAGTAAGGTTTATTATACTGACCTTTTTCTAACTTCATAAGTTAGGTATTTACCTAATTAAGTTTGGGACTTTCTTTTTCCTAGTATAAACATTTAAGGCTTTACACTTTCTTAAACAATTGTTTTAGTTAAATCCCACAAATTTTGAAATGTGGTATTTTCATAATTATTCTGTTCCAAGTACTCTCTAATGTCCACTAAAAACTTTGTGAAGTTTTATAAATTTTAATTCCAAACTTACAGACTTTTAAAAAATAAAATGTTTGTTTTAAATAGTTTTAAATTTATAGGAAAGTTTCAAAGATTATACAGAGAATTCAAAGAGTTTCCATATATCCTGCACCTAATTTTCTCTATCATTAATATTTTACATTACTATGGTACATTTGTCAAAAATGATGAACCAATATTGATATATTATTATTAACCAAAGTTTATACTTTATTCACATTTCCTTAGTTTTTACCTATTTTTTTTTCTGTTCCAGGATCCCATCCAGGATATCACATTACATTTAGTTTTCACGTTTCTTTAGGCTCCTCTACATTGTGACAATTTGTCAAGTATTTTGTAGAATGTTCTTCAACATGGATTTGTCTGATGTTTTTCTCATGGTTAGACTGGGGTTATGGGTTTTTAAGGGAAGGTAAAGTACCATTTTCATCACATCATATCAAAATTCATGCTACTGACATGACATTATTAATGATGTTTACCTTGATCACCTTCTTAAAATAGTATCTGTCAGGTTTCTCCACTGTGGCATTATTATTTTTGCCGTTTCACACTGTGCTCTTTAGAAGGAAATCACTCTGCACAGTCCACCTTTACAGAGTGAGGAGTTACGTTCCATCACATTGCGGGACGGGGAGAGGGGGGAGTATCTGCATAAATTATTTGGTATTCTTCTGCAAAGTAGATTTATCTTTTCTCCCCCATTTATTCAATAATTTATTTATATTAGTATAAATTTGCAGATATTTATTTTATAGTTCAGGTTATATTCTAATACTGTGCTATTTATCATGTTTCCCAAATTATTTCAGCTTTGACTTCTTAGGAATTTCTAAAGTTTAAAAGCTATCTTTTCACTATTTATTCACTATTTATGTTTATCTTAATTGCACTGTGACTAGAGAAGAGAATCTGTGTGCTACTAATTTTTGAAATTTAGTAGAATTGTTTTATATCCTAGTAGACGTTAAAATTTGTAAATTATCCAAGTACTTGAAAATATTTTTATTTTCTAATTATTGAGCAGTTGCCTATATATGTTGTTATATAATTTTACTGAATTTTTTTGTCTGCTGAATATATATATATATATATATATATATATATATATATATATAGTCTCCCAATGGTAAATTTTTAAATTTCTCTTTATACATTTGCAACTACTTTATTAGAAAACTGCAAGATCAGATTTATTTTATTTCCTGATGACTTAAAGCTAAAATGTTATGCAGTAATCTTCTTTATCTTCAATAATGATTTTTATTAAAGTCCTATCTTTCTGACACAATAAAATTACATAAGGTTCTTCTGATTGTTTGCTGCCTGGCATATATTTTTTCCATTAATTTACTTTAAGCCTTTCTGTGTCCTTATGTTTTAGAGATGTCTATTGTAAATATAAGATATCTGAAATAGAAAGATATATTTTAGTTTACAATCTTTGTCTTTGAACAGAAAAACTTAATTTACATTTATCATGATAACTTCATTAATACAGAGGTAGTTCTAACTCACTGTAAACTTTCTATTCTGCTTTTTCTCTTTTTTCTCATTTTCCTACTTATTTTATAATGCTTGACTTTGTTTACCCCTATTTTTAGAAAGTATACATTCTGGATTCTCTGTAGTTACCATAGAAATTTACTATGTATACACAACTCACTGACATCTATAATTAATGGATATTTTAAATTCTATTCCAGAATAGTATTTGGAACTTTGAAAACCTTAATTTAGATTACCCTCTTATTATTTTATGTTACTACTGGTTAATACATTCATTGTATTCTAAACCCCATGAATTAGACTCAAATTCACATTGTTGGCAATCTGTATATCATCTCCAAAGAAGATATACAGATTGCCAACAAACACATGAAAGAATGCTCAACATCATTAATCATTAGAGAAATGCAAATCAAAACTACAATGAGATATCACCTCACACCGGTCAGAATGGCCATCATCAAAAAGTCTACAAACAATAAATGCTGGAGAGAGTGTGGAGAAAAGGGAACACTCTTGCACTGATGGTGGGAATGTCAATTGGTACAGCCACTGTGGAGAACAGTATGGAGGTTTCTTAAAAAACTACAAATAGAACTACCATATGACCCAGCAATCCCACTACTGGGCATATACCCTGAGAAAACCATAATTCAAAAATAGTTTTGTACCAAAATGTTCATTGCAGCTCTATTTACAATAGCCAGGAGATGGAAGCAACCGAAGTGTCCATCATCAGATGAATGGATAAAGAAGATGTGGCACATATATACAATGGAATACTACTCAGCCATAAAAAGAAACGAAATTGAGTTATTTGTGGTGAGGTGGATGGACCTAGAGTCTGCCATACAGAGTGAAGTAAGTCAGAAAGAGAAAGACAAATATCGTATGCTAACACATATATATGGAACCTAAGAAAAAAAAATGTCATGAAGAACCTAAGTGTAAGACGGGAATAAAGACACAGACCTACTAGAGAATGGACTTGAGGATATGGGGAGGGGGAAGGGTAAGCTGTGATAAAATGAGAGAGTCACATGGACATATATACGCTACCAAACGTAAAATAGATAGCTAGTGGGAAGCAGCCGCATAGCACAGGGAGATCAGCTTGGTGCTTTGTGACCACCTAGAGGGGTGGGATAGGGAGGGTGGGTGGGAGATGCAAAAGGGAGGAGATATGGGGATATATGTATATGTATAACTGAGTCACTTTGTTATAAAGCAGAAACTAACACACCATTGTAAAGCAATTATACTCCAATAAAGATGTAAAAAATAAATAAATTAAATAAATAAATAAATAAAAGTGGTACATACACAGAGCAACCAGAAAAAAAAAAAAAAAAGAAGTTTTCTGGAGCCTGATTTTCTTTGTTTCTTTTAAGACCATAATTGTTTTTCTCTTGTTCGTTATGAAAGTAATATTTCTTTTTAAGGAATGAAGCCTTTCTACCAGCAATCTTCTTCATCCAAAAGGTGGATTTTTAACAACTGTTCAACTATAATAGTGCAATGGAACTGTCTGCCTTGTTATACACTAATTCCATGTAAGATCTTTGCTGTGTGTTAGAAAAGAATCAAAGCCAATCCCCACACTATAGAAAGGCATGAGACATCTGAACATTATCTGTAGCAGGCACATCCGGTACCTAAAAAAGCACGAAGAACTCAGAATATACCTGCAACCATGACAAGGATGATATATAAGCATGGAGCATGTACGCACGGATGGAGAAATATCTCTGGTATAAGACTGCGCTCATGAAATATGGAACTTATTACTGGGTTTTCAGTTATTAACGGGTGTACCGAAGGGTCTTGTTACTCCGCTGCACAAGAGAAGTTTTATTCTTGGCTGCACACAATCTGTCAACATACGTATTCTGAGTCTAATGTCCTCAAAAGCTAGACTTTCAGCCAAATTTTTTCCCGGTGCTCTTAGACTTATAAAGTCTTACTTTTAACATCTTCTTGTTAAGTATGACCCTAACCAGAAGTGACAGAGCTTGGCTTACTGCAGTGTCAAGGGAGAAGGAATGTCTGTGACAGAGTGGTTACCCCAGGATGGATGACAACGGTACACATACTCGTCTCTGCCCTGGGGGGAGGGGGTTGCCTATTGGCTTTGATTATAGGAGCCGATGCTGGGGATCCAAGCCAAGCTCCACTGACATATAGGAAGCACATCTTCTGCTGCTTTTATGAGAAATTGTGGGTGTTAATACATAAATCTTGGAGGTTGCTGAGACGGGCCTGCATATTGGGGCCCCATTGTTTGTCTGTACGTGGCTCAGACCTGGCCCTAACACCGGGCTGCTTTCAAATTATTTTGGCAGGTGTGTAGGCTGTTCAGCAATAATTAGGAAGAAGAATGAAGGAAACAGAGGCTCTCTGTTCCTTCTACAGTTCAGTGGCCTGCTCCATGCCCTGTGCTGCAAACCAAACCCAGAGGGCCAAGCTGGCACCTGGACCTGGGAGTAGTGTGAACAGAGAAAGTGAGAAAGGACTTCAGGACCGTCATATCTCCCTATCAGAGCTGACCTGAAACTTGATTTGTCATTACATGTCCCTAAATTGTCATCATAATTACATGTATTCAAATTTTCTGAAACAGTCATGATTGAAAATATTCCGTCCTGTTGTTCCTTAGAGAACACTTATTCTTATGAGACCATTCATCCCAAATCCGGGTTTGGAAACTTTTCAGAATATATAAAATAGATAACGAATAAGGACCTAGCGTATAGCACAGGGAACTCTACTCAATACTCTGTAATGGCCTGTATGGGAAAAGAATCTTAAAAAGAGTGGATATATGTATATGTATAACTGATTCACTTTGTTGTACACCTGAAACTAACACAACATTGTAAATCAGCTATAATCTAATAAAAATTTTAAGAAAATGTATAGCCTACTTTGCTATGGCCTCAACAGATAATCTCTACTGGAATTTGTCCCCATTCAAGTTGAAATGAGTGACAATGCCGAGTCCCAATTTATACACATTCCAATTCTCCAGTACCCGAGCTCTCTTCTTTCTGATATGACTTTCAAAGACAAAAGACACAGCATAAGTTTGTGAGCCTACCACTTAAAGAAAGTGAGGAAACGAAGAGATGGGTCCCTCGTGTGCAATTCGTGAATTAGCTTTTTTTCTCACCCAGGAGCCTCTTCTTCACTGGGCATGATCCTCCTAGGTTGGAACAGGTCACCAGGCTTCAAGGACATCATCTTAGGCATGACAAATTCTCCAGAATATTCTCTCCCTGCTGCCTGAGCCTTCATCTCTTCAGACCTCAGCTGGTGCTGATTTCAGATTTACCCACAAATTAGAATTCCCATGCACTTGATGGTTTTTCTACTTCTAAGGCAGCACTTAATCCTGCCTGTGTGTCTGGAATCCCACCTGAGTCACAGCTTAGGTGTGGGTATGTCAGACGTACTTTCCCCACCATGATTTCATCAGGACTAGACTTTCGCCAGACCATCTAGCAATATAAGAAAGAGATAGAACTGCAGAATACCTGACTCAAGTGCTATGATAGAATTGTCCACTGAGGAGTTAAAGTGTGCACACTTGTCAAAACCCATTTCTGGCTCTCATTTTGCTGTTTTACTGGTATTTGAAGTTACTAATAGAACTCCTTCCTGCTGCACTGTCTTCCAAACTGCTTTAGCAACAGTTGCTTCTGTGAGCAGATATAAATTTTTAAAAAATTAAGCTAGACTGCTTTCCAAACTGACTTAAAATTTTGCATTATCACCAAGAATGCATGAAGAAATTCATTTTCTCACATCTCTGCCAGCGGTAGGTGTTTTGATCCTTCTTATTTTTTGCCAGTCTAGTGGGTACAAAGGGAGAGTACACTGCTACTTTATTTTGTAATGTGGCTTCTGTAGAATTTGAGCATATTTTCATGTGTTTGGTAGCTGTTTTCATATGATTTTCAATGAGTTGCCTATACATGTCCCATACCAAATTTTCTGGCAATTTTAAAAAGCTATTTGAATATTATGATAATAATTCCTTATGTTCAATAATTCCTTATATTACAAACATTTTCCAAAATTAATCACTTGTTGACAATGTTTGTATTTTTCACATATATTTTTAATTAAATTTTTTAAAGTTTTAATTAAAATTTAAAATTACGTACATATAATTATAATGTATAAATATAAACAACTATAGACTTTGAATTTCTGGTCTTTAAGAAGGTTTGTCTTGCCCTTGGATGTACTTGGAATATTCTAGATTCTCAAATATGCAATCTCACTTATAAGAATCTATCCTGTGAACATAAAAACTTGGGACATGATATTTGCAGAGGGATATTATTTTAGAATGTTTTACCATGGAATAATAAAATATGAAATAAAATAAATGTCCATCACTCAGGGAATGACTGAATAAATCATGGAGGATAAACACTATTAAAAGAAGAAAGAGGGCTTCCCTGGTGGCGCAGTGGTTGAGAGTCCGCCTGCCGATGCAGGGGACACGGGTTCGTGCCCCAGTCCGGGAAGATCCCACATGCCGCGGAGCGGCTGGGCCCGTGAGCCATGGCCGCTGAGCCTGCACGTCCAGAGCCTGTGCTCCGCAACGGGAGAGGCCACAACAGTGAGAGGCCCGCGTACCGCAAAAAAAAAAAAAAGAAAAAAGAAAAGAAAAGAAAATAAAGAGAGCTTTAAAAGTTTTCTTTGAGAGATTTCCCATGAAATATTTTTGAGTGAGAAAAGCAAGTTGTAGCAAATTATGCATACTATGAAGCCACACTTACAAAAAAATGCATGTATGAATATGTACACTGTATACGTATTTACACCTGTACATGTGTATGAGCATAGAAAACCACAAAGGTTATATACTGAGTTATTAAAAGGAGATGAGAACAATAATGAAGAGGTAAAGAAACAGAAGGTTAGAGGAAGAGAGAATCATAAAGTTGGGGAAGGCTATATTAAAGACAATGTACAAGAACAAAAATACCTGCCTTTAAAAATCAAGCGACATTTTTAATCTTCATTTGAATGTCTGACATCACTGTAAGATCTGCCTTTCATTTATCTTCACATTATATCATAGAGGAGAGAAAGCTAGGTTTTATGTTAGGTGAAGGTATGATGGAATATGAAAAACTTGGTGCTTGCTTGGCTTCAGCTACTTGGCCACTGACATTACATCTCAAAACCTGGCATGGGTCTGATGACCACAGGTCCTGGGGAGCTCCAATGGTACTTATGTATGATCTAACCCAGGGTTCCTCAGTAGCATTGTAACTGACATTTTGTGCTAGATCATGAATTCCTTGTTGTGAAGGGTCATTCTGTGCAATGCCGAAGGCTTATCTGCATCTCTAGCCCTACCTATTAGATGCCAGTAGCACCCAACAGTAACAATCAAAAATATTCCCCAGATTTATCAAATGTTTCTTGGGGAAGTGAAATCACTCAGTTTTGAACCACTAATCTCATCTGAATGATTATTATATCCTTTTCCTGAAATTTGTTTTTCTGGTAACAAGAAGACCCTTCTTAGTGATTCCTTTGAAAACTGACCCCTTTGAATTATTTCAGTGCCCTTTATTTTGATTAAGTGTGTGTCACCTTATCATTAGTGGGAGAGGGAGATACGATCTTGTTGTTTTCCTCTCAGTATTGCACAAACAAGTTAGAGTGACTCATTCACTCTGGGCACGAGAAGCCTCAGCCTTCAGGTACACCGGGAATGTTCATTATAAATCATAATTATCTGGATTGTTTGGAGCTACTATTATAGACCTAGGGAACAATGACTTCAAATTTTTTGAAAATGAAGGAAGTTCCTTTCTACTTATTTGCTTTATTCCTACAGTAATCACACATACACAGGAACTGCTTTATTCTTTATTGCACTCTTTTATCTTAGAATTCCAGGCTTTCACAAAACTGATAATCCAGGGCAAAGAAATCAATCAGGAATTTAAAAACTGTTAGGGCTTTGATGATCTTGCTCTAAGGCTGTCACTCTGACTTAGTTCAGAGAACTCTGTAATCCTGAACAGTCTAATTGTTACAACCTAAAGGAAATTCTCCTCAAATGTCCCATATAGATTAAGAATTTCAAGCCAGGGACACTGTTGATTTCGCCTCAGGGATACCTGTCCAATGGCTTTCTCAGATCACCAAGAAGTACAGAGGGCTGTGAAGCTTTGTCATGTTTACAGAACTGTTTTTGTTTGTTTGTTTTGTGGCCAAATGTGATCTGAGACTTGCTTTCATGAAAACCTTTGTAGTGAGATTGGGAGCAAGCAACTAACCCCATCACTTTCAGCAGTGTGGTGACTACTAAGATTTATTTAAAAGAAACTAAATAGTGCCTAAAGCTAAATGGCTTAGGCCAATCCAAAACACAAGTAAACTTTTCTCATCTTCCCAACAATCTTAAAAACATTTGTTTACTCATTTATTCATATTTATTCATAATAAAAGAAATTTCTAAATACTATGTGCGGGCTTTGTGCTGGAATTACAATGGTAAACAAAAATACTCCCTGTTCTCATGGAGTTTAAGATCTAGAGGAGTAAAGAGGCATTAATTATACACTTTAATAAATAAGGGTTACATGTTCTGAAGGAGCGGTCCATGGCACTATATGAGATCTGCTTTGCTCAGGAGGGCAGGGAAAACTTTCTTGAGAAACTGATGCTTACACTGAGATATGAAGCATCATCAGAAGTTAACTTGGTGAAGAAGGGAGAGAATAGGATTTCAAGAACGGACAGAGCATGTGCAAAGTCCCTGACAAGAGGGAGAGCATTGAGGATAAGGAGCAGAAAGCAGACCAGTGGGACTAACTCTGAGATGGCAAATGGAGAGAGCCAGGTGAGATCAGCTTGAGAGGTGGGCAGAGGCCAGAACTTTTAATTCAAAACAGGTTTTGCCTAAATCTTACAAGCAATGAGAAACCATGAAGAATTTTAAGAAAACAGTTGCTATAATCAGTGTTATTTAAGCAAGAGGTTGACAAAACTGTGTTTTTAATTTATTCTGGCTGAGTTTAAGGAAAGGGTATGAAGGGGGCCAGAGAGCACATTGGCAGGTAATTGAGGAAAATGTTTAGCTGGTCCAAGAAATAGAAGATGATAGTTTGCATTAAGGTGGCTGAAACAGTAGTGGTGAAGATGAAGAAAAGTGAGTAAATGCAAGAGATACTTATTGAGCAATATCAGTTGGAATTTGTGGTATGTATTTGTTGCTGGAGGATGAGAGGTGAGAGGGAGAGAGATTGTAAGAGTGTTCTGGGAAAATTAGATTCATAACACAAATATTATTTTGTTTGAATTTTAGATGAACCTCAGATAATTTAACAAACTTTACCCAGGTTCACAGAAATAATCCATGGCTTAGCCAGAGTTGAACCCAAGTGAGTCCAACAACAAAGCCAGCAGTTTATTCATGGCTGAGACAATTCTTAAGAGAGTAAATTTGACCTGGGAAATGAAACACTTTAAAAAGGACTGGTGGGACTTCCCTGGTGGCACAGTGGTTAAGAATCTGCCTGCCAATACAGGGGACACGGGTTCGAACCCTGGTCCAGGAAGATCCCACATGCTGGAGAGCAACTAAGCCCATGTGCTGCAAATACTGAGCCTGTGCACTAGAACCTGTGAGCCACAACTACTGAGCCCACGTGCCACAACTACTGAAGTCTGCATGCCTAGAGCCTGTGCTCTGAAACAAAGAGAAGCCACTGCAATGAGAAGCTTGCGCACTGCAATGAAGAGTAGCCCCCACTCGCCACAACTGGAGAAAGCCCTCGCACAGCAATGAAGACCCAACACAGCCAAAAAAATAAATAGATAAATAAATAAATTTATATTAAAAATGCTTTAAAAATAAATAAAAGATAAAGGACGGATGCTGTACAGTAGAAACTAACACAACATTGTAAAAGAGCCATACCCCAATTTTAAAAAAAACAACAACAAAACAGAAAAAGACTGGTGGCCTCTGGGGTAAAAATTGGAATCCTGGTACTTTTAATGAAATAAAAGGGCATCTCCTACCATAGACCTCTTCTCACACTTTTATTTCACTCACATTTTATTTGGCATGTGACTTACTCTTAACTTCTAATAAACCAGTTAAAATGTGATTCTGCAAGGAGGGCAGCAGTATCAGCTACATTGTTTTCTAATCTTGCCAAAACCTAACATGACAAAAGACAGAATAACTAGACAGCAAAACCAAAGACACATGGATATTTTAAAATAAAACTGAATAACACAATTCTCAAACAACAAAAGAATGAGTACAAACTACCAGCAGCCAACCCCTGCATAGTACTGATATTTGAATAGCCTGAAATGTCTAAGAACAGGGGAATTTCAAAATAGCCAGGGCAGTGCAGTGGGAAGGGTCATGGGCCAATTTTAGATTTTCACCTGAAACTAGGAGACGTTTTACCCAATGTAATTGGAAATAAATGAAACAGGCCTACTGTAAATACCAATGGGTATGGAGTAGCAAATCCCCAATGAATTCTCAAAACTGGCCCAGCAAATCTCCATTACAGATAGAGCCATGCACAAAGGAGAAACTTCTGGGAGTTGAATCAAAATTGATAGGAATAGGGACAATGGAGATGAAATAATAAAAGGTCCAGATAAAACTGGGGAAAGGGAAAAGAGTCAGGAAGGCTCAGAAGCGAACCACCATATATTTGAACACTACAAGAAAACAATATATCAGGGAATTCTGTGGAGTGAGAAAAGTTTCCCTGAACCCATTTCTTTCTAAAGTTGGGGAAAGTTAATTTCACAAAAAATGAACACAGAAAATACTTGAAGTTAAATTCCATATAAAATTATTAGAAGAAAAAAGATAATATGAAATAACATCTCTACAGGCAATGGAAATGTGCCAGAAAGATAGGCCCTATAATAGAATAAACTATAAACATTTTCAAATGGAAGAAAGAAAATGCAAATCAGAATGAGGAAACATAAATCCGGTTTAGAAAAATTTATTTACTGACAGAACTTAGGAAGCAATTATATGATAATTTCAGAAGTGAGGGCTAACCTGGGAAAAATACAAAAGCTACTAAACACAACAGAAATATCTTAAGGAGAAGAGATGGTGAAAAAGAGGAAGAAAAGCAAGATCCAGTATAGGTATAATGGGAGTCCATGATGACAGAAACCAAAGCAAGAGAGTAAATCAAATGCTAAAAACTGTAATTTAAGAATGTTTCTTGAAATAAAGAGTAGCTTGAAACTTCAAAGTGAAAGAGCATGCTGTCTCCCTGAGAATACTGAACCAGAATGACCAATATCAAGACATGTTCTAGAAAAATTACTGAACCTAAAGTTTTTATTTATTTATTTATTTAATTTCACTAGTTGCTATGAAGTTGTTGTTTGATAGATCACATTTGTAATGGCCTCTTCAGTAATTTACTTGGCTGAGTAAAGCCACAATGCCCAATGTCATACCCACCTTCTGGGGAACTGGTCAACTCTGAGACTAAAAGGTCCAATTTCCTCTCCCCAGCTTGAGACATCTCCCAGCTGCAGTGCTCCCTTTAGGGTTGGGTGAAGCTTTGTTGCAACTGCACCACATCTCAACTTCTCTCTCTATCTAACCTTGTTTTCTTCCCTCGCCTGAGCTGAGGACATTCTCTAATAAACTTCCTTCATGCTGATGGTCATATCAGTGTGTGCTTCCTTCCTAATCTGAAATAGGCATGTAGGCAAAAACAGCATGTGATTTATAAGGGAAAGAAAGTAGTTTATCAATAGGCTATTTGACAGCAACACTTTATGAGAGAAGAAAATAGAGTAACATGTTTAAGATATCGAAGAGAAGAAAAGGAAAACCAAAGTACCAGGGACACAGACAAATTATTATCAGTCTAAATGAGCTCAGAAAATATTACTCCTTATGGGCCCTCCTTAAAGAACTTACTAAAGAATGAGTTTCAGACAATGAACAGGATTAGAGACACATAGAGATAAGTCCTGGAGAGGAAAATTTAATGTATAGTTAGTTGTACAACTAGGGCTAAATGAGGATTAAAAGAGAGAATGAAATTAGCATGCAATGGCTAAATCCACAGATAATGTAGATGGAGTTCAACTATTAAAAGGGAAAGGATACATAGTACAAATGAAAAGTTTATTTTTAACTGTCTTAGCAGGTATATAGATTGTAAAAGTATTATTAGCATTATCCTGAGACTTTAAATGTGTGTAATATGAGACAAGTAAAAGAGCAGAATATCCCATATTCTAATCTCAACATCATTGAGATATCTCAACATCATTTATGTCTTTAAGAACCAGGATTTCCAATGCAGGATAGGAGCTGGCAAACTATGGCTCATGAACCTACCACCTTTATGTTTGTGAGTGACATTTTATTGGACTATAACCACACCCATACTTTACATATGGTTTATGGCTGCTTACCTGCTATAATGGCAGAATTGAGTAGTTGCAACGGAGCCCATATGGTCTACAAGGTAAACTAATTACTATCTAGTCCTGCACTTTGAAAGTCTGTGACCCCTAGTGTAGAAGAAAAGAGTTGCAGAAATACAGAATCTGTTAGGGAAAAGCCAGGTAGTCCTGATTTTGAATTAGAAGTATTAGTATGAACTCATGATATGTGTGTGTGTGTGTGTGGGTGTGTGTGTGTGTGTGACTCTGTGTTTATGTGCACAAGCACATGTGAATTTATTTCCTGGCTGTGTCCACTGAAGAAGCTTAGAAACAGTAACCAAACAGAGAGCAATGAACATCTTTATTGATCATACTGTAGTCTCGAAACACACTTGCCTGCTAGAAGAATCCAGAGCTTCTAGGAGATTAGAAATATATAAAATTATCATACTAGATAGTGAGAAAGCTGTGAAAAGATTCAGGAGTCAACTTGAAGAGGCTCCCACTGTCCAGAGGCTCAATTTTGTGCTTTAAAAAAAGAAAATAATTGCAGTGGCTTAAAACTCATTAGACATGTTCATACTGATATTAAAACATGAAACTAGTAGTTCATCACAAAAAATTATTGGGATCCAATATATCATCTTGAAAACTTATAATTAAAGGACGAGAAAAAGCATCTGCCCCTCCTTTTCAGTATAAACTTTTCCAGTAGGTAACCAATTGTAGATAAGGGGACGTTTCTCTTATAAAATTTCTCATATAATAAATAATAAATTTAGAATGACACCATAGGCAACCCCACAAAATATTAAGGGATCTATTCATCACATATCAGTGGATGCTAACATCACAAAAAGAGTGGCAACCAGATATCAAATGCCTTCCATTGAAAACACACCACAGTCTATAGTCCTACCAAATGAATAGCAAATTTCAATGATAGAGGAATACGTTGAATTGAACCTTGTACTGGCAATCAGCAAAATCCAGACTGTGTGGGAAATATACATGTCAAATGCCCTTTATTCAACAGATAAATTGTAAAGAAAAGTAAGGTATGAAGGGAAAACCTGTGGATTAAAAGATTAAAAGACATGCTCATTTCCTTTAAATGGGCAAGGTTATAGTTTATAAGACTGCTCACATGGGTGATAAAACCACAAAGAAAGTCGAGAAAGTGATCACTATAAAAGCATGAACCATGGTTAAATTTGAGGGGGGAGAGGATATAATTGGAATAGCTTCTGAAGTGGTAGCAAATTTTATTTCTTGACCTGGGTGATGATAACAATGATATTCATCTTATAATAACTCATTAAGCCCTGCATTAGCAGTGTTTGGGTTTTCTGTATGCAGAAAATTTTACTTTATAATACAAAGACAGAAAAAAGGAAATGTAACATATTTGGACTGGCCCCAGTTTATTTTAAAAAAATAAATTGACTAGAGATATACACTGTTGTATTTGTACAAGTAAAGTATTAAACATATGGTTTATGCTCCCTAAATATGCAGAAAAGATATTTCCACTGAGAATTAAGATAGAAAATCAACTTATAAACACAATTTATAGCTTTACTTGTTTTTAAGTGAGTTAAGTAACATAAGCACTACGTCTGAAAGTTATCTAATCTATGTCTAGTGTGTATCCTTAAGTCTCTTTCTCATTCTAATAAAATCTTTGCTCTCCGGATGATTGGCTGTACCCAGATAATCAGCATTAGTGTGAAAAATACCCAAGAGTTACCTTACTATATAGGTTGATAAAGGGCAAAGACCATGTTTGATGCCAAAGGCAACGACCTTGGATGAGAAAAGCTACTTGATTCCCCAGGTTATATCAGCAGAAATTTCCCAGAGCAAGGAACAAAAGGATAGCGAATATTTAGGAGCTGCCTTGGGTACCCACAAGACGTTTGGTTCATTATTGTGATGTTTCCACAGCTGTCTGCTTGTAGAAAGAGCTACAGGAAATATGTCTTCCTTCTTAAAAACAAGCAAGGGACACTAAAGCCCCATTATTGGCCCAAAGCAGGAAATAGAACAAAGCCCAATGTAATACAGTTCTGCTGAAAGGAATCTGACTTAGGAAAGAGTGGTAGGCTTTTCTTAGGATTGCTAGTCTAAACGGTTCCCAAGCCAGTCATGTTTAAAAGACACGCTTATTTAATGACCAACAATTTATGACAAATTGCAAAGGCTATCAATAGGAGAAGGAAGCCTGTGCATCAAGATGTAATCCTTTTCTGATGCACCAGGAAATAGTAACCACTGATGACAAAGAGACATAAAACAAAGATGATTGTTGACATGACATTTTTTGGATACATGCCAGCACTGTCACTGCCCATGGAGATGGGGAGGCCAGGAAGAGTCTCCCGTAAGAGCAATTATATTAGTTCTGATGTTGGCTTCTCTACCAAGCCTCCTTTGTGATCTAAGGGAAAACGTTAAACTGAAAAAGAGAGGGCGCTTTTTTTTTTCCTAGTGGAAAATGAAAAATGATTAGGTTAGTAGTCTCTTTCTGACATTCATTAGCAGGGTCATTAGTAAAATTCAGCAGGTCACCTTTCAGAGGAAGTCAAGTCATGTATATTCTAGGAGGTATATGAGAACTCTAGTGATACTGCTTTTAAAGAAAATCTGTGCCAAGTATAAAATATTACTAGATAGTAATTGACAGGACACTGTGAAGTCTCAACTTTTATCTAAAAATAGACACAAAGTAATCTAGTGGTTTTCTTTGGAGAGGTTTAAAAATGATGCATTTATTAGTTCCTCCTTTTACCCAAATAAACAACTTTGCAGAATTGGTAGCTGTCATGTGTCTCAGTCTGCTCAGGATCCTCTCAACTCTATTAATATCCTCTCATGAAAAGATTTGGACCCACTCCAGTCTTGAACTTCTGAGGACCAAACCTCTTGTTATATTGAGAAATTCTTCCTCACTAGAGAGTGCAGAATGCATATTGATCCAATGCCCGACTCTCAAGAGCCATTGCATTAAGGATAATAGACCCTTTGTCCTCTGTGAGCATTGAACCACAGCCTCAATCTTCCTTCCACGATGTATGCCCTTTTTGCCTGACTGTCTGATTGGCCTTCTGTCTCCATTCTCAGCTCAGCCCTCTATTCAGACCAGTCAGATAGATCTTTCCTTCCTTCTCTCCCTCATTCTTTTTTTTCTTAAACAATCATTATTCAAACTGTGTGCGTGCATGTGCATGTGTATGTGCATGCATGCACACATTGCCTGTGTTCCTGGATACTAGTGTGGAAGATACAGAAATGAATAATACTCAATTCCTGCTCTTAAAGAGTTTTCAATCTGGTGAAAAAGAAAGTCATGTAGGAAATTAGCAACAGTATGCGTTTAAGCAAAATTTATGCAATTAAAGAAACAGAGCAAATGGCAATGAGAGTGTTTCCCCTCCCTCTATTTAAATGCTACCTGTCCTTCCAGGTCAAGCCCCAATCTCACTCTTACATATCTATAATAGCCCTGAGTATGGATGCTACCAAGCCAAATGCATGGTTACAAGTCATATATATTACATGCCTTACATATTCTCTATAATTTGTCTTCTTGGCTAGATAATAGACTTTTTGGGAGCTGGGCATGCATTTTAGCCTCTTATCCAGTATCTCTGACATTGCAAATTGCTCCACACAACATTGGACACAAACTAGATAGAAACAATGATAATAGTAGATACTGAGTCCTTGCTACATGCTAGGCAGTACTATAAGTGCTTTACATGTATTAACGCACATAATTAATCATCATCAAAAATCTTCATTATAAAGATGAAAATATATGTACAGTGAAATAAAGTAAGTTATGCAATATTGAAAGTTTTAAGGGCACCCAACTGATAGCATCCATCTTCTCAACCAAGTTATGAGTTGTGAATCAATTTAGGAATAAGCCAAAAATAAGATAGACAGCATTAATATATCACTTTTTTTACTCATTAAACCTGCATTGGAGGAAGTAGCTTAAAGAAACACAGTATATTAATACTGAACCCCAGAACTGGGAACGCTTACCTGCCCAGCTATAGCAGTGCTGAAAAGAGGAAGACCAGTACACCTGTTTTCTGTGGGCAAGTCACACCCAGGAGGCTGAAGGGAGCAGCTGAATTGAGAAAACATAGTAGATTCTTTCCAAATTTACCAATCTGATCTATTTCCCTTGGGATAAAGCAAGTAAAGGGGACAGAGATAGGCACAGCATTCATGATTGAGCTGCTTCTACATGGAAGAAATAACAGTGGTTGGGAAAACATGTTCCCCTACAATATTCTCCAGATTTTTATTCCCTTAGTATATCAGATTTAATCATTAAGTCTATGGTCATCCAAGGGTGTGACTCTTCTACTTGGTGGTAACAATCAGCATTTACGTCCCCATCTTCATGAGCTGCTGCCCAATTCTACAGGGTATCTTCCTGACTTAACTGATAGAAAGTTTAGATTTTGTTCTAAAGAAGATTGTAAAATAGGACAGAATCTAATCAACTACTGTCAACTCTGTACCAGCATAGCATAGCACAGGCTTAGTGATGAGAATAAATGAAAACACTAAGATATCCGAATATTAAAATTCAGAATAAAATGATAAAAACCTGAAAGTCCCAAATTTGAACCTGAAGCCACTCCCATTATAAATTTCCTAGAGAGACCTTAATGTTCAATGATTAAACTCCTTTCAACTTAATGTCCAAAGACATTCAAGATTAAGAGAATTAAAGTCAAACTATTATCTATCTTCTATATTTAAATCCAGAGAGAAATTAAAATTCAGCAATTAAGCTCTTTGAGACCTAAGATCCAGAGAAGAAATCATATGTGAGTCAAAATTCCAAGAAAGTTTAAATTTCCCACAGCTTTTTACTCATTTTAGTTTCAGTTAAAAGGGTTCTTACTCCCTAAGTAGAGTTCCTGTGGCTGAGGAAGCCTGGGCTATATCTCACTGGAGTAACTGTAGCTCAGTCAGGCTTAAGATAGTATATTAGCTCAATTCTGAGTATCTGATCTACTTTACCTTTTTAGTAAACTCGAGTGAATAGAACACACAAGATTATCTAGGACCAACCCCACACCTACCAAATTTAGAAATCAAACTCTCCCCAGCTCTAGAGCAATATCCTATGGAAAATTTTATTCCTAGAACCCAAAACTGTGTAGTAATTCACAGTCCCTTATCTGTATTTCCAAAATTCAAAAAGCATTCAGTGGTAAATATTCACATCAACTGATTGATGTGATTTATAGTTTTTGTGTATCATGCCAAGTATTAACATTTACATAGTATTTTGTTGCAAAAAATATGAATATTAGATTATGGGGTGCTTCTGAAGACCATACTTGAAGTATTATGTGATGTTGGATATAATAAGAATAACTGAATTCAGAAACATAAAGGGATTTGGAGAAGGAATTATAGACCTGTATGGCCAAAGAGCACCAACAAAAAGCTTATGGAATTAAGATAGATGGGGATTCCATTTTCTTCAGCCATACCAAGTCGCAAGTCACTCACTGTCAGAATTGATAGCTGAGGAACTCAAAGTCAATTGGAGGAAATTTTCTAGGAAAGATTAATTTTGGCACAATATATTCATCAAATCTGGGTAGGAAATCTTAATATGCATTCTGTCCTCTCTCTCTCCAATTGGCATATAAGACATTGATATCCCCTCATGAATTTGGGAAGTTTGTCATCATGGCAGCCCCAGTCACCAGGTCTTATTTGAGGTCCCTTTCTTTTTTACAGTATCAATGGCTCCCAAGAGCTTCAAGAAATAACTGGCCAAACATGAAAGTGATTTTCAGATTCTGTTTGCATCAAGTTTGCTATCCTTTCATTGTCCAAAGCAAGCGCATGGCCAAATTCAGTTCAGAGCTGAAGAACTTTCCAAGTTACATGGCCAGGAGTGTGACTGCAGGGAGGGTAAAAAATATGTGGTCATTTTTATAACCTGTGATAAACTCCATCCACGTGGAAGGAAACATGGTGGGTGGGGAGGAAGCATTCTTGTTGACATTCATGGTCACATAGCTAGAAAGTAGTAAAGAGAGGATTTAATCTGATTCTAGATCTGCTCTTAACCTTTACGCTAACCTGCCCCCTACCATAATTTCTGACTGATTGACTCCCGTGTGCTTTCCAGGTCTGGAGTCTATTCACCAGGAGGGACTCGGCCAGAATTATGTCTAAGTGCAAGTAGAGGCTTACACTCCATCACCCTGCTCAATCACCCTGGACATGGCTGCTCCATCAGCCTGGGCAGTGCTGGGCGCATGGATGATAAGCATGGTCATGGCATGGGTGACCCTAGGGCGAACATATATTATAGCTCCTGCTTTTGCCTGAGGGAAGATTCTCTTCAGATTCTCTCTTCGCCTCATATCACTGTCCAGGTATTCAGACACAAACACCACAGTGGCACATGCTTCAGGTGTGAAGCAAGAAGACTGAGGTCCAACATTCTGATCTATCCCTTGATTTCAGCATGCTACCCTAAGGAAATCCACTTCATGAGAGTTTTCAAGTAACTCCTATGATGTGGAAGTTCAAAATAGGAGATTGATTAGAATATAAGTCTACCTTAATAAAAAGTATAATAAAATTTGACTGCTCCCAAATGAAACACATTTTATTTTCAAAGACAAAAATTCCCTGGGCTTTTTGATTTTTTTTTTTCTCCTTCTTTATGCTGTGACTCTTCCAATCTTAAAATGTAGGGTGACTATTGATCCAGAATTCTTTGAATGAGGTTGATCACCATATTTAAGAGTTTGCTCTAGCTACTAAACATCAGCTATAATGTGATTCCATATCCATTAGCTTTCCACTGATTACAGATAACACAAAGTGTCAAATATGATATTTAAGAAGAAGTCCAGGCGTTTATAGGGTGATAATATTGAAGCAGTGAGGGAGGAGAGTATTCCAGAGGGGAAGATAAGTTTGGAACTTTGGAAATGAGGTAAGAACTTATGTGGCTTGCTTGTCTTTGTTAGGATGTGGGCTCAGATGGTAAGACCAAAGATTTAAATCATACAGCAGCACACTTAGACATGCCCTAATCCTATTGCAGAATGTCTATATTTTAAGGAGGTGAGGGAAAAAGTGAAGCAAAGTCTACAGGTAACATACACCAAGAACAGGAAAGCTGCAAATGCCATAAGAAGTAGAAATATTGCTGACAGATGTTTCTGGATGATTGGAGCTCCCTCACTCCAGACAGCATCTTTATCATCTCTCTGACACTGCCTCTTCCCCCAAGCATGTGACAGGCACCATAATAGCTTTCACAAGTGGGATAGACAAAGGGATGCTGTGAAATAGCAACATCCCTTTCACCTAGTATCTTCACAGCATTCTTGTTAATAACTTTCCTTAATCTAGCCACCCAGCAGGACACAGTTCTATTGAAAAAGAAATCTTAGACCATACCAAAGTTTCTCAAAAGAAATACTCTGAAGAAGACTGGGCATTAAACTTTTTAGAGTTGGGTGATAACAGCTTTTAGACATCTCTGTCAATCAGAGAGACAATACATATACTAGATATTTTATGTTCTCTATACTACAATGACTAGTAGACTGATTGACATATATATTTTTGTAGGTAGGTAGGTATATAGATAGATAGATTTCAATTTATGTATCATTGCTTCATTTAAATAATTGAATTTATAAGCTTTGGTAAGAATCACCAATTCCTGAGCCTATGGGGAGTTTGGAAGCTCCAAAGAGATCTTTTCATAGCTCAAAGGGTAAGATTGATGTTACAAAATTTCTGAGGGCTTCCCTGGTGGCGCAGTGGTTGAGAGTCCACCTGCTGATGCAGGGGACATGGGTTCATGCCCCGGTCTGGGAATATCTCACATGCCGTGGAGTGGCTGGGCCCGTGAGCCATGGCTGCTGAGCCTGCGCGTCTGGAGCCTGTGCTCCGCAATGTGAGAGACCTGCGTACCGCAAAAAAAAAAAAAAAAAAAAAAAAAAATTTTGGAGACAAGCTGAAAGAAAGCAATGAGTAAATCAGACTGAGAAAATGGGAGGATGAGAAGATAAAGCAAAACAAATCATAAGTTTTAAGGTGTGTTCAACTTAAATCCATATCCTAGGTGAAAAATCCCTACCAAATGGTTATTCAGTCATTTTCCAGTGGATTTCTGCTTTTGACTAAAATGGAATAGCAGACACTGGACTTATCCTTCACCTAATTAACTATTTAAGTAATGGCAAAATATATGAAACGATAGCCTTCAGTCACTGGACATCAGGAAACAAAGGGCAGGGATCCCTAAGAGATGGTAAACAAAAGTCATGAGTCCTGTGATTTTCCCAGCTTACTGGCTAGGCAGAATTCCCAGATTGTGGCCCAAGGAGGTGAAAGTTCAGGCAGAGTCCAGTGGTTATGCTGAGTTGAGGAAATGAAGCTACCTACAAATCCAGGGAGGACAAAGCAGCTAGAGTTCACAGGCAGTGTACCAGAGAGGAGAAACCTGTGCCAAGAAAGAGGGTCCTCCTTGAACCTTCAGCTCAGTACTGTTCAGCATAAATGTAACACAAAAATACTTGGGGTGGGGGACTATCTGAATAGATTAGAGGGAACAATCCTGGAGGTGACGTGGAGACGAGAACAACTCATGTGTTCTCCAGCCAGAGTAGAAAACCTCATAACCTCTAGGCCATTGGATAGAATACTCAGAATGGCTTTGCCTCAGTAGTGGGGCAAAGTTAGCCCTAGACTAAAAACTTCTCCTTTCGCAGCTAAGGAAGCTTAAAAGCAAGATCCAAAATGTGGAATTGTTTCCAAGTAACTTATCTACATCACTGAACGGTGCTCAAGAATATTTGTAGAAATACAAAAATATGTAGTACTCAGTAAGGCAAAATTCACAAAGATTATATCCAATAAAATATTGTTAGGCATTCTAAGAAGCAGGAAAATATGACCTACAATGAGGAAAAACGTCAATTAATTGAAACTGATCCAGAAGAGGAATAGATAATAGAATTAGTAGATAGAACATTAAAGTAGCTATTTAACTAATTATATATTTTCAAATGTTAGGCAAAAACATGAATGATAAGTAACAAAGACCCAAATCAAACTTTTAGAGATGAAAACTACAGTATCTGAAATGGAAAATACACTGGATGGCATTAACAACAGATTAGACATTGCAGAAGAAAGAATTAGTGAACTTAAAGTTATATCAATATAAAATATCCAAAATGAAACAGAGAAAAAAGTATTTTAAAAAAATGAAAATATAATCAGTGAGCAATAGGACAACTTCAAATGGACTAATATATTAGAGACCATGAAGGAGGGGAGGAAGGAAAGGGACAGAAAACCCTATTTAAAGAAATACTCATAAGAGGTCTCATCACAAGGAGATTTTTTTTTTCTTTTCTTTTTTCTTTTCTTTTCATTGGCTCTGTATGAGATGATGGATGTTAGCTAAACCTACTGTGGTAACTATTTCACAATATATGTAAAACAAACCATCATGCTGTACACCTTAAACTTATACAGTGATGTATGTCAATTTTTTCTCAATAAAACTGGAGGAAAAAAAAGAAAAAAAAATAATGGCTGAAAACTTTCCAAACTTGATGAAAACACGGATGAAATACCACTTTATAGATGAGGAGACCGAATTAGAAAAGCTAGTTGCCAAATGCCACAGATCCAAGAATTTCAATGAACCCTATGCAAAAGAAACATGGAAAAGAGACACCAAGTGGCATCATAATCAAAATTATCTATATAAGTGATAAGGAGAAAATCTTAAAAGCATCAAGAGCATAAAGACATGTTACGAACAGAGAAACAAAGATAAGAATAACATCAAAAAATGTAAGCAAGGAAAAGGTGGAACATCTTTAAAATAAGAAAAGGAAAAGAATATCTGTAAAACTTGAATTCTGTACCCAGCAAAAAAATTTTAGAAATCAAAGCAAAATAATTATGTTTTCAAACATATAAAAACTGAAAGAATTAATCACCAGCAGATGGGAAGTATAAGAAATGTTAAAGGATGTTCTTTGGGCAGAACAAAAATGATACCAAATGGGACTGTGTATTTACAAAAAGTAATGGAAAACACTGGAAATGGTAATATACTCTTTTTTTTGTTTTAATTTATTTTTATTAAAGTATATTTGATTTACAATATTATATTTATTTCAGGTATACAACATAATGATTCAATATTTTATAGATTATATTCCATTTAAAAGTATATATATATATATATATATGCTATATTTCCTACTGACAATATACCCTTGTATCTCATTTACTTTGTACATAGGTACATAGTTTGTATCTCTTAATCCCCTACCCTTATATTGCCCTTCCCCCATCCCTTTCCCCACTGGTAAGTATGTGTATTATGAACTCTAAAATAATTACATAAAACAAAAATAAAATGAGTTATGCTACTAAGCCTAAAAGGAAATAAAATGGAATTCATAGAAAATAATTAATACAAAACAGAGCTGAAAAATAAGAAAACATAAAGAGCAAATGAGACAAAAAGAAACTAATTAGCAAGGTGGCAGATTTAAACTCAACTTTAATTATACTAAATGCAAATGATCTAAATATTTTAATTAAATGCCACAGACTGTCAGAGTATATAAAAAAGCAACACATAAAAATACGCTGTCTACAAGAAATCCACTCTAAATATAAAGATATAAATAGGTTAAAAGAAAGGAAAATCAAAAGAATGCTGGAGTGGCTAAATTATTAGCAGGCAAAGTAGATTTCAGAGCAAAGATCTTATGCATAAAAGGATCATTTTCTAATTAATAGGGGATCAATTCATCAAGAGGATATAACAATCATGAATGTTGATGCATACAGCTTCAAGATCCGTAAAGAAAAATTTGATAGAAAGCAAAGTTGAAAGAATAAGTAGATAAACCCACAATTACAGCAAGGCATTACATTAGCCCTCGTTTAGTAATTTATGACATAAATAGAAAATCAGTTAAGATATAGTACATTTGAACAACATTATTAACTAAGTTTACCTATTTGACATTCATAAAACCAGGAACAATAGAATAAAAATTATTTTCAAGTACACATGGAACATGTACTCAGACCATGGTTTGTGCAGTAAAGCAAGCCTAAATAAATTAAAAGGATTTAAATCATCCGAAGATTGTTCTCTAACCACAATGGAATTAAATTATAAATCAATAACAGGAAGATATATGGAAAATATCCAAGTATTTGGAAATTACATAACAGACTCAAAATAACCTGTGAGTCAAAGAAATTCTCAAGATGAGAAATAGAAAGCAGTTTGAACTGAATGAAAATGAAAGCATAACATATCAGAATGTGTGGGATGCCAATAAACAATACTCAGAGGGGAATTTATAGCATTTAACATCTTTATTAGAAAAGAAGTGTCTCATATCAATGACCTTGGCTTTCACCTTAAAAATAACCAGAAGGAAGAGAAAATAAACCCAAGGTCAGCAGAAGAAAATAAGTAATAAAGATTAGAGCAGAAATCAATGAAATTCATTTTCCATGTCACAAAAACAAGAGATCAAAATCAACTTACTGCTGTGGGGATTTTTCTTGGAATTGCAACCATGTGTAAAATGATTTTCATCATCATTTTACAGGGAAGATGAAAAAGGAAATATGGCCCACTTGACTAAGGAAGGCAAGGTACAAGGAGCAGAGAAGAGGGAACCAAGTGTACTTGCAGGTAATCAGCCCCAACAGAAACATTGCTTCTATTTTTTGATTGGGGATGGGTGAGGGAAAAGTCCAGTTTGGAAAGAGAATGTATTCTCTGGAACCACTATCTGAGTTTCAGAAGCCATGTAGTTCAAAAGCTAAAATTTTTCCTTGTTCTTTTTCTTTCCTTGGCCCCATCACTAATAAAATGACAACCATGGACATGCTGCTTATTTTCAATAACACTTAATGGCTAATTTTAGTTGTCTTTGCTTTTCTCCAAAATGTGTTACCCTTTCTTCTCCCCACGTCCTTCCATCTCCAAGATTTAGAACCTCAAAATGAAAAACACATACATACAGATAGCAACCATTCCCAGATTTCTTACTCTTAGGCAGAAATCATGAAAGGAAACTCTTTGCAAGAACATTACCAAACAAAGTTCTGGTAACAGTAATGGAAAACAACTCTGTGTTCTACCTTGGGTCCTGCTCCCATAGTGGTCCTGTTCCTTGCCTACCTACGAACCTGAGAAAACTCCCTCATGTCTGTACACCAAGCTGATGTTGTCTTGGGCAGTGGGGAAGGAGAAGTAGCCTTTATTGGGTGTCTGCTAAATCTTTGTGAAGGAGGCATTACTATTAATCCCGCTTTATATAGATGAGGAGACCGAATTAGAAAAGCAAGTTGCCAAATGTCACCTAAGAGTGAGACTCAAACAGATTCTCTGACTTTGGATCTCATGCTGTTCTGCCATAGCACAAAGGTTCTAAAAGAGCCATACTTTATCCTATAAATCATCTTTTCATTCTTTCTTTCATTTATTCAATCATTTATTCAACAAATGCTTATTGAAAACTACAGTGTGCAAGACACCATGCTAGGTGCTAGGAATAGAGAAGTAACCCACAAACCCTGAGTCAGTTATTCTTCTGGCCCCTTGGGATCCAGGTAATTTTAGCTTGAACCCCCAATTCCATGACTCTCGCTCAGTTTCTGTCATTTTCTTTGGAGGTTATATTCTCAGGTCACCTCTGACTGTTGGTCTCTGATGTGTGATGTTTCCCATGTTTCACAAAAAAATATCCCATTCACACAAAAACTTAACTGGTGTAAAGTGGTAAGCTTTACTGGTGGCTTTGTGGTGGGGAGACGGGCAAGGGAGAAAGGAAATGTTTACATGTCAAAATCTAAAGCAATTTCAAATTGTACATTACTTACCTTGGTTTCAAAATGTCTTAGTCACCTCCCACAGAGCTGTATCCATTGCCTCCCTCCCCACACAGTCCGCTGACTCACAGGGCCTTTCTGAATTCTCTCTCATCCCTCTTTCTTTCTCTCCCTACTCCTTACAAAAAATTATTCTTCACTTTCCATGCAGATTCAGTTCAGCCATGATCCTCAGAAGACTTGATTCTTTCCCAGAAAGTTTTATTCTTCAACTTCCAGGGGCTCAGAAACTTATCTTTACAGATGAAGACAGTTTCCTTCTTAAAAAGAATTCTGCCAGCTGTTAAGATCATCAATTTTCACATGCTTAAAGAAAGACAGTTGGGACAGGGAAGGAATACAGGGAAAGAAACCTTTATTTTGAGAATTGCAGTAGGATAGTAATATTCCAGAGGCCCACAGAGACACTAAGAAGATTATGGGAGAAGTATCCATGCCAGATTTAGAGGGTATTTCAATCATCTACACTGAAAAAGACCCCTTCAAACTTAGTACATGAAAATAACAGCCATTTATTTGCTTATAATTCTGCAGATCAAGAATTTAGACAGAGCAGAGTAAGGAATGGTTCGTTTCTGCTCCACAATGTCTGGACATTTGCTGAATGGCTTGACCAGTGGGGGCAGGCTGGAGCAATGTGATGGGAGTCATTTGAGTGGGACCTAAGTTATTTATCACCATTGTCTGGGTTCCTTGGTTCTCCTCTGTGTGGTCTCTCCATATGCTAGCTTGGGATGCCTCACAACATGGCAGTCTTGAGGGGGGCTGAACTTATATGTTTGCTGGCTTTTTCAGAGGTAGAATGTGACAACTGCCAGCACGTTTTAGGTTTGGGCCCAGAAGTCTCAGAACATCATTTCTGCTTCATAAAAGTCATAAATGGGGAGCAAATAGACTCCACCTCTTGAAGTGTAAGACGGTATATGCTGACAAGCGGGAAGAAATTGATGATGGTCACAGAAGTATAGGAGTGGTCCAAGGGAAGCAGTGCCTGGTTGGAGTCTTGAAAAATCACTAGGTGATACCTGAGTGAAGAAAGAAAAGGTGATTCCAGGCAAAACGAGGTAGCATGGGTAATGATTACTATATAATGAAAGCCCACAGGTGAGAGAGAACATAATGTAATTGGGAACTGCAAGAGATTCAGGATGGCTAGCAGGTATGACGCTAATCCTGAGCGAAATACTAACTCGGGCTGTAGAGTTAATCGGGTGCCAAACCACAAAGAATTGTGTCTGCTCTGCTGAGCTCCCTGAGGAGCTTACTGAGGAATCTGGGGAAGAGGAGTGAGCAGACATGTGCTATGGGCAAGATGGTTGCTGAAATCCACAAGACAGAGGATGATGATCTGGATGAAGGAAGGAGTGGCAGTGAAGGTATAAAGAAATGGCAGATTAAAGAAATAGAAGATAGAATCAACAGGACCACCCATTGGAAAGGGGAACATGTACAAGAAGCAGCTATTTTAAGGATGAAAATTCATTAAGTTTCGAAAAAGTTAACTTTGTGAAATCTTTGGATGTCCAGGATAAATATTATACACAAGTCTCAGCCTGAGAGACAGAAAGAGAATTCTGGGGTATTAAAATCAAACTTGGGGCTCATCCACAAGCAGAAGTTGAAGATATGAAAACACATGAGGTCACCCAAGGAAAGTCAGAAGAGGAAGGAGGGAAAAGGTCTGAGCATAGAACATTGAGGAGCAGCAACGTTTAAGATTTCAATTGGTAAGGTTAGGTTTTTGTAGAATACCTTAGAGAAAATGGACTATTCAGTGCCCCAAAAGTATCTTGTGCCTGGTAAATGTACATATAGTGAATTCCCATCCAATGCATGAATGATCATAAGAAAAGAATTAGAACTTTTGCTTTCAAAGTAACGATGTCAAAAATTGATCTATGTGTACTCAATACATCTGCAAGAAAATAGAAGTGAAAGACTCTAAGTTGGGGACTTTCTGCCTAAAAGGGAAGTAACCTGGAAAAGGGCCTTGGTTTGAACACCTTTAATTACCAAGGAGGAATGCCCTAGAATGGGAGTCAGGGAGCAGCTTTCTTTCCAAGTTACATCCAAACTTAAGTTTTCTTAAATGTTTCACTCTTTAGTGGTCACAAATCACATTTACTCTCCATTTCTGAGCCCTGGACCACTGGTAAATACACTCTTCTTAAAAGCATTATAGTGTTTGTTCTTATTCACCCCAGGGTAGCGTCATCTCTGGTGCTGGAAACATCAGATATTCAAGGACAGTGAGTGGAATTTTTCTGTTTCAGCCACTCTTTTTTTTTTTTTTTTTTTTTTTTTTGCGGTACGCAGCCCTCTCACTGTTGTGGCCTCTCCCGTTGCAGAGCACAGGCTCCGGACGCGCAGGCTCTGTGGCCATGGCTCACGCTCCGCGGCATGTGGGATCTTCCTGGACCGGGGCACGAACCCGTGTCCCCTGCATCGGCAGGTGGACCCCCAACCACTGCGCCACCAGGGAAGCCCTCAGCCATTCTTCCATGGAAAAGCTTTCCTCAAGATTACAGACAGAACCAAGCATTCCACAGTGGAAAACCTACACTAGAAGTTCCCACTGTTCTCTTTAAATGTCCAAATTGTCTCTACAGGGCTGTGACAGCTGCCAGCCAGGATGGGAGACAGGAGCTCATGAGGTGGGGATGTTTCCCCCTGCTACATTGTGCTTTATTGGACATAACAAAGGATCTAACCAGCTGGTGATGCCCAGAAAGCCCTCTCTTTTGGTCTATTATGTGCTTCTGAGAAAGGAAACTCAGGCAAGATCAATACATCCTCTGTGTAGACGTCAAATGGCTAGTGACGTCGGTTCTTCAGGGCTGTTTTTAGTGAGGATATTCCAGTCTTATGAATTTGACATGAATTTGGCCTGATGCCCCGACAGAATGCAATGTAGGCATAATTTGATCTTCCTGTAATTGTCTATTTAACTTGGCAATCCAGACTAATTTTTTCCTGTGGAGTGAGACCAGAACGTCACCAGGACAGTGGTTAGGTTAATTAATGAGGCATAATAATGCACATAATAAAAGCTTATGATCTGAATTTTCTCCCTACTCTTATCCTCTCTCCTTCTCATAGAGAACTGCTGGCCTCACTGGAATCTGGGAGTCATGTTTCATTAAACGAGCCTCTTATTCTTGTAAACAACATCAAGGGGGAAATAATAACTTGAGAACCATCTGTTTGATTGAGTCCTTGACTTTTTTTTCATTTCCCCCCATTGCATGTTAAAGGAAGTAAATAGGAAAAAAAATTCTAATTATATTGCTGTTTACTGATTACAGGATAACTTTTATTTTATTTATTTTAAATACCACTTGATCCACACCCAAAGCTTTTGTCATCATTCTGCTCCTTCCCAGCTCCCTCTTCTTTTTCTCTTTAGCATGTAGCTAATTAGATTTAAGCCTATTCTGAAGACTGTTCAAATCATTGCAGTCTAGGGGCACCAGGAATAGTTTGCTTGCTATGGTGTAAACAGTCAATTGGGGAAAAAGAAATGCTTTCACAGGTGCCAATGACAAGAGCTTTAGACACAGTGTGTAAGATATGGCTTTAAGTCCTATGAATTTTATCTGGTGTGGTTGAGTTTGGGAAAATCATTAAACACTCTTTACAATTATGAAAAGTGTGGATTCAAAAACTTAGATTCTATAAGTAGCTATTAAGTGCTAACTATGTATGGGAAAAAATCATTAAACACTCTTTACTATTATGAAAAATGTGGGTTCAACAACTTCAATCCTGTAAGTAGCTCTTAAGTGCTAACTATGTATGTGGTAGGCACTGAAAGAGACCTGTACGTAGCAATAAGAATATCAGCCTTGCCCATCACAAGGAGTCACTACTATGATCAAGTGAGGTAAAATACATGAAAGTTCTCTGTAGATTATAAGAGATTTATTGAGATTATTATCACAGTAAGGCATCTGATAGTTGCATTGGCCCCTTCATGACCCCAAGGCCAATTGGTTACCTTATTGTTCAGGGTTGGGCAAGGAAAGCTTTGGGCAAAGCTTGGCTTTAGCATTTCTATGCCTAATCGTGCCTCAGAGAGAAGAAACATTGCCTCCATATTAGGAGTACCAATTGATGCTATTTTGCTGCTATCATTTAGCACATGATTTATTTCGGTTGAAAATTCCTTGATTTCACAACTCCACATTTTTTCTAAGACTTAGTGCTGTTCTTGAACAAAGTCAAAATTTGTCTAAAGCAACTTTTGTTAAAAAAGAGAGCATAAATACTGTGATGCCTGGCACAATATGTTACATGCCTGTGTTTGGTTCTCATCACTGCCAAGAGTTTGGAAGTTGAAATCTTACTGGAACACAAGGTTTGGACAGAAAGGGTGCATTCCTCGTGAGTCACAGATGATGAATTCATAATCCAACTTCTAGTCTGATCAACTTCTTGAAAATGGGGCATATCAGAAAACAACAGTCTTCATCAAAGGGAATATTTAGCCTGTCTTACTCCTAAACCTCCTCAATTAAGTCACTCTTACATATGTGGATACTAACACTATTAGGTCTGTTATCCTTTCATTAATCCATTTTCCATCACTGGGGAACTGGGACAAATGTTTGTATTTTTCCCAACAACCCCTTAAGAAGTACTTTCTGGCACGTTGTGTTTTTAGATTAAAGTTAATTGAAAATCATTTTAAGAATTTGGTCATTAAGATATAGTTACCAGAGAAGAAAAAGTGGATCTCACTAAAAATACCTCCAGGATATTGCAAAATTAGGGCTTGGTATGCCTGTTCAACTCAAAGGACAGAGGTACAAATGAGACACAGTGTCCATCTCCTAACAGCTTACAATTTTAGATAACAGCAATTCACATAAATATATGGAAAAACCCAAGATTAAAATAACAAACATGGCTTAAAATTCAGGACAAAAATGGTAATGGTGTGTGACAGAGGACAAAGAAAGAGAAAGTTGGAATTGAGAACTGTTCAGGGAAACTACAGTTTGGGACTGAGATTGAGTTAGGAATAGATCAACTTACAACTGTTAAAAAACATTTTGAAAATGGCATTTGAAACCTGATATAATAAGTCTATCTTTTCTTTCATGCTACTGGTTTCACCAAATTAGGAAAAACCATCCTTGGTGGAGAAAAGTTCAGTTTACAGTCTAGTAATCCAGGTAAGTATTGAACGCAATTTATTCAAAACACAAGCCAGTGAAAGCTAAATGCCATATAAGTAGCTAGCTGGAATGATTTGGGGAAGTTTAACGGTAGTAGTATTCGATATGGGCTTGGGAGTTATTTGGGGGCAGCTATTTTATTTTTCTACTCTTTCAAATTTTTTTACTCCTTAACGAATTTCTATAATGAAAGTCCAAGCTAGGCTTCCAGGCAAGAATTTAATGCTTGCAATAGAGCTGGCCTGTCTGCTTATGCCCTTGCTGGGAGTTCTACCAAAGCCTGCCTCTCATGCAGCCAGCCTGCTCCCACAACTTGCCCAGACCCCATCCTTATCTTCCGCATTAGAGCCGCATTCCCTGCTTTGGTCTCCTTGGCCCTTGGATGCCCTAGCTTCTCCAACATCAGATTCTGCTCCAAACCCCCTACTTTGTGACCTTCACCCTCCTCCCATCTATCCTCACCAGGCTCTCACCATTGCACTCCCTTGTTTTATGGATCCCCTCTGCTAAGTGATCCTCCTGCCACTAGAGTATTCCCAATGGATCCCTTTCAAATGGGCTAGCCTCAGCCATGCCCATGTAGCCAGGGAAGAAGATTGATCCTTATCAGATGCACACATGATCATTCTGTCATAAAATAATTAGTTCTCGAGCACCCACTATTTATCAGGCTTTGTTTCAACAAGTTATTAACAAAACAGATAAGGGTCCTGCCTTCATGGAAATCATATTGAGTGAAGGAAACATGTAATAAGCAAGTAACCTAATAATAAATTAAATAAACTTATATAACTAATATAAAAACTGCTATGAATAACTGGCAATAATAAAAGCCTACATTCATTGAGTGTTTTCTATGTGTGCCAACCTCAACAGTTTATGTGGATTTAATCTTTAGGAAAACCCTATGAAATAAGGACGATTATTATCTTTATAGGTAGGAAACTGAAATTTAGTAATGTTAAGAGACTTCCCCCAAAGTCTCATAGGTGTTAAGGGTTGAGCCCAGGACTTGAAAACAGGCAGTCTGACTCTAGAGCCTGTATTCTGAAGGTGAAAAAGGACTGGTTTGGAGGGAGTATATGTGAACCAAGACTTCAATGAGATACTGAAGACAGTAAAAGTGCTTTTGGCTTTTCCATTGTCTTTTTTGGCAACTGCACACCCAAGGGAACCCCCCCAAATTATATACCCTGAGGCCCCTTCTCTCCTGCAAGTTTACTCAAGGCCCTTATCCAGGTGGACTTAATTCTAAACTTGGTAAGTCTCAGGGTCTCAGTAGGTCTCCTTCCATCAGAGTACAGAAGCCCTGTAAGTACAGGCTGAGGGTGTGGACTTAGACACCCAAAGAGCCGCATTAAGAAAGATAACTTCCTCCATCCATACCCTTCCTAGGAGGGATCATGGGCAGCTACCATGTGGCTTTTCTTCCTGTTCTTTCTCTAAGCTGAAGCGGTGAAAACCCAATGTCCCTCTGAATTTATTTTTCTTATTTACAAAATTATATATGCTTGTTACATCAACTTTGGAAAATTGATGAATAGCACAAAGCCAAAAAAAAATATTTATTCAATTTCATCACCCAGAAAGTCGTATTTCCCCTGTTGTGTATTTTCTTCCTTTATTTTTTTCTATACAAATTATAGAAAAATTATGTGTTGAGCTCATACTTCACATTAGACTTAACATAATATCATGTAACCTTATGATACACATTTCCCCATGTTAAAGCACATTTAAAGTCTGCATAATATTCCATCATGTGGTTATATCACAACTTACAGATAATTCCCTCAGTGTTGGACATTTAGACTGCCATTAATTGTATACTAACATAAACAATGAAGAAGTTGACATCTTTTTGTACAAAACTTCTGCTGTATTTCAGATTATTTCCTTAGGATAAATTCCCAAAGTTAAAATTATTGAGCCAAAATATATGAACGCAATAAGCCTATTGATGCATATTGGTTTTTTTTTAATTTTATTTATTTTATTTATTTATTTTTGGCTGTTTTGGGTCTTTGTTGCTGCACACAGGCTTTCTCTAGCTGTGGTGAACAGGGGCTACTCTTCGTTGCAGTGTGCAGGCTTCTCATTGTGGTGGCTTCTCTTGTTGCAGAACACGGGCTCTAGGCACACAGGCTTCAGTAGTTGTGGCACATGGGCTCAGTAGTTGTGGCTCATGGGCTCTAAAGCTCAGGCTCAGTAGTTGTGGCACATGGGCTTAGTTGCTCCACAGCATGTGGGTTCTTCTTGGACCAGGGATTGAACCCGGGTCCCCTGCATTGGCAGGAGGATTCTTAACCATTTTGACACAAGGGAAGTCCCAATACACATTGTTGAAACACTCTCCAAGAATATTATATACATATCTACACTCCTACCAGACTGTAGGACATTGCCAGCAAGACTGTGTTATTACTAGCTTTGGAGATTTAGAAAGGGAACTGGAAAGCTCTAAAGAAAGTTTCCCCTAGTTTGTAATTTTCTCTAGGCCCAGTCTTGTACCGCCTACCATAAAGGTTTCATTCAGAGATTTTGGAGCTAAGCAAGAGAAGGGAGTTGGCTAAACAGCAGTAGGGAGATTTGGAGAGTAGGCAGGGTTAGTCTGCACATATAGAAGGTCTGCACAAGAAGAAGAACACGGACCCCTGGAATCTGGAGGAATATGCATACCATAAAAAAAAATCAAGCAGGGCTTCCCTGGTGGCGCAGTGGTTGAGAGTCCGCCTGCCGATGCAGGGGACACGGGTTCGTGCCCCGGTCCGGGAAGATCCCACATGCCGCGGAGCAGCTAGGCCCGTGAGCCATGGCCGCTGGGCTTGCGCGTCCGGAGCCTGTGCTCCGCAACGGGAGAGGCCACAACAGTGAGAGGCCTGCGTACCGCAAAAAAAAAAAAAAAAAAAAAAATCAAGCAAAGCAAAAATATGCAACCGATAGAGAATACAACCAAAAATAAATAAATAAGTCCTTGGATTATAGCATTTCCCAAAAAATAATGTTTTTTGTTTGTTTGTTTTTACTTTGGGATGGTTTGGCTCATTCCATCAAGTTGTCTTCAGTAGTTTTCCATCTATAAATTCTTTCCTAAATGTGCTTCTCCTCTGAGCCCTGGCTCCAAGGAGCAATGATTAAGCAGTAGGGTGAGGATGATTTGGGGGCTGGAGATCTTTAGTCGCTGCTAAAGATTTTCTTTAATGTGCTAATGTCCTACAGATCCAGGTAAGATTTAGAAAAGACTAGAAATATAGAGTTATCTTCATAGGAACAAACATATTTATTCAGTTTGCCTTTGGCAGCAAAACAAGTTTAATGACTATGTTATATATTATCAACTTTGAGATTAAGGATACCTGTAAACATCTCTTTGCCTGTTCTTGGAATTAGCCAAGGGAAAATCAGGAATTTTGCCAAACAAGGCAATAGAAAAAAAAAAATTCTAACGGGGAAAAAATAATGATGTGGATCAGTCAAATTAAAACCATTCCATTGCCCTCAGAAACGATTTTGAAAATGAAATAGAAATAGTTACTGCTGCTCTGAGCCATGACAAGATCTCAAAATTCAGAAGGCAAAATGCCAGAACGTTGATCAGTCATTAGGGGAAGCAGAGAGTGCTGGAGAAAAAGCAAGAGATACCCTGAAGAAAAGCAGAGGATCACTCACAGAAAAATGAAGGAAGTATGGGAGATTCCCTGACCAACCCGCTTGCCTCCAGAAAGAGCCAGATTCTCAAAACAAATGGGTTTCCCAACTAATACTGGCTGGAGCATGATTACCCTGGCAAAGGTCCACCATGGGAGGAAAGCTTTTTCCCAAGATCAGGGCCAGTGAGGGGGACTTATTTGATTGGAAACTGCAGGCCATCTGTCACCAGGGTGGCTCCATGCCTTCAGCTGCATGGGACTGACATTTTAACTTTTGGTCTAGTGAAATTATGAAAATAGGTCATATAAATATTATTTTAATATAATTTTTAAATGTCCCCATTTCATGGCTATGCTTTATGAGTTTAGATCTCAATATTTCTAAAACTTTGATGATCGAAGGTAAAAACAAAAGGGCTATTCAAACATTGCCAGGAAAAAAAATCCCCCCTTTGGCTGTGAAGGTACAGGAATTCTAGGTCGGGCAGCCTCATTAGTTGCTTTAGTGAACCCTCTTAGTCAATTAAGTTCTCATTATCCTTGGTATTACTACTGGGCTTCCATAAACTAATCCAGATGCAAGCTTTTCCTCCGATGATGTTGTGTTTTCTTTAACAATGTGCTGTGGAGGGTGGGCTATTATAGAAAACTCGCCCCACAGTGCTAGCTGGGGGTCTGGTATTTCAGTGGAGTACATCTGGGAGCCCTGGTCCCCAAAATGGTATTAAGCAGATCTGAGGAGGAGGAGCTGAACTCAGTCAGTGTTGATAGAGAGGTGGACAGATGAGAGAGGTCTGAACAAGCCCAGAGGGCCAGCTGGGACAAGGATCAAACTGAAGAAGTAAAAGAAAATAGAAGCAATCTCTGACAGCCTGGGCTATTTGACATCGTGGTTTTTCTGGATTTCAGGGTTTTTTTTTTAAATTGCATTAGATTTTCCTCTGAGGCAATTTGGGGGAAAATGGTACTATCTCCCCAGGTCAGATGCCACTGGCTCAATGAATGATAATTGAGGGCCAGTGTAATATTCGAAGACAGCAATTGGGAAATCCTTAAGATCTTCTTTGTGTTTAATTGTAATGCCATCTAAAGGCAACAGCTGTTTTAAAATGCGTTGCATTCCATAAGCTTTCATAGGTTTTGTGCAACATAATTTATTGTGAATAGTAATGATTTTGTTTTCTTGTTTTACTAAACAGCAACCATATTAGTATCTATTTATAACTCATCTAATGGCTATTAACCTAGAATAGTGTCCAATTTATTTCAAAACCTGGTATAATACACTTTCCACTAAATTATACCATTCCTTCCTCAATTGTCACCCTGACGTCCCATGGCAACTAGAGCTGCAATTTTAGGACACTCTGAATATTCTCCTAAGATCATAGATTGTTTCTGTTGTTAATTGTATGCTTCATGCAAACTACTAATATTGTCTGATAAGATTTGGACCTAATTATTGACTTTACTCCAAATAATTTTTTCCAAATTCTCTCAGACACTTCTGAAAAGCCCTAATTAACCATAATCTCTTTTACGGCAATGTGCATACAGGGCTGAGTGGAAAATAGTGACAGATTTAGAATCTGACAGACCTGGGTTTCAATCTCTGCCCTACCATTTATAAGGTAGGGACCTTAGGTCTCCTCAAACATCTCTGTGCCTCAGTTTCCATGTCTGAAAGATGGAGACAGTACCTACCTGGTAAGGATATAAGAATAGAGGAGAAAAGCCAATGTAACTTACATAGCCAATGCCTGGCATGGTCAATCTTCCCAAGAAGTTTGCTGTTATTTTCTCATTTTTGCATCTTCCATCAGGGCATCCTTCTGGTCACTACTTTAAATTCAGCGTTTCCTCCACAAGGTACCCGCTCTGTTCCCCTCAGCTTCTGGTCTCTTAAGAATGTAGTCATAGATCTTTTGGACATTATTGGTGGGTCTTGCTTTCCTATGGTTTGGCCTCCTGGATAGTTATTGCATGACTTCTGGTTCCACACAGAATTCTATGTGGGATTTGGCCAGGGCAGCATGACAGGAGAACTGTCTCATGGTACAGAAGAAGCAGCTGTGGTTTAATGGAAATCAGAAGCTGGATAAGTGATGCCTCTGCCACCCATTAGCTGTTTGAGCTTCAGTTCTTCCACTGAAACACAGAAATAACAGTATATACATCTAAGGGTTATTAATGAGAACATTCACGTACAAAATGCTGTAGAGATGGAAGTGTTTATTATTACCTACATGTCCTACCCTTATTTATGAACCATAACAGCATTTTGTCAGTTCTGTTGTATAATAATAATGTAATTATGTAATAACATGTTCCATATTTAGCTGATTATATGTCAGACTCAGAAATCTGTTTGTCACATGTGCCCACAGTTGATTTCTCCTCTGTGCCAATCAGTCCCCTTGATTCTGTTCCCATTCACCACATGTGAACAAATTGCTCTCAGTATTGTGGTGCACCATTATCTCTCCCCAAACTCCTACCGCAATGCACAATGCGGTATGTGAGACTGCACGGCTTCCTGCTTTAATTTATTTGTTCTTCTTTCCCTGCACCACATCTTCTATTTCCTGATTATCATTTCCACTGACTAACACAGTAATGTTCCAAGTACTGTCTTCAGTTTCTTAAAGTCATTCGTTAATTCTGTGTTAAGAGAAGCCCTATTCCTGGCTTCTCATGGTTGAGGTTGTCACTCAAACAAGGAACCCTACTTATCCTCTGATTCAGCTCACCCCCAGTGCAATTAGTTGTGCTACATTTGCACTTGTCTGTATTCATTAATTTGCATAATTGAATGTATTCTCCCAGGGTCATGGCTGATGTTCCTCATTGATTATACATGGGTCACCAACACAGAGAAGAAGCCGTCTCCAAACATAACTGAACCATGGAACTGTTCTCTTATCAGCGACGACAGTAAGACTTGGTCCAGAAAAAAATTGTTAAAGGCTTTTAAGTGGACCAAAAAAGATTACTGAGTATATTTTCAAAAGAAAACTAGGCTTTGTCTAGTATACCCTTCCAGGTTATATGATTCTATGAGGACTGCACTTTTCATTGACTTGGAGCTTTTTTTTTTTTTTTTTTTTTTGCGGTATGCGGGCCTCTCACCGTTGTGGCCTCTCCCGTTGCAGAGCACAGGCTCCAGATACGCAGGCTCAGCGGCCATGGCTCACGGGCCCAGCCACTCCATGGCATGTGGGATCTTCCTGGACTGGGGCACGAACCCGTGTCCCCTGCATCGGCAGGCAGACTCTCAACCACTGCGCCACCAGGGAAGCCCGGGTTGTTTGCTTTTTTGATGTTGAGTTGTATGGATTCTTTGTATATTCTGGATATTAACCCCTTATCATATATATTGTTTGCAAATATCTTCTCCCATTCAGTAGTCAACCTTTTCATTTTGTTAATAGTTTCCTTCACTATAAAAGAGCTTTTTAGTTTGATGTAGTTTGATTTGTTTATTTTTGTTTTTGTTTTCCTTGCCTGGAGAGACATATCTAAAATATTTGCTAAGACTCATGTCAAAGAGTGTTCTGCCTCTGTTTTCTTCTAGACGTATTGTGGTTTCAGGTCTTACATATAAGTCTTTAATCCATTTTGAGGGTTTTTTGTATATTATGTGAGAAGGTAGCCCAATTTCATTCTCTTGCATGTAGCTGTCCAGTTATCCCAACACCATTTATTAAAGAAGCTGTTTTTTCCCTGTTGTATATTCTTGCCTCCTTTCTTGTAGATTAATTGCCCATGTAAGTGTGAGTTCATTTCTGGGGTTTCTATCCTTTCCCATTCATCTATGTGTCTGTATTTGTGTCAGTACCATACTGTTTTGATTACTGACGTTTTGTAGTATAGTTTGAAATCAGGGAGCATGATACCTCCTGTTATGTTCTTCTTTCTCAAGATTGTTTTGGCTATTCAGGGTCTTCTGTGTTTCTATACAAATTTTAGAATTATTTGTTCTAGTTCTGTGAAAAAATCCTTTGGTATTGATAGGGATTGCATTGAACCTGTAGACTGCCTCAGGTAATATGCTCATTTTAACAATATTAATTCTTCCAGTCAATGAGCTTTCCATCAATGTTTGTGTCGTCTTCATTTTCTTTCATCAGTGTCTTATATGCCATCATATTAAACATCTCTGAATCTGATACAGCTTATGATGTTTATCTCAGTGTACCACATATTACCATTATGTACTTATGAATCCAAAGTTCAGAGTAAGGTCTTTGAGGGCAAGGATGATCTTACCTCTCTACTCCTTTAAATGCTGAGACCATTTTCTTATACATAGGAGCTTTCAATAAAACTGTCTTAAATTAATGAATGAATACATGAACAAATGGACATGTCTATACCATTTGTTGTTGCAATTATCTCCACCAGATGTTGAGGAGCAAATTTAGACCGTTACTAGAATTTCACAGATTGAAACGAACTTCAAAGTCCTTCTCTGAGGAAATATACGCCCAAGATCCAGACTTGCTTGTTCTTGGGAGTTTAGCCATCTAGAGTTTCTTTAATATTTCCATTTTTCTCTGTTTTACTGCTACTAGTAAGCATGCAAATCTTCACAGACTTTGTATAGGGTCTTCAAGAGATGTGCTGTTGAAAGGAGCATGCTCCCCTTATTGACATTTACCAGAAAAGCTGTTGTACAAAGAATGTTCCAAATAACACTGCATGCTCTGGTAACACCAGCTGCACATGTTCTGCACACTGATGGATGGTGGTTTATAAAGTACTGTAAATAATTTTGGTAAGATAATATTAAAACATTAAGGATGAGCTTGTTTTTTAAGCCACATGATAAATTAATCATTTTATTTCTCAGTAACATTATTTATTTTCAATAAGATTATTTAAAAGATTAAAATATTTGAAATAAAGGACATAAGCTCTTTGCTTTCCCTTTTCAGAACAAAATGCTTTAAGTTTGCTTGTCATATCCCTTTTAGCTATAGTTGTGAGTAGATCATGAGGAAACAGTGTATGTACAACCCAGAGGTCCTGTAACTGTGTAACAGCATGAGAACTCCAGGCTGGTAAGGTGGGGAAGCACTCTTATAATTGCTACAAATCAGGGAACCTGATTTGCAATGGGACCACACCTTCAGTTTTGTTAGAGGATCTTTCCTAATTGACTTATAGTCTAAATTGTCTACACTACAAGGGAATTGTTTGCTGGTATGTTTGCCGGTATTTTGTCTACTTTGAACGATAGCAAGACCCACATTATCTCATTAGCTTTTACATTTGTCAGAGCTGACACCTTAGGAGAATACAAATCACAAGGAAGTTTGGAAATGCAGGTGACACAGATGGCTGCTAAAACCCACTTGGAAAAGCCATCTACCCTCATTTGCAGGAGTCTGACCTCCACAGCAGCCCTCTTAGCAACCCTGTCCCAGTTGTTCCAAACCCAACTGGGCACATGTCTTGGCCCTCTGGTTTATTAGGGAGCCCGTCCATGCAAGAAACATCTAGTGCATGGGCTGCTGCAAGCTGTCTTCCTGATTTAGAAGACTCAGAGGGGAAAAAGAGCTATCTATAAAGTTCTTTTAATTTTTAACATAAGCTTCAGCTTGAGTTGTAAAGTATATCTCACTGGTCATCTTGGTCTGAAGTGCATTCCATTCCCTAAATTCATCAGTGTGTAACTGCCACAGCTGCTGAGGCTTTGGCACCTGCAAGGTACCCCTGAGAGGAGCTCTCCAAACAGATGATTTTATAGGCAGTGAGCCCAATGGCAAAAATTTCAAGATTTGTTTTTCAAATAAGTGCATGTTAAGTGAAACAAACAAACAAAAACTTACAATGTCAATGAACCAGAGAAAGTTTCTTTGGTTAGAAAGAGCCTTATGAAAAATCTATCATGCAGCCTCTGATTTAGAAATGTAAAGAGAAACAGATTGACTTAGAAAACTAAGGGGTTGAAAGATTACAGTCTTTAATGAGCCTCATACCTGTGTTCAGATCAAGGACTCCTTCCACCTGTAATGTTTGTTTCTAATGAAGAAGTATTTCTTAATTTAGAGGCTAATCCTCAGAAACCAATGTGGAGGGCAGAACATGTCTTGGGTTTAGGGAGTCTGCTCACTTTGCTTTAAATCTCAGAGGGCCATAAAATCAAGTGAAGTCAGGACTGGATTAGAAATCAGCAGCTTTGAGCTCTGAACCACATTCTCATGATATATTGCTTTGAGGTCCTCGATTTTTATTGTTTATGCTTCAGTTGTCACATGGGTTTGTAGTAGGACCAGAAGTTGGTGGAACAATGAGCAGGTGCCAAGATCTGTGCTCTGTAGAGATAGGCTTCCCAACCATGGCTGTCAGCACAAAAGAGGATGCAAGAAAAAATATACTACCCCTAGACAGTGTCAGCATGTAAGACACACTCTTGTCCCAACACAGCCAATCTGGCAATACACACCATTCCCAAAAGTAGTTTCCAATTGTTTCCGAGAGTAAGTGGTCACTATGCTTTTCTCCTTCTCTTCTGCCCAAATGTAAATTGCTGCTTATCTCACATACAAATGCCCCCAATAAGAGATTTTGCTGAAAAAAAAAATCAATACTCTTCAAAGATTTTTTTTCATTTTGAAAATACTCTTCAAATTTCAAATTTACTCTTCAATACTCTTCAAAAATTTTATATAAAAAAACAGGATATATTATGGAGTCAAATGGAAAACTTCGAACTTTGGTGACAAAACAGGATACTTCGGAAACTTTAAAATTTTTCATAGACCTTAGAACTAGATGCAAATCTAGGTTTCAAAGCTGGCTAAATTCCAGGTTTATAACGCAAGATGCTAAGTAAGCAGATATCAGCATTTCTCAACTCTTCACTGCATTCTTAGAACCAATCTATATTTACATCTTTAATAGTGAAAGAAGTACGAAGCCACATGGCTTGGAAGTACATTGCTGTACACTTTTTAGTTGGAGACCATGAAGTGTAGTGGAGAAAGGCACAAGGATACTGGGATGATGGTCTCTGCTGTGCTCTACCCACCAGGTCTCCTTAGGCTAGTTTCCTCATTCCTTTAACCTCAGTTTTCTCATTTCTAAAAATAGCTTTACTGCCCTGCTTACCTCTGAAGTTAAAGAAGATAACACAAGTTATGGTTAAAAATACATTTTACATTCTCTACGAAATTCTACAATAATGGATATGCATCCTTCATACCCCAAATCCTTCTAAAAACACAGGTTTGTTGGAAGATTGGTTTGAGGATTGAGTCTTTATGATTTTTATAGCAGAAGAAGAGACACAGAACCATTCATGGGTGAGCCCCCCAGCCAGATTGATAGACACTCAATCTTAAGGCAACAAGCTTTTAGTAAGCCTATCCTCATGATTTGCCTAATGCTTTACTAAGGCAAGATTCCCATCTCCTGTGAGGTCCCCTTTCCTCCCTTCAGTTCCCAACAGCCCCACAGAGGACCCCATCTCTGAACTGATCATCCCTCAAGAGGCACAGATAAGATGCTTCCTTGATGTCCCCCTTATGGGTCCTGTGACAGGGCATAGTGACTTGCAATCAGGTGGACATAGCTCAGTGCAGCCTAAAGTAAAGTCTAAAAGTCTTTGAAGTATCTTATTTTGTCACTGAAATGCAAACAAGTTTTTCATTTGACTCCATATTATTATAATTTTTTAAACAAAAATTTCAAAGTAGAAAAAAAGTTGAGTAATATTTATTTTTTCAGCAAAATGAACCGTATTTATGCTGTAGCTACCTTCTCCTTCTCCCTCTCCCCACAATCCCTCCTAACCCAAGAGTATCTTTCTTATGGAGAACAGTATGGAGGTTCTGTAAAAAACTAAAAATAGAACTACCATACAACCCAGCAATCCCACTCCTGGGCATATAACCTGAGAAAACCATAATTCAAAAAGAGTTGTGTACCACAATGTTCATTGCAGCTCTGTTTACAATGCCCAAGACATGGAAGCAACCTAAATGTCCATTGACAGATGAATAGATAAAGATGTAGCACATATATACAATAGAATATTACTCAGCCATAAAAGAAATGAAATTGACTTATTTGTAGTGAGGTGGATTGACCTAGAGACTGTCACACAGAGTGAAGTAAGTCAGAAAGAGAAAAACAAATAGCGTATGCTAACACATAAATATAGAATCTATAAAAAAAAGGTTCTGAAGAACCTAGAGGCAGAACAGGAATAAAGATGAAGAGGTAGAGAATGGACTTGAGGCCATGGGGAGGGGGAAGGGTAAGCTGGGACGAAGTGAGAGAGTGACATGGACATATATACACTACCAAATGTAAAATAGATAACTAGTGAGAAGCAGCCACATAGCACAGGGAGATCAGCTTGGTGCTTTGTGTCTACCTAGAGGGGTGGGATAGGGAGGATGGGAGGGAGACACAAGAGGGAGGAGATATGGGGATATATGTATATGTATAGCTGATTTACTTTGTTATACAGCAGAAACTAACACACTATTGTAAAGCAATTATACTCCAATAATAAGGATCAGAAAAGAAATGTAAAAAAAAGAAAAAGAAAGAAGGAAAGAAAGAAAAGAAAGAAAGAAAGAAAGAAAGAATTCCCCAAATTATCTCTTCTTGGGGGCCTTGCAGTTCAATAAGGTCTCTTAAAGACAAGATTCTAGAAAATGGTACAAATTAGGTTGTGGAGATGCCAGTGTAGGGAAAGTCCTTTCGATGACCTCAATCTTTCTACAATCTTCTGATCAGGATCCTTTGGCAACTCAGCTCATGGACTCAGTCTAGCCCCCTTCTTGGGGGAGACCTACGGGCAGCTGTCTATCTTCTTGGGGCTATAAGGGAGATAGTAACCCAGAATGTGATATTTTGTCTCTGAAATGTGGCTGTCCTCTGAGAGATATGTTTCTGGTTTCGTCCTGCTCAAAGGTGAGATTCCTGAATGGAACTGTAGCTTTTTGCACAACTAATTCCTCTGTTCCCCAGGGAAAGACTATAGATTCACCAAATGTGCTATTGGTCAGAAGGGGCAGGATGGAAAGTGCTGGGCTCAGCTCTGCCCAGTACCATCCATGGCAGAAAAAAACAGCCTAATATCTGACTGTGAGGGTTTGCTTGTAGTTTCCTCACATACAAAATATGACATATGTGCAAGTGAAGGCAGGCCTCCATCTCCCACTGAAGGACTGCAGACAGTGTCTGCCTGCAGAGTCCATCTCCAGGGCCTGTGTGAGGGAGGCAGAGCAGAATGGGTAATGCAAAACATAAAAAAGTACAGTGGAAACACAGAGCCACAGTTGCAAATGGCCCTTAACCAACACCAGGCCTCATCTGTTGTGAGTGTTTGAAGTCTGTAGACAGAGGACGGTGCCATTCCACAATAATTTCTCTTGCTGGAGCTCATCAGCAGTGGAATGCAGAGAGACTAAGCTTCTGGCTAAGTTCTGCTGTCAGGATCCAAAACCAGGTCCATGGGATGGGGCAGGACTGGGATTCTCCTCCCCTACCCAGAGATGCCTGGCAGCTCATCAAGGGGGAATCTCACCACAGTAATCACCCTGATTTAGGAAACACTCTGTCTCTCCTCTGGACCTGAGAATCTCCTTACAACTAAGAGATAACAGGCAGCTAGGAGTGCCTGCAATGGGGATTCAGAAACAATAAGAGGCCAGCTCAGGAAGCCCTTTGTCCCTACAAGACCTGAGACTCACCTCCTGCACCTAAAGACATCCAGTGACCAGGTAGAACCATGAAGCGGGAACCTTGGCATAATAGATGTCCTGGACCAGGAAGCCTCTTCCTCCCAATGGAGCAGACACTCCCTACTCCACCAAGATGCAGATAGCCTGGAAAAATTCTTCAATTTCCTAAACAGTGACCAATGGGAGTCTCATTTGCACCAGATACACAAAGCAGACGAAATTAACCATAGTAAAGGTTCTGAAATAAATTTGCCATTGGTACCAGAGCCCACAAAAGTAGTCCAGGATCTGCATGTTGAACCTAAAAAGAGTTGCCTGCTAAAATAAGATATTTATATTTAATATAGAGTTTTCTGACATAATAGTTTAAATGTCCAGGATACAGTAGAAAATCACCTGTTGGAAAATCACAATTTGAATGGTAAAACACAATCAAATGATGCTGCCATCAGGATGACAAAAATGTTAGAATCATCTGACAAGAACTTTAAAACAGCCATCATAAGAATGTTTCAATACACAATTATAAATTATCTTGAAACAAATGAAAAACAAAATCACATGAAAGAAATAGGTTATAATAAATATATCAAATGGAAATTATATGAAAAAATATAGAAATTTTAAAACTTGCTGTATGTGCTCAATAGTAGAGTTGAGATGACAGAGCATAGAATTGATGAAATTGAATACAGATCAATAGAAGTTACCTAAAATGAACAACAGAGATAAAAAAAAAAAAAGACTGGGGAAAAAATGAACAGACCCTCAGGTACCTGTGCAGAAATGACAAAAAGATCCAATACTGGATCTAAAAGGGGAGGAGAAACAGAGTGGAGCAGAAAGAGTATTTGAAGAAATATTCAGAAAACTTCCCAGATTTGGTGAAAGACATAGATTGATTGGTTCAAGAATCTAAGCAAACTCAAATAAAGCCACACCAAAACACATTATGATTAACTTCTGAACAATAAAGACAAAGAAAAAATTGTGAGAGCATTTGGAGAGAAACAATGTATTACCTATGGGGAAAAAAATAATCCAAATGACAGAAAATTTCTCATCTGAAACCACAGAAGTTAGAAGGGATTGGCACATTTTTCAAGCGGTGAAAGAAAAGAACTGTCAGATGAAAATTCTATGTCCAGGGAAACTATACTTCAGAAATGATGGGGGAATACAGACACTTTCAGGTGAAAGAAAACTAAAAGAATTTGTCACTAGGAGACATACTCTTAAAGGGACATAAATGCAAGCAAGTCCCACACTTTACTCAAAGTGGAAAAATGTTGATATCTATAGGCTGTTCACAAGTCACATATGCATATTGTACTATGTTTAGCGCTTAGAAAACTATGGAAAGAGAAACAACACAAAAACACTGTAAACCAATTAAGATTGAGTCCTAAAAAATGTTCAAGTAACCAATGGGAAGGCAAGAAAAGATAGCTAGAAGAACAAGAAACAGAGGAAACAAACAGAAAAACAAATAATAAAATGGCAGACTAAAGCTCTAACATATCAATAATTGCTTTAAATGTAGAAGGTCTAAAGAGGTCAATTAAAAGACAGAGATTAGTAGTACAGATGTAAAAACAAAGATACAAACACAACCCAAGCAAATGCTGTTTACAAGAAACTGACTTCAAATTCAACAACATAGACTAATGTAAAATAGAGAAAAAGATATACCATATAAGTATTATTCATTAAAAAGGAGGAATTGTTTTATTAATATTAAAATCTGATAAAGGCGACTCCAGCAAAGAAATTTACTAGAGACAAAAAGAGGAACATCAGGTAATGATTAAAGAATCAATCCACCAGGAAGATACAACAATTCTAAGTGTGTATGCACCAAAAAATTAAGCTTCAAAATACATGAAGCATATTCTGACAAAAATGAAAGGAGAAATAAAGTCTACACTAGGGACTTCAACATTCACCTCTCTGCTGTAAAAATTTAATAAACAGAAACCTCAATTAAATATAGTTGGGAAACCAGATGGGGGAGCTCTGTATGCCCTACCATGATAGCCAAGCCCAACAGGAAGAAGAAAGACTCCTCTTTCCTGGCAAGGACTTAGTCGATGAAATGCCATGGACTCTTTGTTTATTACAGCCCTCCCAACTTCCTTTACCTCTCTATAAGAATGGTCTCCTTCCCTTGACCTGCAAGGACTTGCACATGGCTTTCCATGCTTGCAAACCCCAAATTGCAATTCTCTACTGGTTCTGAATAAACCAATATTTGCTGGAGAAACATTTGACAACCTATTTATTTCAGGTCAACATAGTAATTCATACAACTACTACACAGAAAATCAACAAGGATGTGGAATATCTGAACAATACAATCAAGCAACAGGATCTAATTCACTACATATCACCGAACAACTGCTGAATACACACTTTTATCCAAATGAGTATAGTATGTTCACCAAGATAAACTATACCCTGGGCCATAAAACAAACCTCAAAATTTTTTAAAGAATTAAAATTACACAAAATATGTTCTCTGAGCATAATGGAGTAAACCTAGAAATTGATAACAGAAAGACGAGAGAAAAATTTCCAGACACTTGGAAATTAAACATCATGCTCTGAAGTCATCTATGGGTTAAAGAGAAGTCTCAAAAGAAATATAAAAATACATATAATGAAATAAAAATGAAAATATAACATGTCAAAATATTCAGAATACAGGTAAATCAGTCCCAAGAGAGAAATGTATAGCACTAAATGCCTATATTAAAGAGAGAAAATATCTCAAATTAATAATCAAAGTGCCTTCCTCAAAAAATAGAAAACTAACAGCAAAATAAATCTAAAGAAAAAAAAGCAAGCAGAAAGAATAAAGAGGAGAAATCAACTAACTTTTAAAAAGTAAAACAGAAAAATCAATAAAACAAAAAGATTGTTCTTCAAAAATATCAGTAAAGTTGGTAAACCTGTAGCAAGACTGATTGGGGGAGAAGGGGAGGAAAGGAATAGGAATAAAGGGGTATGTCACTACAGACCCTCCAACCATTAAAAGGATATTAAGTTCATATTACAAAAAGCTTTGTACTCATAAATTTAACACCTTATAAGAGATGGACCAATTCCTTAAAAAATCACAAACTTTGAAACCCAACCAACATTAAATAGATAATGTGAATAGTCCTATAACCATTAAAGAAATTGAATTCATGATTTAAAAGCTCCACTAAAAGAAATCTCCAGGCCCAAATGGTGTCACTGGAGAATTCTACCAAACTTTTAAGGAATTAACACCAATTTTATGTGATCTCTTCTAGAAATTAAAAGAGGAATGAACATTTATCAACTCATTTTATAAAGTCAGTCTTACAAAGATACTTAGATGATCACAGTATCAAAAAAAAACCCTACAGATCAATATCTCTTATGGTATAAATGATGTGGAAAAATTGGACATCCATAGGTGAAAAAAATAATAAAGCAAACACAAATTCAAACTAAACCTCATACCTATAGAAAACTGACTCAAAATGAATTATAGACTTACACATAAAATGTAAAAATGTAAACTTTTAGGAAAAAAGCATAGGAGAAAATCTTCAAGATTTAAGGCTAGGCAAATATTACTTAGACTTGATACCAAAAGCATGAGCCACAAAAGGAAAACTTGATAAACTGTACCTCATCAAATTCAAAATTTTTGCTCTGTGAAATTTCCTCTTAAGAGTATGAAAGACAAATTATAAGCTGAGGTAAAATATGTGCAAACCTTATATCTGCCAAAGGAGTTGTGTCTAGAATATATAATGAACTCTCAAAACTCAACGGTCAAGAAAGAAACAAAAAATCTAATTTCAAAATGGGAAAAAGACATGAGCAGACATTTCAGTAAAGAGAATATAGACATGGCAAACAAGAACATGGAAAGATAATCAACATCAATAGCTATCAAGGAGATGCAGATTAAATCCACCATGGACTCTCACTATACACCCTTTAAACTGGCTAAAAGGAAAAGTAGTAATAGCAGAAAATGCTGTTTGCTGGAGGGAATGTAAAATGCTTTAGCCACTCTGGAAAATACTTTAACCATTTCTTATAAAATGAAACATATAATTATCATACAACCCAGCAGTTGCATTTGGTGAATTTATCCCAGAGAAATACAAAACTTACATTCATACAAAAACCTGTACTCAAATGTTCAGAGCAGCTATAATCATAATAGTCAAAAAATATAAACAACTCATATATTCTTCAGTGGATGGGTGGTTAAATAAAATGTAGTACATCCATACCATGGAAGAACATCAACAATAAAAAGGGTGTACTCTTGATACAAATAACAACTTGGATGAGTCTCAAGGGAATTATGCTGAGTGAAAAAAAATCAATCCCCCAAAGTTACATATAGTATGTTCCATTTACATAACATTTGTGAAAAGACAAAATAGAAATGAGAACAGTGTAGTGGTCTCCCAAGTAAGGAGTGGAGAGATGGGAGGCAGGTGTGTGTGGCTATGAAAAGCACTGGGGTAATGAGACTCTTCTGTGTCATTACTGTGGTGGTTGATATATATACCTATACGTGTTATAAAATTGTATTGAACTAATTACACACACACACACACAAATGAGCACAAGTAATTTATTTTATACCTAGTAATTTGTACCTCTTAATCTCCTTCCCCCATCTTGCTCCTCCCCCATCCCCCTCCCCACTGGTAACCACTACTTTGTTCTCTGTATCTGTGAGTCCATTTCTGTTTTGTTATATGTATTTGCTTGTTTTATTTTTTAGATTCCACGTATAAGTGAAAACATACAGTATTTGTCTTTTTCTGTCTGACTTATTTCACTAAGCATAATTCCCTTCATGTATGGATGCAATATACAGCACAGGAAATATAGCCAATGTTTTGTAATAACTTTATCTGGAGTATAATCTATAAAAATATCACATCACTATGTTGTACACCTGAAATTAATATAATATTGTTAGCCAACTATACTACAATAAAACAAAACAAAAACAAAAAAGAAACAGAAAAAGAGCACAAGTAGAATTAAGAAAATTTGAAGAAAGCAGTATAAAAACTATTCAGTTCATGGACCATACAAAAGCATATCCATGGAGAAGCCTTTTGATGAGAAGTGAGATGTCCTCATCTCCATTAGGACATAAATAAGGCCACATTACTGTTGAGGGATATTAGGTAAGACATTCAAACTAATAGGTAATAGTAAAGGATGGAACACAACAATGACAACCACAAATTAAGGGACACAGTAGGGAATGGCTTAGAGAAAACAACCTCTCTCTGCCATTTGTGCCACTATTATTGAACTTGAGGAAATAAGAATGGCAGGCCAGTTTAGGAAGATGTTTCAGGGGGGTTCTAAGGAAATGTTTCCTTTCTCCAAGCAGAGCATCTTGGCCTCCCCAGCATCTCCCCAAAAGGGTGTCAGGAGTGGTGTCTTGTGAGGTCTAAGCCCTACATGGCTGCCATTGTCTGGGAGGGCACCTTGTTGACCAAACAAAGTTGAAGGGATATAGAAGCAGTTTTGGTATAGCTTCAAGTTTTGAGCAAAAAAATCACAAAAATAATTTAGCATCAGAAATCATTTTAAGAACCCTCAGCTGAAAATTTTCTAGATTTTTCCTTCATCTTTCTTGAAAGCAAAGATTTGGAAATAATTGAAATGCAATTATTTAAAATGTATGATCCTTTATTAACATGTAAATGCTCCTGGTGCAGATATTATTGAACTGAGGCTGTCCACATGTCAGTATTGACATGTTCATCTCATTCTTTCATTCATCTTACCTAGTAAGTAATTAACTATAATTCATTGTCAAAGACAAAATGAAGTCTCTGGGCAGATCCTCAACTTTCATATGAACACTTTGCTGAAAGATCCTGCCAAGAATTTTTTAGACTTAACTGACTTTCTTGCTTTCCAAGTAGACCAAAAAAGCTTTATTGTAACTTATTAAATATTTGTTATACATGGTCCTCTATCATTCAAAGAAACTATGTTTATGAAACTATAATTGGATGAAACTATGGTTCTTTTAAACTCATAAATTTGGAGTTTATGGTACATTTACGTTGACAATTAACAAGGACTATCTGTGGCAAATTTACATTTTCTAGATAGTTTTGAAGTACAATAAATGTCATGACAGAGAAACAGAAAGACATTTGAGAATCAATATAGACATGCATTGATAATCTTGGTCAAAAACAATTGCATTTGCACATATGCATTTGACAGAATTAGAATAGAGTATTAGCATCTGAGAGAAAGAAATTAATCCTAATAAAATGAAGCTGTTTCTGGTATCATCTTTAATTTCTTTCATCATTGTCTTATAGTTTTCTGCATACAGGTCTTTTGTCTCCCTAGGTAGGTTTATTCCTAGAGCTTCTTGGTAATGTTTTCAGAAGTCATTCTGTTGTATACCAAGATAAAAGCTGATATTCTGCTTTTAAGAGTGCAGTTTAATTTATCGATATTTCGTGGAAATTAGGAACCAAAAGAAGAGAAGATATTGGACCACTAGTAATTGTGGAACTTACAAAAAACAATTAAGGTGTAATTGTAAAGAAGGACATTATTTAGGGTGTAATCCACAATATATTCCAGTTAATATAATTCTAATAAGTAAAAAGTAGGAATGAATTAATGAGCAGAGAAATAATTGACAAATGACAGGCAGAGGAAGACTTGTACCCAAGAAACAACAGTGAATTTAAATTTACATTATCAAGTAATCTTTTAATTACTTAAACAATTTAAAATTACTTTTAATAGTATTTGGCACATGAATGAAAATATTTTTCTATGCATTTTAATATATGTTCAAGAAAATATAAAACATGGTTTTCCCGAATATATGGTACATTTGCTTGAAGACATCATGTAAATTCATGAGACATAAATACGAAATTTTCACCATCCTTAAAATCATGCAGAATGTGCAAACAAGACATTCAGTCAATGAGAGTATGCATCAAATTCTTTCTCATTATTAATAGTGAAAACAGAGGGTGCCGTTCTTTGTAATTCTTAGTTCTCAGACTATTTTTTATAAATATTTGTTATTCCATCAGGAAGAAAATGAAGGAAGGAAGGAAGGAAGGAAGGAAGAAAGGGAGGGAGGAAAGGAGGAAGGAATTGAGCCTTGTTATGAATCTGTAGCCTAATTAAAATAAAGCATCACTGTCTTCAATATTCTTTACTAACACTCATTCACTTTGCCTGGGTATCACAGGATTCCTATTAAGGACAATGAAATCTTTGAGAGTATTAAGGAAATGAAAAAGGTAATTTTGATACCAAGCATCCCACTGTTTAATATATTTCAATTCACAACATCTCAACAAATGTCATTTCTACCATCATTCATCATTTAATAGAAATACAAAGGAAACAAAGACAAAGCCCTCCTGTGAGATATGGTGCCTTGATTATCAGAGACGTTGCTAATACCTATATTTTGATTTTTTCCTTTAGTTTAGCACCCCATAGATTCAGGCTTTGTGGGTGGTGTGCCTAAAGTGAGAGGAAGATTGTTATGAAAAGGAAGATGGGAAAGGAAATCCCACTTGAAGCCCCATCAGCATGGCATGATCTCAAGTGGCTCTGTTTTAGTGAAATGTTCATATGGAAGTTGAGGATCTGCCCAGAGACTATCATTTTGTCTTTGGCAATGATTTATAGTTAATTACCTACTAGTTGAAGTGGATGAAAGAATGAGATGAATGTGTCAATACTAACATGTGGACAGCTGACCCCAGTTCAATATCTGCACCAGGAGCATTTACATGTTAATAAGGGATCGTGCATTTTAGATGGTTGCATTTCAATTACCTCTAGGTATCTTGAGATATTTGGAGAGAGGTAGATTCTCATACTTTCTCTAAAACTTTACTTCATTTAACATATAAGGCCAGTAAGGGATGTGAGCACTGAATTTGTCTATTGTACATAACATCTTTCCTTAAATTATAGAATCATTCTTCTAAGAACCTAAAATTTGTTTTTCTAAGTACCACCCATCAAATAACATATATTTCATTGAAATGAAAGATAACATATACTTATTGATAACAGTTACATGTGTGGCTCTTTGTTTCATCAAAAGATATTAAAAAGCAGAATAGAGTGATTATGAACAGCTTAAAAGTACAATTTGCTGGGCTAGAGTGTAAAATCTTCATTTAAGTGATCCAGAAGAGTGGAAATAAATCATTAAATAAGAAATGATTCCAAATAAGTGATCAGTCTTCATCTTTTTTTTTCTTTTTTGTTCTTATTAGTCATCAGTTTTATATACATCAGTGTATATATGTCAATCCCAATCGCCCAATTCATCACACCACCACTGACACCCCCCCCCACAGTGACTTTCCCCGCTTGGTGTCCATACGTTTGTTCTCTACATCTGTGTCTCAATGTCTGCCCTGCAAATCGTTTCATCTGTATGATTTTTCTAGGTTCCACATATATGCGTTAATATACGATATTTGTTTTTCTCTTTCTGACTTACTTCACTCTGTATGACAGTCTCTAGATCGATCCACATCTCAACAAATGATCCAATTTCGTTCCTTTTTATGGCTGAGTAATATTCCATTGTATATATGTACCACAACTTCTTTATCCCTTCATCTGTTGATGGGCATTTAGGTTGCTTCCATGACCTGGCTATTGCAAATAGTGCTGCAATGAACATTGGGGTGCATGTGTCTTTTTTAATTATGGTTTTCTCTGGGTATATGCCCAGTAGTGGGATTGCTGGGTCATATGGAAATTCTGTTTTTAGTTTTTTAAGAAACCTCCAAAACGTTCTCCATAGTGGCTGTATCAATTTACATTCCTACCAACAGTGCAAGAGGTTCCCTTTTCTCCACACCCTCTCCAGCATTTGCTGTTTGTAGATTTTCTGATGATGCCCATTCTAATTGGTGTGAGGTGATACCTTATTATAGTTTTGATTTGCATTTCTCTAATAATTAGTGATGTTGAGCAGCTTTTCATGTGCTTCTTTGCCATCTGTATGTCTTCTTTGGAGAAATGTCTATTTAGGTCTTCTGCCCATTTTTGGATTGTGTTGTTTGTTTTCTTAATATTGAGCTGCATGAGCTGTTTATATATTTTGGAGATTAATCCTTTGTCTGTTGATTCATTTGCAAATATTTTCTCCAGTTCTGAGGGTTGTCTTTTCTTCTTGTTTATGGTTTCCTTGGCTGTGCAAAGGCTTTGAAGTTTCATTAGGTGCCATTTGTTTATTTTTGTTTTATTTCCATTACTCTAGGAAGTGGATCAAAAAGCATCTTGCTGTGATTTATGTCAAAGAGTGTTCTTCCTATGTTTTCCTCTAAGAGTTTTATAGTGTCCGGTCTTACATTTAGGTCTCTAATCCATTTTGAGTTTATTTTTGTGGATGGTGTTAGGGAGTGTTCTAATTTCATTCATTTACATGTAGCTGTCCAGTTTTCCCAGCACCACTTATTGAAGAGACTGTCATTTCTCCATTGTATATCCTTGCCTCCTTTGTCATAGATTAGTTGACCATATGTGCGTGGGTTTATCTCTGGGCTTTCTATCTTGTTCCATTGATCTATGTTTCTGTTTTTGTGCCAGTACCATATTGTCTTGATTACTGTAGCTTTGTAGTATAGTCTGAAGTCAGGGAGTCTGATTCCTCCAGCTCCGTTTCTTTCCCTCAAGACTGATTTTGCTATTCGGGGTCTTCTGTGTTTCCATACAAATTTTAAGACTTTTTGTTCTAGTTCTGTAAAAAATTCCAGTGGTAGTTTGATAGGGATTGCATTGAATCTGTAGATTGCTTTGGATAGTACAGTCATTTTCACAATGCTGATTCTTCCAATCCAAGAACATGGTATATCTCTCCATCTGTTGGTATCATCTTTAATTTCTTTCATCATTGTCTTATAGTTTTCTGCATACGGGTCTTTTGTCTCCCTAGGTAGGTTTATTCCTAGGTATTTTATTATTTTTGTTGCAATGGTAAATGGGAGTGTTTCCTTAATTTCTCTTTCAGATTTTTCATCATTAGTGTATAGGAGTGCAAGAGATTTCTGTGCATTAATTTTGTGTCCTGCAACTTTACCAAATTCATTGATTAACTCTAGTAGTTTTGTGGTAGCATCTTTAGGATTCTCTATGTATAGTATCATGTCATCTGCAAACAGGGACAGTTTTACTTCTTCTTTTCCAATTTGTATTCCTCTTATTTCTTTTTCTTCTCTGATTGCTGTGGCTAGGACCTCCAAAACTCTGTTGAATAATAGTGGTGAGAGGATATCCTTGTCTTGTTCCTGATCTTAGAGGAAATACTTTCAGTTTTTCACCATTGAGAATGAGGTTTGCTGGTGGTTTGTCATATATGGCCTTTATTATGTTGAGATAGGTTACCTCTATGCCCACTTTCTGGAGAGTTTTTATCATAAATGGGTGTTGAGTTTTGTCAAAAGCTTTTTCTGCATCTATTGTGATGATCATATGGTTTTTACTCTTCAATTTGTTAATATGGTGTATCACATTGATTGATTTGCCTATATTGAAGAATCCTTGCATCTCTGGGGTAAATCCCACTCGATCATGGTGTATGATCTGTTTAATGTGTTCTTGGATTCTGTTTGCTAGTATTTTGTTGAGGATTTTTGCATCTATATTCATTAGTGATATTGGTCTATAATTTTCTTTTTTTTTGTAATATCTTTGTCTGGTTTTGGTATCAGGGTGATGTTGGTCTCATAGAATGAGTTTGGGCGTTTTCCTTCCTCCACAATTTTTTGGAAGAGTTTGAGAAGGATGGGTGTTAGCTCTTCTCTACATGTTTGATAGAATTCACCTGTGAACCCATCTGGTCCTGGACTTTTGTTTGCTGAAAGATTTTTAATCACAGTTTCAATTCATTACTTGTGATTGGTCTGTTTATATTTTCTATTTCTTCCTGGTTCAGTCTTGGAAGGTTATACCTTTGTAAGAATTTGTCCATTTCTTCCAGGTTGTCCATTTTATTGACATAGAGTTGCTTGTAGTAGTCTCTTAGGATACTTTGTATTTCTGCGGGGTCTGTTGTAACTTCTCCTTTTCCATTTCTAATTTTATTGATCTGTGTCCTCTCCCTCTTTTTCTTGATGAGTCTGGCTAATGGTTTATCAATTTTTTTTTATCTTCTCAAAGAACTAGTTTTTAGTTTTATTGATCTGTGCTATTGTTTTCTTTGTTTCTATTTCATTTATTTCTGCTTTGATCTTTATGATTTCTTTCCTTCTGCTAACTTTGGGTTTTGTTTGTGCTTCTTTCTCTAGTTCCTTTAGGTGTAAGATTAGATTGTTTATTTGAGATTTTTCTTGTTTCTTGAGGTAAGCTGGTATAGCTATAAACTTCCCTCTCAGAACTGCTTTTGCTGCATCCCATAGGTTTTGGATCATTGTGTTTTCATTGTCATTTGTCTCTAGGTATTTTTTGATTTCCTCTTTGAGTTCTTCAGTGATCTCTTGGTTATTTAGCAACGTACTGTTTAGCCTCCATGTGTTTGTGTTTTGTTACATTTCTTTCCCAGTAATTCAATTCTAATCTTATAGTGTTGTGGTCAGAAAGGATGCTTGATATGATTTCAATTTTCTTAAATTTACTGAGGCTTTATTTGTGACCCAAGATGTGATCTATCCTGGAGAATGTTCTGTGAGCACTTGAGAAGAAAGTGTAATCTGCTGTTTTTAGATGGAATGTGCTATAAATATCAATTAAATCTATCTGGTCTATTGTGTCATTTAAAGCTTCTGTTTCATTATTTATTTTCATTTTGGATGATATGTCCATTGATGTAAGTGAGGTGCTAAAGTCCTCTGCTATTATTGTGTTACTGTCGATTTCCTCTTTTATAGCTGTTAGCAGTTGCCTTATGTATTGAGGTGCTCCTATGTTGGGTGCATATATATTTATAATTGTTATATCTTCTTCTTGGATTGATCCCTTGATCATTGTGTAGTGTCCTTCCTTGTCTCTTGTAACATTCTTTAATTTAAAGTCTATTTTATCTGATATGAGTATTGGTACTCCAGCTTTCTTTTGATTTCCATTTGCATGGAATATCTTTTTCCATCCCCTCACTTTCAGTCTGTATGTGTCCCTAGGTCTGAAGTGGGTCTCTTGTAGAAAGCATATATATTTGTCCTGTTTTTGTATACATTTAGCAAGCCTGTGTCTTTTGGTTGGAGCATTTTATCCATTCACGTTTAAGGTAATTATCAATACGTATGTTCCTATGACCATTTTCTTAATTGTTTTGTGTTTGTAGGTCCTTTTCTTCTCTTCTGTTTCCTACTTAGAGAAATTACTTTAGCATTTTTTGTAGAGCTGGTTTGGTGGTGCTGAATTCTCTTAGCTTTTGCTTGTCTGTAAAGTTTGATTTCTCCATCGAATCTGAATGAGATTCTTGCTGGGAAGAGTAATCTTGGTTGTAGGTTCTTCCCTTTCATCACTTTAAGTATATCATGCCACTCTCTTCTGGCTTGTAGAGTTTCTGCTGAGAAATCAGCTGTTACCTTATAGGAGTTCCCTTGTATGTTATTTGTCATTTTTCCCTTGCTGCTTTTAATAATTTTTTTTGTCTTTAATTTTTGCCACTTTGATTACTATGTGTCTCGGCATGTTTCTCCTTGGGTTTATCCTGTATGGGACTCTGTGCTTCCTGGACTTGGGTGGCTATTTCCTTTCCCATGTTAGGGAAGTTTTCAACTATATTCTCTTCAAATATTTTCTCTGTACCTTTCTCTCTCTCTTCTCCTTCTGGGACGCCTATAATGTGAATGTTGTTGCATTTAATGTTGTCCCAGAGGCCTCTTAGGCTGTCTTCATTTCTTTTCATTATTTTTTCTTTATTCTGTTCTGCAGCAGTGAATTCCACCATTCTGTCTTTCAGATCACTTATCCATTCTTCTGCCTTAGTTATTCTGCTATTGATTCCTTCTAGTGTAATTTTCATTTCAGTTATTGTATTGTTTATCTGTTTGTTCTTTAATTCTTTTGGTCTTTGTTAAACATTTCTTGCATCTTCTCGATCTTTGCCTCCATTCTTTTTCCGAGGTCCTGGATCATCTTCACTATCATTATTCTGAATTCTTTTTCTGTAAGGTGGCCTATTTCCACTTCATTTAGTTGTTTTTCTGTGGTTTTATCTTGTTCCTCTATCTGGTACATAGCCCTCTGCCTTTTCATCTTGTCTATCTTTCTGTGAATGTGGTTTTTGTTCCACAGGCTGCAGGATTGTAGTTCTTCTTGCTTCTGCTGTCTTCCCTCTCAGTTATCAGTCTTCTATTTCATTCTCCTCACCCCACCTCCAAAATAATTCATTGATTTGTTTATATCACAGAGACCAAATAACAGCTTGAATGGTTATATTTCTCACTTTTCATTTAACTCATCTTAAAAAATCTGATCAGAACCTCAGGAATGGAGATTCTAAGACTTGAAGCTCTGTATTATCTAATAACTTCAGCTATAATGTCATTACTTACGTATGTATTTATTAAATTCATCCTAAAAAGCACAACAAATGGGTTGATATCAGAATCTTTCATCTACAACTTAACAACAACAACAGAAAGATATAGTGTAATTTAAAAATGGGCAAAGGACTTGAATAGACATTTCTCCAAGGAAGATAATGTAAATGGAGAGTAAGGCCATGAAAAGGTGCTGAACATACTGGTCATTAGAGAAATGCAAATAAAAACACAGTAAGATACTACTTCACACTAATTAGGATGGCTATTATTTTAAAAAATGAAAAATAACTAGTGTTGCTGAAGATACAGAGAAATTGGAACACTCTTGCTTTGCTCATGGGAATGTAAAATATTGCAGTCACTATGGAACAGTTTGGAGGTTTCTCAAAAAGTTAAACAGAATCACTATATGGTACAGCAATCCCACCTGTAGATATATATTTTAAAATTTGAAAATTGGACTCAGATACTTGTATACTAATGTTCATAGCAACATTATTCACAATAGCTAAAACAACCCAAATGATATCCATCAAAGGATGAAAACAAACAAACAAAATCTGGAGAGAGAGAGAAAGATGACAGAATATGATTCAACCTTAAATTAATTAAAAATTCTTATACATGCTACAACATAGATGAAACTTGAAAATATTATGCTAAGTGGAATAAGCCAGGCACAAAAGGACAAATATAGTATGATTTCATGTATATGAATTACCCAAAATAAGCAAACTCATAAAAGACATAAAATAGAATAGAGATGACCAGAGTGTGTGGGGAGAAAGAAATGGGGAGTTGTTTTTTATTGGCTACAGAGTTTTCATTTAGGATGATGAAAAAGTGCTGGAAATGGATAATGGTGATGGTTGCACAATACATGAATGAACTTTACATTTAAAAATCGTTAAAATGGTAAAATTTGTTACATTCATTTTACCATATTAAATAAAAGGAAAAACAACCACAGTAAACTACCATTACACATCTATTAAAATAGCTAAAAGTTATATGACTGAAAATAGCAAGTATTGGTGAGGATGTAGAGCACATGAAACTGCTGATGGAAATGTAAAATGGTACAAACCTTTTGTAAAACACTTTGACAATATCTTACAAAGTCAAGCATATGTTCACCTCTCCTTGGTTTTTATTGAAGAGAAATGAAAACATATGTCCACCCAAAGACTTTTAAAAGAATTCTCATCAAAGTATTATTCATAAAAGCACAAAACAAAAACAATCCACATGTCCATCAGCTGATGAAAGGATATGTATATTTATATATCCATTCCATGGAATATTACACAGCAATAAAAAAGGAACAAAATATTGAGACATGCTACAACTCAGAGAATATCAAGATAATTTATGCTGAGTGGAGAAACACAGACAAAAAAATAATATATACTCTATGATTCTATTTACATGTAATTCTAAAAATAGGCAAACCCCAGTGATAAAAGTCAGGTCAGTGGTTACTTGAAGCTGGGAATCAGGGTGGGTTTTGAATGGGGCAGGAGGAAAATTTTGATGTGATTGTATACATTGATTGTTTTACATATTGATTGTATCTGTATTTCACAACTGTATAAAGCTATGGAAATTCATTAAACTGAATACTTTTTAAAAAAAAACAAAATCATTCATATTTCTCCTGTGCTGTATTAAGAACCCTGTGCTCCAGCATTCCATTGCTGCCATTCCCATAGAGTCTGGGAAGGGATGGGACAATGTTTGAGTTTACCCCTTCGCTCTGCTCAAACCTCCTAGCCTGCATAGATTTCCCTAATTGCTTACAGTATTTTTTTGAAATATTATAAAGGCTATAGTATTTCTTTTGAAAGCAAAAACATTCCACTTTCAAACAAAAATAGTAATCAAAAAAATATCCACCTAGTTTTGGCATTTACCTCTGCTCTGCCCATCCTCTCATGCTAGGCCCCACCACTGCTTCTTCAAAAACCTTAGAACAAGGTAAACCACACTGACTCATGCCCAACTCCATAATCATATAATTTCTATCATCAAACAGTGTTTAAATTATGAACACATTCCTCAGACATGCTTAACAACAAGTGTATAATGGCTTTTAATTCCTTTGCATTGAGCTTGTCTAGCAAAGAGCAAGTTGGGGGCCAAGGTGAGAGTAAAAAAGCTGGAGGAAGAAATAAAGGAAAGGCTATGATGCAAAATTATATGAAGCAATATATTATCCACTGTAGCATGAATCTTAATATTTCTTTAGAGAATGGCTATAATAAACAACACTCTCCCTGAAGAGCTGTGACACCTGCTACTGATTTTTCTCCCTTCAAATTGGAAATCATTGGTGGAATTCTACAAACAGAAGATGACCCTGGCTATTGCTTTTACGCAGCTGAGAAATGTGCTTTCAAGATGTCCAAGAGCACTCAGATGGTGGCCTGAACACAGAGATGGATGGGGGAGGAAGATCAGGAGGGACAGGCAGACAGAGACAGACCTAGAAAGATGGAGGGAGAGATAGAATAAAATCCAGATTCAGTTTCTCATGGTAACCCATGCTATTTGCTTAACTTGATGATTCTCTAACCACTGCTCCCATATTTTTCATTTAATAAATCCCCAATAAGCCTTTTGCCCCAAGTACCCCTTTGTGCTTAATTGTTAACCTCATATGCAATTGGAAGGAAATTTAATCCATATGTTTCATTTACACTTAAATCATCTGAATATGGTGCTTTTACCCCAATTTGTCATTCACAGAAACTTTAGAGACTTAAATAAATCTCTGGAGGTCTGTCCCAATCCCTCTGCCACTCCTTTGTGGTCCTCAAGTAAGTATATATTTGAATTCAAGAGTCTGATGGTAAGTACTGAGATTTGGAGGAAGTTTGAAAGCAAAGTTTACCTCCCTTTGTTGGTTCCCCGCCAAAAAGTGAACACTCTTTTTCGGATTCTTCTGCTGGGTCTTCCTTTCTACTCAAACTCTTAATGTTGAGTAGGACTCAGCCTTGGTCTTTTTTTTTTTTTTTCTTTCTTTCTTTTCTTTAGCTTCACTTTCTCTCTAGGGCATTTCTTTCAGTACCATGGCCTTATGTACCATCCATGTTAATGCTCTGATATTGATCTCTCCCCTGAGTTTCCATCTTGTATATATATCCCAGTTTCTGTTTGATACATGCATTTAAAAGTTATATGAGTACCTCAAAAGTTATATGAGTACCTCAAAAACGTGATATTATTTTTGCAACCTCTATAAGTATTTCAAATAAAAATTTTAAAAAATTACACTGAAAGTAATAAAATATTTAACTCTTGCCTGCCTGAAAGGCACAACTTTCACCCAGTTGCATTTTAAAAAAGCTATTCTGGTTTCCCTCCATTTCTTCACCATCCTCTTCCAGTCCACTAGTGAATCCTGTTGGCTCTACCTTGTATTTTTCTGGCTGTATTAGTTTTTCTATTGATGCACAACAAATTGCCATAAATTTAGCAGTTTTAAACAACACACATTTATTATGTTAGTTTTCTGTAGGTCAGAAGTCTAGACACAGTGTTTCTGGATTCTCTGCTCTGGGTCTCACCAGACTAAAATTAAGGATCAGCCAGAGCAGGGTTCTCCTTGGGAGCTTAGAGTCCTCTTCCAAGCTCAGGTTGTTGGCAGAATTCAGTTCCTTGAGTTTGGAGGACCGACATCCCCATTTTCTGGCAGGCTAAATATTGGCTGAAGGATGCTCTCAGCAATTACAGCCTGGCCCTCAGCTTTTAGCAACATGGTCCCTTCTCTAGGCCCTCTCCCACTTCTAATCTTTCTAACTTCAGGAAGGGCCCAATCCCTAGTAAGGGCTCACTTGATTAGGCCAGGCCCACCTGGAAGATCTTTTATAATTAACTAAAAGTTAACTGATTAGTAACCTAATCAGAGGAGTAATGTCTCATCATAACTATAAGGGATGAAATTATACAGGGTATGCACACCACAGGGTAGAAATCTTGGAGGCCACCTCAGAATTCTGCCTACCACACTGGACTGATATGAAGCCTCCTAAATGGCCTTTCTCCATACACTCTTCCCTCTATTATTATTCCCCATACAAGAACAAACATTTACAGTTGAGCTTTAAACAACATGTGGATTAGGGGTCTTCCACACAGTAGAAAAATCCATGTATAACTTTACAAGTGGCCCTCCATATTTGCTGTTTCATGGATCATTTAGTACTGTAGTATACATTTATTTTTTTAATCTGCATATAAATGGGCCCATGCAGTTCAAAGCCAAGTTGTTCAAGGTTCAACTGTATATTATATGCTTTTGCTTCACCACTGCTTAACCCCCTCCAATGTTTTCCCATTTTACTTAGAGTGAAGTCCAAACTTCTTGTCATGTCTTACAGAATTCTCTATACCTGGCCCTTCCCAAAGGTGGATTTACCATGAAGCTAATAAAGCTTTAGCTTTAGGACTCTCACTTTCATGGGTCCTTGTGATTACTCATGCATACCATGAGTACTCACAGAGGTTATAGAGCATACTAAATGAGGAGAGAGAGTCAGATTGTAATCAGGAAACATTTTTATGTAAGCATTACTGAAAATTGCTTGCAGCTATTTCAGTAGGAAAAAACCTAACTCTCCAAAGTCTTGGTAATTTTGTGTTTTATTTTAAATAAATATCCGTGGAATGATGTCAGCAAGATGGTCAAATAAGACATCCCTTGCATGTGTCTACCCCTCATCAACAATAATTTGGCATACATCTATGAACAAAGTGCCATTTTGGGAACTTTGGGATTCACGTAAGAGGTTGTGAAACCCTGGTGCAGACCATGGAGAGCCATTTTGAAAAGGCAGGCTCCCACCCAGGGATCTAACTTGCCAGCTGTGGTTCCAGCTACAGATCTGGAAATAGCTCCACTCCCCTGAGAAGTTGGCTACAGAACACAGATCCTTGGTTTTGGGTCTTTCATCAGCACCATACACCAAGGAACCCAGGAGAAGTCACACCACTGGTGCATCAGATAATAGACATACAGACCTCAGACCCAGCTATGGACCATGAAGTGGCTTGTGAATTGGCTATAGCCCTTCTCAGCCACAGTCTGGGATCCCATAAAGATAAGCCTGCCAAACTTGATCAGACTGTAGATTCTGAAAGAATCCTGTAACTGGGCTCCAGCCCATCCCAGCTACAGCCAATGAATACTCCTTCTGACATAGGAATCCAGCAGAAGACCCTCCCTTTTGTGCCCCTGGAGATGCTGAAGTGGCCCTATAGTCAATTCTAAGCCTCTCCCAGCCACAAACCACAAGCAGGCCTGCTGGTATAGAGACCAGGCAGAAGACACTCCTGGCTGCATCTCCAGAGATCTCCAGAGGGCCCTATAATGATCTCAAACCTTGTCATAGCTGCAGTCCACAGCAGGTCTGCTGCACAGGGACCAGATAGGAAACATGCATGTCTGAGCCTCAGGAATACTGGAAGGGCCCTATACTTGGCTCCAGTCTCTCCAAACACAGTCAAGAAACAGTTCAGTATACCCAGAGACTTGGTAGGAGACACACCCATTCAGAACCAGACCTGAAGACAGATAATGACTAAGGAGATTGAAGCAGTAACAAAAAACTCCCAAAAACCACCAAAAAAGTCCAGGTCCAGATGGTTTCAGTGGTGAATTCTACGAAAACTTTAAGACGAATAAAGCCAATCCTTCTCAAACTCTTCCAAAAATTGAAGAGGACAGAACACTCCCACACTCCTAAACCCATCTTACAAGCCTAGCATAACCCTGACACCAAAGACAGATAAGGACACCACAAGAAAACTACAAACAAATATTCTTGATGAACATAGATGTAAAAATTCTCAACAAAATGCAAACAAACCAAATTCAACAGCACATTAAAATGATCATACACCGTGATGAAGTGGGATTCATCCCTGAGATACAAGGATGGGTCAACCAACATACACAAATTTATAAATGTGATATACCAGATTAACAGAATTAAGGATAAAAAAAATCATATGATCCTCTCAATAGATGCAGAAAAAGTGTTTCATAAAATTCAACACCCTTTCATGATAATAGCTCTCAACAAATTAGGCATATAAGGAGCATACCTCAACATAATAAAGACCATATATGAAAAACTCACAGGTAACATCATACTCAATGGTGAAAATCTGAAAAGTTTTCCACCAAAATCAGGAACAAGAGAAGGGTGCCCATTCTCACTACTTCTATTCAACATAGTCCTAGAAGTTCTAGCCATAGCAACTAGACAAGAAAAATAAATAAAAATCATCCAATTCAGAAAGGAAAAGTAAAATTGTCCCTGTTTGAAGATGACATGACCTTATATATAGAAATCCCTAAAGACTCCATCAACAAAACTGTTAGGGGCTTCCCTGGTAGCGCAGTGGTTGAGAGTCTGCCTGCCGATGCAGGGGACACAGGTTCGTCCCCGGTCCAGGAAGATCCCACGACGGAGTGGCTGGACCCGTGAGCCATGGCCACTGAGACTGTGCGTCTGGAGCCTGTGCTCTGCAATGGGAGAGGCCACAACAGTGAGAGGCCTGCGTACCACAAAAAAAATAATAATAATAATAACTGTTAGGACACAAAATCAGTATTCAGTAAAGTTACAGGATACAAAATCAACATACAAAAATAAGTTGCATTTCCATATACTAACAACAAAATATCTGAAAGAGAAATGAAGAAAACAAGCCCATTTACAATAGTATAAAAAACAATTAATATTTAAGAATAAATTTAACTAAGGAGGTGAAAGATCTGTACACTTAAGACATTAAGAAATGAAATTAAAGAAGACAAAAATAAATGGAGAGATACCCAATGTTTGTGGATCAGAAGAATTAAATTGTTAAAATTCTATATTGAATATTGAATCTATAAATTCAATATAATCATTATCAAAATTCCAATGACATTTTTTCCAGAAACAGAAAAAAAAAAAAACCTTGAAATGTATATGGAATCATAAAAGATTCCAGATAGCCAAAGCAATCTTAAGAAAGAACAAATCTGGAGGTATCACACTTCCTGATTTTAAACTTATATATATATATAATAAAACAGTATGATACTTGCATAAAAACAGACACATAGACCAATGGAGTAGAATCAAAAGCACCAAAGTAAGTCTACACATATACAGTCAACTAGTATTTGACAAGAGAACCAAAATATTCAAATACAAAAAGACAGTCTTTTCAATAAATGATTCTGGGAAAATTGATATTCACAGGCAAAAGAATGAAATTTGACCCCTATTTTCAAAACTCATAAAAATTAACTTGAAATGGATCAAAGATATGAATGTAAGATATGAAGCCATAAAACTGGAAGAAAACATAGAGCAAAACCTCCTTGACATTGATTTTGGCAACAATTATTTTGGATATGACACCAAAAGCACAAACAACAAAAATAAAAATAAACAAAGGTGACTACATCAAATCAAAACGCTTCTGCACAGCCAAAGAAACTATCAACAGACTGAAGAGACAACCTATGTAATAGCAGAAAATATTTGCAAGCTATATATCTGAAAAGTGGTTAATATTGAAAATATACAAGTAACTCATTCAACTCAATAGCAAAAAAAAAAAAAATCCAATTACATAATAGGCAGAGGACTTGAACCGACATTTTCCCAAAGAAGACATGCAAATGACCAACATGTACATGAAAAGATGTTTGACCTCACTAATCATCAGGGAAATACAAATCAAAACCACAATGAGATATCACCTCACAGCTGTTAGCAGTTTCTTATTAAAAAGCTAAGAGCTAATAAGTGTTTTCAAGGATGGGAGAAAGGGAAATCATAAGGCACTGTTGTCAGGAACTTAAAACTATGGAAAACAGTATGGAAGTACCTCAAATTTAATTTAATTAAATTTGACCTAGCCATCCTATCTCTGGGTATATCCAAAGGAATTGAAATCAGGATCTAAAGAGATATCTGCATTTCCATATTCATTCCAGAATATTCATGATCGCCAACACATGGAAGCAACCTAAGAGTCCATCAATAGAAGAATGGATAAAGAAGTTGTGATATAGATAGATAGATAGATAGATAGATAGATAGATAGATAGATAGATAGTTAGATAGATAGAGATATATCACAATCACACTTAAGGAAATCCTGCCATTCATGACAGCTTGGGTGAGGGCATTTTGAGGGCATTATGCTAAGTGAAGGAAGTCAGACAGAGAAGGACAAATACTGTATGATCTTACTTATATGCAGAAACAAAAATAAAAAGCCAAACTCAGAAACAAGAGAGTAGAATGGTGGTTACCCGAGGCTGGAAGTGGGGGAAATGGAGAGACGTCAGTCAAAGGGTACTTACTTCTAGTTATGAGATGAGTATGTTCTGGAGATCTAATATTCAGCATGATGACTATAGTTAACGATCTTCTATCATGTACTTGAAAGTTGATAAGAGAGTGAAGCTTAAATGTTCTCACCACACACACAAAAAAAGTTGTAATTATGTAAGCTGATGGATGTGTTAGCCTTGCTGTGGTAATCATTTCACAATATATACTTGTATCAAATCATCACATTTACGCCTTTGACTTAGTGTTCCATGTCAGTTAGATCTCAATAAAGCTGGAAATTAAAAAATATTCACTTTCATACTTAATTTTCTATTTGTATTTCTGCTCTCTTTCTCCTAAACCTGTTCCCCGAACTTTATAAATTCAGGAACCAAAAACATCTACACTTTCCCTTGCCTCCATCTACCCCACCAACCATATCCTGGACCACTCCTCACCTTACTTACTGGACTCCAGACAAATTGATTCTTGATTATCCGAGTCCCTTCCCACTTTGGGGTCTTTTCATTTCTTGTTCCCTCTTCCTGAAAAGCTCTTCTCCTTTGTTCTCTGCAGGGCTGGCTTTCTCTCAATATTAAGGTCTCAGCTTGAATTTAATATCTCTTCTAAATTAGCCCTGCCTCAAACATTTAACACAAATATCTCTGTAGTATCACATTGTTAGTTTCTCTGACATTACACCTCTAAAATTAACTGTTGTCCACTTTTTTGTGATCATCTCCTCTCCTCCTGCAACCATCACCCCACCTCCCTCATGCTTTGTGATTGCAGAGATCTCTTTCAATGATGCATCCCTGGTGAGTGGCACCATGGTCCACAAATACTTGAATCAATCTCTCACATCTGAAATTCTGATTTTATTCCCAAATTTTCCTATAGAAATTACTTCTCCTGAGAGTTTATATTGACAGAAGTGTGACCAGGGAGCTTGGTGCTCTGGTTTGTGTCATTCTTCCACATTCTAAAGATACAGTTTTGGGAAAGGAACAGAGATTGAAGGAGCAACAATAAATGTTGTATAAATAAATGAAATAATTAACATTTCCCCTTTTATCCTCACCTTACCCCTCTGCCTTCTTGTTTATGATTTAGCAAATATTTTGCCTTGTGTCTGTCCTGTGTCCTTGGATTACCATAAGTAAACTGTCCCCAGTTTCTTTCTGCCCATGTTCAACTTCAAGCAACCAGGTTTCCAATGTCTGTAGGCCTGCAGTTGGAAAACTGTGGAAATATTCATTTCTTTTAGAATTTGGTCATAGGTAGACCCTGATTAGATCATCAATTATAAGACAACTATTTATTATATGTAAATTAATATATACAAATTCATAAATGTTATAGAAAATGTTCAATAATAAAAGGAAAATGCATCTTTTCAAAGGCCACTTGTTTACATCTTCATTGCTCCTTCTGACCCCTGCTAGTCTATTTTCTGGTAAAGCAGGTGAACCAAGGGTGTTTCCTCTTACTAATTTTCCCTATTCATTTTTCCTCCCTGAAACTAGGAAGTCAGATAGAATGAGTGAGGCTCACAGAAAATGTGGTTCAGGACTCACTTCTGATAGAATGCATGAAACCTACATGTCTCCTTTGACAAGCCCTTGCCCTGAAAGTACTGGATGTGGAATGTTTACTCCTTTATTTTCATAAAAATGAAATCAATTCCTCATGTTCCTTTGAAGAAGTTTTCTGTGTATGGTACCTATGTGTTTAACAACACATACTGTCATTTTCTGTTGATTCCACTTGTAAATTGTCCCAATTTAATCTGATTTTAAATTTTCTTGGATTTGTTTTTGGTAATTGCGTAATCATTTTTACTACTAATTTATTCTGGCGGGTTGCCCCAACCTGATTTCCCTCCAAAACACCCTGCCTAGTGAGTGAAACTGGCTTTTGTGCCATTTCTTCTTAAATCAGTTCGTCTCCCAGTGTGCTCTGAAACTCCCACCCAATGCTCTATCTCAGTCCTGATGCCACATTTTAATCACTGAACCAGAGGACATGTAGGAATAAAAGATCATTTGTTATAAGTTGTTGCATTCCAAGCTTTCTGCACACTGTCACACAGAAGCATGGATATGCAGATAACTTTAAATGGAGTATAACCTATAAAAATACTGAATAGATTATACTCTATTTAAAGTTATTATAAAACTATGGCTGCATTTCCCTGTGCTGTATAATGCATACTTCTTGCTTTTCTATTTTATACATAGTTTTTTGTGTCTCTTATTTCTTATACCCTTTCTTGCCCTTCTTCTCTTCCCTCTCCCCACTGATAACCACCAGTTTGTTCTATCTGTGATTGTTTTTGTTTTGATATATACATTTATTTGTTTTATTTTTTAATATTCCACAATAAGTAATAACAGAATATTTGTCTTTGTCTGACTTATTTCATCAAGTACAATACACTCTAGGTCCAAACACATTGTTGCAAATGACAGAATTTCATTTTTTTATACATGATAATATTCCACTGCATATATTTATACCACAGCTTCTTTATCCTTTCAACTGTGCTTATGTTGCTTCCATACTTTGGCTATTGTGAATAATGCTGCTATGAACATTGGGGTCCGTGTACCTTTTCAAACAAGGATTTTCATTTTCTTCAGATACATACCCAGGAATTGAATTACTGTATTATATGGTAGTTTTATTTTTAGTTTTTAATAAACCTCCATACAGTTTTCCATAGTGGCTGCATCAATTTACATCACTACTGACCACATACTAGGGTTCACTTTCCCCCTCATCCTACCCTCATTTGTATATTTTTCTTATAGCAATTTTGAAAAGTATGTAGTGATATCTCATTGTGGTTTTAACTTGTCTTTCTCTGATGATTAGTGATGTTGAACATTTTTTCATTTTCATGTTGGCCATCTGTATATCTTCTTTTTGAAAATGTCTATTCAGGTCTTCTGACAATTTTTAATCATTTTTTAATATTGAGTAGCATGAGCTATTTATATATTTTGGATATTAACCCCTTATAGGTCATATCATTTGCAAACATTTACTCCATTAAGTAGATCTTTTCATTTTGCCAATGGTTTCCTTTACTCTGAAAAATCTTTTAAATTTAGTTAGATCCTATGTGTTTATTTTTGCTTTTGTTTATTTTGCCTTAGAGACAGATCAGACAAAATATTGCTACAATTGATGTCAAAGAGTTTTACAGTTTCAGGTCTTAATCTAGGTCTTTAAACCATTTTGAGTTTATTTTTGTATATGGTGTTAGAAAATGTTCTAATTTCATTCTTTTACATGTAGCTATATAGTTTTCCCAGCACCACTTTTTGAAGAGACTGTCTTTTCTCCATTGTAAACTCTTGCCTCTGTTGTCTTAGATTAACTGACCACAAGTGTGTAGGTTTATTTCTGGGCTCCCTATTCTGTTCCATTGATCTATGTGTCTATTTTTGTTTCAGTACCATACTGTTTTGATTTCTGTAGCTTGTATTATAATATGAAGCCTGGGAGCATGATATTTCTGTCTGTGTTCTTCTTTCTCAACATTGCTTTGGCTACTTGGGGTTTTTGTGGTTCCATATAAATTTTAGGATTATTTGTTCTAGTTCTGTGAAAAATATTGTGGGTATTTTGATAGGGAATGCATTAAATCTGAGGTTGCTTTAGGTAGTATGGACATTTTAACAATATTAATTCTTCCAATCCTTGAACTTAGATCTTTCTATTTCTTTGTATCATCTTCAGTTTCCTTCATCAATGTTTTATAGTTTTCAGAGTATAGGTCTTTCTCCTCCTTGGTTAAGTTTATTCCTAGGTATTTTATTCTTTTTCATGCAATTGTAAATGGGATTGTTTTCTTGCTCTCTCTTTCTGATAGTCATTAGTGTATAGAAAAGCAACAGATTTCTGTATATTAATTTTGTAACCTGCAACTTTACTGAATTCATTTATTAGTTCTAACAGTTTTTTGGTGGAGACTTTTCTACATATAGTATTATATCATCTGCAAACAATGGCATTTCTGCATCTTCCCTTCCAATTTGGATGTCTTTTATTTCTTTTTCTTGTCTGATTGCTGTGGCTAGAAATTCCAATACTATGTTAAATAGATGTGGTGAGAGTAGGCATCCTTGTGTTGTTCCTGATTTTAGAGGAAAGGCTTTCAGCTTTTCACCGTAGAGTATGATGTTAACTGTGGGTTTACCATAAATGACCTTTATTATGTTGAGATATGTTCCTTCTATACCAATTTTGATGAGAGTTTTTATCATGAATGGATGTTGAATTTTATCAGATGCTTTTCCTGCATCTACTGAGAGGATCATGTGGTTTTAATTACAACTTTTGTTAATATGGTGTACCACATTGATTGAATTGAGAATATTGAACCATCTTTGCATCCCTGGAATAAATCCCACTTGATTGTGGAATTTGACACTTGTTGGATTTAGTTTGCTAATATTTTGTTGAGGATATTTGCATCTATATTCATCAGCAATATTGCCCTGTAATTTTCTCTGTTTTTGTAGTATCTTTACCTGGTTTTAGTATCAAGGTAATGCTGGCCAAGTATAATGAATTTGGGAGTGTTCCATCCTCTTTAATTTTTTGGAATAGGGTGAAAGGATGTGTATTAGCTCTTTTATGTTTGGTAGAATTCCCCTCTGAAGCCATCCAGTCATGGCCTTTTGTTGGGAGGTTTTTTTTAAATTACTAATTAAAGTTCACTACCAGTGATTGGTCTGATCAGACTGTATATTTCTTCCTTACTCATTCATTCTTTGTGTTTCTAGAAATTCATCCATTTCTTCTTGGTTATCCAATTGTTTGGCATATAATGGTTGATAGTATTCTCTTATGATTTTTTTGTATCTCTGTCGTTGTTATTTCTCCTCTTTCATTTCTTATTATGTTTATTTATGCCCTCTCTCGTTTCTTCTTGATGAGCCTGGTAAAGGTTTATCAATTTTGTTTGTCTTTTCAAATAACCAGCTCTTGGCAGCATTGATCTTCTATATTTTTTCAACTTCTATTTTGTTTCATCTCTGATCTTTATTATTTCCTTCATTCTGCTGACTTTGAACTCTGTTTATTCTTCTTTTTCTAATTCCTCTAGATAATAGGTTAGGTTGTGCTTCGAAATTTTTCTTGTTTCTTGAGGTAGGTTTATATCATTATAAACTTCCCTCTTAGAACTACTTTTGCTGCATCCCATAGATTTTGGAAAATTGTATTTCCATTTTCATTTGTCTCAAATTATTTTCTGATTTCCTCTTTGATTTTTTTCATTGACCTGTTAGTTTCTTAGTTGAATATTGTTTAATTTCCATGTGTTTCTGCTTTTCCCATTTTCTTTCTGTGACTGATTTTTAGTTTCATGCCATTGTGGTTGGGAAAAAATGCTTGATATGATTTCTCTCCTCTTGAATTTGTTGAGATTTGTTTTGTGGCCCAGCATGTTCCATGCACATCTGAAAAGAATGTGCATTCTTGTTTTTGGATGAAATGTCCTGTAGATATCTATTAAGTCGGACTGTTCTATGGTGTCATTTAAGACCACTGTTGCCTTATTGACGTTCTGTCTGGATGGTCTACCCATTGATGTCACTGGGGTGTTAAAGTTACCTACTATTATTGTATTATTGTCAATTTCTCTTTTTATATCTGTTAATATTTCTTTTATATATTTAGATGCTCCTGTAATATGTTCATAAATGTTAACAACTGTAGTACCTCTTCTTGTATTGATTCCTTTATTGTTATGTAATGCTCTTCCTTGTCTTTTGTTACAGATTTTGTTTTAAAATCTATTTTGTCTGATGTGTGTATTGCTACTCATGCTTTCTTATTGTTTCCATTTGCATGAAATATCTTTTTCTATCCCTTCACTTTCAGTCTGTGTGTCTCTTTAGCTCTTAAGTAGCATATGAATGGCTCTGGATTTTTTTATCCAATCAGCCACCCTGTCTTTTTATTTGGAGCATTTAGTCTATTGAAATTTAACATAATTATTAATAGGTATGTACTTATTGCCATTTTATTACTTGTTTTCTTATTTTTTTTGTAGTTCTGTTTTTTTTTTCTTTTTTCTTTTTTCCCTTTTGAGGTTTGCATATTCTCTTTAGTGGTATCCTTTTGTTCCTTTCTAGTTTTTGTGTATCTATTGTAGGTTTTTGATTTGTGCTTACCATATGTGGGGTTTATATATGTTGACCTATAACCATATCTACTTGTTTAAAACAGTAATTTAAGTTCAAACACATTTTTAAAGGCCTAACTTTTTACTTCCCTCCCCAACATCTTGTGTTTTTGATGTCATAGTCTACATCTTCATGTTTATTCTTCCATTGTTTATTGTAGTTATAGTTGCTTTTACAATTTTTTGTCTCTTAATCGTCATAATAACGTTTAAGTGGTTGATCCTCAGCCTTTACTATATATTTCCTTTTACTAGTTGGATTTTTCCTCTCCTTCAGTTTCTTTTTTATTATTATTTTTAAAAATTGAGGTACAGTTGATGTACAATACTTTCCCATAGCTTCTTACTTCTTCATATAGCCATTTCTTTTCCACTTAGAGAAGACCCTTTAACATTTATTTTAGGGTGAGTTTAGTATTGAACTAATTTATTTAGTTTTTGGTTGTCTGGGAAGCTTTTTATCTCTCCTTCTATTCTAAACGATAATCTTGCTGGGTAGAGTATCCTTGCTGGGTAAGTTGCAAGTTTTTCCTTTTCAGCACTTTGGATATATCATGCCCATATAGGCATATATAGGTATATATACCATCCCTTCTGGCCTATAAAGTTTCTACAGAGAAATCAGCTAATAGCCTTATGAGGATTCCTTAGTATATGACTCTGTTTTTCTCTTGCTGCCTTTAGAATTCTCTTTTTATCTTTTACTTTTGCCACTTTAATTATGGTAAGTCTTGTTGTGGGTCTGTTTGGATTCATCTTTTTAGGAATCCTATGTGCTTCCTGTACCTGAATATCTGTTTCCTTCTTCAGGTTTGGGGATTTTTCAACCATAATATCATGAAATATATTTTTGGCCCCCTCTTTTCTTTCTTCTCCTTCTAGGACCTCTGTAATGCAATTCTAAGTATTTTTCATGTTATTTATTTATTTGTTTATTTATTCATTTATTATTTGCTCTTCTGATTAGGTGATTTTCATTATTCTAACTTCCAGATCACTTATTCATTCTTCTGTATCACCTAGTCTGCAATTAATTCCTTCTAGTGTTTTTCATTTCAGTTATTGTATTATTCAGTTCTCTTCCTTTTTTATATTTTCTGGTTCCTTGTTAAAATTCTCACTGTTCTATTCTTTTTAACATTCTTATTACAAATGCTTTGAATTATTTATTTGGTAAATTGTTTAATTTTGTTTCATTATTTGTTTTTAGGGGTTTTCTCTTGTTCTTTCTGTTAAGATCAATTCCTCTGTCTCCTCATTTTGCTTAACTTTTATCGTCTCTATGAAATTAGATGAAAGTTACCTACTTCAGTCTTTAAGGCATGTCCTTATGTTGGAGTTTGAATGTGCCCAATGGCTTTGGTGAGAGAGCTGGATTTTGAGATGAACACAAGTCACATCTTTCCTCAGGGTGTGCTGGCAGCTATCACCTTGTTAGGAGGTTGGGCTATAGAAAGAGTGGCTAGAACTGGAGCCAGGATTGAGCCAGGGCTTGCCCTCTGCTCAGTAGCTGTCACCACAGTATCAGGTGTAGGGTCAGGAAGCAAATTGCTAAAGCAGAAGCCCTGAGGTTTGGGTCCAAGCTGGTTCTTTTCCCTTTAAATGTAAGCACTCCTCCCACCCAGCACAGGCACTCTTGCCCTTGGGAAGAGCATTGTTAGAGCCAGAGGGTTGGTGGGGCCTCTTGGCATGTGACAGGATGTGGATTGTGGCAGTCTGGCCATAGACTTCAGGACTGCTTCTTATAAGCTGCCTATGCAAGGTCAATAATGGCTGCCCCTGCATTTTTCAGACGCCACGCATGTCTGAGTCTCCTTTATCTCTCACAGTCCATCTCTCCCCTTGGCCTCTGCTGTCCTCACCCTGGTGTGGCACTGTGCCACAGGGCAGACAGTGCCCATGTAGGCTCAAGGAACAGGCTGTGGCAGTCTGGCTGCAGCCAGAGGTCAGGGCTGTTTTTTTCTTTTAATTTTATTTATTTATTTATTTATTTATTTATTTATTTATGGCTGTGTTGGGCTTTGTTTCTATACATGGGCTTTCTCTAGTTGCGGTGAACAGGGGACACTCTTCATCACGGTGCACGGGCCTCTCACTGTCGTGACCTCTCTTGTTGTGGAGCACAAGCTCCAGATGCGCAGGCTCAGTAGTTGTGGCTCACGGGCCTAGTTGCTCTGCAGCATTTGAGATCTTCCCAGACCAGGGCTCAAACCCGTGTCCCCTGCATTGGCAAGCAGATTCTCAACCACTGCACCACCAGGGAAGCCCGTCAGGGCTGTTTTTGATGTATTGCCTGTGTAAGTGCCAGTAATGGCTTCCCCCCACTCACCCCCCACTCAGAGGCTGCTTTGAGTCTGATCTGTCTTTGTGTCTCATGGCTGAGCTCTTTCCTTGGTCGTGATGGCTCTTGCTCCACTGTAGAGCTGCAGCACAAAGAAAGTGGGACTGGAGAGTTCACTCAGTTTAGGCTGAGGTGTTTACAAGAAATCAGTCAACCACCTGCCCAGTTTCAATCTGCCCTCTCTGTCCTACTTCAGGAGTGAGGAAGTGTTCTGGTACTCCTCCCAAGTGGACTCTTCCCATAGCCCTTCTATTAGTCCTATTGGTTCTCCAATCAGCCAAGGAGGCTCATCTTTCCATGTTGGACCTCAGGGCCGGGGCACCCAGTATGTGGCTCAAGATGCTCACTCCCCAGTGAGCATCTCCACCCATGTAATCTCCCTTTTTCTCTGAGCCCCCTCCCCGGGCCACAGTTCCAAACCTGATCCCTTCTCTTCCTTTCCTACCTAATTCCATGTGGATCTTTCTTACAGCCTTGTTGTATAGGAAGCTTTCTGCCAGTTTCCAGTTAGTGTTCTGTGAGAATTGTTCCACATGTAGATGTATGTTTGATGTATTCATGTGGGGAGGGGAGTTCCACATCCTCCTACTCTGTCATCTTGATCTCTTCTTCCACAACCTCTTCTTATAAACTTTCACAAATGTGTCTGCCCAGAAATCTTTAACTCACCTTTTGTCTCTTAGCTCAGGTATTTATCCTATTGTACTTTCTGCTTAACAACATTAAATATATTACCTTATGGGGTTAGTATAATTATAATCACATTATTCACATTTCTGTATTTCCCATTCCTTGAGGGTAAAGATTGTGCTCTTCACCAATTTATCTTCAACCCCTAGCAGAGTCCCTGGCACAAAAATTGACTTAAATGTTTGTTAAATTTGCAAAGCACTTTTATATACTTTATGTCATATTGTCATAACATAACAATCCTGTGAGCCAGGTATTATTATCCCATGTAGGTATTGAGGAAATTAAGGCTTAGGGAGATTAAGTGATTGGGACAAGCGTGCACAGTTAATAAAGGTCATAAATTTGACTGAAGGCAAGATCTTCTAAATACCAAATCCTATGTTCTTTCCATTATGCACAACTGCCTTTTGAGATGTCATTTCTCTCTCAACTGAGGAAATGACCATCATCACCATTTTGCAGGTCGAGAAAAGCAGACCCTGAAATTCTGCCAGGTAATTCAGTTCTCTGGCAACAACAGGAACCAAGAATAGGAAACAAGCATTACAATTCTGCCTCATAGCCAATTCATTTGCATGTGATTAACACCATGTGTTTCTTGATCAAATGAGCCTACACATAATATGAACATAGACGAACATACCAGTCTAAATCTTCCTCACAGTTGGCAGAGCTTAGTATTGTGCTGGACATAGAAGAAATATTTATAGTAAACATTGTTTCCTTTTGCTTTTTACCTATCACATTTTGGAAAGTAATAATCACATGCTTGTAATGACCTCTCATCCCATGATATACACATTCTCCTGCCCTCATCCTCTCTAACTCCACTTTCATGTATTTTTCACCTTGACACCACTGGGCATGAGGAACCCCATCCTGCATTTTAAAACCTCTGAAACTAGCTTCTGAACTCCTTCAGTTTTGGTTTAAAACTGGGATTTACAACAAAAGCAGGTCTAGGGATCCTGAAATACTCAGGGCATGAAGAGGATTTTGTTTCTATCTAAACGACTTGATATCCTTTCAGGGTAAGGCAGAACTCCCTGGGGTCCCACAGAGCCTCAGGACCTACCTGAGTCCACTCTCACCTCAACTTCTTTAGACTTTCAGCAGTTCTTGACACCTGTCTTCTATAGCTCTGTCTCAAAGCTTGGAAATCAACAAGTTTGCCCCTCTGCTTTCACTTACACAGTGGCCCAAAGGCTTAGCCCCTGTCACTGCTACAATGGTCAGCAAGAAACATAGGAGCTGCATGGTCTCACTCAAAATTCATTTTAAAGCAAAAAGTGGTCCCACATATCTATCTCCTTGGCTTCCATTTTGGAAATTAGACATTGACTCACCTCTAATTCTGAAGAGCATGTTTAGCTCTGGGGTCAGAGAATTTCCAATGAAAAATTGAGATGTGGTTTTCAAAACATAAGAGCCCTGAGTTATTAGTTAATATTTTGCAGTAAGAGTGTAATGAAAATTGGCAAAAAAATTAGCCAGAATCTGGTAATAAGAAAGAGAAAGAGCCAAGGAACAATAAGATGTCCAAACTTAGGAAAGAATAAGTGATCATCGTGACCATGATACTATGTTTTACCAAAGACATCTAGAAAACAAACTTTGAAGGAATCCTGAAATCCACTAGAAATTTTATAATTTCAAAAATTGAAAGATTTGAGAATTGAACAACATGTGAATGATGGACAAAGATGAAAGATAGTCATCAAACAAGTGTTTGGGGATTTTCCACCCTAAAACTCAAAGGTAATGTAATTCAGAATAAAATTATAATATCTTTTTATATTATATAAATGAGCATATTTTATGGTGCCTAGTTTTATATTATATAAATGAGCATATTTTATGGTGCCTAGGATGAGCATATTTTATGGTGCCTAGTTCACAGAACCTCTTGTCTTTCCACCTTGACTGGTTTAGTGAAGTGATGGCCAATGCCCTGTACCATGAAGATCTAAAGGATCCATCAGCTTTATCTGAGAATCTGGTAGGAATTCAGTAAATGTTTATTAAATAAATTAAGGAGTGAATAAATGCCGAAGGGTAAGAAATTCTGATCCCACTAATAAGAGACAGTTCTCTGCCTTAGGAGGAAGAAGTTAACTAGTTAGTACTTGAATACTGATCACCACTGTGCTTAATAATTAATTTAATACTGCCTGTATTACTTTCTATTACCTTCATCACATGAATATTTGTTTCACATGCTAGAAAGCAAATGTATTGCATCTGTTCAGTACCATATTCACCAAGCACTTCCTATGTGTTAGTCACCAGTGATACAAAAGTTTATCCTTATATTGATTACATTTTAATGAGTAGATAAATAAACAGAATATCATCATAATAGAGGTTAAGTTCTATAATAGCAGTAAGAGCACTGTTCAGTACAAAACAAAATAGAAATACTTAGTCCATAATCTCACTAAATTTTGTTTCTCCCATGCCTAGTATTGGAATGAAATTTTTTGACAAATAAATGAACAGATAAATGGATCAGTGTTGACTTTAAACAAGGCACAAATATATGCAAATGGCTAGGGCAGTCTTTCTTAGGGAATGCTGGGACTCCCATTTAAGAGGAGGTCAGTTCAGAGGCCTCAAGTCTCACCCTAGTTAATGGGCAGTATTTAGAGTAAGAGGCATTGGTCTTCTCTTAAGACTCCAAGGTGGTAAGGTTCACCTTAGTATTAGTTCACCAGATGCTTGCCTCTCCAGGAAAGAAACCAAAGGTGAATCTATCCTGGAGAATCCTCTATCCTTTAGAATTCTAGATGACATAAGTAGAGCAGTATTCATTTCTCAGAAGCTCTGACAGATATATAGCTGGGCTTGTGTTCCAGGCCTTGTTGAAATCCATACATTGGGAACCACCAGAAAATTAAAGGATCCCACAGAAGTAAATGTGAATCCTGGAGTCTGACTTGGGTAAGTAAGTATGCCATCTTCATCTTCACTTAATTGGGGGATGGAGGGAAGGGATCAGATCAGTGACACTTCACATTTCTAGCACCTCCAGATGACCTTTAGCAGATAACCTGAGGGTAGAGCCAAACTTCCATTCCTTTTCTAAAATTATAAAATCAATGTCACATCAATACCACAGCATGAGAATATCAGCTCAGAAAGCCACTGGTTATCTACCAATCAATCCTATCCCTGGAATTATAATTATGACTAGACAATTAAGCTGGTTCTAGGCAGCTATCCTGGATCACTTCCTTCTCATGATCTCATTCTCATTACTCTCTTCTACTCACTTATGATCTATTCTTCTATCCACTCCTCATCTTTGACACATCTTCTAATCTTGGCTTTGCAGACTGTCACGTTCCTTTTAGAATCTGTGACCTTCTGATCCCCCTCAGTTTTTAATCCTAGCCTGTTCCCACAGTTTTGGTGGCCTTTTCCTCCTACACTCTTGCCCAGCTTCCACCTCACCCTAAAATCTGGGGAGGAGGTCTGGGGCACCAGAAACCATACAAATGCTTCCATAGCAGTCTATTGGTGAAACTCAGGACCCCAGACTCAGAAGTAGTTGTGATCCACTAAAATCAGCAGATACTCTGAGACAAAGGACCTGGGTTTAACTGTTGGCTGAATTAGTAGCTGTATGACCCCGGGCAAACGCAATTTTTTATTGAGATAGAGTGACCTCATGTATAAAATAACAATGATATAATAATAATATTAGGTCCAGGAGACCTCTATAAAGGCACAAAAGAATAAGATGTATGAATATGCTTTCTAAGCAGTATTCACCCTTATTTGATACTCTGACCAGCTTGAAATGGAGCTTATGGAAACAAAAATCTGCACATTTGGTTTTGATAAGGAAGAGCATGTAGTAGGATTCCCCTCAGCTGATATTAGGTGATTTTAAAGTAAGATTAAAGTGAACAAGCTGGGCAGAAAAACCATACTACATTGAAATATACTTCTACGGAGAAAGTTAGAAGAAATTACCATTAGAAAGATTAGGAAAGGAGAAGAACTTAGCAAATGTCTTGAATCAATCTCCAGAGGAAGGAGCAGAGTTGCAAACAGATTCCAGCTGTGGGGCTAGAAGTAGAAATCACCTGCACCATGATCTCTTTAGACCAATCTGCCTACACAGAGTAGAGACACCAGCATCAAGATACCAAAAGACAAGAGCTCTATGATGATGGAAAACTGAGGACTAAAATTCAGGAAGGAGCTATGCAGTCCCGAAGTTGTCTCACCGGCTGGGCTCAGAGGGACCAGCTTCCAAGCCAGCATCTTTGCTTATCATGCTTGGCTTCAGCCAGCACTATCAATCATTCTTTTAGAGAAGCCTAGACTCACCATCAACTTGGAAAAAGAATTAACGTGGTGATGTTTGGCACTGATGAAAATACACTGGCAGTTTTGAACGATTTCATCTAAATTTGCTTCTATTAAATTCACATGTGCAGCAAAGCAGTTGGCGCCTCATATCAGTTACAACATATGGATTTTGGAAAGTGAGAGCATGGCAAAAAAAAAAAAGTGGGGGTGTTAATAGTAAATGTGCTTTGTAAGCAGCCCTAAATCATCAAGGATAATTATTTTCCCATTGGGAATGTGTACATGCGTGCACATGTGTGAACATGCGCGTGCATGCCCTTGTGCACATGCGCGCACACACACACACCTTCAAATACACGAAATATACTGCATCTTTGACCTCTTTCCTCAGAAAGAATATATCAAAACAATTTTTTGCCTATTGCCTACTTAGCTCAAAGTTTCAAAGCAATATCAGGGAGGCAAGGAGGGAAGCTAAGCATAAAATCAAAGATTCTTTTTTTCTTCAGGGTTGCATACCGTCTACACTAAAGCTTAGATGGTTAAATAACCACCCGCTATTTCACTTTGGACTTTTGCTTATGTCTTTGCCTTAGACCTTCTCCACCAGAAAATAATTCTGGGTAATTAGCAATAGTTTCAATTAAGGCTAGAAACATCTATTTGTTTCACAGTAAAAGGAAAGGGCTGAATTTGATATTTGACAATGAGAATAATGGATTGGCTCTACTAAAAAGACAGACTGGTTTCCAAAATCCTTGAATAAGAATTAAGTTTGTTGAGGAAAATCCTAATGACCTGGGTAGAATCATGTCTATGTAGCTGAAAGGGTGACAAAAAAAAGTTTCTGTATTTGGTTATCACTATTAGTATGTTTCTTAGGCCCTCGGCCTCAGAGAAAAAGGAAAACATATTATCTTCTGGGTCAGAATACCCTCTTATTCAATGTATGCCCCTCTGTAAATTTAATACTTTTACATAATCATAAAATATCAATATTATTAATAATAAAATCACTTATTATTTTGAATGCTTAAAACATGCAAAGACCACAGCTATCATTTTATATACATTATCTCTTTGAATCTTCGCACTAACCCCATAAAGTAGATGTAATTATCAACAGCTTACCGATGAGACAGTGAGGTTCAGTTAAGCAACTCTCCTCTGGCCACACAGCTAGCAAATAACAGAGACAAAATTTGAATCCACAAATGTCCAACTATAAAGGCTGTGCTCTTAAATATGATATAATTCCACCTATAAATACATTGACTAATGATGTGTGGTTGATTATATATAACACATAAACAACAGTCACAAATTAGAACAGTGAGGAAGCCCACGTTGCAGTTGTGGTGAGGTTATCATGACCTTTTGGCTCCATGATTACATGATGGCAGCCAGCCATCAACCCCACGGGAAAGAGAGCTTCTCACTCCTACTGTCTGAGACTGAAACCCTGGGAAGGACACTGGCCAGAGGAGCAATAGGCAGCAACTCCAATAGGGCAGGAACAGTTTGGAATCATCTCCATTTTAAGTTAGTTGTTTCTTCTGGAGGGCCATCTCCTGGTTTGGGGTTTACTTTCTCTGAGTAACGGGCTCACACTCTGGTGATGCTTGTCCCAGATGCCAGAAAACCACTATCTGCTCCCAGGTACTGACCCCAGCAAGCTTGTTACCCAATAAACAAAAACTTTGACCTCCCGAACATTCCTCCTAAGAGGCTGGATGCCTTGATATTGACTGCAATTGTAGGCATTTCATAATTGAGCAAAGGCAAAAGAGGGATGAATGAAGATGAATGCTAAACACAAATATTTAAATATCAAGAGACTGTATTTATAGCAAAAATGTTATCAGTACATGGTGTCTGTGTATATGTTTTTGTTGTTGTTGTTGTGGGGAGGAGGTCAGTGCATTTCCTTAGTAGGGCAAGATTTGAAGAGTACCATCATTGTACTGTGACCAGAGGCAGCTAGTATTCATCAGAGAAATATTAAGACCCAGGCACAACGAGAGGCTGAAGAAAGAAATGGATATAACCAGTTGGTGCCAACCCCCAATTCCCTAGTGTTGATGGAAAAATCAGTCAAATGACTCTCTGTTGACCCAGTATTTGAGAGGGAGGTATTGGATGGCAGTTATTCCTAAAAAGAGATCAGTATTAGCGACGAGGAAAGGCAGCTGGTTGAGTCATTAACCACTGTGGTCTTAAAGCCTTGGTATTAATATAAAGCCTGGTGTTTCTTTCAAATGTAACCTAGAGTTCTACAAAAGACTAAATAGTCTCTGTAGAATTAAGATGGCCCTGGTTGAAGAGATACATATTCACAAATAAAAGGGATAGTTTTTACTTATTACCACTGTCAGCCAGGAAGCTCATAGAATATATTTTCAAATCATTTTCTTTAAGCACTTCAAAACAGTTCATAGCAGGTATGTCTGTTTATTACTCAGTGGCAGAGAGGGAAACCCCAAACCATAACTCTAAAATAACTGTCTCTGGATCTCTTGGTGACTAAAGGATGCTTCAGAAAAAGGATCCCATATGACACAGGAGGCCTGAAGCATGTATGAGAAGGAATCTTGATTTCTTTTTTTTTTAATTGGAGTATAATTGTTTTACAATATTGTGTTAGTTTCTGCTATACAATGTAATGAATCAGCTACATGTATACATGTATCCCATCCCTCTTGGACCTCTCTCATACCCACCCACCCCACCCATCTAGGTCATCACAGAGCACCAAGCTGAGCTTCCTGTGCTTTATAACAGGTTCCCACTAGCTATCTATTTTACACATGGTAGTGTATATATGTCAATCCTAATCTCACAATTCATCCCACCCTCCACTTCCGCTACTGTTTCCACATGTCTGTTCTGTACATCTGGGTCTCTATTCCTGCCCTGGAAATAGGTTCATCTGTACCATTTTTCTAGATTTCACATATATGCGTTAATATACGATATTTGTTTTTCTCTTTCTGACTTACTTCACTCTGTATGACAGACTCTAGGTCTATCCACATCTCTACAAATGACCCAATTTTGTTCCTTTTTATGGCTGGGTAATATTCCATTATATATATGTACCACATCTTCTTTATCCATTCATCTTTTGTTGGGCACTTAGGTTGATTCCATGTCCTGGCTATTGTAATTAGTGCTTCAATGAATATTGGGGTACATGTGTCCTTTTGAATTATGGTTTTCTCAGGGTATATGCCCAGTAGTGGGATTGCTGGATCATATGCTAGTTCTATTTTTAGTTTCTTAAGGAACCTCCCTACAGTTCTCCATAGTGGCTATATCAATTTAGATTCCCACCAACAGTGCAAGAGGGTTCCCTTTTCTCCACATCCTCTCCAGCATTTATTGTTTGTAGACTTTTTGATGTTGGCCGTTCTGACTGGTGTGAGGTGATACCTTACTGTAGCTTTGATTTGCATTTCTCTAATAATTAGTGATGTTGCACATCTTTTCATTTCCTCTTAGCCATCTGTATGTCTTCTTTGGAGAGATGTCTGTTTAGGTCTTCTGCCCATTTTTCAATTGGGTTGTTTGTTTTTTTGATATTGAGCTGTATGAGCTGTTTGTATATTTTGGAGATTAATCCTTTGTCTGTTGCTTCATTTGAAAATATTTTCTCCCATCGTGAGCTTTGTCTTTTCATCTTGTTTATGGTTTCCTTTGCTGTGCAAAAGCCTTTAAGTTTAATTAGGTTCCATTTGTTTATTTTTGTTTTTATTTTCATTACTCTAGGACGTGGGTCAAAAAAGGCCTTGCTGTGGTTTATGTCAAAGAGTGTTTTTCCTATATTTTCTTCTAAGAGTTTTATCATGTCTGGTCTTACATTTAGGTCTTTAATCCATTTTGAGTTTATTTTTGTGTATGGTGTGAGGTAGTGTTCTAATTTCATTCTTTTGCAAGCAGCTGTCTAGTTTTCCCAGCACCACTTATTGAAGAGGCTGCCTTTTCTCCATTGTGTATCCTTGATGCCTTTGTCATAGATTAGCTGACCATAGGTGCGTTGGTTTATCTCTGAGCTTTCTATACTGTACCATTGATCTATGTTTCTGTTTTTATGCCAGTACCATACTGTCTTGATTAATGTAGCTTTGTAGTATAGTTTGAAGTCAGGGAGTCTGATTCCTCCAGCTCCAGTTTTCTTTCTCAAGATTGCTTTGACTATTCAGGGTTTCATTTCTGAATATGAAGAGAACCTAAAGAATAACATGTTATATTGCTGAACAAGAAATGAGCCTTGAACTCAGTTTATATGTTGAACAGCTCCCAAGAGATAGCATCAATGAAGGAGTTGAAAGGGGGTCCCCAGTTCTTCAGGACTGACTGTGTCAGGTAACAGATCTCAGCTTTCTTCTGGATCCTGATGTCAGAAAAAAGCTGACAAGATGAGTAAATAACAGGGAAAATAACTAGTAACTTTTGGATTTGGAAAGGACACTCACATATTTATGAGGAAGACAAGTGAGCAACAGAATGAAGTAATTTGTCTCTAGAATTAATTAGTGACAGGAGCAATGGCCTTGTTTGCTGATGTTCCCCATCCCTAGCACAAAAGAGTTTCCAATTTCCACTCTGTTGGTTGCTTCTGAAGCTTTTCTAGAGAAGACAGTTCATGAAATGACCCAGAATTCATCCTACATGGATGATAGGAAAATTACTCCCTCTGCCTCCTCTCAGGTGTCAGGCCATGAACAAACAATTTTCATTTATCTGTCTACCCCACCCCAAACAACCAAATTGTATTTTGGCAACAGGTGGAGCTGTTCCCTGTGCCTGACACTGAGAACTCAGGGCTTCACAGAGACCCCTCCAGTACCCCCAGGAAGGAATCGGAGAATAGATGCAATACAGAGGCAATTCTCCCAGGATTGCCTGTGAACTCAGGGTTTATAACTTGTTTGGTTTTTATTGTTGTTCTTTTTTCAAAGTCCTTACCCTTAGGCCACTGGCTAACTGATTTATCCTCTCTGGGCAGTGCTGGCCATAGAACAGCTCCTGTGGCCAGAAAGGGGAGGAGCTGCTGCGTCAAACTGGAATGTTGCAGATGTGTAACATTCTATCTTGTCACTCTCTACTGTAATCTCCATCTAACCACAAAAATGTGGCAGCTTTGATGCTCTGATGTTATCTTTCTCCATCTCTCACACTCTCAGGAAGAAGCCTTTAGTTCTCCAGCTTTCACTGCTGTACAAACTGGCTCATCACCAGAATAGATTTTTCAGTCCCTTTCCCTCTGCTCCACACAAGTATCTGAGCTCTGGTTCAAGAGCTTTCTCCACTCAATCATCACTGCTTATTTGGCAATGGCCACTTGAGTAAGAATCTGCAGAGCCCTCGTGTAGATCCCGAACACACACACACACAGACACACACACACCTCACACATTTTTCAACAAAGTTCTCTCTGTTGGGTAAGTCAGTGGACCATCACTGATAGTTTCTTCATCACTAGATAGGGGCAATTTTAAGACATACCCATTTCCCCATGGAATGCATAAGGAAGCATTTCACCCTGGACAGCAGTATGAACTGCTCCCAGGAAGACAAGAAAAAGAGAAGCATTTGTATTCAGTAATTGTTCCCCATTCAGTCACCTGCTTCCTTTCCTACTTGGGCTCAGGAGCTGGCTTGGCTCCCTTTTGTCACCATGCTAGTTCAGTTTCCCCTGGGAAGATTGCCCAACAGGCAGCCTGAGTAGTTTCCTAGGGCAAAAGGGTGCCCTAGAAATCTCAGTTACAGAGACCAGGGTCCATGTGCCCCTGTAGTCTATTAAAGAGATCTTTTTCTTGATGGGATAAGAATGCCTCTTTTTTTCTTTTTTCTTTTTTTAAGAATCGCTACAAACCTGTAACTCACAAGTCTGATGAAGTATTTAAAAAAGCCTCCCCCATCCCAGGAAAGCTCGTGCTCAGATCTTAACTGTCCAAATACTTGACATCAACTTCCTCTTGGAATGTACTCTATCTGAAGGAAAAAATAAACCAAACATTCGTTGCTTATAGGTTGGTAGGAAAAGGCCTTCACATGATAAGCCCAGACTTCTATTTTAAGGTTTTATTTTTCCAAATAAATCCGTATAAACAAGGGTTTTGGGACCTAAACTAGTCATCAGAAAGCTACGCTTCACGCAGTGGCTGAAGCCAAGACTGGGGTTTGCTGGGCAGGATTCTGGTAGGACAGGCTTTAAGCTGCAGTAAAAACAAAAACAAAAAACAACAAAAAAACACAGAACACTCTCTCCCAGTATCCTCATCCTGGAGTCTTCCCCGTTAGCTGGCAGAGGAGGCTGGATGAGCAAAAGACCTGGTGCCCCAGGTCTTTTCTTTACGGATGCTGGATGTGCAGGAAACCATGTGCATGTTGGGGGGGTGCTGTCCCTAGGGATGAAGGGGTGATGAGAAAGGACACAATGTGGGTTTTCACAAAGCCATCAGCGGGGAATCCTATAAAAATATCGTTTATAGAATGGAAAAATGTCCATGCTCATATATCTGTTTAGTTCTGTGTTCCTATCTCCACCCTCCTTCTCATTCCAGTAAAGATTTTTAAAAATTGGTTTGGGGAGACTGACTTTGTTTTACTGTAAAGTGTGTACACAGAAAACTGAAAAAGCCATTCTCCTCTTCACCCATCCACCTGAGTGATGACTTCACTGTGGCTTCTTTTTGTTCCAAAATCTTTTAGTGAACATTTGCAAAGTAAACTCCTAAAGTAAAGTTACAATTATCTGTGCATTTTGAAGTAATATAAGACTTGAGGCCTGCCATCAAGGAGGTTGCTGTCTAGAATGGTCACTCTCTTTACTATGTCCCAATTGCTTGACATGCATTTGCTCATTTTGTCATCACCGCAACTCACAAGGCTTCATTTCCACATTATCCCAGAGGAAACTAAAACTCAAGGTGTATAGGTTACTTGCCTAAGGTTACTCAGATAACACGTAAAGGAGCTTGAAACTCAGACACATGGTTGTCTAGCTCCAAAGCCCATATTTTAAAAGTTTTAGTTGTGATAAAATATACATGACATAAAATTTACCATTTCAACCATTATTAAACATACAGTTCAATAGGCCTAAGTACATTCACATTGTTGTACAACTAACCTCTGGAAATTTTTCATCTTCCCAGACTGAAACTCTGTCCCGATGAAGAACAGCTCCCATTCTTCCCTGTGCCAAGCCCCTGGCAACCCTCATTCTACTTTTTGTTTCTATGAATTTGACTACTCTAGGTACCTCATATAAGTGGAATCATACAGTGTTAATCTTTTTGTGACTGGCTTGTTTCACTTAGCATAATGTCTTCAAGATTTATCTATGTTGTAGCATGTATCATAAACTTTATTTGTAATGTCACAGATTTCATTTTTGTAAATTGTGTACCTATTAACAGATTTATAATTATGTTTATGCTTTTGTCTTCTAGATCCTATAAAAGAATAAAAAGCTGAGTTACAAACAAAATTACAATGGTATGAGATTTTGTATTTGTCAGTATATTCAACTTTGCCAGAAAACTTTATATTTTGTGTGATTCTTGAGTTACTGTCTATTGTCCTTTTTTTTCAACTTAAAGGATCCCTTTAACATTTCTTGTTGGGTGGATCTAGTGGAATGAACTCCTCCAGGTTTTCTTTTTCTTTTCTTTTTGTTTCTTTCTTTTCTTTCTTTCTTTTTTTTTTTTTTGGTGGGAATGTCTTTCTTTCTTCTTCATTTAAAAAAATATGTATAATTATTTTTTGTCTGCATTGGGTCTTCATTGCTGTACATGGGCTTTCTCTAGTTGTGGTGAGCGGGAGATACTCTTCACTGCAGTGCACAGACTCCACATTGCAGTGGCTTCTGTTTTTGTGGAGCATGGGCTCTAGGCACATGGGCTTCTGTAGTTGTGGCATGCAGACTCAGTAGTTGTGGTACATGGGCTTTGTTGCTCCGCGGCATGTGGGATCGTCCCAGACCAGGGCTCGAACCTGTGTCCCCTGCATTGGCAGGCAGATTCTTAACCACTGCACCACCAGGGAAATCCTCTCCTTCATTTTTGAAGGACAGCTTTGTCAGATATGGAATTCTTGGTGTTTTTTCATTTTTTTGTTTTCTTTCAGCACTTTAAATATATCACCCTGTTGCCTTGTAGCCTACAAAGTTACTGCTGAGAAATCTCTGAAAATCTTACTGAGGATCCCTGGAACATCACAGTCACTTTTCTCTTACTGCTTTCAAGATTCTCTTTTTGTATTTGACTTTCAACTGTTTGACTGTAATGTGTCTGTGTGGATATCTTTGGACTCAACTTACTTGTAATTTCTTGAAATTTTTGTGTCATAATTCATATCTTTCCTCAAATTGGGGAGTGGGGTTAGCCATTATTTCTTCAAATAAGTCCCCCACCACTCTCTCTGTCTTCATTCTGGGACTCCCATAATGTGTATCTTGGTCTGCTTGTTGGTGTCTCATAAGTCTCAGGCTCTCTTCACTTTTTTTCTTTCTTTTTTCTTTTTGTTCCTCAGACTCTATAATTTCAAATTACTTGTGTCCAAGTTCATTTATTCTTTCTTCTACCTGTTAAAGTCTTCTGGTGAACAACTCTAATGAATCTTTTCAATTCAGTTATCACACTTTTCAGCTCCAGAATTTCTATTTGGTTATTTCTTAATAATGTTTATCTCTTTGCTAACAATCTCATTTTGCTCATATGCAGTTTTTGTGATTTCCTTTAGTTGTCTGTCCATGTTCTCCTTTAGCACATTGAGCATATTTAAGACATTTGTTTTAAAGTCTTTGTCAAGTAAGCCTGAGGCTTGTATTTACTTACATTCGTTTTGGATATGTATTTTATTCCTTTGAATGAGCCATGTTTCCCTGTTTCTGTGTATGCTTTGTGATATGTTGTTGAAACTTAGGCATTTGAAAAACCAGTCACTGCCCTCAATCTTTGTGAACTAGTTCTGTGAAGGAGAATACTTTCACTAATTAGCCTGGCATGAAGGCTGAAGGTCCTCACAGATCTTTTTTGGGCATATGTCTTCCCTGAGCATATGCATGTGCATTTTAACCCCAATTCCCCTGCATACATGATTGCTTTTAAATATCTTAATTTCCCTGCAAGTCTCACCCTTGCTTCTTCTCAGGGCTTTGAATGTTCTACCATATTCTTCCACCCCGTAATCTCTTGCCCCCAGGCACCCACAGATCTTCAGTCCCCTTGCAGATCTCATGTGCCACAGCAGCCACCACTGCCTTCAGTGTCCTTTAATATAGTATCTAAATTATGCCACTGTTCCTATCAGCACTCTGACTCAGGCAAAACAGATCCTGCTCCCTTGTGTAGCTTCTAGACAGGAGGAACATTGTTTAAAAGTCTCATTCTTTTCTTTCATCCTTAGGGAGGAACCAGGAATTTAGTGACTTTCTCCTGATTGTGAGAGCTGTGCTGGGGAAGGAGTGGAGCAAGGGTGAGCAACAAAGCAACAAATTTTTTTTTAATTTTGAATTTTTTTTTTCTTGGTTACGCATTTGCTTGGTTGCTGAAGATTCTTAACTGATTCTTAGCATTCTCACAAAGCAACTTTGGTCTGTATGTTGTTGCTCATTTACTATTTCCATTGAAGAGCAAGGGCCCAGAGCTTCCTAGTTTGCCATCTTGCTAACATCACTCAAAAGCCCATAGTTTTTGACTATACCATGTTGCTTCCCACCTGAAGTTAAACCAACATATAACAGAGCCACTTAAGCCATTTTGTAATTAAGTAGAAAATCATGAGGCAGTACATGTTGAGGATAAAGGGAAATGATTAAATCTAGAATAAAAAGAATAAACTTCATGGAAGAAAGGGTAACTGGACTGAGACTTGCAGACACACTCATACATTCAAATCCACATCACAGGACAAGTTTCCATTGTTGAGGATCTTCCATAAAGGAAGAAACTCTGAGTCTCCAGATCCTTCTAAAATAATTCTGAAATATTTTTTATTGGGTCCAAAGATGAGGAAAGGAAGTTGGTTTCATCATAATAAAGGGTGGGACCAATATGTTTGTTTCATTTTATTTTTGTGGACTGACAATTGACATCTAGAAGTCAGCTCTTGTGGGGGGACATAAACATTATGAAACATTATGAAAACCCCATCATTCACCATGCAACAAACTGTCATTTGAGAGGCGTGAGTGGCTGCAGTATTACTGCCTGGAATATTTTAAAGCATGAACAAACTGCTTGGACTAAGGTTGAGCTGACATTTTGAGCCTGAGATGGTACTGTGGTTGGGGTTTAAAAGCTAATTTGAAAGGTTTGTGTTTTACTTCATATTGTTTTTAATTGTTCCATTTTCCAGATGTTTATTCCTAGATCATTTCCCACAAAAATAAGGGAACTCATTTTGAAAACCTGGATGTCTCAGATCCCTTTGGGTCAGACTTTTTAGACTAAACTAAATAAAACTGGGAGGGAAAAGGTGCTTGCAATGTGTTTGAAGATTCTGAAGAAATCCTCTGTACAAAAACAACAAAGGTGGGACCAGGAAACAAAGTATTAATTTCATGTTCCCCCATTAGCTTACCACCTGTTCTTTCTGATCTTTACTCAGCAAGGAGAGGGGAAAAGGCTAATCTGTAGCACATTTATATCAACAAACTTGCACAAAACTCTGCCTAATTATCCCCTTGAACCTGTGTCCTCTCAGTGGAAGGCAGTTTCCCAACCTGGCTGAGAGCCAACAGCGGCAAGCTGGTATCCATAAGTGTGGCTAACGACAGCCCACTTTCACTCCAGGAGTGCCATAATTGCCCAGAGCAGTTTACAGATCCATTATTTTATGGCCATATTTCAGAAGAAGGAGTCAGAGGTTGGTGGAGTGGGATTCCTAGTAGTGCTGTGTATTCGACCAGCTTGACTTTGGACTCCAGATCATTTCCTGGTGAAAATCTCATAGGCTTCCATCCCTCAAATAGCTGTTTTCCTGACAAAAGTCTATCAAGGAGCCATGGTAACGAAGAGGTGGTGTGAGGGAATAGAAGGAGCACGTGACAGGGAGTCAGAACCCCTTTTTCAACCACTCACCAGCCCTATAAAAACCTGAATGAACCACAAAATCATGGAGCTCAGAAGCTCATCTACTTCAAGATCTGTACTTCTGTTAGATAAGGGATTTAGTGAGTAGCTGCAACAAACATTTATTGTGAAACCCACTATGTGTCAGAGAATGATCTCAATACCCAGAGTACAAAACAGAGTCCCTGTCCCTTATGGAGCATATGATCTCATAATAGACAATAAATAAACATACATGATATGATGTCAAGCATTGTAGTGTTATAATTAGTGATGTGAAGAAATAAAGGAGACTAAGGGGAAAGTATAGAAAGAGAAGGGGGCTGTTATTTTAGACATGGCTAAGAAGGACATCTCCCAGAGGTAATATTTGAGCAGAGACCCAACCTAAGGAGAGAAAGAGCAATATGAGTATATAAAGCAAGAGTGCTCTAACAGAGGGAGCAGTCTTTTGATTCTGTGACCTGGGATGTAACGTCTTTTGCTAAATGCTTCCCATCATTGTGCAAATGATGGTTGCTGTGCTTGAGACTTTCTCCAGGTTCTTTATCTCTGTGCTAAAGCGATGGTGATCACAGTGTCCTTTAGTTATACAGTGATCTTTAGGTATGCCAGGTCCAGAGTCACCATGGTTTTGACCAGTAGTGATATCAGCTCAGTTCACTTTTTTGTACCCTTCTTGAGAAGATATTTTGTGACACTTTTGACTGAAGTCCCACAGTGAACTGATTTCTTCAAGGACAGTCTTACAAAGATGCCCAACATCATTCTCCTGAGTTGCAGCTGAGAACTCACAGTTCTACTTAGTTTTCCCAGATGCATGTGGCCAGGTTGCCATATTTCTGCTGACTCCTATAGTTGACAACGACGTGGCACTTCAATGAAAGAAACAAGTTTATGGCTGCCTCAATCTTGATCTTAGTTAGCAGAATCACCATGCTGTGCTACTTGGCACAAGCCAAAAAGACAATAAAAATAGGTTGTAAAATGTGTGAATGATATTTTAACAGTGAAGAAGAAATGACTCAAAATGTATAGTAGGCTAATGATGTGTCATTCATTGCCACTTCACAGAAAAAGTAGAGCAGTTTGACATTTGAAACTTCATCTTTCTATATCAGAATATATCTATGTTATCTGCTGATGATCTAGCTTTACAACAATATTCATTCACAAGTACTTCGGTGAGTCTAAGTGCTGGGTATGCTGCTAGACAAAGCATTTATATAACCTGGGATGTGTGCACAACATAGGATCAATTATATCACAGTAGCAAGTTGAATTATTTGTCTGAAATTTCCCTCCCCCTCCCTTTCTCTGATATGCATTCCACCTACTACTAATGGTCCTTGAATTGCTTAAGAAAATAAATCCATGTTTCAAGTGTGAGTGAGCTCACTTATTCTTCTGGTGTCTACTGTGAACAAACTTCACCCTCCACCCTCTTATCCATCAAGCCCTCCAGATCATAGAGAATAACAACTTCTCATGGGAACAAACATGAAAATTATCTTGTTCCAGCCTTCTGGATGTATAAATGTGACTCTTTCTCTTTCTCCTAGATCAAAAGATCATGAACTGCTGGGTCATTTGCAGCATTGTGCAAAGTGTCAGAATTCCTTAAAAATAAAACTCAGAGATGGAATCATGAGGATAAGACAGAATTTTTCCACCAAATATGAAGTCAGTTTCCTAAGGTAACCTCTAACCTGTTTCAACCTATCTCCAGAAAAGAGAAACACAAAGCAAAGGTTACCCAGTGGTTGAGGTGAAAGCTCTGTAATGCTCGGTCATCACATCCTTGTCACCCTATCCTGAAGAAACCAACCTCTCAGAGGAATCCAGAAAAGGCATTACAGTCTCAGCCCTTAAGACATTCACACTCACATTCTCATTGAAAATAAGCACCTACTAAGAGCACTAAAACAAGGCAACAACAGTGATGTGAAATTGGCAAGACCAGTATATATGCTACTGAAATTCCAAGGAATCCAAAATACCAGGATGGTGTACAAGGTCCGCCGATACTGAATCTACACCTTCTTCTCTGGGCTCATCCCTGCCATTCTCTTGCTGTATCCTGTCATGTTCCAGGCAAACCAAATGAGTTGTGATAGTGCCATAGAGCTGTCTCCTATATAGGTGGTTGCTGAGAGATGGGAGGAGGAGGCAAGATAAATGGAAAACAGGAGTCGTCTCAAAGAGTTTGTGCTTGGATGGCAAGGATAGGTCTAAGACAGAGATCCCCAAAATTTCAACTGGCACATTGGTCTGAAAAAAAAATCTTTTCAAAACTTGGACCATCAGCTTTATGGTTCCAAAATGCAGATAGGAAAAGCGAACGTGATACCTACTTTAATCTAAAGGCCCTGCTCCTTGGGTTAATATGGGTAATGTTGATCATTTTTTGTGTCTTTCAGGAAATGGACTCAGTTTCAAGTGTATTATTTCCCTCTGGGGAACTCAAGTCTCAAGTTAAACCAAACACAAACCTCTCCTTGAAGCATACTAGTGACAAATTGATCATTTCTCTGGCTATTGTCTAGTCAAGTTAGATTTCAAGTCAAGTTAACCTAGTTTTAACTGAGCATTCTCAAGAGAAACACCAAGCAAAATGACAGCAAAACGTCTTTTTTCTAAACCACATCAGACACTCAAATGCCAAAATCACAAGCTTAAATATACCATTGAGTATAGGAAAGTCTGCAAAATTCATCAATATCCCAAAGGCATTCCAAAATATTTTCTCTCCTTCCTGATTTTTTAAGCCAGGGTTTCTACAAGAAGTTTGAGGGAGTGAAAAGGGTGTCACTTTTCCTTACAGCCCATCTTTTTCCTTTGGTTTCATTCCACACTGATTCTGGTGAAGTCATAATAATTTTACTGGTAAAATGCTTCAACGTTTCAAGGATCCATTTGGGTCTATATCCTAGGAGATACCACCTTAAGGAATTGGGAGGTAAAATGTTATTTTCAATGATGACGTATTCAACTTTTTTCAAAAGTCAGATTGCTTAGTGAAAATAAATGTTTTCAATAAACTTGTCTTTAGTTTTGTGTTTCAGAGTATTCACCCATGAAATGATCTCTTTTGTCTCTCTCAACTCTGCTGGGATTATAGTTACTATAATAAAACTCCAGGAGTTATGTACTGTACATAATAAAACTGATAGTTTATTAAGTTCAATAATAAAGCTATGTGCAAAACAAAGGCTGACATATTAAAGGGGTAAACCATGCTGCCCCAGACTATACCTTTATAGATTTTTAGCATATGTAGGTAGTTATGTGGGCTTTTACTATCTCCAGTTCAATATAGTCTTCTGATTAAGAACCTACTTACTATGTATCTGGTTATTCTTTTATTAGCTTGCAGTCAGCATGTGTTGCAGAATGTAATTTAGTTAGACACCTTGCCTAAGAGCAGATGGGAAGAACACTTTGAAAAACAGTTATTCATTTACAATATAAAAAGGAAAGCTGAGAAGCCAAGGGGAGCCATGATCCTTTGAGAACTTTGGCTTTAGGAGAAATCTATCCCTTGGGTAGGGATCCGCCCTCTGCAGCAGGAACAAGTTCTTCAACTGTTACACTGGGACTAGGAAGAGAGATGTGGTTTATGCAAAGCAATGGCTGAGCCCAAGACGTGAATATTGCATGCTGGGTCCAACAGGTCCCAGTGTCTCCACACCTGTTCTTTCTGCCAGTGTTCCTGATGCACACTAAGGAGTGAAAACAAGGGAGATTGAGATCTAGTGGGAAAGTCACCAAAATAAGACGGTGCATGTAAATACGTGGCTCTATGAAATGTGGGTCTAGCTTTCAAGGACAAGTGCAAAGAAGCTGGTTAGCTCAAAGACCCTCTGCAGCAGACCTGGGGATTTTTTCTTTATGTAGATGAGAAGGCAGGAGGTGTCTACAGAGAGAGCAAGAGAGAGATTTCTTTTAAGGAATTGGCTCACACAATTATGGAGGTTAAGAAGTCCCATGATCTGCCATCTACAAGCTAAATAACCAGGAAAGTCAGTGCTATCATTCATTCTGAGTCCATAGGCCTGAGGACCAGGGGTGCTGATAGCATAAATCTCAGTCCAAGGTGGAAGGAAACTAAGGTCCCAGCTCAAACAGGTAGGAAGGCAGAAAAAAGGATGAATTCCTCCTTCCTCTACCTTTTTTCTCTATTCAGGCCTTCAATGTAATGGTTGATGCCCATTCACATAGGAGAATGAATCTACTTTATTGAGTCCACAGATTCAAGTAGTAATCCCATCCAGAAACAGCCTCAAAATACATCCAGAAATGATTTTTAATCTAGACATGCTGTGCCCCAGTCAAGTTGACATAAAAGTAACCATCACGGATTTTAAAGCACATTTACCTCTATTATTAAACATTTGCATCAGCCCTTAAAGCAGAATATTGTCCCATTTTCAGTTTGAAAGTGAGATTCAGGTAAGTTGCATATGTATAAGCATTATTATTTCTTTAAAATCACAGAATTTTTAAGTTAAGAAAATTTAGAGATTACCTCAATATCCTCAAGTTACAAGTAGAAAATCTGAGCCTCTCCTCATCCCTCACCTGAGAGTTTAAGGATTTATGGTTAGAGGGTCTGTAGTCTCACAGTGACATAGTGACTGATCCAGAATGCAATCCAGATATTCACACACCCTGTCAAGGGATCTTTCCTGAGGCCTTAGACGGGGTGATGTATAAGTGCTGGCTGTGTGTATACCCCCTTTATCCTGGGCTGAGAAATAGCATGGGCTTGATCAGGAGATACTAGAGGAGATGGTGGTGGTCAGGGGACCATTCCAAGTGCCATATTTGCCACCCACTCAGAAATAGCTCTATCATACGGACACAAAAACGATACTAACTAGAGCTCTGCCTTTATGGTTGTGAAAGAAGGGAAGGCAACAGGACTGGACAAAAGGAGAAATTAGGTTGTAACACAGAAAAGGCCACAGCCCATCCCACAGGGGACTCTGCTGAAGCTGCGGTGGCCCCAGGTTGGGGTCAAGGGATGAAGGCTTTTGTACCCTGACAATGTCTGTCTAATCATTGGACGTAACCTGCCAGTGAGCACAGCAGATCTCTTTAGCTGCTGTCCATTCCCAGAGAAGGCTGAGGGCTGAGGGCCGTCCGCCCACAGGACTCCCAGCAGCCTAGGAATGAGCCTACCAGTCCTGAAGGGGATGCTAGGTGATGCATCTCGGTGTGCACCACACGAGATGAACGAAAAACTCTGAGCACAATCCACTGCCCTGTCCCCGTATTACCTAAAGCTTGGCTTTAGGTGCTAAGAAAGCCTTAAATATTTTCTTTGCTGATTACATGACATGATACACATTAAGTACTTAGACATTTCTTGCACATTGTAAACACTCGTTAAATATATGGTTATTATTACTGTTATTATCATTATCAATAAATGTCTTTTCAGAACTGCAGCTTGAGTCAAAGGAGGCACATGGACTCACTGGTGGTCCTGTTCTCTTAATCATAGGCTCCATGTGCCTGTGAGTGAGAGAACACACAAGTATATGACAATAAGCTATTGTGACAGCTGTCTACGTGACCCTGAGTTTATATTTCCATTGAATGGAGGAGGTACAGTGTGCTGCTTATGTTTAGCAGTATTCTTATTTTATGGGAAATGGATTAGTAGAATTAAATGGATTCATTCTATGAAGCTATAGTCAAATATTTGCCAGGAAAAACACACGTACCACTATGTACTACAAGTTCCAAAATCCCCTTTATTACTGGGAAAGCATTTGTTTCTGACCAAGTGTGAGCAAACGCTTAGCACAGGGGTTGGGGGGGGGTGGGGGGCGGGGTGAGGGGCGGGGGGGCGGGGCCATGCACTGGGGCTTAAAAGCCCATACTGTACATCTGTTGTTTTTGCCCATCCACCATCCACTCCCCACTCTTCTGGTACCGGTACCCAGACTTTCCTCCAGAACAAATCCTCTCACCATTCCTCTCACCAGTCCAGTCCATCGCAGAGACCTTCCCTTACCCCAGTGAGGCTGAGGCAGGAGCTCCAAGCCAGGCTAACCCATCTCTCTTCTCCAGGGAGTTTAATCTACAGATGAGTGAGACAAAGCCAGAAAAGGGTTGGAGCTGATTCATCTTATTGGTGGTTGCCCAAATAAACATTCCATTAGTTCTTGTTCCCTAAATCCCTTGTTCCCAACACTTCTGAAGCCTGGTTGTCTAACATCCTCACTGATTCTGTGAGAGTCTTTGTACCCTTCCAAAGAATTCCCCTTTCTTTCTTAAGTTAACCAAGGTTAATTTGTATTGCATGCACCCAAGACTGTAGGATGAAAGAACTAGATTTCTTTAACCAATTAAGTTCTTCCCTAATGTTCTTTCCCCTGGAAAATATACTTATTTTCAATAAAGTAAGGAACCATAAAACTTTAGCTTATGCTTGGCTTCTTCATCTAGAAGATTTGATAAGTAAGCTGAGGTGAGAGCCTGAGAATACAGGACACCTCCACAAAACCCTTGAATGAAGATAGAATTTAACTATGCATATATTTTACTTAAACAACTCAGATTTTTTTTCTTCCCCACATACACAAAAATCTATAGATTAACTGATATTCCATTAAAAATACCAACAGTGTCTATCAACAGTGCAACATTTAGTGCATGAAACTTCAGTTATATCTAAACTGGTCTAGATATAGACTGGCTGGAATTCTGAAGAGTCTGGGTTTACCTATTAGAAATGGGCTTTTTCCAGAATGTCCTTTGCTTAGGTATATGCTTTTATCCCATGGTGGATTATTTAATATCAAGAAACACATTATCTGAGATAAGACAGGATATAAAGGGAAGGTTCCAACAACAAAATATCTTTCCAAACCCTTAACCTGCAACAAAATTCAATTTAGTAATCCTTATTGAGAACTAGACTTGTGTATGACTTACTATAGTAGTTTCTTTGGGTGGTTTTAAAGTGAATAAGACAAAATCCTACTTTAAATAACTTGCAAGATGCATATGAAACGTCAAGGATGTAAGAAAATAAGACAGGTAAATCAGTATTGCCTTCATGAAAGAAAAAGCATTTGAGCCGGGACTTGAATAGCATCTGAGCTAGGACTTGATGAATAAGTAGGACATTAGGAGATAGAGAAAAAAGATTAGAGTTTCCAGAAATAAGAAATAGCATAAGGAATAACACGGTGTTGTAAAAAACAATCCAGTTCTCTGGATTATCTAATATATGCAGGAAAGTGATGTTAGGTTAAGGTGCAAGAGTAGATGGGCACAATCCTGGAGAGGGTCATAAATGTCTCCTCTTTTGGATGCATTTCTTCTTTCAATAAGACAGGGCCTAGGGTGTCCAGAAGATTGTGCTAGAACAATTGATTCTAGTTCCCCTGGAGGTAAAATTCGGGCTAAGGAAAAGAGGCCTATTTCTCTGTCATCACATACAAAAATTCATTTGAGATACAACATACACCTAAATATAACAGTTAAAACTGTGTGAATGACCAGTTAGTATATGAAAAGTTACATAACACTATTAGTCATGAAGAAATGTAAATCAAATCCACAAAGAGATAATACTGCATACCTATGAGGATGGTTAAAATTAGAAGGACTGACAACACCCAAATTTGAGAAGGGTGCATAGGAACTGGAACTTTTATCTATTGCCGGTGGGGTGTAGAATGGGGCAACCACTTTGGAAAACACATGAGAGCCTTCTATAGAGTTAAAAACATACCTACTCTGTGACTCAGCAATCACACTCCTAAATATTTATTCATGACAAATCAAAATATAGGTTCATAAAAAGATATATCCAAAAATGTTTCTAGCATCTTTATTCATAACAGCCCCAAACTGGAAATAACCCAACAAGAGAAAGTATAAAAAAAATTGTGTTATATACAGTGAAAGTCTACTGAGCATAAAAAGGAGTCAACTACCATAGTGGTTATCAAACTTTCTGATCTCAAGATTACTTTCCATTCAAGAATTACTGCAGACTCTAAAAGAGTTTTTTTTTAACACGGCTTATAGCTCTCAATATTTACCATATTACCAACTGAGTAATTTTAAAATATGTATTTATGATTCACTTTAAAATAATAAGACTAATCCTATTACATGTTAACATAAATGAAATGTGGGGTTTTTTTACGAAAATAACAATATTTTTCAAAACAAAACATTTGGTGAGAACAGTGATATTGTTTTACTTTTTGGAAATTGCTTTAATGTCTGGCTTAAGAAAGACAGCCAGATTCTTTTATCAATTCTTTGATCCGTCTGATTCAATATCATACTTCATTTATCCTTGGGAGAATTATACTATACCCTCATGAGAGAGTAAGAGTGAAAATGTAAATGGCATCTTTTTATCAGTATAAAAATACTTTTGACTTCATGGACCCCTTTGAGAGGGTCTTGGGGACCCCCAGTCACCCATTTTGGGAATCACTATTGATGCACAAAATGACATGGATGAGTTTCAAACACATATTGAGCCAAAGAAACCAGGCACAAAAACTCCAGACTGTATTACTCCATTCATGTGAAGTTTTACATTAGGCAGAACTAATTCATAGTGACAAAAATCAGAATAGTTGCGGCCTATGCAGGGTGAGGATTGAATAGAAGAGGAAATTAGGAACTTTATGAAAATGGTGTATATTTTTACTGAGGTTACATCAATATAAACATCAAGTCTATGTGTTGATGAAAACACATAGAATTGCCCACTTAAATCTATGTACTTCACTGTACATTTTACCTTAATTTTAAAAATCAAGAGAGAGCCAAAATACTGGACTATTGTAGAACATAAATGTGATTGGAGTTAAGCATTTTCTAAGGTCTTTCAGAAGGAGGGAAAAAATATTTGATTACTCTCATAATTAAAGGAGGGGACAGATATTACTCTTATAATTTTAAAGTTAAATATGCATGTTAAAATTTCTAGAGTAAGTATTAAAAGAATATAGGTAGAGAGTGTAGTTTCCAAAGTAGTAGAGGGGTGAAGGATGGAACTGGTGAGGAAGAGGTGATACATTTGCAGGCTGGTGATATTTCTGTACATTCAAAATAAGCAAGATGAGGGGGATGGCAGAGGGAAGAAGGAAGAGAAAACAAACTAGACAAATAGAAAATACATAATAATATGGTAGAAGTCACATCACTGTGGCACAATGAAATGAGCTTAGCCCATGTCATTCCTTATCTGGATATATGAATTTGGACCCATCCCTTGAGTTCCCTTATAAAATAAAGAGTTTAGGGCTTCCCTGGTGGCGCAGTGGTTGAGAGCCCGCCTGCCGACGCAGGGAACACGGGTTCGTGCCCCGGTCCGGGAAGGTCCCACATGCCGCGGAGCAGCTGGGCCCTTGAGCCATGGCCGCTGAGCCTGCGCGTCCGGAGCCTGTGCTCCACAACGGGAGAGGCCACAACAGTGAGAGGCCCGCGTACAACAAAAAAAAAAAAAAAAAAGGAAGTAATAAAATAAAGAGTTTAAACAAATTAACCTCTAAGTTTTTTTCCAGTTAACTCAGGGCCTGATTCAGGACAAGTTCTACTTAAAGAGACAAAAATTTCAAGGCAGACACATAATAACCATAATTTATATAAAAATATTCACCCTTGTGAGGTTCGAATTGCCTTTTTTTTATTCAGAATGTAAACTCTGAAGCCCTTGGTTTAGCTGAGATTCTTTAATGTACTGAAAGATTTGGCTTGAAAATGCTTTCAACCAAGATGAGAGATCCTCACATTAACACTCATTTAAGAACCAGATAAATAGATCCTCTACTTCCTCACTCACTCAGTCTCTGGATCTTCACAGAGCCCTCCTCCCTCACCCTCTTTCCTAATGTTTGGCTCACTAACAAATTCATTTGATACTTTCCCCGGGAATTTGCCACCTTTGTTGGGTGACTTGGGGCAAACAGTTTATGAGAATCCCGCCTGCCTCCTGGGTGGTACTGGATAGCACAGCTCCCTCGAGGACCCCAATCTGTCCTTAATTAGTAGTGTTAGCAGAAAGACTGTAAGCCCTCCCGGATGGTATCGGGAGGTTAAATGAGTACTTCTAGCTGCTCACCTTTCAAGGCAAACTGGGGAAAAAGAAATGGATCCCTAATGGCAACTCAAAGGAGAAAACTTACAAGTGTTTGCTAAGAGCATTATGAAGTTTTACTGGAATTTTCTTTTTGGTTATTTCTTTACCACAAAGAAAATGCCTACACATCAGGGAATCACAGCGCAGGCGTTACATGAAGAGATCAAATATTTCATTTAATTTTTATTTGTCTTTCTGGGAAAAAATGGCTCAATTTTTCATGCATGTTTCCTTACAGAAAAGATTTACAGCTGGGGTTGCTGGGAGATTCCCTAGGGATCAGCTGATCTCAGAGAGCACTCCAGGGAACACTAGTAAATACCACTGTGAGTCCCCTCCTTGCTGGTCAACAGCTTGGCTTCCAGCAGTATTCATCTTATAAATTCTAGTATATTCATTCCATTTAGTTAGCATATCCCATTGAGTTTGAAATTAACACCACCTAATCAGTATCTCATTGATAGGGGAGGCAGCCATCCCATTCATTCTGGTAAGAGCCTTAGTGGGGACCCACCAAGGGTCAGATGGTCCAGAAAGTCTTTCCTCCCAGCAAAAGTAACCTCTAAACTACAGAGGATTAAGCACGATGTTTTCAACAATAGCTGGATATCTTGCATTGAGCTATGAATAAAATATATAACAACAATTAACAATAGGTATGGGTACTTGGTACTTTTTTTTTAGCTTCTTTTAAGCAATGTACTATATTTACAAACTTTCAAAAGTCAAACTGTATTACAAACTTTATAACAAAAGTATCTACATCAGAGCCACTGACAATTCTGTGGCCAGCAAATTAATTAATTTTTAACATCTTTATTGGAATATAATTGCTTTACGATGGTGTGTCAGTTTCTGCTTTATAACAAAGTGAATCAGCTAAACATATACATTTATCCCCATATCTCCTCCCTCTTGCATCTCCCTCCCTCCCACCCTCCCTACCCCACCCCTCTAGGTGGTCACAAAGCACCGAGCTGATCTCCCTGTGCTATGTGCCTGCTTCCCACTAGCTATCTATTTTATGTTTAGTAGTCTATATATGTCAATGCTACTCTCTCACTTCATCCCACCTTACTCTTCCCGCTCCCCGTGTCAAGTCCATTCTCTCTACACCTGCGTCTTTATTCCTGTCCTGCCCCTAGGTTCTTCAGAACCATTTTTTCTTTTTTTTTTTTTTAGATTCCGTATATATGTGTTAGCATATGGTATTTAAGTCAGAAAGAGAAACACAGCAAATTAATTTGAAGGAAATGTGGGTACTATTCAGGGAGCAGAAACAGTGTGGCTGCCCCTGAAATGCCAGTGTGGGAGTGAGGGCTTAGAGGGTAGAGGGCACTCTGCTTACAGTGCTTCTTCCAACACACTCAGCCAACGAGGACAGGGTCAGTTCAGTTTTCAGATTCAGAACCAAAGGGAGCTGTGGATATATTTTCTTCTTTCTTGTTTTTACAGTAAGAGAGCACCTTAACAAAAGCCAGAGGACATACAGCCATAGGGAGGACTGCACTGACCTGTTGGGTAGAAGGGTGTGTATGGAAGAGCGGTGGTTTCCGACACAAGCCAGCCTGTGTGCTCCACGTGACAGCACACCTCAAAGCTGCTGAGCTATGGCTGTCAGGCTTCTCGGGTTCACCCCGAAGTGGCAAGCGGTTTTGGAACTAATGAATTATGTAGACTAAACCCAGCTTCTGACTCAATCATACATTGAGGAGTATATCAAAAGATTTCTTTTTCTTTTTGCAGGATTTATTTCTCATTGTATATTACCTCATCAAACAAACACCATTCCATGTGGGAAGGATACTCCAAAATTTTGCCAAATACATTCTCCTTGGAATGGATATTACTGTCAGAAACAAAGCATCCTCTCTTCCTTTGGAAGTCCTTGCCTCCCTTCATTGTAAATTCCACTCTATCACACGTTTCCATATTTTTATAAGCTCACAAAGCACTTGAGGCACAATGATAAATAGATCCCTGTCCAAATACATTCCTTTCTATTCACATCTTCTTCCACCCATTCACCTCCAAGGGTGTCTTTCTACCAGCTGATGAATTTTGTGATTTTTAGCACTATGGTGCTGTACAAAGCTGCTTAAACCAGTGATGGATTTGTCTACCCACCCCCCAACTCACACTGACAGGCTATTGTTCATTCCTGACCACAGTTATCAAGGCAATGAGAAGAAATCTGAACACAACAGCAATTCTCAAGACCCACCAATAATGCACAGGTCTGGCTGATTCTGGGTGCAGTAGGAGTTATTTCTATTAGACCACAGAAAGCTACCGGGAAAATTCTTCCTGGGAGGTGTGGATATCCCTGTGCACTGACTCTGTTCTACATAAAATAGAATTAACCAACACCTCAAAGGTTACTTCATAGTTATCTCAAATCTCTGAACCCAATGGTTTCCATGCAAACATGTTCATCATACGGACCAAAGATCAGGAGAAGTGAAAAAACAGGATGTCCGGTCTGTTCTTGACTGTTCTAACACGGGTCATAGTTTTAGTTTTCCAAATCATGTAGTTGAGCCCATGGGGTTTCATGCACAGAGTTGCTTCCAGCAGGAGGAATCCTGACTTTGTGACGTGAAGATAACAGCATTCACCATGGAGGATTGCCTTTACTCACCTCTTCAGAGTGTTCAAATTTTTTTCACTTACATTTCCTCATTTGCTTCTAATAACCGTGCTAGAAGAAGGTCGGTATTACATGCATTGCATTTATGAGAATGGGGGAGAGAATATTCAAATGAACTGCCTTAGGCTACACAGCTTGCGACAGGCACAACATGGGACCCCAACCTGGGAAATTTGAGTCCAGGTTCAGGCATCGTTCAACTGCACCAATAATTCTATTAAGGTTTATCAAAAGCACTGGGTAAGTGCTGGGCATCCTACTGGGTGTTCCCAGTAAGGCAGTTCTTAACTTTTCACAACCCAGAGAGGACTAGTGACTCTCTACCTAAGACCTCAGAGAGCAGAGTGTGTTTTATTATAACACTTAGCATCTTCTACTCACCTAGTTATTTTCCTATCTTTCTCCTAGGATGTCACGATTTCCTCAAAATCAGGTACCTGTTTTATTCAACTTTATATCTTCAGCGTTCAGCCCAGTGGCTGGAACCCAGGAGACAAGAGATGTGCAGAATAAATAACAGCTATACTAATAAAATAGACTCAAATATAAATAGTGCTAAAGTAGAGGCATGAATAAAGTCTTATGGAAACAGAGAGCGGAAAGTGACTAAATCTACCTAGAAATTCGGGAAAGCTTCACAAGGAAGGTGACATTTGAGCCAGGATTTCATGAAATAGGAGAGGGAAAGGCATTCTAGGTGTAGGAACTTCATATACATGTCAAAATCTTATTAAATGTGACCCTGCATGGCCTAAGAGTCAGTACAGTGCCTGAAGGGGAGGCACAGATGAGGACAGATATGTAATTTACAGTAAAGAAATCAATTAATTAAGTTTAAGTAACTAAAATAATATAAGCAAATTAACAAATTTAAACAAATGAACTTATTTTAATTCACACTGATTTTCATTAATCAGCTAATTAGAGTAAAATTAATTAGAGCAAAAAAAATTATAGCTCCAGAGAATATTAAGACAGACATTTAATAAGGGGGGAAAAAATCCACGCGCTGAAGATGGTGAGGCAGAAGCGGGCGGCCTGTGGGCACCGATGCCCCCTCCCCCCCGCTTTCTCCTCGCTGGGGCTCCGCCCCTGTCGCTGCCTGGGAGGCGTGGCCCGACCCCCAGGTTGGCCCCGCAGCATCGCCACACCTGGCACTCATTCCAGGGGCTTCAGCCACCTCGGGGGCAGGCCTGCGTCTGAGCTGCAGCGCCTTTAGGGATCCCCAAGGCCCTCTCAATCAATAATCCCCGGGGTTTTTTATGAGGGTTGGATTATGAGGATTTGGAAAGTGGACGATTAAGTAGTACTTCAAAGAAGAGCTCCAGCCGCACCTGCAGCATTTATGAAGATCTATTAATAGAAAGCACACGATTTAGCAGTAATCTCTAATTCAGAGAAAATCGGTGATTTATGCCCGGGGGCCCAAGAGGCACTGAGGACTTTGGTTCATGGGCTGCCCGGAGGCAGCGTGTGCTGCCCCTACATCTGGACACGGCTGACACTGGGTCACCGAGGGTTGTGTGGGATACTTTCCGTCCTACCAGTAAGTGGAAAACAGTTGTGCAGACCCGCAGTCATTTCCCCGCAGGACCTAATATTTTTCTGTCTCTCTTTTTTTTTTTTTTTCTTCTGTCCTAGAATGTCAACCGTTTTGGTGCAGGATCTAGGTAAACGGCTCAGGCCCTAGCGATAGGAGGTATAAGACAAGTTTGCTGGGAATTCGCAGCCAGACCAGGGTCTGTCTGTAGCCAAGCTCCCTTCCCCTCCCTCTTCCTCTCCGGATCCTCCCTTTTGTCGTCTGGAGAATGGTGGAAGTCAAGCCAACAATCATAAGAGTACCTTGCGAGTGGCATGGGAATTCTAGAATTCGTCTGGGTCCGATTTGGTCCTAAAGCTTTATGTTTTTGAATTTCTCACTAAAAGAGTCATAGAACAGAGCCATTAATTAATGTCTTAGTTCATCTCAGAGAGCCAAAGGCCAGCTGCCCTTTGGGGATACATTTGTTGAATATAACAAAAAGAGAAAAACATGTTTAAATCACAGAAGGAAGGCTTCAGGTTATATAACACTAAAAAGAAAATTCCGCAAGTGGCAAGGATAGTAAAATAACATTTTGTCAGTTTTTAAGGAAGAAATATCCAAGAGAAGGTGAGGGGTAGGGGAATGGATATTTTCTTACTTAACCGAGAATTTGAGACCAGAGGATTGTTTGTATTCACGGTATGATAATCGTTGTGCAAAAGATCTAAAGTTGTACTTCACTGATAATCCATTCAACTATTTATGAATGAACAAGTGTATACGGACAGTTCTATTATTTAAAGTCTTCATATCCCCCCTGCACACATATAAATATATTCTCTACCTGTTACCATTCGTGTTAAATCCTTTAATTAAATCATCATGTGTATCTTAATTCAGCCCCCAGGTAACACCTCTGTCTTATGAACAGAAATCTGATACACAATACCAAAACTTCAAAGCATCATAATTTAGGAAGTGATTAACCTTACTGTAAAGAGGTCTGCACCACCCCAGAGTTCACCACAGGGCTCCTCTCTGTGGACGGAGGTAAGTTTATAGAGCATGGATATGGAACAGGAGGGAATTCATGGGATGGGTGGAGGGGGTACAAGCAGAATCCCCCTCCCCACGATGAAGAGCAGCCAGCAATGAGAACAGCAATCTCAGGACGGAATATACTTAATGGGAAAAGAGAAAGATTCAATCACATCTTTCCCCTTTGCAGTGAAATTTTTTCTTTGTTATAAGCATTTTATGTTCAGATTGATTGGGAATTAATAAATTACTACATGTAGAGTGCTTAGACACTTAAGGCAACACCTGCTACATCATAAGAGCTATACAGTTGTTGGTTGTTGCTAATATAATGAGGCAAGCTTGCTCAGATTTTCTCTAATTTTTCCAGGATTCATCCTAGCACTGCAGCCATGCTGATGTTTCAGAGTATTTATTTATTATTTTTATTGAAGTATAGTTGATTTACAATGTTTTGTTAATTTCTGCTGTACAGCATAGTGGTTCAGTTATACATATATAGGCATTCTTTTTTGTGTGTACTTTTCCATTATGGTTTATCACAGAATATTAAGTATAGTTCCTTGTTTCAGAGTGTCAGTCATTGCTCATCCTCCACATTGGGTGCAGCTGTGGGATCTGGAAAGATGGCAACCATGGAGCTCGATTGCCTGGACTCCATCTTCCATGACACTGTCATCCTTTTGGTGTTGAGAGGTTCACAATCTACATAGCATCACTGAAGACAGAAAGCCACAGTCATTTCTTTCTTCCTTTCCTCTCCCCATCCTCTACCTGTCACACCCACACCCCTTCCATCACAGGTCTTTTCCTTCCCACCACACACTAAAATAAATCCTCAATCCCAAGTAGATCAAGAGGAAAGCAGTCAATCCTGGGTCCCTAAGACCTACCTTTGGAGTAATTTCTAACCATAATGTCCAAGGGTTTTTGTTACTTTCTCTTACAGTGTTTCTTTTATTCTCCTCAGGGCTATGATTTATGCTTTAGGCTGAATTCTATGTGGGGGACGTTATTCCTCCTCTCACTGAAGGGATTGGAGGGAGAAGAGGAAAAATGTACAATACGTGCATATCTACAGGAAATGAGGCAGGCTCTGTCTCTCTCTTTGGAGAGCTACAGTTTGGCAAACACCTCACCTCAGGATTTCTGACATTAATGAGGTAGCAAGGAGTGGAGAATTGCCTGCTGAGAGACAAACTTCAGGGAGATTTTTCAGAGCATCTTGCTCAGCAGAACTGATAAGATTAAACCAACTGTAACCCAATAAACAAACCACTTGGGAAAGACCAGAAATATTTTATGATTTGCTCCAAGAAATGTAACTTTGGTGCTCTGTGTGTTGGATAAATTGAGTTATGTGGAAGAGGACTAGGTCAGAAAGCAAACCAAGGGCCTCTTTTCCTGTTTAAAAATCTGCAGTCTGGGATTAGCTTTTATAATCTTGTGGAATAAAACTCACAGGAAAAGAGACTCGTGAAATAGTACTGCTGAGATCACTCTTTCCTTTCTGCACTCTCTCTTCTCTTCCTTTGCCTTCCATGGAGTTCCATACACCTCCCCATAGGCCTAAGGCTAAATTCCCAGCTGGCCCTAATCCAGGCAGATATTTTTATAAGGTAATTCTATACTTTAGGTACTCCTTTCTGTCTAAATGAGTCAGCAAGCCTTTACCAATGTAGTGTTTATTTGCTTGCTGATAAAACGGGTCATGTTCTCTCTTAAAGACAGTGTGTGGATATCGGTGGAGCAGCAGAAGGGCCTGTGTTCAAGTACTGTTTCTGGCTCTACCGAGAATGTGTCAAGGGGAATCCACCAAGCCTTCACTTACCCATCTGTAAAATGGGAATCCTGACAGCCAGGCCTACTGTATAGGATCATTGTAAGGATTAAAAGAGATCATGTTTATATGAAGCGCTTTAAAAATTGGAAAGAGTTCTCCCACGTACCACACCAACTGTTCCCAAAACCAGCTAACTCTTCCAGGGCGAGTCAGTCCTAATGAAAATCTTAAATTACATTTCATTCCTGGCCAGATGACACACCCCAATCACTTGCCCAGTCTCAGTCTTAATTGGCTGGCTCTGTGGGTTGGTCTTCTCCCTTCCTTTCCTAAAATTGACCTCAGCCATTTACATAGCATTCTTTCCTTGCTTCTGACAAAATTAAAAAGTCATCAGAAACAATTTAGGTCTATATTACCTCTGAATGTCAAATTTGCTGGTCAGTTGACTGCAGAGACAGTGTATCTACACACCAAGGAATAAAAGTTGGAAGTAAATATGGCTAGCTCTGAGAGGTTAATTTTCAGAAGTGCATTTAAATTCTCTTCTTGCGTGGGACAGTAATTGGATGTCTTATGGCCATAAAAATTAGCCATAAAGCCCTGGCCACTTGTCAAGTTACATTCAGGGGAGTATAAAAACTCTGTGGGGCAATAAGCTGATGATAAACAAGAGACACCTGACTATTTACCCTGGAGCATTTACTCCTATACCTCTTTCCTATCAGACCCCCCCCCCAACCTTGGTAAATTATAAAGTCATCTGATGAACAATTAAAGGTAAATCCAGGAACAGAAGATTCTCTTGGTCGAATGAAAGCAAATGGAAGTAGTTGATAACATTTTCATAGTACCAAGGGCTCTCCAAACTGGATCTCATCATCTTCAGTCCCTTTTAATTTACAAGGAGGGATAGATATACCAGGACTTAACCTTTTTGCCCATCTCTGAAGAATGCTACCTGGTTGGGTACATGACACACCCTGGGAAACATGAGTTTTCAGACTGATAAATTTATTTACCTGAGGAATGTATCCACTATAAAACAAACACAACCAAACGAAGAACATGAAGCTCTAGTAATAGAATAGTTGGGATGGACAGACCAATAACGTACAACAAACACAATAAAATACTCCAAGAGATAAAGGTATTAATAACAAAAATCACAAACAAGAGATCATAACAAGAATCAAGTAGAAATACTAAGTATAAAAAATTTAATAGCTGAAATAAGGAATCCAATAGGTGAAATCAATAACAGAATGGATAACACTTTGGAATTAATTAGCTGTTTGGGTAATGAGAAGGCAATAAGAAAAGAAAAAATACTTTATACAAAATATAAAGGAAAATCTCAAAGATTCAGAGGGTACAAGTAGACATATCAGTGTACAGATGATGAAGTTGCCAAAATAAGAAAAATAAATACAGGGGAAAAATATTTTTAAAATCATGATCAACTTTTCAGAATAACACAAAATGAAATAATTTAATTTTAAAAGGCTCACAGAATGCCTAAATGTATAATACTAAAACCTTAAAATAGCAAAGATAAGGAAATTATTTGAAATGGTTCCGAAAGTAAGAAAATATAACTTACACAGGAAAAAGAATCAAATTAATAGCATCTTATTTGGCAGCAACTTGGATGCAAGAAGTAAAAGAATTTTTCTAAGGAAAATAACTTAGAATCTTAAATTTCATATTCAAGGGTATTGTCACTTAAATATAAGGATGGAATAAAAATATCCTCAAATATATGGGCTTTAGAAGATCTTTCATAGTCTCACTTTGAAAGAAATTACTGAAAACGAAACCAAGTAGGGCCCTGCAGGGCCCTCCTGGGTACAAAAGACTTTCCATGCCTCTGCTTCTTGTTTGCAGAAAAAGATTTCAGCCTCCTAGACCCTCCCTGAGTTCCAAAGGGCAGATTCAAACAGTTTCTTTTTTTTTTAAATTATTTTTATTGGAGTATAGTTGATTTACACTGTTGTGTTAGTTTCTGCTGTACAGCAAAGTGAATCAGCTATACATATACATATATCCGCTCTTTTTTAGATTCTTTTCCCATATAGGTCATTACAGAGTACTGAGTAGAGGTCCCTGTGCTATACAGTAGGTTCTTATTAGTTATCTATTTTATACATGGTAGAGTGTATGTTAATCCCAAACTCCTAATTTATCCCCCCCTTACCCCTTGGTAACCATAAGTTTGTTTCCTACATCTGTGACTCTATTTCTGTTTTGTAAATAAGTTCATTTGTACCATGTTTTTAGATTCCACATATAAGTGATAACATATGATATTTGTCTTTCTCTGTCTACTTACTTCACTAAACAGTTTTTAATTAGAGAAGTGAGGGAATGCAGAAACAAAGGAAAAGCAGTCAACAAACAATAGTGCAGCAATAAAGCAGAGTCCTAGTTCCTCCTCACAGGATATACATAACAATCTGACACATATCTTTTAGTTCTTCTACAGGAACTAAGGTCCGCACCCAGGTAGAGGATGGCAAGCTCAGGCTGAGGACAAGATCCCTAGAATGCTACCCTTGTACCTCACCAACAACCAATCAGACACCACCAACCAATCAGAAGAAAGTCATGCAACCTACAGCCTTCCCCCCTCAATTTGCCTTTAAAAACTCTTTTCCTGAAGACCTTTGAGAAGTTCTGGTCTTTTGAGTATGAGCCACTCATACTCCTTGCTTGGCCCTTGCAATAAACTTTTCTCTGCTTCAGACTCTGATGTTTTGGCCTCATTGTGCATTGGGTACACAAACTTGGGTTTGACAACAAAAAGAGTATGCAAATAAAAATAAAAGGAAAAATAAATCAGAATGATGTTATAAGAGATATAAGAATTAAAGCTGATCAAAGAGTTTATCTAAGTGGGAATATTTTTAAAAAGTAAGAGAGAAAGAGATATATATCTATAACAATCAGAATTAAAATTTTAGACAAATCAATATAATGGAGTGGGGATAGGTGAAGAATTTCTTCAAGGTAGTTAAGACACACCAAGATATTTGTATTATTGATAAATTTGCAGCTTTACATACAATTATCATGAAATTTTAAAAGTTGAAATCATATTAACAAGGAATTCAACCCAATTAAACAAAAAGGAAGGATTTAAGAAAGATAAAGATTAATTAAAATCAAATAAAGTGAAAAAATGGGAAAAAAATTAAAATAAGCAGGTCTTTGGAAGAATTAATAAAAAAGAACTTTATCAAAACTAATAGGAAAAAAGATGCAAAATAAAGAGCAAAAAAATGGAACTATAACCCAAACAGTATTAAAATAATATTTAAAAGTATTATGTATACATGCTGATACATTTCTGGAAAAAATATAGTATGGCAAAATTGAGGGAAGAAAAATGGAAAACGTAGTCTAATAAGCATTAAGGACAATTAAAGACCTCTTCTCTAAAACACCCTCAGTCTCAGACATCTTTACAGATGAGTTCTAACAAACTTTTAATTGGAAGGTTTATTCTTGTTTTATATAGTATTTTCCAGAAATTAGAAAAAAAGAAAAAGTTGTGCAGCTCATTTTATGAAGTTAATGTTGATTCTAACACTGAATAAGGAAAATCAGAGAAAAAGGTCTATTTCACAGGCCCATTTCCATGTGAATATAGCTGTAAAAGATCTTAAATAAAGTATTAACTAACCAAATCCAATAGTGTGTGTGTATATATATATATATATATATATTTTTTTTTTTTTTTTTTTTTGCGGTATACGGGCCTCTCACTGTTGTGGCCTCTCCAGTCGCGGAGCACAGGCTCTGGACGCGCAGGCTCAGCGGCCATGGCTCACAGGCCTAGCCGCTCCATGACATGTGGGATCTTCCCGGACCGGGGCACGAACCTGTGTCCCCTGCATCAGCAGGCGGACTCTCAACCACTGCACCACCAGGGAAGCCCAAATCCAATAGTATATATTTTTTATACACCTTTATTGGAGTATAATTGCTTTACAATGTTGTGTTTCTGCTGTACAACAAAGCGAGTCACCTATATGTATACATATATCCCCATATCCCCTCCCTCTTGCGTCTCCCTCCCACCCTTCCTATCCCACCTCTCTAGGTAGTCACAAAGCACCAAGCTGATCTCCCTGTGCTCTGCAGCTGCTTCCCACTAGCTATCTATTTTACATTTGGTGGAGTATATATGTCAATGCTACTCTCTCACTACATCCCAGCCTCCCCTTCCCCCCACGTCCTCAAGTCTGTTCTCTACATTTGCATCTGTATTCCTGCGCTGTCACTAGGTCCATCAGTACCATTTTTCTAGATTCCGTATATATGCATTAGCATACAGTATTTGTTTTTCTCTTTCTGACTTAACTTCACTCTGTATGACAGACTCTAGGTCCATCCACCTCACTACAAATAACTCAATTTCATTCCTTTTTATAGGTGCCACATCTTCTTTATCCATTCATCTGTTGTTGGGCATTTAGGTTGATTCCATGTCCTGGCTATTGTAAATAGTGTTGCAATGAACATTGGGGTACATGTATCTTTTTGAATTATGGTTTTCAGTATATTTTTAATTATATCAAGATTAGTAAAATTTATCTCATATAGGCAAGGATGGTTTAACAAGAAAAAAATCGATAAAATTTACCATATTAATGGACTAAGCAGAAAATTCATAGGGTTACATCAATTGGTTGAGGAAAAGTATTGAATAAACTTCAATATGTATTTATGATTAAAAAAATACACCAAATTTGGAATAGAAAGAAACTTTATTCTTAAAGGTTAGGTAACATAAATATAGCAAAATTGTTATTTTATACAGAAATTTTAGACACATTTGATCAGTAACAAGAATAGAATGCCAAATATCATTGCTACTATTGTCAAACATCTGTAAATGAGTAGATATTTACTGTTATCACCTGCAAATTATATAATGAAATAAAAAAGAAATGAAAGGTATAAGAATTGGAAGGGAAGAAATATAGTAGGCATTATTTACAGGAGGGTCAACTTCATGGGCATGCCACCTCTGCAGTGGCACAGGACTCCTCTCAGAAGGGCCCCAGGCTTGGTTTAGTGCTCTGCCCATGGTCGAATTCTTAATAACTTTATATATGAACTGTTAAATGAAATCTAATAGGACAATGGAACATTCATGGGATCAGAGGGGAAAGTGTGCAGTACACTCTTTCTTCCACTGCATTTGCACACAGTGTTCACAATACTTCATGAGCACAGAACTCTGGTGCACCCATGATGCACAGGAGTTCAGCAACACTCATAATAAGTAAAAGGTAAGCGTGTGATATTGATGACCAAGTAAGTGGAGTCCTGATAGCCAGGAGAAGGCATGCTTTCAGTTCAAACACAGAACTTACTTTAAATGCAGAAGGAAGGCAAAGATGTTCTAAGAAACATGAATGGCTAAAGAAACCTATACCTTTTTTATTCATGTTACTTGCCCGTATTAACCAAACACTTATGCTGAAAATTATGACACAGAAGAAAAGGGAAAGATATGCCAAGCCATAGCTCCCTTTCATTTCAATCCTTTCTTACCCATCAGTGAGCAGAAGGCCAAGAGTGTTGGTAGAATGCTCAGCACATATCAAGCAGTGAAATAAAAATAGTTGAGTTGGTTTTGTGCGTATCATTTCCACTGTTCTGGTAACATATGCATGTATGAGCTATGAAAAAATGAATTGTGTAATTCTGAATACAAATTAAATGCTCTTATATTTGCATTTTAAATTGGCATTGCACAGTATGAAGATGAATGGTAAAATTCGTGCTGATGATGAAAAATTTTAACTTCACTTTACTTAGAACAGCATTCAACAGCAGAAGTAAAATACCATGGCAAGCCAAGAGAAAGACCCCTGGAAAAAACCTTACATTTTAGTACTCTTACCAGCAATTTTTTTTCCTGCTTTTTAAATAAAGGGTCCTGAATTTGCATTTTGTGCTGGGCTCTACATGTTAAATAGCTGGACTTATTTGCAGATAATATGATCATTTACATAGAGGAAAAAAATAAAAGAATAGCCAAACTCTTAGAAGTAATAAAAGCATGCGGGATATAGGATCAGTTTTTTAAGATCATTTCTCCAAACTATAAATAATCAATTAGAAAATATAAAATATTTATAAAAATATATTATTACAAAAAGTATCCAAGATCTAACTTAACCTAAAGGACACAAAGCTTCTAGAGATAATTTCAACATCCTAATAAAGGATCTAAAGGAAAATCTGATTAGCTAGATAGTCCACGTTCTTGGGTGGATAAACAAATATTATAAAGATACCAATTCTCCCCTAATTAATCTACAAATTTAACACAATCCTCATCACAATTCCCGCTAGAGACTTTTACAGGTACTTAATAAACTTATTCTAAGAGCATATATGAAGAATAAAGGTCCATGAATAGCAAAGGCAAATTAGTCAAAAGTGAGAACTAGCTAGAGTAACAAAAAACAAAACAAACAAACCACAGATCAATGGAACAGACTAGAAAGCTCAGAGAGAGATCCATGTAAAACTTAATGTGATAGGAATGGCACCATAAAACAATAAGGAAAGAACAGGCTGCTTAGTAGATGATTTGGGGAAAATTTGTTCACTGTATGAAAGAAAAAAATATGAAACTTTTATTTTACATTTTATACAAATGTACACTCTAGAGAGATTAAAACCTTAAATGTGAAAAGTAAAATAGCTATATTCATAGAAGATGACATCAGAACACAGCTGGCTTCATGGGTGTGGGACAGGCACAGGGCCCAGTATTCAGAAGGGCCCAGGGCTAGGTTGAATGCCCTACTGTTGCCATCTTGAAATTCTTAATAATTTTTGAACAAAAGTTTCCATACTTTCATTTTGCACTGGGCTGGCAATTTATGTAGCCAATCTTGCATAAGAATCTATCTTTGTGACCTAGAGGTGGGGAAGGACTTCTTATAAAAAGCCCAAATTATAAGGCAAAAGTTAATTTTTGCCCAATAAAGAATAACATGGATAAAGTAATCAGACATCGTGACAGATTGGGAGAAGTTATTTGTAAGGTCTAAAACAGAGAGGACACTCATACCTAGAATGTACAAGGTAGATGGTAGCCACCTACCTTAATTAAGTCTTTCTAAACTTTCAACTTAGTTTTCATAGAAACAGTAATTCTGTTTTATATTATTGTTTGTGATTGGTTTAAATACTATTCAATTAAATTACCTAATTCCAATAACAATTACAACTGACAAACAAGTTTGGGAATTATCATGCAAGCCTTGCATTCAGCTGGTAAGAACAACAGTGAGAGGGCTTTCTGAAGAGTGACTCACCACCTAGAAGCTCAGCATGCTTTGGGATTCAGAAATTAGTTTTTATGGAGGGACTAGAGTGTCAGTTAATCCCATGAGTCAGTTAAGGGGAAGTCACTTAATACTGTTTTAATTACAGATCAAAAAATTATTAGATTTCTAAAAGAGTGTGCTGGTTCCCAAAACTTCCGCTTAGAGAATTTGACTTGTTTTTAATTTTCCAAGAGTCTTTTGACTCCCAGGAGATTACATTAGACTCTGGGTCCCATGGTCAGTGTCAATTACATGGCTTCCATAGAGCATAACAGCCCACAAAAACATCTAATGGTGCATTTGAACTGTTTTCCTGCATGAAGATATGCACTTAAAGCCAACTATTAATTTGTTCAGTCAGTATCACTCATGTCCTATGAGCTATGCTCCATAGGAATGTGTCTAGCAAATTACAATTATGCAAAAAATAAAATTGAGCATTGCCTAAAGAACAGTTTTCCTTCCTTAGAAGGAAGTATTTTTAACAATGTCACACACACACACACACTCACACACACACAGGTAATTACTTTGGTTAAAAAGTATGCAAAAGTCTCTTTTGGAAGTTATGCATGGATAAGAATGCTTTGTGGAAATACTGGCTGACTCAATGCTTTTTATTTTTCCAATCAACAAGTTGTCTCTTGACAAATGTCATTTTGGTGGCCTCTCATGCATTATCCTGTTCTTATTGCCAGTGAGAATGCTTCTGAAGTTTCACTTTGTAGTTTGATGTTTACAGGAGTTTCCTGGTAATTATCCTTTATCAAAGTAATGATGATTTCTTTATATTCTTATTAGGAATTTTTTTCAGGTAGGCATTGGGGTCTCTATTAAGGTTATTATGTATTTTCATGTCTTTTAATCTAGAAACATAAAAACATTGCATTATGCTCAGTTTTTCCTATGTTGAGTCGTTCTTGCACAATGTATTACTCTTTTTTTACAAGCTGCCTGAATTTACTTGCATATATTTATTTATGATATTTACATCTATGACCATGAGTGACATTTATCTATTAGCTTTTTGATACTCTCCTTTTCGGTTATAGTGTCAGAATTATGCTAGTCTTGAAAAATCAGTTGGAAAATGTTCCATGTTTTTATATGCTCTAAAAGTGTTTAAACAGAGAAATGACATGTTTCTTTAAGCTTAATAGAACATGCCAGGAAAATCACTTCAAATTTTTCTATAAAGATAGATAATTACTTCAAATTCTTTTATGATTATTGTTCTCTGTTGTTCTTTGCAGGTTTCATATGTATTCTGGAGTCAGTTTTTTTGCTTTATATTTTTCTAGAGTCATCCATTTCATCTACATTCCAAATTCAATGATGAAAAAGTGGTAAGTAGGGGAATTCTCTGGTGGTCCAGTGGTTAGAGCTCTGCACTCCCACTACAGGGGGCACAGTTTGATCCCTGGTCAGGGAACTACGATCGTGCATGCTGCATGGTCTGGCCAAAAAAAAAAAGAAAAAAAAAGTGATAAGTATATTCTCTAATTTTGAAATCTTTTTGTATCTGTTTTCTCTTCTTCATTGATTTATCATGCGATTTGTGGGTTTTTTAAACTTTAAATAGCTAAATATTTATCTATTTTATTGACCTTTTAAAGAAAAATGATTTTTGTTTAATTGAAGTTTGTGTTAATTTTATTAATTTCATAGTTTTATATATATTCCATTAATTTCTGCTTGATCTTTATTTGCCCCTTTCATTTATTTTTTATACTTTTTTAACATTTTTAATTGGATGCTTATTTTATTTATATTCTTTCTTGTTTTCTAGAAAAATGCACTTAAATAATACATAGTCAATTGAGTACTGATTTACATTTGAGTTGTTTTATTTTAATGTAGTAATTTGATTTTTATATATTTCTAAATGGTCTGTAACTCTACTATGATTTCTTCTTAAACCCTCATTTTTTCAGAAGAGTATTTTATTAATTTCTAAGTGGATATAATACTTGGCTTTTTTCAATATCTAGTTTTATTGCATTATAATTAGAGAATATTCACCTATTGATTTTTATTTATAGAACTTATTAGTGTTTTTCATAGCTAATATAGAACCAGTTCTTCCTGTCTATTTGAGAAAAATCTGTTTTCTTGTTTCTTGGTAAGTTATATACATGTATATGTAACCAATATTGTTAATTTGATTTTTAAATTTATACCCTTAGCTATGACCATTTAATCTATCAATTTCTGAGACATTGATAAAGCAACTCACCATCACTGTATTTCTGAATTTCTCCTTTTATTTCCAGCAGATCTTGCTTTATCCATTTTGATGTTGTTTTGGTGGATTGTTCTTGCCTCAGGGCCTTTGCACTTGTGTATACATTGTGTATAGAGAATACATTATGCTGTTTACTCTGCCTAGGAACACTTTCCCACCCATCTCACCCCTAATATTCACATGACTAGCTCACTCCATTCAGGTCACCTCTTCAGAAAGGCATTCCTGATTACCTACTAAAGTAGAAGCCCCCATCATTTTTAGTCTCCTTGATCTCCTTTATTATTATTATAGTTCTAACCACTACCAATTATATTTATACATTCATAAATTTATTTTTGTCTTCTTTCACTAGAATATAAGGTTCTTGAAGGCAGCAAATGTGTTTGTCTAGATCAGTGTTATATTCCCAACACTTTGACAATGGCTGGCACATTGTAGATGTTCAAAAAATAAATGTAGGTGTTAACTAATAAATAAGTGAATGGATGTACACTTTTCTCATAAGAATTCTGTTTAACTCATTTAAAGATTTTTTGTTTGAGTTTTATTTTGTCTACTATTAATAGTTTTAACATCTGCCTGTGTATCATTTATATTCATATTCAAAATTTTAGTAACATTTTGTTTCACCTAGACCAGCAGCATCTATCTGGTTTTTGCATCTTCACTCAGTTTAGGAAACTGTGTTTTAACATGGAAATATAACCTGCTCATGTTTATTGTGATTACTGATATATTTGGACTTATTGCTGTCATTTGAAGTTGTCTATTACTATTTTTCCCACCATTTGTAGTCTTAATTAATAGCTGACATGTATGGGTACTTTACAATGTACAATGTACTAATCCATATTACAAGGATTTTGGGTTTTTATATTATTTAATGTTTAAAATAACCCTATGATTTACGTTGCAAATGAAGAAAGGCTTAGTAATGTTCAATAATTTGTTCAAGGTCCCATAACTGCTAAATTGCCAAACCAGGGCTTGGATATTAGCAATGTATCTCTAGAGACCATGACCTTAACCTCCAGGTTATGCTGCTTCTCTTGTCTGAGTTTTCTTTTTCTTTTTTTCTCTTTCTCTTGTAAATGATTTGAACCTTACACCTTTTATTTGTATACCCCTAATGATAATACTTAAATTTTGATCAATCATATTTCAACATATTTTCAAACAAAATAGATAATTACTCAGCATCTACAACCCATCCCTCCTAAAATATATGAGACTACCAGCATGCTTTCTCCATTGCTCCTATGCTTAAAGTTTTGTTGACATAATCTAGAATTTTTATTTCAGGTTGTCTTATTGTTATTAATTTTATTTTTCATTATGTTTTTTCAGATTGCTGACCAATAACTTCTGCCTTACATTATGGACAATTTTGTCTACTTACTTTCTCTATAACTAATATTCTTCATCCATGTCCACTCTGTTACTTGACCCCTTTCATTTAATTTTTTGGAAACTGATTGCAGGACCACTAATGCTTTAATTTCCTAAATATTTTTTCCTTCTCTGATTTTTTTTCTCTGTCATAACCATCTGTTCTTTGTTTGGATGAAATAGTTTTTTTTAATTTTCCCAAAGTTACTTGGTAGAATTTTTTTCTAGTTTTCTCCTTTCTTATGCAAGATTTCTATTTCCTCCAATACCAGTTATGTTTCTTCATTGTGTCTTGTTTAAATGCTGTACATTGTTCTCAAGTAATTTTTCACTGTGCATTCAGATTTATGACTAAGATGATTAGTATTGATAGCTGCTATGGGTTTTCTCTGCCTGTGGAAGTTTGTTTTACCAACCCGTATAAGGGAAAGAAGACTTTAGCCTTTGTGTAAATGGGTAGGTAGCTAATAAGCAGGCTTCCCTTTAGGTAAATGAATGAGGAGCAGGAAATCCCCAATTACCAAAATGAAAAAGACTTTCCTTGAAGAGTGTAGTGTTTTATGGAGTATTTCACTCCTGAATATGATTGAGTTTCCTTTTGTTATCCTCTGTATCATTTTGGATTTCTAAAGTTAACTCAAGATCTGCACTACTTTTTCCCCGAGTGCTTCCAGTAAGATGTCTCCAGATGATACATGATATTAATCATCATGATGAAATAACTTTTGAGCATTTTCTCTAGAACATATGTTAAGTGCTTTATTTGGATTATCTCCCTTTAGTCTCAAAACCACTCTGTGAAGTTTGTGCTTTTATTGCCCATGTTTCACAGATAATGAGACCAAAGCTAAGAGTGATAATGAAACCCATGAAGATTAATTACCTTGTCCAAGGTTACATACCTAGTAAAGGATGGAGCAAAGATGTCGATCCAGACAGGCTGACTTAAACATAGGTAAATACTTCCTCTCTCTGATATGCTGCCACTTTTCTCTAAAATAGTGTGGAAAATGGAACCCTCTTTAACCTTCGATTGGGTCATGAAGCTTAGAGGAAAATTCCAGAAAATAAAAGTCTGGATGAAACAAAGGAATGGATTATAAGAAGGTGTGCCTTATGCGTTGAGGCATGGAATTCTAATATCTACAAAGGCCAACTTTTCCTAATGGCTTACCCAGGCCACACTTTGGAGATTTAAGAGTCTGTGATAGCTCAGTTTCAGGCTGTTGTTATGATTTATAGCCAGGATTCGGCCCAGTCCATAGCAGTCATGTGCCATTCTGTTTAGACTCGAGTGCTCAAAAGATTGCCTCTTGTCATTTCAACCCCAGTTTAATAGGAAACACAAGCCACCCTTGAGTTGACAAACCTATTGACTGGTTGGATGTTCGACTCCTCAGCTCTGCAGAACTTGAGCTTTCTATTTTTAGAGTTTAGCGCAGCTGAAGACATGCTGGGTGAGCTTTGTTTAAGGCTTCCTGCCAGACTTGCCTTGCCACACAAACCAGGCAAAGAGGCAACACAGCAGGCCAATTAGCCAACAGCTGTCTGTCAACTGAATAAATGAGGTGAGTAGACAGCAAAAGGCTGCTTTGCCACAGACAGTAAGCAGAACACAAGGATTAACTCTTCTGGTCTTAGAGCTCTATAGGGTAACCTGCCATTTATTCTATCAGACTCCTTGATTTTTATTAGAGGAACTTGATGAAACTACCTTTGGCAAAGTAAAGAGATCTCACCTTAATTGCTATAGAGAAAAATCTGTTTTCCAGATTATCACAAGATAAAGCTACCATGAACCTGCTATTAAGACTGTGGTTGTGAGAAATGATTTTTATCAAGAGATGCCTTAAAATTGTATAATATTATAAAACAGAATGCTTTAAGAGCATAAACTCCACAATCTGTCTGTCTGCGCTGATTATCTCAACTCCATTCTCCCTAGTTCTGTGGTTTTGAACAAATTACCTGACCATTCTAGTTTGTTTCCTAGTTGGTAGATGGGAATAACAATTCCCACTTAATGGACTTGCTTTAAGGATTGAATCAGATAGTCCATGTAAAGTGCTTAGAACAATGCCTGGCATAGAGGAGGAGCTTAGTGGAGGTTGATTGTTGTTATTACATATTCTGAATTTTAACCACGTATAGAATCAAAAAGGTAGTATGTATTGTCATCACAGTTTTTACAAATAATTTAACTAAGGAAGAGGAAGTAACAGGATCAAGTTCATACATCTTGTGTTTAACTGAACCAGGACTCAATCCTCAGCTGTTTGATTCTAAAGTCTTGGAATTTTTTCATAAGCTTTACTGAAATTTATTCCTTGTAGAACAGCTTTACTGACTTGTTCTTTGGAATTATGCCAAATACCCACAAGAAAGAATATAATGAGACAGACTCATTACATCTGTGATTGGAGCTATTAAAGGGATCGTGTTAGGACTATTGTCTACCATATCACGCAGCAGTTTATGCATTCATGGGAGAAATTCCTTGGGAATCAGTTTTCGATAAAATTGTGCTCTTTCTGAGTATGTGGTTTGTTTTATTTTTCTTACAGAGAACTGTGACTAATCATGATCTTTCTTTGTTTTGGCTGGTAAGAAGCTTAGAGTCAAATTTGTTGCCTTTCTCTAGTACTTCCAAGTACTAATCTTATTCCAGATTTGTAATATGCCTTTTCTTATTTCCCCTTAGCTCTCATTCCCTTGATAATATATTTTATCCCATTGAACAGTGTATATTTTTATACACTTCTATGGTGCCTTTTTGGAATAAACCAAAAATGAATGTATAAAAAATTATAAAAATATATTTCAATATATTTTCATCTCATTTCTTGGGTTTGATCTTTGCTAGTCCTGTTGGGTCAGATGCCATTATTTTCCCAGGGTTAGAAAAGACCTACTGGAACATGTGAACACAGTTACTTGGAGCTTCATAATATCTAGTGTGGTAATAAGAAGCAGAGGTTAGGCTGATTTAAACTACCAAAATTTATGAAAATAAAAAAATTTCATAACGAACCATATGCTAATTTATTTCATACACAAATGATTGAATGCTAGGCATAGAAAAATCAAAGGTAAGGAACCAGAAGAGGAAGCAATTACATCAACTTATGAACAACCCTCTCTGTTCATTCAAGGCTGGTTCAGTTTCCCCTTCACTGTGCTCTCTGCTATCTTCGTATTTATTACACTACAATGTAATATGGATTGTTTCTTGGTTTTTATTACTTTCCTATGGCCCAGGATCATGCCATAGTGATAGATAGAGATGATAGATATACATAATACAGATTCAATACATGTTCCTTGAATGAATGAATCAGGGGTGCAGAGGAAAGATACTCAACAGAGTGGGGTAGGTGGGAGACTTGGAGGATTTCTGTCTTAATAGATGAATGTACATTGTGTCTATTAAGTAAAAATATGTAAGCCCAGACAATGAAGAAGAGGGAGGAAATTCTAAGCAGAGGAAATGGTGTGTGCAAAGTCACAAAGGTGTAGAAAGCATGGTGTGCTGGGGGAATTGCAAATATTTCAATTTGTCTCCAGTCTGGGTTAAGAGGGACTAGAAGAGATGAACTTGGAATGTGAATTTTATCTTGTGCCTTATGGAGAGTCATTGATGTATTTTAGGTAGGGGAAGGGGCAGGTTATAAGATGATCACATATGTGTTTTAGAGAGATTACTTTGACTACAGTGAAGACTGTGGATTGATGGCAGACATTTAGGAGGCTATTACATCAATCCAGGAGAGAAATGATGAAGCTCTTAATTAATTAAGATGTGGGAGTTGTGATGGAGAGGACGGTTATAGGATGGTTATACTTGAGAGGCTTTAAGGTGGTGGAATCAACAGACTTAGTGATCAGTTGCATAGGGAGAATGTGGGAGGGGTAAGAGTCTGTAATGCTTCCCACGTTTCTATATTGGTTAACTGGATGGATGTTGGTGTCATTTTCCCAAACAAAAAATTAAAAAAACAAGGTGAGGGGATGGTGATTAAGTGAACTCTGGACACATTACATTTGTGATGCCATGGGTAAAGCCAAATAAAGCAGGCTTTTAGACCCAAAGATCCAAAGCTCTAAAGATTGATTTGCCTAGACACTGCATAACTTGGAAGGTATCAGTGTATAGCTGATTGCTGAAGGCATGAGCAGAATGTGTTTTCCAAGCAGATTAGGAAAGCATAGAGGATAAAATACTGTGAGAGATTGACCTTTGGGAGATGAGCAGAAAAAGAGGATCCAATGAAGAAGGCTAAGAAAAAAGAGCGAAAGGGAAAAATTAGTGAGATCTCAAGAGAAGGGAGGAAAAATTATCAAGAAAGCAGGAGAGTCTGGCACTTCTAGCAATTGGACAGACTAGATATCCTGAACAATCCTCCTTCTGAAAAAAAATGCTGGACAAAATTTTTAAGATATTTTCAAATGAATTGCTGAACTGGTAAGTAAGGAAACCTTAAAAGCAAAAATTGTAATGCAGGCATGGATCCAGAGAAGCAAGCTGGCACTGAGGCCCACTTTCTCAGAGAAATAATTATTGAACTCCAGAGACCTTGAGCTTTCATTTTGATAGCCATGTAGGGTACACAAAGTAGGAGACAATAGAGGAAGAGTCTAACAGGAGATGCTCTAGAAATATGAGGATCCTAAGAGAAGATTGAAAATAAATAAATCAGCCCAACAGAGGAGGAACACCAAGAATCTTGTCTAGTTTGAGTTGCTTCTCTTCAGTAAGAAGGGGGAAAATATATCACCCTGAGAAAAAAAGTTTCTCCTAAGAATTCAGAATTGCAAACTAGACTTTACAATGTTTGAATATAAAATCATAGTAAGACAAAAAAAAAACACAAAACACTAAAACACAAAGTAAACATTACACTGAAATAATAATCAACAGAAATAGCAGAGATCTTCTCTCACGTTAACAAAGATTATATATTCTAAAATTATCAAGCAAAGAGCAACAACAAAATATTTAATGTATTAAGGAAATAAAAGAGTGCATTAAAAATACAATAAAAAGGGGGATTCCCTGGTGGCACAGTGGTTGAGAGTCCGCCTGCCGATGCAGGGGACACAGGTTCGTGCCCCGGTCCGGGATAATCCCACATGCCACAGAGCGGGTAGACCCGTGAGCCATGGCTGCTGAGCCTGCACGTCCAGAGCCTGTGCTCTGCAATGGGAGAGGCCACAACAGTGAGAGGCCCATGTACCACCAAAAAAAAAAAAAATACAATAAAAAGTCCAAAATATTACTAACCAAATTTATGGAAGGAGACAAGAGACTGAAAGAGAGGTAATATCTGAAGATATTATGGCTAAAATTTTAAAGAATTGATTAAAGAAACCAATCTTTATCTCCAGGCAACCTACAAATTTCAAGCAGAATGTGTTTTAAGACACAGTAGTGATATGCAATGTACCAAAGACAAAGACAACATCTTAAAAGTAGACAGGGAGAAAAGAACATTCATAAAGAAAGAGGAAGACTGACATGTGAATTCTTAGTAAAAACAGACAGTAAAATAATATTCTCAGTGTACTGAGAAAACAAAGCTGTCATTCTAGGGTTGTTTATTCTCTTTCAAGAATAAGAACAGAATATGAAATTTTCAGGTAAGCAAAATAATAGTTTGCCATCAACAGGGCTACATTTAGGAAACTTCTAAAATATGTACTTCATAAAGGAGAAAGAATTGGCTCCAGATGAAAGGCATGAGATTTAAAAAAAAAATGTACAAAGAAACTGATAAGTATGTGGGTAAACATAAATCATTTATTCTTTAAAACCAACACTAATATATATTTATAGGTTAAAAAAGATAAAACTGAAATAAAGGACCAAAAGATGTATACCAGTTTGAAGAGACTGATTTGAGTGTTCTTAGATCATTCTATTATCTAAAGAGAGGTAACAATACTGATTACATTTACAGTTCATTAAATACATATGTTAAGTGCCTAGAGAACCTCTAAAGCACTTTAAAATTTTTACTTTATCTCTTTAAATTATTTGTACTTTGACAGGACACTTTACATTATTTCTGGAACAATGTAGATAATACATACATAAACCAATAAATATAAGAGACTTAAAAATAAGAGACTGACCAATAGTGGTAAATGCACATATATGTCAAGTAAATTAAAGTTCTCCTTAAATTTGGAGACTAGAAGATTCTTGGACAACTAGAAACCTTGAAGGAAGGAGGGTCGATGCTGTGGTGAGGGTGGATATTTGACTATGTGAGGAGGCAATTGTAGGTAAGGAAATAGAGAGAGTAAGTGTCAATCATTTTTAAAAAGAATCTTGGCTATAAAATGAAAATGAAATAGAAAAGTGACTGGAGGTTTATTCAGGACCAAGAAGAACTTTAAGTTTAGAGAGATTTGAGTTTATTTATAGGTAAAAAGCAACAACCAATTGATTGGGATTAGTTGAAGATGGAAAAAGAAAAATAATTGAAGGATCCATGTCCCCAGACCATGATGCAGAGTACAGGTAGAAAGGATGGGCCAGAAAGATGACACCCCTCTGTTAATACAAGGAAAATACTAAAACAAATAGACTCAGAAATGAAAGGGGAGATATTATAAATCATACCACAGAAATACAAAGGATCATAAGAGACTTCTGTGAATAATCATATAACAACAAATTTGACAACCTAGAAGAAATGGATTAATTCCGAGAAATATACAATCTTCCAACACTGATAAAGAATGATAAAGAAATAGAGAATATGAACAATTTGCTAGTGAAAAGATTGAATCAGTAATCAAAAACCTCACAACAAACAAAAGTCCAGGACCAGTTGTCTTCCCTGGTGAATTCTACCAAACTTTCAAAGAAGAATTAATACTAATCCTTCTCAAGCTCTTCCAAAAAACAGAAGAGGGAATGCTTCCCAACTCATTTTACAAGACCAGCATTACCCTGACACCAGAACAAAACAAGGATGCCATTAGAAAAGAAAATTACAGGACAATATTCCTGATAAATATAGATGCAAAAACCATTAACAAAATATTAGCAAACCATGTTCAACAATACCTTAACAAGTTCATACACCATGATCAACTGGGATTTATTCTAGGGATACAAGGATGGTTCAACACCCACAAATTAATCAATGTGATACACCACATTAATAAAATGAAGAATAAAAAAGTCTATAATCATCTCAACAGATGCAGAAAAAACATTTGACAAAATTCAACATCCATTTTTTGATAAAAACTCTCAACAAAGTGGGTATAGAGGAAACATACCTCAATATAACAAAGGTTGTATATGACAAGCCCATAGATAATACCATACTCAATGGTGAAAAGCTGAAAGTTTTCCTCTAAGATCAGGAGCAAGACAAGAATGCCCACTCTCACCACTTTTATTCAACATAGTATTGGAAGTCCTAGCCAGAGCAATCAGGCAAGACAATGAAATAAAAGGCATCCAAACTGGAAAGGAAGAATAAAACTGTTACTATTTGCAGATGGCATAATATTATATATAGAAAACCCTAAAGACCCCACCAAAAAACTGTTAGAACTAATAAATAAATTCAGTAAAGTTGCAAGATGCAAAATCAATGTAAAAATTTTTTTGTGTTTCTATAAAGTAGTAATTAACTATCCAAAAGAGATTAAGAAGTCTATCCCATTTATAATTGCATCAAAAAATAAAATGCCTAGAAAGAAATTTAACCAGGAAAGATCTATACACTGAAACCTATGATATTAATGAAAGAAATTGAAGAAGACACAAATAAATGGAAAGACATTCCATGCTCATGGATTGGAAGAATTAATATTGTTTAAATATACATACTATCCAAAGCAATCTATAGATTCAATGTAATCCCTATTAAAATTCAGTTTTTCACAGAAATAGAGAAAACAAACCTAAAATCTGTGTAGAACCACAAAAGACTCCAGATAGCCAAAACATTCTTGAGAAAGAAGAACAAAGCTGATTTCAAACTATATTACTAAGCTATCATAATCAAAACAGTACAGTATTGGCATAAAAACAGACACATAGATCAATGGAACAAAATAGACAGCCCAGAAACAAACCCACACTTATATGGTCAACTAATATACAACAAAGAAGTCAAGAATATTCAATGTGGAAAGGACAGCATCTTTAATAAATGTTGCTAGAAAAACTGGACAGTCACATGTAAAACAATGAAACTGGTCCACACACAAAAATTAACTCAAAGTTAATTAAGGACTTGAATGTAAGACCTGAAACCACAAAACTCCTAGAAGAAAATATAGGTGCCAAACTCCTTGCATAAGTCTCAGTGATGATTTTTTTTAAATCTGACAACAAATGCAATATAACAAAAGCAAAAGTAAACAACTAGGACTCTATCAAACTAAAAAGCTTCTGCACACCAACCATCAACAAAATGTAAAGTCAACATACTGAATGGGAGTAAATATTTGCAAATCATATAGCTGATAAGGGATTGATATCCATGATATATAAATAACTCATACAACTCAATAGCAAGAAAACAATCCAATTAAAAAATAAGCAAAGGACCTGAATAGACATGTTTACAAAGAAGACATAAAGATGGCCAACAGGCATATGAAAAGATGCTCATCACAATCATCAAGAAATGCAAATCAAATCATAATCAGATATCACCTTATACTCCTTAGAATGGCTATTATCAAAAAGACAACTAATAACAAGTTTCGGTGAGGATGTGGAGAAAAGGGGACCCTTGTACACTATTGATGGGAATGTAAATTGATATAGCAACTATGGAAAACATTATCGAGTTTCCTCCAAAAATTAAAAATAGAGCTAGCAATCATAGATCACATGATCTAGCAATTCCACTTCTGGGTATTTAACTAAAGAAAACAAAAACGTTAACTTGAGAATATATATGCTCCCCGCCCCCATTTTCTGAAGAAATATATGTATATATATATTGCTAGCTTGGGGTCAGAAGTACAAGGAAGTTGAGTAGGAGTAGAGGGACTTTAATAGTGAAGCTAATGAAATTTCAGGTCCAGGGCCTCTGATATGCATGCCTGCGAGGACCACAGAGCATTCACATGGTCATAGGTTTTCTTAAATTTTACAAAAGTAAAATATTTAATTGCTTAAGGCAAATCTCTTTTTCTACTCTATCTTGGTCTGTAACACTTCCCCTCTTGTCAGGTCACAGGCATATTTGTGATCCAGCTTAGAGGAAGTCGAGTAAGGTGTTAGGTTTAGTAGAAAACACTTATGTGATTCACAGACACTGCAACATATAGTTAAGTTACAGTTATATAGTTAATTCCAGGGTAGGATTGGCTTTCAGAAAATCCCTACTGCACCTCACCACCTGAACTGTGATACAGATTCAGGTCCAAGAGTCCTCCTGGGGTGTGCATGTATCCTAGAATTCCTGGCACCTAAAGGATATGGGAAGTGATTAATGATTGTTGACAATTGGGAGAGCATTAAAGATTAGTCATTGCACAAGGAAACCTGAAACACCAAGAAATCTTAAAGCTCATAAATGAAAGAAGCTTGATAGAAATTTCCCCCAATTTGACAAAAATCCTAAAATTTACATGACATTACCATAAGTTAAACACAGTGTGAATGTGATTCTACCTGCCAGCAGCTCGCTACTTTGTTTTCTCCTCTGATATACTTGTGCCTGCATAATTATGTATTGAACTTGTTTTATTTTAAATGTTTCTCTTTTATTATAGTTAGGACATTATACTGATTTTTTAAAAATTATGTGTTATCTAAAAAAAAAGGGTACAAATGAACTTATCTACAAAACAGAAATAGAGTTACAGATGTAGAAAACAAACTTATATAGGTTACCAAGGGGTGGGGGGGAGGGATAAATTGGGAGATTGGGGCTGACATATACACACTACTATATATAAAATAGATAACTAATAAGGACCTACTGTATAGCACAGGGAACTCTACTCAGTACTCTGTAATGACCTATATGGGAAAAGAATCTAAACAAGAGTGGATATATATACATGTATAACTGATTCACTTGGCTGACGTGAACACATTGTAAATCAACTATATTCCAATAAAAACTTTTTAAAATTATGTGTTCAGATAGGTTATATTATTTATGATGATTTCAGGATAATGAACAGGATCTGGTGGAATATTTGCCATAGAACGAAGCATTGATTCTCATCGGGTTGAGAGCCACTGGTCCAGGCCAACCAAGAACCTGGGGCTTAGATTCAATTCTCGGGATTCTGCTCTGTGTCTTTTCACCTTCACATGTGCCTCCTTCAACTTATGACCTTCAACCATCCTCACCATCTTGGGGAGGGCAAGGTTATGTACAGAGGTCTGCCTCAGGGCATTCTAGCCCTTTCTTCCAGACATAAATTTACCTCAAACCACTTTTCTCTCACTCTTTCTCTTCCTCAAAGACATCAGTTTGTTTCTGCCCCAGAACTTTTGCCCATTCTCCTCCCCAGATTTTTGCATGTCTAGTATCTTCTTGTTTTCAGTTCCCACATTTAATATCACTCTCAGAAAGGCCTTCTGAGTGCCCTATTTAAAGCTGCCCCCACATATTCTCCATTACATGATCCTGTTCTGGCTCCTTCATCACACTTACCACTCTTTAAAATTAATTTGTTCATTCACTTACCTTTTTAGTGACTTATCCCTCCCACTGAAATGCAACCTCTATGACAGCAGGGAGCCAGTTTGTCATTTTCAGCTCTGTATTGCTAGCAACTATACAATATCTGGCTCATAATAAATGTTCAACAACAAATATGTCTTGAGTGAATTAATGAACCCATGTGTGTTAGTCTGCTTGAGGCCCTAACAAAATACCACAGACTGGGTGGTTTAAACAGTAGAAGGAAGTTCAAGATCAAGGTGCTGGCAGGGTTGGTTTCACATGAGGCCTCTCTCCTTGGCTTGCGGACGGCCACCCTCTGGATGACTCTTCATGTGGTCATCCCTCTGTACACATGCATCCCTAGTGTCCCTCAGTCTGTGTCCCAATTCCCTCTTCTCATAAGGACACCAATCATATTGTATTAGGGCCAATGGCGCACCTTAATGGCCTCATTGTAACTTAACCTCTTCCAACCTTACCTCCAAACACAGTTTCATTCTCATGTGCTGGGGGTTGTGACCTCCACATATGAATTTGGGGGGCACACAATTCAGTCCCTAATACCAAGAGTGACCCCCTCCCTCTCCTTATTGAACTTCCAGTGTGTGAGGCACAAATCACTCCAACCTCAGGAAGCCTTTAGCAAACAGTCTGGGCCAGCTAGTCATCAAATGTTTCCACATTCCTAGGACGAGAGCAATGTAGCCTTTAGGTAGTTTTTAATTCACCTGACGCACGGCTAGAAGGGGTTTTGTAGAGACGGTTCTAAAGCATAATAAGGAGCACCACCCCTCCATTCAACGGTTGTCTCCTGGGCTGGAATCTATAGATCTTTGCCCCCGGGTGTCTTTCTGTGTGCTTGACCGTCTAGTGATAAGTTGTGAGGGGCCACACACTGGAGAGAGCTGCCCGTGGCAGGGAGGTCCGGCTGGCAGTGTGCAGTCAGCCTGCACCGTCTGCAGCTGTCTGGAGATCAGATTTCCAAATCACCTGCTCTGGCCCAGGCTGCAGGAACTGAGCTGTCAGATGATGCCTGGTAATTACCCCAGACTCATCTACACCTTCCCTGTCTATGTCCTAATTGAGGTTTAATGGCTTTGGTCACAGGAGAGGGCTTTTCCTGCCTTTCTAGACTTAGATTCTTTCATCTGAGCATCAAGCCAATTAGTTTAGAATCTGGGGTAACTGACAGAAGTCAGACCTGACTGTGTGGAATTCCCAGGCCAGACAAGTCTCTGTGGTTGCTGTTGGTAGTGTGCATGTGTATTTTTAATGTAACTGGGATGCAATTTAGCAGATAAGGACAGAGGTGGAGATGGGAGAAGTCGGAGCATATGAGGCATTTATGATTTATGCTGCACATGACCTTTATTTACACCTTCTGTTTCTGTCTTAAAATGCTTCTACTTTGTAGGCAATAGAGTTCATTATATAAAATTGAGTATGACTCATTTGAGTGTCCAATTTTATCATTTTAGCATACTTTATAACCCATTTAGAGATAAAATTCAGACACCTAATTATCACACTGAGTGGGGTTTCCTCTTGAAATTATTTATCTTCATTATTCCAAACCCTTGCCTTTCCCTTTTGCCACTCTGTCCTCTGCTGCCCAGTCACAAATCCCAGCAAAGGCAGTCCAGCTAAGCATGTTCCTTGAAACTAGATGAACTGAACCCAAGACTAGGAGGCACCAAACTCTAACTAAAAGGCCTGGAGACAGAGACCGTGATCTCCTAAGTTTTCTTACCTGCAAATCAGGAACACCTGTGGAAATACTTGGCCTCCTGGAACTTTTGGAGTGTGATGAATGGAGTCATTGGCAAGAACACATTAGAGGTTCACACCAGTCTACTGGACCCCCTTTTTTTGGAGTTGGGTTGGATCCACCCCAGGGACAAGCAACAGCTTGGGAGATGGATTATTTCTGGGTAAAGTGATGCCCTGCAGCCAGCTCCAGATGAGATTTTAGTTCTTCTGTAGGCTCTGGAACCCACAATGTGGGTTTAAGCAGCCCCTAAAATAGTCCCACCAAGAATGAGATGATTATCACCAATGGAACTTGGCTGGAGCAACTGGTTAGCTCAGGTTTTCCTTAAAGTATGAAACAGAAGATTATAACCCTCAGAAATACTGTTTTGAGAATGGGGAGATATGCATGCTTATTGAATTATTGGGTGATGTTCCAGTACTCAATGGAAAAAGGAAGAGGTGGGTGGGCTTTGGAAAGCTTGTGAATGAGTGTGTCCTCTGCTGATTCATATATTTCAAATTTGAGCCCAAAGTGGCTGTCTCATGGGTCATATTAGAGGAGGAAAGTAACAAACACACATGGGTTTCTTTTTTATTATTCAGACATAGATGAGTGAAAAAACCATAAGGATCATATATTTAATACTTGAAAAGACCATTCCAATCAATCAACCTGTAAGTATTTCCTAATCTATTCGAATATACTTGGGGTGTTACAGAGCAAATGAAGAAGGATAACACACAGTGCCTGCCATCAATGTGAGGCAGAGGAGAAAAGAGCAGTGTGATAGAAAAAAATAGCACAAATTACAGAACCAGCCTAGGGTCAATTAAGTGTTGAATTATATAATTTTCAGCAAAAGTACTCTAGTGAGTTCAGGAGGAAGAGAGAGAGGACAACAATTACTAATAGTTATTGACTGATTCCTACATGTCAAGCAGTTTGTAAATACCTGGCAGGCATTAACTTACATTATTAACCCTCACAACTCTCTATAAAGTGGAGGCTATCATCATATCCATTTTACAAATGAGGTACTGGTACATAAAGAAGTTAAATAACTTCTACAAGGTACACACTTAATGAATGACTTATTCCTTTTCTTTCTTGAAATAATTCAGTCATACAAAAAGATATAAAGAACTATGTTTAAAAAAATACATGTATATCCATCGTCCAGCTTGAGACCTGTTACTGATAGATGAAGTCCGCTGGACACGCCCTCCCTAATCACACCTCTTTTTCCTCTTCCTAGAATTAACCACACTCCCAAATGTAGAGTTCAGATTCTTAACTACTACCTTAAACTATATCCCAAGGAAATCAACAAGGATGCTAGCCGTCAGAAAGATGCCATGGAAGTGGTTCAATTGAATAATGACTGGGGTTTGGATCAGCAAAGAGAAGGGACTTTGGGGCCAGAAGAAAGCATGACGAAGGACCAGAAGGTTGGATTAGGGGAAGGAGATGTCATACAGGCTTGACTAGAGGAGAGGGGACACATTGGCAAGTGCTCAGAATTACAGCTTTTGTAGAAGATATAAAGTCAGATCATGAATGGAATCAATCAAAGCATATGTATTACACAGGAAAAAATGATAGAGCAAAATGAGGGAGTCATGAGTAACTTATGCTTCCCCACAATTCATCATCCAATCACATCCCTCTTGTTTAGCACTATACAGAAGGTCTTGCTCAGGGTCTGACACACAGAAGATGTTCAACAAATGTTTGTTCCATCAAAAATTACTTAATGAATTTCTAGAAAGCCTGTGTGTTCCTCTGGTTCATGAAAGTTGTTAGATGTGAAAGAGAGAGAGAGGGAGGGAGAAAGAGGAGAGGAGAAGAGGGGAGGGGAGAGGAGGGGATGGTAGAGGAGGAGAGGAGACTTGCATTATTGGATGTGAGGATATGTATTGGGCAGTTGAAGAAGTTTGCTAAGAGGCAGATGGAGAAAATCTGGACCATTTCCCGGGAAACATCAGCACATCTCAAATGTGAATCTGAAGGAGGGGAGTCTTTGTTCCATTGATGGAAGTGACTTGACAGCCTTGGGTGACCCCTGAGTTCAGCTCAAAGAATAAGGCTTCTTTGTTTCCTAGAAAGACCTAAAGAGGGGATGCAGCCATTCCCAAGGGGATCCAAATCCAAAAAGTTCCAGTCCTGTGGTCTCTTGTACTTTCCTTAATATTCTATTCTGTTATCAAATTTTCTAGCAAGAGCTTTAGCCAGCATCTTACCTTCATGACTTTCCACCATTAATGGACTAAAATGCAAATTTCCTAGCATGGCATATAGCATGGAAGAATCTTTGTACTTTGGCCTGTGTTGACCTTCTCAGCCTCACTGTCCTCATTAAATTTATGCCATGCCAGGGGGCCTTGCTCTTCCCCGATCAGGCTAGATACTTCCTACCTCCAGATATTTGCCTATACGGCTCTCTCTAGCCAATATGTCCCGCAGTTCCTTGACTGTCTACAGCAGTCCTATGTCTTTCCCATGGTATAAATTAGATGGCACAGATTCTATGATGTTTTTCCAACATTCCTCAAGGTTAAATTAATTTCTCCCTCCTCTGGGTACATATTTCTATTATAGCATATATCCCATTGCATGGTAATTACTGGCACATGTGTCTTCACAGCTAGACTGTAAATTCCTCAAGAGTAGAGATTAATATCTGAAACACCAGTATCCCTTAGCATATAAAACATTACACTTATTTCTAATTAAATATATTGGCAGAAAATAAATAAATAAATAAATAAATATATTGGCAGATAATACAGGGTATACATACTCAGTTCTGGGCAGTGTTGAAGGGTTTAGACATATTTCCAGAATCACTTCTTTTTCACTTGAACAACCTTCAGTCTACTCCAAGAACACCTCCTTTTCTTTTTTTGTTTTTTTGGGGGGTTTTTTTGTTGTTTTTTTTTTTTTTGCGGTACACGGGCCTCTCACTGTTGTGGCCTCTCCCATTGCGGAGCAACAGGCTCTGGACGCGCAGGCTCAGCGGCCATGGCTCATGGGTCTAGCCGCTCCGCGGCATGTGGGATCTTCCCAGACCGGGGCATGAACCCGTGTCCCCTGCATTGGCAGGCGGACTCTCAACCACTGTGCCACCAGGGAAGCCCAAAGAACACCCCCTTTTTAGTAGTACCAGCTATTTAGAGGCTGCCCCTGTGAATGTGTGTGTCAGAAATTTGATATGCAGACTGCACCCCCCAACCCATCACACACAAATGGGGTTGAGGCTGTCTTCCCTCTGAGTCAGTGCACAATGAGGGAATTATGTTCCAGGGCACTGTGCATGATTCAGCTCCATAAAACCATAATTCTAATTTTCTACAATCTTTATGAAGACCTGGGATTTGGTTATGATCAAACAAATGCCAACAAACTACACAGTCCAACTACTCACCAAATACAACATCAAGGTAACAAATGATAAAAACCATCTGGGAGAGACCTTCAAAATGGCAGAGGAGTAAGACATGGAGATCACCTTCCTCCCCACAAATACATCAGAAAAACATCTACATGTGGAACAACTCCTACAGAACACCTAATGAATGCTGGCAGACCTCAGATTTCCCAAAAGGCAAGAAATTCCCCACATACCTGGGTTGGGCAAAAGAAAAAGAAAAAAAAAGAAATAGACAAAAGAATAGGGATGGGACCTGCACCTCTGGGAGGGAGCTGTGAAGGAGGAAAAGTTTCCACACACTAGAAAGCCTTTGCACTGGTGGAGATGGGGGTGGTGGGGGGGAAGCTTCAGAGCCATGAAGGAGAGCACAGCAACAGGGGTGCGGAGGGCAAAGTGGAGAGATTCCCGCACAGAGGATCATGCCGACCAGCACTCCCCAGCCTGAGAGTGTTGCTCACCCACCGGGGCAGGTGGGGCTGGGAGCTGAGGCTCAGGCTTTGGAGTTCAGATCCCAGGGAGAGGACTGGGGTTGGCTGTGTGAACAAAGCCTGAAGGGGGCTAGTGAGCCACAGCTAGCCAGGAGAGAGTATGGGAAAAAGTCTGGATCTGCCTAAGAGACAAGAGACCATTGTTTTGGGGTGCACGAGGAGAGACGATTCAGAGCACAGCCTAAAAGAGCTCCAGAGACAGGTGTGAACTATCAGTGTGGACACCAGGGACGGGCATGAAATGCTAAGGCTGCTGCTGCAGCCACCAAGAACCCTGTGGGCGAGCACAGGTCACTATCCACACCTGCCCTCCCAGGAGCCTGTGTAGCCCGCCACTGTCAGGGTCCCGTGATCCAGGGAAAACCTCCCTGGGAGAACACATGGCATGTCTCAGGCTGGTGCAACGTCACACCGGCCTCTGCCACCGCAGGCTCACCCTGCATTCTGTACCCCTCACTCCCCCTAGCCTGAGTGAGCCAGAGCCCCCTAATCAGCTGCTCCTTTAACCCCGTCCTCTTTGAGCGGAGAACAGATGCCCTCCGGCGACCTACACGCAGAGGCGGGGCCAAATCCAAAGTTGAACCCCAGGAGCTGTGCGAACAAAGAAGAGAAAGGGAAATCTCTCCCAGCAGCCTCAGGAGCAGCGGATTAAATCTCCACAGTCAACTGGGTGTACCCTGAATCACTGGAATACCTGAATAGGCAACAAATCATCCCAAAATTGAAGCAGTGGACTTTGGGGAGTAACTGTAAACTTGGGCTTTGCTTTCTGCATCTAACTTGTTTCTGGTTTTATGTTTATCTCACTTTAGTATTTAGAGGTTATTATAATTGGTAGATTTGTTTATTGATTTGGTTGCTCTCTTCCTTTTTTTTTAATAAATAGATATATATACATATGTGTTTCCTTTTCTTTTTTTGTGAGTGTTTATGTATATGCTTCTTTGTGTGATTTTGTTTGTATACATTTGCTTTTACCATTTGTCCTAGGGTTCTGTCTTTTTTTTTTTTTTTTTTTTGCAGTACATGGGCCTTTCACCATTGGGGCCTCTCCAATCACGGAGCACAGGCTCTGGACACGCAGGCTCAGCGGCCATGGCTCATGGGCCTAGCCGCTCCACGGCATGTGGGATCTTCCCAGACCGGGGCACGAACCTGTGTCCCCTGCATTGGCAGGCGGACTCTCAACCACTGCACCACCAGGGAAGCCCTGTCATTTTTTGTTGTTGTTTAGTATTGTTTTTAGTGCTTGTTATCATTAGCAGATTTGTCTTTCTGTTTTGTTGCTCTCTTTCTTTGTTTTTCTCTCTTTTTTTATGACTTTTAAATTTTTTTATTTTTTATTTTAATAACTTTATTTATTTTTCTTTCTTTCTTTCTTTTCCTCCCTTTTCTTCTGAACTGTGTGGCTGACAGGGTCTTGGTGCTCCGGCCGAGTGTCAGGCCTGTGCCTCTGAGGTGGGGAAGCTGATTCAGAACGTTGGTCCACCAGAGACCTCCTGGCTCCACATAATATCAAATGGTGAAAGGTCTCCAACAGATATCCATCTAAATGCTAAGACCCAGCACCACTAAATGACCAACAAGGTCCAGGGCTGGACACCTTATGCCAAACAACAAGCAAGACAGAACACAACCTCACCCATTTGCAGAGAGGCTGCATAAAATCATAGTAAGGTCAGAGACACCCCAAAACACACCACCGGATGCAACCCTGTCCACCAGAAAGACAAGATCCAGCCTCATCCACCAGAGCACAGGCACCAGTCCCCTCCAGCAGGAAGCCTACACAACCTACTGAACCAACCTTACCCACTGCAGCGAGACATCAAAAACAAAAGGAACAACAAACCTGCCACCTGCAAAAAGGAGACCCCAAACACAGAAAGTTAGACAAAATGAGAAGACAGAGAAATACACAACAAATGAAGGAGCAAGGTAAAAACCCATCACACAAAACAAATGAAGAGGAAATAGGCAGTCTACCTGAAAAAGAATTCAGAGAAATGATAGTAAAGATCCCAAATCTTGGAAATAGAATGGAGAAAATAGAAGAAATGTTTAACAAGGATGTAGAAGAACTAAAGAGCAAACAAACAATGATGAACAAGACAATAAATGAAATTGAAAATTCTCTAGAAGGAATCAATAGCAGAAAAACTGAGGCAGAAGAACGGATAAGAGACCTGGAAGATAAAATAGTAGAAATAACTACCACAGAGCAGGATAAAGAAAAATGAATGAAAAGATTTTAGGACAGTCACAGAGACCTCTGGGACAACACTAAATGCACCAACATTTGAATTATAGGTGTCCCAGAAGAAGAATCGAAAAAGAAAGGAACTTAGAAAATATTTGAAGAGACTATATTTGAAAACTTCCCTAATATGGGAAAGGAAGGAGTCAATCAAGTCCAGGAAACACAGAGTCCCATACAGGGTAAATCCAAGGAGAAATATGCCAAGACACATATTAATCAAATTATCAAAAATTAAATACAAAGAAAAAATATTAAAAGTAGCAAGGGAAAAACAATAAAAAACATACACGGGAGTCCCCATAAGATTAATAGCTGATCTTTCAGCAGAAACTCTGCAAGTCAGAAGAGAGTGGCAGGACATATTTAAAGTGATGAAAGGGAAAAACTTACAACCAAGATTATTCTACCCAGCAAAGATCTCATTCAGATTCGACAGAGAAATCAAAACCTTCACAGACAAGCTAAGAGAAGTCAGCACCACCAAACCAGCTTTACAACAAATGCTAAAGGAACTTCTCTAGGCAGGAAACAGAAGACGAGGAAAAGACCAACAATAACAAACCCAAAACAATTAAGAAAATGGTAATAGGAGCATACATATTGATAACTACCTTAAAGATAAATGGATTAAATGCTCCAACAAAAGACATAGATTGGCTGAATGGATACAAAAACAAGACCCATGTGTATGCTGTCTACAGGAGACCCACTTCAGACCTAGGGACACACACAGACTGAAAGTGAGGGGATGGAAAAGATATTCCATACAAATGGAAATCAAAAGAAAACGAGTAGCAATTCTCATATCAGACAAAATAGGCTTTAAAATAAAGACTATTACAAGAGACAGAGAAAGACACTACATAATGATTAAGGGATCAATCCAAGAAGAAGACATAAAAATTGCAAATATTTACGCACCTAACATAAGAGCACCTCTGTACATAAGGCAAATGCTAACAGCCATAAAAGGGGAAATTGACAGTAACACAATCATAGTAGGGGACTTTAACACTCCACTTTCACCAATGGACAGATCATCCAAAATGATAATAAATAAGGAAACACGACCTTTAAATGACACATTAAACAAGATGGATTTAATTGATATTTATAGGACATCCCATCCAAAAACAACAGAATACAGTTTCTTCTCAAGTGCTCATAGAATATTCTTCAGGATAGATCATATCTTGGATCACAAATCAAGCCTTGGTACATGTAAGAAAATTGAAATTGTATCAAGTATCTTTTCCGACGACAACGCTGTGAGACTAGATATCAATTATAGGGAAAAATCTGTAAAAAATACAAACACATGGAGGCTAAACAATACACTACTAAATAACGAAGAGATCACTGAAGAAATCAAAGAGGAAATCAAAAACTACCTAGAAATAAATGACAATGAAAACATGACAACCCAAAACCTATGGGATGCAGCAAAAGCAGTTCTAAGTGGAAGTTTATAGCAATACAATCCTACCTCAAGAAACAAGAAACATCTCAAATAAACAATCTAAACTTACACTTCAAAGAACTAGAGAAACAAGAACAAAAAAACCCCAAAGTTAGCAAAGGAAAGAACTCATAAAGGTCAGATCAGAAATAAATGAAAAATAGATGAAGGAAATAATAGCAAAGATCAATAAAACTAAAAGCTGTTTTTTTGAGAAGATAAACAAAATTGATATACCATTAGCCAGACACATGAAGAAAAAAAGGGAGAAGACTCAAATCAACAGAATTAGAAATGAAAAAGAAGTCACAACTGATACTGAAGAAATACAAAGGATCATGAGAGACTATTGCAAGCAACTATATGCCAGTAAAATGGAAAACCTGGAAGAAATTGACAAATTCAACCTTCTGAGACTGAACCAGGAAGAAACAGAAAATATAAACAGACAAATCAGAAGCACTGAAATTAAGACTGTGATTAAAAATCCAGCAACAAACAAAAGCCCAGGACCAGATGGCTTCACAGATGAATTGTATCAAACATTCAGAGAAGAGCTAACACCAATCCTTCTCGAAATCTTCCAAAATATAACAGAGGGAGGAACACTCCCGAACTCATTTTCTGAGGTCACCATCACCCTGATACCAAAACCAGACAAAGATGCCACAAAGAAATAAAACTACAGGCCAATATCACTGATGAACATAGATGCAAAAATCCTCAACAAAGTACAAGCAAACAGAATCCAACAGCACATTAAAACAATCATACACCATGATCAAATGGGGTTTATCCCAGGAATGCAAGGATTCTTCAATATATGTAAATCAATCAATGTGATAAACCATATTAACAAATCTAAGGAGAAAAACCATATGATCATCTTAATAGATGCAGAAAAAGCTTTTGACAAAATTCAACACCCATTTATGATAAAAACTCTCCAGGAAGCAGGCAGAGAGGGAACTTACTTCAACATAATAAAGGCCATATATGACAAACCCACAGCCAATATTGTCCTCAATGGTGAAAAACTGAAACCATTTCCACTAAGATCAGGAACAAGACAAGGTTGCACACTCTCACCACTATTATTCAACATAGTTTTGGAAGTTTTAGCCACGGCAATCAGAGAAGAAAAAGAAATTAAAGCATCCAAATCAGAAAAGAAGAAATAAAGCTGTCACTGTTTGCAGATAACATGATACTATACATAGAGAATCCTAAAGATGCTACCAGAAAACTACTAGAGCTAATCAATGAATTTGGTAAAGTAGCAGGATACAAAATTAATGCACAGAAATCTGTTGCGTTCCTATACACTAATGATGAAAAATCTAAAAGAGAAATTAAGGAAACACTCTCATTTACCATTGCAACAAAAAGAATAAAATACCTAGGAATAAACCTGCCTAAGGAGACAAAAGACCTGTATGCAGAAAACTATGACACAAGATGATACAAACAGATGGAGAGATGTACCATGTTCTTGGATTGGAAGAATCAACATTGTGAAAATGACTATACTACTCAAAGCAATCTACAGATTCATTGCAATCCCTATCAAACTACCAATGGCATTTTTCACTGTACTAGAACAAAAAATTGCACAATTAGTATGGAAACACAAAAGACCCCGAATAGCCAAAGCAATCTTGAGAAAGAAAAATGGAGATGGAGGAATAAGGCTCCCTGACTTCAGACTCTACTACAAAGCTACAGTAATCTAGGCAGTATGGTACTGGCACAAAAACAGAAATATTGATCAACAGAACAGGATAAAAAGCCTAGAGATAAACCCAAGCACCTATGGTCACCTTATTTTTGATAAAGGAGGCAAGAATATACAATGGAGAAAAGACAGCCTCTTCAATAAGTGGTGCTGGGAAAACTGGACAGCTACATGTAAAAGAATGAAATTAGAACACTCTCTAACACCACACATAAAAATAAACTGAAAATGGTCTGAAGACCTAAATGTAAGGCCAGACACTATAAAACTCTTAGAGGAAAACATAGGCAGAACATTCTATGACATAAATCACAGCAAGATCCTTTTTGACCCACCTCAAAATGCAAGATCACAGCAAGATACTTTTTGACCCACCTAGAGAAATGGAAATAATAAATAAATAAATAAACAAATGGGACCTAATGAAACTTAAAAGCTTTTGCTTTTAAGCACAGCAAAGGAAAACATAAACAAGGCGAAAAGACAACCCTCAGAATGGGAGAAAAAAATTCGCAAATGAAGCAACTGACAAAGGGTTAATCTCCAAAATATACAAGCAGCTAATGCAGCTGAATATCAAAAAAAAAATCCAAAAAATGAGCAGAAGATCTAAATAGACATTTCTCCAAAGAAGATATGCAGATTGCCAACAAACACATGAAAGAATGCTCAACATCACTAATTATCAGAGAAATGTAAATCAAAGCTACAATGAGATATTACCTCACACCAGTCAGAATGGCCATCACCAAAAAATCTACAAACAATAAACGCTGGAGAGTGTGTGGAGAAATGGAAACCCTCTTGCACTGTTGGTGGGAATGTAAATTAATACAGCCACTATGAAGAACAGTATTGAGCTTTCTTAAAAATCTAAAAATAGAACTACCATAAGACCCAGCAATCCCACTACTGGGCATATACCCTGAGGAAACCATAATTCAAAAAAAGAGTCATGTACCGCAACATTCATTGCAGCTCTATTTACAACAGCAAGGACATAGAAGCAACCTAAGTGTCCATCGACAGATGAATGGATAAAGAAGATGTGACACATATTTACAGTGGCATATTACTCAGCCATAAAAAGAAATGAAATTGAGTTATTTGTATTGAGGTGGATGGACCTAGAGTCTGTCATACAGAGTGAAGTAAGTCAGAAAGAGAAAAACAAATACTGTATGTTAACACATATATATGGAATCTAAAAAAAAAAATGGTTCTGAAGAGCTTAGGGACAGAAGAATAAAGATGCAGAGGTAGAGAATGGACTTGAGGACACAGGGAAGGCAATTGGTAAGCTGGGACAAAGTGAGAGTGGCATGGACATATATACACTACCAAATGTAAAATAGATAGCTAGTGGGAAGCAGCAGCATAGCACAGGGAGGTCAGCTCAGTGCTTTGTGACCACCTAGAGGGATGGGTTAGGGAGGTTGGGAGGGAGACACAAGATGGAGGAGATTCAGGGATATATGTATATGTATAGCTGACTCACTTGGTTATAAAGCAGAGACTAACACACCATTGTAAAGCATTTATACTCCAATATAGATGTTAAAAAAAATCTGCATATGATGCCGAGCAACTTTTGTTTGTTTCCCCCCAATGAATAGACTTATATATCCATTCCTGGGGGCTCTAGCTGTAGCCATAAATTCTTTAATGTTTTTAGGACAAGGTTTTTCAATTACAAGCACCTAAGACCTTTACAGAGGCAATTGAGATAGAGAACTCTATAATGGGAAGTACAAGGTCATAGAATACAAATTGTCTCTGGTTTACCAAAGACCTCAGTGAACATAGTAGGAGCCATGGAACTCCTTTCTTATTCTCTCCACCTTTGAGAATGCTGTGCACTCCTCCAATCATCCCTCACCCCGCTCTTCACTATCTTGGAAGTAACTCAAATTTTGGAGGCCTAAGAAACTCAGTGCTGGGACAGAGGGTTGCTTAGGTAGATTGGTGGCTGTAAATTATAAAATTTCAGCTTTGCTTTCAGTAGACTTTCACGGATGATTTTGGGAACCTAACCTGGACCTGCAGCACTGTCATTATTGGAAGATGCCTTTTCAGTTGCAAACAATAGGCTTATAACTTAACCCTTCAAACATAACCCATTTCCAAGGTTGCCTGCACCCAACAATGTTGAGGAACCACATATGAAAATAAATTCACATGCCTCTTGCACCCTATACTAAAGGAAACTTTTCATAATACGACATGTGGTAGCTGACTCCTACAGTGCATTTGTATGACAGACAGTTGTTCTTTTTGGCAACAGCTAATACTTCTGCCCAGGAACAGATTTTTACATTGCTAATGAGACATGTGATGCATTACTGAGGTTCCCATCATTTCAGTAGGTCAATGTCCTGTTATATGGCTAATGCAGGGTAACCAGTTCAAGATAAATGACTCTATTTGCTGTTGTGGAAAATATGCATCTTCAGAGGAAGACGAATGGTCAATTGAAAAAGAATGAAGACATCTAGGTTCCCCTTTGGGAGCTTTATTAACGTCACAAATAAACATGTCTTTCAATTTTCAATTAGCAATAATTTTGAGATAGAGTCATCCATGTGAGGCCCAAAATAATAGGTTCAGAATTGTCACTCTGAATATTGCACCCTCTGTCAAAGACCCTCCTAGGTATCAAGGGAAGGACTGTCCAGAGATTTTGAAATTACTCACCCTGTGGGAGAGGAAGACAATATGTGAGTAAAGCTTCTTTAATCATAATTTCCAAGAGGAGAGACTGAGGTTGTCTGGCTCAAGTTGGGAGGTGTATTGCCTCTTTGAAAAGTCATTATAAATGATGAACCAGGAGGAGGAAGACAGGAGAAGGAAGGAAAAAGGAAGGATAAGGAGGAAGAAGAGAAAAAGGTAGAGGGAGAGGAAGAAAGAGGAATAAAAGAAAGATGGACCCCAAATAAGAATGTTCAACCATAAACTTGTGCGTACTTTTCATCTGGAGGAATAATATTCCTCACTTTTCAGGCTCTATCTTATCTTAAAATTTTCCAGGAGTTCATGATTTTCTTTATAATCCTTAGAAAGAGAATCTTGCCCTTGTGACTTAATGTGTTTAGTTCTGGTGAGTCATCATTTGTTGTATTATAGAATAGAGTCCCTTATTTTTAAGGAGGGAGAGTGTTTTGAGTGAGGTCTCAAAGCTAGCTGCTGCAGATAATACTTTTTCTTCAATTAGATTGTAAGTGTCTAGAGGAAAGAACAGGTCTTCCACTCATTTTTGAACCCGTCCCATGTGAGCACTGTGGCTCATCTATCACATAGAGCTAACCAAGTCCCACTGAATGAGCGGAGATACAACTCTGATTTGATTCACTACAGAAAGCTACCAAATGCAACTGAGACTGGGTAAGTTGGCCCTTCCAAAGGTACAAGAAATATCTCCCTAACTCATAACATAATATTTGCCAGTATTTCCTATATTTGGGGTAATGTTCCAAGTGCTTAATGCATTCTAAAGCATTTAATCCTCATGACAGCCTAGGTGGTGGGCTCTTTTATCATCATCCCCATGATCAACATCATCAAACTTGTTTTACAAATAAGGATATTGGGGAAAAAGTGTTTAAGTAATTTGTCCAAGACCATATAGCACATAAGGGGCAGAACGAGGATTTGGACCCAGGCAGTCTGGTTCTAAGGGTCTTACTCTTAAATGCCATACAATATTGCCTCTTGTTACAAAACTTGTGAGAAAGTAAACATTCTCAGAGCAGTGTTGCTATTGCCAAGACAATCTCTGGGTTAAAAAAAAATAATTATCTAGTCCTGATGAGACATGGGCAGGTGCTCAAAATTATGGCTCATCATATCAAATTTCTCTACCAGAGTTTGACACATGCTGTTAAATTTGTATGTTTGTTGGTTTGCTTGTCAAGTTTTGCTATAGTGCCCAGTCCATGCAGGGCTCTGACCACACTCAGTGTTTACTGACTTAGGGAATCTGATAGTGCATCATGCTGACAGACAAATGTAGGCAATGTCAGTCCCTTTGACACATTGTCTTCTTCCAAGGAATAACTGGAGAAACAAAAAGTTTAATATACATGTATATCTTATATTTGTATATGTATCTTCATATGTATATTTTAATATATCTCATATATGTATATGTGTCATATATATATAATATATAATCTTTGTCTACTAGATATGGAGTGCTTGCACATTTTATCGTATTCATTCCTCACTTACTAAAGGACAGAGTCAATTAAGTGACACAACAAGGACTCAAAGTAAAGACTAGCTTCAGCTTCTGTGGGTCCCCAGTCACCAGGAGATATGGTCTTTATTAGTTGGCTAGTAGTCTGTGCCTCTTACTAACTCTGTCAGCTCAACCAAGTTTTCTAACTTCTGGGAGCTCAAGTTTTCTCATATGTGACTTGTAGACTATAAAGGTTACTCTATCATATTGTTATGAGAATTACATAAGATAAAGTGGAAAAACATCCAGCATGTAAGAGCCAATTAACAAATGTTAGTCCTCTTCCTTATCAATAAGACATTTGAAATTCCCAAAGATCTTACTTTGTCCCAAGTGTCCTCCATCTTGCTTGCTGACTCATCTACCCAGAAAAAAATAAATAGGAGAAGAGCTGTGATGCTTTTTACAGCTTCTGAAAACTGCTGGAAAACCTCAATTTATTCCTCAACTGTGGATTCAAAGGCACAAAAGCTAGGCTTTCAATAGAGCATGGCTCAATTGTATAACTAAAGCAGATGGTCCATGACTCTATCTTATCCAAAAGCCACGTCATTCCCAAAGTCAGCAGTTCAATAAGCAGGCCCTGATCCACTGATGGGTCAAAAAATTGATTTACTTAGTTGCTACCAGCAATTTTTAGAAATAAAATAGAAAAAAAATAAAATAAAATACATTTTGAAATATCAGAGTTTATGACACACTGGTAGATAAAAGATAAGTTTTGTTTTGTGCAACTCTCATTTCAGTTGTGTTTAGTCTGTGCACACTACATTGCAATGTAATTCTGTTTTCAACTCATTGGTGATTTCTTGGAGATGAGTGTCAAAATCAAGGGACTGTTAAGGAACTTCTTGTGTAACCTATGCCAATACAAGTTGACATCCTTATTACAATTTGGTTCAGAAGTTGCCTAACTCTTTTAGCAGTACTGATCCACTTGTGTTGGAGTTTGAGATCCAAAATTAATTTATTAAAGGGTTAGAATCCAAAGGCCCAGGAGGATTGGTGTCTGATTTCTTATTATTGGGTTGACCAAAAATTCATTTGGGTTCTTCCATAACACCTTCTGGAAAAACCTGAATGAACTTTTTGGTCAAACCAAAACTAATTTCTGCTATAGTCCCTGCCACTGTATCCTCAGTATTCTTCAGTAAATCTGAGAGGGCTTTATAACCTGATTGACAAGGGTGTTAAGAAAACTCAATGCAGGTGTCTGTTTAAGTAGTGCTTTAAAACCCACAACGCTTAAGAAGTTTCACAAGGATAATGTCCGTGTTTTTCTCAGTCATCCTTCATTCCCCACCCTACCCTCTTAGTCATTCTGCATTTCCAAATCACAGCACAGTGCTTGGTACAGTCTAAGAACTAATTAATACATACTGAATGAATTAACAGTAAGTCTAGCTTCAGATGGCAAAGCAAAATGATGATCGCCCCTAACAGTCTAATCCATTTAGCTACCTCTGTATATTTCTTGTACACTTAAAGAATGAAGAACTCAACTAAAATTTTCTCAACAAGAAATAGTCCTAACAGTACAAGAACAAGTTAAATGACACCACAGGGAAGCAATCAGTCAAATCAAAAGTATGCTTCATTTCTATGGAACAAAAATAGGAATATCACCAACAAATCTGTAGCATAAAATAGAAGAAGAAGGGGAAGAAGAAGAAGGAAGAGGAGGAGGGGGAGGAGGAGAAGGAGAAGGAGATGACAACAATGAAGAAGAAGAAGAAAAAGAAGAAGGAGAAGGAGGAGGAGGGGGAGGGGAGGAGGAGGGGGAAGAGGAGGAGAGGGAGGAGGAGACAGAAGAAGAAGAAGGAAGAGGGGGAGGAGAGCGGGGGAAGAGGAGGAGGGGGAGGAGGAGGTGGAGGAGGAGGGGGAGGAGGAGATAAGGAAGAAGAAGAAGGAAGAGGGGGAGGTGAGCAGGGAGAAGAAGAGGAGGGGGAGGAGGAGGAGGAAGGGGGAGGAGGGGGAGGGCAAAGAACTACTGTTGTAGAACAAAAGAGATTAAGAATGAAACAACTAATATAATGAGTGAAACTTGCTTGGATTCTGAACTATAAAAAGACATATTTAGGGCCTCTGGGAAAAGTAAATATGGACTATTAAATGATTTTAAGAAATTATCATTTTTTTTTAGGTATGATATTGACAGGGTGATTATGATAAAAATAGAATGTCCTTATTAGTTAGCAATGCATACAGAAGTGTTTACAGAGAAAAAGACATAACATCTGTGATTTGTTTTTAAATCTCCAAATAAAGAAGATGTGTATGTGTAGGAGGAAGATTAGATAATATATGAGTAGCCACATGTTTATTGTGAAAGTTAAAGCAGAGCTACATGGAGGTTCATTATACTATTAGCTCTACTTTTGTACACATTTGAGAATTTCCATAATAAAACGTTAAATATAGTTAGTCCCAGCAGAGCAGAAATGACAATGTAAAAGTTCAGGACTACAATTTCATGCTCTCTCGCAGAGCCATATTCCAGGGGGACCAGGACAGCATTTACTGGGTTTTGTGCACTGACTTTGAACACATTCCAAATGTGATAATCTGGTGCAATTGGCTTATTATATTTTTAAAAATAAAAGATCATATGCACCGTTAGAAGCATCAAAACTTCATTCTATTCATCTTAAACAAAACGTTCCTCCCAGTACAATTTTTCCTTGAAAGAGGAGGAGGGCAGAGAGAGGCTGGGGTGAGAGGTCGGGGAGGAGAAACGACCATTGAGTTTTCCACATTCGGGAGAATGGCAAGGTCCGTGGGGAGACAGTAAATTGAAATTAAGGCTGTTTCAAGCAGGCTACAGGATATGCCTGCAAATGTAGACATATCTAAATGGTGAAAAAGTCTGTTTGTGCCCATTCATATGAAGTGAATGCCTTGTAATGTGCTCTAGCCCCTGGGAATGGTGGCTGGGTTGAGGAACGGAGGCCGGAAGAATGGGATAGATTTGACATAGTACTTTTAAGTGCTCTGAAGGCTGGGCTTCTCCCTGCGGTTTAATAGCAAGGTCCCCTGGGAGCTACAAGGAAGGAGCCGAGTGAATCCCTACAGCTTTTCGTTTTAAGGATAACAAATCTTAAAACAGGTGTGAGCTCAGAAAGATCCTTTTACTCCTTGTTTTCAGTCTGCTGTGGCTAGTCAGCTCTCTGTGTATTATTATCATTCCACAGAATGAGGTCTGGGGTAAGGGAAGGGAGGAGAGGAAAGAGAAGCTGAATAAACAAAAATTGCTTCGAGTGACTAATATTCATTAAGTCCGCTGGTCATGCGCTATGAAATTTATTAAACTGTGGTTTCCAAGAGAAGGTATTAGCAGAGCTAATGAACACAAATAAAAAAGAGGCCTCCAGGAAATGATTTCCCGGGGCCTAGATGAGATTGCTGAGTAATGTGACAAGAGATTATAACTTTAAAAGCTTCTGGTATAGTCTAGAAGGCTGATTATTGGAAGGGGTTGCCCTCCGTGGGGGAAGGGAGATAGGCAAGAGACTAAAAGTCTGACTTGTCTGAAAAGGGGGCCTAAAGCTCTTCATTTATATTCATTAAGGAAGGAGGCTCTGTGCTGAAGGCCTCTGAACTTTAGTGCTGCCATCTGGTGGAAAAGGTGTTTGAGAGGCCATAGAATAATGACGGCGACCACCATCTTTAAAATGTCAGGAATTTGAGTGACACTGGGGGAAATCCTTTGTGGTGTCAGGAGCAAAGACTAGAACTCCTAAAGTCATCAGCTATGCATAATCTGACTTAAATATTGTATAAAGAGAGCTCAGGTATCCCATTCTTGCTGTTCTATTCCATCAGGATCTTAGAGATTCATTTCATATGATTAATTAATTTTGTAGGATCCTACCTAAGGTATTATTCCTCCTAAGAACATTTGTTTAGTATCCTAGTTCAGTTCCCCCAACCAGAAACCTTGGGGACATCCTTGACTCTCCTCTTTCTCCCACATCCAATCCACAAGCAAATCCTGTTGGCTCTAGAGTCCCAATATCCCAGGACCACTTCTTACCGCGTACACTTCTATGACCCTGATTTGATCCATTGGCATCTTTCTGCCGGATGATTGCAATTCCCCAACCTGTGCTTCTAGCTTCCAACCTTGCAATCTACAGTCTGTTCTCCACCAGCTACCAAAATGAACTATTGGAACGTGTTAAATCATTTCACTTCTCTGTTCAAAACCTTCCCATGGCTTCTAAGCTCACTCAGTAAAATCTAAAATCCAATGATATGTACCAGGCCCTAAATGATCTGACCGCACCCCCCACAAACTGCATCTCTTATGCTCTCCACTCAACTCAGTCTGTTCCAGCCACATCCTCCTTGCCAGTCCTCAAAGAGGCCATGCACATCCTTGACTCAGTTCCCTCCACCTGGAATGTTCTTTCCCCAGATAGGGCATGGCTCTCTTTCACTTTCTCCCAGGTCTCTAACCAAATGTTACCTTATCAAGGAGGCCTTCCATTACCATCCTATTTAAAATAATCCCTCCTCTTATTCCCGTCAGCATTTTTTATTTCTTTTCTTTGATTTAGTTTTATTAACAGAATTTATCACCTCCTAAAATATTATATATTTATGTCCTTATTTTTCATCTTCCCCAAATCCTCTATAATAGAAAGTAAGTTCCATGAAAGCAGGGGCTTTGGAGGAATATAGGATATTTAACATGGTTCCTTTCTTTCTGAAACTTCAAAAGTAGGCCAGCCTGCTCAAAATCCTTACAGACTCTTGCTAATTGTAAGCCACAGAAGGGCAGGTATTTTGTCTGACCTAGTCTCCCTCTATTGCCAGTGCCTAGTACTGTGTCTGATAAATGGTATATATACAATAAGACATTTTCTTCTTTATTTAACAGTTTTAGTGAATATAATTTAATTTATTCATTATAAGTGTACAAGTCAATGACTTTTTAAGGCAGATTTAGAGAGTTGTACAATCAACACCACAATCCAGTTTTAGAGAATTTCCAAAACTTTAAAAAGTGCACTCATGCACATTTGTAGTTCATTCTCACCACCCACCCGCCCAGCCCCAGGCAATTAATGTCCTGCTTCCAGTCTCTGTACATGTGCCTTTTCTGGAGATTTTCTTGATATATATATGGAATCATACAATATGTAGTTATTTATATCTTGCTTCTTCAAGTCAGCATAATTTTTTTGAGGTTCATTCATGTTGTAGCATGAATTAGTAGAGTCCTTGTTTCCTTTTTATTGCTGAATAAGTACTGCCTTATATTGATATATAATTTTTTAAAAACAGTCATCACTTGATGGACATTTGGATTGTTTCCATGTTTTGCTCTGAACATTCATATACACACCTTTGTGTGGACATATTTTCTTTGGTAGATTCCTAGCAGTGAAATTGATGAGTCACATAAGTTTATGTTTAGCTTTTTAAGGAACTACTAAACTGTTTTCCAAAGTGGCTGTGCATTTTATATTCCCATCAACAATGCATAATGGTTCCAGTTTCTCTACTTTCTCACTGACTCTTGGTATCATCTTTCTTTATAGTCATTCGAGTCAATATACAGAGGTATAACATTGTGGTTTTAATTGGCATTTCTCTTACAACTAATGTTGTCGAACTTTTTTACTCAGAATAATTATTAGCAATTTGAATATCTCCTTTGGTAAAATATCTATTCAGATTTTTTGCTGATTTTTATGTCAGATTATTTGTCTTATTATTGAGTTGCTAAGAGTTTTTCATGTATTTCAGATACCAACCCTTTATAAAACATATGACTTGCAAATATTTTCTCCCTATGTGTGGCTTGTCTTTCCATTCGCTTAATGGTATCTTTGGTAATACAAAAAACAGTTTACATTTTGATAAATTTCAATTTGTGAGTTTTTTATGGACCATGTTTTGGGGTCATATTTAATAATTTTTGCCTACTCAAGATCACAAAGATTTTCCTCAATATTTTCTTCAAGAAGTTGTATAGTTTTAGTTCTTACATTTTGGTTTATAATCCATTTTGTCAATTTTTGTGTATGGTATAAGGTAAGGTTCTAAGTTCAGGTTTTTGCGTGAGGAATACAGTTGTCCTAGCACTCTTGTTGGAAAGACTATTGTCTCCCAATTGATTGTCTTGGCATCTTTGCTAAAAATCAATTACCCTTTAATGAATTGGACTATTTATGGACTCTTAAATCTGTTCCATCGATCTATTGTGTACCCTAGCACCAATACCACACTGATTTTTTGTTTGTTTGTTTGTTTTTTACTATGATGTTATAGTAAGTTTTGAAATCAGGTAAAATAGTACCTCAAGTTTATTCTTATTTCCCAAACTAATTTTGGCTATCCAGGTCCTTTGTATTTCCTTAAAATTTTTAGGAAAATTTTGTCAATTTTTACAAAAATAACTGCTTGTATTTTGATAGAGATTGCAATGATTATATATACTAATTTGTGGTGGATTGCCATCTTAATCATATTGTTGCATGCTTTTGGTTGAGTTCCAGAAATAGCTGTTTTTATCAATTTTGTCTAGCTTGATAGTTGCCTTTAGAGAGGGGATTTGCCAACCCCATCACACAATCATATATGTGAATTCTATAACCCCAACTAAACTCTAAGCTCTAGGAGGGAGCCACCATATTTTCCACTACTTTGGCACTCATTAAATAAAGTAAATTGCTTTTCTCTATCACATAATGTCCTGTGATGGAAAGGATTTAATAGACTTTAGTAAGATTGGAGAGGATATTGCTTGGAGAAATGGCAGGAAGAGTTGCAAAACAAGCACTGTCAGCATTATTATCTTCAGAAGGAGAGAAATGTCTGACAAGCTTCACTGACTAAAGTCAGGCAAGGCCCAGGCAAGAAAAGTCATGGATACCAATCCAGTGTTCCAGAATTTGCCTCCTTCAAAGATAGGAAAATAGAAAATAAACTTAAATTCCTATAAAATGGAATTTGATTCATTTTATGGGGACTTCTGTAGAGGAGAAAACATAGGAATATTTTTCTAAAGTATGTTGAAGAAAATTTATCTAAGGCAACCTTTAGGAAATGGGACTATAATTATGTTTCTGTCATGTTTTATATTGAGATATGTCTGAGGCTTGGGAATGGGTTAGAGGGCCTTTCAAAAGTCCCTCCTAAGACTCTTCAAATCTTGATTTATGTATCCTCCTACCACATCCATATCCATACTTGTATTTTCTGAGTTAAAGCACAGAATATTTATCAGTTTTCAACATATAAGAACCTCACACATTTGTCTCTCAAGTGTCATGATGGTGGACTTTCACAAGGCCCAAAAGCTTGGCACAGACTTTGAACTGTGTTTTTATTTTTATACCTTTCCAGTATTGAAAGACACATAGTGGAGACAAAAGCTAACTCTGTAAGAGAGAGGACACAGCTGATAACTACGTTGGGCCACCCAGAATGCACCAGAATTAATGACAATTTGTCCTGATAGCATCCTGACCACAAGAAATGAAGTCATCCTAGGAAGTGTTTTGTAGAAGAAAATTAAATCAGCAGAGTGAAAAGGAAAAAAAAAAAATTAAAAGCATAAAGTCTGAAAAATACATTGTCCAAGAATTTTCCCCCATTAATTTTGGAAGCCCTTGAGTGTTTCCAGGGAAATTTAATCTGCATATTTCTTAGCCATTTACACTTAACTTACCACAACGTTGTTTTGTAAGAGTCATTTGTTGTCCAAGAAGCCCTCTGAACCTTGTTCATAAAGATTTTTATTAAAGTAATTGTTTTCTTTTTCCTTCAAATGAAATTATGCTTTTCCAGATTGAAATGAACATTGAAATGAACCCTAAATTTAAAACTCGTGAAGTGTAAGATGGAGCCACTTTTGATCACAGTGTTTCCCCATTCAGGTTTCCAACCCAAGGTGTTTTGGTTTTGGCAGCATTATAATAAAGCGTTGAAAAGACACAGGTTTATTATTTCTTGGATAGCCAAAGTGAGTCCTCTCAGGCCTTTTTTAAAAAGCAAGGCTTTTAAGGAACCCAGCCAGTCTAACAGTCAATCCTGCTTTAGAATGCATCACGCATAAAGCTCTGAACTTGAGCACATGAGGTGAGACACTGGAAGGACTAGAGATGCTTCATGATCTTAAGGGTTTTGTAGTCCAAGGGACTAAACTGCAAAATGAGGGCAGCAGTAGCTTCTACCTCATAAGACTGCAGTGAGGATTAAACGAGATCATTGTGTAAGGTGCTTAGTATTACCTAGAACATAGTAAGACTTCAATGTATATTAGCTAAAATAATAACAATTATAATTTACCTTTAGGAGTGTTTGCATTGACGATCAGACCCTAAAACAAGTCATCTGAAAACAAAACACTCACAAAGATAAAAAGACCATTCTACATAAATGCTCATTCATGCATTTACTCACCTGCCAGCTCCAAATAACCCTTGTGAGAATGAATGACTTCTGGGGCTGAAAATATTTTTGTACAGAATTTTTAAGTCATGATTGAAAGCTTAACTGGAAAACTACCATAAGAAAAGCCATTATAGTATTACAAGAATCAGGTTGAGCTGGGCTCATGAATCAACTGATGTAATGTACATGTACTATATATCAAAAGATTACATGAATGTAGGGCTATTTGTACCATTTAATCATTAATACCAATAAAGAGTATTCAAAGAGCCCTTTGTTAAATCAGCTACAGAATATTGACGTACTGTACTCTAATTATCGTATCTGTGATGTATCAACTTTTTCTTGTATCAACTTGTTTTTTGTTTTATTTATCAACTTGTCTAGAGAATGGCTTAGAGTTGTTTAATCAAAATCGAATCTAGGTGTTGCTGTGAATGTATTTTGAAAAGGTGGTTAACATCTCCAATCAGTTGCCTTTAAGTAAAGGAGATTACCCTCAATTATGTGGGTGAGCCTCATTCAATCAGTTTAAAGGTTTTAAGAACAAAAACTGAGGTTTCTTGGAGAAGAACTTCTGCTTAAGACTCCAGCATCAATTCCTGCCCCATTTTCCAGACTGTTGACTTGCCCTGTGGATTTCAGGCTTACCAGACCCCATAAACTGATACAATAACCATCCATCTTTAAAGATGCTGAAAATTTCTCTGTTAGAGTAGAGGCATGACCTGGAAAGTAATAGGTTATTTTGCCCAATAACTTCTGAAGCAGCCTAAATTTTTCGTGTTTCCATTCGGGGGAAGTAGCATTGTCTTCACTCCCTGTCTGTCACCATTGTGATCCAAGGGTACAGAAGTCTGCCTGCCCTGCTTGTTGAACAGTGTTACTGAGCAGCACATGATACAACATTTATTAAGTCAATGAAATTTCTTGAGTGCCTCCTCTCTACTAGGTACTCATCTAAACACTGTGGAGTAGAGCTGTGAAAAAAATCAAAAAATCCTTGCCCTCAGGAAGCCTACATTCGCATGGTTGGGGTGGTGGGGAGATACTGTATAAACAAATAAATAAGTAAAATATATTATAGATCTGATGGTGGTAAGTCCTGTGGTGGAAAACAAGTCAGGGCAGGAGGTAGACAATGCTAGATGTAGGATATCATTTGAAATAGGTTGATCAGTGGAGTCTTCCTTAAAAATATGGCCTTGGAGCAAAACCAATGCATCAGTTATGCTATGTAATATTGCCAACTATTTCTATGTAAAATAACAGAAAATTCTGATTCAAAGTGGTTTAAACAATAAGAAAGGCTATTTTTCACATAACAAAATAATAAGAATAGCCAGTGCTTAATTGAGAAGCCACGGTGCGCCAGCCTTTCTTTTGAGTGCCCTACATATATGACTTCACTTAACTCACAATAGCCTTCTAAGGTAGGTACTTTTAATACCCCTGATTCATAGGTGGGGAGACCAAGCCTCAGAAAGAGTAGGAATTTCCCCAAAGTTATGTGACTGGCGAGTGGCATAGCTCTGCAAATTTGTCCCTGGCTAAGTTACTTTCCTGGCTCAGATGCCTGCCCATGAGAGGGAAGGCAGGTTCCAGGGAGAACATATCAGGGCTCTGTCTCAGGTCTTCCATGTGTCTCTCCTAGCTCCGATCTCCTGTCTGTGTTGCCTCATCCTCAGCTGTAGCGAGATGGCTGCAGCATTTCCATGGGTCACACCTAGACATAAGGAAGAAAGAAACTGCTTCCTGGGTCTTCCCAGGAGGCACCAGGACACTTCCCTTCACAGAGCACAAGCTAGCAGTGGGTCATGGTCCCATTCCTAGACCAATCACTACTAAGAGGGATGGGATTAACAGGTTTAGGTCAAATTAATTCTTATGGGGAGTGGAAGGGATGTTGAGGATTCAGATGAAAGACTCCTCCAGTGATGTATTAAGGGTTTGTGTTTGTGTTACTTGCATCAGATGAGGTCCATCAAGAGAAAAGAATAAACATCAAGTCTTTCACAGCTAGAGTACATGGTTGTATCTTACTACCCACCTTGGAGAAACTGAATGTTTGATCCATTTGATCCTGTTGTGGATCTCAGACATGAATACAGGATAGGCAATGGTCATATAAAAAAGGCCACAGCTCCATTTGGGGTACGTGCTGCAAATTCTGTTCTCAACCCTCAAGATTTTAGTGTTGAGCGGCTTTATATTATTCTCTCCTAACTGACATTACCAGAAGTGCTGATAACAGGAAGGGCTGTTTATTTTGACCTCATGCTTCAAAGTGGTTGAATTTCTTATCAGATATTTTCAAAAGCTTTTAGTCTGACTAAAGACCTTTAAGAGATTTTTAGCTGTATGCTGAAAGTGAGAGCAGAGAAAGGTCACTGGGTATATTTCTGAAATCACACTTGGGTGAAAAAGCAGGAACTACACAAGTGGAAATTATTCTGAAATTTATCTGAAGATAGTGCATGATTATTTCAGCCATAAATTATTGTATAGACTGTGCTTGATGGTATTTACCCGGTCCATTATAAAGCCAACCAGTTAAAACGCCTAATCACCTATCCAATTTCATTGGATGCCAAACACTAATAGGGAGATTTTCATTATCAAACAAACTTGGGTTTTAGCCCTGTTCAGCATTTGTCTCCAATCAAACTTATTATCTCCCTTCTCATGTTTGGCATGGGAGTATGAGTATGACAAATATCTATATTGTCCGAGCACCCTATAATGGTATTACAATGACAATTTTATTAGGTCCATAAAAATTTTGCAACTTCCCTGCAGCACACTGTAATTTCACCAACAGTTGTAAAAGGTCATAAATTATATTTGTGCAAAATTGAGATGAATGGGCTTGAGCATTAATGCATTTCTCATTGTGTAATAGGGACTTTTTTCTTCCCTCTCTCTTTGCCAAATACAGAGAAAAGGCTATCCCATTCAACTATTTGTCAACCCCCATTAGAAACATTTAATACTAACACAATTTATGGATTCAGTTTCCAAAGGATACTGCCAGAAGACTTCACGATTACTACATTGATACTTAAATACAACCATTGTTCACCTTATAAAAATCTATATGCAGCCTGACAGGTATAAAATGTAGCTTTGTGTGCTGAGTCAGCATCAGAGACTTTTTTGGTTGAGGTAGAGTTCACAAAATAAAAGTAGATGTGTTCTCAAGCCAGTGAGGAAAGATTGAACTGAAAACATTCCCCCAATAAATATGAAACGGACAGACTATGATGCTATATGCCTATTCTCAACAGAAAAAGAAATAATGCATGATTCAATTGACTCCATAGGTAGGAAATAAGTTAACTCACTTTCCAGGTTTTATATACAAACACTCACAAATGTAAGCATGAGCATGTGAATTGCGAATGTTAAATAAAGTGCTGTCTTTCAAATAGGAAGATTGTGCCAACAGATCCCTCAAGTTGCATTCCTAAAAGTCGAGATGTCTTTGCCTCTATCCACACATATGCACACTGTCATTCTTGGCACCTGATTCTTCAAGCCATAACTGTTTCCTCCTCTAAACTCTTCACATAACAATGTAACACCTTCTAATTTGTACCTTGGTTATTTGTGTATAAGCCTTCTCATTCCTCCCAAATAGGAGCTCATCAATTTTGGTGCTCTTTATCTTCAGCTGAGCTACAATGACTTGCAAATGGTAGGTATTTCTCATGTATTTGCTGAATTAACAAATGAAAAAAAAAAAAAAGAATGAATGAAGGGTCTGTCATACACAACTATGCAATCTGTAACCCATGGAACTAACCAGTTCCTAAGAAATAGCGTCACGTCATATGTTGTAAAACAACTATACCCCAATTAAAAAAAAAAAAAAAAGAAATGGCGTCATGAAAGTAAGGAAGTTACAACTATGACGCCATCATAAATATCAGTGTGTGTTAAGCTAAGTGATAAGGGCACAGAGGAGCATAAGACTGTGGTCGTTAAGCTGGAATATGTGTAGCCCTGAAGGTGTGCACTGTCAAAGTGGCAACTGGCCTGGGTAATTTTAAGAGGATACGTTTTCTGATCCTCAACTTCCATATTTGTTCTTTTAAAAAAGTATTTGCGGGCTTCCCTGGTGGCGCAGTGGTTGAGAGTCCGCCTGCCGATGCAGGGGACACGGGTTCGTGCCCCGGTCCAGGAGGATCCCACATGCCACGGAGCGGCTGGGCCCGTGAGCCATGGCCGCTGAGCCTGCGTGTCCGGAGCCCGTGCTCCGCGATGGGAGAGGCCACAACAGTGAGAGGCCCGCGTACCGCAAAAAAAAAAAAAAATGTATTTGCTTGAAAAAATGTCTGGAGTTGAGATTTCCTGTCAGTTCTTCCTTCTGCTGATTGACAAAAGACAGACATACTTCTAATGCTCAACCTTATGATGGTGCATTGTCCTGAGGTGTAAACTCCCCCATCCCTTCCCCTGTCAAACAGACCACTTGAAATATTGGTGTTGGTGAAGGATCCTGTACCCATCAAAGACACCATAAACCAGTGAGAGGGCTCCTTGTATTTCCCTATCTTATGCGTATGTTTATAAAATCAAAGTGTGGCATTAGATCTGAGGTATTATCAACCTAGGTGGGATGTTCTGAAGTTAGATATATTTTAGAGTGGAATAGCAAGTGGGATGAAGATTTTTATTTAATGGCCTTGTCTTTTCCATCCTCCTACTATGAACTGTACCTAAGGGAGAGTTCTGTGAGAACAAAGAAAAAAATGCTGGTAAAAAATGTATATATATATATATATATATATATAGAAGGCAGCTGCAACTTTGTACACCCAGGCACAAACTCATGGCAAGGTTTCATGTCTTATTTATTCATCTTTAAATTAAAATTCAAAAGTGAAAATGTAGTCAAAAAGCAGTCAGTGAATGAATAAGTTTATTGGAATTAAAATATGAAGTCAGGCTTTCTGATTGATAGTAAATCTGATTTGGAGAATTTGACAGTGAGGGTTAAGATTGCCAAGTGGTTACATGGAAGATAGTTTTCACAGATTAATAAAACTAGACATGTCATTCAAAGGTCTTGACAAAAATACATTTAAACTTGTGATAAGACAAAACAATCTTACTTAAAAATAAAGAGGTATATTTAAATTCACATTATGTTTATTTCTTCAATATCTTCTGAATACATTAGGTTAAATATATTAGGTTAAACAGGTTTCTCTAAGTGAAAGAGCAACAGGTATAATCAGTAGTCTTATTAAAACATTTCTTGTAAGAAGTTATACTTCAAAATACACTAAGAAAAATGAAGGAGCACCTAACTGAATTGCCATCTGATTAATTATTAAAAATAATTTTTGATGACAGATCTCTTACTTGACTTTTAGCACTTAAATCAAAATGTATTCATTCCCATCTAATTTATTATGTGAACAAAATATCTCAATGCTATATCTGTTAAAATAAAAAACAGAAGTAGTATTGATTCTGAATTTCATTTATCTGGCAATAAAGAGAAGAAATAGAAAAATTTAAATCTCTAATCATTAAAAAGATTACTACCCATAAAATTTTGTATTACTGTATGAACAATAATCATAAATTGTAAGATTATAAATAATTATAAAATTGTGATATAATCGTGGTTTTTTGATTGACTATGCACTAATAATGATTGTGATGATTGAATGAGGATAATTCAACCCAGCAGAAATTGTTTCCAACATGGAGCCTTATGAGCACTGAAAATTTAAATTAAAAATTAAAATTAATCATTTAAAATGTATAGTGTTGCTAATAAGAATGATAAGGTACTCCATAAATGACTTTCAACCATGAAACAACTATTAAATTAGCTCAAAATTCTGAGGGAAGTGGAATGAAAGTATAAATTCAAGGGAAAAAAAGAAACAGTATAAAATTTCCAACTGTTATAATAGGGCTTATTTATGTATATTTAAGTAGATGATGGTAGGATCAAATTACTATTGTATATAAAATACTGTTGGATATATTTAAAATAGTGATGTAACAATGTTATATTAATTGTCAATACACAAGAAATTTTTTTAATATTGCTTAACTTATTATGCAAAAATTTAGGTGTCAATATAAAAACGAACAAAAGGCATTGCTTTTCAACATTCTTATAAAAAAGTAAGTAAAAATTTGAAGTTCACTAATTTCAAACTGGTCCCTATGCTGAGAAAATATCCAGTTTAGTGGGAAAGAAAGAAAACATAGTTAGAAATTAGTTGACAATAAATACACTCAGCGTGCTAGCTTTAATTTCTTTTTTCTCTCAGGGGCTGAAAGTACAAATCCAATCATTAACTCTAGTCAATCCATTCAACAACACTACTCAGCCATCTCTGGCCAGGCCCTATGTCAAATGCTGGGGATATAAATGTTGACACAACAAAGATGTTACCCTGATAGGGTTCACTGTCTGGTGGGTGAACTTCCCAGCACAAAACAAACTGACCAGAAAATGGCCTAAGAATTTCAGCTACATTAATAGACTTAAAGGATTCCTATAATATGAATTCTTTCTGAGCAATGTTTTATTTCTTTTAAAAATGGTAAAAATTTGTGTCATACGCCATGTTCATAGCAACATTATTCACAATAGCCAAAAAATGGAACCAATCCAAACAGGGGAAGGGGAAGCTGGGACGAAGTGAGAGAGTGGTGTGGACATAGATACACTACCAAATGTAAAATAGATAGCTAGTGGGAAGCAGCCGCATAGCCCAGGGAGATCAGCTCGGTGCTTTGTGACCACCTAGAGGGGTGGGATAGGGAGGGTGGGAGGGAGACTCAAGAGGGAGGAGATATGGGGATATATGTATATGTATAGCTGATTCACTTTGTTATACAGCAGAAACTAACACACCATTGTAAAGCAATTATACTCCAATAAAGATGTTAAAATAAGTAAATAAAATAAAATCTAAAAAAAAAACCCCAAAACATCCAAACGTTCATCGATGGATGAATGGATAAATACGATGTGGTCTGTACATACAATCAAATATCATCCAGTCTTAAAAAGAAAGGAAATTCTGAGACATGCTACAATGTGGGTGAATTTTGAAGACATGTTAAGTGAAATAAACCAGACTCAAAAGGACAAATACTGTATGATTCCATTACATGAGGTACCTAGAGTAGCCAAATTCATAAAGACAGAAAGTCGAATGGTGGTTGCCAGGGCCTGGGTGTGGGGAGCGAGAGGGAGCAATGGGGTTATATTGCTTAATGGGTATAAAGTTTCAGTTTGGGAAGATGGAAAAATTCTGGAAATGGATGGTGGTGGTGGTTGCACAACAGTGTGAATGTACTTAATGTCATTGAACTAAAAATGGGTAAAATGGTACATTTTCAGTTATGTATATTTTACCACAATAAAAAAGGTGGTAAAAAGAATTGATCAGCTATTTAATTATACATTTTTTTCAAAATATATTTATGAAGCACCTACTACATTCAGGCACTGTGCTACTGACACAAAGACTAAAATATGATTCTTGCCATCAGGGATCACTTAGTCTAGTCCTGTTTGAGTATAAATCTAGATTCTACAGCCAGGGAATGTGAATTTTCAGTATGGGAGCAAACAGATAAATCAAGTCCCTGAACTAAGCTTGAGCCCAGCTTCTGCAGCCTGATTATCCATTTCAATAAAATTAACCAAAGCACTAATAAATGCATACTTCGTGGTCAAATATCTTTACCCACATGCGACATCTTTTTATAAGTAGAAATTAGTCACACAATGGGAATTCTTGAGAATGACACCTGCTTCTTAAGCTACCCGATACAACACAATAGGTTGTCTTTAAAATGATCAGTAATTGCACTATAATCAACTTTCCCAAAAACTCTGTGACTAGTGTCAAGCCAAAAATAAGACATAAAAATTTCATCCCTGTTTAACTCAAATCAAATGAGATGGAGACCTGCCAAATCTTGCTTTGTTTTATGCTCTGTGGAGACAGCATTAGTCCCTCATCTTTTCAACATTTATGGGAAGTAGACTGCTCACGAGTATCATTCTTCCCACATAGATCGAGGCGGAAAAAAAAAACAACTTCTATTCTTTGCCTCAGTCAGAGGATAAGTTAAAAATGTGGTAGTAAGAAAATCCTACCCAATTCCCTTCTAAAACAACAGAAGCAACAACAAACAGGGCATCAAATGAGAAAGTGACCTCAGAGAGAATCAGTCCTTTCAAATCACAGATTGGGAAACAGAGGCTGCGGGAAAATGACATCTCCCAGGGACCAGAAAGGCAACAAAACAGATGACTGTTTTTTTAACCTATCTCCTGGTGCCCAGTTCTATGCTTTAAAATTTTAATCCTTCTGGGGACCTCCCTGGTGGTCCAGTGGTTAGGACTTTGCCTTCCAGTGCAGGGGCTGCGGGTTCGATCCCTACACGGGGAACTAAGATTCCACATGTTTCGCGAGAAAAAACCAAAACATTAAAAAACGAAGCAATATTGTAACAAATTCAATAAAATCTTTTAAAATGGTCCATATAAAAAATCTAAAAAAGAATAATAATAATAATTTAATCCTCCTGAATCTAAGGGGTAAAAAGAGGAAAATTCATCCCAACCAGTTACTTAGAATTGCACAGAGCAAAGCAAAGAAGTCACTGTTGATTTCAACGGTGGTTTAATGTGTTTACAACACTCAGCATCTACACTTAGACTGCTCAGAGTCTGGATGGCCATTCTAATGCCTTGTGACTGCTGTCCCCTTGGTGAGGAAAATCAATAATGACAGCAGGTAGCAAAGAACATCCCAGCATTTCTGAGGCCTTTCCCAGAGCAAGACTCTTTCTCCTAAAAGAGCACATTGACCATCTACGCATCACTATTTTGGGGGGAAGAGGGTGGTCAGCCACAAAACAGTCTGTGGATTCCAAACTGGGATGCAAATACAAGGAGCAGGAGGCAGATGAGGTGGAAAGAGTTGCCTAAAACCTCCACAAATCTTCACAAACTAGAAAAACTAGGAAGAGAAACCTAATTTCCAGAACACGTTGGAGAGAGCGGTAGGAATGTAGGGATTTTCTATACGCCTTCCCAACCTAAATCTCACTTGCAAAATGGAGTTGTTATAAAAATAGACTTAAGGATAATGGGGGCCTTGTAGTTGGGGGACAAGGAAGGTACAGCTGACCAAATTTAGAAATAATAAAGACTTTCACAATGAGGTTTTTCTATGTTTTTTGATTATCAGTGACTACTCTGATATTTTTTTTTCCTTCTCAATATTCTCTACAGTAAATCAGAAACCACACAACCTTCCCTTCTCCTGCTGTAATTTACAGAGATGCAGTATAGCAAGAAAAACAAATGATACTGACTCAGATTCCAAAAGACCCAAGGATCAGGTTTCCAGGCAAGAGTTGTGAATAGCATTTATCCAGCCATATAATTTTTTTTCAGTGTACGACTCTTTGTGTGTGTGTGTGTGTGTGTGTGTGTATGTGTGTGTGTAAGCCTGGATCTAGCAAACAGAGGGTGGAAATAAGAGGGTAAAGGGAATAGTAATTTTAGTTATCTGAAGAGAAGGCTTTTTTATGCTTTACATAAATGCTATAACTCCCACCAAGTTTACTCGGGGTTCAGGAAGAAGAGAACGGGAAGAAAGCATGAAAAAAGGAAGGGAGGAAGGAAGGAAGGAAGGGAGAGAGGGAGGAAGAAGCAAGAGGAAAAGAAGGAAGAGAAAAGGGGAAGAGAAAGAAAAGGGGCCAAAAACAAAAAGACTCATACTTAGGTGAAAACCACTACTTGGGAGAAAAACAAAGTGAGGCCCTATGTTGGGGAATAAATGTGTTTCCACATGTGAACGCCAATATATTATTGACTTACCCTGAGTCATAAATATGACAATTTGCCTCATTTCATAGTGAGGTCAGGCTCAGCCCAAATAAGCAGCTATCCTCTGCTTACTTAATGTTCCTAAATATGAGCTTTCCCCAAAGCTCTCTGCGCATATAATATAACGCCGTGTGCATATGCAGTGGGGAGGAGAGATTGGGGAGGTGACAGAAGGCAAGCTGTGAACACAAAGATACTTTTAAGCTGAATACTTGTACATGATATATAGAACAGAAGATCGTCCATCATGGTTATTGAAATTGTGACCAGCAAAGCTATAAACCTGACACGAAAGAAGAGAAAATATGACTTGTTAGGTTGAAAAAGCACCAAAGAGGGAATTATAAAAGGGAAAATTTCATGACAAATTAGTTTGTATTTTTTGTTTTCATTTCTGACACATGGTAGGAAATGCTATATGTTTGCTTAAGGAAGTGCAAATTTCTCCACTTCATCCATTAAAAATCCTCACCCTTAGGCCTTTTGTACTGGAGCATAAAGTTTGGAGACCTTAAATAGTCATAATGTTTCCCTGAAGAATTTGGCCTCAGAAACATATTACAATTCAGAAGGGCTAAAAAGGAAAACCATTTTACAGCAATCTGGCGGTGTCTGCTTCAGACGGCTCATAAGGAGCATCAATTCATTCTCATGGTTTCTTTACCATATTTGATGAAATATTAGATGCGATTGGAACAAGCGGCTCAAACAAGAAAGCCATAAACTTGGAAACGGTGCTGTAAAACATAAGTGCGCCTACGTGAAATAAGTCTCAGATTGGAAAAAAATGCCCAGTGGCTTGCTCATAGCATAGTCATACAATAGGCTGGAAAGTCACAGATGTTGAGGGCCAATCTGCTTTTTTATACGCATTCCCCTTCTGGGAACTAAGATTTGGAGTTTATTAATAATGATTCCTCAGCTCTGGGGAGCAGATAAAGCAGAACAAATAAAAGAAGAAAGCTTAAGTTCAAGAGAAAGTACTGAAAAGTCCCTATTTTAAATTTCTGTTGAGGGGGAGAGGTGGGTAAAAAGGTTGGGGTGAAGAGAAGACAAGATGATAATAAGGAAATTCCCCCAAATGCAACATATTAGTAGCTACAATAACAATAATACTGTACTATTAGTAGAATAATAGTATCTTTCGGTTGCAGCTGCCGTTTAACCTTTAAAGATGTCAGTTCTCCCTAAACTGATCTACAAAAAAATTATGGAATTCTACAACCCCGATCAAAATCTCAACAAAATGTTTTTAACTTGAAAAATAATTCTAAAATGTAGCTGAAAGAATTAACAAGCAGAAATAGCTAGGAAAATTCTGAAAAGAAGGATTAATGGGGGGAGGGGTACTTATCCTAACAGATATTAAAATTAACTATAAAATCACTGTCACTAAAACAGTCTAATTTTCAGGCAGGAATGGAGTATAAAAATAGTACCAACATATATGTAAACTTAGTGTATATCAAAGATGGGATTTCAAATCAGTGCAAAAAAGATGGCATATTCTTATAATATATTTGGAAAAATCTGTCAGTAATTTATAAAATAAAGTAAGCTGCATCCAAACTCACTCATGATTCCAATATAAATTTTAAATGAATCAAGTATTTAAGTAAAAAGAAATGCAAACATAAAATCACTAGGAAAATATGGGTGAATACTTTTATAATTTTGTGCTGGAGAGAGCTGTTCCAAGTATAACAGAAAATTCAGAAACCATAAAATATAATGAACTTTTGCTGCTTAAAAATAAGATGGGGCTTCCCTGGTGGCACAGTGGTTGAGAGTCCGCCTGCCGATGCAGAGGACACGGGTTCATGCCCCGGTCCGGGAAGATCCCACATGCTGCGGAGCGGCTAGGCCCGTGAGCCATGGCCTCTGAGCCTGCATGTCCAGAGCCTGTGCTCTGCAACGGGAGAGGCCACAACAGTGAGATGCCCGCATACTGCAAAATAAATAAATATAAATAAATAAATAAATAAAAATAAGATGAAATGTTGTACAAAAAAGAAATCAGCAAAGTTGAAATACCAAAGACAACAAACTGGGAAATACATAAGAATATTATATTTTTATTTTAGTAAATTATGTTATATAAATGAATTCATGCATTTAAGTTAATATAGCTTATATACAAAGAGTTCTCAGAAATAAATAAAAGGATGACCCCAATAGAAAAATGTATGAAGAATATGTATATACAATTAACAATGGAAATACAAATATCCAATTTAATAAAGAAAAAATTAAACTTCACTATTAATTAAAGAAATGCAAATAAAATGCCAAAGAGATATCATTTTTATCAATCAGATTAGCTGTGATTTTTTAAATAATTATAGGATCGTTAAGAATCTACCAGCAAATCCATCTATGTGCCACTTCTCATCACTTTGACAGCTACCAAGTCCAACACCTCTCCCCTCTAAAATCCTGTAATAGCTTCTGAAGTGGCCTTCTATGCTGGTCCTTCTATAGGCAATTCTTACAAGGGGCATCATTTTAAAACACAAATCACATAATTCCAGGATCTGGAGCCTGACTACCTGGGTTTGAATCTTAGTTCTGCCTCCAACTCATTTTGTCAACTTGAGCAATTCATCTAATCTTTTTGTGCTTGTTATGTTATTTGTAAAATCGAGTTGATACCAATAGTATCTAGTTCTTGCTTTGAAAGGATTAAGTGAATTAATATATGGACAATGCTTAGAACAACATCTGGCATATAGCAAACACTTATTAAGTATTAGTGATGAGGAAGATGTTGCTGCTGCTGCTGATGTTAGTGGTGATGATGCCACATCCCTGCACAGAATCTTCCAGTGGCATCCCATCAAACTCAGAATAAAATGCAAAATGCTTGTTGAAGCCTAGGAGGTGCTACATGAACTGGGCCCTGTGTATCTGCAGTCTAACTACTGGGCTTCCTTTGCTCAGTTGCAGCCACACTTGCCAACACCTCATACACCCCCCACTCTTAGTGTCTTTGTAATTGCTTTTTTCTAGCCTGGACCACTCGTTCCCCAACCATGGCTCATGCCTCCCTCCCCAGGTCTCTGCTCAAATGTCACCTCTCCAGAAGAGTTCCTGAAACACCCTATCTAAGAGAGTCCCTGCCTCCACCCCAACCATGTTGAATACTGCTATACATAATTGATTAAAACACAAATTAATACTACTTTCCAGGGAGCAATTTAGCTATATATGTTATAACCTAAAATGAACATTCCCTCTGATCCTGCAATCTCACTCCCAGGCAATTATACTAAGGAAATAATCTGACAAGTATGTAAAGATCTATGCAAATATTTTTTTCATCAAAGCATTGCCTATAATAAAGAAAAATGAGAAACGATCTACACGTTCATCAATAAGGTCATCAGTTATCAATTTGCTATAAAAAAGGCACCCCAAAACTTAGTGACTTCAACCGTAACCATTTCTTCAGCTAATGAGTTGTGGGTTGGCAAGTTGGGCAGAGTTTAGCTGGATGGGTCTTCTCTTTGCCTGGCCTCACTCATATGTCTATGATTAGCTTTCAGCTGGGCTTGTTCACATAGCAGTTTAGCAGGATTCCAGGAGAACAAATAGAAGCATGCAAGGTCCCTTGAAGCCTAAGACCAGATCTTGCATAATATCATTTGTATTTTACTCCTTCAGCCAAAGCAAGTCACAAGGACATCCCAGATTCAAATGATGGAGAAATAGACTCCACTTCATGGCAGGAGCAGCAAAACTACATTGTAAAGGAGCACAGATACAAGGAGAGGTAGAAAGCATGGCCATTTTTCAACCCACCAAAAGAACTGGTTGAATATATTATGGCCATAATTACATTAGACTATTTTGCAGCTATTAAAAATGATAATGTCATTCTATATTTATTGGTTAATAAAGATGCTTATGGCATACTTACCAATAAGCAAAGCTCTTTGCTGAACTTCTGATTTACATCCTACATACAAACATACCTATACATGTAAAAGATATTGGGAAGGAGGTTTTTCAAAATATTAATAGTACTTAGCTCTCACTAATAGAATTCTGTCAATTTTACCTTTCTTCCTTCCTTTCTTCCTGATATCTTTTCTTCATTCCTAATATATTTGTTCTTCTCTCCCTTCCTTCCTGCCTTCCTTCCTTCCTTCCATCCCTCTTTCCTTCCCTCTTTCTTCTGCCTTCCTTCCTGCATTCCTATATGCAGGCATCCCTTCCTAGGGTGAAGTGACTAGACTCTGCTCCTCACGCTTCATCCATGGTAGGTTAGTTTAGACATTTTCTTATGACACTAGAAGAACAAGAGTATTAGCATAAGCTTGCAGGCACGTTTTAATTCTCTGCCTGCATCAAAACTACTAAAGCAAGTCTCATAGCTAAACTCAGAATCACGGAGTGAGAAAACAGACTCCACCTCTTGATGAGAGGAGTTGCTAAGTCACATAACAAAGGGTGTGAGTAGGAAAAGGATAAAGAATTGGGGTCATTAATGCAATCAACTACAACAAGAATGGAATGTTGATCTAGCTGGAAGGAGAGAGCTAGGAGGTTTTGTCTTAAAGCTGTGCTTGCCCAGCAAACATATTGTCTTTTCTTAGAAAAGTTATTTGCTTAGGAAATGATAGAAGGCTAATCGGGATTATGTAAGGTAAAGCATCCCTACCACGGTTTGACATCCATGTCTGATCAGCGTTACTAAAAAAATAAAGTGAGATAAATTTTAAAGTGCTTTGAAATTTTTAAGGCTATGTGCAGATGATTATTCTATGTTGATTTCTAATTGCCAGGTAATGTCTTTTGGGCCTCTGTTCCTTTCCTTGGAGTATTCAGGCAATGTGAAAATCATTTCAATAATAGAGTAAGCCCAACATGATTGTGTACATAAATCTGTTGCTGCAAAACGAAGACAACATCACAGAATATCTACCAAAGCCAAACACAAATTACCTCGGGGAAATTTACAACATTAGTGTGAATAATTGAAATTTTGCTAAATTATTATCATTATTCTTTCTCATACTTGCATCTTATGCCTACCAAAGGACTTGGTGATATTTCAAAATCAGATAAATTCCATTAAGCTATTGCTTTCATTAACATGAGTCTCTTTGCCTGCAGGGATTCTAAAATGAGTCATTGTCTCTTGAAATACATCCAGTTGCTGTAGCAGCTGTAAACTGTGGGAGTTGATACTCCTTAATATTGAGGTGAAAGAGTCACTGAGCCCCACCCTTTGGAAACTACTTTGGCTACAACACTCATACAAAATTCAAGGCCTTCATGAGGAGGCTTAAAGCCTTTAATTAATCTATTTGCCTCTGCAGCTCCTGTGGTCCCTGAGTACTCTACCACTGCGTAGCAACAATCCCTTATATTTACTCATCGTTTTTCTCTGAGCAACAGTACACAGTTTTAGATGTCTTACCCAATGTCCAGTCAAGGAAAAATAGCAAAAATCTCACCAGGAAGATTTGTGCCCAAGAGTAGGAAACACAGAATTTTTTTTTGCAAAACCTTCCTACGATATAGGGAATTTCTTCCTTCACTCCAAATAAATATCTAGCCTTCAACTGCTTGTCTTTTCTATTCATTTTCTTTCATTAATTAATTCAACAAGTATTTATTGAGCACTTTCTCTTTGTTAGACATGACGACAGGCACTGGCAGTAAAATCTATGTCATAGTTTAAATTAAAGCCTAAGAAGACTTCTCAAATCAGTTCTGTCTATCTTGTCACTCAAAACAAAAACAAAAAAAACAGTTTTATCCCTTTTCCCTAATGTACATTTGCTTAAGCTTTTATAGAATATAAAGGGCAAGGTGCTCCACTCTCCTATACCTTGTATGAGTAACCAAGGTGAGCTAGTGGCCAAGGTGAACTAGTGGACTGGGCAATGTCATAGGTATACTGCCTCTCACATCTGTCTCTCTGGATCTGCCTGTATTTAGTACAGCTGCAAAGAGAAAAAGAAAGAAAGAAAGAAAGAAAGAAAGAAAGAAAGAAAGAAAGAAAGAAAGAAAGAAAGAAAGAAAGAAAGGAAGGAAGGAAGGAAGGAAGGAAGGAAGGAAGGAAGGAAGGAAGGAAGGAAGAAAGAAAGAAAGAAAGAAAGAAAGAAAGAAAGAAAGAAAGAAAGAAAGAAAGAAAGGAAGGAAGAAGGAAGGAAGGAAGGAAGGAAGAAAGAAGGAGGGAAGGAAGGAGGAAAGAAGGAAGAATGGAAGAATGGCTGGAAGGAAGAATGATAAGTGATCCAGCTGTGGGCATTAAAGGGAAGGTAAGATAAATTGAACAGGTTAGACTGCTTTGGTTTGAGATTATTTTGGACTAGTTATCATATAATAAAAAGAGCCTCTCATGTGGTTGAATTTTCTGATTAGAATTATGTCTTGGAGTTTAGAGTTAAGTTCCATCTAATAACAAAGTATTGCCTAATTTCCTTCACTTGTCAATGTTCTTGGTACAGATTTTACCTAGAGGCATATTATCAGAGATCTAGAACAATTTGGGGTGTGGTTTAATTCCATCAATAAAGGCTTTAATCTCACTATCATTTCTAACACTATGAAAATCACTTCCTTCCACACACATCCCCTTCAATTACCACCAGCCCCTGTATCCGAAATGTCTTTAGTTTATGCTACGATTGAATGAAAATTTAGCAGGATTTACAACTCTAACTAGAGTTCCCTCCCACCACCACCATTTTTTGAACATATGATCCCATCTCTTTCTGGCTTCTACTGATGCTTGTGAAAAGTCAGCTGTTACTCTAATTGTCCTACCTTTGTAGATAATCTTCCTTTTTCATTTCAGCTGACTTTAAGATCTTCCCTGGAATTTAACCATGACATAGTTAAGTGAGATTTACTTTTATATATCTTGCTTGGGAGATTTATGTCTTTTACTAACTATGGAGTATTCTTGTCTTACCTTTTAAAATATTTCATATCCTGTATGATGTTGAAATATACCATCTCATCTTCTATGACTTTTCATCTGTATATATATACACATATATATTATATATATAATATGAACATATATAATATATATCATATATATTATATATGTAATATATATATAAAGGGATGGTCCACATCAGAAAACTCACTATATGTCATGTTAGAATCCCACATGGATTGCATGTGACCACCTGCCATCCCTATAGTACAAATTAAGCTATAAAAACACACGGAACTATTTCCCTGAAATTCTGTAAGTACATAGTCAAGATACAATGTGAAGAATTTGTTTAAAAACATCCTGTAGAAAGTTTATAAGAAAACTAGTATTTGAGCAAACTGTGGAATATAAATACAACTATTTTTAAGTAAAAATATATATATATATTATTTATATAATAAATATATAATATATATGTATATATTATATTATTATTGTATATATTATATACAATATATACATATGTATATATGATATGTATATATTATATACATATCATATATACATATGTATATATTGTATATAATATATACATATATTATATATATATTTTTTCTTTTCCAATTTCAAATATTTATCTTATTGTGCTGCCTCTGGTAATTTCTTCACATCTACCTTTCAGTTTACTCATTTTTTCATCAGTTATATCTAACCTGCTATGTCATCCATTCAATAGCTACTGAGCCTTTTAAAAATTTTTCTAGAATTGTTATTTGATTCCTTTTAGAATCTATTTTGATAATATTTCTGTGTTTATGTTTTTAATCCTTTCTTTTTAATGTCTTTCATCATCTAAGACATACTTATTTTATTATCTCTAAAAGATAGTTTTGTTATTTGAGTATTTTGGTAGCCTAATTCTTCTATTTTTTTTAATCTGATTCTTATTTATGATGGATCTGTGTTTCATAAGTTTGGATTATTAATTGATCTTTAGTAGATATTATTATGGGAATCTTACACAGCCAAGACTGAAAGCATGTCCCTCCAAAGAGGTATTTTACCTTCTGCCAGTCAATGTAGGTATATCATCAAGCCCAGGACCTGCTTCATACTTATGCCATAGTCTGGATATACCTGGGCCACATTGGTAGTAAAAATATTGAACGATAATCCCACATGAACACAACTATCTATTTATTTCAAGGGAGACATTTTGGAGTTTGTTGTTATTGTTGTTGTGTGTTTATTCCCTAAAGAGGTTTAATACCCAGGCCCTCAGATCTTGAAGATCAAACTCCTCCCCATGGCCAAGGTAAATAGAGCAACACCTCAAATGTTTACCATCTTTTTAGTAGTTGTTTCTACATTTTACCTTGAAAATTTTCTTTCCTTCTTATAAACTTCACTGTATATTTAATCAATGTTTATTCTATTTTATGTTTATTCTATTTTAGTCTATATTTTTAAGTATTTCTAGAAGAGGATTTTCATGAAACTTAATCCAAAATATGTCCAGAAACTGAAGTTCTCCACCACCATTTTCTTTTTTTTTTTTTTTTGGCTGTACGTGGGCCTCTCAGTGTTGTGGCCTCTCCCGTTGCAGAGCACAGGCTCCGCACGCACAGGCTCAGCGGCCATGGCTCACAGGCCCAGCCGCTCCACGGCATGTGGGATCCTCCCAGACCGGGGCACGAACCCGTGTCCCCTGCACTGGCAGGCGGACTCTCAACCACTGTGCCACCAGGGAAGCCCTCCACCATTTTCTTGATATGGTCATCTCTAAATGTCACCCAAGCAGGCTGACATATGTGTGAATTTTAACACAGAGTATTCACAATTGCAAATTAGTGAGTGACCTTCTTACAGTTAGAGGCAATGTCTGTGTCCTAGTTCAATTATGTGTTGGATAGATGCTTAATAAATACTTCCTGATGGAATTACTTAATTAAAATATTTTTAACTGATAAGCTTCTTGTCTCTTATGACTACCCCTTGTTTCTCTATGGCAAGAATGTTTTTATTATTATTTTAAAATATGTAAGTGTGTGACTCTAAAGTAATGAGGCAAATTCCACAAACCATGCATAAAAATTGGTGTTAGTAATTTGTCAATAGTCACTCGTTCTATGACAAAGACTTACAACTCACAGAGTCATAGCTTGTTGCTGTGACAAGGAGCTATAGATATGGAGATCGTATGTTCTACTCTTAAGTTTTTAAATAATCCTTAAATACATCTGGACAATTGATTAGTTTTCAAACACCACCATAAAACCTAGCTTTAGAAATAAAGACTACTCATCTCTCTGGTAAACTGAAGACACTAAAACAAGTTTTTTATATTTGCTTTCCTATGAGCTGGAAGAAAAGTAATCAATTGATAGTCAAAATAAAGATTTAAAATCTATGTTGTCTTCACAGAACACAGGCCTATAACTTAGTCACTAAGCAAGTCACTGTTTAATTATTTCCTTGATCTGCATAGTTCTAAAAATAGACCCCATATTTCAAGCAGGTGAAATGGCTGCTCTTTCTATTTCCCAGGGTTGTGGTGACAGCCCAGCATGTAGATTGCTGCTTCCTTGCCAACAGGATGCAAAAGACCATCAATTTACCGCTAAACGTGGATGCCGGAGAAACAGGGTTACCTTGTAGGCAATGCCTTAGTCCAAGTAGGAAATTTCATTCTTTGGAAGAGTATAAAAAGGGACAAAGGAAAAAGCCCAGAGAGTAGTGAGGATATATGCAACTTTCAGTGGCTTAACTTTGAGATTAAACTTGCCCATCTACTAAGATAATTAAAAAAAAAAAAAAAAAGCCCACTCATCTCAATTTCATTTCTGAACTCAAAAAGCATGAAATTTAGAGATAAGGCAGCCTGGGACAAGGCCTTGTGCTAACTTACTGAGTGAACTTAGGCAACTCTCTAATACTGGTTTCCCCAACCATAAAATGGGAATAATGAAAATACCAGTCTCATAGGATTGCTATTATAGGATTAGCAAGATAATAAATATAAAACAACACGGTGTCTAGCATTAGTAAGTATTCAAATATGTGCTATAACCATTATGTCAACAAACATTTAAATACTTACTATGAGCAAAACTTTGTGCTAAATGCTTTGGTGGATACCAAGGTAAGTCAGACAGATACCCTGTCTATCAGGAGCTTAGATTCTAACAGAAGAGATGAGATAAGATGAAGTTATAAACTTCATGAGAGCAAGGACTCTATGTGTCTTATTCACCCTTATGTTCCTAGTATCCCAAAAGTTTCCAGTATAAAGTAAGTATCCAATAAATATTTGTTACATGTAAAACTAAATAACTCTCTATGTCACAGAAAATGCTAAAAGTGAACAGGGGAAATGCAAGAGAAAATCCAGGTAAGTATCAGGACCTTGAAGACCAAAGAAACTTCCCTGGTGGTGCAGTGGTTGGGAGTCCACCTACCGATGCAGGGCATGCGGGTTTGTGCCCCGGTCCGGGAGGATCCCACATGCCGCGGAGCGGCTGGGCCCGTGAGCCATGGCGGCTGAGCCTCTGCGTCCGGAGCCTGTAAGAATGTGTTTACCTGACAGCAGTAGATGGAGGAGGCAAACAAAAGGATGATGAATTAACCCAAAGAAAATGAATAGTTACAAAGAGTCCTGCAGCGCTTAGTGTGTGCTAGAGATTGTTCTAAGCCTTTCACATGGGGTAACTGATCTTTGCAACAACGCTGTGAGATAGGTCTTATTATTGTCTTCATTTTGTGTAAAAGGAAACTGAGACACAGAGAAGTTAAATCATATGCCCAAGATCGCACAGTGCGTAAGTTACAGAAGCAGGATTTAATCTCTGGCAGGGTAGCTCCAGAGCCTGCATTATGAAGCGAAGGGTACTTTGTCTCCCAAACAGTGCAGCCAGGGGCTCAGACTGTCCTCTGTTATTTTTACTTATTGGAAAACGCTGGTCCTTTCAAAGCAAGACCCTCCAAACTCCATGCTCAGCTTCTGTCTCTTTCTAGCAACCTTCTCCAACACTTTCTACCGAAGCTTAATTTCATTATCTGACTGATTCCTGGGAGGAGGAAGAGGAAGAGTGAGCTATAAATATCCCTTCCTAAGGGTCCCCCAAAGTGGAAACACCTGTGGGGCCTGTGTGAGGTAGAAGGAGAAGCAGAGCCTCCGTGGTGGAGAGGGGTTTGCATCTCATCACTCAACAGAGGGTTTTTAAGACCCCTTGTGGGGCTGACTGCTCCAAAGGGGAGGAAAGTAAACAAGCCATAATGAATGGTGTCATTACAGGGTTTTATCATCTACCTACTTAATGATGTCAGTAAGAACCCAAAGGCAAGTATTGGGCAGATAAAGCATTCTGAGAAAGCTGAGCTCTAGGTATACTGCGCCCCCAAACTACACAGCACCTTCTGAGGTCCTGGGCACTCCTTCCGTATATCCTGTTTTCTTGCACCATGTCTTTCAGTATGGAATCACTCTGTAAACTGAAACAGAACAAATGCTTCTATGACCAAGTAACACAGAGAAAAGGCATCGATGGGGTCTGGCTTTCTTTTGAACTGGATGAGGAAATACATTTTCTGCAGGTGTCTGGAAGCAGCTGTTTGTACATTGCAAAAGACAACTGGTCCAAGGTCAGAGAGTAAGTCAGTGATTAACCTTGGTTTTCCAACTCCATCCTTATCGTTCTTTAATTCTCAGCTCTCTAAGGTGGGCACAGGGCTGAGCCAGCCAGCTCTTCTAAGCATCTGCTCACCCTGGACAGACCATTCTGGAGGGTCAACTCCAGGGCATAATTGAATTAGCAAATTGTTGTGCTTGCTTTTGGCCAAAGAGCAAGATTTCTCTTGAAACACCCACACACAATTGCGGGTGCACCATGCACACACACACACACACAACCACAAGGAATTTTTATTTTCCCCAATCTCAATCCAGAGTCAGACACAGCTGCCAAATGAGTCCCTCTGACAGCACCTCCTACACAATGAGACACCGGAGCTGCAAACTGTGCTCCACAGGCGTTTTAATCGTGAATCCAGATGCTCTACCCCTTCGGTTCTCTGCACTGACCTTTCACTTGAAAGTCAATTTGTCAGTCTGCTCCATGTGTCTGAAGAAATCATCAAAGCCACCCTGCGGAGGAGCTCCCCGTAGGTTCCTCTGAATGCGGCTGCAACACAGCTACACTACACTAGGGGGAACTGTGCAGGTGGGGGGCAAGAGAGCTGGCAGCCCCCCTCCGCTCAGGGCTGCTTGGGTGTGTTCCGTTTCTCAGGAAAGACTGCATCACCGAGGGGTGGACACTGAATACCTTTGGGGAGGGAAGGAAGAAACAGGCACCTTCCCCTATCACATTTCCACCATCAACTTGCCCATAGGACCCAGTGAAATGGGAGGAGGGAGATCCTCCAGAGCCTCCAAAATCCAGGCATGTCTGATTTTCAGTCTGAGTTTCAATATTCTGCCAGCAAAGTCAAAGGCTGAGTCTGGAAATAAATACTCTTCTGCACAGAGGTCCAAGGAGATAGGTATCACCAAAGATACTCTAAGTGTGAAAACAGCTAAAGAGGCACCAGGGGCTGACTGAGGACAACTCTGTTACCTTAAATTACGGGACACTCATGGGTATACTCTCTAGTTGATAGGAAGAACTAGAAAGTGCCAGGCCAGTAACACCCCCTTCCATCTCCAAGTACTTAGAGTTCTCTTTCTAGCTCCTGCCCTCCCAGAGCAACCACTCACCTCTAGACCTTACTCTCCTACACCACCCACAACTGCACTCCACCTGCCACCACACGTACATACTACACATACACACACACACAAACCACCATCACCACCACGACCAAAGTATAACTCCTTACCAATCCTGTTGAGCTCTGTTGAGTGACTAGTCAATCTGAGAAGTTAACTGTTGTTAAATATGTGCACTGGAAAAGCATCTTCTGGGAGCCAAACAATCAAGATTATAGCTAGTTCTACCCCTGGCTAGTTGTGTGAGCTGGGATATATCCTTTAACAACTTTGAGCCACTGGCTATTTGCCAAAACATCATGGAATACACTTGTCTTGTTTTGCTTTGCTTTGCTTAAGTTAGAGAATGGTCCTTTGAGCAGCCCTCCTAGGTGTATTAATATAGAGTAAGTAATCACCCATTGCACTGGAATTAGGATTTGATTGGACTTTTTGTTGTTTCTGTATTGCTTGTTTGCTACATAGGGTAGTGGAGACAGGAGAAGTAGAGAAGGTGGGACAGTTTGCATTAGAAGCCAGAACATTTTGGAAGGAAAGGGACAAAAAACCTATAGTTCGAACACCATGATTTGCATCTTGGGAGATGATTTGGAGAAGGTGAAGATAATCCCAGGGAAGGTCCAGTAACAGAGAAGAACTAGAAGACTTAGAAAATAAAATTTCCTATAGGAAAAAAAGGCTAATTTGTCCAGGCATACAGCTAGTACATAAGGTAATGTGGCCCACAGATGGCCAGTGTTAAAACCATTGAGGAGGAGGGAGATCTGCTTAAAGGGGGATTTCTTTGCTTCTGGCCATGACAAAGTAACTGGTCCCAGACTAACCCACACACCATAAAAAACTATAAAACTAGAAAAATATATAAGCAACTGTTATTAGGCTTTGGACAAAAAGCAGTGAAACACAATGGTCCCTGAGATAAAAAGAAGATCACACAGTAAGCTGCGCAATTGTGCTAGGGATATGTTCATCATCATAGTGCATTGAGCTGAAATCCATGCAGAGCATGGCAGTCCCACTGAATTGCCTAAGCATATATCTGAGTTTAGAATAATTAAGCAGCTAGAATCCAAAGGGTAGGTAATCAGAGAGGAAGGAAATATTCAAAACCCCAAGTGAGAGAATCTGTGAGTCCTTGGTTGAGGGTTGCTGGGCTAAACATGCACAGGGCAAGACTACATGAGGCTCTCAAGAGACTGGCTACTGTGTGTTTGAAAGTAAAACAGATATGAGAGGAATAAGAAGTACTTGGGGATGTTGGAGTTCTGCTACAGGCAGAGTGAGAAACTTTGTTAATACCTTGTTAACATCCCAGGCAACTAGCTGAGAGGTCAGAAAGGCCAAGCCTGAGGAGTAAGGAGCATACGTTAGAGTAATTCCTACTCTGTTTCTGCCCTAAAAATGCTGCACACTAAGCCCTGACAAAAACCTCAAAGGAGGCAGAGTTTGGAGATTCTTCCACCCGGCCCCAAGATGGAGGGGGTTGGGAAACACTTTGGGCTCTCCATAGATCTGCCATAATAAAGCAGAAAACTAAGGCTTTACAAGTTCAGTGTAAACAGCTGGTCATTGAACTGCCTACTAAAACAAAACTCAACACCCTTCAGAGATTCTACAATGTAGCATTCACTAAGTTGAGCACACAATCAGGAATATCAAGATATGCCAAGAAAAAGGAAATTGTGACAGTCAAGAAAAAAAGCAAGCAATAGATACCTATCCTGTGATGGCCCAAATATTAGATATAGCAGACAAAGACTTTAAAATGGTTATTATAAATATTGTAAAAGAAATAAAGGAAAATTGGGGACTTCCCTAATGATCTTGCGGTTAGGATTCAGTGCTTTCATTGCTGTGGCCTTGGTTCAATCCCTGGTTGGGAAACTGAGATCCTGCAAGCTGTGTGGCACAGACAAGATAAAAAATAAAAATAAAAAATACATTTAAAAAAGGGAAATATGTTTAAAGTGTTAAAAGAAAATATGACCTTAATGAGTGAAGATACAGGGAATAAAAACAAATGTAATTACAAAATAAAGAATCAAATAAATGTTATTAAATAGAATAATAAATTAAAAATTTAATGGATAAGGGAGATGGCAGAAAAATAACACACTAGAAATGGCAGAAGAACAGAAAAGTAACCACTGAAGAAAAATAAACAGATGCTCAAGTACTTATGTACAATTAAAACTAATACACATGTATTTGGAGTCCCAGAAAGAGAATAAGTAATAAATGAAAATTTCCCATATTTGTTCAAAAATATCGGTGTACAGACCAAGAAGTTCAACGAACCCCGAGCAGACTAAATACAAACAAAAGAAAAAAAAAGAAAAGAAAAAAATTCACATCTAGCCACATCACAAACTGCTGAAAATTAAAGATAGAGAGAAAAGCCCTGAAAGCAGCCAGAGGAAAAACATAGGTTATATAAAGAAGAACAATGATGCAAATGACAGCTAACTTCTCATCAGAAGCAATAGCAGCCAGAAGATCATGGGATGTCATCTTTAATATAACAAAGGGGAAAAACCCCACTATCAACACGGAATCATATAAACAATTAATATTCTTCAAAAAGGAGGGTAAAATAACGGCATCTTCAAATGAGCAAAAGTTGATAGAATTTATTACAAGAAAATCCAAAAGATTTTCTTCAGGTTGAAGATAAATGATACCAGATAGAAACTAGAATTCACAGGAAGAAATAAAGAACACCAGAAATAATAAACGAGTGGTTTACCATAAAATATCATGTGTCTTCCTCTTATAAATTCCTTAAAAGAAATTGACCATTTAAAGCAGAACTAATAACATTGTAAGGTGAGGTTTATAATGTGTATAGAAGTAGAAGATATAGCTAAAATTTTAAAAGCTGACAACACCAAATTTTCCAGAGCACGTAGAGCAAACAAGACCCTTTTACATTGCTGAGAGGAGTATAGCATGGTACAACCTCGTAAAAACTGTTAGGCATTTTCATATAATTTTAAAGATACATTTACTCTATAACACAGGAATTGCACTTCTAGGTAATATTTACTAAGAAAAATGAAAACATACATCCAAACACATACATGGCAGAAATGTTTTATTAATAATGGCAAAAATAAATGGCTTTATTAATAATGGCAAAAATAAACAAGGAAACAAAACAAACAAAAATAATCCAAAGAACTATCAATAGTACAATGGTTAAATAACTTGTGGCATCATTATACAGCAATTAAAAAGAATGAACTACTGATTTGCACAACAACATGGATGACTCTCAAAAACAACATGATGTTCAGTGGAAGAAGCCAGCCACAAAAGAGTAAATACCATGTGATTCTATTTAAATAAAATTCTAGGACAAATATAACTTATTTTTTGTGATTTAAAAAATTGAAATAGTGGTTGCCTAGAGCCAGAAATTGACTGAGAAGAGAAATTAGAAGAAACTCTGGGATAATAAAAATGTATTTTATTCAGAGGTGTTGGTTCTATGAAATGTATACATTTGGCAGAATCACATGAGAATACACTTAAAATTTGTGATTTCACTCTATGTAAATTTTACCTCAATTTTTAGAAAATGTACTCATCCTTGTGGAAAAAACTAAGTCAGGTAATGTCATTCCTTGATTCAAACCCTCAAACATCTTTCCATCTCAAAGCCAAAGTGTGAATCCTTACAATGGTCTTAAGGTCCTATAAGTTCTGGTTCCCCACTAAATCTAATAATCTCCCTATTGCTCACTCTGCAGGTACATTGCCCTTTTCACACTTTTTTGAACATGTAAGCCTGCTCATGTCACACCCCAGGGCCTTTACCCTGGTCTATTTCTCTCAATAGTACTTAGCACCATTGAACATAGTTCTTTTAAATCTGTTTACCCTCTGTCTCCCCCAAGTAACTGTAAGACACTTTATTTTGTTCATGTATAAATCTCCAATGACTAGGGTAATGCCTGGTACATAATAACTGCTCAACAAATACTTTTGAAAAAAATTTTTAAATGAATAAATTATTATTTTTTCCATTAAAAACATTTTGTGCTTCCATTATTCTCAATGGGTATAAGCTAAATTGTATCACTGAATAGAGCTCTGTCTAGCCAAAACTATGGATCTTTGGCTAAGGCTCCCAAATTCCCTGTGTTTCTGTTGGGACTGGGGGTAGTTTACAATGTATTAGAGTAAGGAACACTAAGGAGATAAAATGCTTAATGTCCTAAGAGGTGGTCTGGAAAGAAGAAGGTTGGAGCATATTGGAGTTAATTGCTAGATCCACAAAGTGACTTTACATTACAAAACTGGAAGGTAAATTAGAATACCTTTAACTTCATGGGAAAGGAACTCACCTTGAACTAAAATAGTCAGAGTTCATCTAATCAATTGTCACAAAAGAGCTGGGATTAACTTCAAGGACAATTTTGCTTGGTTCATAGTGATAATCTCCTTACATTGTCTCCTAATCCAGTCCTAAGAAAAAACATGCCCATACTCTAAAAGGGAAGGGGTTTTTATACTAAAAAAATGAAGTATGGACAGCCACTACATGGAAAGCCAGAGCAGGAACAAGTCTTTGGTGAAAAGAAGTCTTGTACCAAGACAGTGACCAATCCCAACATGACCACAGTGTCTGCCAATTTCATGAGAAAAGACCGCAGTGAGGTTATTCAGGTGGAATGAATGGCACCTTGAGCCATTATACCACTGTACAAATAACAAGATTTGACTCTAGCCATCTCAAGCAGGAAAAGAATTTATTGGAAGGATATTGGATAGCTTCCAAATCAACATGAAGCCTGGAGAACCTGACTCAGAAAATGGATGGCAATCAAGGAAAGTTGGACAGCTGAAAATATAGCTGAGTTCACTGCACTGAAACAATCTGGTTAAAATATCTCCAGCTCTCAACATGTGATGTTGCTTTCATTGTCACCACATCCACCTTGGACACTAGCTGACCCCACCTCAAGTCTCTCACCTCTGCTGTCCCTGTCATCATAAAAAGCTTCTTACCTGATCCTTGGTCTGTACATTACTCCTTCAGGTCTCAAAGTCCTAAATGTGATGGACCAAGTCTAGGCCACATGGCCATACTGACATCAGGAAGCAGAGAGAGAAAATAGCTACCTCCTTTGTTTCCCTAGTGTAAAGTAGGGTCCTGCTTTCACACCTATTTGGGGATTCTGCCAAAATAAAAAGAATGTTGAGATTCTGGATAGTCAAGTCTATTATAATTTATTCCTGTGTCTGCCTTACATCCTGACAAACACTTCCTCCCAAACTTACACTTCCAAAAATATTTTTACACAATATTGGTAGCCCATCTCATGCAGCCAAAAATATACTCACTTTTTCCCCAAACAGAGAAAAATAATAAGATTTTTTATCTATTCCCTCCAGTTTCAGTCCAAGTTCTCTGGCCATTGACCATTCCTCCTGTTACAATCCCATCTTGAATTTCTAAAATTGAAGATTAAATAGTAATTATAACCACCACCACCAACATGTTCTATACACAACAGGCATCTCTACGTGTAGACCATAGCTAGTATACGCAGCTTTTCCCTCACTGCCATTCCGTGTTCTCTGCTTCAGCTAACAGAGTAGGACAACTTAAACCAGAAACTTCATGCTTTAGAAATCTGAGCCCTTATTGTTCCTGCCTGAATAAACTTCCAATAGTCTTCTATTCATCTTTCCCACCCAAAATAATAGTACAAAATGTGCCCTTAAGTTGTGTCCATGGTCCTTCCTTTCCTTCTTTTTAGTTGTCAGGATCAATCAACCCATCAAAAATTCAACTTCCTCTTTTCACAATTGGTCAATGGCATGAGAATCCCTGAATGTCCAAGGGAATGTTTCATCACTAAGTTTTATAGAATTATTGTAATATCTCTTAGTTGAATCAAATCTCCACTGGGGACTAAAATTATTAAACCATCAGGGCCCAGGGACAGAATGCAAAAGTTTGGTAGTGGGTTATTAGATGTGATTGTGAGTGGTTACCCATATTTCTTCCCCAAGGTTCCTGAATCTGTGTGTTCTAGAACAGGGAGAAAGAGGGCCATTTATTCACCATTAACTCAAAGTAAATGTTTCATCCTAGGGATAGCACCCCAAATATGCAAGAAGTTGTCTACCAGTTGGTACCCAGTTGGTATGATATCTGAGTCTTCAATAGATCATTCCATTTTTTATAAGGTCAGTTGCTCTGAATAGTGGGACAGATGGTTAGAACAGTGAATTTTATGGCCACTAGCCCACTGCCTTATTTCTTTCTCTGCAAAGTGAGTTCCTTACAGCAATCTACTTACAATTTTAATTTTTATCATACGTCGGTTATATAGAGTCATCTTAAATGTTACTTCAACAGATTTAGAAAATAAATGTCAAGAAAATCACAATGATTTTATAAAACAAAAGTATGTAGAGTAAGAATTTCATTATGATGTTTAAGAGTGTAAATAATTTACATGATGAAAGTGTTAGCAGGAGCACAGTGGGGCAGTAAAAACAAACCTACATGTAGAATAGGTGTCTATTTCAGTGAGGGCAATTTCTGCCCCTTCCAAGATGGAAGTGTCCAATGTAATCAGTTACTACTGTGTATTGACTGGCCTTGCAGATATAGTGCCATCCTGGTGTTCAGGCCTCGTTGCTAGTCCTGGCCAGTGGGGGACTCAGCTGAGGTACTAGCCATAAGTTACCATAATGGGAGCATGTCCTTGTCATTAGTTCGTGTCATTAGACCCATTTCTGCCAACATAGCCGTTTTATTTATGAGTCCATTGATCAAACACCAGGAAAATACCCTGATGGATAATTTCAGTGAGAGTCATTCTGTCCTCCTGATTATTTAAAAATTTTTCCATAGAGGACTTTTGATGAGCATGCAGATCGGGTACAAATATTCTCATATTCTGGGTTCATTCTAAGAAGTGTATCCAGCTTTTTCCCTAAACTTCTGTATCACCAGTTTTCCAATATTTTTCCTTCTGAGCCTCAGGTTGTCTGGCCAAACCATTAGCCACTGTCTAGGAATTGGATCTAGATCATTGCCTTAGGCAATTTCTCCTGGACATACCACTGAACATCTGCTCCCAGGGGACTTTTTATTCTCCACTGTGCTTTGGGTCCACCCTTGAGGGGAATGCCCTGCAGCAATTTACAACCAAGAAAATTGGCTGGCCCTTTGCCATATGCTAGAGAGAATCTGACTTGCCACAGGCAGGACACAATCTCTGCAAGAACCTGCAGTGAGTGGGACGGGTATCCTTACAATTGCATCTGAGTGAAACCTGGAGCAGGGCTACTGATGTGGTAGCTCATATTCCCTTTGGTTCTGCCCTGAATTCTGGTATCACTGGAAAATCCCACCAAACCACTCAACCCACTTGGGAGGTGTACCCACCAGTCTTCACCCCAGGTCTATATTCCAACACAAACAGAGGCTGTCAAAATACATCCTGCCTCTGTGGTGGGCAGAAATCTGGAGAAATTCAGGGGGGAAAAATGCTTTAGAAATGGTTTTATTTCTGAGAACTTCTTGAATTTCCAATCTTCCCCCCATAACCGCATTTTCTTAGAGCTCGAGATCAGAGGTTGACTACCCTGGTGGCCTTTGAACCCTAATTAACCGAGGAGCCCATTTGGAGCCCCTGCCTCACTGAACTGCGTGATGCAGCTTATAAAAAGATGTGGCCTCTAGTCTGTCAAATACTGCACATTCCACTGTCCTTGCTCAGGCCACTTCCTTCCCTATGGAGCCGCTGCCTGACTTTTCCAAAGCTGATATTAATATCACAGACCATTATAATAGAGTTATTTTCATGGAAGGCAGGGAGGAAGTCACGTGGCATTAATTGGTCCCACGGGGTCCTGAAAGTCTCCGTTTAGCATGTTGTTTTTACTCACATAAGCAGCAATGAAGTGGAAACAGTGAGGAAGTCGCTGTGATTGTATTAAATGAGTATTTTCTTTTTCTAGGACTTGTTTGGTTAATGAGTCATTATTCCTTTTTTAATTGTATGAACATATGTAGTAGCTAGGCCAAAGGTACACGTGCATTTTCTTAAATGCACACACACGCACACACTCACACACACATAAACGCACATATCTTGGCCACTGTCTGTTTGCCTTATTTTAACCTCTGCTGTGATGTCAGCTTATTGAAAGGTTGGGACACAGAGAATCTAATCAAAGTGTATGAGTTTTGGTAATTTGGGGGAAAGGAATTCAAAAGCTCCTGAGCATATTAAGATATATTTCATCCTCTTTAATTAAGTTACTGAACCAGGTGGGTTTCATATTGGAATGCTAACATCACCAGAATCCATTACTTTGTGTTTGTATCACAAATTTTACCTTTCAAAATCCCATCATGGGGTTTTCCTGGTGGCGCAGTGGTTGAGAATCTGTCTGCTAATGCAGGGGACATGGGTTCGAGCCCTGGTCTGGGAGGATCCCACATGCCGTGGAGCAACTAGTCCCGTGAGCCACAACTACTGAGCCTGCGCGTCTGGAGCCTGTGTTCCACAACAAGAGAGGCCACGATAGTGAGAGGCCCGCGCACCACGATGAAGAGTGGCCCCCGCTTGCCACAACTAGAGAAAGCCCTCGCACAGAAATGAAGACCCAACACAGCAAAAATAAATTAATTAATTAATAAACTCCTACCCCCAACACCTAAAAAAAAAAAAAAATCCATCATGTACATCATCCCTTTTGACCTTTATAGTGAGACTGTGAGGTAGGTAGGGCCAGAATTATTATCCTTGTTTCTAAACCGGGAACTGATCTCCTAGAGGAACAGTGGCTTTTTAAAGATCCCGTAGCTAATAAGTGATGGCCTGAAAATTAAGGAAACCCAAGAAAGAAGTTGGGGCTCTAAGGAGACTTCACCATGGCTTAGAGGCCTTCATGAGCTGTACAGTGGACATGGCAGATTTTGGAGAGTGAGCCTGAGCTGTCACCAAGTTCTGCAAGTCTTCCTCTCTTCCCAAGGCAACTGCACATGACCCGTTGACTCTGTGTTCTCAGGACTGTCTGCACTAACCGCAGTGATGAAATTCTATTTTGTAGTCAATAAGTCACAAGGAAATGATGAAAAACCCTCTTGAAACATTTTCTTTTGGAAGGTGTTGATATTAGCGTAATTTGTGGATTCCTTGGACATGAGAAAGATTCTTTTGACAAAGATGTATCCCTCAACATGGCAGACATCTATCATGTATCCCTCAGCATGGCAGAGGTCGTGGGTCATGAGCTCTACTTCTCTTGAAGATTTTGAAATAAGAAAAATAAGATTCTAATAATAAAATTATTAATTTTTCTCAGTCAAGGAGAGCTTTAGTGTGGTTCACCCTGACGGCTGAGTATTAATATGGATAAAGTTTCATAATTCTTTATATCATACTAATGAAATTTCATTCTCATGGCCAATAGGTCCTTCAGTCAGGTAGGAAATAAGTGCACATTTACTTAATTTAGTTGGGTCAAGGTACTAAAAAGCTGTTCAGTTACAAGAGCCGGTTTACTTCATATAAGAACAACCCACAAATAGGGCTTCCCTGGTGGCGCAGTGGTTGAAAGTCCGCCTGCCGATGCAGGGGACACGGGTTCGTGCCCTGGTCTGGGAAGATCCCACATGCTGCGGAGCGGCTGGGCCAGTGAGCCACGGCCGCTGAGCCTGCGCGTCCGGAGCCTGTTGCTCCGCAACGGGAGAGGCCACAACAGTGAGAGGCCCACGTACAGAAAAAAAAAAAAAAAAAAAAGAACAACCCACAAATAGATGAACACTGCTCCTTGACCACAGATGTGACACCCTCTGGGACTCTGTCACCAGATCTTTACACAAATGCTCATAAGCATTCCCACCAGAAGATGGGGCAGAGAAAGCATGGCTTCTCTTATGTCATCACTATGACCAGAAGCATGACTGAAAGGGCTGCTCCTACAGATGGTTTTTAACTGTCTCACCTTTGCAGAGGAGAACATATCACCACATTGAACTTTCAGAACCCACAGAAGTTCTGTCCCTCTTGAGAGGAAATCCAGAATGTCCAGTGGGACTGCTAGAGATGAAGCTGTACACAGGCAAGGGGAAATGAAGTACAGCTTACTAACCAGCGTGTGAATGGACTAAGGTCACTGATTCTCCCCTCTTGTCCTCCCTCCTTGTCATCTAATTGTTCACAAAAGCTCTATGAGGTCAGTTGAAGCAGTAGGTGAAAAATAAACTCATATAGTCTATATTGTTTCTTCTGGGTCATTCTAGCTGAAGTGTGTTAAGAGGAGAATGTTGAATGTACTGGCTGGCTTGAGGACAGGTCATGGGTGGATTTTGATTGCCCATAGCATCCATGTCCAAACCAAAAGGAGAGTCACAGGGGCAGAGAATGAGGAGTTATGGAGACAGAGCAGAATTATTTTTCAGTCCCTCACACTTTACAGATGTAGAAACTGATGCTCAGAGAGCATAAGGGATGTGGCAATGTCACAGAACTCACTATAAGTGCTAGAATAAAGCAAAAAAGTCATTTCATATTTGATAGCGAGCATTGATTAAATTGAATGTATATTGAATATATATATTCGATATATTTTATTTGTGGAACATATATATTCAATAAAAATTTCATCTTTGGCTTAGCTTTTTCATAACAGTTGTTTTCCATCACAGAACTGCAAGGACGATTTTCATAAGTCATCTGTTCATAATATTTTGTTTCAGGAGCACACTATTCATCAGGCAATCCTAACGTGTGCTCTGAGGTGACATGCCTTTTGTTTTACAGAAGGGAGCAGAATGAGATACACCTGATGACTAAAGCATGACAATGCCTTTGAACCATTGGCCGACCTGCTCCTGTTTCTACAGAGAGATCTTAAAGGCCTATACAAAGTGAAGGGCAGTGTTCCTCTTGGGAGGTAAGAAAAGAGAGGGAGGGGGAAGGGGAGAAAGAACAATGAATCTCTCCATCCACCCATTTTCTTGTCACTGTGCAAACTCCCCTTATATCTGGAAGGTATGATTTTAAATTTTGCAAAATCTTGAAAAAGGAAACTTCTCTGTTGACACTGGAGAGACATAGGGCTTGGCATTGGGAGAGATGAAATTCTAGTTACACTTGGGCGAGATTTAATTGCAATTTATAATAAAACTCTAATTCAAGGCTCTACTACAGTCAGTAGAAAACTTGATTCAAGAACAGAAAAGCTTCTGGGGAGCACAGTAGGCACAGGAAGTAACTGTTAGATGGAAAAAGGCAGGAAGAATACAAGAAGAGGAAAAAATAACCTCCAGCGAATAAACGAGGTTCTCCCCAACCCATGGAAAAATCAAAAAATGCATATTAACTGTACTGTGGATTAAAGAAAAGCCACATTAACAATAGATAATGATAGATTCACCAAAAGTAACTACCGGAGAAAATGACAGGACCAGCCTAATTCCAGAGGAAACTGCAGGAAGAAACATACCTTTTATTTTCCCTTAAGGAAACAGATAAATAGGTTCTGGCAACACTGAGTTTCCCAGAAACCTTACCGGCCAGGTTCACTCCTCTCATTGAAATTTTGATATGTGTGACACTCATTATTTTCTGGTAATTAAACCTCTTAACATAACTTTGTGGGAAGAGCGCTTGTCTGGTATTTCAGACATTCCTAAGATTCAAGGGTAGAAGATTCTACAACCCTGCAAATTTCCAAGAAACTTATTACCTGGGAGAATTCACCAACTGTGCTTGCGTGAGGAAGCTGCCTCTCGCTTTCAGAGCAGGTGAGAAACTTTGCAATGGACTTCTGTTGTTTGTGGTGTTCCCTTCCTTCTCCTTAGCCCAGTCAGCTCTTTGGCAAATTGTGGAAGCTGGCGGTGGGGAGGGGCATTCAGGGATGTCAAAGAGAGTGTGAAGATGGGGGGCAGAGGACAGAAGAGGGAAGAAGACCGTTTGCTCAGGGCCAGAGAGAGGGGTCAGGGAGAGGCAAGCTCAGAGCCTCATGAGAAGCTCCTCTCCCACATTCACCCAGTTTATCCCATCCAGGAAAAATGTCCAGAAGAAAGAAAAAATAACGGTTCCAGTTTCCTTCAGTCTTAATATAGAAAGCCCCCAAAGGTCCAAAACAATTTTAGAAAAAGAGCTGCAGGGCGGGGAGGAAAGAGTATTGTGCACCTCTGAGGAAATGAAGGGGAGGACAAACAATATTGTTTTAATGCGACTGCTACAATCTTTGTGGGCTCTCAGCGCTGATCAACTGCAGCCTTCTGACCCCGAGACATGTATTGTTAAATTTTCCAAAGAAGAAAAAAAATCTGCTTTGGACACAACACCCTGAGTTATTCTATTTCACAACAAACTATTTCAGGAGGCTAAGCTATTAGTACTTTGACGCATTTGTCTCGTCAAGGAATGAATAGACAAAACCAAAAGCCTCATTTCCCTTCTCACTGAGTCTGTATATAGTTAAAGGGATCGGAGAAAGACAATCTGACTTGACTTTATAGAAAAGGAATTTTGTAGATGCTCAAAAAAATATCATTCTGGAAAAGTCATCAGAAATCAATAAGAAAAAAAAAAACTTCAAAAATAGTTTTCCTTCCATTTATTGTTCAGTCATCTTCCCCTTCTTTATATGGTGTCGGGGATGACCTAAATCTCATGTAAAAGGAGGCTATATCACTACACGTGCACAATAGGCTCATTAACTCTAGACCCAAAAAGCTCTAGCCTTTCTTCTACTGGGTAGAGTCTTGGCTTACACGCCTGCCAAAGAGTACGGACCACCATAGTCAGTATCTGAACACTGACCACGCCTAGGAATAGTATACTCTGTGATATTTAACCACCAATAGAGGTAGGAATATGTATGAGTTATCAATTGCTGTGTAAAAAATTACCTCAACAGTTAGCAGTTTGGATAATATCTCATAATTTCTGTGGGTCAGGAATACAAGCATGGCTTAGCTGGGTGTATTCTGGTGCAGGGTCTCCCACAAAGCTGCAATGAAGGTGTCAGCGTGGGCTTCAGTCATCTCAAAGTTTGGCTGCGGGCGGATCCACTTCTAATCTCACTCACGCGGCCGTTGGCAAGCTTCATCAGTTCTTTGCCATGTGGGTCTCTCCATGGGGCTGTACACAATATAGCAGCATACTTTCCCCAGCATGAGGCTTACGAGAAAGAGAGCTCGAGAGGATACCCAAGGTGGAAGCCTGTCCTTCTGCAACCTCATCTCGGTAGGGTCAGCCCATCACTTCTGCCATATTCTATTCATTAGAAGTGAGTCAGTAAGTTCGACCCACACAGAAAGGGAGAGAATTACACGAAAGCCTCAATAGCAGGAGGAAGGGATCATCGAGGGTCATCCTAGAGGCTGCCTACCACACAGTCCCTGACGCACAACAGCAGCTTGAAACGTTAAAGCTTCCTAGAATTAATATATCAATGGGGCAACTTCTATTAACAGAAAAAGTAGCAGCTGAACTGAACTTAGGGTGATTTATAGATAGGTAACTTGTAAAGGCCATAATCTGAATGATCTGCCAACTATTGGAAACAAAGTATGACAAATTCCCTGTTATCACTATCAAATTAAGAGACTAAAGAGAAATAGTGCATTCACTCTGATGTGTTGGTCATGCTACATTGGTTATGGTTACACTTCAGTCATTCGGTGAATGTAGCAACTTGACATATGAACTGCCTTGGAGGGAAATTTGGTTTAGAAGCCTCAAGACTTCATCTCAGAACAATTTATCACCAAACCTACACAGTATAAATGTAACCAATCCTACCTCGAGTTGCCTATGTGTGTGTGTGTGTGTGTGTGTGTGTGTGTGTGTAAAAGGCAAAAAGGTTAACTGTGTGGTGTATATGAAGTTGAAGATCTTTTCAACCTATTGCAGCCAACAGCTCTATATTATGATAAAAGCTTATCAACCACAATTCAGAAATTGAGGATCTTGGCCATGTCTTCCCAGATTAGTGGGGATTATACAAACCAAATGGAACTTAGAAGTAGCTAAAATAGTATTTTTAAAAAAGAAAGAAAAATAAACAACTATGGAGAACTTACTAGCCTACCAGAATTTGATTTCCTAATCTATTAAGTAAATTTACTCTCTCTGATTTGATTTTCTGCTCAGAGCTTGTCACTTAGAATTCATCTTCTGATTCTCTAGAATGTTTTAGGACAAGGCTAACATAGGCATAATATGTTTTCATATGGCTACAAATATATCACATATCCGTAAAGTGAAGTGTAACATGTTTGGGGCTCATGGTGTTATCTTTGAGAAATCCAAGTGCACAAGATCATCCAGGCTTTAAGTGACAATCTGGTTACCTATTCTCCCTACCAACCATCCTTCTAACCCACACACTTACATTTTCCTTAACCAGGAGGCTCGCTGCCTCTACTTCTATAAGTGCAGCATGATTACAACCCTGAGGAGGCTTTTGTTCTCTAGTGTTTGGAATCCTTAAAATTGTGTGAAATTGCACAGTTATGAAAATTGTTGGGAATATAAAAGCGTTTGGCTCCTTTCCCCTGATCCAGAAGGTACTGTGTGTTCTTTGGATCCCAGACAACTTTCTGGGCAGTTCCAGATAAGGTATCCAATAACTTCACTCCGTGTCCCCGTTTTTCTTGCCCTCATTCCCGAAAAAGTTGGAGAGCTGCCTCTCAAATGATTTTATTGTGAGGAAAGTTATTATGAAAATGTACTCCACTGATTTTCACTGACCTCCAAAACACACTCCCTAATTAAGTGCAAATGGGAAACTGACTTGGAGCAGGTTGTCTCTGATTTTGGACTTGGGAGAAGTATTAAAGTTTATGAACTCGATATGCAAGCTCCATCTGCCAAATGAGGAATTTCTTATTTCATTTGGTAACTGCACTGAGATTATATAATGCTCCTCGGAAAGCTCTAAATGCTGAAGATGCGTAAACCATCTGTCTGTGTTGAAAAGTCAAAAAATACACTACCCGCACAATGTGTCTCCGGGCATAACTAATTATGTATCCAGAGAAATTTCATCAGAGAGTTTTGATAGGGGGGTTTAACATTGAATTTCTACATAACCATAAATTTTTACAGCACTAAAGAGGCAATGATTATATCCGTGCTCTCACATCCTTTTATAGGAAGCTAGGGTTATTCAGATTTAATATTTAAAGAAATCTGAAGACCTGGCAGAGAGAAGTGGAAGGGAGTAGGCAGGAAGGCAAATTGACTTTTAGCTCTTCCATCGCCTCTTTCCCTCCCCTGCCAGCAGGGGGCAAAAGTAGCAGAGGAAGTGAAGCTTGCTTTCTCTGAACGTGAAGATATATAAACAAGGAGAGAGGGTGAAAGTTGCCTGAGATTTCCCTATTCTCCAGGGGCTTCTTACTGGCAGGGCTAAGCGTCAGGTGTAGTTCTGAATTCCAGTTCCGTCACGTACTAGCTTAGTTTGTAACAAATATTTATGATAATAATAGTAACTAATATTTTGAGACCATATTCAGAGCCAGGCACTGCATTAAGCGCTTTATGTGCATTATTTTATCCCATCCTTCAGCAAAGTAGGATGAGTAGGTACTGTTATTTATTTGTCTCTGAAAAATGAGAAAACCGAGGCTTAAGATATTAAATAACTTGCTCACGGTTACATAGTTCAAATTATAACGATTATGAACAAGAACTGGAATATTCATCTTTAACCCAGGCATCAATTCTCAACTTGAATCAATTTGTTTTTATGCACTTTTTTTCATTCAATTCTTTAACCTGACAAAGTAGATGTAACTATTTTTAGTTATTTTGTTATTACCCAAAGTGTAATACATGGAATACACAATTATTGGGTGAATTTGAATGTGTCTGTGTTACCAATCAGAGTAATTCAAGAAAATTCAATTTTCCCCCAAATTACCAAATTGGCTAAGAACAGTGATATTTTTGAGTAGTATTTTTCACTTAGATATTATGTAGTCTCCCTTCCTTTGAATAGTATAGCCACAAGTTGGATATGTACCATTTGTTGCCATAATCCTCTGTAGCTGTTTTGACAACAATGTGGGACATAGTTAACAGCACAGGGTTTACAATCAGACCAAAGCTCTGCTCTTCCCTCTCTGAGCCTCAGACCCCTCATCTGTAAAATGAATATATTCACCATTCGGGACTCATTCACCTGTTGAGGGTTAAACAAGCGAATGCAGGTAAATTATTCAGCCTGGCTCTGGCACATAGGAAGTACTCGGTGGCTGTTATTATTCTGACACAAAGTCAAACTTGGAAAACAGTGTCGAATTCCAACAAATGTACAGATGTTTTGGTTCTGGGTGCCAAAAGTCCAGATGTTTGAGAAACCTCAGATGTTAATTGTTGTTAGTGTTCACTGGTATAGTTGGCACAGTATGACCACAGATTACGTTCAAGGGCAAATGGGGGTTAATGTTCTTCCCATTCATGCACAGTCGCCCTTTGTTAGGAACTAAAAATACAAAGATATAAAGGCTTCCCCTTTCCATGCCTGCCGAAGAGATTACGGACAGTCAAAAGGCAACTTTTTTTTTTAAGGTACTTGAATTCCTTTTAAAATATTAAATGGGGGTAGAAAAAGCATTTCTTAATTTCCTATACTTTCTTTTCAGCTTTCAAACATATCACAAAAATCTAAATATAATCCAATATTATTTTCTTCACTCTCATCTTGAACAGCCCCACGTTGAAAATAAAGATCCATGATTGATCATCTCCTTTTTTGTTGTTTGTATGTGTACATACTATTTTAAATAGCTGACTCCTCAAAAATAAATAACTTTTATGAGCCATAAATTCCTTTCAGTAGAAAGTTCCTTCTTAAAACTCTGCCCACGTAATAAAATCTGACATATAAAATCAGAATTAACACATTAAATACATTAGAAGGTAATTGTTTGTATGATAGAAGAACTGGCCAAAGGGCATAATTCCTAATAATTGTAAAAATATGACATTATTTCACACACTTAAATTTCCTCAAACATTTCTGTTTTATTGACCCTATTTTAATTTTTCTCACTCTTCTCCTTATGTATTCTACATAGTTTAATAGTTTTCAAAACACACATAACCTCACAAATTTTTTTTCATGCTCAAATGAGACAAAGTTATTCCTTGTTTATGATGTCTTGGAGTATGAGAAAAATAAAATGTAGAATTTTCCTAAAATCTATCTCAAACCCTAGACGCTATAGCTAATCAAAGGGAAGTGGGTGGATAGCTTTGAAAGTAAGATTTTAAAATAGTTTTCTATAAAAATTATAGATTACCCAGTTCCTATGAAGTCGGTCCTTCTAAAGTTAGAATCTACTCCTGTTTCTGCTTTTAAACCTCTACCAAGGACTATTCTAGACAAATCAGCAGATAAACCACTGCACTGGCCCCAGAGTCAAGCGCTGAGCTGGACACCATTCTAGAATGAAAAGGGCAGCACTGTAGATCCCAGATAATCAGTCCTTCATAGGTTATGAAGCATAACCTGGAACCAAAGTGGTCACCTCAGATATCCTTCAAAATCACTTTATTATTGATCTGTTTGATCAAGACTGGAGAAGAAGACCCAATTTATCTCCTATGGTTGTAGGTCAATCTGGAGGAAGAACCAACAGGGCAAGGTGGTAAAGTAGTGCAGTCTTAATCATAGAGGATGAGTATGAGAGAATGCCTTTAACTCGCTTATATCCTTAGCTTAGAATACTCTGTGGGACTATTTGTGAACTTGATGAACCAATTAGTCAACTCTATGGCTAGCAACTAGCACATAATAGGTGTTCAATAAAAAGTCCGATAAATTAACAAATTCAGTCCAATCCTGTCAGTTTTTTCTCTTGATGGCCAATCATCTACTGAGTCATATAGCTGCCTCCAGTCTTTTATTCGAAGACTTGCAAATTCTCTCCCATGTCTCCTTGTTTCTCTCCTGTTGAGGAGCCTGGCAAAGAGGGCAGTGGGGGTGGAGAGCGAACCTAGACCAAATGGAAGGCTCGCCAGCTCGCTGGGGAGGTGAGAGACCCGTCACCCCCTCTCTGGCTCTTCTCTGGTGGCTTCAACCCATGATGATGCAACTTCATGCTCTCAAAGGATCCTACAAACATCAGTGTCATTTCTGAAATGCTCGAATCCAAATCATCTAAAATGACTTACAAAGAGTTATGACAAAAATAATGATGTAGTTAATGATAATTTATCAACATCTGAGTAATTCTATTATATAAGCCAGAATCACAACAATCCTCAGTGCAATTTAATATAAAGAGAAAGGCAATACATTTCCTAAAAGACTAATAATCATAATTATTTCATTGACATTAGACTACCTGTCTCAGTAGGTAGTGACAGTGTAAGAAACTTCCCCATTTTCCCAATTTTCCAGATATTCTATCTAGGAAAATCTTTTAAAGACACACACACACACACACACACACACACACAAGCAACCAAACAGCAAAACAATTAACTGGTCCTATTTTTAATATAATCATTTCCACCACTTCTTGGCTAGCAGATACATGCCAGAGACTTTATAACCCTTCTCTCTAATCTCTGCATAAGCCCTGTACCAGGGTCTTGAATTATTGTTGAATCATTATTCAAATTTTTAAAAGTCAGGAAGAGACACTTGCCCTTTGCAAAAGGTTAAACACAGCAAATGTATCTCCAACTCCTTTAAACTGTCCAGGCCACATGAAGAGGGAAGAGAGGTGGTTGGTTCATGCACGTAATCCACTGCTCTCTCACTGATACCAGCCCCTCCTCCACTCTCAGCCAAATTCAAACAGGACCAGAGTCAGGAGATCCAGCGAGGAGTCCTGGTTCTGTGGCCTTGAGTCCTTCAACTCTTCTGGGTGTCAGCCTCTGCACACACGTAAACAAAAGTGTTAGATCATAATCTAACTTCTAACGGGGTCCCTTTACATCCTTGTTTTCTGCAACCAAGATATGTGGCTGCTTGATCCAGTGGGGAGATATAGATGAACTCAACATGGTACCTGAAGTCCACTCCTCCAAGGACACCTCAGAGGAGAATATATCAATACCATGCTTCTCACACTGTAAAACATGGGCCCACGTGGGTCTTTGGCATCCTGGTAGCAAACAGGCAAGCCCCAGAAAAGCATGAAGTATCCTCCTGGTGTACTAATTTTTCTTTAAAATGTTTGAGGAAAATCCATTCTTTAATGTCAAAATGAAGAATTTATGGTGTGGAATTTAAATTCTCACAAACATATAAGATAAAACAGGAGGCAGTAAAGATGTTGGTCACTAAGGGTGTGGTTCTTTAGATATACTTTATATCCTCTGCAGTAGGAGTTCTTTGGTAAAAAATTATGTGAAGTTGTCAATGGTGATATTTGGAGGACAGGTACACTCTTGTATTGTTTTCTTTCTGAGTCCTTGGCAGTCACTGAGTGGGAATTTTATTCTAAGATAGCAGAGAACCCCAGGATAGGATGGAGGTCTACCAAGGCCTGGGTATCTAGAGCTGCCATTAATAAAGGCATGTCTACATGAAGGGCCCATTAAAATGGGCTGTTTCTTGATTTTGTTAAAGGCAAATTCTTGGAAATGATGCTTGCCTTTGAAACTCCATTCCCTGAGATTTTTGGCTAAATCTGGATGTATCCCCAGAGTCAGCTTCTAAATGAATTTGGTCTTCCCCAAAATCCAGACTTGATGTTTTGCAAACCATTAAAAACCATCTGCCATAACTGAATCATTACCTTTCCTGGGGAACTGCAAACACATATGGTTATCCCTTTGTTATTTCCCTGTCACTATGCCAGGCGAGTGTATCCATAACCCAACTTCCAGTTCAAACTCTCACAAGATCTCAGACCTCTTTTCTTATCTGATATGAATGGGAGATGATAAAATGCTGCTGAATAATGTGAAAGAAAAGAAGTGTGTGTTCTGTTTGTTCCCTCTAGAAATCTCCCAATGGGAGGAGGAAGAGGGAGAAGGGAGAATGGGATGGGACGGGCAGGGAATTGGGCTGCAGGCAGGCAAAACTATACAACATGTAGACAAGGACAAGCTCATTCCCAGGGTTCCAGTCCTCTGGTCAGACTTGCCAGGTTTGGCCACAGCCCCTTATCCATTTTCCAAACCCACATGATTTATCATTACTCATTTGGTGGCAATACTTCACCTGATCTGAACTCATTTGATAGTGAAGCCTGATCTGAACTGATGTGATACTATTTATAGTCTCTATTTGTGTGACCTAGTGAGGATATTAATCGATTTCACAACAGAAATAACCATGTATTTGACTACAGTTGTTGCATCAAACCCTGCTGAGGATTTTGATGACAGTCTACGCACCATATGGCTTTCTATATGCCGTCAACAAAACAATGAATCAAACCCTCGTTTGCACTATTTATCTATTTCCATGGTGTAAAGACTCGTTTCCACGATGATATCGTTTAATGTGGAGTAGGAAACAAACACGCAGTCGTACGCCATTATACATTATTAACACCATAAAGTTACTGTCCAGGCTTATATAACAGTGAAATGTGGTGAAATAATTAGGAAATAAAGAGTTTTGAGTATTTATTAGTTTGATTTCCTTACAGTTTATTCCAGTATAATGTTTTATAATTGAAATTGTAACAATGGCTGTGGGTAACCACTAGCTCACAGAACCCCTGAAAATTTAACCCTAGGCTCTCCTGAGCAGCTCTGCTCTGGCTTTGGCAACTGCCTGCCTCCAGCCACTGGACATTTGGCTGGACCCGCCCACTGAAATTCCCAGAAGCAATTCCACTCCAGGCAGCAGGCAGCCTTTACCACAAACTGCTTCTCAGATAACCGCTTGCCCCTTTTTCTGATGCCATGAGCCGCCGTGGATGGTTGTCTTTTTCTTTATTCACTATTAAGGCCTTTCTTAGAGACTGTTTTAACCTTTTCAGCATTTGAAATCTTATTAATTAAAATAAGATTCCTGGGCTCCCCTGGTGGCACAGTGGTTAAGAATCCGCCTGCCAATGCAGGGGACACGGGCTCGAGCCCTGGTCCAGGAAGATCCCACGTACCACGGAGCAACGAAGCCCGTTGAACCGCGCGCCTAGAGCCCGTGCTCCGCAACAAGGGAAGCCACTGCAATGAGAAGCCTGCGCACCGCAACGAAGAATAGCCCGCGCTCGCCGCAACTGGAGAAAGCCCGCGGGAAGCAACAGAGACCCACTGCAGCCAAAATTAGATAATAAATAAATAAATTTATTTAAAAAAATTAATAAGATTCTTCTGAGATCAGTAGAGGTTTCCCAATAATCCTCTTTGCTAAGATGCCTGGACTACTTACATCCACGTCCAATATTTTTAAATATATAAATGGACTAAACAATAAATTGTTTCATTTAAATCTGCTCATTGCTGGCAGTGGGTTACTCACTCTTAAGGTTACTTGGAACATAATCTGGGCAAAGCTTCTTTCTTGCAATAACTTTAAAAAGCCTGGCATCCTTAGTGAGGCCCCTCTACCACCCACTCAGAGCTGTAAGATGTCACTAGAGTCAACTTCCTTCCTAATTCAGGGTCCCCTGACACACTCACCCTTGACTTTGTCACCTCATAAATGTGTCACTTCCAGCACCACCTTCCTTCTGAAGAAAATATTCTGCCCACCTGGAAGACGTGGATGTGTCTGGGAAACACGGAACCCGAACCAAGATGAAGGAATTAATTTACTCAACCAACTTACATTAAGTGGCTCCAGGACCCCAGGCACTGTGATAGACCCAGGAATAAGAAGGAAAAATGCCCATCTTCAGATCCCCATCTTCAGACTCCACCAGTGGTTCTCAACCCAAGAGGCACTTTCAAACTTTAAAACCTACAAGTGTCCAGGCTCCACTCCCATCTAATTAAATCACAGTTCCTCAGGGTAGGACATAGGCAATAGAATTGTTTAAAGCTCCCTCATGTGTCTCCAATGTGAGGCCAGAATCGAAACCCAATGAAATAATAGTTAATAGCTTCCTCCCTTTGCATAAGCACCATTAGCCTGGCTGTTCTGTATCCTGAAAGCACCAGAAAACACAGAAAACTCTCACTACCCATTGTGGACCAAGAACACGTGCCCTCGGTATCACCTGGGAGCTTGTTAGAAACGCAGAGCCTCAGGCCCCATCTCAGACTTATTGAATGAGAATCTGAAGTTTAACAAAAATCCCTAGGTAATTTGGATGCATCTTAATTTTAGAAAATACTAAACTGAGGCAAAAATCCTGTTTTGGAGACGTTTTCAGTCCACAGGGGAAAATACATGTACATAGAGATGATTACAAAACATTGTAATAAGTTCCATGCTGAGAGGTGTCCAAGTTATTCCATGAGGACCAACCTCCTGGACAATGGATGGAGTGGATGATGCTGAGCAAAGCTGTACATGAAGAGTACAGATTAATCAGGAAGAACAGGTTGCAGGAAATAGTCCCGTGTTGCCAAAACATAAGTGGACACAAGGAGTGTGAGAGAGGCAGGCTGCGCTTTCCCAGATCCTAAGGTAACCCTCCGTCAGCGTCAGGAGTCAAACCTTAGTCATCCCCACCTCCTCTGAAAGAGAATACACTTCCAGGCTAGTGATCCTCCAACTTGTCAAGGTAAAGCTTGCTCACAAAGTACCTTGGAAATAAAAAGAAAAAACTTAGTTTTTTTTTTTTAAAGTAGTAGAATATACACACTACTATAAATAAAATAGATAACTAATAAGGACCTACTATATAGCACAGGGAACCCTACTCAATACTCTGTAATGGCCTATATGGGAAAAGAGTCTAAAAAGGGTTGGATATACGTATATGTAAAACTGATTCACTTTGCTGTACAACATTGTAAATCAACTATACTCCAATAAAAATTAATTTTAAAAAATTAAAAAAAATAATGAAGTAGTAGAAAAATGAAATGGGCCTGGTATACCAGTGATGCTTCCATAATATTTCCTTATGCTACCTGTATTAACCAACTAGAGCTGCTATAACAAGATTCCACAGAGTTGGTAGCTTAAACAAAAGACATTTATTTTCTCATAGTTCTGGAGGCTGAAAGTCTAAGATCAAGGTGTCAACAGGACTGGTTTCTGGTGAGGACTCTCCCTAGCTGGTAGATGGCTGTCTTCTCACTGTGTCCCCACATGGCCTTTCCTCTGTGTGTGGAGAGAAGAGGAAATCTCTGATGGCTCTTCTTCTTCTTTTAAGGACCCTGGTCCTATTAGATGAGGCTCTCTTAATATCCATTCCCTAGATTTCAGTCTGTATAAATTAGAAAACTCAAGTAGTTCTTTCAGAGTATAGCACACCTCTTTCTCTTGTTCATACATCACTCCTCACCTTTAAGGGTCTACAGGGCCTTGAGTCTAGCTATAGGTCTAGAAGCAAAGAGGGGTTGGGGAGGGGTGGGTCTTGAGGAAAATCAGCAGTGTCTTGCAAAGCAACTGCCTCAGAGAAGACCATTCAAGTTTCCTCAGGCAATTAAGGGTTAATCCCCTCAGACCCTCAAATGGGGGCGGAAAGTCTTCTACTGGCAAAGAAGACTCATTCGAATTTAAGGGCCCAGTGTCCCCAGGTCCATCAATGTCTCCCCACACGTTCCCATCCCAACTTCCAGGACCCTGTTCCTTCCCAGTCCATTTCCTCACTCTACCAGTAGATACTCCACAAGGCTGGGAATTCAATTTTCATTGTGATTCAGCCATTAGCAGGAGAGATTCTGGTTTTGTTCTTAGCATTCTCAGTCCTGTGGCTATAGGAGATAAGGGTCTCTATCAGAGCAGATGTAGAAGTTTCCAGGTCACTTATGTGGCACTTGAGCTGGGACTTCGAATCCTTGAGGCTCATCCCATTTTTTTCTTTCCCCTACTTAGTCCAGCAACATTAGGAGCAACCAGCCAATCTCATTATACTCGTTAGTTTGGCAAACATGTTTGAAAGTATCCTATACATGGTCACCCAGATCCTTGCTTCTTAAACGTGTTTGATCAGGAGTATGAGTGGTGACATTTTGCCTTCCTCTATTGCCAGATAGAGCCATGGAATCAGTGCTCTTTACTACTGGAAATAGTCATTAGTGTTTTTAAATCTAATCAGATTAAAGGCCCAGCTCCAGAAAACCCAGAATCAATTTAGAAAATTCATCCTCAAGACTGTGTTCCACTACATCTTTATCCCTGTCCTGCCCCTAGGTTCTTCAGAACCTTTTTTTTTTTTTTAGATTCCATATATATGTGTTAGTATACGGTATTTGTTTTTCTCTTTCTGACTTACTTCACTCTGTACAACAGACTCTAGAACCACTCTTGTCACCAGAATTAAGGATGAGGCCCTAATCCAATAAGACTGATGTCCTTGCAAGAAGAAGAGACCCCAGAAACCTCTCTTTTCTCCAGACACACAGAAGAAAGGTCATGTGAGGACATGGAGAGAAAGTGGACATCTGCAAGCTGGGAAGAGAGGTCTCAGCAGAAACCCACCCTGTTGGCACCTTGATCTTGGACTTCCAGCTTCAGTCTGTGGTATCTTGTTATGACAACCATAACTATTCTGACTAACACACCACCCATCACTATTCTCAAGAAATCATCAGTGGAAAGGTTGTCAGACCTAAAAAAAAAAAGCGGGTCATCCCCCAACAAACTCTGCCCAAGTCAGATCACCATGTCAGTGACTCACCCGTTTAACCATTCATCTATTAATCCATCCATTTCTTGAAACATTTCACCAAACTTTATTGAGTGCTACTCTGTGCCAGACACTGTGCTTATGTTGGAAATACAAAGTTATCTGTCCTGTCCTCAAGGAACTTGCAATTCAGGTATGTTCACTGTTACTTTTTAAAATTAATCTTTAATTACACAAGTAAAACATAAATATAGTATACTTTTAAAAAGCCACAACCAGGGCTTCCCTGGTGGCGCAGTGGTTGGGGGTCCGCCTGCCGATGCAGGGGACACGGGTTCGTACCCCGGTCTGGGAGGATCCACATGCCGCGGAGCGGCTGGGCCCGTGAGCCATGGCCGCTGAGCCTGCGCGTCCGGAGCCTGTGCTCCGCAACGGGAGAGGCCACAACAGTGAGAGGCCCGCGTACCACAAAAAAAAAAAAAAAAAAAAAGCCACAACCAATAAATTTAAACTCCTCTTCAGCTCATTGCTATCCTGTTATGATTTTTAAACTGTTATTATTTTTCTAATTATACACATACCCACAGAAACTACTACTATAGGTATCAACTGGTACTTACTTTCTTCATTCAACAATACATTTTTTAGCACTATCCATATTATGATACAAAGATCCAGTCTATTCCTTTTAACTGTTATAGAATAGAATGTCTCATAAATGCAACGCATTTTGTTGAGCATTGCATTATTTGTGGGCTGTTTAATTCACTATTACTTTAACGAACACCTTTGCACCTGTCTCATTACACACATGTGCAAGTGTAGGTTAGATATGAAAAAGGGGGATTACTGGGTCTTTGCATTTTTAATTTTAATGAATACTGCTCAATTGCCCTCCAAAATGGTATATAAGCCACACTCCCATCAGCAATCTGTTGGAGTACTGGTTCTCCACAATCTTCCTGGTACTTGCCATTCTTTACATTTTACTTAAATGTTTGTTTGCTCAATTTCTGCCTAGTTGAAGGGTAAAAATAGTGTCTCATTTATTCTTTTATTCTGCATTTTCCTCATTAGTAATGTTGACCTCTAAGAAACAACAGAGCCAGTTATTATAACAGGAAAATGAGTTTGTTTGGGAATAGCAGAGGATTGTGATTCCAGACAAGCAAACTGTGGTAAACCATAGGCAAGTCCAGAGAACAGAAGAGATGGGCTTGCTCTTACAGAGGAAACGAAGAAACTGGGGAGGGCTGTGGTGATTCTTCACTGGCTGCAAGCGGTGGGCAGCTAGTTGCTGGGTCAGAAGGCTGGGTGTGTGAGTTCCCCCTGCAGGGCTTCTTGACTCCATTGTAAATGAAGTTTCCTTTATTTATTTTCACAGTACGTACTTAAAATGATCATCTTTTCATATTTTATTGACTACTTGTATTTTGTCTTCTGTGTAATACCCATTTATATATTTGGCCCATTTTTTTATGTTGAACTGTCTGTTCTTTTTGAATTGGTTTGTAGATAGTCTTTATATATTGATATTTGAGGGGCAAATATGTTGTCTGTGAAATATTGTCTGGAAATATCTTCTTCCAGTCTGTTGTTTGTATTTTATTATTGCTTATGGTATCTTTCTGTTATGTAGAAGTTTTCTTTCTCTCTTTTTATATGGTCAAATTTATCAATATTTCCTTTTATTTTTGTTTTTTTAAATAAATCATTCCTGAGGTTTTATAACATGTATGTAAACATTTTGGCCTTTAATCCATTTAGAATTTTTTTGACATAAAGTGTCAGGAGGTTGAAACTTTTTTCCATATGGAGAGCCAATTGTCCCAGTACCATTCTTCCCTGACTTTCAAATGTCACTTTTTATTCCAAATTTTTTATTTTTTTGGCTTGCAGGTTCTTAGTTCCTCAACCAGGGATTGCACCCAGGCCCTTGGCAGTGAAAGCATGAAGTCTTAACCACTGGACCTCCAGAGAATTCCCTCCAAATTCTTATATATGCATGTACTTATTTCTTTATTCTAGCTTCTTTATTATTTATTCTGATCTATTTCTCTCATGCTGTCCCACAGCAACACTGCAAACTCATAATGTTTTAGTATTTAGTAAGACCAATTCATTTTTTTGCTCTCTATCAATTTTATCTTCATTAAAACTCTTACACATGAATTTGAGAACCAGTTTATAATGTTCTATGAAAATTCTGGCAGTCACATTACATTTATGAGGCAATTTTGGAAGAATTAACATCCTTATAATATTGAGTCATACTCTTCATAACCAAATTACCTGAAATATACTCACTGACACGCATTATGCTCTGAATGCACCCAGCTAGAAGAACACTCCAGAACGCCCACATATTTCAAATGAGATGAGAGCTTACACACCCTTTTGCGACATCTGCTCTAGTTAATATTGTTATGCAGTTTAATTAAATATTACACAAAGAGAGAATTAGTGTTTCTCCCAAAGCTGAATTGAATGCTTTGAAAAGACTCAATGAAGGGAAGTTGATAAAATTAGATGTAAATGACAAATTAGTCAAATATTAGGACAAGCAAACTGTGAAATTCTAGAAGGATTCTGCTCTCAGATTGCTTCATTGATACTTTCAACTACTAGTTTCACTTCAAAGAAAATGAAACTGAACATTGAGATACTGCCTTTACAGATATGATTTATGCAAAAAAGTCAATGAGGAACTCCGATCAATGACCTTGCTTAAAGGTAAGACTTACATTTCAGCTCTATGGAAAAATACTGGTGAATAAATGTAAATTTATATGTTGAAAGCTGCAATAAAATATTTTAGGCTTACATATATCTTTGTCTTTAATTATTCCATGTCTTAAGAGACTTTTTATCATCAACTGACCAATTATCAGTCCCAATCATGACAGAACAGAGGTTTTCTAGAATATTTCTCTCTACTTATCCAGGTCTTCAATGTCCTTCAGTAAACATTTTTATCATTTTTTCAAAAAGATCCTGTGTATTCTTGTTAATTTTATTTGTAATTGCTTTATAGTTTTGCTACTATTGTGAAATACATTTTTATCAGTGATATGTTCTAATTGCTTTTTGCTAATTAAAGGAAAGCTACAGATTTTTGTACATTGGCCTTGTATTTTTCTACTGGTCCTTCTGATAGACCATTTTATTAATCTTAATATTTTGCTTAATAACTAATAAATCTTAATAATTATTTGGGAAAGGTTATATTAGATCATGAAATCCTCAGTATGAGTTTCAGGTCAAGTTCCCTAGGAAGTAGAGATTTTCATGAAGAAAGTGTATTAGGAAGATCTTTCCAGATTTGCCCCTGTTGGAGAAGGGAAAGAAGCAGGACTGGGCAGAGTGAGAAGTTATGATGCTGTCACAACAAAGGCCACAGGGTTTTCCCCCAGAGAGCTTCTGTGCTGGGATGGCCCTGAGGAGTTGCAGATATGAGGCAATAGGGCCAGACCTTTCTATCTTCAATTTTTCCAGTCTTTGTATATGACCCACACCCAGGAACAAGATGTGAGCTTGTGTAAGGCAGCACTCTTCAGCCAAGAGCCAACCACCAGGAGGGGGAATTCAAGTAGCTATGAGCCTTCACCCGTCAACAGTCATAGCAACTGGGGGAGTGAGTGTTCCAGTCATGAAAGAGGAGGATAAGGATGGCACACCACAGCATCCACTACAGTATGAAATAAAAATTTTGTTCTTTTTGCTTAAGTATTTACATCTCATTTAATTGTTAGTACCTTTTAGCATGTGTCTAGACCCCTTGAGTATCATACTGAATTAGTAACAGCAGGCACCCTCATCTTTCTCCTGGGCTTTAATTGGACTTCTATGGTTCACTGTTACATCATATTCACTGTAAGCTTCTAGTAGATACTCTTTTTAGATTAAGAATATTGTCTTTTACTCCAAAATAAAATGATAAAAATTTTTAGCATGAATAAATATTATAACATATCAAAGCCTTTTGTAACAACTAATGGAATGAATGTATGGTATTCTCCTTTAATCTGTTATTTTTTTAAAGTTTAAATATAATTTACTACAATATCAAACAATTCTTGCATTCCTAGGGTAAACCTTACATGGCCATAGGTTATTCTATTGAAACATTGCTAGTTTCTTTTTACCTAACAACCTCATTTAGAACTTTTACACCTGCACTTATAACTGAGATTGATCTGTAATTTTGTTTTCCCTTGTTCCTATCTTTCTATTATGGTCATACTTGCCTCATTAAAATAATTGAGTAATTTTCCATCCTTTCTATGGCCTAAAATGATTTGTATGATGAAAATTAGCTGCCTTTTAGATTTTAATCAAACATATAATTTTCTTGGCCCAGTGATATTAAAATCTGGTACGTGAGCAGATCTTCACTGTTTCAATTTCTTTTCAGGTCATTATGGTCACAGGGTTCTTCACTCTCCTTGGAACAATTTTGATAATGTGTATTTTTCTAAAAACCTGATTAATCTAGATATTAAATTTATTAGTATAATTTGCTTTATTCTTAGTAAACTCAAGTTTTTTAATTTCTTTTGAGTGTGGAAGTTATATATGTTTTATTTACTTCTTTATGTAGTTTATGACTTTTTAAATTTTCTTTATCATAGTTCCCGCAATCTTTGTTGAGGTCTAGATTCTGGGTTATTGATCAACTCTATTTTGGTTCTTTAATTCTTCCTCTTTACCTATACTATTTCCTTCTTCTTAATCACTTTGTGTTTGTGTTTACCTTGTTGTTTGCTTGTGGTTTTATTTTCCCTAAGTTTATAAGTTAAAGCTTAGTTCATTTATTACTTTTTCTTTTGTAAATGCATTTCAGAGTGTAAAATTTCCCCTAAGAATCATTTTGACTTCAACCCCATAGATATTAGAAATTTCATTTAGTTCTAAATATTTTAAAATTTCTATCTTAATTTCCTCTTTGCTCATGAATTTACTAATATGTTTAAATTTATAGATAAATGATGTTGATGCTCTGGGGGAAACAGGGTTGGATATATTTCTGTGTTTAGCATGACTCTATATATATATATATATATATATATATATATATATGTATATCTCCAAGAGAGATATTTATATATCTTCAAGAGATATATCTACAAGACAGATATATCTCCAAGAGAGATATTTATGTTATTCAAATACTCTCTTTATGTATACAGTTTTGTTTTTTTTTTTTTTAGTTGACTCTGAGACATTTTGTGAGAAAACTGGGTTAAAATCTCCCACCATGTTATGGATATAGGCATTCTCCTTATGGTTGTATTCATTTTTGCGTTATATAGTTTGCTTGTTGCCTTTTTGTGCCAAAATTTCTTAATTTGTAAGCCTCTTGCTAACAAATTCAAAGCACTTATTTTATATCATAATAATCACAATTGTAACTTTCATGGGTCACTTAGGAAGCCAGCCCTAAAACCTCAACTTCCAATCAGGCTTTTTACCTAGACCTCATCAGAAGGACACAGGTAACAAAAAGACACCATTAGTCACCAAGTGTTCTAAAATGCCAATCTGTATACACTTTTCCCCTCTTCACTCTCCAAACTCCTATCCCCTTTTTACTCTTTTCCTCTTCCCTTCATCTCTCTCACCCAAACACAGACACAGACACACACACACACACACACACACACACACACACACACACGCCACTCCAGCAAATACTCAGGCTATATACTTGATAGGTTCTATAATCTAGCTTAGGAACAAAGAAAACACACCTAGAGGTTTTTAAAAGAAGAGCTATCTATGAGATTAAAGCACATAAAAAAGGACCAGCAGAAATGCAAGATTGGTTCAACACCTGAGAATTAATCAGTATGATTGACCATACTGATAGATTAAGAAAAATGTGATTATCAACAGATTCAAATAAAACATTTGAAAAAGTCAGCATCCATTCATGACAACAATTCTCAAACTAGGAATAGAAGGTCATTTCCTCAGCCTAACAAAGGGCATGTACAAAATCCTATAGCTAAAATTATATTTAATGGTGAAAGACTGAATACTTTCCTCCCTAAGATCAGAAACAAGACAAGGATATCTGCCTCATCACTTTAATTAAATATTGTCTTGAAGGTGCTAGCCAGGACATTAAGTCACAAAAATTAAACAAAGTGCATACAGAATGTAAAGGAAGCAAAACAATTGTCTCTATTCACAAATGACATGCTCATCTATATAGAAAAGTGTTTGAGATTAGAATCAAAATTATTTAATTTTCCCTCTATTATCTATAGGTCTTTCATTTTCATCTACTCTCTCCTGGGGTTTTTTCTGGAAATCCTTCCAAATTAATAGTATCAAAAGGAAGACTAAGCCATAGATTTGGGTAGTCAAAGGAAATGTGAGTGACCTAAAAGCAGAAATCATAGTGTGGAAAATTGATATATCTGATTAAAACAAAATTAAGAATTTCTGCTTAACAAAGGACACCACTAACAAATTTAAGAGAAAATGACAATTAGGAAAAGGTATTTTCAACACCTAAAGCAATATATGATTAATACTTAGAATATAAAAAGCCCTCTGAAAACCAATATGCAAATGATAGAAACTCCAGTTGAAAAATGGGAAAAGGGTATGAACAGGCAATTCAAAAAATGTGAAATTCTAATGGTGAACCAGTATTTGCAGTCATGTTAGTTTGTCCTTGCTCTCCCTACTTCCTGTCTCTTTCCTTCCCAACTGTCTGCTCTGCTGACTTCAGGCCCAGTACTAGATGCAGACACAACAGCCATACATAAAGTGTTTAACCCTTCCTAGTGGTTCTGCTTCTCTGATTAAATGCTGACTAACACAGAGGAGGATGTTATCCCAGAGCTCTGCAGTATCAAGGACAAAGAAATAATCTAGGGGCTTCCTATGGACTTAATGTGTATGTATGCCAAAATTCATATTTTGAAATCCTAACCCCCAGTGTGATGGTATTTGGAGGCTGTACTTTTGGGAGGTGATTAGGTCATGAGTGTGGAGTCTTTATAAATGAGATTAGTGCTCTTATAAAAGAGGCCCCAGAGAGCTCTCTCATCCCTTCCCCCATGTGAGGATACAGCCAAAAGATGGCCGTTTATGAACCAGGAATGTGCCCATACTAGATACCTAATTTGCCAGCACCTTGATCTTGGACTTCCCAGTCTCCAGAACTATGATAAATAAATGTTTGTTGCTTAATCAATCCAGCCTTTGATATTTTTATTGCAGCAACCCAAACAAACTAAGACAGAGCTTAACACTCAAGGAATGGATAAGCAAAATGTGACAAATACTCACCATGAAATACTACACAACAGTTAAAAGTGGTACATATTATACATGGTAACATGAATAGGTTTTCAAAACAGTTCTAGTAAAAAATTAACAGTATGAAATCTCTAGCATAATGACCTTTATGAAAAATTTTAAACACGTACATACAAACATACAGAAAACACTGTAACAGGGTACATACAGTCTCAGGGACACATACCAAGTCCCTTAGAGGAGGCCTATAGGGAATGGAGAACAAGATAAATGGAAAAAATAACTGAATACCTATAGATACACCTCTACTGGTCAAAGCAAGAGAGAACCCTTGCCCAGAGCGTGATCTGAGGACTAAGATTAATTCATCACTTTGACCCTAAAGTAAAAAAAAAAAAAAAAGGAACCGTCATCTGAGGTTTCATTGCTCCCTGCTCCTGTTGACCCTCTGACACTTTCCCCACATCCAGGTGTGATCCAGGCTTTCTGGGCTCACCTGCTATTCGCTGCCCCTTTAGAGAGAGATTTTACTTACCTGACTCAGACCAATGCAGTCCTTACAAGTTGGGTAGAGTCATTCCTGCCAGGTTTCCTCCCTCCCACCAGCTTGGAAGCAGACTGTTTCAGGACCACTACGATCAATACTTTCCTGCTAGTAAAAGCTCCAGATGATGGGATATAGGAAATGAGAGAGGGAGGCAAGAGTTGGGATGGAGGTAGGGATGCAGTGAATTCCACCTCTGTGGGCCTGACTTCAGATTGTCTGTACCACCGTTTCTGACTCCACAGGGTCTTTGCACATGCTGTTCTTCCATCTAAAACACTCTCCCTTTCCCACCCTCACCTAGTCATCCCCTATTCATCCTATTTCTCAGGTTCATTGTCATTTTGTAATGAGACATATCTTCCCTTAACTTTTTAGCTATGTTTAATAACCTTATATTTTCATAAACACATGTAAACCCTCCTTCAAAGAACTTATCACAGTTCCAGTTTTGCAATTTCTTTTTCTGGTTGTTTGAAAGTTATCCGACTACACTGTAAGCTCCAGGAGGACAGAGACTCTGTGTGTGTTTCGCACCATTGCCTGCACAGGTCTAGCCTAGTGCCAGGCACTTAGTTAATGCTTGATTAAAATAAATTGACTTTATTTTTTCATTGGTTGGTTGCTTGATTAGTTTAAGTTCATGGTTCAATAGAGGAGTAGAAAACTGGTTTCAGTTAGAGCAGATTCTTAGCCATCATCTGGCATTCCCTAGTTTTAGGGCAGTGTATATTCACAGACTAGATTCAGATTTATATATTCTACTCCTGGGCTTTGCTGTTTACAAAATTGCTGACTATTGTGAAAGCTCTTCTCTCTCTGCCTCTCTCCCTATGCTTTCTTTTCTCTTCCTTCACCCTCCTCCCCTTGCTCTTTCTCTTCTCCTCTAAGACATCCTATGATGACTTTTGTTAATTACCCTTCAGGCTAAAGAGACTAACTTGTAATCAACTGAATAACTCTCCATGCAGGAGATGGACCACATTATATTAATAATCATTTCTAGACACATAATTTGATGATTGCGTATCACTTTTTTAATGTACCTGCTAGGAAAATTATAAATTAAATCCCTCTTATTGTTAAAAAAAAAGATTACTATTTCACTAAGCCTGCTGTTAAACTGTGATTAATGTTCTATACCTAAAGTACAGATTACCTAATAGTTCCTCCCATCATGCAGCTCAGGAACTTAGAAATCCTGTGTCAGGATTGCCTCTGTAAACGTACGTCATACATCTCTGCCTCTTTAGGAAACATACCAAAATGGCATTTTAGAGTTGCGTAGTGCTTAATTCCAACCCAAATGTCTCAACTTTGATAAAACTCAAAGGTACTGCACACCAGAGATCTTTCCTCCCCACTTTTCCTTTCTCTCTGTCTCTCTGTCTCTCTCTCCTTGTTTAATTCTTGAGGACACACAAAAGTATATATTTATATATCTTAATTCATTTATCTTTGCCTTTTTTTTTTTTTTTTTTTTTTGCGGTAAGCGGGCCTCTCACTGTTGTGGCCTCTCCCGTTGCAGAGCACAGGCTCCGGATGCGCAGGCTCAGCGGCCATGGCTCACAGGCCCAGCCGCTCCACGGCATGTGGGATCCTCCCGGATCGGGGCACAAACCCGCGTCCCCTGCATTGACAGGTGGACTCTCAACCACTGCGCCACCAGGGAAGTCCTATCTTTGCTTTTTAAAGACAGTTAAATATGATATTTTTAAAGCACTTGAATCTATTATTTCTTTATAAACCAGATCCTAAATTAAAAAGAAAAAGAGAGAGAAGCTCTTTCCATTCCAGATTTTAAGAAATGTGGATACTTCTGGATTGGATTTCAAACCCTGAATCCAAGGCTCTCAGGGATTTAGCCTCAGAATTCTTCTACTATCATTCACGAGAAAAAAATCAGTTAAAATTTCACATAAAATATTAAAGTATTAATCCTACCAAAATATATATTGCCATATAGTGACCCATGCATATTTTTACTACAATTATCTTTCATTCATTCTATATATACTAAGGAGGCTTGTTTTGAAAGCCGGTAGTAAATTATTTGGTAAAATGAGAAAGTTTCTGTCAATGCAAATTATTTTATCCTAATATGTCTTTTAAAATGCAGGAAGTATTGGTATGCTACCCCTCTTTCTTCAAGCGCAAAGGCCAACTGTTCTATTGATTGCTATGTAACAAATTACCATGAAACATCACGGCTTGAAACAACAATTGAATATTATCTCTTAAAGGTTCTACAGTTTGACTGGGGCTCAGTTCAATGGCTCTCCCTTGGGATCTCTCCTGGGGTTGGTTGATCAGATGTCAGCTGGGACTGCAGCCTGAAAGCTCAGCTGGGCTGGGCATACAAAATGTTTCCCTCAGATGGTTGGCAGTTGATACTCATTGTCAACTGGAAGCTCAGCTAAGGGGCTTTGATTTCCTTTTATGTGAGCCTCTGATTGGATCCCTGGGTTTCCTCACAAGAAGAGGAAATCCAAGGTAGCAAGAGATCCAAGTGAAAGTTGCATGGCTTCTTATGAGACCTAACCTCAGAAATTCCAGAGCAATGTTTATGCTGCATTCTACTGAGTCACTAAGAAGAGCCATGATTGACAAGGGGAGGAATTAGATTCCATGTCTTAATGGAAAGTGGCAGAGCCATACTACAGAAGAACATCTGGGAAAGGAGATACTTTAGCAGGATCATTGAAAAATACAATCCGTTTCACTAAATTCAGTCCATCTTAAACCTAAAGGAGATAGAACTCCTTCCCAATAGCAGCTCAGATTGATCAGAGACAGAGAGTGTGACCACTACATTTTACCCAGGATGATATGGAAAGAAAATGTTATGGGGTAAATTGTATCCCCCCAAATGTATATGGTAATGTTCTAATCCCCAGTGTCTCAGAATATGACCTTACTTGGAGATAAGTCTTTAAAGAGATGCTCAAGTTAAAATTAGGTCATTGGGTTGGGCCCTAATCCAATATTACTGGTGTCCTTATAAAAAAGGAATATTGAAACAGACACACATACACACAGAGGACACTGTGTGATCATGACATTGGAGTTTGGGGGTGATGCATCTACAAGCCAAGGAACACAGAAGATTGTTAGCAAACCACCAGGAGCTGGGAGAGAAAAATTAAAGCAGATTCTCAGTCACAGCCCTCAGAATGAACCAGCCCTGCTGGTGCCTTGATCTCAGACTTTTGGTCTCCAGAACTGTGAGACAACAAATTTCTGTTGTTTAAGGACTTCAGTTTGTGATACTTTGTTACTACAGCTCCAGGAAACTAATCCAAGTAAAAACGTTAGAGCAGCAGATCTGACCTTTCCCCAGGAATTACCCACACCCACTCTAATATTGACCTACCTCTCGGTAGACACTAATCACAGGCAAACTCAGAATGAAAAAGAATATTTAAAGGGGTTTTCTTCTGAGCCCAATAAAAGATCTGAAAATTGTCCAGCTACACTTGCCCACTAATACTGAACAGCATGGTTCCTTTCTTTCTTTTTCTTCCTTCCTTCCTTGCTTCCTTCCTTCCTTCCTTTACCTCTCTCTCTCTCTCTCTCTCTCTTTCTTCTTCCATCCTTCCTCTCTTTCTCTCTTCCTCTTTCTCTCTTTCTTTCTACCACATGATCTCAGGGGCAACTCTTTTTTTTTCTTTTAGACTGATGTCCTTAATATGACCTTTGCTCTCCCTAATTGAGTTTCACAGGATGACTGTAAGCCATGGTTGGGCAACCTGCAGACAGAGAATCAAAGGACGAAGCCTGAATTTGGAACACCAAGGTTTGTGGAATCAACATTAAACTCTGGCAAAGACCAGAGCCTCCCAAGAATGAATATTTAGTACCTGACAGTTTCCTGAGAGTGAGTCTTTGGGATCTGGTGATACAGTTGAGATTCCTCCCAGATGTTATGGGGGCAGCATTCTCCCAGGACCTAGAATCATTTCAGCTGGAGATTATTAAAAGTTGTTGGTGTGTGTGTGTGCGTGTGCATGTGTGTGTGTGTGTGTGTTGACAAGACTTTGCAGGTGTGTTGATTAGCACCTGCAGGCCACTGTGTAGACACTCAAAGGGAAGACCTCAGCAGGATGCCTTCCAAACTCTCCCCACCCTCAAGCATGGGAGAAAGCTTGACTTGACAGAGCTGCCCCAGAGAAAAATCTTGCCTCTCCTCAGCCTATCTCCTCTATTGTGTCAGGTACAGTGGCTGGTTTCTGATCAAAGCAACTCTTGTAAGTACACCCTTCTTTAGGATACAGTAAGTCCTCTACATACGAACCTTCAAGTTGAGAACGTTCAAAGATGCAAACATGCGTTCCATCAACGTCAGGCATAAGTGAAATTGCAGCTTGCCCTCCATTTCCTATTGCTGACGATCCTTCAGCTCTACCATCTCCCACCTCCTCTCCCTCCTCCAGTCAGTAATTCTTCTTGCCTGTTCACTCGATGCCAGCCCCTGTATGCCAGCTGTTGTAATGTACTACTGTACTTTTCAAGGTACCATACTATAAGATTAAAAATGCTTTCTTTAGTTTTTGTGTTTGCTTTGTTTTTTATGTATTATTTGTGTGAAAAGACTTATAAACCTATTACAGTACTACATAGCCGATTGTGTTAGTTGGGTACCTAGGCTAATTTTGTTGGACTTAATGAACAAATTCTTGGGATGGAACTCGTTCATGTTTAGGGGACTTACTGTACTCTATAAAGACTGTGCTGTTACAAAGCTATACATTAAGATGACACTGGTGTCCAGAACCATGTGTGAATCTATTTCTTCTAAATATTTATTGAACCCTGTAGGGTCTAAATTAAATACGCTATGTAGGAATGGCAATTTTGCATGTTCGGATGAGTAAGGAGACTTATCTCTCACACAGGAAGATCATTTTTCTCCAGTTCACTGGCTGAGGGACTCTAGAATAAATCAGATAGTTACAGACTGTCAAAGACCCTCACAGATCCTCTTGCCCAACCTCCCCATTTTATAGATGAGGAAACAAAGACCCAGGGAATAAAGTAACCCCATGTTACAAAGCCAGTTGATTGCAGAGTCCTGAGGGCTGGGAACTTCCATATGTAATAAGATCTTCTGCAGGCAAACTTGGCTCACATTTCTTAATATCCACCTCCACAACATCTGCCAATGTTAAAAGACTTCTCAGGAATTAAGGCAGCTTTATTTTGTTTTGAGAAGCTACTACAACCAACTTTACAAGGGGGCATACATAGTGCAAGAGCTTAGAAGGTAGCTTGCAGTGGTCATGACAACATGATTCCTTTGAGTTAAAACACCCTCTCCCACTTTCCCTTCCACATCTAATGTGCTGGGACCAGCCTCATTAGAAGGATGCTTTATTAGCAGACTTTCATTGAACTTTATTGTTTCATTTGAGGAACATCACCTACGGGATAGGTCTCAGAAATGAGCCTTGTAGAGTTCCCTAAAAATGTAGAGAAGACACACGTGTGGCCGTTGTTATTTTTCATAAATGGAGAAAGTAACACCTTTGGTTTGTCAAGATCAAAGCAGTGGAGTAATTTTGCATAGTTTGTGTTTCTGTTGTTTTAATCCTTTTAAAAATACTCAGTACCGTTGTCATTCCTGTGCTGAAAGTCCTCCTCTACCCGCACAGCATGACCCTTCTTTCTCCCTGGCTTAGGTTCTACTTCACAGTCAAAATCAATAGATGGTTAAGAAAACTTGGTGTGGAGCAGTGGTCCTTCAACTTGGGAATCCCGTGGAGAGCTTGACAAAACAGACCACCAGCCCTCACCTCCAAAGTTGTTTCAGTAGGTCTGGGGTAGGGGCCAAGAATTTGAATGTCTAATATGTTTCCAGGTGATACTGATGCTGTTGGCCTGGAGACCACACTTTGAGAACCATTGGTGTAAGTGTTCAACCCAGAAATTACGTGCCAAACCACCTTTTATACACATTAACTAGCTTCCCACTTATACCTGAAAATGGTCCACATTTACTGCAGCTCCCTTTTTTCTGTGCCCCTAATTCCTTTTAGTTGTTCCTTTAAATTCAGGGAAAATGAGAAAGAGAAAGATTTTGGAATCCTGAAAATCCGCACCTGAACCAGGGAAGTCAGATCTCAGCTTGCTTTGTGTGCCATGTGGGAATATTCCTCAATCCCTCAACAGTCTAGTCTAGACAAGAAAAAAAAAAATGTATCCCATGAGCAGATTCATTCCAACCTGCCTCACAATCCTGAATGAATGTCTAATTATAAAGAGGTTAGACGGATAGGCAGAGGAGACAATTTCTCCCAAACTGCCTTCCTTCAAGATTAACCAAGTGTCTCTTAAACATTAGGCAGGAGCCCATGACCCAACTTTTTTGTGTCTGTGAGGAAGTGGGTAATGAACAGGTTGTCGTCTTTGGCCTTAAACCTCAGCAGTGGTGGCGAAGAACCCCGCCCACCTGCAGTGTACACTGGCTGCCTCTAGGCCACTGCTGTCTCCCTGATATTTGCCCTTTGGAATCATACTCTGCAGCGGCGCAGCGGCCAAAATCAGACGTAGAGGCGGCAGGGCCCAAGTGGAGCCATAAATAAAACAACAAATATATTTCAAAGGGACCTGATTCTGCTTCTGCTTGGATCCTGATAGAGAAATGTGAGCTCCATGTGGGCCTGGGACCTGCACGGTCCGTCTTTCTGTGCCGTCCTGGCAGAAGGGCCCCGTGCACATTAAAATCCAACAGGTGCACGGCCTCGGTTGTTTTTCTTCCTCAGCTCCTGAGGAAATCATAAACCAAATATATTACTAGGGGATGGTTTCTGGGGTGCCCTGTGAGCAAACGGAGAGGAAAAATGGATCAACAACTGGCCAACGGGGACAGTAAATCAACAGACTAAAGGAGGAGTTTGAATAGACTCTCATGGGCCTCCAGGGCTCAGTCAAGGACAAGTCCCCTGTCAGTGAGGGCCTGAGCACTAATGTCAAAGCCAGCTGGTGCCGGGAGCCCTCTGGCCCTGAGGAAATGATTGAGCCGTCTGTCAGCTGCTTGGGGGCCACTAGAGGCCAATGCGATGCTGAGGGAAGGGTGGTGTTCCTCGGCCCTGAGCTGCACTCCCCCTAGAGCCTGAGGGTTACATTTATGCAGATCCCATTTGCTCACCGCCTGCTATTCTCAGCTCCTCCAAACTCAGCTAGGAAAAGAGATGAAGAATCATTCCTACATCAGAGAATGTGCTGGCTGAAAGATTGATTTGTTCAGGTCACACCTATTCCTTCTAGGCAGATGAAAACGATTTTCTTCCCAGATTGTAGGGGAGCTCGTCACAGGGGTTAGTGGAATTAAGGGAAATTGGGAAAACAACCAGAAAAGGGCTTTCCAGGAAACCCTCTCCTTAGACTGTGGGATTTGATTACATACAAACTATTGGAGTCTTGGACACAACTTCCATGCTCTTCCCAACTGCAGAGATTCTCCCCCAAATGATAACATCTAAGTCAACCTGATCATTTCTTAAAGACATGATTGGATATGTGATCTGAAAATCAAAATATCTGTGATGCTTTAGTCTCCTATTTATATAGAATGGAAGCAATCACTGTAACCATAATAACAATAATTACAGTTACATTGTATTTTCTATCTCAGATACCATATGAGAATTTTAACTGTGCTAACTCTTATTCTTCATGACTGCAACAGATAGGTATTATTCTTACTCCTGTTTTGCAGATAAGAAATCTGAGGCACAGGGAGTTTTAGTAACTTTGTCCAAGATGAACTCTATGCTCTTTGTTACTTTGCTCTGATGTCTTCATTCATTTAATCAAGAAATATTTATTGAGCTGACACTGTGTGTCAGAAACTTGCTAAACACCAGCTTTAGAGCACTGTTGAGGATATACAAATTACCCCTCTGCAAAGTGACCCTTTGTACCCTTTGTTGAAGGGGCTCCAAACTATGCTTTTTAAAAAAATCAATTAAAAAAAATTCTAGCTAAGAATCACTCACTGTTTTCCCAATGCTTTCTGTTTTACTTACAAGTTTATTTTTTTCAATAATGATTTTACAATGAAGAAATCAACCTCAGCTTTATTTGTCATGTTGACAGAAGTCAGTTTAAAAGTGAAGGAAATGAAAGTATGAAGGATTGAGTATGTCAGGAACCCTAAAGATATTGCTTCCCAGTGCAGCCTAAAAAACGAAGAAATATCCGTACCATAACACGCGCACACACACACACCTGACTACCACACACCTAATGACATACATACATACCACATCATATATACACACACCCCCATAGTACATATACACACAAAACACACATATACGCATGCATACACACCACCACACGCACATACCACACATGTACACACATGGTATGATTCTTTAAGCCCATCCTAGAAGCATCAGTGCAAGTTCTTGAGCTGTCTGTATTATTCTTGTCACGGTCATTTCTGGGATCAGGAGATCACAGTAACAGTGGACCACATAAACATAAATTTTAACAGCCCCAGTCTTTGGCTCATGACCATTTTGAGAAAGTTTTTCAATAAATTTTGGAGCAAATTTCTGATAAGCCTGAAGGAAGTGAGCCCAACTGTCCAGATCTCCATTCTTTCATTGTGTGGGTGTGTTTGGGGGAATTTGGCTACAAGTGGCTGTCAGCAGTAAGTCTAAAACTAAAAAAAGGAAGGAAGTCCTGATTTATGACCCAAAGCACTGAGTTTCATTTCAGAAATGTAAAGAGTTCCAGCGTACACAGACCACATACACATGTGCACACATACACACACACACCACTCATATACATATTCATATACACACAATCGTGTGCCACTCCTACATATACCTACATATACACACAAGCACACACCATATTTGTCACAGATATACATATATACCCATACACACACATGCATACACATACTCAAAAAATATACTCTGATACAGATGTTGAAAAGATATCTAGAGACAGTTAATACTCAAAAGAAGATGAACTGTTCAATGACAAAAGATGCAGAACTTAACCTTAATCTTTCTTTGTGAGTCCAAGTGAGATTTGTAAAAAGACTATCTTACAAGACTGTCTCATCCATGCAAGAGAAAACAATATACTTCAGGCTGAAACACAAAACAGTAGTTATCATTTATGTAACCACTTACTATGTGCCAGAAAGCAGTAAACTGAGCTAGGTTTGTTCTTGGTTGTTTAGAGGTTTGTGTTATGTGAGAAAGGGTGACGATTATTTTCACTGAGTTGCTGATGTAACTACCTTATAGACAGGATAAAGGAGTTGTTACTCTATCCCCTGATTCCTTGAGGTTTACAAAGACACTAACCATGTTGAGAATTGCATTTCTGATCAAAACTGGGGAGGAAGCTCTGGGAATAAGAAGTAATATAGTTTCTGCCTTTTTGCAGGTTTCAGTTACATTATGAGATCCTGAAACCCTAAATCTCTTCTCTGTCACCTTTCATGGTTTCCTATTTCTCATAGATATTTCAAGCGTTTTGTTTAGTAATATTAACTTAAACTTTGTAAGCATGAGTATTTAAACTTCATAAGCATGTTTTATAATCTAGATCAGATAATTCCAAAATCTGATACCTGTGCTGACCAATATCTGCTGCTGCCTGTTGTTTCTGCTTAGTTCTCACACGTCGCTTTGTTTCCTTAGGTGCCTAGTTATCTTTGAGTGCATGCTGATCTTTGCCTTTGAAAAATAATCTGCAACTTAGGGTGAATAGTTTACCACAGAGGCTTTGCATTTGCTCCTGCCAGATATCTAGGACACTTCTAGACAGAAACCACGTCAAACTAAGGCTTGAGGTTCTAGGGTTCACCTAGTCAATAGCCATGTCAGGGAGAGTGTTTTGGGTTTTTATTTTCCCCCCTCCACTTTTCCTTCTCTTCTCCTGCTACGCTCAGTACTGATACAGTCCTTTCTACACTCCCTAGCATTAGAGGGAAGAGATGGGTTTAGTTCTGGTTCAGCTAAGTATAAAGCTCTTTGTGTTTCCACTTAATTAAAGAAGGTATCCCATAAAACTCTTAATCTTCAGCATATCTTGGGGCTTTACTTCTGTCCCTTACTCCACTGAGCCTTTGACCCAAAATCCAAGTGTGCTGAATGGGCAAATATTTTAAGGGCATAAGCAGCCTTTCTGAATACTGGCTTTCATCCATAAATTGGAATTTTCTTACTATTTTTTAACACTTCCGAAACTTTAAGCTGATTTTTAAATAAAAATTTTATCGAGAAGTTTTAATTGTTTTTGACAAGATTTGACTAATCTAGACCACAATGACCAGACATGGTTTATAAGAGGGCAGTTTTAATTTGGAAGTTGCATGGGAAATCTATTTAAATGAATCTAAACTGTTTGTCTCCCACCATGTTCTGAGTCTCCTCAGAGAGCTTTGCAGTGTACTGTACATAAGTTCACATTAGTATCATACATGAGACCCTTGACTACACTAATTATAAATGATTTATAGATAAATGGATTGGGAAAACCCCAAAACTAAACTTCAAAAAGGCTCTTGGATTTACTGTATTTCTCACATTGTGTAACCCATCATGCAATATCTAGTTTTATTGATGGAGACCCTCCAGATTATTTTCCAATATGGGAGATTTTTGAAAGAACAGCGTGAACACTTTGCAAAATGGCCTGTTTTAGGGCAACTTACCTGCTTAAGGCTTTCCTCAGATTTATCTTAGATTATATTTTCTCATATGACAGCACATTGAAAAGGCAGACACTATAATTTTACCTTACAAGGAAAAAAACTTTTAGAGTTTTATGGTTTCTTTAAAAATAAACTAATTTTGTTTATTTGGTTTTTTTCCCACTTCTAATGTCAAAAACAATAGTCCCTGAATAAAGAAAATGCCAAAGAATAAAAACAAGCCCATGCATTTAAGTTGTAGAATTACTTTTTGAAAATAATACTAGACTAGACTACAATTTTATAACTGAACCACATTTTAATTCTATCTTGCACAAGGTCATTGCACACATGACTTGAGTTCTCCTTAGAGCTTTCACATAACTTCCTAGGAGACTGAAGAATTTATAGAGACAAAATAGGCAAGGACATTTCTTAGAGAATATGCAATGCAGTTCATCCAGAATGACATCTTGGAGGTTACTTTGTCCTCCCTGGTCTCATATAAGTCATGCTGATGTGGTAAAATATTTGTGAAATTCATAACCAAAGTGTTCTGTTATATAAAAAAAATTAAGTACTTCCAGCCAAAGTCCTAATGAGACCAGTCTCAGCTTCACATTCCCCATGAATAATGAAAATGCTCCTCTTGAGAAAGTATGAGATTTTAATTTTATTAGTTCTGATACCAGAAAAATCCCCTCATGTACTCAACCTCACTTTAAGGTGCCTTTTTGATTATTATTAGATAACTCAGGATGGAGCATTTGGAAAGCCAGTGCTTTTCATCCAGTAAACCACTCAGCTCTTTAATCCATCTTAGTTCCAGTTTCTAAATATGGAAGTCACAAAAAGATAGATCCCGTCAACATGTCATATTAGAGAAAAAGAAACTGGTTTTCTTTTGATTTACCTGCTACCACAGAGCATTTCCAGAAAACCATGCTTTTACAGGGCACATTAGGATCATAAATGTGTTAATGCATAAAACATCCCATTATTCTTGCTATCTCCTCCAGAGAAGGAAACGGTGATAGAGAGAGATTAATGGATGGACCAAAAGCCATCCAGGAAATTAGTAGCAGGTCTGGGATTAGACTTCTGAGTTCCTGCCACCCACTGTTAAGTAGAAGTCAATAGTCCACACAGCCTCTCCAGATTCCATTTAAAGCTGCAGTGGAAATGTGGGAGGGGAGGGCACTGCTCATTAGTCCTGGAAGCTAGGTATGCAAATCATCAGCTAAAACTTACAAGCAGCTCATGCAGCTCAATAACAAAAAAACAAACAGCCCAATCCAAAAATGGGCAGAAGACCTAAATAGACATTTCTCCAAAGAAGATATACAGACTGCCAACAAACACATGAAAGATGCTCTTTGTGCATTTTATTTTATTTTATTTCCAAGGATTTTATTTCCAAGGATTTTATTTCCAAGGATCAGACATCTGACTTCAACATCATTAATCATTAGAGAAATGCAAATCAAAACTACAATGAGGTATCACCTCATACCAGTCAGAATGGCCATCATCAAAAAATCTAGAAACAATAAATGCTGGAGAGGGTGTGGAGAAAAGGGAACACTCTTGCACGCTGGTGGGAATGTGAATTGGTACAGCCACTATGGAGAACAGTATGGAGGTTCCTTAAAAATTAACAGATAGAACTACCATATGACCCAGCAATCCCACTACTGGGTATATACCCTGAGAAAACCATAATTCAAAAAGAGTTATGTACCAAAATGTTCATTGCAGCTCTACTTACAATAGCCCGGAGATGGAAACAACCTAAGTGCCCAACATCAGATGAATGGATAAAGAAGATGTGGCACATATATACAATGGAATATTACTCAGCCATAAAAAGAAACAAAATTGAGCTATTTGTAATGAGGTGGATAGACCTAGAGTCTGCCATACAGAGTGAAGTAAGTCAGAAAGAGAAAGACAAATACCGTATGCTAACAAATATATATGGAATTTAAGAAAAAAAAATGTCATGAACCTAGGGGTAAGACAGGAATAAAGACACAGACCTACTAGAGAATGGACTTGAGGATATGGGGAGGGGGAAGGGTGAGCTGTGACAAAGCGAGAGAGAGTCATAGACATATATACACTACCAAATGTAAGGTAGATAGCTATTGGGAAGCAGCCACATAGCACAGGGAGATCAGCTCGGTGCTTTGTGACCACCTGGAGGGGTGGGAGGGAGGGAGACGCAAGAAGGAAGAGATATGGGGACATATGTACATGTATAACTGATTCACTTTGTTGTAAAGCAGAAACTAACACACCATTGTAAAGCAATTATACCCCAATAAAGATGTTAAAAAAAAAAAAAACACGATTGTGAAAACAGTCAGGGAGCCCATTTCCATTCCAAGTTGTTTAGAAGCCTCCCGCTGTCTCAAAGATGTCATCCCAACAAAGGAATCACAAGGCAGAACATGGAGAAATGCCGAGCCTACTTGAACTGCAAACTTCCAAACTACATTATCTCCATATCCATGCAGAATGATACTATGAATTGTCTCCCAGAGGGGAGAATACCCTAAGAGTCACATTAAAGTCATAAACAGAAATAGGAGCCCTGATGGCCTCAGTGGCTTCTCCATTGACTTTTTTACATGATGGCGGCTGAGAGTTCACAGTGGGCTCATATCAGTGTTTAGGCACCTGGACCAAATGTCTTACACAGGGAGTTGTTTATGAAATAATGAAGAGTGAAAAGACCTGAAAGAGGTTACTAGGTCTGCCACTTTCCAGTAGGATGACCTTGGGCAAGTTACCTACCTTTCTGTGACCTCATCTTTATCATCTGTGTCTGGAATCTAAATTACTTAAGCCTTATATACTGCACGGGGCTATTGGGGACATAAAATGAGATGGCAAAGATATAGTTGTTTATAAAATTGAAAGTCTGAAGTCGGTAAAAGGAAATACAATAATTGAATATAAGAGCATCCACATATGTATAAAAAACAAAACAAAACAAAAAGAGCATTCAGAATGGTTCTTCAAAACTTCAACCTCTTTAAGCAATAAATGTACACTTGAATATTTATGATGAACTGAGTGTTTTATTTTGTGGTTGCTTGCTTTCAGGACAGCAGTGTGTTTGGTGACAGGAGCACAGCCTTTGGAGCCATAGAAACCTGAGTTCAAATCCTGATTCCACTACTTTCTAGCTGTGAACTATTTGATTACTTCCTTAGTCTTTCTGACCCTCAATTTCTTCACTTGTAAAACAGGAACATTCATACCTACCCTAAAGGGTGTTGTAAGAAAAAGTGATATTGTAAGTGCAGGCTTGGACCGTTGTACACAGTAAGTACTTAAAAGATGTCAACTATGATTAATATCAAAATGAGTTATACAGAAATGTATTCACTGTGCACATACCAACACGTCAGTGTAAGTAGTGCCATAGGCCATCCAGGTCGTGGTTTTGGATTCTGATAAAGTAAAGATTCTGGTTTTGATGGTCTGATTTACTAGCCACTGGCCCACTACACTAAACACAGGAGCATAAATCTCCTACAGCAGGTGGTGGAAGATTCACCCTGGTGAACACCTGAGAAGGCAGTATTATGGGAAGAAAGCCTGAGGACATCATGAGTGAACCCACAGTGCACCTTTTGGGAAGTGAGTTTATAGCAATTTAGCAATGGGAGAGCCTCCAATCTGAAGCTGTCTTTCATTAATTCATCAAGGATATTTTAAGTCCCTTTTCTGTACTGAGACAGGTACAGAAAAAGATTTTTTAAAGAAATATCTTAAATTTTTAAAGTATAAGGCATGACCCCTACAGTCCAGAAACTCATTATCTAGTTGGTTACACAAGATTAACCTTCATGAAATAGCTAAATAATAACCTCCTGCTGACCTCGGCCAAGATGAGACTAAGCAAACCGCTGGGTCACTCCTCCTCTGCAGGCCAAATCTGAGCTCAGAAAATTGTAGTTACCCTGATCTTATAGAGCATATCAATGTCTCTCCTGGTCCATGGGCCTAATTCTAGGTCCCTGAGAAAGTCAGCCGAATCCATTTGTTCCTACTACACCACCACTCACTGGGTTGTACAAAAGATCTCTACTCTAGTGCAATGATCAGCCAAATGAAGGGGTACTGAGAAGAGTGAATGTCCTTCCAAGTCAGGTTAAAACACACAAATGCACACCTAAAAGCACACAAACACTTCCAGCTGCTGCTTTTTTTTTTTTTTTTTTGGCTGCATTGGGTCTTTGTTGCTGTGTGTGCGTGGGCTTTCTCTTAGTTGCGGCGAGTGGGAACTACTCTTTGTTGCAGTACGTGGGCTTCTCTTGTTGTGGAGCATGGGCTCTAGGTGCGCAGGCTTCAGTAGTTGTGGCGCATGGGCTAAGCAGTTGTGGCTCGCAGGCTCTAGACTGCAGGCTCAGTAGTTGTGGTGCACGGGCTTAGTTGCTCCACGGCATGTGGGATCTTCCTGGGCCAGGGATGGAACCCGCGTCCCCTGCATTGGCAGGCAGATTCTTAAACACTGTGCACCAGGGAAGTCCCACCAGTTGCTTCTTTTAAAACGACTCAGCACACACTGGACCGCTAGGGCTCTGGCCCCTCTAAGTTCTGACTCCCCGGTCACACAAACAGAGCACAGAGGGCTATTGTGAATATAAAATGAGATGGCAAAGATGTAGTTGTTTATCACATTGAATGGATCGATTTTATTTCCAAGGATCAGACATCTGACTTTCGAATGAAGCGACTCCTTTATTTTTTCATTATAATTTAGTTATTTTCTGTATCACCAGTAGGAACTTCACAGCAACTTCAGAATCACAGCTGCTTTCCCCCCATCTATCTGTTAAAATTCTCTCCATTTCCCTCAGTAGCTCTTCTTGACATCGAATTCCTTAACTTTATCAAATATAAAACAAGCGGTGGGGTTGAAAGGCCCCAGAGCTTTTGGGGAAGTATAGTCATTTGCCAAGCCTTACATTTTAAAGTGATTAGCCAAGGTTTGAGAAATTTCTCAGAGTGACTGTAGTGTGGAACTAAATAAAAAACCACAGAGATATTTGTAGTTTAAATGTTCTTTAAGTAACTGCATTATTACCACAGCACCTCTGAGGCTTCCCCTTTCTGCAGATTGCACATGGTCACCACTTCCTAAATAGCTAGCCTTATTAAAACGCTACGGGCTTTTATAAAAATATCTCATGCTTTGAATAATTTAATAACTGTGTTGAAAGGGGAAGACCTCGTTTTGTCCTACAAAGTCCTACCTTTGGGTTCACCACCTGAAAGAAAGGAATCAATTTCAATGCATATGGTATATGTACTATGTGCCCCAGACCATACTTTACAGAGAGGTAGATAGAGAAGAATTTGCAGAGGAGATGGCAGAAATCACTAACACCTTCAAAATGATAAAATGGAGTTTCAGGGCTCGGGTTAATCAAAGAGTCTGAGGAAGGAGAAAACATTGGGTCCCAGGATACTCCCCAAGCTTCTGTTTGCTGTTGTTCCTTTTAGTTACTAGCTTGACCCTCAACTGTCCTTATGAAACCAAGTTATCACAATCTATACTGGGATAATGTCTTCAATCAGCTCAGCTGTGTTCTTGTTCTTATGTAAATATCATCTTGATATTTACTGATTTCCCACCAAGAGATTAAAAATGTCAGAATGCCCATTTATGTCCCTGCTGTATCTTGATCCATCAGTAGGTATTGTAGGGTAGAGGCCCATTAATGTAGAAGAAATTTTGGTCCTTTCCCTGGCAGCCTTGTGCCCAAGTTAATGATTCTACAACATGGGTTTGTTTCCTAGGAGAAAGTGTCACCTTAGAGCAGGGAGAGGGAGGCATATTTTCTGTCTTCATAGCAAAGTATTTTGCAGTAGGCTTTTTTTTCCTTTCTGCTAATTCTTGGCCTGAGCAGACAAGTAGCAATGAGTCTCAGGTAAGGCAAAAACAATTTTAAGCACTTCTCCCAGGGGCAAATGCTATATAACAGGAGACCTGTTCTGCCCAGGGGCTGGCCTTGGTCTTTGTTCCATAACATGCTAGTTAAAATTCTTATCGTTGCCCAATGACAATCAGTCCCTGGGAATTCTGGAATGGTTGCAAACCTGCCATTTCCTGCAATTCATCAAAACCTGGTTTCCAAATGGTTTTGACTTTCTTCAGAAATATCATATATCATAGTCATAGGAGTCCCCTGTGCTCCTCTTCCGCACTAGGGCTGGGTCACCTTTCAGAGCACTTATTTTCATTGGAAGAAAATGTAGGATGGAGTGACCTTTGATGAGACATGTCTAATCTAAGAGAGATGGTTGTTCATGATCTAAATTGCAGATAAGTTAAATGAGCTTATCTCCCAGAAGGGCTAGAACAAGACAAAACAAAACAAAACAAAACTATCAAAAAATTCAGTGAGTATTCAGTCTGTGGTTTAGGAGAGAAAAAAAAACAAGGATTCCTAGATTGAATGCAAACAGAATAAAAATTAAGGACAAGCAGAGCATCCTGGGGTAATGTGGCAAAAAGAACACTGGATTGAGGAGATCTGAATATCAGTGTTCCTTTTCCAACCTGGGGTAACTTCTCTCTGATCTCAGTTTCCTCAGCTCCATGGCTTTCCAGTACTAACATTCTGGGATTCAAATCAAGAGATCACTATAAAATCAGCCCAGAAGTCTCCATCATCTCTTTCCCCTAAGACAAGAGAAGGAAATAAGACAAAAAAGATGCTACACTGCATAGCTGGACTCCTCCCATGGTCTTGGCTATTGCTTACACCCTGTCACCCAATTTCTGCAGGGACCTCTTCACAATCTACTTGGGCTTCATCAAGTAAACAAAAAACAGTTCAAATCCCTATTCCTCCAAAAAGGCCCAGAGCCTCCTTTTTCCAGTTCCAAGCTGAGAACAATGTGTAGCCCTTCTCTCCTTTTCTATTTTCATTTCACATTGCCTAGACTTCTGCTATGTTTCATTCCCTCCTGTGGTCAGAGGTCATATTCGAGACCTGTTAGAGAAGCATCACAGACCTCATACGTAAGGGTCGGCCTGTTTGGCATCTCTTCTAGTCCAAATCAGAGACTTCTTCGCCTTTGCTCCATTAATCTTCACTTGCGCCCACTGTGTGCTGAACCTAACCCCACACGCTAGAAGGCTTGGAGCTTACCATGAGGAGGCCGTGTGGAGTTGGAGGGAACAAAGCAGAGGAAATAATGACCTCTGTACAAGTGGACCATGGATCCAAAATGCCAATGGGAAGAGCAAAAAGCCATAGGAAGTGTATGAATTTTCCTTCTGTTTATGTTCGTATTCCCAAGACTATTTAAAATTATTAGAGTCACTGAATTGGAAGGGGCTTCAGAGACCCTCTACTCATCTCTGTAATTTTAAATAAGAATCCTTCTTTAATTATAGGTTCTTGTGTAGATGCTTTTCTGCAAGTTCATAACATTTTCAAATTTGTCTGAATTTAATACTTCTTCTAATTTACACCTGTGAGTCAATATGGGTATGTATTTCATGTACTTAAGCATAACATAATTCATCATAATTACACAAACTAATGTTTCAGGTTCAGAATGGGAACATAGCTAGAAACACAATAATTATTGTTTTCTATAGAGAATATTAGACTATGAAAAGAAATGACACTTCCTTGTACAAAAACCTGCGAGGTGCATGAAAATGAGGTCTCTAGCTGCTCTGCTTTATTTTTTAATTGTGCTTTCTTCATGTCTTACTTAAATGAATATCTCTTCTGATTAATAACTGTATAGCTGAGTTCAAAATTCCAGTGTCACGGAGGAGCACTTTTAAATTTTTAATTTATTTTTATGGAAAATAGCTTTTCCCTGCTTGACCTTTTCACGTTCACATGTAATGCTACCCAAGCCCTGAGTCACATATCTAATCTGCTATGCCTGGCTCCGCAGGTTTCCCCTCACTCTGCGTGGAAAATCCCTGGCCTACACCAGACCTTTGCTGTTGTAATTTACTGGCTGATAAATTAGAAAGCCGGAGCTCTGACTTGTTTAGTCCCTGACTAGGAAAGGGGAAGTTGTACTTGATTAAACTGGTTCTAAAAAAAGGAATGCTATCTAATCTATATTGCAATGGGGCCCTAAACCCAGCTGGGGGACTCATCCACCACAAGGCCTGTTTCAGGAAATCACATCACATACCATTGCAACGCTTTTGTTGGGGTTTGGTTGCCGTCATTTTAATAAGGCAGGTTGTGAAAGAATGAGGGTTTGTAGCTCAGAATAAAATTGTCTCGGAGTATTATCCATCCATTTAAGAACTGTGACTGAATGCCGCAACGTGAGACACTTTTACTCGTTGTTGTGGATACAGAGGTCAGTAAGCCATGAGGTGGCCCCATGGGGCTCACAGTTTAAGGAATCGTCCTCTCCTGGAAGGTAGGCACACACCTGATTTTATCCCAGCAGAAATAATTTCTTAAGCAAGCCTGGGTCTCATTGCCTCTTGGTTGAATGAAAAGGAAGATTCTGTAGACAGATTGAGCCCTGTCGACCAAGAACAAAAACTTACCAACTAACAAAGCTTTATCACCATCCTGCTCTCAGAATGGCTCCCAGGTATTAAAACTCGAAAACAAAAAAGCATGTATTTTTCTACTTTTGTCAAGTACATTTCTCTTTCATTCACGATTTGGCAATGGTGAACCATGTATGTCGAAGCCTGAGTGTTTTAATTCCCTTCTCAGTTTTTGCTGAGTCCTGAAGGGGCACGGTTGGGTATTGGTCTTGTAGCTGCTTTTTAGTTCCTTATTTGGGTCATTAGCATACAAATGGCTCCTTCCACATATTTATTGTTATCTCTGCCTTCCACTGGAGGGTAGTGTACTGGGGAAAGTCCTGCATGTGGAATTTGATGCTAGTCCCAGCCCTGCTGCTGACTAGCCTTGTGACCTTTAACCAGCCACTTCATTTCTCTGTGACTCAGTTACGTTATCCATAGAATAACGGGTGATATTACGCAATCTCTTTACTTACTCTCTTTCCATCTTATGAGTCTAACATTTGTCAATTTTAAACGATTACATCTTTGGGGCAAAATATGAATGTTCCTCTCTCCCCAGTAATATATCAAGGGTTGGCAGATAGGGACAAGGGACTTTTAATCTCCATTCACATTAGAAATAGGCAAATGACTAGAACTACACCCTTGTCTCACTTATCAGAACCACCACTTGTTGTTTTATAAATACTCTTAATGACCAGTTCACTCCTCTCTACCCCTCTTCATTTCATCAGCCCTTCTGCTGACCAATTTCTGTTGATTCTATACTACATTCCAGGCCTCAGTTCAAAAACCACTCCCTGCAGGAAGCATTCCTCAGTTCCCCCAGCCAGAAAAGAAATCTCCCTCTTTCTCATTCTTCTCCCAAGGCACTACCCTCTCTCGAGTCATTTAACTCCTTCTACTGTGTTTTACAATAAGGATGGATATTTTTAAGGGTTCTTGGATTTCCCAGAAGGAAAAGCCTGAGTAACTATGAAATCCTGGTCCCTGGCCTCTTACGGATGTGCTTCTTAGACACGAAGAAAACATGTAACTTACTCTGATTGGTGGCATCATTCAGGGCTGTAATTGTTCAGAGCCATAAACATGCTTATGTTCTACATCTTGTTTGAGTCTCAGTCACTTAGGGTCCTGAACCCAGAAATGACTCAGCCCTCAAGGTGAACCAAATGCCCCACATGTAAGTGTGAGACTTAGACATCTGACCTTGTATGTCTGGAAAAGCAACCTCTTGCCCCCATTTTCTTCTTAGTTCCTCCCTTCCTCCTTCCCTTTCCTCCTTCCTTTTCCATTGCTCTCTTTCTTCTTTTATTCCTTCCTTCCCTCCTCTCTTTCTCTCCTTCTCTCTTTCTTTCTCTCTCACAAATATCATCACATTGCTTCATTAGGATTCTGCCCTAGAGGAAGTCAAAAACCCAGCAAATTTCCAAGGATTGGGCTCCAACTAACTTCACCAAGCAGTTTCAAGATTTACCAAGACTCCTGGCTCCTCTTCCAAGCCTCCATCATGGAGTTTGCTACATGACAACAAAAACGACAAATAAGCTCATGACCGTGCAGCCAGGAACACTTGAACTTTCTGCGTTTTCAATTATTTAGGCCAAAATGAATCACTTGCTTTCTTTTCTTTTTTTGTTTTGGAAAAAGTTTTACTTCTCATTTCCTCACTGGACACATAATTTTGATTTATAAACCCAACAGTCCCGAGTAAAAGGAAGTTTTAAACAAAGCTGATGCCCCTGCCTTGGGTTGTTTATCTCCTTTCCCTGCAATATTTTCAGAAAATGCTTTGACTGGCCTTCTTGAAGATGCAAATCCAACTTGCGCCCAGCAAACCTCCTGAGTCTGACTCCACAAGGCCTCTGAGTTCTTCACATTCAAGGGCTTCATCTTATAAATTCCACTGAACTTGCTTCAACAGTAATGTACTTTCAACTGGGATAAATCTGTCTTCCAATATTATGTCTTGTAAATCTCACTTTGCAGGGGTATTTACAATCCAGCTACTGCATGCTTACTTTATTGAGTAGGAATGAATAAATCAGTTTCCCATTTCTCTCCATTCTCCATTGCTGTTATTTTGATTTGGGGGCTATTCAGAAGTCTCTGATCAAAGTACATGATTATAAAAACATCTCTTGACCTGAAAATTATTTAAGAAACAGACAGTGGAATTTGCATCTCTTTTCGCTATTTTCTTAAAATGAATCTCTCGAAGTTGAAACAAAAGGATGAATATTAGATGGGCAATTTGCCTTAAGAGCCTAAAGACAACACATCCATCCCCCATGTCCAGATGTTGCAATGGATATTGATTATAAATAATATTTATTGAACGATTAACATGTTTGCATGTGCTAACTCGATTAATGCTCACAATAATCCTTTGTGGTAGGTACCCTGATTCTCTTCATTTTACAGATGAGGAAACTGAGGCACAGGAAGGTTAAATAATTTGCCAGAGTTTACACATCAGTAAATGGAAGAGCCTGAATGTAAACCCAGGCACCCTGGCTCCAGCATACTAATCTATCTCTCGTTTTAACCGTGCAAACTCTGTTCTATGTGTTTTATCATTAAACTTTACAAGTACATAATGCTTTTCAGTCTAAAGGCCATTATCTCATTTTTGCCTTATCACCTAGGCAGCAATATTATTTCCATTTTACAGATGAGCACCCTAAGCCTAAGAGAGGTTTGGTGACTTGTTCAAAGGGAAAGCTGGTTTCCAAACCCTAAACTTCTGACTGCCACAATGGTACCCATCCTGGGGGCTCAGTTTTCTCATCTATATGCAAAGTAGCCAAGGAATCCACCAGTCCTCAAAGGCTTGGATCTCTGTACTAAGTACTCTTTCACTTATTTATCGAACACCTTCTCCAAGTGTTAACTCCATGAGAACAGGGGCAGGACCTATGTCATTGCCTCCTGTGACCTTCACATCCAGTGCAGAGTAGATGCTCAGTAAGTGTTGGTAAATGTACCAGGCACAGTGCTAAGTCCTGGGCACGCCAAGATGAATGAGGCTTGGCTCCTTAATCACAGGTGAGACTCTCAAGAGTCCCCTTTGCAGTTACGTGGGCCCTGCAAGCCCCACAATCATTACATGGACAATGGCTCCCACTGTGTTAAACTCCACCAAAAGATAATTGACCGTGACGTGAGTTATGTGTCCCAAGCTGAATGGCGTCAGGGTCGATTACTTTATTTTAGAGGCCACAGCAAAGAGGACCATTTGCAATGTGGGGCTCACATCATTAAAACAACATTTAGGGATTTTGTTTTAATGTAAGTGACGGGTTTCCAGTGCTGTGCAACCATCAAAGTAAAATAACCTGTGCTCTAAACACACCTCCCCAAGCTCTCAACGCAACACAGAGGACACCAGGGAATTGAGCTGTGATGGATAGAAATGCCATGTCTGATCTGTCTAAATCAGTCCCAAGACAAACTTGGCCAGCGTTTCATCTCTAACCTGACAAACTTCAGGCAAGTTAGGTTTTCTCCAACCATCTCCAAGAGATAGAAGAGTGATTTTTACAATGTTGACATTCAGGTTTGAAACTCAGCTTATTTAGAGTTGCCAGATAAAATACAGGATGCCCTGGAATTTCAGATGAACAACAAATAATTTTTCATGTAAGTGTGTACCAGGCAATATTTGGGGTACACTTACACTTCAAAAAAGTGTTTGTTGTTCATGTGAAATTCAAATTTATGTGGGCACTCTGCATTTTTATTTGCTAAGTATGGAAATCCTAAGTTTATTGCAAAAATCAAGCAAATAAAAATTCTTTATGTGATTGACCTTGCCTATTGATATTGGGTAAGATATAGAAGCCAAGGAAGAATGGGAGATTAGGCCTTGGGTGAGGTCTGTCTTTTCAAGGAGATAGGCATATTACCCCAGACACTGTCTCTGTCATTCGTGAGTGCACCATAAGGAAGGATCATTTTGGATATTTAAGGGTGATAGTTAAGATGTGGGCTCTGGAGTCAGACTGCTGGGATTAAACTCCAGCATAAATCAGTTCCTAGCTGTGTGACCTTGGACATGGTGCTTACGTTTTGCCTCAGTCTCCTCAGGTGTAAAATGGACATAAAAATAGTGCCTATCTCCTAGGACTGTGTGAGGAATAAATGATTTACTAGAGTGGTTTTAGTAAGCTTTCAATAAAGGTTTATCAACTCCACCACCGTCAACTTCATCATTCCCACTTCCAAGACAAACTGGTCTTCAACTAATAGTTGAAATAGCTTCAACTTTTCCTTTGGATGGCTCTCTGTTTCCTTATTTAAAACATCTCAGTGGTAACTTATGGTTACCAGGGGGAAGGGTGAGGGTGGGGGGAATGGATGGATTGGGAGTTTGGGACTGACATGTACGCACTGCTATATTTAAAATAGATAACCAACAAGGACGTACTGCAAAAATAAATAAATAAATTTAAAATTAATTAATTAATTAATTTTAAAAATAAAAATTAATTAATTAACTTTAAAAATAAATTAATTTAATAAATAAAGGAATAACTGATTCCACTATTGGTGAGTCACAGAAGTTTGCTCTAAAAACCCTCACAGAAGGAGGTGATGATGGTTGGATCTACATGGCACTAAAACAATCAGGTGAAAAATGAAAAGCTCAGCTGAAAAATTCAGTAGAGATAGCTGTTCAGAACACTTTCAATCTCCCAAAAGATGTTTTGGTGAAGATTTAGCATTTAATGAAATAGGTTTCTGTAGCCAGATACAGTCCACGAGTAACTCAACCATCCATCCGTACATCACTGGAGGCAGCTAATATATTGCCGGCATGTTTCTCCATGCCTTTAAATTCACACCTTCTGTTCAAATAAGTGGAGTCCGGTAGTAATTCTCACCGGAAGGCTGCAAAAGTGTGGGAAGGAATATCACTTTAAGGGGCTCCATTTATGATATAAGAAGCCATTGTAGCATGTTGTTAATTTTATGCACACAGTGGACTGCTGAAAAGCAAGGAGCACTTGTAGGAAGCCAGAAAAATATCTCCTGAGATCACTCCACTAGGTGATTGAATGTCCTTGCCTGGTGCTTTTCAACAGTCAAGACTAGTGTAATATGTGAGCTACATGCTACACACTCCTATAGCTTTTTGAAGGAACTTCGTTAACTCCAGCTTTCCCATAATTCCTTAGTGGACCTCCTAAACCAGATGTAAGATGCCAGAAGTCTCTTAGCCAAAAATACTCTATTTACCCATAATGGAAAACATTTACGCTTACCCTGTGTAATTTATTTTGTAATCTCAACATCTGAAAGACTTTTTTCAGTAAAATTAAGCCCAACAGTATTTTATTATATTCAGATCATGGAACTCTGATACCTTGTGAAGGATAGTTTGATTCGTTGTCAAAAAGTCTTAAAATCGCTTTCTCATCATTCTTTTAAAACTGCCTCACAACAGTATAAGGCCTTGATTAGTGTTTCTTTCTCCAGACTACCATTGTTTGAGGATTTTAATGAATACAAAGTTCTGTGAAAATATTCTTAATGAATGAGCAGGTACAATAACAAGAAAGACAGTCTTTGCAGATAAGGGTCACTGAGGAATCACTCATAAATTGCATCATTAACTCTGTTGGAAATTAGAAAGTGAGAAGTTGTTTATAATTTCTCTATTTTATTCTGATATGTACTAAATATGCAACATGCTTTGCATAACTCTAAATACATTTAACATTTTCTTCTAACACAGTATTTCTTTAAGTGCTCTTTGATACTGCCATAGACTTAATAACGTCTATGGCAGGGAAAAATTTTTTTAATATTAAGAAGCACTAGAATAGATCACAATACAGATCTCACCACCTGAAAATACCTTGAACGTGCTTTGCTATTTTGGGGAATTGCTTGTGAGAAGCTGTCTATCTTGCCTTCTTCAGCTGTGGTCTGCTTTTGTTTTTGTTTTTGAGGAAGCTCTGAAGTGTTCTTCATGAAGGCACTCTAAGCATGGTGTCCCCACTTGCCCTCACACCCCACAATTTAGAAAACTGTCTAATTGCCCCACTGACAATTCATGGATTGCACTTGTGTTTAGCTTTCTTTCGCAGTTTGGTTGTTTTTTTAAAAAAATCTTGACTATAGCCAATACTAAATTAAGTTATTTCAATTCCTCAAGGTTTGCCTTTTTCACCAGGTATCCAATGCAATTATCATCAATAGACTGCTGGCAAGATGACTTTCAAAGGAAAAAGAAATAGCCTTGATTTATAGTGTGTGCTGATTTCCACAGTATAAATATTCCCAGCAGAGCCAATTTCAAGTTATCAATGATTTAGCAACTGGCTCCAAGAATTCCTGAATATTTAATAATCTGCTCTTTCAAATCCATACAAACTGTCTCCAGCACATCAGCAGAAGTTTCTGTCAATGACTTTTCTGCAGACCACCTGGAAAACTGTGAATTATTTCCTTACAGTGGACCCTAATTGGCATGTAGTCCTTAATCACAGCACAGACAATTTATTTTAATTTATTTCATATGAAAGCATGCCTGCTCTATATGAGGTTCCATGCTTGTTGTGGGGGAAATGCAAAGATCCAAACCTGATTCCTGACCTCCAGAAACCCACAGTCCCTCAGTCCCCCCAGACAACACGCAAGAAACTATAATACAAATCTGACCATGGGAAGTGCTATATTAAAATCACAGATTTAAATAGGAAAACAGGAGAGGAAGAAATACCGTGCAAACGGTGCAGAGGAAAGTACCTCTATTTCTAATAGTTTTAGATCAAGCTCAAGATGGTCAATGAATTTTTTAAAAAATAGAAGTAGAACTTTAGTCAAAAGGAATAAGGAAAAAGGCGTGTTTATAAAGCTTTTAACCAAATCTCCCAAAAGCTGAGGTGGGATGATTCTGCCCCAAACTAATCAAAAATCATAGTGAGCAAAGCACTCCTTTTTCTACTTCCAACATCAAAATCATATTTCTTTCTGTTTTCCTACAGTTGAGTTTGAAATGTCATCTGACTAGATCAGCATAGTATTGTTTCACAATTTCCAAATGCTGTAAGGTATTCCCAACCCAACCTCCCAAAATACCAAATACCATCCCATAATAAACCAGTCCCGAACAGTACTAATTATTAAATACTTAACATGTGGCAGCAACTGTGAAGTGCTTCATACATGTTTTCACATTTAAATATGTGAGGTCCTACTTCTTCTGTGGCACCTCGCTCCCCTAAGTGCTACTTCCTAAGAAATCTTCCTGGCAATATCAACTGATGGTCCACAGAAAAAGGAAAAGTGTCCCCTGCAATGGTTGTGAGCTAGAGATGCCTTCTAAGAATGAAAAGGGCAATAGTCCTATGGACTGTCAGTGGTAGAAAGCCAATGAGAACAAAACTGCCCCAGGAGGAAGAAGCCAGAGTGTAAGCAGATAGGGTATGGGAGTCCCTGGAGAAAGAGAACCAGGCATGGGCTTTCTTGACATAAGAGAAGCCATTTTTGGCCTAAGTCATTTTGTGATCTAAGCCCAGCCACAGTGCTTGCTCTTGAAAAGATGTCAGTAATTAATGATCTTAAGGGAATGAAAGAATGCAGAAACAAAGGACTGTTATCAGGCAAGAGAAGTAACAATAGCAAAGATAACATATCAGTTGTAAAGACCCCCAGTTCTGTTTCAATAGTAAAGATTAACCTGAAGTGCTCAACCACCTGATCAACTGGAACCTAAGGGATGATGATGTTGACCTTTTCTGACCCTCATGACTTCAATCAACTAAAGGTTGGACTCTGCCTACTGCACATGTCCCTTCATGACTATGCATGTACCCTAGCTTAAGCTGATGCTGAAAGCTTGACCTCTGTGCCCCAGTGCCGAATCGAATCTCAGAGACAGTTTTGGGTGAAGTAGAAAAGAATAGCTTTATTGCTTTGCCAGGCAAAACTGGACCCAGTGGGCTCTTGCACTTGAAACTGTGTGTCCCAACCCAGGGGAGTTTGGTGAGGAATTTTATAGCAATGGTACAAGCACGGGGTTGCTGATAGGATTAGGGTGTGTGCAGGGCCTGCACTCCTTTAATTTGGTCTCAGGTAATCTTTTGATGAACTTCTTTGGTTCCTTTAATCTGGCTTCAGGTGGTCTCTGGAATGAAGAATGCTGACATCTTCCATTTGTTGGGGGTCTTAGTTCTATGAAGAGCTTAAAGATATTGTTATGTGTATCCCTTGAGGCGGAACCAGGACTCTGAGCCAAGGCTGCACTTTTTTTCATGGCTGTTGCTCTCTTGTCTCTGCATCCCCTCCCTTCCCTGCTTAGCAACTGTTCCAATCTGCCCTTCAGAACTCAGGGAAGGTCACAGAAGCTGGAGTCTATTCCCTACAAAAAACGGGGGACATGGAAAGGCTTGTGTACCCAGGAGCCCCATAGGGCCCTGCTCGGTTTCAAAAACTTCCCCAATTTTGCTGTTTGGGGAGACACTGCTTTGGGAAATCTCCCTGGTGTTCTCCTTGCTCGCTGCAGGTAACAAATCTTTCCTTCTCCTAATCTTTGCCTTGGTTGTGTCTTTTGGCTCAACACCCACCAAGAGGGGGATACAATTTTGGGGTAACAAGAGTACTTTCTGGAGACAGCATTGGGAAAGATGACAACATTTAACATTTCCTTCCAGAAAAGGAAAAATCTGATGCAGGGCCAGAGAAAAAAGAAAGGAGTGATGGAGTAAAGGAAAGAAAAAGAAAAGAAAAAGAAACCATGCCCAGTGCCTGATGTGGTTTCATTGTGCAAATCTGGGAATTCCAACATGGAAGCAACAGATAACATATTTGTCAAAATCTCTACCCCAACAAAACATCTGATAAGAAGATAAATGATGAGGATATGAAAACAAAATAGGAGAAGTGAAGAGTAAAATGGGAGGAGGAGGATATAGAAAAAATCAAGTGGGAGGCTATAAAATAATCCACAAAAGTTTCAAATAAACATAAGCAAATTTAAAGACAAATGACAGTGTAGAAACTGCAGCAATAGTAGCAGATGCTTTCCCTCAAGGACCTAAGCAGATAGGAGACCCTAAAAGACATGGCACACAGGGACATCCAAGAGAATCTGTCTTCCTCAATCTGGCAGACACCAAGAGTAGCACTGAGAACAGAGCAGCTCATCCCCTACCCTTTTCATCTTCTCTCTCAACTAAAGGTTGGGAGAGAATCTAGATTCCTAGGCTAGTAGGAAAAGAGCAAAATTCTTAACTACCTTTTTTTTTTTTTACCAAAGGAAGAAAGAACTAACATCAATTGAACTTCCTTTACATTTGTTAGTTCACACAAACCTACCCCAGCCCTGAAATAGATGCTATTATGTCCATTATAAAGATGAGGAAACTAAAACTCAAAGAAGCTAAGCAATTTGCCCCTGTTGACTGAAAAAAAAAAAGCACAACCTAAAAGTTGAGAATTATGTTTTATTAGGCAGATATTCTGAAGCCTCAAGCCCGGGAGACAGCCTCTCAGAGTGCTCTGAGGGACTGCTCCGAAGAGGTAAGAGAGGAGTCAGGATACATATGGGTTTTTGCAGCAAAGACCAGGTAGTCTGAACATCAAAAGGTTACCATTAATTAAAGAAAACCAGACATCTCAAGTTAATGAATTTAGCACTTTTCTACGTATGGGAAGATGCAAGAGTCTGGACTTACTGAAATCATTCTTTTGATGTGCACCTTTGTTATCTAGGGCCAGTATCCTGTGCTTTCCCATCCTGAGTCCCCTCAGGGTGCACCACTGGGGGTAGCTGCAGTGGCTGAGGGCTGCAACATCCTTTGTTTACTGATTGGACAGGCAACATTTTTCATTCACACCCAAAATAATTTCCTGTTCAGATCTGAACCCAGATCTACTTACTCCAAATTCATTCCTCTTTCCTCAGCAACACCACTTCCCACTTGGAAACCATAAAAAAGATGAAAAGACAAACCTCAGAATGAGAGAAAATATTTGCAAATGAAGCAAGTGACAAAAGATTAATCTCCAAAATATACAAGCAGCTCATGCCGCTCAATATCAAAAAAACAAACAACCCAATCCAAAAATGGGTGGAAGACCTAAATAGACATTTCTCCAAAGAAGGCATACAGATTGCCAACAAACACATGAAAGGATGCTCAACATCACTAATCATTAGCGAAATGCAAATCCATACCACAATGAGGTGTCACCTCACACCAGTTAGAATGGCCATCATCAAAAAATCTACAAACTATAAATGCTGGAGTGGGTGTGGAGAAAAGGGAACCCTATTGCACTGTTGGTGGGAATGTAAATTGATACAGCCACTATGGAGAACAGTATGGAGGTTCCTTAAACAACTAAAACTAGAATTACTATATGACCCAGCAATCCCACTACTGGGCATATACACTGAAAAACCATAATTCAGAAAGAGTCATGTACCACCATGTCCATTGCAGCACTATTTACAATAGCCAGGACGTGGAAGCAACCTAAGTGTCCATCAACAGATGAATGGATAAAGAAAATGTGACACATATATACAATGAAATATTACTCAGTCATAAAAAGAAATGAAATTGAGTTACTTGTAGTGAGGTGGTTGGACCTAGAGTCTGTCATACAGAGTGAAGTAAGTCAGAAAAAGAAAAGCAAATACCATATGCCAATGCATATACCTGGAATCTAAAAAAAAAAAAAAAATGGTTCTGAAGAACCTAGGGGCAGGACAGGAATAAAGACACAGATGTAGAGAATGGACTTGAGGACATGGGGAGGGGGAAGGGTAAGCTGGGACCGAGTGAGAGAGTGGCATGGACTTATATACACTACCAAATGTAAAATAGATAGCTAGTGGGAAGTAGCCGCATAGCACAGGGAGGTCAGCTCGGTGCTTTGTGTCCATCTAGAGGGGTGGGATAGGGAGGGTGGGAGGGAGGGACATGCAAGAGGGAGGAGATATGGGGATATATGTATATGTATAGCTGATCCATTGTTATACAGCAGAAACTAACACACCATTGTAAAGCAATTATACTCCAATAAAGATGTTCAAAAAATAATCCATCCCTAAGAAGTCCATGTTTTTAACATCCTAACCTTGTCAGCCTGTGTCAATCAGTCACTGCCTCCCTGTCAAGAGCTCCACTGGCTGCATTCCTGACAGGATTTTGACAGGTTTGAGGATATCAAACATGTTTATTAGCATTCACTTTTGACTTTAGCCTGTTAAAAATTTGCTATCTGAAGTGACTTTTAAAAAATCTATTTCCAATCAGTCAGTGGCAAAAAATTGTCAACATTATTTCTGATATGACAATAATTTTCCTCTCAGAACCATTTCAAACTATCATTTCCTCAGTCCTAAGTTCAAGCTTCCTCAGAATTGGTCATATTCACTTAATACACAATGATTCTCTCAATTTGTACCCTGTTAACTGAATTCCTTCACAGGCACTCTCCCTCTCAGTTAACTTAGGAAAGTTGTGTAGAAGAAACAGCACAAAACTTGAGGGTCAGGTTGTAAACTGGGCTCTTCTAGAAACTAGATGCATGACTATTAGCAAAATCACTTTATTGTCCTTTTTTTTCACCTACAAAATGGGGTTGAAATTGGAAAGGTTAATATAAATCATTATAAATGTTCCAAACTCTAGAGCATACATAGATTATCTAGGCTTGACTTAAGCTCCCACATATTTCTCTAGACTAGTTAATGTCACTTTGTACTGACTCCTTCAAGCTGTCCTTTTCTCCACTCCTACAATTCAGTGTATCTCACACACCAACAAGCAGTGTAGCTACACATCCCTATAGATAATTTTCACCAGCACAAAATCATATACTTAAAAAATTAATCAAAGATTTATCCACCCCCAAAACACATAATAAATTCAAACTTAAGAGTTTTTATTGTCATAATTTAGCAATCTACCGTCTTCAACTTAGAGCAGAATCTACCATTAAAACCTTCCTTATGGCTAAGCTCTCAGCATTATTCAGACCACCATCTCTGGCCAGTTCAGAAATCTTAGGAAATACCTTTCATAATGTCTTCATTTAGCTTTGACCAATGAACCAGAAATCAGAGTAGGCTGCTTGCCTGGCAATGCTCTTGGAAATACATTGAATTATTTTGAAACTTCTTAAAGAAGTTTTGGGTTCAGTGTAAATTTGGGGCATAGGATGACATTAGTTCCTATTTTAGTAAAGGCTACTGCCTGTTTCAAATACGACTAAGCTGAACTGGTACACCAAGTTCAGTATGCCAGGCTCTTAGCACAAAGCAACTATTATTGCAAGTAATATATTTTTCAACAACATAATGCTTGTAGATTCTGGAAGCCGCAGAGAGAGTTTCCTAAGCTCTCACAAAAATAATTGGATTCGTGAGAGCACTGGTCCAGTACTTTCATCAAAGTTAAACAGGAAAATCTCAGCCAAGCAGTCCCAAAGCACACTCAGTTTCTCTTTGGAGTCTTTCTCCCCACGTGGTTCTTCAGACCAACTCCTTGATTTCCAACACCAATGACATTTTTAAATCCATGCTTCCAAGTCATGATTTTTGTGTGATTGTCTCTAACTACAAGCTTAGAGACATTAATAACTCTCTAATTACTTTAATAGATAAAATGCACATGCTGTATATAATATTTGGACTCCCATTCTGATTACTGAAATGCATAAACTCCAGAATTCCCTTATCTTTGCTTAAATATCCTCCTTAAGTGTGTGTGTGTGTATGCATGTGTGTATATATATGTGTGTGTATATGTGTGTGTATATATGGATATAGATGGCTATATCACATTACACACACACTTTTTAGTGTAAGCCAGGAGTTGGCAAACATTTTCTTCTATAAGGGGCCAGATAGTACATATTTTTGGCTTTGTGAACCATAATGTCTCTGTCACAAGTACTCCACTCTGCATTCTAGCTCAGAAGCAGCCACAGACAATAAATACATCAATAAATAGGCATGGCTGCGCTCCAGTACAACCTTATTTAGAAGGCGTTCGGTCCATGGGCTGTAGTTTGTCCACCCCTTGTCTTGGCAGCCTTTCCATAAAACAACCAGTCCAAGTAATTTTGTACCTAATCTAAAAATGGGTTGGGTTTCTATTTAACAAATGAAACTCTCTCTAAATAGAAGCTGTTTTGCATTTTTATTTCAACAAAAACAAGCAAGCAGAGATGTATTTTGGATTTAGGTTGTCTCTTAATGATTGTAAATTTAAACACGTTTGCTAAATGCAAATAATCATGATCATTTATATAAGGCTTTTCAATTTATAAAGTTCCTTGACGTTTTTTATTTCATCTAAATATCAAAAAACACTGTGAAATAGCTGGGTTTTTCTTCTTCTTCTTCTTCTTATTTTGTAGCTGAGGAAACAAAGAGTTTCGTGACTTACTCAGAAAGCACAGGAGCCAGTATTTGAACTCAGGCCTGACACCAAAACCATACAAACCTCACTGTTCCAAAGCTAAATGATAGCAAAAATAGCAAGACTACCTTGAACAATAAGCCTAAGAACATGTTTGATGAGCTCTGAATCCATCAAGAGAGAATGCCAATCAGTTGACATTTTTTATTTAATACACAAATCAATAAACAAAACTGCAAATCAATACAAAGATGTGAATCAACATACAATGTTGTGTATAACAGTATTTACTACACATATGATAATACAATCCCTGGTTTACATCTGATAATGAAATCACAAATTCAGAATAAGTGTAATTGTAATAAACTGTCTTAGTAAACTTTTCCTGGTTCTTCCTGACGACAAATTACTTTGTCTAAATATTAAACAACTGGTTTCTAATCATCTATTTTAGAATTGTTTTAATTTAGAAAATTCAGATATATTTACCCATAGTTCCTGTGTTACAGATTTATGTGTGAGAACTCCTGCCACGTCTCCAAGTCTTCACGGTAAGTTGATAATTATTGAAATGATTCTGTTATCATATCTCCTAGTTTTTCCAGTACATAAAGTTGAGTTCTGTGTAAGTCTGAGACAGGAATGCCTTGTGAGCTGCTAAATAAATTTTTAGTAGCTCCTCCCCAAAACTTGTGCCAATTTAATCTTAAGCAAGTGAGTGCCAAATTTTATCATTTAAAGACTGTTCTCCTCAAAGGGAAAAAAAAAAATGAAAGAGAAACAAAAATTGAAACATTTCTGCCTTCTCTGCTTTGGTTGACTTTAGACCATCTTCCTCAAGCAGAAATGCCATTCTTTTATTTTTCTTCTTACTATAAAGATAATTGTTTTAAAATTTATTTCTATGGCTTCAGAATTTCTTAAAAATACAAACTCATTTTCCATCCTTGCCTCCCAGATCTCCTTTGTATTGGCTGTGCAACTTTCATTTATTCACCCAAGTTTTGTACTTCTGTCCCTGTCTTTTCAAAATATGCTTTATAAATCTAAAGGCAAACAAGAAAAACTTTGGTTTGTTTAATCATTTATCACTATATTTTCAAATTTATGGTTACCAAAGGGGAAAGATGTGGGGGGTGGGGGGAGGGATAAATTAGGAGTTTGGGATTAACATATACACAGTACCATGCATAAAATAGATAACCAACAAGGACCTACTGTATAGCACAGAGAACTCTACTCAATATTCTGTAGTAACCTATCTGGGAAAAGAATCTGAAAAAGAATAGATATATGTATAACTGATTCACTTTGCTGTACACCTGAAACTAACACAACATTGTAAATCAACTATACCCCACTATGAAATAAAAATGTTTTTAAATCACTATGTTTTTCAATAAAAAAATCAAATAAAGTTGTTTCCTAGGATTCTGCATGTGTAATCTCATAACAAAATTGTAGTGTATTTCAGCAGAAAATGCTTATAACCCCCTCTGCCCCTCAAGTACTATGTGACTGTGTGTGAAGTTCTAACTTCTGAGAGTCTCACTGTCTTATCTGGATCATCCCCAAATCAGGTTTGAGACAAGGATTTTGGTGCAAGTTACTCATCTGAGGTGGTGACAGCGGTGGGTGATCCCCAGAAGTACGATGAGTTAGTGGAGAAGTGAGAGAGGGAAGGGACTGTTAGTGAGGGTTTACTCACAGTAAACCCTCCCACCCTACCCAGAACTCACTGTGAGGCTACAGTACTTAGCTCGGAACTGTCCTACCGGGGTATTTATCCATCTACTCCTGTCCCTAACTCATGTTAGCTCTGTGGCATTTCTGGCCTGCCCGAAGGTCAAAGGACACCCTCACACACACGGAAAGAGACCCAGGAAAATGACCAAGGGCAGGAGAACGATCTGCAGGTAACATCCTACCTAAATGAAATGCATTTGGATAGAGCACAAACAGAGTTTGCTATGCTGTTTTCTCCTTTTTTAATGGGGATAAAAATGTTTGCCTCAATCACCGAATGACGTGGTTGAAAAAATTAATCACAAGTCATATTTATACACCACTTTATAGCTCACAATGTATTTTCACAGGCATTTTGTAATACATTCCTCACATATTTCTGTTAAGGATGCTATACAGTTGACCCTTGAACAAAGTGGTGTTTAGGGACACCAACTGGCAAGCAGTCAAAAAATCCACATATAACTTCAGAGTTGACCCTCTGCATCCATGGTTCACAACCTGGGATTCAACCAACCGTGGGTTGCATAGTACTGTAGTATGTATTTATTTTTTTAAATCCGCATACATGTGTACCCCATGAAGTTCAAACCTATTATTTAAGGGTCAACTGTACATATATATACTGATGATCTCTGCGTAACACATGAAAATCTGAGGCTCAGAAAGGATAAATGGTTTGCCTCACGTTACAGAACTAGCAACCAACAAAGATGGGATTTGAACCAGGTATATAACTATCAATTCTAGGCTCTTCGCACCACTGAATGTTTGAATGTTCTTTGCTAAGTACAAAGTACTCTAAGAATATAATGCATAGTTATCCCTCAAGAGGGGTCACACCAATGGAATAAGCCCATAAATAAAAATCAGTCCTATTTATTATCTAGATAGATAGATAGATAGAGACAGCATTTTTTGTTGAAGTAAAGTTGATGGACGGTATTACACAAATAATGCGTGTACAGCATAGTGGTTCACAATTTTTAAAGTTTACACACCATTTATAGTTATTATAAAACATTGGCTATATTCCCTGTGTTGTACAATATATCTTTTTAGCTTATTTTTATACTTAATAGTTTGTACCTTTTAATCCCCTACCCCTATCTTGCCCCTCCCCCTTCCCTCTCCCTGCTGGTAACCACTAGTTTGTTCTCTGTATCTGTGAGTCTGCTTCTTTTTTGTTATATTCACGAGTTTGTTGTAATTTTTAGATTCCACATATAAGTGATATCATACAGTATGTGTCTTTCTCTGTGACTTATTTCACTTAGCATAATAACCTCCAAGTCCATCCATGTTGCTGCAAATAGCAAGATTTCACTTTATATATATGTATGTGTATATACATACATATATATATATATATATATATATATCTCACATCTTCTTTCATCTGTTGATGGACACTTAAGATGCTTCTATATCTTGGCAATTGTAAATAATGCTGTTGTGAACACTGGGGTGCAGGTATCTTTTCAAATTAGTGTTTTTGTTTTTTTCAGACCTATATCCAGTAATGGAATTGCTGGGTCATATGGGAGCTCTATTTTTAGTTTGTTGAGAAACCTCCATACTGTTTTCCACAGTGGCTGCACCAATTTACATTCCCATCAACAGTGTAGGAGGGTTCCCTTGTCTCCACGTCCTTGCCAACATTTGTTATTTGTGTTGTTTTTGATGATAGTCATTCTGACAGGTGTGAGGTGATATCTCATTGTGGTTTTGATTTGCATTTCCCTGATGATTAGTGATGTTGAGCTACTTTTCATATGCCAGTCTGCATGTCCTCTTTGGAAAAATGTCCATTTTTAATTGGGTTGTTTGGTTTTTTGATATTGAGTTGTATGAGCTGTTTATATATTTTGGATATTAACCCCTTATCGGTCATATCATTTGCAAATATTTTCCCCCATTCAGCAGGTTGTCTTTCTGTTTTGCTGATGGTTTCCCTTGCTTTGCAAAAGCTTTTATCGGGTCCCATTTGTTTATTTTTGCTTTTATCTCCTTTGCTTTAGAAGACAGATCCAAAAAATTATTGCTATGATTTATGTCAAAAGTGTTCTGCCTATGTTTTCCTCTGGGAGTTTTATGGTTTCAGGTCTTACATTGAGGTCTTTAATCTATTTTGAGTTTATTTTATATATGGTGTTAGAGGATGTTCTAATTTCATTCTTTTACATGTAGCTGTCCAGTTTCCCAGCCCCACTTACTGAAAAAGATAGTGTTTTTTTTTTAAACTCCATTAGTAAAATGAATGAAGGACATAAGTATGTGTGCTTTCTGACCCTGGTGTGGCTAGCTGGATACAAGTATATTCATATGATCAGCTTCTCTAGGAGCCACTTAATTACATCAAGGAGGGAGCAGGACAGAAGTTAAGTCCACCAAGGCACATCCAGGGACAAAGCCAGCCAAAGGAAAGACAGGTTTGTAAGCAGATTGAGAGCTCCTCCATTTTTGTAGACTCAATATGCACATTACTTTTCTCAAAGGTGCTAGTAAAAGAAAATTACAGCTTCCACATAGTCTTGGTCACCTGAGAGCTGAGTGGAGCAAAGGCTGACTTTCCTTGGCTTCTGGTCAAGGCACTTTACTCACCAGAAGAGGGTCATAAGACTCCTCTTATGAAGCAAAGACTCAGGAGAAAGGTAGAAAGCACATACCCAGTGTATTCATTAAGCAAAATGTTTTCATTAACTTTGTTCACATTACTGACCTGTTCTAAAATTATTCCTGTTCTAGCAAGCAGGCATTCACTCTGGGGTTTTTCTCCAAATAGTACTGGCCCATTTACTTTTCACTCTGTACATTTATTTCTCTTCATTTATTAGATTTCTTGAATATCCCCATAGCCCACAGGTCTCTGGGCACAGGTTCAAAGCTAAATGCCACAATTAATAAAATGCAATGGCCAAAGAATTATAATTTCTTATAAGAGAAGCGTGCGTGGGTAGGAAGTGGAAAGACTTTATCAGGGGAGCCAATGCCAAAACAGAAAGGTACATCTTGTACCACACCCTGTAGGCACTAGGCACAAGGAGTTATTTGCTGGACTCAGTAACTTAGCAAAACCCTTAGAAGTCTGAGACTGGATTTAAATTTATATGTCAGTAGTTAGTGAGATAAAAAGCTGGCCAAAAAATCATTCCTCTCCCCTAATCTGTGGTTATATATCTATGGTCAGGAAAGCTAAGAATGAGCCCTAGGGAGCAAGTTACTGAACTCATCTCATACAGATAGGGATGAAGTGTACTAAATGGAGAAGGAATGGATACAATAATCATTAATATTTCTCGAGTGCTTACTACATACCAAGCACTATTCTAACAGATACAGATATAGATACCTTCATCTAAACAGTACAAGAACATTCTGAGGGATATTTTATCAATGAGAGAGTTCAGGCACAGAGAGTTCAAGTAACTCTCCCAAAGTCACACAGCAGTTAGATGAGGGAGCCAAGATTAAATTCAGACAATCTGACACCCCATGGTTATACTCTACTGACTGTAGGGACCAAACATATATGCATATCCCAGTGAAGGATGTGACCATTTAAGTGTCACTTTTTTTGGCAAGGGCATGCTAAGACGTCATCAAAATGGACTCACAAGTGGACATGGCAATATTTGCAAGCTACTTTTTCTCTCTTATTTCTGGGTAGAAAAATACACTTTTTTTTTTTTTTTTTTTTTTTTTTTTTTTTTTTTTTGCGGTACATGGGCCTCTCACTGTTGTGGTCTCTCCGGTTGCGGAGCACAGGCTCCGGACGCACAGGCTCAGCGGCCATGGCTCAAGGGCCCAGCTGCTCTGTGGCATGTGAGATTTTCCCGGACCGGGGCACGAACCCACGTCCCCTGAATCGGCAGGCGGACTCTCAACCACTGCGCCACCAGGGAAGCCCGAAAAATACACTTCTTATAGACCTTTCCTCCTCTTATTCTTTTCTTTTTACTTCTCCTTTTTGGGCCACATGGCCTCTTCTTAAGGGACAATGCTGTTGCCAAGCAAGTAGGGGAAAGCCTAGAATAGGCATGGAAGAAGGAAAAGATGTTAGGATTACTCTATTCCTAGCTGAGACCCTAACTTTGGTCTTGACTCCCCTGACCTGAATACCAGTATATAATATAGACATCTATGTTTTATATTTTAGATATCTATGTTTTATATTTTAGATATCTGATCATACAATATAGATATCTATGTTTTAAATAAGCTGTATTTAATTTAATTCAATTTAAGCATACACCATGTTGTTATGAGTGGAATGGCACTGGACTAGATACCTTTGTCTCCAAAATAGGAACTGACTGACCGTGAGACGCCTGAGCAAGTTACTTCGTGTTTCTGAACCAAGTTCTATATATAATACAGTAAAATATGGTAAGGAGGTATAACTTTATTCTGTATCTTAGAGATGTTGAATATTATTTAGTTCAGGGTTTAAAGTATCAATAATTAGGACTTCCAAAAATAAAGTAACATGAAGACTTCTAGTTTCAACTCCAATGTGTGAAAAGCTTATCATCACTCTCATTCTTACAAGAAAAAAAATTTAAAAAATGGAAACAAAAACTTTTCTTGGACCCATTAGAGAATTGAGGTTGCAGGAGAGACAGGTGAATTTAAAGAATCACAGCCAAGATCTGTGTACTTGGAGCAAATAAATTGGTACGAACTCATTGGTGGTAATTTTGAAGAATTTCTGGAGGCTTAGTGTGGACTTTCATGAGAGTGAGAAACTCCTAGAGGCCGAAGTCTAAGGAGGTCCCTACACATTTGTGAGTTTTACCTCCAGGAATCCAAGGCCTCATAGTGAAGAACTAAGAAATACGTGCCCTGACTCTGGCTGGAGGAGTTGAAAAGTGACCATTTTGAAATATATTTAGAACATGCTCCATAATAAAAAACCTACTCTCCAAGGAAAAGGAATTAACAGAGCATTATCCCACCTAAGCAGAGGAGGCAGAAGGCATTTACCTAACCCTAATCCCTCCTGCTTTACCAAAGGTGGGGTGGAGGTGGCACTAAAAAACACTTGTGACGGTAAGAGCCCAAGGTCACAGCCTCACACAAAAAAATTTTAAGATGAAGTCATAAGATTATAGAATGCTTCCCCTCCCCCCCACCTTACCAGCACATTTGCAGGGCTCTGGTAGAGCACTGATTACAGGTGAAAAAACTGCAAGATACAGACTTTATTTAAGGAGGAGTTCTTAGTGAAGCTCAAAGAAGACAAAAGAGACAAAAATAAGGACACTTGAGGCATTCAAAGCCTCTGCTGTCTACAAAGACAGCAAACATTAAACATAGCCCAACTTCTAGCCATATTAACTTTAAAACTCACACTAAAGGCCTCTTTACTTAAGTTCCTAATACCTGATACATCATATCTGACTTTTAACAAAAATTACAGGACATGCTAAAAAGGCAAACAAAGGACAAAAACAAAAATAAAACTAAACAAAAGCACAATCTGAAGAGACAAATAAGTATCAAGGACCAGACTCAGGCATGATACAGATTTTGGAATTACCAAGCAGAGAATTTAAAATACTCTATAAAAATATCAAATCACTGTGTTGTGCACCTGAAACTAATATAATATTGTAAGTTAATTATGCTTCAATAAAAAATAATAATATAAAAATCTTTTAAAAACAGAAGATTGGAAAAAGAAAAATATATATAAAATATAAATAACTAGGATTAAAATGTTGGGTTCTAAATTGATTTTTTTTTTTTTTTTTTTTTGCCGTGGGCTTCTCACTGTTGTGGCCTCTCCCATTGCGGAGCACAGGCTCTGGACGCACAGGCTCAGCGACCATGTCTCACGGGCCCAGCTGCTCCGCGGCACGTGGGATCTTCCTAGACCGGGGCACGAACCTGCATCCCCTGCATCGGCAGGTGGACTCTCAACCACTGCGCCACCAGGGAAGCCCAATATGTTGGGTTCTAATTTTAAAAATGACAATGTACACAAAGAAATGGGTAATATAAGCAGAAAGATTGAAACTCTAAGAAAGAATCAAAGGAAATGCTAGAAATCCTGTCCCTCATTATTGCAGATTGCTCCTGAGATGTTAGCCAAGTTTTTTTTTTTTTCAAAACAAATACTGAAATGAAAATAAATAATGCCTTTGATAGGTTCATCTGAAACTGGACACAGCCAAGAAAAGAATCAGTGAACTTGAAGATATGTGAATGGAAAGTTCCCAAACTGAAATGGAGAGAGGAAAAAAAAGGAAGAAGGAGAGGAAGAAGAAGAGGAAGGAGAAGAAGAAGAGGGGAAGGGAAAGAGGAGGAGGAGGAGGAGGAAGAGAAGAAGAAGAGAACATCAAAGAATTGTGGGACAATTTTGAAAGAGATAGCGTTTGTGTAACTGGAATACCAGAAGGAGAAGAAAGAGAAAACACAAAAGAAAATATTTGAGGTAATAATGACAAAGAATTTTCCAAAATTAACCCAGGAGGCTCAGAGAACAACAATCAGGAAAAATACAGAAAAAAAAAAAAGCCTGCACATAGACATATTACATTCAAATTGCAAAATTCCAGAGACAAAGAGAAAGTCTTAAAATAAACCAGAGGAAATAAAAACATCTTATCTACAGAGGAACAAGAATAAGAATTGCAGTGAACTTCTCATCAGAAACCAGGCAAGGAAAAAGAGAGTGAAGTGAGATATTTAAGTGTTGAAAAACAAAAACCACTAACCTAGAATTCTATATTCAATGAAATTATCCTTCAGAAGTGAAGGAAATATAACAACTTTCTTAGATAAACAAAAATATAGGGAATTCAAAGCCAGCAGTGGACTCTGCAAGAAATGTTAAAAGACGTTTTTTTAGGGAGAAGAAAAATAACGTAAGTCAGAAACATTTACATAAAGAAAGAGCATGAGAGAGAAGTAAATAAAGGTAAAATAAAACCTTTTATTTTTCTTATTCTTAATTGATATAAAAGATATAGGTTTAAAATAATAGTAACAATGTGTTGGTTAATTGCAGCATATGGATAAGTGAAATGATTTAAAGTAAAGTTTAAGGGACATGGACAAGAAGAGGAATTAAAATTACCATTGTTTTATGGTACTTGCACTACAGATGAAGCAACATATGGACTTAGGTTAGTTGTAAAATGTATGTTGCAAACCCTAGGGGAACCATAAAATTTTAAAAAGTGAAACCAATATGCGAAGAGAGGGAAAAAAATAGAATCATATCAAATGTCAGTCAAAACCAGAGAAGGTAGAAAAAGAGAAGAAAATAATGAAGAATATGTGCATGACATTAAAATGATAATAAAGGAACACTATGAACAAGTCTATGTTCACAAATAACCTAGGTGCAATCTCTTCCAGAAAAAAGAAGCAGAAAGAACACTTCCTAATTCATTCTTTGATGCAAGTATCACCCTAATATAAAAACCAGAAAAAGACATTACAAGAAAACTACACACCAATATCTCTCATGACAATAAAAATAAAAAAATCCTCAATAAAATATTAGCAAACTGAATCCAACAATGTGTAAAAAGAATTATACACCACAACTAAGTGGAATTTATCCCTGATATACAATGATTATTCAACATTCAAAATTAACTAATGTAATCTCTACATCAACAGGCTAAAGAAAAAATCATGTGACCATATCAATTGATGCAGAAAAAGCATTTCAAAAATTCAACACCCGTTCATGATAAAAACTCTCAGCAAACTAGTAATAGACAGAAACTTCCTAGACTTTATGAAGAATATTTACAAAAAAATCTACAGCTAGCATCATATATAATGGTGAGAAACTAATAAACTTATACCAAGGTTAAAGTATATAAGGTTAATATACAAAATTCAACTGCTTTCCTGTATATCAGCAATAAACATTTGAAAGTTGAAATTAAAAACATAATACTATTTATAATGGCACCAAATATATGGAATACTTAAGTATAAATCTAGCAAAATATGTAAAAGGTCTATTCAGAAAACTATAAAACTGGTTAAAATAATAAAAGGAGAGCTAAATAGAGAAATTCCATGTTTATGGATTGCAAAATGCAATATTTTTAAGTTGTCAATTCTTCACAGCTTGATGTATTAATTCAGCACAATGTCAGTCAAAATCCCAGGAAGTTATTTTGTAGATATTGACAGAGTCTAGAGCTTACATAAAAAGGCAAAAAGCCAGAAAAATCAACAAAATACTGAAGAAGAAAAGCATATTATAAAGCCATAGTAATCAAGACAGTATGGTATTAACAAAAGGTGAGATACTGATATCAATGAAAGAGGATAGAAAGCACAGAAATATACCCAAACAAATACAGTCAATTGATCTTTGACAAAAAAAAGTAAAGAAATTCAGTAGAGAAAGTATAATCTTTTCAATAAGTGGAGCTGGAACAAATCGACATCCATATGCAAAAAAAAAAAAATTATCATCTAGACACAGACCCTATACTGTCCACAGAAAAAAAATTATCATCTAGACACAGACCCTATACTGTCCACAGAAATTAACTCCAAATGGATCAAAAACCTAAATCTAAAATTCAAAATTGTAAAATTTCTAGAAAGTAATGAAAAGACAACCACAGACTTGGAGAAAAGTTTTGTAGCACACATACTTGATAAAGGTCTTGTATCTAAAATAAATACACACACACACACACACACACACACACACACACACACACAAACTCTTAAAACTAAAAAAAATAGGAAAACAGAACAAAACAATTTCAAAATGGCAAAGATCCAATATATGACGAAAGAAGATACGCAGATGGCAAAATATATACAAAAAGGTGCTCAACATCATTTGTAACTGGAGAATTGCAAATTAAAACAACAAGAGCTATCACTATGCACATTAAAATGGTTAAAATCTAAAAGACTGACAATATCAGGTGCTGGCAAAATGTGGAGCAACAGGAACTCTCATTTGTTACCAGAACAATACAGCCACTTTGGAAGACAGTTTGGCAATTTCTTACAAGACTAAACATGGTCTTATCAAATGATCCAGCAACCAAGTTCCAAGGTATTTACCCAATTGATTGGCAAACTTATGTTCACACAAAAATGTGCATGTGAATGTTTATAGCAGCTTCACAATCACCCCAGATTGGAAGGAAACAAGATACCCTTCAACAGATAAATGGGCCAACTGTGGTATATTCATAAAATGGAATGTTGTTCTGTGAAATTAAGCTATGAAAAGACATGGATGAACCTTAAATTTAAATTGTTAATTACAAGAAGGCAATCTGAAAAAGCTACACACCACATGATTCCACTTATATAACATTTTTGAAAAGGCAAAATTATATACAGTGAAAACTGCGGTGGTTGCAAGCAGTTTGGAGGGGAGGGAAGAGAGCTGAATAGGTGAAACCCAGGTTTTTTAAGGCAATGAAACTATTAAAAACTATGTGATACTGTGATGGTAGACATATGACATTGTCATTTGCCAAAACATATAGAACTTCATAGCACAAAGAGTAAAACTTAAGGTAGGCAAGTTTTTAAAAAAAAACATTTAGGAGATCTTAGAAAGGACTGCAGACTGTGATAAGAGAAATTGAATTACAAATGTATGACACAACCTCACTGTAGAGGATGGGGAAAATGGTGCTGACCTAGCAACTTTGGAATGATTTGAGTCCATATTACTAGAGACAAAAGGAACTGCATATAATCACTGAACTCTACTAAATGAAATTGTTTTTCATGGGGGTATAAATCTACAAATCTGATACTCCCATCCATGTATACTGGAACTGAACAATTAAGAAAATGAGTGATTGATGGTGGGAACCAAGTATCTCACTGTTGGAGTGGGATTTTATGGATAAGTAAGAGAGGCTAGAATAATCTATGTTGTGATGATTAGAACTGGAAACATCAGTGTGTGCTCACGTTTAGCTTAATATAAATAAAGGGGTTACATATAGAAATATTTATAGGTGTGTGTCTACACATGGGTTACTATTCATATATATCTACTTCCTTACTCTGTGAGAGAGCCTAGAAGCAAAGACATTCCAATAGCAAGGAATACACCCAGCTCCCATATCCTGGTTTCTATTATCATTCTGCAATAAAAGGAACCAGTGCTCCTTGAAGAAATGGTTCATTGTAAGACTGGGGCAGGAAATACAGAAGATGGTCCTGAAGCATTTTGTAGTACCAGAGGTAAAGAAGTGCTCCAAAAAAAATCGATCGGGGGTGTGTAGTATCCAAAGACAGAATAATTTAAGGAACAGGATAAATGAAGTAGTGTTGGATTATAACCCAAAGTGGAAAATGAATATCCATGAGTTCATACTAATATGAATAAAGGATTAGATAAGGAAGTAAATAAATAAGGGAAAAGAGACAAATCTCCCATGAAGAATTCCAAACAATTTATGTGGATACTTCACCCTCAGAGAGGGAGAGGATAAATCCTGACTTCTCACCTGTGGGCTGGGCCTGGGGACTTCCTTCCAAAGAGTACAGTATGGAAAAGAGGGAAAAAAGAATAATTTGCAATGGAGAAACCTGACAAACATCACCTCAGCCAGATAATCAACGACATAAATCCCCAGTCTAATCATGAAGGAAAACATAAGACAAATTGTTATATAGGGACATTCTGCAAAACACCTGACAGGTACTCCTCAAAGCTGTCAAGGTCATCAAAAACAAGGAAAGTCTGAGGAACTCTCACTGCCAAGAGGAGCCTAAGGAGACATGACACCTGAACACAATGTGGTGTCCTGGGCAGTAAATGGACATTAATTAAATCAGAGGAAATCTGAATACACTAAGGGTTTTAGTTAATGGTAACCTATCAATATTCATTCACTAACTGTAACAAATGAACCAGATTGTTAGATGTCAATAATGGGGGAAATTGGGTATGGTGTTTATGGTAGGTCTCTGTACTATTTTTATAATTTTTCTATAAATCTGAAACTCTTCTAAAGCATAGTCTACTTATAAAAGAACAGTAACACGAATAATATAAAGAATTGGTTTTGTATTTGGGCTTACTGAAACTACTTGTTTATAGAAATCAAATTCAGATGATAAATTAATTACCTGACTCTTTAGTTGACTTGATACCTTTAGATCAGCCTAATGACTATAGGGCAGACCTCAGAGATATTGCAGGTTTTGTTCTAGACCACAGCCATAAAGCAAATATTGCAGTCAAGTGAGTCACATGAATTTCTTTTGGTTTCCCAGTGTGTGTATAAAAGTTGTGTTTATACTACACCATTGTCTATTAACGGTGCAATAGCATTACGTCTAGAAAAACAATGAACAGACCTTAACTTAAAAATATTTTATTGTTAAAAATGCTAGCCATCACCTGAGCCTTCAGTGGGCCATAGTAGTAACATCAAAGATCACTGATCACAGACCACCATAACAAATATAATAATGAAAAATTTATTATTTGAATACTGAAATATTGCTAGAATTTTAAAAATGTGACACAGAGACACAAAATGTGCAAATGCTGTTGGAAAAATGGCACCATTAGACTTACTCCATGCAGGATTGCCACAAACTTTTAATTTGTAAAACAAAACAAAACAAACAAACAAAAAAGAAAACCCTCAATATCTGGGAAGCACAATAAAATGAGGTATGCCCACACTTAGAAAAAACTTAAGTCAAAGGGGGTCATTATCTAAGTTATTCATGAGAATGATCAACTAGTGAGGAAGAAAGTCGAACCTGAATTATCCTAATTGATTATCCACAGCTGTTGAATTCATCAAGAAATGACTGGGTTTCTTTTGCTTTCAATTCTCTTCTGAATATGTGGTGATTCAGCCCAACCCCCCTGCCCCCACCAGAGACATTCCAGTTGAGCTCACCCGACAGCCGTGACTCTGGGTTTTGCTGACCAATCACACTCTTGCCCAGTGACATGGACACATACTCACAACATGGCTGTCTTGAACCCCTGAAGGGAATGATTCCTTGTGAGAAGGAAAATGAATTTAACAGGACTCTAGCCAGTGCCACTGAATACATTAGCCTCAGGCTCTAAGGAGCCCACTAAGCCAGATGCCCAGTTACCATGACTTCCATAGGCTGTAGACAACAACTTGGGATTTACAATGCCAAAAGTCAGGTTAGCCTTTCTTCTTCCTGCTACGTATCTTTCGAACTGGTGTTCCATCCCCGGGATGCTCCCCCTAAATAATACAGTTCCTAGGCTACACCAGGACAGACTCTGAGACACCATTGTTTTGTACACAGATGTGAGGTACCCAAAGGCAAAGTGATCTGAGATTTCCTGGACTAGCCATGCTGGACTCATTTTTTCCAGTCACTTTCTACTAAAGCCAAAAAACCTTACCAGAGTTCCCTCAGGGTCTCTAATTGCCCTGGTGGCTTTGGTAATTGCTCTGGACTCTTTCCGCTAAAGAGTAAACAATGATGTGTCCTTTTAGATTTCCCACATCCTCTTAATCCAAACTTTCTTCAAATAAGTACGTACAGAAGAGACAAAGACCCTGATAATTTGCATAATAGAGGGTTCTTTTCTACATAGTGTCAAGTGTTTGGGGTGTTTGTTTTAATAAGGTAATTTTCCTCCTATTCTGTACCCTTTACCCAAGAAATCAGAGAATTCACATTGGTTTAGATTCATAGAAGAATGTAAAGGACTGAGTTGAATGTCTCAGCAACTGGTAATATCATATGTAAGATCCTTAAAAGCCCTAATATCCATCCCCCTGCCTAGATAAACCTAGATACCCTTTGTCAACTAATGACCATCTACTCTCAGAAATGCTACTTGGTGTACTGTATACACCCTGAGTCAAAGTTTCCTCTTCTGCATTGGCCCTCCTAAATGTCTTCCATATAGATAAAAAGCACCTAGATGTAGGCAAGACATTTTTCAGCAGTGACTCCTTGTCATTTTCTACTGGATTTGTTGATAAGGGTCTTTATCCCTGGTTTAAAAAAAAAAAGAACATTTAACTTCCTACCTGATCAAACATACTCTGCACTGTCAAACTCCTTGTCAACTAGACCAGGCACCAGTCCTGGAGGCAAAAATATAATGAATTTGTGTATCTAAAGAAGGTGGAATAGAAAGGAGAAGAAGGGGGTTAGGTAAGAAAAGCAGGAAGCTCTCAAGTAGAAATGCTCTGATTCTGCCTCTCTGTTTCCAGTACCTCTGGGGGTGGCAATGTGCAGAATGAGCAGTGAACATTGAGTGGCACTGGGGACAGATAGACCATGATGAGGGTGCCCACGCTACCACTTATTGGCTGTGTTATTTGGGACAAATAACTTTTCTAAAACTAAGTTTCCTCATTTGTAAAATGGTAAGAATAATAAGTATCTCAGGCTTGTTAAGAAGATTAAAGATTGTAATGTGAGCAAAGTGACAGATAAATGGTTAAATTCTTAGTGTATACTCACTGTTACTTTTTTCCCAGCTTTATTGAGGTATAATTGACTTACAACATTGTGTAAGTTTGATAACTGTTACTTGTTTATAACAGAGTACAGGTGCCTTCAGTGTTATGAATTTGTTGGTTGGTTGATTGTATCACTCCCCCCAAAATTGTGTTCTCATATTTGTCATATTTAGTTCAAAATCTAAGGAAAGCAAGTTTTTTCTTCTATGGTTTTGTGTTAATCTGCTTGAGCTGCCATAACAAAATACCACCCACTGGGTGACTTAAAGAATAGACTTTTTTTTCTCTCATAGTTCTGGAGGCTAGAAATCCATGATCAAGGTGGCAGCAAATTTGGTTTCTACAGAGAGCCCTCTTCTTGGCCTAGAGATGGCTGCCTTTGTGCTATGTGAATGCATGCTCCGGTGTCTCTGTTTATAAAGACAGGGATTCTAGCAGAAAAAGGCTCCACCCTTTGTTCATCTTAGTTACTTCCTTAGAGAACCCATCTCCAAAGACAGCCTCACTGGGAGCCAAGGTTTCAACATATGAAATGGGGGGGGGGGCGGGGAGGGGCGGGGGGGGATAGGGACCCAAACATTTAATCCATAGCACGTTTTCTATTATTTATTGCTCTCAAAAAAAAAAGGAATCGTTTGAATAATGGCAAGAGTTACTGTATTTGTCTGCATAATGAATTAGGAAAGTAGAAAAAATCAGGACTCTCCTAATCAAACAACTATTTAAATGCCTACTTTTGTGCACTGACTGCAGTACCAGTCCCAATTTGTTCATCCTTCCTGTGTCCATGCTTTTGGCCGTGTCCTCTTACACTGACTCTGGGCTTAGCCATGTGACTTCTTTTGGCCCATAGGACATTAGTAGATGTGATGCAAGCAGAGTCATAACAAGGGCTTGTACACTGAAGCTTGTCTGCTTTCTGAACTTGGAACCCAGATACCATGGGAACAAGGCCAGGTTACCCTGCTGGTTAAGGGCCCACCTGAAGGAGAGCTGAGGCACCTCAGCTATCACGCAGCCCTCAGCTATCTAAACTGTTCACTGCAGAAGGATGAATGAACCCCAGCTTCGATCAGCCACACCTGGCACAGATAATCCGTACTATCAAGACAGCCCAGCCTATATTGCTGATCCCCAGAATCATTAGCTAAATAATTTTTGTTGTTTGAAAATACTAAGTTTCAAGTTGGTTTGCTACACAGCAATAGCAAACTCATACATCTACAAAGTACTCAGCACTATGCTATGCCCTTTCGGAAGTGCAGAAAAATTTAAAATGTAATTATAAGCAAGAAGAAAAGACACAGACATATGGTATATATATTGCAACTATTAATAAGGAGATTAATAATTCAAACTTTAGTTGAATGTAATATGATAAGATGAATACCAAGGTGTGAGGAAGTTATGCATAACCTAGAAATCGTTACGTAATTCTAGCATTTTGCATCTCATTTAGAATTAAAAGCTCATGAGAATGAATAATGGGGGGACAAGATATCAGGAACATTTATTTTGTATCCAAGAAAATTCTCTCTTTCTGGTTCAATTTATGGTTTGGGAAACGAGTCAGATCACTTTTTCTTTTATCCAAAAGTTTTGCCCATTCCTTGAAATTACATATGATGACATAATACAAGTCCAACTTGGCAAAACAGAGAATTTGCAACTCAAGTCTGGTTTCTCTTCAATTTTCATTTCCCCCAGGTCCCATTCATATTTCTTAGAGACACTTTCCCTTGTGACCCAATCTAATTTGATTCCCTACTACATCTCCTCCACCAAGAGCATCTAAAGCTATTTTGCAGAGATCTTATAAATAATGCTTTGACAATATTTAAAAGATAATATTCAGGGGAAAAAAAGCTTGGAAAGGGGGAACGGAAAAAAAAGGCTCTTTTCAGGACAGTGTCTCCGATTATGCCTGGATGTTACCAACCAATCTGAGTGATCTATTTTCCCAACTGATTTGACAGAACTGACCTGTTATTTTGACTTTATATAGAAACAAGCCACAATGAAGTGAAAAGGGAAGGAGAAAACTGGCCAGTCAGAACAAAGTTCTGGAGATGGAGGACACCTCTTGAGAGGGCTGATTTTTGATGAAAAAGAAAAATGACAAAACTAAGGATAATTGTCCAGGTACTGTACTCCACGGTCACTTTATATAGAGCTGGAACTTTGTAGAAGGATCTGACATCTGGGAAATGGCTATTCTTTGACATTCAGTTAAAGAATTTCTAAAATCCTCTTTCCTTCTTCCTCTGTGTCCTCCTGGTCCTATAAGTCTCTTCCCAGTGGCCTTACTGCCTATCATGCTCTCTTTGCTCTAGCCTTTAACTGATAACCTTGTATTAGTTTGCCAGGACTACCACAACACAGTACAAAAGACTGGGTGGCTTAAACAGCCACAGTCTTTTTGCTCACAGTTCTGGAGGCTAGAAGTGGAAGATCAAAGTGTCAACAGGAGTGATTTCTTCTGATGGCCCCTCTTTTTGGCTTGTAGATGACCATCTTCTCCCTGTGTCTTTACATGGTTTTCCTTCTGTGTGTTTATGTGTCCTAATCTCCTCTTCTTATAAGGAAACCAACCAGTCATACTGGATTAGTGCCCACCCTAATGACCTTATTTTACCTCTTTAAAGACTCTATTTTCAAGCACAGTCACACTCTGAAGTACTGGAGGTTAGGAGTCTAACATATGAATTTTGGGAAGACACAGTTCGGTGCATAATACACCTTAGGGTCCTTTACTTCAGAGACCTATTTACATTACACTTTACTTCTTCAACCTTAAATCCATTTCATTCATTCCATAACTGTATAAGTGGGATGAAAACACTTCCAGGTTAAACATACATATCAATCGATTTCAAGACGCATCTCAATTCAGAAATGTGAAACGAAAGGAAAAATATTGTCTTAGAAGAAATATGGTAATAGACAACTTTGAAAACTAAGATATTCCTGCAATATTCAAAGAACCGTATCTCTAAGGGTTAGAATTAAATTAAAACCATTATGGTCCATGACAGAGGGGTGGGAACATGGCACCCCATTTGATGATCCATTTAGACCAGTTAGTTACACATTCTAAACACTCCTACCATCACAGAGGAGCTTTCCCATGGTTTGGATAGGGAGTGAGGGAGGGAGCCGGGGAACTGTTCATACTCCCCCAAAGTTCTTTCATTAAGGAATAGAACACTGTACGTTGACCAGGCTTTTTCTGTAGGCCCTTCATTTTCAGCCCCTACAGGGCTCTAGTTCCCCCTCAGAGTAAACACATAAATATCAAGTGGGCAACCAGTAAATTTTGACTGACTGCTTTGGTACCATCATTTCAGGGATATTAACACAGGAGAGAGATGAATGCCAAATCGCCTCCATCTTTGTTTCTGAGGATGAGGATGTGTAAGTGTGTTCCCTTTAATCCTACGACCCACTTCTAATTGAAGGAAAAGTTCCCAGTAAGAAGAGCCACCTCCCAGGGGTAAATATGAAACCAAAATTCACAGTCTCTTTCAAATACTTCTCCTCTCTCTACTTCAGCACTTCAGCCCCAAGTAAATAACTTTAACGTTCAAAGTGAGCATTAAATGTTGAACAGATCAAAACTGAATTCTAAATGCTTATGTTGACTAATGTCCCCAAGACTGTTAGGACAGCCTCCGCCTTGCCCTGTGCTCTCCTTGAGGCACTTTCACTGATCTCCCAAATTCTGCCACAAATTTCACCTTACTTCTTGTTTCCTTCGTGACCATTGCTAATGAATGAGGACAGGTAAATATAAAAAATCAATTTATTCTTTCCCACCCAGAGCATTTCCTTGTTTCTGCAGTTTCTGTCTAAAATAACCTTATTTGAAAGTCATCTTAAAAGGGTGTCACTCTTATTTTGATGTCTCTAACCACATAACCCAGGCTGCCCCGTAACTGTTTTTCTTCGGTGAACTGATCAAAAGTCGCCTGTCTAATTATATCATCTGGGAAGCAGGCAGAGGCCTTGGAGGGGAGCAAGCACCGTTCATACCAATTTGGCTTCAGCTACTACATCGCCACTCTGCAAAGAGGTTAATTCTTTGGATGCTGACCAAAAAGAAACAAGAGGGAAAACCAACACAAGCAAGACAAACAGGCTGCTATTCCTGGATCCATAAAAATATACCTTTGGAAGTGGTTTAGCGAGGAGAAAAATATTTTTTAATTCCCACCACAACATTTGTCAGTATAATGTCTTCCTGAATAAACAGTGCTCTGTTGGAACTATATGAGACAAGAAGCTTTCCAGCTAAATGACATTTTTGGTTATCAAGGTTATCTATCCAAGTGGATTGTTTGATCACTCGCACCTCCGGGTTTAAGGCAGAGGCATACCTTGTGCCCATACATCCCTTCATTTTTAAGAGAAGGGGCACAGGGACAAATCATAAGATATTTAAGTGCTGGGAAACTTCTTAGCCTGAGTATTCTTTCTCAGGAGTCAGCTTTCTCCACCAGGGCTTCTATTCATGTGGGATGTAATGTTATTTCATTTTCCTCTGGTCATCTTACATCCCTGGAGAGAGCTTGACTCATGATATAATTATAGGCTGGGCCGGTTCCCACTGAGAGTCACTCCAGACTGCCACCAGCCTGCCCCACGCGGATCTTCCACTCCAATGCCAAAGAGCATGAACTCTGCCAGAAACAGAGTGACACTTTTTGCAGGATCGTTCATGATTAGGTTCTCAGGAAGCAGTTTGCAGTGGCTGTCCTCTTTCCTTCTAGGGAGACAGTGAGCCTGGAGGTTAGTGACTCACTGGAGAACCAGCCGATTTGTGGTCTCTGGGGCTGGTCGGAGTTCTCTTTGGTGGTTCATAAAATGGTTCCTGGAGGACGTATTTTCAGATGTTTGGGAATTTAAGCTTATTTCACAGAAAATATGAATTTTGTCATTCAAGTCACGGCATAGTCTTGTGTAAGGCCATGTTGGGGATAATTGTGGCAGCCCACTCCTACTCAATGATTTTTTACCTGCCCCTAATTCTACTCATCCTGGATAGAGGTCAATCAGGGCTGTGGAATCCCAGCTCTAGAGGGACATGGGGAAATCATTTCTAGCTGTTTGATTTCACATAAGTAAACAGTTTTCTCACTTTTTGTAATCCTTCCAGAGCTGGAAGCTCCCTAACTACCCATTTGAGAGCCACAGCAGAATGTTATCTCCCTGCATTTAATATCTTTTTCTTTTCCTGTGCCCACCACAAACTTAGACTCTTTCCATTGGGTCTAGTTTCCTCGGCTCCAAGGTTCATATCAGATCTCTTGCCTTCCTGACCCCCAATCCAATTTTCACATTCCTCATTATTTTCTTTATCATAGCACCCAGTTCTTCCTTCACAGCTCTTATCATTATTTGTAATTATATATTTATTTTGTGTGCTTATTTGCTTAAAGTCTTTTTCCTTCTACTAGGTTGCAAATTTCATGAGCAAAGACACATCCATTTGTTTTAAATTTCGCTACTATTAAACGCAGGATTTCACATAGAACCCCTAGAACCTGTCACAGACTTAGTTTTTAATATACATTAGTTATAATTAACATCATTATTTCATCATCATCATTCATTGATTAAATAAGTTTTTCAGCATCCTAGCAACTAAATTTTTCATGCTGCTGAAAACCGTAACCACTCCCCCTCCCCCATTTTTTCCAATTTTTCTCTTAGGCTTATTTCCATATGTATCATGAAGGATCCTGGATTCTTTCTAAAGGAAAAACCATTAGGGAAAGTAGTCCATATATTTTTTTCTGTCATTTTGATGTTGGATTCTCCTCACGGCCATATGGTCATGGGGTTGATCCAAATTGCTTTTTCCTCAGAAGGTCTCAGAAGCTTCATATTCAGAGTGCAATGGCATCAAGAGCACCCAAAACATTACATCATAAGGAGCTAGTTAAAAAAATGGGCAGAAGATCTAAACAGACATTTCTCCAAAGAAGACATACAGGTGGTCAACAGGCATATGAAAAGATGTTTGACATCGCTAATTATTAGAGAAATGCAAATCAAAACTACAATGAGGTATCACCTCATTCCAGTTTGAATGGCCATCATCAAAAAGTTTACAAATAATAAATGCTGGAGAGGGTGTGGAGAAAAGGGAACCCTCCTACACTGTTGGTGGGGATGTAAATTGGTGCAGCCACCATGGAGAACAGTACGGAGGTTCCTTAAAAAACTAAAGAAAGAGCTACCGTATGATCCTGCAATCCTACTCCTGGGCATATATATGGAGAAAACTATAATTCAAAAAGATACATTCACTCCAATGTTCATAGCAGCACCATTTACAATAGCCAAGACATGGAAGCAACCTAAATGTCCATCGACAGAAGAATGGGTAAAGAACATGAGATATATATTTCATGTCTATATATATCTGGATCACTGTGCTGTACACCTGAAACTAACACAAAATTGTAAATCAATTATACTTCAATTTAAAAAAAATCATTTTTACCCGAAAACGATCTCGCTGATTTGGCTAGAAAGCATTCCACTGGGTGACCCAATGTTGCTACTGGCCGAGCCTAGGCCATGGGCGCTCAGTAAGAAAACAAGTCAAATCCTCAGAAATAAGGGTAATTTCAGCCTAACTCATCTCCTTCTGGGGAAGGCAGGCTGGGAGTTACGGGGGAGGACCTGCTGCCTGAATGCGATGTGTTTCCACACCCTCCACTCTTGGGCAACCCTATGCTAATTCACATTTCTTCTGAAACACTTCCCACCAAGGCCACCGAAGGAAGGGGCCCCACCGAAGGAAGGGGCCGTGTGGTGCGCTCATCCCAACTGGCTGCCCCAGGCACAGCTCTTAAGTCTTCTCACCTGCCTATTTCTGAGCAAGTACTGAAAAAGCTCTCTTCTTGGAGTTAAGATACCTGAGCTTTCATCTCAGCTCTGCCACTCGTGAATTGTACATGCTTGAATAAGGCTTTCGCTTCTCTGAGGCTCAGACACTATAACTATAAAATGAGGATACTAACTTATAGAGTTATGGCGATCACTTCAATAATAATAATTATGCTAATAACAACAGCCATAATGTTTCCGAAAGCACAGTGCTTAACACTTCGTAGGATCTTCTTTAAGTATTTATAGGATCTGTTGAAACCAAGTTACCCAGGGTAATTCTTAAGCTTATTGAAATGCAATTTTTTAAAAATATTTTTATCAATATCATCAAATATTTTTTTGAACTATCATTCCTACCAAAGCATTGGGAATGCAATTAAGAAAACTGTTCTGTCCTTAAAGAGCCTCTGATTTAGTCAAGGACACACTACAGAAAGATTATGCAGTGCATAGCAATAGAAAGTAAAGTGCATTGAGCGTCAGATGAATGGCTTGAAAAACACATGCGTCAAATATCACAGACAGCAACTATTCCTAAGACTGGAGCAATTGTAGGAATTTCTGGGAAGAAGTAACTCATCACTTTTGTTTCAGTTATATTTTTCTGTGTAACAAACCTCTCCAAAATTTAGCAGCTCAAGAAAAATGATTTAGTTTTTTTTTTTTCATGATTCTGTGAGTTGGTTGGGATATCATTTTGCTAATCTCCTCTAAGCTGACTCCTGAAGCTGCATTCAACTGGAAAGCCTGCTGTGCTAGCCAGTTGAATGCCAATGGTTGTTGACTGGGGGATCTTGGTTCTCCTCTATGTGACCTCAATCCTCCATTTAGGGCCCCTGCTGTCCTTACTTGGAGGTCTCAGAATAGCATCCCAAGAGGGTGAAAGTAGAAGCTGCAAGGTCTCTTGAGGCTCAGGCTGCAAAACTCACACGATATCATTTCCACTTCAGAATTCTAGTCAGATTTAAGGGTGGAGAAAAGTAGCAAAGCCGCATTGCAAAGAGGCATGCGTACTGGGATAAGAATCAGTGGCCATTAAAAAATCTATCAGAGCTTAGGTTTGTAAATATCTGTGTATAAATTTGCCTTTTGTCACTATACTGGCAATCTCTTCAGGGCAGGTAAGATATCTTATTAACTGTTTGCAGTGACTACTATAGAGTCTAGGACAGAGCAAGATCTCAGTAAAGGTTTGCAAAGTATAAGCAGATATATTATTACATGTATGCACACTAATAGTGTAATAATAAAAATAGTTTTGCTGACTTCCAAATCTGGTATAAGAGAGTAGCAAACTAGAGCAATCTTCCCAACTTAAACAATTAAATAAGTGGAAAGATGCATGAAATAGTTGTCTTCAGACAATAGGCAGTACGGGATAGTGATCCCTGGAAGAAGGGAAACGAACAAGGTGAGCCCTACAGATGCTCCACCTTATTGCCTGTAAAGAGTTTCCAAGGTGTAGTGCAGGGAGGGAAGAGCCAAACAGAGCCTGGTGGTACCCTGAGTTGAGAAGACAAACTTCCAAGTTAGAGGAGTCCAAAGGGGCTGGAATTCACAGAGAAGAGTACCAAACAAAGAAAGAGAAAACATTGCTCAGAGAAAGAGAACCCTGGACATCTGTAGATTCCCTTGAGTCTTTGGCTGAGGATGGATCTATAGAAATTTATGAAGAAACTACCAAGATCAGGGAAAGAACAGGCAGAAGAAGCCCCAGAGCTCACACAAAACTAGGAATAGATAGTGGTTCCACCGGCTAGTTTAACATGTCAATCTGTCAATTCAGATGTGTTGTATGCAGTGTTTGCTATGGGATAAACTGTGCCCCCTCCAAAATTCATATACTTAAATCCTAACCCCAACTACCTTAAGTGTGACTGCATTTGAGACAGAGCTGATTAAGTTAAACTGAGGCGTTTGGGGTGGGCGCTAATCCAGTATGACTGGTGTCCTTATAAGAAGAGGAAATTTCAGAATTCTCTGGCTGTCCAGTGGTTAGGAGTCCGTGCTTTCACTGCTGAGGGCACAGTTTCGAGCGCTAGTCATGGAACTAAGATCCCACAAGCCGCGACATGGCCAAAAAGAAAAAAAATAAAAGAGGAAATATGGACACACAACAAGACACTATGGATGTACATGCACAAGGGAAAGACCACGTGAGGACACAGCAAGAAGGCAGCCATCTGCAAGCCAAGGGGAGAGAGAGATCAGAGGAACCCAACCCTGCTGATACTTTGATCTTGGACTTCCAACCTCCAGAACTGCAAGAAAATTAATTTCTGTTGTTTAAGTGACTCAGTCTGTGCTATTTTGTTATGGTAGCCCTAGCAATCGAATGTAGACCTCAGAACATATGAGGCATATGAGGGTCCTCAGAAGAGTATTGAGTCAGAAGTGGGTCCAACTTAGCCATGGGCTGAAATCTGTTCTGGATCCAACTAACAAAGCTTCAAGGCAAGCCACAAACTATTTCCACATAACTTAAGCAGATTCCAGTACAAAACTCAAAAATATTTAAAGGGATACAAAAAAAAAAAACAAACACAAAAAAGAAAGAAATTTAGTACCCAACAATGTAAGGTTCACAAGTCTGGCATCCATTAAAAAATTGCCAGGCATGCAGAAAAACAGGGAAATAAAATCCATAGTGAGGAAAATAGTCAGTAGAAACAGACCGAGAAAGGGCACAGATAAAGGAATCACTAGATGAAAACAGTTATTACAAAAAAAACTCCATATGTTTAAAATGGTAGAGGAAAGCAGCAGCCTGATAAGGATAGTTATGGAAAACTTTTATGAGGATATTTAGGAAGGTTATGGAACATAATTGTGGAAAGATCGCTCTGGAAGATATTTTAAAAGCTCCACAATGAAGTTCTAAAATGAAAAATACAACATTCTAGGTGGAAAATATACTGGATGGAATTAACAGCAGATCATACACTGGAGAAGAAAATGAACAAACTATCAGTGAGAGGTAGGACAACATGAAACCACCAAATATATGTACAATCAGAGTCTCAAGAAAAAGAGAAAGGAATAAAGAAAAAAATCTGAAGAAATAATAACTAAAACTTTTCCAAATTTGATGCAATTATAAACACAGAGAGCTAAGGAATTCAGAAAATGCTCAGCAGAAGAGAAATGAAGAATAATTATGCCAACACATGTCATAATCAAATTCTTTAAAATGAATAATAAAGTGAAAATATTTTTTAAAATCATAGAAAAAGACACATTACATACTGAGGAGAAAAGATAATAAAGCAACAGGTTTAAAATGCTGGAGGGTTGGGGCCTCTATAAACCTAAAATTCTATACTTAGAAAAAATGTCTTTCAAAAATAAACACAAAATAGACTTTATTAGACTTAAAAAATCTCTAGAAATTCATCACCTGAATACTATATTACAAGAAACGTGAAAGAAAGTCCTTCAGGCAGAAACAGAAGGGTAGCAGCCAGAACTCTGAATGTATACAAAAGAATGGAGAACACCAGAAATGCAAAATATATGTTTAAATATAAATGATTCTTTGTTATTTTCTAAACCACTTTTTTTTTAAATTGTGGTATAGTTGTTTTACAATGTTATGTTAGTTTCTGCTGTACAACGAAGTGAATCAGCTATATGTATACATATATCCCCTCCCTCTTGGACCTCCCTCCCCACTCCATCCCACCCATCTAGGTCATCACAGAGCGCTGAGCTGAGCTCATTGTGCTATACAGCAGTTTCCCACTAGCTATCTGTTTTACACATGGTAGCGTATACATGTCAACTCCAAGCTCCCAATTCATCCCAACCCCCCCAAAACCACTTTTTAAATTAGCTATTTAAAACAAAAATCATTTAAAAATGTATTATTGAGCTTATAGCCTATGAAGTAAAATGTGTGACAATGATAATACTAAGGTAAAAAAGAGAGAAATGGAAGAATACTTTTATGAAATTCTTATACTTTATGTAATATAGTATAATATCACCTGAAGGTAAACTATTAATAGCTAAAGATACATATAACAAACTACAAAGTAACCACCAAAAGTATTTTTCGAAGGCATAATGTAAAAGCCAATAGAGAAGATGAAATGGAATCATAAAAAATGTGCAACTAATCCAAAATAAGGCAAAAAAGAGGAAAAGGGAGGGAGAAGTTCATGAGACAAATAGAAAATAAACAGCAATCATATCAATAATCACATTAAATATAAATGATCTAAACACAACAATGAAAAGTCAGAGGTTATCAGATTGGAAAATAAACAAACAGATGCAAAACAAAAAAGAAAGCCGAACTACTTGCTAACTACAAGAAATGAAATTAAACAAAGACACAGATATTAAACATAAAGATGCAGATAGGTTAAAAGTAAAAGGATAGAAAGAGATCCATCATTCTAGTATTAAAGAAAATGGAAATGCCTACATCAATATCAGACAAAGTAGATTTCTGGTAAGAAATATTATAAAAGATAAAGAGGGTTATTTCATAGTAAGAAAGCAGTCAATTTATCAAAAGTACATGTCAGTCTTAAATGTTCATGCAGCTAGTAATAGAGATTCAAAATATATGAAGCAGAAACCCAGAGAAGCAAAAAGAGAAATAAATGAATTCACAAATACAGTCAGATAATTTAACACCTCTCTCAATAAATGATAGAAAAAAAATGAGTAAGAAAGACAACATTATCAAACAACTTTATCTAATTGACATTTCTGGAACATTATCCAACATCAGCAAAATACGTTCTTTCCAAAAGCACCCAGAACATTTATCAAGATCAACCATATTCTAAGCCATAAGACAAGTCTCAATAAACTTAAAAATATTCAAATCACACAAAGTATGTTCTCTGACCATAATGGAATGAAATTAAATATGAGTAACAGAAATATCTTTGAAAAATCTCCCAGTATTTAAAAACTAAACAATACACTTTTATATAACCCAATGGTCAAAGGAAGAATCAACAGAAAATTAGAAAGTGTTTTGAATGGAATAAAAATGAAAACAAGACATATCTTATTTGTGAGGGAATAACTACAATAATAGTTAAAGGAAAATGTATAGCTTTAAATGCTTATATTAGAAAAGAAGACTGGTCTCAAATCAGTGATCCTAATGTCCACCTTAAGGGACAAGGAAAAGAAGAGCAAATACAAAAAAATAATAATAAAAGAGCAGAAATCAATGAAGTAGAAAGCAGGAAAATGATATTAAAATTCATTAAATCAAAGCTGGTTCCTTGAGAAGATAAACAAATTTGATAAACATCTAGGGGAAAAGTGAGAAAATATAAACTACCAGCATTAGAAACAGGGAACATCAATCACTACAGTACCTACAAGATAATAAAAGAATATTCACAGGCAAATACTAACAATCAAGAAAATAATTTTAAGATGTAAATTTTTCCAAATTAATAACTAGATCCAACATAATCACAATCAAAATCCCAACAGGCCATTGTGTACAAATTGACAAGCTGATTCTAAAATTTGTATGGAAAGTTAAAGGACCTAGAATAACTAAAAAGTTTTGAAACAAAAGGAACAAAGTTGGAATACTTATACTACCTTATTTTAAGACTAGATATAAATCTATAGTAATCAAGACAGGATGATATCAGCAGCAGCAAATAGATCAAATAGAGAGTCTATGGGCACACCATTGTAAAAATTAACTCAAACTGAGTCATAGAACTAAATGTAAAAGTCCAAACTATAAAATTTCCAGAAGAAAACAAATGAGAAAAGCTTGGTGACCTTAGATTTGGCAAAGGTTTCTAAAATAAGCATAAAAGACACCATCTGTAATATGGTGATATCAGTAATTTATAATATATATTTATAATTTATAACATAAATAACAAGTTGGATTTCCTAAAAATTAAAAACTATTGTTCTTTAAAAGACACTGTTATGAAAATATAAAGCAAGCTACAGACTGGGAGACAAGATTTGTGAATCTTATATCCAATTAAGGACTGGTATCTAGACTGTATAAAGAACACTTATAACTCAAAAATAAAAATGCAAAAACCCAACGTTTTTAATGGGCAAAAGATTTGAACAGATACTACACCAAGGAAGATATATAAATGGATAATAAACATATGAAAATGTAAATTAAAATCACAATGAGACACTGCTACACATCCACTAAAATTCTTTTTTAATTCACCATACCAAGTGTTAGCAAGTATGTGGAGGAACTGAAACTTTCATATACTGCCGATAGGAATTTAGAAAATGAAAATCGTACAATCACTTTGGAAAACATTTTGGCAGTTTCTTAAACAGTTAAACATTTATTACCCAGACATTCTAGTCCTAAACATTTATCTAAGAGAAATTAAAAAGAGATAACCACACAAAGACTTGTACATGAGTGTTCATATTAGTTTTGTTTGTAAAAGCCCGAAACTGGAAACAACCAAAATGTCTATCAACAGCTGAATGGATAAATAGGTAGTGGTACATCCATACAATGCAGTACTACACAGCAATAAAAGTGAACTCTTGATATACACAAAAATATAGATGGATACATCTTAAAATAATTATGCTGAGTTGAATAAATCCAGTTACAAAAGAATGCATGCTATATGATTCCATTTAAATAAAACTCTAGAAAATACCAACTACTCTATATTGACAGAAAGCAGATCAGTGTGTCTGCTGGATCCAGGAACTCTAGGGAGGAAAGGATGAATTACAAAGCACCTGGGAGTAATGAATATGTTTATTATCTTAATTATGGTAATGGTTTCATGGGAGTATTCATATGTCAAACTCATCAAATTATACACTCAAAATGCAGTTTATTGTATTCCAATTATAACTAAATAAAAATTCAAAATTTAATAATATTAGTACCTAATAATTATTATTATTATTATTTTTTCTGTATGCGGGCCTCTCTCTCTGCTCCGGACGCACAGGCTCAGCGGCCATGGCTCACGGACCCAGCCGCTCCACGGCATGTGGGATCTTCCCGGACCGGGGCACGAACCCATGTCCCCTGCATCGGCAGGCAGACTCTCAACCACTGCGCCACCAGGGAAGCCCCCCTAATAATTATTTAGAGCCTACTTTGAGATAGATCAGCATTTCTCAATCTTTTAAAATCTCAGGATCTTTTTATGCTTTTAAAAGTTATTAACTATCCCCAAAGACCTTTTGTTTATGTGAGTTTTATCTATCAATATTTACCATATTAGAAATTGGAACTGAAAATTTTGAAAATATTTAAACAATATAAAAATAATAATAAACTCATTTCTATGAAGAAATAATTTCTACCACATAGAGTTGTGAAAAGAATTAAATATAGCAGAGTGCCTAGGACATGGGATGGCTCAATAGATGGTAGTTATCAATATGTAATTCCATACAATAAATAATTAAGAAATGTATTATAACTTGCTCTCCTGTATAATCAGAAGTGATGCTAGTGACATAGTAGCTACCTGTCTACGTGTGACTGAAATAAACACATAGCATAGAACCCAAATCCTATTGTATATATAGACTTAGAAATGACCTTAAATATAGATGAAACATCATAAGCGACCCCCAAGCAAAACTTATCATATATCCTTGTGTTTATAAGAACATAACATATAATTTTTTCCAAGGCATTATGAGTCAATGGGAAATTAACAGATTATTAGACAATGGTGTACAAAATAAATAGCCAATAAGGCAGAAAAAAATCAACCTCAAATCACACACAAAAATAAGTTTGAATGTTTATAAGTGAAAACACACAAAAAAGTTTTATAAGGAAGGGAATTCTAAATTTAAAAACAGGGGGAAAACTTATAAAGAAAAATAATTCAAATTTTACCAAAAATTTAAATTTTTATTAAAAAATAAATTAAATTTTACAAAAAAAGCAAACTGCCCTAAGTAAAAATTCATAAGATAAACAAATAATCCACAAACATGTAGCCTGTGTATCTTTAGTATAAAATAAACTTATGCAAAATGTTTAAAACAAAGAACTGAAACAATGATTCACATGATTTGCAAATGAGAAAAAAAAATTCTCAGCCTCAGTATCAAGCATAAATGTATGTGTACAAATTTCAGACAAAGATATACAATTTTCTTTTCCAAAAAGGAATTTCTTTATGTCAATAACACTTTCTAAGGTAATACCAGAGAGTGTGAATATACACTAAAGAGTCTCTACAAGCATCAGAAACTCAATTCCAACCAATTTAACAAAAAAGAAAAAGAAAGAAAGAAAGAAAGAAAAAGACAGGGAGGTGAGAAGGAAGAAAAATAAATTAACTTTTTGGCTCATATAAGAGAGAAATATAGGAGTAGTGCCAGCTGGTTTTAGTCATTGGTGGACCCCAGTGGTCCCACCTAGTAATCAGGGTTCAGCTCTTTCCACTCCTTCCCTCAGCTCTGCTCTCCCCTGTTGTGGATCCATTCTCAGGCTGGTTGTCTCCATGTGCTAGGAAATGTGATCAACTGTGGCTCCGGTATACCTGGTCCTCTTCATAGCTCACAATTTTGAAGGAAAAAAGAGAAACTCCCCTAAAAACAAAACAAAACAACTGTGATGGCCCAGCCTGCATAATATACTGACCCAGGATGAATTGCTGTGTTGCTGTTGTTTTCTGTTTTGAGAAGCCAGGGAACAAGTACTGTAATTGGTGTCCTTCCTGATAGAGATGGCCACGTGTAATGGCCACCCCACGTGAATCACAGGTGTGAGGGAGAGCAAGTTCTCAAAAGGAAAAGATACTAGAAAAATACCTTAGAACAGACATTTTCCTATAGTAGAAGTCAAGTGGATACAACTTTCTGGAAAGCAATTTGAAAATATGTATCAAGAACTTTAAAATGTTCCTATACTTTAATCTAGCACAAGCCCGAATCTCCTTGAAGACAGGGATCATATTTTATTTATGTTTTGAATCACCAGCCCCAAGAACATTAATATGAAAGAAGAAAGCAGTAAATAATGAATAAGGAAACAAGCAAATAATTCCTCTTCTTGGACTCTATTTTAGGGAAATCAAGCAAAACCGGTACAAGGATTTAAACACAAAAATGTTTATTGCACCCAAAATGACAAACAAGGGATGCATTAGGTAAACTATAATGGCAGTTAAAAATAATGTTTACCAATAATTTAACTGACATGTGAAATGCTTATTACATACGTTAAATCAAAACTACAGGATAAAAATATATACTATGTATGTTAATATGAATATATAATATATATTCATATACTAGGAGAAAATACACAAAAATATTTGTACTGGTCATTTCTGCATATATGGGTGTTTTTTAATTTATTTCTGTTTCTTCCATATTTTCAACTTTCCAAAGCTAGTATGTGCTATTTTAAAAACCAGAACAACAACAAAGACCTCATTAAAAAGTAATTGACAGGGGCTTCCCTGGCGAGCCAGTGGTTAAGACTCCATGCTTCCACTGCAGGGGGCACGGATTCGATCCCAGGTTGGAGAACTAAGATCCCGCATGACGGATGGCGCGTTCCAAAAAGAGAAAAGTAGTTGACAAGACAGCTGCTCTTCATAGCAGTATGATTTGAGGGTCACCATACAAAGAGATGGGTGCCCAGGTCTCACTGGAGATGACCCAGGTGGGGTGCTATTTTCAGAACAACTCCCAGGGACAAAGGGGTCCAGGGCTATGGATCGAAGTGGGAGGAAGGTTACTCAAGTATGCATGACATGTGTTCTGAAGTGGGAAATCAGAATTTTAAAGGAACTGAATGCAGAATGAAAAAAAACAATAAAATAGATCAGATCTAAAAGTCAAGGAATTATAAGAAGATAGAATCTCATAGGTTCTACAGGGGAGGAAGGTATCATTTCTGAAAGAGGTCACTGTAGGCTAATGCGGTGGTGCCCCCAAAGGCAAACTCAACTGCGTGGTCCGCTTTTCCATAGCCTGAAATGACATACATGAGGGCTGGTGGGGGAGGGGTGTGTGTACATGTTGCTTGTCTGAAGGAAGGACGGAGATTTACTCCCTGGGGACATGGAAGAAGTAAAATAAAGATGTGCCTTTGCTTTGGGGTAACTCTCTCCACCCCTACTGCACCTCCACACACAGACCACAGTATGGTTTTGGCTGAGAGAGCACATACTTTTGCACAACCTGGTTCCGTAACCAGAACTTTCTTCGTTCCCTTCTTCATCTAGTTAATTCCTGCTCAAACTCCAGACTCAGTACTGCTGTCACATCCCAGCCCTTCCTGAGCAGGCCAAATGCATGGTGATGTGCCCTGCCAGGTAGTTTACTGTCACAGAATTTGCCTCACTTGCAATTTACATTTCTTTAGGATGACTTGATTAATGTCAGCCTCTTCTGCAGACTGCAAATTCCATTGTACTCCTGGTGCCCAGTACACTGCCTAGAACACAAAAAACCTGCAACAAAAAATGAAAAATAAAAAAAGAATTTTGAATAAGTGAAGGTAGAAAAGAACCACTTTAAGTACAGGTGCACAGTTCCTTCATGGAAGATTCCAAGAGCAGTCATAGTGGCAGGTGGCCATCCTCAAGGAGCCAAGAGGCAGCAGGTGACAAGGCACTCCAAGAGAAAGAGAACATGGAACTTTGGAGGCATCCCAGACTCCATAGAAAAATTACCAAGTGAGAGAAAGTACACCCATGTAGCAACTCAACCCCTGTGCACTAACAGTACACACAACCCAAGATCGATGTTGGCAAAGCCTCTTGTTTCTATAATCAAATGAGTCCTGCCCATAGTGTGAAATGGAAATCAGACTTATCGTTGAGTTGACTCTGCTGCCTTCTTTTATTCACACTCCTTTACTCTACTCCCTTACTTTACTGCCCAGGATCCCCATACTTGTTCTTCCCTTACACAAAACCCTAAGTTCTGGGGCATCTTATTCTGTCCTATGAAGAAATGGAATTTCTCAGGACCTTTGCACTGTATAGTAGGAGGCTCCAAGGACGAATCCCAGAAGTCTCATAAGGTGGTCAGATTCGGGAGTACCTGCCAATTAGTTCTGTATCTGCCTATTCCATTGGAGCCAAGCTCCTCAAATATACACATTTGTGTGGGATTCTATAGGGACTGTTTCTGAAATCTTATCTTCTTGATTTTTGGTCCTTGAAAGAGAAAAAAAAAAAAAAGGAGAAGGATGAGAAGAAGAAAATAGTGAAAGTGGCTAAATTGTGTTTTGCCCTGGCCAATCACTCAATTAGTCACTAAGGGTGATTGTCATGGTGATGGTGATAATTTTGATGAGGAAGAGAAGGATGAAGGGCAGGAGATAAATGGTAAGGACAACAGGTATCAATCTGCAAACCTCACCATAGTGTCATCTCTAGGCTGCTTACCAGGTACTGCAGGCAAAGCCTTCACCGAAGGCTGAGTAAAAGGGTTATTATCGTGACAAATCTCAGATGAAAATATTGAAACTGTCTTATTCAAAAAAACTACTGGGCTTCCCTGGTGGCTCAGTGGTTGAGAGTCCGCCTGCCAGTGCAGGGGACGCGGGTACGTGCCCCGGTCCGGGAAGATCCCACATGCCGCAGAGCGGCTGCGCCTGTGAGCCATGGCCGCTGAGCCTGCGCGTCCGGAGCCTGTGCTCTGCAATGGGAGAGGCCACAAGAGTGAGAGGCCCGTGTACCGGAAAAAAAAAAAAAAACTACTATAGGGACTTCCTTTTCATTCTTGGGCAACATCACATGTTCTGATTTCAGGAATGCTCATGCCATCCATCCTGTTGCCTGGAGCAAGACACTGTCTTATGGATGCCTTTTCTAGGTTGGCTTCTATATTCCCTTCTATAACTGGATGCTGAACTTCTGGAAAATCACATGTAAGATTCAATTCCTTTAGACAAGCATGTGAGTTTCTACTACCCAGAAATAGGTTAAAACTGAAGCTGAACTTGTTGATATCTGTGGGTGTTTTTACCCTGTTTTAAATTAAGACTCAACTTGGACTTCATAAATCTGGTCACTGGGTACCTTTTAAGTCCTTCCACTGAAAACAAAAGATTCAACCTGGTTGAGGCAGCCTAACTAGCTTAACTAATACTTGCTTCTTGCATAATCTCTGCTGTTTAAAACCCTGTGGGCAAATAACAGGAATTGAAAGAAATATGGGAAAAGCCCACAAAGGCAGTGGAATCCATGTCGTAACTCAGGTCAGTGCTGGGCTCCAAACTCACTCCTTTGGAATGAACCAGAACACAGAATACAGAAAATTGGCTATTTACCCTCCAAATTTATTTTGTTTTTATTGACTTGAATATAAAAGCCAAAAAAAGCAGCCACCCAAATTTTTAACCTTGTGAATGTACGTTGCACCAATTTTAGGCGCTCTGCCTAATGTGCCAGTATCAATGGAGAAACAGTCATAAGAGGAAAACTGAAAACACATTAAAACATGACAATATCTCTTTGCAAGCAATCTCTTTACTTAGTAGAAGCCACAACTTTGTGGCTTTTTCAGCAGAGACAGCAGTGAATTTTTTAATTCTCTTTTTCCTCTGGGGCATTAAAGCCACACTATAAAGCAGTAGGCTGTCGATCAGTCATGAAAAGCTTAATGAATGGTGACATAAATGACAAGAATATGATCTATAGCCACTTTCTAAGCCATAGACTGTTTTAATTCTCCAAACTCCTCGTAACAAAAAGAGCTTTCTGAAAAAACAAGGGAAGAGTTAACATCTTAGAAAGAAGAGGGAATACTTGGTGTTGGCTTCCAGCTTTCAATCTTGTCCAAGCTGAATATTGCATACAAATCTGTATTTGTGAGACACCCTCATCTACCAGTTAATCAAAGCCCTGGAAATTCAAGGAAACCTGTGTTTATGGAAATCTGGCATTTCTGTAAAGTTTTGAATGAGGGCTAAATAGAGCAGTTCATCTCATTTTGAAACTAATGATTCCTGCCAAGTGGTTTTCCAAAGCTGGGTCTTCTGGCTCAGTCAGCATTTAGGAATTCATTTATGAGTTGGGTTAGTCGGAGACTCTGGAATTCAGATTTATGTCTGCAACTCACTAGTTTGGTCCTGATAGGTCTCTGAAAAGAGATTGTAATCAATTAACCAAACCCAGACTTCAGGAAATTTTCATATCTCTAAAAGAAGTTCTGGTTTGGAGCTCTGTCCACTTTCTGAATCAGCCCCCTTCTCCTTCCCTCTGTGCTAAAACCTGGGTCCTGCTGTGGACCACGTTCAGCTGTCTATGGTACTCTTTCCACAGCTCACCCTCCATTCAGAACAGCCTCACTGGGTGCTCTGGAATTCACCTGCCTTAACAGACTTGCCAGTGTTTTATAAAATAGCAGAATATGTGTGTGGCTTGACACCTCACACAGTTTCTGTTCTATCCTTCTGTTTTCTTGATGAAAGTAGCAAAAGCTCTGATAATTACTCATCCAATTTGTTTACAAGATTTATCTGCCCAGAAATGTTCCAGGAAATTAGAATATGAGTTTGGTGTGTGTGTGTGTATGTGTGTGTGTGTGTGTGTTTCCCTCAGTCTTATAAACCCACACTTTACTTTTTTGAAAGGCGAGGCGCAAGCATTGAGCAGCTTTTCAATGTAACCATAAATTTACTATTTTTTTAAAAAATTCCCTTTGAAGAAGTCATCAAATAAATTAGCAAAGCTGGAAATGTGCCTCTAGTTTGCGTTGGCTTTGAATTTTAGGGAGTGACTTAATAAACAAAAGCCAATGAATTCAAACAATCACAAAGTAATTTCAATGATTAATCAAGTGTTAAAACTAGTTTAACCTCTCCTATTTTACAAACTCTATATCACCCTGACTAAACTAATAGAGGAATAAGACACCCATCTGGAAATCTCATCTGAAATATTAGATTGGGAATCTAAAATTCAGCCAGATAGTGTGGCTTGTAGGGATATCCTGTCGGATAATAAATTGCATTAATCTTACTTAAATTTTCCATCTAAATCATGTCCTGAGGCCATATTACTCTGAGGAAACTATGCCTTACTTTAAATGCACTGTGCTACTGAAAACGATATTAAAAGAAGGGGTGGGGGGAGAACTTTTCTTATTTTTTTTTCTCCTGACTGGTTTCTGTAACTTAAAAAAAAAATTCATGTGAAACTTTCTGACTCTTCTGGAAGAACCGATGCCAGCTCAACTCAGCACCAATAGGAAACAGTGTCAGTCGCAGGGCACTTTCAGGAACTTTCCTCTGATTTATCTATTTCTTTCCTGTCTGTGAACTCTGAGCCATGGTGGCTTATGGCAAACTTTTTACGGGGGCAGTGGGAGGCGGGGAGATGCAGAAGAATATCCCTTACTTAGCCTCTTTTTGACTTTCATATATTCAGAGCTGCAACAGTGTCTTTCCTAATGATTCCACTGTGGCCTCCTTATTCCTTTCATTGTTTAATAGCAAACATTTAAATCTGCTCAAATTTTTCAACTATTAAAAAATTGCCAGGAGGGAAAAAAATATCACTTTGGCTTTCCTAGAGCTGCAAGCAAGGGTTCTGCTGGCACCGAAGCCCCTCCCGGCTCTGTGCCTCTATCCGCCACCTACTATGCACTGTAAATATTAAGTGAACTAAAAAGTGTTAGAATAACGTTGACTCAGAGTTAAACCCACAAACCCTCGGAAATGCTGAGTCGTCTCTGCTGGTCCAGAGGTCTGCTCGGTTAGCATTCGTGGTGAGAGGGGATTCTTGGGGCAGAGCTCCACTATTTCCCCACACGTCGGAACACAGCCTAGCAGAGAAAATGGACGCTGAGCCATGACAGGAACATTGCAGTCCACCAGGAGCCCAGCACTCTATGGCCCCTCCCGTCCATCTCCAGAGTGGTCCTTACAGCCCCCTCTAGGGCAGACATCGCTATCATCACCGGCAGAGGAGGAAGCAGAAGTTGTGAGAGGTTCCCTCCCTTGCCTGTCGTGACAGAAACACCAGGAAGGGATGCAGCCAGGATCAGCGCTGAAACTCCAGTTCTCTGTCAATCAAACTACTAGTGGGCGGAGTGAAGTCGAGCCACTTCCGGTCTTCCTTTACAGTAACTGCCACTGAGGCCCCTCAAACTGTCAAACCCCTGGGGAGTCGGAGGCAGCCCCATGAATTCAGCCATCAAAGCCAGAAATCTCACGGTGATCCCAGACCCCTTCCTCTCTCCATACCGTCATGTTCTAACGATTCCAGCATCCTCAGAATTTTACATGAAAAATGCTTTCTGTACCCATCGCTCCTTTCTATTCTCATTGCCATCACCCTCTTCAAGTCCTCAGAACCTCCCACTAGGACAGTCTCTTAACTGTTAACAGCTAGCACCTCTCCCTACCCTTCCTCACACTAACCAGAGGGATGATTCTGAAATCCCACTGCACTAGTGCCCATCTTCAAACCCCTCACAGGTTCTCATTACCCATAGATAAGCTCCTGCGATGGAAACACAGCCCATGCCTGTGGCCCCAGGTGTACCTCCCACACCCACCCAACCTCTACTCAAAGCTGATGATCCAGCAGTTCCAACTCAGCAAGCAGCTTCAGCAGATATCATGTGTGTTTCACGGGTGAGGGCTTCTCCTCAACCGAACCCTTCTACCTAGAAGAATTTTTCCCACTCTCTCCACTCCCCCAACCGCACACAGACTTCTTTATTAGAATTCGTCCTATGCCGCCTCCTCTAATACTCACCTGTGCTCCTCCACAGTGCCCCCCCTTCTCAAGGTCAAATTGGGTGCCACCCCTCTGTGCTTCCCTAGCTGCTGGGAACACCTCTAGTGCAGCGCTCTCCACAGCATATTGAAATAAGCCATTCACAGCTCATCTCTGACCAGACTGAGATCCTTCGGGGCAGGACCACTTCTTACTCACCTTTGTCCTCCAACGCCAAGCCCAGTGCCCTGCTGATGGCAAGCGCACAGTAAACATCTGTTGACCAGAGCCCAGATTCTGCTTCTGTTTTAGTGTCTTACCTAAAACTCGTTAGTGATTCAGACAGATTGTAATGATATATTTTTTCCTGAGGGAATTGTAGCTGGCCTGCTTATCTAACAGTTTCATTTCCCTTCTATATCCCACAACTCATGACTCCTTCCTCCTAACTTCCCAAATGACCCACCCCAGGCAAACTAGAACGTTCTCTCAACTCCTTTCTGTTGACCATCACATTTAGTCCTTCCATTCACTAGTCCAGGGCTCACCTCCCTCAAAGCTTTCCCTCCTAGCCTTGCCTATCTCACCCCATCCCCGTACACACCAGCCATCCCAGTCACCCTTGAGCTCAGCTGTTTGACTCCCTGCTTATTTCTAGGCTCCCGCCATTTGAGGGGTTGAGCACCTTCAGTGGCTTGTCCAGTTCTCTGAGACTGTGTGCTCTGTGAAGGCAGGGACCTCCATGCAGCTGAGTCTCCTCACCCTGGAGAGCACAGGTTCACCCCACAATGACTAGGGCTGACTAGTCCAGAAAACACTGTGCTGTTCTGAGTCACTGAAAACTCCTGGGTCTAGTGTGGCAAAGCTGTGTTCGATGTGAATGGTTTAATGTAGAGCCATTACAGACCACCAACACAGAAGAAGCCGTCTGCTCAACTATTGCACGGTCCTGCCAGGGGAGGATTACTCACAGCCTACTGTCCATTTCTCTGTTTCAACAAGCTACTCTCATAACATTCTTTGAGGTCAGATGCTCCCACTGAAATGAATAATGGCATAGTTTGTGATAAAGGGTGAACTGAAAAAAAGTGGTGTCATTATTGCTGTAAGTACCCACAAAAGACGCTTATGATCACGCACGGACACAGCCACAAGCATACAACTCATTGCTAATAAACTCATTTATTTCCACATAAAGTTGCACAATGTTGTGCAATCCAGCAGAGGGCTGCGAAATGTCAGCAATTCAGACCGAGACGAGTTGTCAACAAAACCAATCCATTTCACCAGCTTCAGCAAACCACTGCTGCAAGAATTGGCCTTTTTTTTTCATAAAAGAAAATGTTTACACACAACCTTAAAGAGAAAGGAGAGATGCTCACCACCCCACAGACAAAGCAAACATAACAAGTTGAGGTAACATTCAAGGGAAACTTGAAGGTTGTGAGGTGAAGAAGGAGATGCCATTTTGTTGCCTGGGTGTCCAGACCATCATTTTTTTCTGGCACTAAAGGAAAACAAAAAGTGAAAGAAGAGCTAAAGAGGAAAAAAAAGGATTTCTCACTTATTATGATACTGTTTTATTTTTAAGAAATCTAAAATTTCTTTAATGTCCTACACACATTTATTGTGGGCTTACAATATACCAGACAGTGTGTTAGGTACTTGGCATGTAACAATGAATAAAGCTGAGCTCACAGACGATTGGGAGAAAGAAATACAGACACAGCTCATGATAATACAAGATGACTGGTTGTGACAGAGATAGGTCATTGGAAATTATAAGCTTTGAGAAGAAGCATTTCTAGTTTGCCTCTGGCAGACATCTTACCCAAGCCACAGCCTGTCTGCCTAATTTATTTTTCTTACAATAGTCCTCGTAGATCTTGAAAGTAAATACCTGAAACTATTTGAGGGGACGATATATATAGATAGATAGATAGGTAGGTAAATAGATAGATAGATATTTCTATGAAAAGCAAATTATTGCTGCCATGGCTCAAAGAGAAACAAGGTCATTCAGAGGAAAGAGACCATGAAATAAAGCCAGAGAAATTCGGGAAATGAGAACACCCTAAGGGCTGTCATTTCACTTGTGGTAATGAGAATTCAAGAATCAATAGAGAAGCCATGTCAGAACTGACTGGAGCAAGTTCTGTGACAAGAAATGGAAGCAGCTTCTTGATTTGATTCTCCCTCTTCTCCCATATTTTTGTCTTTGCCCCCTACAATAACCTCAGGACTACTCATGAGGGAAATTTTGCATTCTCTGTCCTTCATCGTTGGAGAGTCAAGGTCGGAAGGTGTAAGGGTCGGTGTGACATGGACCCTGGAAGTAGAGACCTGGGAAAGAACATAGCTAACTAAAACTGTCTGTGAGAAAAAGGAGTTGACTGTTCCAAGGAAAGGAGGAGCATGAACAAAAAGTCTTCGAGACCAAAATTAACAAAGTTTAAAAGACTTTCTAAGTTTGAATTAAGTCCATTAAAAGCAGAGTTCCTGTGGGGGACAAGTGGAAATTAAAGTTGCTAAGTCAGATGGGGGCAGTCTAAGAAGAGTCCAGAAAGCCAGACAAAGGGATTTCAGCAAGTAGATTTTTTGGTCCCCAGTTGTAATAAAAATCAGTCTGCAGAGCCGATCAGACTGGCTGAAGAGATGATCAAATCTGGACATTCATATTTTTGAAAACTGGGCTGTGATCAAATGTAGTATTTTCCACTACAAGCCTAACTAAAAACATTTGTTCACATTAAATATTTTCTAGTAAGTGAGAAAGAGGATACCTAAGACCCAAGAAGACTGTTCAAGGTGCAAAGATGATTTTCCCAATGTTACTACTTCTTTCAGACATTTGAAGGACTGTGTCTGAAGACCTTGTGAGCCAGTTATTTTTAGGATATTCTGTAACGGTCTATAATTTTTCCCTCCCCAGATTGCCCAGCACACTCTTTAACACTTTGCATTGCATCAGTGTCTTATTCAGACTGATGCAGTAACAGAGCCTTGCGGGGAAAATCTAGGCAGCAAATGCTTTTCTGCGCCCAGCTCTGCCACTCACTGGCCACTTTGCCTAGAAAAGTCACCATCTCTCTGAATCAGCCTCCTTCTTTGCAAAACGAAAGGGTTAAGCTAGTGATCATTCAAGTTTCTTCCAGATCTAAAATGAACAGTGCCGCAGAAGATGGAACTCAGTCTTCCTGGCCCTCGATTATACTGCAGAAGTTACATTTTAATAAATCCTGCTATCAACATGTTTACTAGTCATGGATCTCTTGCATGTAAAATTAGAGTGCAGACCGTGCCCTCAACAAATTTGGTCTTTTAAGCTTCCCAGATGTTTAAATTCCAAATAAACAGTAGTAGGTCCTCTAAAAATGACAGCAGAAAGTCATCACTCAAGGGGAAGAAGCTGAGCTTCCTAAACCACAGGCTGGGGAGAGAGAGCCTTTTTCAAATGGCTTGGGCAAGGTGGCCCCAGCCCAGACAGCCTGAGTGAGTCTGCCAAAGCTCTGCGTGCATATCCAAGGGTGACCAGGGCTGGATGCCGCCTAGAGAAGGTAGATAAGCTCAAGATATATGATCTGCTTTCCGGCCAAGAGCAATTTGCTTGACAGGCCTCCTGCTTATAAAATACAAAGGCATTCTTTTCAGTATTAAAAGTTTTGGTCTCTGTAAATAAGCTGTATCTGCAGTGAGAAAGGAGGAAAAAAATGAACAATTTGATTTTTAAAAGGGCTAGGCAGATGGTGAACATAGTTTACAAATTTCCCAACTGAAGGAAATCGAAATCAGTTGTAGTTTTCAGATTCTGATCCTGGTATGTCCCTGTGAGGGGAATATTGATCTCTATAGGAATCAAAACAATCTGATTCTTAAAAATATACATAACAATGTTTTAAAAGGCATTGATAATCCTACTCTTTCTTGATCCTCACAACAACCCTACATGGTAAGCAGGGAGGGTATTATTCCCATTTTACAGATGAGGAAACATGTTCAAATATCTCAGGGACGTGGTGAAGCATTCACAGCTAATAAGTATAAATAAGTGAGGACTGACCGGAATTCAAATTGTTGATGCCCTTTCACAGTCCTCTGTGGCCCCTTCTATACCTCACCTTTTGGTTGTTCTTTATGTATTGACTTGTAAGGTAAGTAATTTGGCCGTTATTCATATTAAAGTAATATGTTACTATGACAAATCTTCCCAAATTAATATACAAGCTTAACACACTTATAATCAAAATTCCAACAGAAAGTTTTTTCTAATGTATTTTTTACCAATTTTCAAGTATAATTTGTTAGAGTATCCTTAAATTATGTTTATACACTGAACTAAAGATTAAACAGAATAAAGACTTAAATATTAAAAAATTAAAATCACAAGAATTAAAAGAAAATATAGGTAAATATTTATTCATTCTGAATGGTGAAGAACTTGCTAAGCCTAAATTCAATGGAAGGATTTACAAAGGGAAAATATAAAGATGATTTTAGCAAACATGTTAATTTCCAAATTATCACAAAAACTTGCTAATCAATATAAAAAGGTAAACTGGGAAAAGTACTTTCATCAAGTATGAGACAAATTATACATTCTCACTAGATACAGAATTTTAAAAGTCTAAGAAGTCATTACATAGGCAAAGGACATGAGCAGGTAATTCATAGAAAAGTAAATGCAAATGACCTGAATAAAAAACAATTCAGGGCTTCCCTGGTGGCGCAGTGGTTGACAGTCCGCCTGCCGAGGCAGGGGACGCGGGTTCGTGACCCGGTCCGGGAAGATCCCACATTCCGCAGAGTGGCTGGGCCCGTGAGCCATGGCCGCTGAGCCTGCGCGTCCGGAGCCTGTGCTCCGCAACGCGAGAGGCTGCAACAGTGAGAGGCCCGCGTACCGCAAAAAAAATAAATAAATAATTAAATAAAACCATCTTAGCTTTTTCTGACATTTAGTTGAATTTTTCCGTTTTCATCTGGTACAAGTATTATATATATGTGCCTCCAAGGTATGTGACACACAGGGTCAGATAGGGTCAGGGGTAGGCTGGAGCTGCTTACCTCTTTCCAACTCTGTGTTCGGCGGCATCACGCAGAGAGCTTGAAGTCAGCCACAGGGGAACAAACATACCCGGAAATCACCAAATGCTGCAAATTAAGGCTTTTTGTTCCAAAGAGTAGGCTTACCAGCACATCACTGCATAGTAGGCACTTGAAGATATTTGTTATATGAAAAATGAATTAATTAATAATTTGAATGTTTTTTATTGTCATTAATAATAGATCCCTTAGGAGAAAAAGGCAAACATCAGAGAAGGACTATCACATTTATTAGAACTTTGAAAACAAGGTGCTTGATATAAAAATTTGAGTTCTCTGAGGCAAAATTTGGGAAATATTAGAATCTAATTTCTTAATATTTTATTGAATGAGTGGACAAAACCATGCTCCTTTTGTATTTAGTTATCCAGGAAAGAAAGCCTAAAATATTTATGGATTCAAACCAATGGCATATATGAAGGAAAAAATATACTACCTCTCTCCATATATATCTGTGATTGTATAATGCTTTATCTCCATGGGGAATAAGTCAAGAACCACAAATATTTATCACCTTTTCTAGGTTCTTAAGAGTTCAAAAATTTGATCTCAGAGGATTACTTGTTAGGAGTAATATAAACTTGTTTTTGCAAAAAAAAAAAAAGAAGAATCACTGCCAAATGATAGTTTCTCAAGTTCCAGATGATTTGATGGTCAATCCCAGGGCAATAAATAACAAGTTACAATCCCTGCAGTGTGATGAAGTTTTGGAAGTCATAATTGTACAGCAAGCTATAGTTTCATACAATTAATTAAAAACAAAGCATTATCAATCATTACCTAATAATTTGTTAATACATGTTTATATTGCCTCTGACATAATAAGAAAATTCAAAGTGATCATATAAAGTGATTCTGTAATATTTCTGGGCAACAAAATAAAAGTTAAATAAGAAGTCCAAGCTCTTTTAAGGTTTTAGTATCACAAGACAGTATACATAAAATAAATCAACCATGCCACGGTCCAGGTGGCTAATGAGGTTGTCTGGGTCCAGCCTCCTCACTCTTCAGCTGGTGCCCCTTGGACACATGGTGCAGATGTGTGCACTTCAGACAGAGCAGCAGTGCAAGTCACTTAAACTCTTTGGGTCTTCGTTTCTGTAAATCAGAATCACTGACCCCTCTCCAATTTATGTCAAGAACAACAATAATTGTTCCCAGTAAACCAAGCACGTGCAATGTGCCCAATATCATGTTAAACTAATTTCTATAATGGTCATACATGATAACTATTATTTTCTTAATTTATACATGAAAATAACTAAAGTTCAGGAAAGTTTAATAATTTGTGCCAGGTCACATAACCAATAATTGTTGAAGGGATGATTCCGCCCTAGTATTGCTTGACTCCAGCCAATGCAGCCTATAACTTACAAGGTCAGGAATGAATAAGACCAGGATTGAGGAAGCAATTTTAAAGTTACAAATTGCTCTGTAAGTGTTTTCAACCATAAAGCATCCCTTGTTAATTACACAGGAAAAAAGACTGTGTCCACAACATCGGTTGTTTAATCTACTCAATCAGCTCCAGTCACTAGTTAATTTATTATCTGAGTAAAAAATAAGTCACAGAATCTAACTTTTTCTGATCTCAAACATGATCAAATGATAAACCTTATTGTGAATCCGAATGCCTGGTAGGGTTTGTTATGTGTTTACTAAGCATTTATGGAGTATGCACTGAATCCCAGAGTGATTTCTGAATTGTTCTGACTTTCTATGAGAGAACTCAACTCTAGTCAAATGAATTTGCAAACAGAAGTATTAATAATTTGAGTCCCTGTGGTTCAGGTTCCCCAGCACACTAGTGACTTTTCATTTTTTTAATTGTGACATTTTAGCATTGAAACTACTTCCACTCTTAAAAGCCTATATGTTAGATATTTTACTTTGAGAAATCTTGAAAACAGCAGGACAAAACCTACCCTATCATAAATGTGCACTTTCTTGCCAAGAACACACAATGGGAAAAGAATAGTCTAATAAATGGTTCCAGGAAAACTGATCTCCACATGGGGAAGAATGAAATTGGGCCCTTATCTCACACCACATACAAAAATCAAGTCAAAATGGGTTAAAGACTTAAATGTAAGACCTGTAACTGTAAAACTACTAGAAGAAAACATAAGGAAAAAACTTCTTGACATTGGTCTGGGCAAGGCTTTTTGGCTTTGACCCCCAAAGTACAGGCAACAAAAGCAAAAATAGACAAACAGGACTAAATCAAATTTTAAAACTTCTGCACAGAAAAGGAAACAACAGAGTAAAGAGACAACCTAGAGAATGGGAGAAAATCTTTTTAAAACATATATTTGATAAGCGCTTAATATCCAGAACATATAAGGAACTCAAACAACTCAATGGCAAGAAAACAAATAACCTGATTTTAAAATGGGCAAAGGACCTGAATAAATATTTCTCAGACGAAGACATACGAATAGCCAACAAGTGCATGAAAAGGGGCTCAACGTCACTAATCATCAAGCACATGCAAATCGAAACCACAATGAGGTATCACCTCACACCTGTTAGAATGGCTATCAGCAAAAGAAAATTTTTTAGACAAGTGTTTGTGAGGATGTGGAGAAAAGGGGATCCTGTACACTGCTGGTGGGAATGTAAACTGGCACTGTATGGAGTTTCCTCAAAAAATAAAAAAAAAATAGGACTACCATATGATCTAGCATTCTCACTTCTGGGTATACATCCAAAGGGAAATGAAATAGGGATCTTAAAGAGGTACAGTATCTGCACTCCCATGCTTACCGCAGCTTTATTCACAATAGTCAAGCTATGGAAACAACGTAAGAGTCCATTGACAGATGAATAAAGAAAATGTGACATATAACAGATAAATGTGATACTGTACATATTTTCTCCTCAACTTAGGATGGAGTTACATCCCAATAAACCCATTGTAAGTTAAAAATATCATAAGTCAAAAATACATTTAATACACCTAACCTACCAAACATCATAGCTTAGCCTAGCCTTCCTTAAACATGTTCAGAGTTGGACAAAATTGTCTAGCACAAAGCGTATTTTATAATAAAATGTTAAATATCTCATGTAATTTATTGAATATTGTACTGAAAGTGAAAAACAGAATGGTTATATGGGAATAGAATGGTTGTATGGGTACAGAATGGTTGTAAATGTATCAATTGTTTAATGATTGTGTGGCTGACTGGAAGCATCACAAGAGATTATTGTACCTCATATCCTAGTCCAGGAAAAGATCAAAATTCAAACTGGAAGTATGGTTTCTACTAAATGCGTATCACTTTCATACCACTATAAAGTCGAAAAATCATAAGTCGAACAATCTTAAGTCAGGAACCGTCTATACACACACACACACACACACACACACACACACACACAGAGGAATATTACTAAGCCTTAGAAAAAAGGACAGTCCTGCCATTTGTGACAACATGGATGAAACTGGAGGACATTATGCTAAATGAAATAAGCTAGACACAGAAAGGCAAATATTGCATGGTCTCACTTATACATGGACTCTTAAAAACTCATAGAAACAGAGAGTAGAACGGCAGTTACCAAGGGCTAAAGGTAGGGGAAATGGAGAAACATTGATCAAAGGGTACAAATTTCAGTAGTATAGGATGAATAAGCTCTGGAGATCTAATATACAGCATGGTGACCATAGTTAATAATATTGTATTGTACACCTCAAATATGCTAACATAGCAGATCTTAATTGCTCTCAAAAAAAAAAAAAAAGGTAACTATAGGAGGTGATGGATATGTTAATTAGCTTGATTGTGGTAATCATTCCTCAATGCATACATATATCAAAACATCACATTGTACACCTTAAACATATACATTTTTATTAGCCAATTATACCTCGATAAATCTAGAAAAAATTGAGTATCTCTTATGTACCATTCACTGTATTATGAATTTAATATATTTTTTTTTAACTTTTTTTTTTTTTTTTTTGCGTTACGCGGGCCTCTCACTGCTGTGGCCTCTCCCGTTGCGGAGCACAGGCTCCAGACGCGCAGGCCCAACGGCCACGGCCCACGGGCCCAGCCGCTCCGCAGCACGTGGGATCCTCCCGGACCGGGGCACGAACCCGCGCCCCCCGCATCGGCAGGCGGACTCCCAACCACTGCGCCACCAGGGAAGCCCGAATTTAATATATTTTTGACTAATCCTATAACAATCCTGCAAAAGCAATGATTAAATGTTAAGTATTGTTAAGAGTTAAAAATTATAGCATTTTCGCATGTCAAAACAACAGCAGAGTTGGGAATCATAGGTGTACTAAAACTCTGGCTAATCAGCTAAAATGAAAAAAAAAATCTGAAAACATACTGTGACCCACAGAAAAAAATGTCATATTGCCCTGCCATGTTTCAATTCCCAGCTGGCTGCATGAAAAGAGGTTTTCTCCAGCCCCTACTCCGTACTCCATGTGCTAAATTTTGGTGCATTTTATCTGACTGCTTTTCACATATACCAGAAAAAAACAAACAACAAACCTTCCAAGAGGCTTCTATTTATTTGAAAAATTGGATGATGTATAAATACATTTTACCCTGAACAGGTTATAATATTCCCTTGAGATAACTAGAAAGAAACCCTTATATACTAAAATTAAGGCTCCAAAACCAAGGCTGAAAACTGAAGTCAAAGTATTTGTAAGAGGAAACATATTTCTCAAACAGTTCCTAAAATTGTCTCCCTCGTTGGCTGTCCCACTGCTCGTGACTCCTGAGCTTGCTTATTTATTAGAGCAACCAAACAGAAATTCACCTCTTCTGACCAGCATGTCTGCCTTTGTTTTGAGGAGAGACAGAGAGAGAGACAGAGTGGGGGGAGAGAAAGAAAATGTTCTGCCATTTTGGGCAATGCTGAGATCTCCAGCTTTAACTGGACTGTTATTTATTGCTTTGATGGCAACTGAAATGGAGAGAAAGGCTGCAGCTGGGCTTGAAGTCCCATGTGGTGTTTAATGTGGCTGCAGTGGGAAAAGTTGTGTTTGAACTTGCAAAATGGGAAAATGTAATATAGCAATCATTACAGGAAATAATAAATATGGGCTGTGCCAAAGCATCAAATTTGTATACAAAACTGCAGCCCAATAAAACCAACAGAGGGTAACATCTATTTACTTTCACTCCTTTAACCACAATAGCTTAACAGCTTCAATAACTTTTGATGGAGTTACAGGCCTAATAAATGTCACATTCCAAAGTTTGGAAACCTAAAAGCTACTCTGGGTCCCTGCAGTTAATACAACAACAAATATCTACAACTCAATGCCTCAAAGTTCAAGTGATCTTATAAACCAATCCAATTTGATTCCCTTGAGCCAATGATATCACTTGTTAGACTTGTGTAATAAATCACTTGGTCAAATTTAATCTCTATGTGCACAATATTATTTAGCACCTCATACATTCTGATCTCTTTTTAGGGCAATACATTAATTAGGCATTGTCATATCTGCAGAATCAGGGTTATACTTGCCATCCTCATTTATCATGTAAAGAAACAAAAAAGCAAAGATTTCTTTGCAGTAATGCTTGAGACAGAAGATGGTTTACATCGTGTGGACCATAATGCACTGTGCTTGGCTCTGTTATGATGCCAAAGATCTCTGATTCCTATGCAGATTTTCTGTTCTTTTAAAAATATTTTTCATGCTGAAAAAGGAATGATAAAAATCAGTGGAAACGAGTTTCACAAAGTGAATGGTAGATGATGTATTAAAGGATATCAATGCTTGAAAACTGAAGCATTCCTATTAGATTTGGCAGGCTGGAAGCCATTGGTGGGTTGGATAGGAGTCTGTGAGATAGAGGGCAGATGCAGCAGATCAAGCAATGAATTGAGATGAAAGGGATGATAGTGGCTAGAGATGACTGTTCCTAGAAGTGTGGCTGTGAAAAAAAAAAAAATGGAGGGTTGATTAATTGACCATACTAGTCACCCAGGCTCAAAACCTAGTCATCTCTGATACTTCATCTTCAGCCCTTATGTCACCAACTTGCTGAAGTGTTTCCAAATCAGTCGCTCTAAAATAAACTTCTTTCAATTTTCACTGCTGTATCTTAATTCAGATCATTGTTATTTCACACCTAGATACTGGGAGAACTTCCTAACTTTTTGGCCCAGGATTCTACACCCTCTGCAATCTGCAACCTTGCTACCTCATCAGATTTATCTCCCTTGATGGCTCCTTTGAGTCTTCTGCTCCAGCCAAGCTCTCCACCAGAATTGGCCTGCATTTTCCCACATCCTTGCCTCTGTTTCTGCCCCAGTCACCACCTGTCAAACACTTCACCATCCCTCAAGATCCATTTCAAGTATCATCTTCCCCATGAAGCTGCCCTGCCCTCTCTAGCTAGAGATGATCTTTCCAGTCTCTGGCTTCCTTAAAATAACAATTCATTCATCATTCATCTTCTATTACCTCATCAAGGACCATATCTTGTACTTAGCTCTTATAAACACCTGAACCAGAATAGTACTGTCAGTATTATATAAAAAGTTACCTGGCACAAAGTTTCTAGAATGGTATTTCTTAGTTTACATGACAGAGACAGCTAAAACTATGAATTCTATTTTTTGGCCAACAGTTACCATTTTATGCACAGTCCCTGATGACAAAATTATGATGTCTAAAAGAAGAAACAACCACCTTCCTAAGACTTCAGAAAAAACAGACTCTTATAAACAAACAGTTCATCATTGGAATGCACAGTAATAACAAATTGAGTTGGAAAACCAGTTAGGTTGTAAACAGCAGTTATCATTTGAAGAAATAATATTATTGGGTCATACTTTTCAATTAATAAAATATTATGCAGGGAACTGTGTGTAGGGTTCTTAACAATTAGAGATAATTTAAGTTAATTTAAACTAATTCTCTCAAATTTGCTCAATTCAATAAATTTGTATTGGTTGTATACCATGTGCCCAGCACTATATTAGATGTCACTTTTCTTCTACTTTTAAAAAATTTTCAAGGAATAGTAATGCAGCCTCAAAATGTGGGGAACAAAACCTAGTTCCAGGAGGCTTAGCCCTGGATTCAGAGGTCCCTAAATGGAGAGCTGACTGTCTCTAACTCACAGCCATGTCAGTCCTCTCTGTGCTTTCCTTTCCTAATCCATTTACTAGGATGTGGAGAGAAAAGACAAAATAATTCAATTTGTTATACATGAATCAAGTACCCACTATGCATAAGAATAGCTGTATAAATAATATATTTAGAAGCAATTTAATGATCACAGTATGTCTCAAATAAGTCAACAAAAACAAGAACATTTTGAAGTGGTATAGTACAGGAAACAGTAATGAAATAAATGTAAAATAAATGAAAGAGGAATTCTTGATCTTCAAAACCTACCATTTAGTTGGGCAAAATTATCTATCTATCATCTGAAGCTGAAATTAACTTCAAGACAACAAGCTAATCCTTGTTAACTCTCATAAAGCAATGAGTTGTCCCCAGACATAGCTAATAACCTGGGAAATTTTAAAATACATATAGATTCCTTTTAGAAGTCAAGATAGTGGCTACCTTTCTTGCTGCTAACTTTCTATTCCTTGATCTGGGTGCTGGATGTATAGGTATATTCGTGGTAAAATATTCTTCAAGTCATGACTTGTGCACATTTCTACACACACATTATACTTCAGTAAAAGTTTTTTAAATGTGGCTTACCTAGTCCCGTCAATGAAAGGGAGCCAGGAATCTGTATTTCTTAATATCTTCCCAGGTAATTCTAATGATCAGACATGCTGGGGTCACCTTCTCCCCTCAAGGGCCTGGCAAAATGATGTGTGGACAACAACTTCTTTTGAGAGAATAAGTGATGGAGTTCTGCAGAGGTGGAGGAGGGAGTGACATGATAAGAGCAATGTCTTAAGGGTCTTATTCTATCAGCCAAAGATGTGAGTTGAAATTGGGGAAGACTGGAGCCAGAGACAAGGGACTAAGCTGTTTTTATAATACAGGTGTGAGATGACAAGGGCTGAAATTAAGCTAGTGACTGTGGAAATAGGGAAGAATGGCTGGCTGGAGAGATGTTGTGGGCACATAATAAATTCCAGAGGATATATTGGCAGATGCCAAAAGACAGGGTTTCCCAGAATTAAATCCCAATGCTCATAAACTCTGGTATGTTCCTTATCCCACAGGGTGTGTGTGTGTCTGTGTGTGTGTGCATGTGTTTTCTGTATGCCTGGAGCTTCACCCCCAAGAGATTAAAGCCTAATCACCACACAGACATACACCACATAAACATAAAATTGTCTCTGTTAACTGAGAACTGTTGAAGATGTTCTTTTAACTTAATAAGTTTCACAGTATTTAGGTGGAATCCAAAATACAAACCATCCAATTCTGGAATCTTTATTCCAAGATGAGATAAGATGCTCTTTCAATCAAGAGTTCATAAAATCAAAAGGAATGGCCCTTAATATGCTCTTTTCTGAAAAGTTGATGTAGACAGACACTATGAAAGCTTCCCCACACACCTCATTCCTATCATACAGTATATACCTCATACCATTCTGGGGGCCTCCCCCAAGAAGCTAGGCACTGCCAAGACAGGCAGTGGTTTGGTGAGGGTAGCAGACATTTGAGAAGAGGATGAGACCACTAGACATATTTCCACTAGTAAGCCAAGCCAAGGTTTCCAACGGGTCCTCCAGAGGCAGGCAGCTGGCTGGGTATTCACCCACCATGCCACCTACAATAGCCCTAGTAGGGTTTCTTCTCATAAATGAGTGTGTTCATTGGCTCTATTTCATGTTTGTTGAAGGAAAATGGTACTTCTCAAGTAATAGAAATGCTTCTTTAGTCAATTCAATGAATACAAAGATATAATAGTAGATCAGAATCCAACTAAAGAGAAATAGTTTTCAGAAAGCAAATGGAGTTATGGCATTCTTGATAAAGAATGAGAAGGGGAGCCCAATGACACCATTTTCTGAACTTTGATACGAAATAACCTTTATCGTTACCATCATGAAAATTAAAATGCAGAAGTTATTACTCTCTCTTTTCCTTTACAAACTGTATAAACAGTAATTATGGCCCAAATCTGCCAAACAAAACATATTTAATCCCTAAAGCTAAAGGCTTATAGATATAAATGCTTCATGACTTGGGCTTATGTGTGAATGTGTATGTGTGTGTGTGTGTGTGTGTGTGTTTGTGTATGACTGATTGTTTAGCAAACTAGCTGCCTTGGGCCAGATCCAACTTCTCTGCTCACCTAACTTTGGACTTTGACATACCACTTGCTTTGGCCAAAGGAATATGAACAGATATGATGTGAGTAGATGCCTTAAATGTGTTTGTAAGGCTTGGTCTTTTGTGTTCCTGCTGTGAACCTGCTTTGAGTAAATATTGCACCTTTATCCCAGGCTCAGGACAAATGTGCATGAAGAAATCCTGAACTCAATCTGCAGCCTGGATTCAAGAAATATAGGAATGCAGGGAGCAGGGTGAAAAAAGCCTCCAACAACTATTACTAGTGTCTCAGAGAGAAAAGAAAAGAGATTGGACCCATAAAACAAAAACAAGATACCATATAAGAAGGAATATTCCAAGAACAAGAAAGAGTCCTTGAAAATATATATATATACATATACATATCTTCTGCAGAAACAGAAGCATATTCAATAGAAGAGTAGGATAGTAAAGGAAAGAAATTCTTCCAGAAGAAAAACCAAAAGATAGAAAGATAGAAAGCAGAACATAAAAGATAAGACAACTAGAAAATTAATTCAGGAGGCTCAACATCCAACTGATAACAGTTTCAAAGAGAATAGAGAAAATATAATGGACTAAATTTGGGGCATTTTGAGGAAAACTTTCCAAAACTGTAGTACTGTGTATCTAGATTGAAATGCCTATGAAGAGCCTAATAAATGAATAAAAAATGACCATCACCTAAGAATATCATTGTGAAATTTTAAAACATTGGGCAAAAAGAGAAGTTCCTAAAAGTTTCCAGAGACAGACAATAGTTCTTGGGAAATATTGCATTAGGAATTAGATTGGTATCTGACTTCTTAACAGGAACCCTGAATACCAGAGGATAAGACAAAAAGCAAGACCTTCAGAATTTAAGAGAATTTCAACATAAAATGTTATATCCAGGCAAAAAAAAATTTTAATGTAGTAGTAGAATTGATGCTTCAAACACATACCTCGTAAGTACCCTGCTGGAGGATGTTAAAGAGAGAAAGAAAGAGAGAGAGAGGGTGAGAGAAGGAAGGGAGGGAATGAAGGAGAAAGGAAAGAAGGAAGGAAAGAAAGAGGGAAAGAAGGAAGGAAAGAAAGAGAGAAAGAAAGAAAGAAAGAAAGAAAGAAAGAAAGAAAGAAAGAAAGAAAGAAAGAAAGAAAGAAAGAAAGAAAGGAAGGAAGGAAGGAAGGAAGGAAGGAAGGAAGGAAGGAAGAAAGAAAGAAAGAAAGAAAAAGAAAAAGAAAGAAAGAAAGAAAGAAAGGGAAAGAAGGAGGGAGGAAGGAAGGAAGGAAGGCAAGGGAGGAAGACAAGAGAGGAAATTGGGAGGGAGATGTCATATACTTTAAGAAACAGAGTATCATCTAAGACAGGTAAGAATTGAGAGGAATTGTTGGGATGATAGTGAAAGGAGTCCCACGATGTCAAGTGAGGGACAGGCACAGAAGGAAGTCGATCTCCAACTCTGTCCATACTCTTTTTTCTCCATGTCTGAGTAGTTTCATCCTAGTCCTCTGTTGGCTGACTTTCTCCGTTGACAGACCAGCAGCAGCAGTGGTCATCCCAGCCATCCTCGGGAACCTCTCACCAAGCCCCGTAGGCATGGGATGGCTCCAGGAGACATATTGAGAAGTTAAGGGCCCAGGGCAAATGTCAAAGCAAACATAATTTGAAAGATATTAGCTGAGACTGATGGAAAGCTTCCCAAGAATTTTAACATGACCAAATCGTAAAGAAACCACCAGATGGTTATAATTACTATTCAGCCTTATTCTCCTCCTACACCATTCATGAAAGGGAGGAAAGGGACAGGTACCCATCTGTAAGGTCCATCTGCTGTGGGCTTATGCAGGGAAAGATGAGGACTGTCTTACCTATTGCCTGGGCCCAAACGTGACAAGTTAGTCCAAACATGGCCAAGAGGTATTAAGATCCTAAACTGAAGACTGAAAACATAATTTTCTTCCAGACTCAAATCAAAGCCCAACTAATTTAGGAAAAAGTAGGTAGCCACCTCCCATACTGTGTGTTTTGGGTGCACACTAGGCAGGAGCATGCCACTAAATATCTCCTTTAGCTTCCCAGTTCCAGACACCTTTCTATTAGGAAATTAGGTCCTGTGTTTCGGATGCTTTGGTGTCCTAAGAATCTCCTTGTTGTAATGGTCCCATCATACCACATACCCCTCTTTCATAGCTTCACTCACAGGGCTGAAGGCAGGCATCTGCTGCAAGAGAATGGCAAGTTGTGAGGAGAAGCGAAAGAAAGAGGGAGATATAGCTAGCAGGGGTGGAGAATCAAAGATCTTTAGGATGTAGTAGAGAGCTGACTCAGACACTAGGCTTTCCCAGGCTGTCTACTTAACTCTAAAGATATTATTTGAGGGGCTTCCCTGGTGGCACAGTGGTTGGGAGTCCGCCTGCCGATGCGGGGGACACGGGTTCGAGCCCTCGTCCGGGAGGATCCCACATGCCGTGGAGCGGCTGGGCCCGTGTGCCACAGCTGCTGTGGACTTTTAGATGCCTCATAGTTGACTGTTAATAACTGTTTGTAGATTGAATGTGGTCAGCATCCACCTCCCAGAGTTCTTGAGTCTGTACCAACAACTTCATTACTGACCCCCCATGGTAGTGAGAGTCACATACCTTTCAGAAATCTCCTGTTTGTACCAACAGCTATGTGGCAAACTCCAGGTTGACATAGGGCCCTTATGCTGGAAAAAGCTCTGCCCTCTGGAACCTCACAAACTCTGAAGGCCTAGTACCAACAGTAGCTTCCGCTGTGGAGTAAAGGGCTAGAGAACCCAGGGGCCAATTCTGTTCACGACCTTAGCTGCCATCCATTTTCTACCTCTTCTGTCTCTCAACACTGCAGCCTACCTGGCTCCTTCAAGAAAGTCCTGTGGTTTCCTCTAGATACAGTTGGAGGTGAGGATATGTGAGGACATAGAGAACCCACAGTTTAAAATCTTGGATTCCTATCCAAACTATAAGGTCTGGTTGTCCAAATATATCATAGCTATCAGGTTTCAGATAACAGTTTCTGATTTCAGATGTGGTCATTTGTTAATGTGGAGCCAGATACTAAACAAGTCAGTACTTCTGCCTACTTTACTAAATTGATATTCCCTCTGGAAGCAGAAAGCAATAATGGCAAATTAAAAAGAACATGGAGGGCTTCCCTGGTGGCACAGTGGTTAAAAATCCACCTGCCAATGCAGGGGACACGGGTTTGAGACCTGGTCCAGGAAGATCCCATATGCCGCAGAGCAGCTAAGCCTGTGCGCCGCTACTACTGAGCCTGCGCTCTAGAGCCCATGAGCCACAACTACTGAGCCCGCATGGCTAGAGCCCGTGCTCTGCAACAAGAGAACCCACTGCAATGAGAAGCCCGCACACCACAACAAAGGGTAGCCCCCACTCTCTGCAACTAGAGAAAGCCCATGTGCAGCAGTGAAGACCCAACACAGCCAAAAATAATAAATAAATAAAATAAATAAATTTATTAAAAAAAAAAAAGCAGCATGGGCTTTGTAGCCCTGTAGGTCTCATTTTATCTCTAGTTCTTTTATGTACTAGTTGCATAGCCTGGGACAAATTTCACCATTTTTCAATCTCAGTTTCCTCATCCGTAAAATATGAACAGTAATAAGAGTATCTATTTAATCTGAGTTGATTAGAGATGTAAAGCATCTCACACTCATTAGACATTTATTAAATGATAATCAGTATATGTCATTTAATCTAACACACTGTCCATGATAAGATGCACCTTTATTTTACATACCCAAAAGAAAGAAAAAAATGCTGCCAGTTAAACTATGTCAAATTGCTTTCTTATCACTTCTAACTCCCATTTTGTACTCATTTAAAGAGCACTTTTAGACTTATCTGATGTGGATTTTCTTTATCATATAAATGTGTGTGCACCCATGAAAAGAAAAACACATGCAAAATAAAATGTTAAAGTATTCTTAAAACTTATTCACATCAGTTCTTGGATAAACCCCAGTTTTCAAAGATTATAAATTATGAAAATAATGTATTTTATAATTACTTCAATAAAGATCTGTTTCATAGGTACACAATAGGGCATAGTGTTGCCCTGCAATTCTCAGCTCCACTACTAACCATAGTGCCTTTGGCAAAGCACCAACCCTCCCTAGGCCTAGGATTGTTGGAGGATTGTATAAGATGATATTTATGCCAAACTCAGCACAGAGTCTGGTACAGAGTAGAATTTAATAAGTATTCCTTGCCTGCCAAGAGCCGACAATGAATATAGTCAGAAAGAGAAGTAACAAAAAGCATAATAATTGCTATCTGTATGAGTAATTTCACCTATATTATCTCATTTAATATCCCCAACCGTCCTGTAAAACAGTCAAAGAAAATATCACACCCCTTTGACAGATGAGTAAATGGAGGCTCAGAGAGATTAAGCCATTTGTCAAAGGTCACACAGCTAATTAGAAACTGAGCCAGGACTCAAACCCTTGTCCTCTTACTACTTATTTCAGGATATTTCCATCATACTTAGCTACCTTTCTGTTTGCCCAAAATGTTTTCACATTCTTAAGAACAAGAACGTCTCTCTGACTTTTGAAACCTTGAAGTATCTGTAAGACAAAGGGTCTGGCCAACTTGGATTCAAATCCTTCTTTTACCCTCATTTTACAGATGAGAGAACTGAGGCACAAGAGGACAAAGGAACTTGCCCAAGATCACAAGTCCAACAAGTATGAATCCAGATCATGGAATGCCACAGTCTATACTCTTCACTGCTCAGCTTCACTGCCTCTCCCATGTAAGAGAAAAATTATACCTATTTTTCAGAGTGGCCAGAATTTAAAGTAATTTAGGTAAAGCACATAGCCCAGTGGTCAGCATATAATGGCTGTCCAATAAAGAGCAACTATCATCACTGTAGTTAATAATAATAGTAATATGTTAGCAGCCCTGCTGCTACATTCTGTGGGCCACAGATGTCCACCCAGCCCTGTCCCAGGCCAGTGCTGCAGGGGGACAGTAGGCCCACACGTCTTCAGGTAGAAGACTACACTTCTTGTGCTTTCCCAAGATGCTTCACCTTCTTTCTGACATAGACATAGGCTGAAGATTACATACAGACAAAGAACAGCCAAAAGATGTCTTTAGCCTCCAAGAGTTAATGAATTAATTTTGTATTTCCACCAAGAATTAATTTTTATCTTCAGCAAAAGTCTCCTGTTGAGAGCAAAGTTATAGTCTTACAGTAAGTGCACTGGCGAATTCAGCTGTCCTACAGGAAATGCAAGACTTGTGACAAAGTTCTTGTGAAATCCAAACAAGTTTTGTTGATTACGACTGCACTGGCTTGTAACCAAGGGAAGACCCATCACCTCAATAATCTTTACAACTGACGGTGTAAACAGAAGGACAATCTGCAAATTTGCTAATGATTCCCCTTTACCTTGGCCTAAACCTAGAGTCTAAGAAAACAAAAAGAAAAGAAAAATACTTCCTATCTGAGGTCTCAAAGTAACAAATGTCTAATTGCCCAATTCATTTATATAAAATAAATTCTTACTGGGAGAATTCTTACTCAAAACATCCCGAGTGTAGGTACAAATTAAAATGAGTTGTGATGTTTTAGAACAGTTGTGATGTTTTCTCTCTTTACTTGTAGGATCTACAGAAGCATTCTAAGAGTCTGAAATTTTATCCAAAATGTTCTGGGTACCTGTATAAGTAGTTTCCCTGGAAGAAAGCTAAAAGCTTTCAGTACTTTCTTGAATGAGATCGGCAACCCCCAAACCATTGAGAATTATTGATATATAAGTAAACTTCACACTGAAAAAATGTTCACAATTGGTTGTTAAATAATAAAACAAAATGTTACAGAGTATTTTTGTGTGGCATGCTACTTTTACTCAAACAATGCATGTACTTATAGAAAAATGTTAGAAATATACACGAAAAAATTAACATCTCTGGATGTCAGGTTGATGAGTGATTTTTTTTTAACATCTTTATTGGGGTATAATTGCTTTACAATGGTGTGTTAGTTTCTGCTTTATAACAAAGTGAATCAGTTATACATATACATATGTTCCCATACCTTTTCCCTCTTGTGCCTCCCTCCCTCCCACCTTCCCTATCCCACCCCTCTAGGTGGTCACAGAGCACCGAGCTGATCTCCCTGTGCTATGCGGCTGCTTCCCACTAGCTATCTATTTTACGTTTGGTAGTGTATGTATGTCCATGCCACTCTCTCACTTTGTCACAGCTTACCCTTCCCCCTCCCCATATCCTCAAGTCCATTCTCTAGTAGGTCTGTATCTTTATTCACATCTTGCCCCTAGGTTCTTCAGGACCTTTTTTTTTCCTTAGATTCCATATATATGTGTTAGCATACGGTATTTGTTTCTCTCTTTCTGACTTACTTCACTCTGTATGACAGATTCTAGGTTCATCCATCTCACTACAAATAACTCAATTTCGTTCCTTTTTATGGCTGAGTAATGTTCCATTGCATATATGTGCCACATCTTCTTTATCCATTCATCTGTTGATAGACACTTAGGCTGCTTCCATGTCCTGGCTATTGTAAATAGAGCTGCAATGAACATGGTGGTACATGACTCTTTTTGAATTATGGTTTTCTCAGGGTATATGCCCAGTAGTAGGATTGCTGGGTCGTATGGTAGTTCTATTTTAGTTTTTTAAGGAACCTCCGTACTGTTCTCCATAGTGGCTGTATCAATTTACATTCCCACCAACAGTGCAACTTCACACCCTCTCCAGCATTTATTGTTTCTAGATTTTTTGATGCTGGCCATTCTGACTGGTGTGAGATGATATCTCATTGTAGTTTTGATTTGCATTTCTCTAATGATTAATGATGTTGAGCACTCTTTCATGTGTTTGTTGGCAATCTGTATATCTTCTTTGGAGAAAGACAACCCTCAGAATGGGAGAAAATATTTGCAAATGAAGCAACTGACAAAGGATTAATCTCCAAAATTTACAAGCAGCTCATGCAGCTAAATATCAAAAAAAACAGACAACCTAATTCAAAAATGGGCAGAAGACCTAAATAGACATTTCTCATTAATTTAAATTTCAACTCTATGGCAACTCTTTTTCTTAGTATAAGTATGTCCTGTGAATTATTATTATTATTATTTTTTTTGCGGTACGCAGGCCTCTCACTGTTGTGGCCTCTCCCATTGCAGAGCACAGGCTCCAGACGCACAGGCTCAGCTGCCATGGCTCACGGGCCCAGCCACTCTGCGGCATGTGGAATCCTCCTGGACTGGGACATGAACCCATGTCCCCTGCATCAGCAGGTGGACTCTCAACCACTGCACCACAAGGGAAGCCCGAATTATTCCTTGTTTAGATGAAATTCAAATTCAGCTGGGCATCCTGTATTTTATCTGACAAACCTAATCCACATAAAACAAAGGAGGAGCAATCTATGAGCATATTTTCTCACCCAAGAGAGAAAACATACATTTTAAAGAAAGAGCGGGTAGAGGTGCAGGAAGTCTGGGGCTGATGGATTCTTTAAGGAGCCAGAAAGACTTCTAGAAATCAAGTGAAGCACTGGGTTGTATAGAGCCTCTTGCTCCCATGTAAGAATATTGGATCTTTCTAATGTTGTTCTTCTGGTGGTTAAACCAATATTACCCCAAAAGCCGAAGGTAGAGAAACACAGGAAAGTCCCAGGGTACATAGTGTGCAAGCAGACAGCCAAGGGAACGTGCTAAATGGCAAAGGGTAAACCTCAGAAGTATTGCAGTCAGGGGTTGAAGGGAGCATTTGTTGGTTTTGCTTAGTTTTTCCTACAGCCAAGATTTCATCACTTCATCTGAATAACTTGCACCTTGCAAAATTGTTTTCCAGAAAAAAAGCACACTGAAAAATAAAATAATACTTTTAAAAAAACATAAGGGAACAGAGGCACATGTTGATGCCTGGATCTATGTGACACCAAATGAATAAAAAGTGGGAAAACACCATCCTCCAGATGTTTCATCTCAGTAATAACAGAGAACACTTTTGCTTTACACACAGATGTACAGCATGTTAAGGCAATCTCTGACCAGGATATTGAAAAGCACTGATTGGGAAATCAGAAAAATGTCATTTTCCATTGTCCACAAATAACCACTGAAATATATTTTCATCCATTTATTTTTAGCTTACCTTAAAAACAGAACTCGCTGTGAAATAACTAGCTCTGTGTCTGTTACGCTAAATAAAAACACTGGAACAAATTCTTAATTTTTCTGTTTTGCATCTAGTACATCCCCTGCCTTTGTTTTCTGAACATCTGACTGAGGAAGTCCTGAGTTTCTCAGAGACAGAGCGTTCGAATCACCCTGAAACCATCTTGTCCCCTCACCTCCACCCTCCCTAGTGAGTGCAGTGCAGTGTACTAGCAAGTTGGAATCTGACAGAATAGAACAGCTAAGGTTTGATGGGGGAAGTGGACCACCATATGTGATTCGAAGCAAAGAGCTTATTGGAGGAATTAGACCAGACATAATTGTGGGAGCTGGTGAAGAAGACTCTGGGAGGCTTCTGCGTCTGGTAGTGACCCCGAAGTTGCTGTAGGTCAGCACAGCCAGCAGTAGGCTGGACGTGAATCAGGGAGACAAAGTACTACCTGGAAGCCATGTCTGCCTCCCAGGCCCCGGCAACATGGATAACCTGCAGAAGAAGCAGACACCCTGGGCCACAAAGCTACGTAAGAGCCAGGACTCAAAGAACCTGAAGGAGGAGACTGAACTGGAGAAGGTGCAGACCCAGCTGTTGTTCTGCACCGCCAAGGTCAGCCAGCAGATCAGCGATACCACGTGTGAACAACAGCCATGCCTGGTGACACCACGCCCACCCTCTGAGCATAATGGCTGCTGCTTCACTCCCACCTTCCAAATCTCATGCAAATTTCTCTTGTATCCAACCCCAACCTGGGTCACACAGTTCCCAGCCCAGCCCCAAAGCTCCCCACGGTACCAGGCATGATTCCCTGTTCTGCCACTCTGCAGCTGGGTGAATTGGACAAAGTATATAAATCTCACTAAACTTCTGCTTCTTCTATAAGGACAATATTTTTAGATCATTCAAAATGTAAATGTGCCAGATGCCCCTTTTATACAAGTAAACCTAAGTCTCTGCTCTCATTCTGCTTATATTATTGCTGATAGCATTCTCTTCATTGAAATATTGTTTGGATTCAAATAGATGGTGAAAAAGAATCTAGCACATAGAAAGAGTTCAATCTATACCACCCTGTGACAAGTTCATTTTAAGAGTAAGCTGATCTTCAGTGCATCTGATGAGTCCGTCTTCCTTTGAGGTCCCTACACATGAACTTGGAGATCTACCATCAGGGAAAACCAACTCATGAGTGGATTCCTGATACCATTGACAGTCATTCCCAGCTTTTAAAGGAGTGCCCTGCTCTGCTTTTGTACTACAAGCAACCTAGAAAGCCTTGGCTCTCCTCCCCTTGGAGTCACACTCAGAGAAGAATCTGCTAAAGAAAAGGAAAATAGGGTGAAATCTACCAGGCAGAAAGGTTTAGGTGTGGAAGGAAGGTACCCTCTTTCCTACAGGCTGCTGTGGTGCTGTTGTTGACACTGCCACAGTCATTGTCACATTGGATAGTTAGCACAGAAAGAAAAACGGTCTCCAGCCAGGTCTGGGAGAGCTCAGAATAGAGCTCCAGGGAGAGTATAACCAACACCACACTCCTACCACTGGCCGCCCTTGAAGTCGTGTTAGTACCAGAATTTCCAACTGGGCAGCAACCACGTCTGCTTCCTTTCTGCCTTCTCTACAATTGCTGGTGGAAAGTTGGTGGTTGGATGCCGTAGGTTACTTCTCTGTGGTGGTTTTCAATATTTTGTAGCTCAAAGCTTAGCTATCTACTCTGCCTGGAACAGTTGTGATTAATAATCTGTTGTCAAAGTAGGTCCCCAATTAGGGAGTACTGGGAACACAGAGGGGCTCTCTGAATAACAAGTCTGATTCTATCCTGATGCACAGGTAAGCTTCAACATAAACACCCATACACAAGTCTAGACTACAGGGATTGCTATGAAACACCATGTTTGAAAATATCTCTCTGTCACTTACCAGCTACAATACCCTTCTAGCACCGTTTAACTGGTTATAAAAGGAAAAGTATAGTCTTACTCTTAACAGCCTCTGATCTTATCATTTGAATAGTCACATTCAAATTATCCCCTCTCCCTCTCATATGCTGTCACCTCTACACAGGAGTACTAGTTTTTGATCTATAGTCACATTTACAAGTTCAGATTATTAAGGGAGATAATTATACTCTGTAAATGATACAACATTTAGATGTCAAAAACAAAAGTCATCATTCTTCGAAATAGATGGCTGCTAGCTTTCCCAAGAACTCATTTTACAAACTCAAGTTAAAACAAATGAATACATGTTCCTCTTTTTGCTTCCTCTTTTGAGCAATTTTATGATTGAAAAAAAGACACTTTACCACAATGGAAAATACCTCATTTTTCCATTAAAACGTATGCTTTTTTTTTAACAGCTATCAATCCACTTCCCTGTCCATTGGGTTAAAAGGAGCTATTCCTAAGAGACCAAGCCAAGGTCTCAACAAGGAGGTGGAAAAGGAGGTGCCTGGCAAGCCAGTCTGTTAACTGTCCAACACTAAGATGACCATGGCAATGTCAACAATAACACAAAAGCAGCCAGCTGGAAAGTGAGAACAAATCATGTTATCCACTGACAGCTTGGTCTCTTGTGTGCCGATGAGGCCAGCATGATTTCCCCCACAGTTGGAGGAACTGGTTTAATCAGCCCATTTTATAGCCAGTGGGCCCAGGTTGGGAGTGTTCTTGGTGCATATATTCCTTTGTGTCATCAAAAAGAGATGGTTCACACATCCAACCCTCAGTTGAAACCTGATAGAAAAGATGAGGCTGTGTGAGTTGAAGACCAATGTCCTACTGGTTGAATTTTTAACTTTTTGTATTCTCCCATCAGCTTTCATCTCTCTAGTGGAATATGGACATCTCTGCAGGTATGTATTCCAAAGACAAAGAATTCAGTCAAATATACTGATGTTGAACATAATGCAGACAAGCAGTTTGAAGGATTGATTAAATACTTTGCCCTTCAACGTGATTTTTTTTTTCTTTTTAGTTAGGAGTCACAACATCATCAAAGAAAAAATGAGGAAGCCATGTATAGTTTAGGGTTTGGCGCCACACACTAATTTCACCCAAAACTTAAGATTTCCTTATTGACAGTAGTATTCTTCTCCTTTTATTCATCTTTCCAGAAGGTTTGTATGTCTTCCCAGAGACTGAGATATCTTTGTAGTTAATTTCACCCTTACAGTTAGCTCAGGGTTTGTACATGTTCTCCACGTATGGTGTGCTATTCACAGCAGATATATGGGTTTTTCCTGTTCTTAATAGTTTAGCTTTGAAAAGCATAGGATGGATAAAATACAGCAACCTCTTAAGGGTCTGTTCTAAATGGACAAAAATGAGATACTCATGAGGTCCACATAATTTAAATTAATACCTATTAAGTTAAATATTAAGTATTTAAATTAATAGGTATTAATTTAAATATTACCAGTATCTTCCAATTCTCCCTCTCTCCCTCCCTCCCTCCCTCTCTCCTTTTCTCTCTCTCTCTCTCTCTCTCTCACACACACACACACACACACACACACACACAAACACACACACACACACACACACACACACACTACAAAAGCATCTAGGCAGTGTTTCACAGGAAAAATTAATTAAATCCCATTGACTTCTCTTGGGGAACGTGCTAGCAATAACATCTACCTAAGATGAGAAATACTTTGGGTGAAGAAGAGAAGCAAACAGTTGGGAAAATCTTTATGCTGGATTATAACTTAAATCCTAAGTAACCTGGATTTGGCAGAAATTTATTCTTTTTTATTTTTTTTTCAAGTAAGCTTTAGTGCATGAGACTGTGGTGCTAAAATAGAAATACAGTAGAATCTTGTTATTGAAAAAATTTGGCACAGTTACCAGTGAAATCTTGTCCCTTGAAACATAACAACCACATACAGTAAAAGCAAAATTCCTCTCAATGTGCCTATAAAGAGGGTGTTACCCCTGTTCCTCAGACTCAACACTATAAAAGAGTTCCAGCATATTTAGTGAACCCACATTAAACTTGGTAATTCTTATCTTGCCATTAGTGTTGTGTGTTAAAACCCATATCCCAGTAAATTGCTGTGTGGTATATGAAATGTATTAAAAGTACATGAGGTAAAGTTGTTTTCATTACATTACACTTTAACATCTGATCATTAGTATATCATTTTCCCATCACTGTTAGTGTGATTATTTTATTCTTTCATGTGTTTGTCCTTGACTGTGGAGGGGGCAGTGGTGGGCAAAGGGATGAGGGACATTTTTGAGATCTATCAAAGGAGTGATGGAAAAAATAACGTTGAGATTTGTTCAGCTTCCACATGCTGTATCTACTGGGACCAAGACTTGTCAATGCCACCCGGTCTTTGGCATCGTGCCTCATCCATAGCAATGCGCACAGTCTAATTACAAGGCTCCAACCATGGACGTACCAGCGTCCCCTGTGGACCGTTAGGTTAACAGGTGATGCAGTTGAGCCAGCCTTCACTGAGGCTAGTTGGAGTTTCCAAGTGGAGAGGGCGTTCACTGCTTGCTTCCAGTTATATGGCTCCATGGCCCCTCACTGTCTCCTGGCAGGGCCCGGATTCCTTCCACTGAGCACCGTATCATTTCACCTCAGCCAAGCACAAAGGCATGTATCTGAGAACGTGTGAGGAGCCCGCAGATTTTCCAAGCCCGTGTTTAAAACATTTGTCAAGGTAAGAAGAAGAGGGATGGCCTACATTTTCCCTTTCTGGGATGTGTCTTATCTAAGGTGATGGCAGGGCTGCTCCAGAAGTGAGAGGGGAGTGGGGTCAGGCACTGATCCCTCCTGGCTTTGGATGTCTTCTCCTGGCCTGAGGCTTCTGAAATGGCAGCATGTCCCCTCCTTTGTGTGAGGTCCCCTGATGAGCTGACTTTCAAGAATTGTTACAACTAGAAGTGGAAGGGCAGCACAGTTTAGGATGAGAAAAGGAAAGAGAAGAAAAGAAGTCATTTCTACTTAATTTAACTGGGGTTTAGAGAAAATTTAAGTCAGATGCTTCCAAGACCAGACACCAGAGAGAAAGGAGGCCCTTTTGGAGCCTGATGGAATCCAAATAATGAAGGGCTTCTTCAGGGAAAAAGCTAGGTCTTTCATAGGCCCTACATGGGATCAAGAGAGTCAAATAATTCAGTGGGAAAATAAAACAGATTTCCTGGAGTCAGTGCTATGAAGAGAGGAACAAAAAGTATGGCTATGGGAACACTTTTTTAAATTTTAACAGTTTAGGATGATGCCATTGGGCACAGTCTGGCCTTCAAAGCATCTTACGAGGAAAGCAGGTACTGCCAGAGTGAGTGTATCAAGCCCAGAAATCACAAGACCCAGAGGACACTTGGAGGCAACAATATATAAAACCCACAGAGCACATGCTGATGCCTTTCTTAGGATTCAGCTACAAAGCCTAATTTCCCTTCTTGAAAATAACCTTTTCAAGTTTTATTTCTCTAAAATGAAATCTTGGGGAGACCTTCAAGATGGCAGAAGAGTAACACGTGGAGATCACCTTCTTCTCACAGATACATCAGAAATACATCTACATGTGGAATAGCTCCTACAGAATGCCTACTGAACTCTGGCAGAAGATCTCAGACCTCCCAAAATGCAAGGAACTCCCCACGTACCTGGGTAGGGCAAAAGAGAAAAGGAAAAACAGAGAAAAAAGAATAGGGACGGGACCTGCACCACTGCGAGGGAGCTGTGAAGGAGGGAAAGTTCCCACACATTAGAAGCCCCTTCGCGGGCGGAGACTGTGGGTGGCAGAGGGGGAAGCTTCGGAGGCATGGAGGAGAGCACAGCCACAGGGGGGCGGAGGGCAAAGCGGAGAGATTCCTGCACAGAGGATCGGTGCCGACCAGCACTCACCAGGTCGAGAGGCTTGTTGCTCACCCGCCGGGGCGGGTGGGGCTGGGATCTGAGGCTCGGGCTTTGGTTGGAGCACCGGGAGAGGACTGGGGTTGGCAGCGTGAACACAGCCTGAAGGGGGCTAGTGCACCACAGCTTGCCAGGAGGGAGTCCGGGAAAATGTTTGGACCTGCCTAAGAGGTAAGAGACTATTGTTTCAGGGTGCGTGAGGAGAGGGGATTCAGAACACCGCCTAAACAAGCTCCAGAGATAGGCACGAACCGCAGCTATCAGCGCGGACCCCAGAGACGGGCATGAAACGCTAACACTGCTGCTGCTGCCACCAAGAAGCCTGTGTGCAAGCACAGGTCACTATCCACACCTCCCCTCCCGGGAGGCTGTGCAGCCTGCCACTGCCAGGGTCCCGTGATCCAGGGAAAACTTCCCCGGGAGAACTCACGGCGCGCCCCAGGCTGGTGCAACGTCACGGTGGCCTCTGCCGCCGCAGGCTTGCCCCACATCTGTACCCCTCCCTCCCCCGGCCTGAGGGAGCCAGAGCCCCCGAATCAGCTGCTCCTTTAACCCCGTCTTGTCTGAGGGAAGAACAGATGCCCTCCGGCGACCTACACGCAGAGGCGGGGCCAAATCCAAAGCTGAGCCCCGGGAGCTGTGCGAACAGAGAAGAGAAAGGGAAATCTCTCCCAGCAGCCTCAGAAGCAGAGGATTAAAGCTCCACAATCAACTTGATGTACCTGCATTGTGGAATACCTGAATAGACAACGAATCATCCCAAGTTGAGGCGGTGGACTTTGGGAGCAGCCATATATTTTTTTTTTCCTTTTTCCCTTTTTGTGAGTCACTATGAGTATGCTTCTTTGTGTGATTTTGTTTCTATAGCTTTGATTTTACCATTTGTCCAAGGGTTCTGTCTCTCCATTTGTGTGTGTGTGTGTTTTTGGGGGGTTTTTCTAGTATACTTTTTAGCATTTGTTATCATTGGGGATCTGTATTTTGGTTTGGTTGCCCTCTTCTTTCTTTCTTTCTTTTTTTGTATTACTTTTTAATCTTTTTTTTCATTTTTAATATTTTTTTATTTTAAATATTTTATTTTATTTTATTTTATTCTTTCTTTCTTTCTTTCTTTTTTTCTCCCTTATCTTCTGAGCTGTGTGGCTGACACGGTCTTAGTGCTCTGGCCGGGTGTCAGGCCTGTGCATCTGAGGAGGGAGAACCGAGTTCAGGACATTGGTCCACCAGAGACTTCCCAACTCCATGTAATATCAAATGGCAAAAGCTCTCCCAAGGATCCCTAGCTTAAACCTAACAACCAGCTCCACTCAACGACCAGCAAGCTACTGTGCTGTACACCCTATGGCAAACAACTAGCAAGACAGGAACACAACCCCACGCATTAGCAGAGAGGCTTCCTAAAATCATAATAAGGTAACAGACACCCTAAAACACCCCTGGATGCAGTACTGCCCACTAGAAGACAAGATCCAGCCTCATGCTGCAGAACACAGGCATCAGTTCCCTCCACAAAGAAGTCTACACAACCCAATGGCCCAACCTTAGCCACTAGGGACAGACAACAAAAACAATGGGAACTACAAACCTGCAGCCTGGGGAAAGGAGACACCAAACACAGTAAGTTACGCCAAATGAGAAGACAGAGAAATACACAGCAGATGAAGGAGCAAGGTAAAAACCCATCACACCAAACAAATGAAGAAGAAGTAGACATCTACCTGAAAAAGAATTCAGAATAATGAGACTAAAGATGATCCAAAATCTTGGAAATAGAATGGAGAAAATAGAAGAAACGTTTAACAAGGACTTAGAAGAACAAAAAAACAATGATGGACAACACAATAAATGAAATTAAAAATTCTCTAGAAGGAATCAATAACAGAATAACTAGGGCAGAAGAATGGATAAGTGACCTGGAAGATAAAATAGTGGAAATAACGACTGCAGAGCAGATTCAAGGAAAAAAAAAATGAAAGGAAGTGAGGACAGCCTCAGAGACCACTGGGACAACATTAAATGCACAAACATTCGAACTATAGAGGTCTCAGAAGAAGAAGAGAAAAAGAAAGGGACTGAGAAAATATTTGAAGAGATTATAGTTGAAAACTTCCCTAATATGGGACAGGAAATAATCAAGTCCAGGAAGCACAAAGTGTCCATACAAGATAAATCCAAGGAGAAACATGCCAAGACACATATTAATCAAACTATCAAAAATTAAATACAAAGAAGAAATATTAAAAGCAACAAGAGAAAAACAACAAATAACATACAAGGGAATCCCAATAAGGTTAACAGCTGATTTTTCAGCAGAAACACTGCAAGACAGAAGGGAGTGGCAGGACATATTTAAAGTGCTGAAAGGGAAAAACCTACAGCCAAGATTACTCTACCCAGCAAGGATCTCATTCAGATTTGACAGAGAAATTAAAACCTTTACAGACAAGCAAAAGCTAAGAGAATTCAGCACCACCAAACCATCTTTACAACAAATGCTAAAGGAATTTTTCTAAGCAGGAAACACTAGAGAAGGAAATGACCTACAATAACAAACCCCAAACAATTAAGAAAATTGTAACAGGAACACACATACTGATAACTACCTTAAATGTAAATGGATTAAATGCTCCAACCAAAAGACATACACTGGCTGAATGGATACAAAAACAATACCCATAAATATGCTGTCTACAAGAGACCCACTTCAGACTTAGGGACACATACAGATTGAAAGTGAGGGAATGGAAAAATAGTCCATGGAAATGGAAATTAAAAGAAAGCTGGAGTAGCAATTCTCATATCAGACAAAATAGGCTTTAAAATAAAGACCATTACAAGAGACAAAGAAGGACACTACATAAGGATCAAGGGATCAATCCAAGAAAAAGATAAAACAATTATAAGTATTTATGCACCCAACATAGGAACACCTAAATACATAAGGCAAATGGTAACAGCCATAAAAGGGGAAATCAACAGTAACAGAATCAAAGTAGGGGATTTTAACACCCCACTTTCACCAATGGACAGATCATCCAAAATGAAAATAAATAAGGAAACACAAGCTTTAAATGACACATTAAACTAGATGGACTTAATTGACATTTATAGAACATCCCATACAAAAGCAACAAAATACACTTTCTTCTCAAGTGCTCATGGAACATTCTCCAGGATAGATCATATCTTGGGTCACAAATCAAGCCTTGGTAAATTTAAGAAAATTGAAATTCTATCAAGTATCTTTTCTGAACACAATGCTATGAGACTAGATGTCAATTACAGGGAAAAATTTGTAAAAAATACAAACACATGGAGACTAAACAATACACTACTTAATAACTAAGTGATCACTGAAGAAATCAAGAGGAAATCAAAAAATACTTAGAAATAAATGACAATGAAAACATGATGACCCAAAACCTATGGGATGCAGCAAAAGCAGTTATAAGAGGAAAGTTTATAGCAATACAATCCTACCTCAAGAAACAAGAAACATCTCCAATAAACAACCAAAACTTACACCTAAAGCAAATAGACACAGAAGAACAAAAAAACCCATAGTAAACAGAAGGAAATAAATCATAAAGATATGATAAGAAATAAATGAAAAAGGAATGAAGGTAACAATAGCAAAGATCAATAAAAACGAAAGGTGGATTTTTGAGAAGATTAACAAAATAGATAAACTATTAGCCAGACTCATCAAGAAAAAAAGGGAGAAGATTCAAATCAATAAAATTAGAAATGAAGAAGGAGAAGTAACAACTGACACTGCAGAAATACAGAGGATCATGAGAGATTACTACAAGCGACTATATGCAATAAAATGGACAACCTGGAGGAAATGGACAAATTCTTAGAAAAGCACAACCTTCTGAGACTGAACCAGGAAGAAATAGAAAATATAAACAGACCAATCAAAAGCACTGAAATTGAGACTGTGATTAAAAATCTTCCAACAAACAAAAGCCCAGGACCAGATGATTTCACAGGTGAATTCTATCAAATATTTAAGGAGGAGCTAACACCTATCCTTCTCAAACTCTTCCAAAATTTAGCAGAGGGAGGAACATTCCCAAACTCATTCTATGAGGCCACCATCACCCTGATACCAAAATCAGACAAAGATGTCACAAAGAAAGAAAACTACAGGCCAATATCACTGATGAACGTAGATACAAAAATCCTCAACAAAATACTAGCAAACAGAATCCAAGAGCACATTAAAAGGATCATACCCCATGATAAAGTGGGGTTTATCCCAGGAATGCAAGGATTCTTCAATATATGAAAATCAATCAATGTGATACACCATATTAACAAATTGAAGGATAAAAACCATATGATTATCCCAATAGATGCAGAGAAAGCTTTCGACAAAATTCAACATGAATTTATGATAAAAACCCTCCAGAAAATAGGCATAGAGGGAACTTACCTCAACATAATACAGGCCATATATGACAAACCCACAGGCAACATTGTTCTCAATGGTGAAAAACTGAAACCATTTCCACTAAGATAAGAAACAAGACAAGGTTGCCCACTCTCACCACCATTATTCAACATAGTTTTGGAAGTTTTAGGCACAGAAATCAGAGAAGAAAAGGAAATAAAATGAACCCAAATTGGAAAAGAAGAAATAAAGCTGTCACTGTTTGCAGATGACATAATACTATATATAAAGAATCCTAAAGATGCTACCAGAAAACTAGTAGAGCTAATCAATGAATTTGGTAAAGTAGCAGGGTACGAAATTAATGCACAGAAATCTCTTGCATTCCTATACACTATTGAAGAAAATTCTGAAAGAGAAATTAAGGAAACACTCCTATTTACCATTTCAACAAAAAGAATAAAATACCTAGGAATAAACCTACCTAAGGAGGCAAAACACTTGTATGCAGAAAACTATAAGACACTGATGAAAGAAATTAAAGATGATACAAACAGATGGAGAGATATACAATCTTCTTGGAATGGAAGAATCAACATTGTGAAAGTGACTATACTACCCAAAGCAATCTATGGATTCAATGTAATCCCTATCAAATTACATCCAACTACCAATGACATTTGTCACAGAACTAGAACAAAAAATTTCGCAATTTGTATGGAAATACAAAAGACCCCAAATAGCCAAAGGAATCTTGAGAAAGAAAAACAGAGCTGGAAGAATCAGGCTACCTGACTTCAGACTACACTACAAAGCTACAGTAATCAAGACAGTATGGTACTGGCATAAAAACAGAAATATAAATCAATGGAACCAGATAGAAAGCCCAGAGATAAACCCACACACATATGGTAACCTTATTTTTGATAAAGGAGGCAAGAATATACAATGGAGAAAAGACAGTCTCTTCATAAGTGGTGATGGACAAACTGGACAGCTACATATAAAAGAATGAAATTAGAACACTCCCTACCACCATACACAAAAATGAACTCAAAATGGATTAAAGACCTAAATGTAAGACCAGACACTATAAAACTCATAGAGGAAAACATGGGCAGAAAACTCTATGACATAAATCACAGCAAGATCCTTTTTGACCCACCTCGTAGAGAAATGGAAATAAAAACAAATATAAAAAATGGGACCTAATGAAACTTCAAAGCTTTTGCACAGCAAAGGAAACCATAAACAAAACCAAAAGACAACACTCAGAATGGGAGAAAATATTTGCAAATGAAGCAACTGACAAAGGATTAATCTTCAAAATTTACAAGCAGCTCATGCAGCTCAATAACAAAAAAAACAAACAAGGCAATCCAAAAATGGGCAGAAGACCTAAATAGACATTTCTCCAAAGAAGATATACAGACTGCCAACAAACACATGAAAGAATGCTCAACATCATTAATCATTAGAGAAATGCAAATCAAAACTACAGTGAGATATCATCTCACACCAGTCAGAATGGCCATCATCAAAAAATCTAGAAACAATAAATGCTGGAGAAGGTGTGGAGAAAAGGAAACACTCTTGCACTGCTGGTGGGAATGTGAATTGGTTCAGCCACTATGGAGAACAGTATGGAGGTTCTTTAAAAAACTACAAATAGAGCTACCATATGACCCAGCATTCCATCTACTGGGCATATACCCTGAGAAAACCAAAATTCAAAAAAGTCATGTACCAAAATGTTCATTGTAGCTCTATTTACAATAGCCCGGAGATGGAAACAACCTAAATGCCCATCATCGGATGAATGGATAAAGAAGATGTGGCACATATATACAATGGAATATTACTCAGCCATAAAAAGAAATGAAACTGAGCTATTTGTAATGAGGTGGATAGACCTAGAGTCTGTCATACAGAGTGAAGTAAGTCAGAAAGAAAAAGACAAATACCGTATGCTAACACATATATATGGAATTTAAGGGAAAAAAATGTCATGAAGAACCTAGGGGTAAGACAGGAATAAAGACACAGACCTACGGGAGAACGGACTTGAGGATATGGGGAGGGGGAAGGGTGAGCTGTGACAGGGCGAGAGAGAGTCATGGACATATATACACTAACAAACGTAAGGTAGATAGCTAGTGGGAAGCAGCCGCATGGCACAAGGATATCGGCTTGGTGCTTTGTGACTGCCTGGAGGGGTGGAATAGGGAGGGTGGGAGGGAGGGAGACACAAGAGGGAAGAGATATGGGAACATATGTATAACTGATTCACTTTGTTATAAAGCAGAAACTAATACACCATTGTAAAGCAATTATACCCCAATAAAGATGTTAAAAAAAAAGAAGAAAAGACCACCCTCAAAATGGGAGATAATATTTGCAAATGAAGCAACTGACAAAGGATTAATCTTCAAAATTTACAAGCAGCTCATGCAGCTGAATATCCAAAAAAACAAACAAAAAAAAACAAATTCAAAAATGGGCAGAAGACCTAAATAGACATTTCTCCAAAGAAGATATACAGATCGCCAACAAACACATGAAAGAATGCTCAACATCACTAATCATTAGAGAAATGCAAATCAAAACTACAGTGAGGTATCACCTCACACCAGTCAGAATGGCCATAATCAAAAAATCTACAAACAATAAATGCTGGAGAGGGTGTGGAGAAAAGGGAACCCTCTTGCACTGTTGGTGTGAATGCAAATTGATAGAGCCACTATGGAGAACAGTGTGGAGGTTCCTTAAAAAACTAAAAATAGAACTACCATACGACCCCAGCAATCTCACTACTGGGCATATACCCTGAGAAAACCATAATTAAAAAAGAGTCACGTACCAAAATGTTCATTGCAGCTCTGTTTACAATAGCCAGGACATGGAAGCAATCTAAGTGTCCATCAGCAGACGAACGGATAAAGAAGATGTGGCACATATATACAATGGAATATTACTCAGTCATAAAAAGAAATGAAATTGAGTTATTTGTAGTGAGGTGGATGGAAACAGAGACTGTCATACAGCGTGAAGTAAGTCAGAAAGAGAAAAACAAATACCGTATGATAACGCATATATATGGAATCTAAAACAAACAAACAAACAAACAAAAATTTTCTGAAGAACCTAGGGGCAGGACAGGAATAAAGACACAGATGTAGAGAATGGACTTGAGGACATGGGGAGGGAGAAGTGTAAGCTGGGACGAAGTGAGAGATTGGCATGGACTTATTTATACTACCAAATGTAAAATAGATATCTATTGGGAAGCAGCTGCATAGCACAGGGAGATCAGCTTGGTGCTTTGTGACCACCTAGAGGGGTGGGATATGGAGAGTGGGAGGGAGACGCAAGAGGGAGGAGATATGGGGATATATATATATATATATAGCTATATATATACATATATAGCTATATATATATATATATATATATATATATATAGCTGATTCACTTTGTTATAATGCAGGAACTAACATAAAATTGTAAAGCAATTATATTCCAATAAAGATGTTTTATAATTAATCAATTGAATGATGAAATAATGAGACCAGGAAGAAAGAAACTTCTAAGAAAATTTCAGAAGTGGCTATTTCTATTTAGGATGAATTTTCTTTCAAGTAGTTATTCTGAGAGCCAAATTCCCATTCTGAGTAACATATTAAGCATGCTTTGTATTAACTTGAATTTTATAATGAAAAAAAATTTCTTCACGTTTGTCTATATATGACACTTGCTTCAAAACATTGTGTTGGGTGTTTTGATTTGTTTATTTCAGGGTTTTTTTTTTAATTAAACTTTGGAGGACAATGGAAGTCAACTGTACTTACCAATATTTTTGCGGACCATGTTCATTCTTTCTTCCTGATGTTTCAAGAATTCTTTTTCTAGTATTTCTCTTCCATTTAAAGAGATTCCTTAAGCCATCCTTTTCAAATTCTTAGTTTGTCTTTGTCTAAGAATGCTTTGATTTCTCTTTGATTTCTGAAGGATACTTTCACTGGATATCAGATTCTGGGTTGACTTTTCTTTTCTTTCAGCACTTGAAAAATGTTACTTCTGACCTCTGTAGTTTCTGGTGAAACATTTGATGTAGTTCTAATTGTTTCTTCTTTATAGGTAGGGTGTTATGTCTCTCATACTGTTTTCAAGATATATATATTTTTTGTCTTTAGTTTTCAAGGTTGACTATGGTATGTTTTGATATGGCTATCTTTGGATTTATCCTCTTTGGTCTTCACTAAGCTTCTCGAATTTGTAGGTTTATATCTTTTTTTCAATTGGGGATGGTTTTGACCATATTTCTTTGAGAACTTTTTCAGCCCCCCACCCCTTCTCCTCTCCTTCCAGGTCTCTGATGACACAAATGTTAAATCTTTTGTTGTGTTCCCCTAGGTCTCCGAGGCTCTGTTCCCTTTTTTCAGTTATTATTTTCTCTTTGTTGTTCAGCTTGGGCTTATTTTTACTTTTCTTTCTTCCAGTTACCAGATTCTTTTCTCTACCCCTTCCATGCTGCTTTTTAGCTCCTCCACTGGGTTTCCTATTTTGGTTACTGTATTTTTCAGTTCTAAAATTTCCATTTAGTTCATTTTTTTTTTAATTCTTGTAAGATTTTCTATTTCTTTGTCAATGCTTTGTCAATGGGTATTTGGGGTATTTGGGTATTATCTTATGAGACTCAGGCTCTTATTTAAACCTTCTACTTTGGCTCACATCTTCTGGTACAGTTCTAGCAGGAAAAGGAGGACACCACCTCATTACCATCAGGTGAAAGTAAAACTCCAAGTTCCCACTCAGTCACCATTCCATACTGGGGGTAATGGGTGGGGGATTAAGTTCCTTGTTACTGCTGAACAAAGGTAGGAGTTACTTTTTCACACAGATACCAAAAGGAGATGGCCATATGTGGTGATGAACGTCCTGATCCACCAGGCCTCCTCTGATACTACTGGTGTAGGTAGAAGTCTAGACTCCCCAAGTAGTGTCTACTGACACCTCAGGTGGGGAGTTTGGGGGGTTGGAAAGAGTGCTCGTTATCACCCTGTGGGGATGAGAGCTCCAGATCCATACTTGGATTTCTCTGACTACCCCAGTATAGGCAGGTTGCAGTACCTCATTACAGCTTCTGAAGTGTAGAAGTCTAGGCTCTCCATTTAGCCTTTAATGGTGTGCATGGAGTTGGAGTCACAGGTTTTTTTCTGTGGTTTCAGCTGGAGTAGAGCAATTATTGCCAAAGCTTTCTGTCTTTCTAGACTGCCCCTTTTCTGGGCCTTTGACTAGAGAGATAAGTCTTTTGGGGGTGAATTTCTGTGTGCTCCTATTATCATTTCCAGGTTGCTGGCTTTGTTTGTGTCAAGTCTGAGATATAAGAGGAAAAAATACACACATACACACACACACACACACACACACACACACACACAAGAATTCACCACTATGCCATTCCTTGAGTTCCAAGGTCCTTAGACAGTCTGCCTTCTGCTCTCCACCTTTAGAGTCTTCTTATGCTTGTGTTATATATACATCATTCAGAGATTTTAATTATACTTAGCAGGAAGAATAGGGAAAAGTATGTTTCCTCCCTTTTCTGTCAAAGAAAAATTCATATTAGGTGGAAGGTTTTTTTTTTAAAGAAATTAATATTGTGTAAATAAGATTTATCTATAGTGGCAAAACTACTTAAATTCTGAGTATTGTAAGCTATGCCTAAATGACACCAAAATAAGCAGTCAATTGTTCTAAAAGTTCAGCTAGTCATATTTAATAATATGAAGAAATATTTACAACATATTCTTGTGTGAAAAAGTAGGCTACAAAATAGAATGTGAATCATGTTCAAGGACATAAATGTTAACACTTACACACACAAATCCATAAAGATAAACAGATATAGATAAACAGATACATGGATAGATAGGTAGGTAGATAAATAGATATAGATAGATACATAGATACATAGATAGATAGATGATAGATAGATAGATAGATAGAAGAAATGTATCCAAAAGGTTGAATGAGTGAGTGGGGTGGAGAGTTATGGATTTTTTAATCTGTATCTTTCTACATTTTTAAAACCATGTAAATTAATGAGTATTACTTTTGAAATCAAAAATATCTATATTTTTTTAATCCATAATTCAACTACTTTAGCTGCATAATGCTTAGGTTAAATTATCAGTCAGCTAACAAAACAGTTTCACCATCCATAGAGAAACATTTATTTATAGCATTCTTAGAGCTCTTCCTGTGTTAGATGTCTTTATGAATTTAAAATAGCAAACATGGTTTGATACACAATTTAAATGCAAAGATCAACGACTTTCTTATTTTCAATAATAACCAATTAAAAGAATTAATTTTAAAAATCTGATTTACAGTATCAATTAGAGCTATAAAATACTCAGGAACAAATATAACAAGAAATGTGTAAGACTTAGAAATATTAAAAATAAATAAATAAAATTTACTAAAGTAAATACAAAAGACCTAAATTAATGGATGTACATATTATGTTGCTATTGATGAAGGCTCAGTATATTAAAGATGCCTATTTTGGGGGCTTCCGTGGTGGCACAGTGGCTGAGAGTCCGCCTGCCAGTGCAGGGGACATGGGTTCGAGCCCTGGTCCAGGAAGATCCCACATGCCACAGAGCAGCTAGGCTCATGTGCCACAACTACTGAGCCTGTGCTCTAGAGCCTGAGAGCCACAACTACTGAGCCCGCAAGCCTAGAGTCCGTGTTCCGCAACAAGAGAAGCCACTGCAATGAGAAGCCTGCACACTGCAATGAAAAGTAGCCCCCACTCGCATCAACTAGAGAAAGCCCACGCACAGCAATGAAGACCCAATACAGCCATAAATAAATAAATAAGTAAATAAATAAATAAATAAAATTTGTTAAGATAAAAAAAGATCTCTATTTTCTCCATACTAATCAATAAATTCTACATAATTCTAATTTTAAAATCTCAAGCATTTTTAGTGAGGGTGTAACTTTTGTGTTCTATTTTTTTCTGAAAAATAAAAGAAATTTAATGAATATAGGCAACACAATTTTCTTTTACAAAGAATTATGAGGGGTTGCTTAGTTTACTATAAAACAAAAGGTACCATAAAGGTACTCTAAAGTTTATTTAACTAATCATCTTAGAAGAAACAAATAATTCAGTGAGCAAAACAAACATTCTAAAAGACAGAAATATAGTCATTTAATATATGATAAAATATTAAGTCAGGGGAAAATGTAGATTAGTAAATATTGGGACATTTTAAGAAAAATAGTCTTTTGCCCTGTACACATCAGACTTCTAAGTAGGCTCCATGAATGTAAGATCTAAACAAATAAAAATTTTATTATTTTACAAGAAAATATCAAGATAATTTTATGTTCTTGGGGTAAGAAAGTCTTTTTAAAAATTGCCCAAAACTCAGTAGTTATAAAGGCAATGATTGCATTTAACTTCATAAATATTTAAAATTTCCATATGCTGAGAAACTCCAAAGGAAAGCTGAAAAAATTTTTTAAAAGGAACCAGGTGGAATTTAATACACATAACAAAATAAATGTAATATTCATAAAAATAAGAAAGCTCCCTACATTTAGAAAGTACAAATAGAAATATTAACAAGGCATAGAAATCACAGAAATATACATGAATAATTATACTATGAAAAGATTATCAATCTCACTTATAATAAAAGAAATGTGTTGAAAAAAAAATGAGGTACCATTTTTCACTTAGACTGGAAAAAATGTTATAACAGTCATGGTTTGTGAGAACATCTTGAAATGGACATTTTCACACACTGTTGTTTGTAGTGAGTGTAAATAATTACAAACATTTTAGAGGACAATTTTTTGGAATATATTAAAATTTCAAATGCTACTTGGCAACCCCACTTAAATGCATTCTATGGAAATACCAGAAAACATTTTCAAAGACATCTTCAAGGCTGTTCATTGTTGTTATCTATGGATAACAACAGCAACAACCAAAAAAATGCTAGCAATCAGCAACTATCTATAATGAGAGAATGGTTAAATAAATTAACTTACCTTAAGAAATAATATGCGGCTGCCTAAAAATAAGATAGCTCCTTATACACTAACCTGTAAAGATGTTCACAGTGTAAAGTTAAGTAAAAAAAGAAAGTTGCACAAAAATACAACCCTGTGCATAATCCATGGACCCTAAAGTTTTCCAGTCTCTGGGATTACTCTTCTCTTTAATGTCCAAATAATCATTTTCTGCATGTTTGAAGATGTCTTGTCTTCTGTTAGAGTCTCCTCCTCATGTATTTCCAAGGAATCTCTGAGGAATACTTCTGGGTCCCATGGGTCCTTCCTGGCTACCTCTTGTCACCTCAGCTGACAGTCTTGGTTTAGACCACTGCCCATCTCCCTGGAAGTCTCATCATAAATTCTTATAACTGGATCCTAAACTGAGTTCATATCTCTCTACTATTCATCTTAAACATGGTTGTTGGTCCTGCTCTAAGACTTAAGAATAAGGTGATTATAAAGTAGATTATAAAGTAATAACTGTTAATGGCATGAATCACTTATATAGTGTACTGTCCTAACAAGAAAGGAAGGAAGGGAGGGAGAGAAGGAGGGAGAAAGAAAGAGAGAGAGGAAGAAAGAAAGAAAGAAAGAAAGAAAGAAAGAAAGAAAGAAAGAAAGAAAGAAAGAAAGAAAGAAAGAAAGAAAGAAAGAAAGAAAGAAAGAAAGAAAGAAAGAAAGAAAGAAAGAAAGAAAGAAAGAAAGAAAGAAAGAAAGAAAGAAAGAAAGAAAGAAAGAAAGAAAGAAAGAAGGAAAGAAAGAAAGAAAGAGAAAGAAAGAAAGAAAGAAAGAAAGGAAGGGAGGGAGGGAGGGAGGAAGAAAGAAAGAAAGGGAGGAAGAAAGAAAGAAAGGGAGAAAGAGAGGGAGGGAGCAGGGAGACAGGAAAATAGACGGATATAAATAGTTGATGGATAGATACACAGATATATAGAGAGATTCACATAATCCTCACAACAGCCCTAGGAGATGAATATTATTATTAACCTCATATCACAGACTTAGAAACTGAGGCACAGAGTGATTACTTTTCTTACCCATGATCACTCAGGTCACAGGCAGTCTCCAGACTCAGATAAATATGACTGCCATGCCCCTCAGCAGCAGCTCTCAGCTTAGCTATCTCCTTCCTTAGTTCTCTGGCCTCTCTCTCTCTGGGACCTTGTCTTCTTCCCCCATCACAAATCCATCCATGCCCTACAATGACTCTCAAGTGTCATTCTCCAATGACAGAAAAAAATCCTTCCATCTCCCTAGTCAACATGACAACCTTCTCTGGAGAGATGTGACAACCCTTTACCTGATTTTGCAGTTCAGCTTCTCATCATCTCTAATTCCCCATTCCACAACAGAATGTAACCCAAAGGGCCTATTGAAATGTTTTTCCTAATCGGAAAAACAGTCTAACACTATGAATTGGGTGCTCCTCTGGATAAACATTCAACTGTTGGAGTTTTGAAAATGTAGAATCCCCTGTTTCTGGTCATCAAAGTTTCTAGAATACTGGAGTCTGGTCTCAGAACACCCCATTGCATTGATAATGAAATGAATAAATAAATTTTAAAAGATATATGTATTTCATAGGAAAGAAAAAGCCAGAACAACACAGCAATGTATTAATAATGATTAATCCCTGGTGGCTCCCACAAACCCAGGGCCACAGCTCACCCTAGACCTAGCCCCTATAACAGTTCCCACAGACCCAGTATCCCAGGCTGCTCCAATGCCAGGCTAGCCCCTGTAGCCCTAGGATTCAGACAACCTCTTGTGGACCCAGGATCCCAGTCCATCTTAGTGCCAAGCTAACCCATGTAGAGTCATCCTCGAGGCCAGATCCAAGACCCAGACTCTCGACCTTCTCCAGCACAGAGTCAACAATGCAGGAGCTGATACCAGACTCATGCTAGTGATCCCTGGTGCCTGGTTGCCCCCACAATAGACCCAGGATATGGGCCCACCACATGGGCACAGCACCCAGGCCCATCACCATAGACTCAAGCACAAAGCTTGACCCAGTGAACCTAGGCCCCAAACCCACTACCATAGACCCATGCTTGAGCCCAGCCCCCTGGACCCAAGCACCATACATGCCCACCTGCTGGCCCAGGCACCAGACCTATTCACTCAATAATTCCAGTAGCAAGTTTAAAATCAGACACTACCAGGTGGCCCACACAGAATCTCTGGGCAGGATGACTGGTAAAGATTGTCTTTGCTAAACCCTGTCTCTAATGACTGAAAGAGATACCTACTTCCTCAGATTCATAGACACCAATGCAATGCCACAGGATCATGAGTAATCAAGGAAACATGACACCCCCAGAGGAAACTACTAAAGCTCCAATGACTGACCCTAAAGAAATGGTGATATATGAACTATCTGACAAAGAATTCAGAATAATCCTCTCAAAGAATTTCAGTGAACTAGAAGAAAACACAGGTGGACAACTAAACAATATTGGGAAAGCAATCCATGAACAAGATTAGAAATTCAACAAATAGAAACCACACACAAAAAAAGAAAACATCTAGAGATTTTAAGGTTGAAGAATAGAATGAATGAACTGAAGAATTCAATAGAGAGCTTCAGCAACAGACTTGACCAAGTAGAAGAAAGAGTTGGCGACCTAGAGGACAGGTTATTTGAATTCATCTAGAAGAGCAAAAAGAAAAAAGAATGAAAAAGTGAAAAATGCTTACACAAATTATGGGATACCATTAAGAGAAACAACCTGGAGTTCCAGAAGGAAAAGAAAGGTGAAAAGGGGCAAAAAGCTTATTTAAGGAAATAATAGCTGAGAACTTCCCAAATCTGGGAAGAGATTTGGAATACAAGGTCATGAAGATAATAGAACACCCCAAAATTTCAATCCAAATAATCTTCTTTAATATGCATTATAATAAAATTATTAAAAAATCAAAGACAAAGAGAGAATTTTAAAAGCAGTAAGAGAAAAAAAAATCCTAATATATAAGGGAACTAACCCCCCACCAATACGTTTATCAGGTTTCTCAGAAGACATTTTCCAGGCAAGGAGAGAGTAGGATGAAATATTTAAAGTGCTTAAAAAAAAAACAAAACTGCCAACCTAGAAAACTTCCCTTTCAGAAATGAAGGAGAGATAAAAAGTTTCCCAAACAAAAGAAGAGAGAGTTCATCACCACTAGGCCTGCCTTACAAGAAATGCTGAAAGGAGTTCTTCAAGCTGAAATGAAAGTATGATAATTAGTAACATGAAAATATAAAACACGCTGGTAAAGGTAAATATACAGAAAAATTCAGAATATTCTAATACTGTAATATGGTGATGTGTTAATTACTTAACTCTAGTATAAAGGTTAAAGGAAAACAGTATTTAAAATAACTATAGCTACAATAATTTTTTAATGGATATTCAACATAAAAAGAGGTAAACTGTGATAACAAAAATATAAAATAGAGAGAGGGAGTAAAAGGGTAAAGTTTTTGTATGAGATCAAAATTAAGTTCTTATAAGCTTAAAATAGGCTACTATATCTATAAGATATATAAGCCTCATGGTAACCACAAAGCAAAAACTTACAGTATATACACAAAAGATAAAGAAAAAGGAAACAAGGCATACCACAATGGAAAAATCATATGTTCACACAAGAAGACTGCAATAGAGAAAAAAAAAGAAACAAGACAACTAAAGAAGCCAGAAAACAATTATTAGACATCCCTTGGTATCTGTGAAAGATTGTCTTCAGGATGCCAGCATGGATACCAAAATCCACAGATGCTCAAGTCCATTGTATAAAATGGTATAGAGTTTGCCTATAACCTATGCACATCCTCCCACATACTTTAAATCATCTGTAGATGATGTGAAATGTAAAAGACTACGTAAATAGCTGTAAGTACAATGTAAATGCTATGGAAATAGTGGCCATTACATATCAAATTCAAGTCTTGCTTTTTGAAACTTTCTTGAATTTTTAAAAAATATTTTTGATCTGTGGTTTGTTGAATCTGCAGATGTGGAACCTGCAGATATGGAGGGCTGACTGTAATAAGATGGCAGTAGTCAGTCCTTATCTATCACTAGTCACTTTAAATGTAAATAAAATACATCCTCCAATCAAAAGTCATAGAGTGGCTGAATGGATAAAAAAAATAAGACTCAACTACATGCTGCCTACAACAGACTCAATTCAGCTTTAAAGACACACATAGGCTCAAAGTGAAGGGACAGAAAAAGATATTCCATGCAAGTGGAAACCAAAAGAAAACAAGGGTAGCTATACTTATGTCAGATAAAATAGCTTTAAGTCAAAAACTATAACAAGAGAAAAAGGTCACTATATATTGATAGAGCAGTCAATTCATCAAGAAGATATAAAAATTTTAAATATATATGCACCCAACTTCAGAGCCCCTAAGTATATTGAGGAAATACTGACAAATCTGAGGGAAGAAAGAGACAATACAATAATAGTAGGGGACTTCAGTACCTCACTTTCAATGATGAAGAGATCATCCATACAGAAAATCAATAAGTAAACAGTGGACTTGGACTATACTTTAGACCAAATGTACCTAACAGACATATACAGAACATTCTGTACAACTACAGAATACACATTCTTCTCAAGTATACTTGAACATTCTCCAGAATAGATTGTATGTTAGATCACAATCAAGCCTTAGCAAATCTAAGAAGTTTGAAATCATGCCAAGTATCTTTTCCAACCACAATAATATAAAACTAGACATTAATAACAGGAGGAAACTAGAAAATGTACAACTAGATGGAAATTGAACAAACATGCTTCTGAATAATCAATGGTCAAAGCAAATATAAAAAGGGAAATTTTTAAAATCTCAAAACAAATAAAAATGGAAACACAACATATCAAAACTTATGGGATGAAGCAAAAGCAGTTCTAAGAGGGAAGTTTACAGCGATAAACGCCTACATTAAGAAAAAAGAAAGCTCTCAAATAAATTTTCACATCAAGGAACTAGGAAAACAATAATAAATAAAGCCCAAAGTTAGCAGAAGGAAAGATATAACAAAGATCAGAGCAGAAATAAATGAAATAGAGACCAGAAAAATAATAGAAAATATCAGTAAAATTGAGTTGATTTTTTGAAAAGATAAACAAAATTGACAATCCTTTAGCTAGACTAACAAAGAAAAAAGAGAGAAGACTCAGTAATTAAAATCAGAAATGAAAGAAGGACATTACAACTGATACCACAGAAATACAAAAAATCATAAGAGGCTGCTATGAACAATTATAAACCAACAAATTGAATAACCTAGAAAAAATGAATAAATTTCTAGAAACACACAACTTACCAAGACTGAATCATGAAGAAATAGAAAATCTAAACAGACCTATTATGAGTAAGGCGATTGAATCAGTAAACAAAACCCTCCCAACAAGGAAAAGCCCAGGACCAGATGGTTTCACTGTTAATATCTACCAAACATTTAAAGAAGAATAAATGTCAATCCTTCTCAAACTCTTCAAAAATATTGAATACAAAGGAATACTCCCAAACTCATTTTACAAGTCCAGTATTATCCTGATACCAAACTCAGATAAGGGCACTACAAGAAAATGAAAAATATATGTTGGTATCCCTGAATATAGAAGTAAAAATTCTCAACAAAGGCTAACAAATTAAAATCAACAGAACATTAAAAGGATCATACACCATGATAACATAGGATTTATCCTTAGGATGCAAGGATGGTACAATATATACAAATCAATCAATGTGATACATCACATTGATAGAATGAAAGATAAAAATCATATGATTATCTCAAATGAACACAGAAATATCATTTGACAAAAGACAACATCCTTTCATGATAAAAAAATTCTCAATATTTGGGGTATAGAAGGAATATATCTCAAAATAATAAAGTTCATATGTGACAATCCACAGCTAATATCATACTCAATGGTGAACGATTGAAAGCTTTACCTCCAAGATCAGGAACAAGGCAAGTGTGCTCCCTATTCAGCATAGTACTGGAAGTCCTAGCCAGAGCAATTGGGCAAGAAACAGAAATAAAGGCATGTTAATCAGAAAGGAAGAAGCATAATTGCTCTATTTACAGATGATATGATCTTATATAGAAAAAATTCTAATTATTCCACTCAAAAACTATTTCTGTGAAAAATGCCATTAGAATTTTAATAGGGATTGCATTTAATCTATACATGGCTCTAGGTAGTATGGACATTTTAACACTATTTATTCTTCTGATCCATAAACATGAGATATCTTTCCATTCATTTGTGTCTTCTTCAATTTCTTTCATCAAAGTCTCATTGCTTTCAGTGTACAGATCTTTCACCTCCTTGATTAATTTATTCTTTAAGTATTTTATTGTTTTTGATGTTATTGCAAATGACATTGTTTTCTTTATTTTTTTCTGATATTTTGTGAGTGTTTGGAAATGCAAATGATTCTGTATGTTGATTTTCTATTCTTCAATCTTGAATTTGTTGATTACTATATTATTTTTTGCATTAATTATAATTACTTTCATTTAAATTTAAGTTAATTAAACTAACTTCACTCTAAATTAAGTACTTGACACATTTATTCTTAAATTTAAAATTTAAATGTGGGGCAACAGAATCATTCTGATCATTTATATGCAATATAATCCCAAGAAATAAAAAAAAATTAAGTGGGTAAAATCTGACTGTACTATACCAAATAGCCAGGCTTTTTTAAATTTTAATTTAACTTATTTTCATTTTGCTCACTAAGTTTAGTATAGTATAGATTTTGCCTTAAATTTTAGGTTTTAATATCATATTTGAAACGGACTCAACTCCAAAATCCCATATATAACAAATTATCAGTTCTTGGAAAAGAAAATAATTCTTCACCCTTGGCAGTTAAAAACGCTATTTTTGGTGTTATGTTACACACCACGGGATCCAGGAGCCTCCATCCACAGAAAGCCACATGAGCCTTTGTGTGCCTCACTCAGAAAGTAGAAGCCAGGATAAAATTCTCCAGATTGACTTTTCCCTGGCCCCTGACACTTCAGTCACTCAGCAGAAACCTTACTGATGCCATGTGCTCCAGAAAAAGGGTCTGCCAACCCCAACAAGGCAGAGAAGATCACTGAAGTGCTCAAATTCTTGGCTGGGCCTGCAGATTTAACAGCCTCTTTGTAGAGGATGTTTTTATTTTTGATCCTATATCCCAGAAATTTGATTTTTTTGGAATAGAAAATATGAACGTGGGTGGGCCTACTCATTTCATTCTGTCTCTTCCTCCACTCTCTCTCTCTCTCTCCCTCCCTCCACTTCCCCTCACGCCACCCCCTTGTTTCATGCTCTCCATTCTTTTTCTCCAATCATTTTCTTTTCTTTGTGGGCCTTTCTCTCCCCACATTCTCCTAGAGCCTTTCCCTCTGACTCTTTCTCTCTTTATTCCCATAAATGGTTTCCTCTATCCTAGCCCCAGCAATTGGTTGAATCACTTCATGGCAACTCCAATTCAGGCATCAAGATGACCAAAATAAACAAGCAGCAGAATAGTCTTCCTAATTTTTCAAACATCTTAAGGATCAAAGGAGGCCAACTCTGGCAAAATTCATCTGTTATTTTTTAATAACTGCTTTTCAGCACCTCCCAATTCTCACAGGAATTGGCACAACAAATCCACGGTATTTCTGACAACTAAGTTGAGTCTTTGAATACAGTTTCAGCATGCTCTACACTTTTTAAAAATCTCTTTCTCCCTCCCCTTTACCTCTTGGCCAAATTATACTATAAAATTATGTTTCAAAGATTCTATTCTCATCCCTACAAGCTAGAAACAGAGAGCAAGGAATTAAGAAATAAATCTCATCCCTAATTCCAGTAGGCCCTCAGTTTGCATATAAGGCAAAATGTAGGTTCTTCAGAGGAGAGGGCTATGGGACCACACTAGCTGCAAAAACTTAGGCAAGTTGCCCCCCTTCTTTGTGCCTTAGTTTCCTTATAGATAGTTATTAGAGCCATCCACAGTCATTACTCTTCTCTCCCCCGAATTACATGCTAGGATTTTCCTTTTCTACTCCCTTTGAATTTAGGCATAGGCCCATGACTTGATTTGTCCAATGAAATGTTAGCAGAAATGCAATGCATCACTTTAAAAAAAACTAAGAGGCAGTTCACCAGATTGCCCTTTTCTTCTCCAGAGATCACAGAAATGTATTTTAAGGTGGAATCTCTGTCAGCCTGGGTCCGTATATGATTTCAATGAGTCTAGCCCCCTCTGCCCCACCCACATAGAACATAACCCCTTATAGCATATACATTTTAAGCCACTGAGATTGGAGGGTTGTTTGTTACATGTTATTACCTAACTCATCCCCTCTGATACATTCAGAAGATCAAATGGAATGACTCACACACAATACGTGGATGTAATAAGTGCCCAGTGACTGTTGGTTATCATTATTTCTATGAGATGCCTCAGGCAAACTGAATAGATTATTAGAAGCAGACCAATGGCCATGTCTTACAGCTAACTTTGAACAGTAACAACAGATGTGTAAGGAAACACCACTTAGAATCACTCACTGGAAAATATCCCTGCCTTCCCCATCCCTATCTCCTCACCAACAATAAATTATAATTTCATGCACATTCTGGCCTGCCTATGCAACTCACGCTCCTAACAGAAATACCTTCCTCTACTTCTTCACCCTCCTGGGGTGTCTTCCCAGACCAATCCTGACTCATGCAGATTATCCCATATTATACAGCAAACCACTCTTTCAAATGCATATGTCCATAGTATGCACTGTATGCGTATCCACTTAGGTTTACCAAAAAATGTCTTTAGTTCATTTCACAATTGTTCAATTTCCCTAAAAGAATAGGAACCATGTCTTCTGTTTCTCTGATGCAGTTTCTCTGTTTCTTTTGCAGTGTCCATATTTCTTTTGCAGTTTCCATATTTCTCATAACACACTTTCACAGCACAGCCACCTCTCCCTGCAAGAATTTGTCATGTAGACAGGCCCCTGTGAGTATTTCCTGTCAAAAAAAAAAATAACTGAGCTTTCTCAGAGCAGGGAAAATGTAGCTATGGGACAAGGCATGACTCAGTAGCTTCCCATAAATCATTTGTTTCTCTGTCTATTTGAGTCAGCACACCAGCTCTCAACAACCCACTGAAGAGTGGATCAGAACAGAATGGACAACAGGAATCCAATGATAACTGCCGACCTTGACTTCAGTCTCAGACTTCTCCTTTCTCCGTTCAACAGGCAACATGCTTTGTTTGTATTTGACAGCTCAGTGGTGGCTAAGCATGTGGGGCATAGCATCTCTTTCACTTCCACATTGCCTAGTTTCCCAGAAACTAGACTTAGAACACTAAGCCACAACAAAGAGATGCCCATTTGGCAAACTGACCCCCTTTATTACCACAGGAGCTTCTGTATTTTCAAACTGGTTGGCAATACCTGAGAGGAAAGAAGCTATTTCAGACTGTCAGCTTTCAGCCTTGAGATAATCCCCTCTTGGACATGCATGCTCATGGGGGATACAAGTAAACTAGAAACATAAGAGCCATAGGCAGCCTCAACCTCACATGAATCCATCCTTCATCATGTGCCCTCATAAATAAAGTACTTACAGGAGATCCACTGCCTCCCTTCTTTGGTGAGGCCCCTTCTCCAAATAACCTCCACACTTCCCTTTCTGGTTAATGAAAAGAATTGATCATGTGAAGAACCACCCTCCAAGTGATCAAGTGAATGAACTCTACATGTGTACTGTTATTGCAAGAGATACAGACAGGAAGATAGACATGCTTTCACACTGTCTGTCCATGTAAAATTGAAGGTAGCTGTCTTATATCAATGAAACAACTTACCCCTGCAAGTCAACCTACTGATAAGTAAATACTTCCTATTTTATTACTAAGTAAAAATGGTACACAGTAATAAAAAAATACTGTACAATAGTCACACCTATCAGATCTTTAGATTTCACCTCCTTATACACTCCTTCAGCCACTCTATCTAAAATAATGTCCCCTTCCACATTACTTTCTGCACCCTAACACTACTTTTTTACAGAACTTATCAATAACTGAAATTATTTTCTCTTTTGGTTTATTTGTTTATTACTTTTTCCCATCATTGGAATATTAGCTCCATAGGCAGGAATTTTGCCTGGAACAGTCCTGGCATGTAACAGATGTTCCTTAAATGTTAGCAATTTTAGATAGACAGCAAGAGATGCTTACATACACATAGAAAATTCCCAATTGGTAAGGAGAAAACTATTAACATGATTATCTTTGGGGAATTGACCTAAGAAGTCCAAAAATGAGAAAGATGACCTTCACTTATCATTTTACAACTCTTTGTATTATTTGGATTTTTACCATGAAAATGTATTTTTTTCATAATAAAAACATTTAAAAATAAAGTTAAATATTTGACGATATAAAAATTTTTAATTTTACATGGCAAAAAAAATCATACACAAAATCAAAAGACAAATAATGGATTAGGAGGAAAACTACTTTCAGCACAGAGACAAGATAATTTAATTCCTAATATATAAGAAATGCCTAAAAATTAATTGGAGAAAGATGTCAATGGAAAAATGGGTAAAGAATATGAATAGGCAATTCAGAGAAATGAATTTCCAAAAATGAAAATATATTCAACTACATGTACATAAAGATATTTTTTAATGTTAACGGTAGCCCAGCTTTTATTTTGTTTTAAATGTTGAGCCTTCTTTTTTAATTAATTTATTTTTATTTTTGGCTGTGTTGGGTCTTCGTTTCTGTGCAAGGGCTTTCTCTAGTTGTGGCAAGTGGGGGCCGCTCTTCATCGCAGTGCGCGGGCCTCTCACTGTCGTGACCTCTCTTGTTGTGGAGCACAGGCTCCAGACGCACAGGCTCAGTAGTTGTGGCTCATGGGCCCAGTTGCTCTGCGGCATGTGGTATCTTCCCAGACCAGGGCTCCAACCCGTGTCCCCTGCATTAGCAGGCAGATTCTCAACCACTGCACCACCAGGGAATACCCTAGCCCAGCTCTTAATGACAAATAAATAAATAAATAAATGGAAAAAAATTATCAACAGAGGACTTGATCAAATTTCATATATTCTCACAATGGAAAAATTTTAAGATATTAAAAAGGAGTATAATCTTTATTGACTAGAGAACTGTCCATGATATTATGTGAGAAAGGAAATTTTAGAGTAATATAACTAGGGTAATTAATGATTCTACTTTTCTTCAAAAACTTTGTACATATTGGTTGTATATATATACATGGATCTTCCTCATCTTATGATGGGGTTACATCCTGATAAACCTAAGTTGAAAATGCCCTTAGTCAAAAATGCATTTTATACACCTAACCTACCATGCTTCATAGCTTAGCCTAGCCTAACTTAAATGTGCTCAGAACACTTACATTAGCCTACAGTTACACAAAATCACCTAACACAAAGCTTATTTTATAATAAAGTGTTTTGTATCTCACGTAATTTATTGAATACTGTAGTAAAAGTGAAAAACAGAATGGTTGTATGGGTACAGATGGCTGTAAGTGTATAGCTTATTCACCCTTGTGGTCACATGGCTGACTGAGAGCTATAGTTTGATGCAGCTGCCCAGATAACCAGAGAGTATCGTACTGCATACCACTAGCCCTAGAAAAGATCAAAATTCAAAAAACACAGTTTCTACAGAAGGTGTATATCGCTTTCGCACCATCTTAAAGACAAATAAATCATAAGTCAGGGATACATACACACACACACATAGACATATGTTTGTGTGTCTGCATAAGTATAGAGAAAAATGGAAAATAATATGCTGTTAACATTGAGACCTCAGACTAGCAGGCCCTATTTGGGAGAAGAGAAGAAAAAAATTTTTGTTTTACCTCGTTGAGTGATTTAACCTATTAAAATGAGTAAAATTAATTTCCTAATTGAAAAAATTAATAAGGAAAAACCAAAATTACTTACAAAGGAAACAAATAGGCTTTCCCATTAACTGCAAAATCCTTGAACCTAGCTCCATGCCTTGAGTTTCCCTCATCAGGAAAAGCCAGCCCTATCATGGACCTGGTTGTTCCTTAGGAAGAAAGATTTCTTTTGCCCAAGACTTACCTAGTCCTATTCACACTGAGTAATCCTGTAGTGACACTCTGAGGCGTCAGGCTCTGACCTTCACATCCACTCACATCCCCTGGAGGGAGCAGCAGGGCCCACACCAAACCCAGAGCAGGAGGGAGATGTAATTATGTACCGGTCTTCTTAGGTTATCCCTGTTTCCAGGCTTACATTGGGTGCATACCCTCCATTAAACCCCAACCTTGTGGAAAACCTCTCCTGGGAACCCCAGGTCTTCCAGGTATGAAGTTCCAAGTACAAAAATCTGAGTTGAGCCAAGGACTCCAATCCAGAACTGCATCTGACCACCCCTGAACTCTCTCTCAATCTCCCAACCCCTCTGACTCTTTCTCCTCTTCATTCATCATCACTCCAGAATCTCTCCAGTCAGGAAATTTAATTGGTGGCTTCTTTTTTCTCAGGAAAGATCTTCTCCAGAACGTAGCTCCCTGAACCCTACTCCTCCCATCCCCAGGGGTCAGAGAAAGCCAAAAAGAAAGAAGAAATCCACATTGGAGATGAAATGATGATTTATGAAGGACAGATGAGGAAAGTTGGGGAGAGGTTTTGCTTACATAGATTTGAAGGCCCCAGAGAAGTGCAAAGTATTTTATGTCCCTACGAGTTTGTTAATTTGATTCATCACCCAGAAGGAGAATTACTAGATAAAATAAAGGACACTAAGTTATATTTAAATCAAATAGACAATGAATGATTGTTTTAGTATGTCCCAAAGATTGCATGGGTCCTGTACTTTTATTTACTAAATCTGGCAACTCTACCCAGAAGGGAACTGTTTATCCTCTCACTCCTATTCTCGGGGATATCTTCATTTTCTATATCAATATTCTTCATTCACAAATGACTCAAGCATTAACCACAGCTCCACTCCCTCTTATTTCTCAGAAACTTAGAAATCTTCACTCAATAACAGGAAAATCTGGTCTAGTTTCCTTCCTAAGTAATGTTCTATCAGGAGTACAAGAAGGTTGCCTTGCTCAGATTACCTGATGACAAGACAACCAGCTAATTTATAGACCATTTCTTCTCAGCAACATGGGCGAGAATTTATTTAGAGTTGGTGTTGTAAAAAGAAAACCTCTTCCTAATCCTGAGGAACACTTACAGGAAGTGGTAATTGGCAATGATGGGGTTTATTTGATGCCTATAAAGAGCTTAGTTAGATCATTTAGATGTCAAAGAAGTGTGTAAGACCTATACTGGCCAGAAGCCAACTGAGATGTGCTTGATCATCTCACATAATGTGAAGACACCCTCGGTCCATCATCAGGAACACATACCAAGAGGAATTTTCTAGCAGTGGTGGTGCATTGCAATGAGTCATCCCCCCTCTCTTGTTGGATCTTACCATGACCAACAACACAATTCTAAGACTGGAAGCTGGGACTAAAGCAACTGCCTTTGTGTAAACCTTGCAGATGCTCAAGAGAAAGACCTGATTCTGAGATTTAACAAGCTAAGTGAACCGGCTGCCACTTGGACCACATGAATTATCTAATTAATGTCTTCCTTCAGTCCAGTGGACCTTGTTGATTTGTTGATATCTGTTAATAAACTATATTCCTTTGATTTAAAAAGAAAATTAATAAAAGTATTATTTAAAGGAGGGAGAAGAATAGGTATGAGATGGAAAAGATGGAGGGTAGAAGAGGAAAAAAAACAACAGATGTAAAAATTAAATCTCAGTAGGAAACAGAGTTTGTTTAACCATGCCCACTGGCACTGTGCTGTGGCAGCCTGCCCTTCCTCTGTTCTTTCGTGGTGTTCCATACCTGGCCAAATATAAATAATTATGTCAGCTCAAATAATATGCATGATACTATTTTGTTAAAGGAATATTGATATTTAGCAAAATCTTAAATTTCTAAACTGAGGTAATATGGATGATTTAAATTTTTTGCTTATTCTGCATTTTCTAAATTTTCAATTTCTAAGTAGACATATGCTACTTTTTCACTGGAAATACATAGTATATCTTAACGCTACTTTTGTAATGGCACTTCTGTGTCATGTGATCCTTCAAGGACTCTCTCCTTGGGGCTCCTTCCTCTGGATCCCCTCAGGAATGTCATGTTTCACATCCTAGTCAGACTCATGGCCCCTTGCTACTTGGAAAAGCAGGAAAAAAACCCAGAAACCTATTGAATTCTCAATTAGCTTGATTGGGAGATATGTCCCAGATTCAACAGGAGAAAGACAGAGGGAGCTGAGGAAGAGTAACATGTGAGGAACGACATTCAATCAAGAAGAACTTAGTACCTGATAATACTCTACTTTTATGTCAGAATTTTGAGCTTGTTAAGTGCAATGTTTAAAGCAATAGTTAAGACCTCAGAAATAGACTCAGAAAGACTTGGACCTGAATCCCAGCTCCAACACATCCTCCACCTGGGCATGGTATACAACCTCTGTAAACCTCAATTTCCTTATCCATCCAATGGATAATAATCATTACCTACATCACAGGGATTGAAGAGAACAACCCATGTTAAGCAGTGCCTGGCACATAGTTAGTGCCCAGTGAATGCCAGCATGGTATTATCACCAGGTAGTATCATCCTTATTTTACTGACAAGGTCACTACACTTGAAAAAGTTAAGTGACACTGGGAGTCATTCAGATATAAGTAGAAAATCTGAAACTGGAACCTAGTCTTCTAATGTCATATACAGTCCTCTTCTTGCTATGATTCCCAATTCACTGTGTAAAAGCAAAACTTTTATTATACCATTAATGCAGTTTTATTGAGTTTAACTGAATGAAGCAGTAGCTTTGGTGCCAGAAACCCAAATGATACTTACAGGGATCTTTCGTTTCACTGCTACTGTCTAGACTCAGAAAGAAATAAGGAGAGCAATCATCTTATTAAAGACGCTGAGAAAAACCACACAGGATCTCAGTCTTCTCAGCTCCTCCCTCCCCTCAAGTGTTGTTTGGAACCAAGCCTCCAAGTTTCATCCAGTGTCACTTCCTGCCACTGAGTAATCCTCACAGATGAGTGGCATTGACCATAGCTGTGTTCCAAGAGCTCAGGAAAGAGAATTCTCTGAGCTTCACTTTGGAATTGGCTCCATCTCGTAATAAATACTGTCCAAACTCATCACGCGAGGTTACAGAGAAGTTAATTGTTCCCAAAGAACTTCATTTAGTTTATATATTTATGAAATTTATCCTCTTGCCAAGGCCTCATACACAATTCTTTTTCCAGTAAAGGTGACACAGAGTTTCTCCCAAAACAAAATTAACTCTTCCAGATGCTCAGGTTGAGGGTCATGAGTCATTCTGTCTGCCCAGTATCAAGGAGGACATATAGATCTAGGAATCTGTGTAACTTCTTAACATAACATATTTAATTGCATTTAGGCCCTCTCCCTTCATATACCTGCCAAGAGAGTCTGGGGTAATGGTCTTCATCCCTCCCAGAAGAGCTCCAGGCCAGTAAAGCTTGGTGCCATCTTTCCTGACTAATAGTTTTCACAACTAACTTTTGAGTTAGACCAGGGTTTGTCATTAAACAACCATGAGCATTTGTCATGGGCAAACACTATGCTAAGGAGGAACTGGGAAATTCCAAATCAACAAGCACCTCCATGTGCTTAAAACTCATAGTCCAGAAGGGGAGGGAGATGCTATTTTCAAGCTACATTGTGTTATTTTAAAAAGATATAAGAAAGCACTGAAGGAGCAGAGACTGGAGATGCTACTCTGTGAGAGTGCACTGCCAGAGGCTTTTTATGGAGGAGGTGACATTCAGGCTGTGTGGCTTAGGAAGAATCCTGGGGAAAGAGGTGCAGAACATTCATGATAGATGAAACCACATGTGAGAGGCATGGAGGAGTGAAAGAGCACAGGGGTGGGTATGTGGAGGGGGTAGGGACAGCATTCCGGTATGGGGGACACATGGTAAGACAGTGGCAAGAGATGAGGCTAGTGAGAACCAGTGTGTGATAAGCTTTGTATGCCCTGCTGACGACTAGACTTTATCCTCATTCTTTCTGAAAATGTGGTTCTTTGGGTAATAATAACACAGTGACTGATAAGAATCAGCTTCTTGATAACCTATGTCTGTAGCCACCACCCATCCCTACAGCTGTTCACCATAAGGACACTGCCACTGGGTCTCTCCCTCAGAGGAATAGTGCTCTTCACACCCTACCCCCCGACACACACATCCAACATATACCACCTTCAAATCCCCCTCCACTCAGGGTCACAGGTCTCCACCCTCACTCTTCCAACCCAGTGGTCACTACCCTCTGACAGGCCTGCAGCCCCTCCCTCATCACCAGCATAAGATAAAGAGAAATGTGTTCCTGGTCTCCCAAATTGGAACCTGAAGCACCAATATTCTCCTCCTCCTAAATCCAATGTCTATTTCTCAGTCTTGATATCAATACCACTCAGTCTCTTAATTTTTGTCTTTTCTGAAATTGTCTACTGTCTTGACTACTGGGCACTGCTCTCTTCTGGCTATGACCCAGCATCTCTGGATACTCCCTTTAGATTCTCCTTATCTATTCTTATGAACTTGCTTCTCTCCTGTTGTTATCTCCTGCCTAGACTGCCCCTAAGCGCTTCCCTCATCCCCAACCTTCTGAGCAGGGTAATGACTCAAGTACACATCTGTAACTGAGCTCCATCTCCCCCAAGTGTGCCTCCTCCCCACAACCTCCTTTTCTTTTTTCTCTTTCTTTTTTCCTTTTTTTTTTTTTTTTTTGGCAGACAGGGAGCAGTATATTGCCATCTATATTCACCTCTGATGTTATCTTATCACCAAAACCAATCTGTCTTCAGGTCCTATCAATTTTACCTCCTTAATATACCTAATCCGTATCCTCTTCTCCTTCCCCATCTATGCTGCCCTCATGCCTTTTGGATACTCCGTGATGTAACTCCAACAGCCTCCCAGCCCTTCTTCATATCCTGTGCTGGTGGCTTCTCCCATCCAGTATTAACACAGTGACCAAGTGAAGCTTTAAAGTGCAAATATGATCATGTTAGTCCCCAACTTGAAGTCTCATCTCCAAATGGTACAAACAAACCCATATTTGTCCAGTCTCTTACTCTAGCCCTTGTTTACATAATAATCAACCTCCCCACCTGTCGTTAATAAGCTATAAGCTAAGAACTTTTAAGTCTTCATACTGATTCCCCTTCCCATACCCAAAGATACTCCCCACTTTTACTCCCTTTCAGGACTCCATACTTGTCTTCTAGCAAAACAAAATGAATGCAGACATACTCTGAGAACTCTGCCTAGATCCCCTTCATCTTCAGTTTATGGTCTTATGTACTCACATAACACACTATTCTATCATCCACCATGGCACCTACACTAAGAAATGGGCAGTTACCTTCTGATTCAACTGTGATCAGGGACTCATGTTATCTCTCTATTCCCACCAAGTAAGCACTCAGTGCATCCTTGAATAAATAATTAAATGCCTATATCCTCAGAAACTTGGTGATTGAGTTCTTTCATACCAGTTTTCAGCTGCATATGAGTTAAGTATATTCTGTGATCTAGCTGGGAAATCTAACTACCATTTATAAATTTGCTTCTATGGGAAAAGACACTGATAGTTCAAAACGACTTGCAAAGAGAGTTTGGAACAAAATCCATTAGTAAACTGAAGATTGACTCTATGTATCTCTTCGAATGTCTGCTAATTCTGAAATTGGTCTATATCGTCTTTCCTCTCTTGGTTAAGGAGGTATTAGAATAGAGAGAACATAAATATACCTCTAACAGTAAGTATTCTTAGTTCACCTTTCTAGGTATCTAATAAACGCTTGTGGTCTGGCTACATTGGCATGGACTACAGGCACCTTTCCCCAGTAGGTGCTTAGACATTTCTTTTGTTTTTCTGGCCCTATATTCCTGTGATCTTATTTAGGAAAAACTTACACTTGGAAATCCAAACTTAGAAATCAGATATATTCAGGGGTTACGACTCAGGTTACTAAATAATTTTTCTCTTTAGAAATTTAGTAGTGACTCACTCTGTTCATTAAAGAGTAATAAAATATTACCATGGAACTCTGAAAAGAAATACAGAATTTAAGAACCAAATTAAGGCTGGTTATATTTGTAGTCATGAGCATTTCTTTTGGAAACACCATAATCTAGCCCTCCGCAGTTGGCATTTATTCTTGTGGCATTACAACTCTCCATCTACCAAGAAGCACAGCAAAAGACCATTTGAGTAGGTAGCAGATGTGTATCTTCTGGAGCTTAACACCACTGGCTCAAATCTGACAGTGAAAATTTACAGCCCTGGCTGTGACTGGGAGGCCTCCTCCCCAGCTGAGGGAGTAGAATTGCTAAAGTGTTAGTGACCAAAGGGAGCTGGTCAGGGAAGGAAGGAGACTGAGTCTTCACTGGGAGGAAATGAACACAGAGATTATCAGTGGATGATATAATCAAAAACTCATACACCAGTATCCAAGTTTTATTACACTACTGAGGAAAACAGCTCATTTATATTGGATTTCCTGTCCTTTTTTTCTTAATAAGGGGAATCACATATCTATGAGTCATCATGACTGTTATAGATTTGATGGGACATTTTACCGTGATAATGTATGTGACTTTTTAAAAAAGGGATCAAAAGCTACAAAAATTGCATGCTTCTTTGTTTATTGACAGAATAGTAAAAAGAAGAGTTGATATATTTCCCATTTTTCATGTTTCTTGAAATAGCCTTGACTCTTTCCAGTAGGCACATATCTCTGTTTAACAGTAACATACAAAAATTAATAAACAGGGGAAAAGCACTATGGGAATAGACCATAATAAAGACAAATGGAATCCATATTTCAAAAGTTGGCAAGAGCTAACAGATATGCTCTCATTTTTTTATTTGTGTAATAAAATGTTCTGTATTCAGAGTCATTTCTTTCCTTGTTATTTCTCGTCTTGAGTAGAAGCCATAAACACTTCAACAAACAGAAAGTATGTAGATTGAATGTTCAGTTCATGTTGCTGAAGTCTTTTTATGAAGTACTACTTAATGTTGAAATGGCAAAATATTGTTTTAATGAGAAGGCTCAATTTGTTTTCTAGAAAGATCACTTACACAAAATATTCTTTGGAATATTATAACCATCAATTAGTCCTTTTTGAGTATCTAGTACTTAGGAGCCATACTGAAAAAAAATAAAGGAGTGGAATGAGCATTACAAAGATGAAGCTGTTTTTTAAAGGGCCGAAGCATACTTATGAGACAAAGTAAAGAACTGAGCATTTTCAAAACTGCATCACCAAAGCAAAATTAAAACCTGACTTGGACTTCAGGGTAGTACGCAAACAGCCTTTCGTCAATTGGCCTCACATCCCTTGCAAGCAAATCTACCATTTTTCTCCAACCTAACATCATACTTCAGAGTGTGATAACTAAGTCCAACTTCTGAGAAAGAGCAGACCTTGGAAAATGTCTAGTAAATAGAAGATTTTCTGGACAGCAGGTTTAGAAACCCAGACATTACCAATGCACTCGGGTCTATGCCCAAAGAAGTCCCTATTATCTGTTATCAGTAGAACCTCGGTATGGATTGGGTTTTCCAGAAGTGGGATGGGCTACCAAGATCAGCTGTACTCCCCACCTAGCTTGGCCTTCGATGATCTCCTATGCTGTGTCTAGGGAGCTGGCCAGTGCTGACTGCTGCAGAAAACTTACCCCAGTAAGTAGAGTGAGGCTGAAATATCTTACCTGGAGACTGAACCATTGTCCTCCTCAAATCTGTGGTCTAACTTACTGCTAATCAGCCACAAGGAGGACTTATGGACAAACTTTGTGACAAGGGGGACTTGATACCAAATCAAATAAAAAGAAATTACTACCCAAGAGAACATGTAGAGACGGCTAGTCAATCATTTGACAAATGTAAGATTACTCTACAGACTCACTGAATATGATGAAATCCAGACCACGTCAAGTAAATTTTTCCTGGTTAAGTCCCAATTCTTACAGCAGAAGGTCCCTCCTCAAACTGAAAGATGCTATCAGTGAAGCAATGGAGAAAAATGATCAAAAATGCTCACTTGGGTTATGTGTACACACTATTGTCAAAGCTAATCTATTGCCTAGGTAAGATGAACTGGCTTCCTTCGAGTTGTTAACACTCGTTGTGAAACGATAACTTAGATTTCACAAGGTTGAATGAGTTTCACATAATAAAACTTTCTTGGGAAACTGAATGGACACCACCACGTATCAGTACCCACAATAATGACTTCTTCCATATATAATGAATCTTCATAACTTTAAACAGAAGTTGGTCCAATACCTAAGTCCAAGTTCATCGTGGGCTCTTCCAAAACTGGTTCCCATGGGATGAGAACATTTACACCATATGTACATTTTGTGTAGTTCCATTTCCTCTGGAGTGAGCCCAAACTGTTCTGGATGCCTTGGCTAGTGGTGAAATGGATGCAAGCATGTCCTATAGGAAAATGCTTCAGCCCCTGCCTTATCCTAATGAATGTAATTAACCGCCTCCATAACATTTGAATTATTAATGCTCCCTAATAGGGTGGATAAAGTGTCTCTGGAGCAAAGCTGCTTGGAGTTCTGCTAAAGCTCATGCCAAATTTAATTTAAAAGTTCATCTTGAAGAGAGACAATGCTGGCATTGTGTTACATTGATTTAAAACAAGTCTGTCCTAAGGATTTTCTTCATTCTTATCTGCAGTAATAGAATATGAAAGAGAGAGAGAGGGGGGAAATATCAAGTGCTGGAAAATATCTTTCTCAGAAACTATAGCAGACGGGTCACAACATTTTTAAACAATGATAGTAACATTTATTATATCAAAGCCATTTTATGTTTTATTTGGAACTCTGGCGCCTTTTTTTTTTCAAGTTCCCATAACATGACAGTAATTATAGCCATCAAGATGTTCCCTGGAAGATAGCAGTCCAAAATCCAGATGCTGCGGCCCCGTTGTCCCATCACTGGAGCTCAGAGTGTGCGCATTACATCATGGTGTAGTTTATTTTAAAAGTGCTTTAAGAATGTAATGATAGTAATTGTAGACAGGGAAAATTAATGGGGAGCATTGCCGGTCTGCAAATTCCATTTATAAAACACTCCCACTGCTCAAAAAGAGAGTGGTTTCTTGTTAGCAGAGGCTTCAAAACACAATTTGGAGGATGTATTAAATAAACTCTGTGCTAAAGTCATTTTCAGCTGGGTCCTGTGTGTACATATTTCCCTCTCGCTTCACCACTAGTTCACCACACGACTTTCCCTGAGAGGATACGAGATTGAACAGAGAAACAGAGGGTACGTGTTCCCATGTAAAAACTACCATGGCTGCAGAGCAAGGGCAGGTTAAGTGGTAAAGCTGGTCTCAGGCCAATGAACACATACACAGTGTGTAAAACAAAGAGAGAGCTGACAAGGTCCACACATGCCTACACCCATACATCCAGCCATGTTCCTTTAACAAAACACTATGCCTGGATTTTAGTGATTTGAGGGGTTCCATAGTTCACCAATGGTACATGCAAGATATCCAGACCAAAAGCATGCTTTTCCCTCTAGCTTTATGGCACAGGATAGATGTCCCTACTCAACACTCCTTCTTTCGTGTTCCTTAAATCTATCACCTTCCTCCCGTTGTCTGACTTTAGTGAAAATAAAATAACCTCCACACGATTGCTTTTCAGATACTGTTCATGATGGAATCAGCTGTTCGAAAGGCGATAGTTTTGTCCTGTGAAGTGGTCAAGGGAATTCCAGTTGTTTCTGAAGTCTCAAGGGAGAGCATAAGAAGAGACCAAATTTGGTAAACCTCTCCTTCATTCAAATCTCAACGAAGCAAAACAAAATATTAAAGCTTCTCCATCCAGAAATTAGTTTTAAGAGTGTTTTATGCCAAGTTGATGAACCAGTATTTGTACCCCAAGGATGGCAACCTCTCTCATTACCTGCAGCATCACGTCTCACACACAGGAAGGTCTCTATGCCTACCCCAATCACAGTGCACACATGAGCAACTTGCTTGACTCCCAAGGTAAGCTCATGGACCAGAACTGTAGCCTCCATCCTTGAGCACCAATTGCCTTTTAAGGCATCTTACACTAAATTTAAAATAAGAGGAGGAGGGGAAGGAAAGTGAAACCAGAATGAGGACTAATGCATATGGACATAATAGTACCTACTGTGTACCAGTCACTTGTGTTTTTCATTGTTGTATTTTTTTATTTTTCTCTATATCTTGGGCTTTGGTCTTTAGCGGGAGTTTGGTGGGTTTTTTTTTTAATTTTTTTTATTGGAGTATAATTGCTTTACAATGTTGTGTTGGTTTCTGCTGTACAATACAGTGAAGCAGCTATAAGTATATATAAATCCCCTCCCTCTCGGACCTCCCTCTCCCCTCATCCCACCCATCTAGGTTATCACAGAGCACTGAGCTGAACTCCCTGTATCGTGCCAGCCACTTTTTTTTTTTTTTTTTTGCGGTACGCGGGCCTCTCACTGCTGTGGCCTCTCCTGTTGCGGAGCACAGGCTCCGGACGTGCAGGCTCAGGGGCCATGGCTCACAGGCCCAGCCGCTCCGTGGCATGTGGGATCTTCCCGGACCGGGGCACGGACCCACGTCCCCTGCATCGGCAGGCGGACTCTCCACCACTGCACCACCAGGGAAGCCCCAAGCCAGTCACTTTTTAACAAGCTTTAAAGTTGTTATCTACTCTCTACACCAATCCTGTAAGGCAGGTATTATGAACACTGTTTTATGGATCAAGAAACTAGAGATAGAAAGATAATGCTGCTAGTGTAATGGCTAGTAGCCACATAGCACTTAAATGTGCTCCAGGCACTGGTCTAAGCCCCTTCCATCTGACAGATATACTTTTCATCACAACCCTGTGGAGGTAGAGACTATTACTTTCTCCATTTTATACCTATTCCCTGAGCAGGTAAAACGAACACTTCAACAACTCTCTCCTCAAAAACATTCTAGGACCCCGAGCTTTTCTTCCTTAACACGCACCAATGCAGAATACCCAGGCACACCCAGCCCTTCATACCAACTCCAGATCACTACTCCTATCTATGTTATGCTCCCCTTACCCATGGGAAATTTATGTTCTCTCTCTGAACTCAATAAAACAGCCAGACAAGTCTGAGCTAATAAACTATTCTGTATTAACTGGTGTTGGTTGAGGAGGCTATGAAAACGAAGAGTAGTTCATTCACCTATTAACACGAGGAGCTGGCTGTACAGTAACCTATTCTGTGCCGCACACTCCAATAGGCTATGCGTGCATTCACCCATCAGAAATTTACATGAGCCATCTCATTCTATCTTTACAGCAATTCTGAGAAGTAGGACTTTTTTTCCATTTATTTATTTATTTTATTGAAGTAGGGCTGATTTCCTAGGACTTTTTATGTGCATTTAACATACGAGAAAGTCCATGTTGGTTAGGTAAATTACCCAAGGTAGCAAAGTTAACACCAGCTAAGGTCAAACACTGGATAAACTAAGGAGTTAATAAACAGATGAATCCAAAGCCTCTACCTGCCCCACTATACCTTTCATTCACTCAGTCAACAAATACTTCTTGAGTATGTCCTGTGTGTCAGGCACTCTTAGGCACTAGACATAGAAGAGGTCCTGACATCTAATTTTGATGGACAGAGGCAGAGAAGAAAGAAACGAGCCATCAGACCAACAAGAAAAATGTCAGGCGATGATAACTACCATGAAGAGAAGTAAAATAAGGTGTCAGAGACTGGTGGCTATTTCATGTTAGGGTTAAGTGGCAGCTGTGTGGGGTTCACGGGAGAGCATTTGAAGCCACAGGAAGGGCCATACAAAGTCCCTAAGAAGGAAAGGAGCTTTGACCAAAAGAAAGGTGGTGAGCAAGGGAACTCAGAGAGGGTGCAAGTCTCACTGGATGTGGTAACCCGGGGTAGGAAGTCTGGAGTTTGTTCTGAGGGCAGTGGGGAGCCCTTGGAAGCTTTAATCAGGGGAGTGTCAAGGCTTGATTTCTTTTTTCTTTTTTTTTAAGATTTTTTGATGTGGACCATTTTTTAAAGTCTTTATTGAATTTGTCACAACATTGCTTCTGTTCTACATTTTCGTGTTTTTGCCCTGAGGCTTGTGGGATCTTAGCTCCCTCAGCAGGGATCAAACCCAATCCCCCCTGCATTGGAAGGCAAAGTCTCAACCACTGGACCGCCAGGGAAGTCCCTTGATTTCTTTTTTAAAGATTTCTCTCTGCCATACCATCTGCTTTTCGGGGCCCCGTGTCTTTCTCCTCCCACTTACTTCTCCCAGTCCAAACTCACCTGGGCCCTTTATCTCATTGTCAGGGCATTTCCTCACTTTGATGGGTATAAAAATTGGAAAGTAGCTGGTAAACTCTTTCCTACTTAGGAGTAACTTCCTGATAGTTAACGTGTCACTCCTCCTGGATGTACCTGGGTTATACTCAAGGATAATTGTGTCCGACTCAGTGACATGCTAGTTAGAGCGTTCTGTTGCCCTCATGTCAAACCATACAGGCAACCTCCTGCTGCACCCACCCCGAAGCCAGCCTTGACCACCCCCCAATGCTGCTTACCTGACTACCCCACTCTGATCAGGATCACCGTGATAACTAAGGATTCACTAAAAGGAGAACCTTGAAAAGCCCCATGTGATGAGGAAACTCCAGAGAGAGCATTTCTCTTGAATAAAATTGTTCTTTTATGTTACCTGAAAGGGAAAATAAGTGGGGGATAGTGGGTGGAGGGCTGCCCTCTAAGAGCATAAGTCTTGAAGCCAGACAACTGAATTTGAGTTCTGACCCAGACATCAACCGTGTAACTTCAGACAACTAATTTACCAGCCCTAATTTCTTCACCTTTAAAATAGGATGACACTACTTCATAGCTTAGTTTGTAGAAGTAATGGAATGATGACCACAGAGTATTTATTCAAAGGCCACATGGGGTCCACCTGTTGGTAGGTGTTGAATAGATGGTGTTGGAGGTGGTAGTCATGGTAGTAGTGATGACTGCTGTTGTAGCAGCTGCTGCCTCTGCAGTCGTGGATATTGGGTGAGCAAATCATAAATGGGCTTCCATTTTTCCCTTTGAAAATTAAGAGAATCATACTGGATGATCTATAAGACAGTTCCATCTCTAACATGATTCAAGAGCCACTGAAATAAGAAAACTCTTAAATCTGAAGGGGAGACTTATAAAGTGTGAGAAAGCATATATGCCCTGAAAATAACGAGGGCAGAGAACTTTTCTGGGTATTCCTTTAAGTGCATCCTCTGCCCCGAAGGCCAACTGTTTCTGCAGATGAAGTTCCTACACCCATAACCCTCCTCTGAGAGCAGCCAGTCAAGACACAGTTGCCTCCCACCCTCCCTATCCCACCCCTCTAGGTGGACACAGAGCACCAAGCTGATCTCCCTGTGCTATGTGGCTGCTTCCCACTAGCGATCTGTTTTACATTTGGTAGTGTATACATGTCCATGCCACTCTCTCGCTTCGTCCCAGCTTACCCTTCCCCCTCCCCGTGTCCTCAAGTCCATTCTCTACGTCTGCGTCTTTATTCCTGTCCTGCCCCTACGTTCTTCAGAACCTTTTTTCTTTTTTAGATTCCATATATATGTGTTAACATACAGTATTGGAGGGGATATGGGGATAGATGTATATGTATAGCTGGTTCACTTTGTTATAAAGCAGAAACTACCACATCCTTTTAAAGCAATTATACTCCAATAAACATGTTAAAACAAAAACAAAGACACAACTGCCCTTCGTGTCTCCATTCTCCACTAACTCCCTGCTTCAGAATGAGTCTAATAGATCTCCAAAGCTGAGCTTACTAAAGCTGTTCGTTTCATGTGAGTTTTATCTCCACGATTTTTTTTTCCTCTCTGGTCTCTCAAACTTTCCCCAATCTGTTATTGTTTAGAGCAAGAAAAATTTCCTTTTTCGAGAAGTCAGAGGAAGTACCTGTTGCCTGAGTTCTCTACTTGACCCATAGTCAGGCTTTGTAGGTTCTGAGGACACTTCCTGGTACTTGGCCCAGCAGGCCCTTGAAACTAAAGATCAGAAGACATAGGTGGAGAGCTTTCCCCTGGCCTGGTCCCAAGCAGTGACTCACGACTCACTGAGCTCCCCCGGGATCCTGTTTCTCCTTCAGCATAGAGTCCTTTGATGCTACTGCAACCAGCTTATCCCAGAGACTGCTCAGAGCAACCCAAGTACTCAACCAAAAGGTGTCTTGAAGCAGTACCTCCCAGCCAATCCCAAAGGAATTAATTTTAATATCATATGCAGATTTATTACCTCAAGAAATAAGCACTTCCTGCTTCAAAAGGAAGCATAAGCATGCCTGGGAGACTCATCTACAAAGTACCAAGAACTAATATATAGAGAAAGTCATCAGGCAAAAATCCTCCAGGAAAATTCCCTTATTCTCAGGAAAGCATGTGTAATGCTCAAGGAAAAGAAAAGTCTGTAAGAACATTCTTGGGAATTTCATCAGGGGGAAGTTTGCTAATGACTTCAAGAAACATTCTCCATTAGAAAGAACTGGAGCCGTGGTCATTTCCCAATTGCATGTCGGACCATCCAGGCCAACCCTTAATGAGGCTTCAGGCCTCAAACACTGTCACCAAAGCAGAAGCTTCCAAGGGCACAAATTAGAGTATTTGCAGACATTCATAAGGACATGAGAGGGCAGGTATGTTTATTTCGTATAAAGGTCATCTACAGTCTAGTTGGCATCTACCTGCCAACAAGTTGCGGAAGATTTGTTTTTAAGAATCCAATTCCACACACCAATACATCAGCCATCTACTGGCTGCTTGATCTTTGACAGCTGTTTAACTTGTCAATAAATAACAATGATAATATAATAGTGTACTCACAATGGTACTGTTGTGAGGATTAAAGGGAATAACAGGTGATCATACTTTGTAAAACGTCAATATTATGCTAACACGTTCATTTTTGTTCGTTCATTTGACTAAGATTTATTAAGAACCTACTCAGCAGCAGGTACTAACATAAGTGCTTGGAATATAACAGTGAACAAAATATTTTTTAAAACTGTCCTTAGAGAGATTAGATTCTTGAGGGAGGTTGGTAGTGGACCTACAATTATAATAAATACAATAGATAAGTAAATTATATATTACAAGAAGATAAAGTGCTATAGGAAAAAGCACAGTGAAGTAAGAGGAATTGGGAGCACCCATGAGGTGGGTGACAATGGGAAATAGGATGGTCAGGACAGGCTTCAACCAAAGGTGACATGTGAGCAAAGACCTGAGAAAATTGAGGAAGTCGGTCAGGTAGAAAGCTCAAAAAGAAGGTCCCCAGACACGTAGACCCAAAGGAGGAAGCATTTCTGACAATGAGAACCAGCAAGGGGGCCAATGAGGCTGGAACAGAGTGAGAGTGAGGGGAAGGGGGACAGTAGGTGAGGAAACCAGGTAGGTAACAAGTGGAAAGACCACAGATCATGAGGTCCCCTTACTATTATGAGGACTTTGGTTTTCATTCTGAGTAAGATGGGGAGCCCTTTGCACAGAACATTAACATGAGCTAACTTTTAACTTTGTAGTGATCACTCTGCCAGCTCTGTTGAGAAAAGACTGCGGGGAAGGAAGACAGGAAGCAGAGAGATGAGTTAGGAATCTATTGAATATTCGAGATAAGAGAGGTCAGTGCCTGGACCAAAAGAGCAGTTGTGGGGATGGTGAAAAGTGTTTGGATCCTGAATATTATTTTGAAAATAGAGTGTTCGGGATTTCCTAAGGGATACAGGATATGGGATGTGAGAAAGAGAGGGGAGGATTTGATGCCAACGTTTTGGGCCTGAGCAACTGAGATGGGGGAAGACTGTGTGAGGATCTGAGGGGAATAAGTTGATGAAGACTGAGGGTTTGAAGGGGAAAGTAGGAGTTCAACCTTGAGCATGTAAGTTCAAAATATATAATTGACATCCCAGTGGAGATATAAAGTAGGCAGTTTGAGTATAGGAATCTGGAGATTCAGGAAAGAGGACTGAAATGGACCTAAAAATTTGGTTTTCCTAAGCCTAGGTTGTATTTATAGCCACAAGATCATATGAGCTCACCAAGTATTGGTTGTAGATAGAGATGAAAAGGGATCCAAGAACTGAGCCCAGTGTTCAGAAGTCAAAGAGAAGAGGACAGGGCTTCCCTGGTGGTGCAGTGGTTGAGAGTCCGCCTGCTGATGCAGGGGACACGGGTTTGTGCCCCGGTCCGGGAAGATCCCACATGCCGCGGAGAGGCTGGGCCCGTGAGCCATGGCCGCTGAGCCTGCGCGTCCAGAGCCTGTGCTCCGCAATGGGAGAGGCCACAACAGTGAGAGGCCCGCGTACCGCAAAAAAAAAAAAAAAAAAAAAGAGAAGAGGACAAACATTTAAAGGAGACAGAAGGAGAGCCAGTGAGTTTGGGCAAAACCAAAGGAGAGTGGGATCCAGAGAGAAGAAAGTCTTTCCAGTGTCAAATAGTGCTGATAGGTCATTGGATTTAGCAAATGAAAGCACTAGTGACCTCAACAAAAGCAGGCTTAGTGGAGTGAAGGAGTGAAGGTCCGACTGGAATGGATTTAAGAAAGCATGAGAGAAAAGAATCGGAGGCAGCAAGGAGAGACAAGACTTTGTAGGAGATTTTCTGCTAAGGAGAGCAAACAGTTGAGATGCTAGTTGGAGGAGGGGGTGGAGTAGGGGGTCAGACGTAGGATTTCTTAAGAAGAGTAATAATAACATGTTAATAAGCTCATGAAAATTACCTGGAAGAGAGAAAAATGACTAAATAGTAGAGAGAACTGTGGAAGCAACACCTTGATTTTGCATGAAGGGACCAGTGCATGAGTTGCCACACTGGCTTCAGAGAAGAGCAGAGATAGTTCATTTACGGTGAAAGGCGGGAAGGCAGAGAATGTGGGTGCAGGTGGACACGCCATGGTGGGAATCTATGAATGTTGCCCTCTAATTATTGCTCCTATTCACTTACCGTGGACCCTGGTGATTCCCTGTTAATGTTAATTTGTTGGAATTAAAACCTTAAAGCTATATTTTGATAGAAAATCCTTTATAGGTATCTTTCCACCGTAGACCTGTTTTGATAGGGAAGGAAAGCAAAACGTTAGGATAAGTGTAAAGAATATGAAGAGCTCCAGAAAGCCATCCCAAAGCACAACCGTCTTGCATATCGAGAGTCAGGACTTCGAGGGAAAGGAAGTTGGAGGGAAACTATTTCAATTCATACATAGTTCTGCCACGATCGTGCTGCAGATAAGAGATCCCTGAATATCTACAAGCAATACTGTTCCTACCATAGCCCCATTTCCCCAAGCGACATGTGGGGGTTTTTTTGTCATTTTTTTCCTGACTGCCATACCAGCTAGAAGTGTTAACTAGGTCATTAGTTGTCTTAAGGAACCCCTAAATACATATTTAAATACATTAAAAGGACACAATATTCCTTCTGAAAAACCTGCTTCCTAGGGTGAAATGGAAATAAGTTTATTGTTCTCTTTCTTCCGGAACATAAAACTGTCACCGAGACTGGCACAAAAAAAAAAAAAAAAAGCACCACAAAGGTCGAAGTCCTCAGGGCATGTGAGTAGAGAGGTGACTGCTTATAGCCAGATGACGATCTCTGGGTGGTGGCAAAGTATGTGCTACTTCCTAGAAATGGTGTGTAGGGAGCTGGCCGAGAGATTTATACCTGCCCCAGTGCCAAATGTCCTACTAGCAGGTCTGCACTGTAATATTATGAACCAATTTAATTAAGGAGGAACGCACTGCAATTGGGAAACAACCACCATTCATAACTCATGAGCTCTAAGAACTGGAAGTAACACAGCAACCACTCCAGGAAAGAGGGAAAGAGTAGAAAAAGAGGGAGCAGTGGGGTTGCAAAGGCTACAATTGCCCAGAACTTGTCGTGCCTCCAGCTCTCTTTGCCTGATCTACGTGCCGTGCACACATCTGTGCCCTTAAGATTGCCACGGCGTAGACTGCCAGCCCCTTTCCTGCACAACCTCCTTCCTAGCCCTGAGGAAGCCTCCACAATCATCAGAACCTTGTTACCCAACAAGATTTTATCTTACAGTTTTTTATGGTAGTAAAATATATATATATAACATTATATTTACCATCTTCACCCTTTTTAAGTGTACAGTTCAATAGGATTAAGTAAGTTGGCATTGTTTAATGTCTAGAACTTTTTCATCTTACAAAACAGAAAGATGGTCCATTGCACACTAATTTCCTTCCCCTCTGCCCCTAGCCCTTGGCAATCATTTTCTACTTTCAGTTTCTGTGGTATTTCATATGAGTGCAATCATACAGTATTTGTCATTTTGTGAATCGCTTATGTCACTTAGCAAAATGTCCTTGAGGTTTATCAGTGTTGTGGCATGTGACAGGATTTCCTTTTTCTTTAAGGCTACATAATATTTCATTGTATGTATATACCACGTTTTCTTTAGCCATTCATCCAGCGATGAGTGTTTGGTTTGCTTCCATCTTTTGGTTATTGTGAGTAATGCCGCAATGAACATGGGGGTGCAAATATCCCTTCAAGATGCAGTTTGAATTCTTTTGGGTATATACCCAGAAGTGGGATTGGTAGCTTATATGGCAGTTCTATTTTTAATTTTTTGAGAATCCTCCATACTATTTTTCATAGTGGCTGCACCAATTTACATTCCCACCAACAGTGCACAAGGGTTCCAATGTCTCTGATTGCTTGCTAACACTTATTCTTTTCTTCTTTTTTTTTTAATAATGAGCATCCTAATGTGTGTGAAGTGATATCTCACTGTGGATTTGATTTGCATTTCTCTTAAGATTAGTGACATTGAGCATGTTTTCTTATGCTTACTGGCCATTTGTATATCTTCTTTGGAGAACTGTCTATTCAAGTCCTTTGCCTACATTTAAAAAAAATTTTATTGGAATATAGTTGATTTACAATGTTGTGTTAGTTCACAGCAAAGTGAATCAGTTATCCATATACAAATACCCACTCTTTTCTAGATTCTTTTCCCATATTGGTCATTACAGAGTATTGAATAGAGTTCCCTGTGGTATACAATAGGTCCTTATTAGTTATCTATTTTATGTAGAGTCGTGTGTGTATGTCAATCCCAATCTCCCAATTTATCCCTCCCTCTCCCTTTCCCCTCAGTAACCATAAGTTTGTTTTTTACATCTGTGACTCTATTTCTGTTTTGTAAACAAGGTCATTTGTACCATTTTTTTAGATTCCACATATAAGTGGTATCATATGGTACTTGTCTTTCTCTGTCTGGCTTACTTCACTCAATATGACAATCTCTACGTCCATCCATGTTGCTGCAAATGGCATTATTTCATTCTTTTCTATGGCTGAGTAATATTCCATTGTATATACGTGTCACATCTTCTTTATCCATTCCTCTCTTGATGGACATTTAGGTTGTTTCCTTATCTTGGTTATTGTAAATAGTGCTACAGTGAACATTGGGGTGCATGTATCTTTTTTATTATAGCTTTGCCCACATTTTAATTGAGTTATTTGGGTTTGCTGCTGTTGTTTTAAGAGTCTCTTATATACTCTAGATATAAACCCGTTATGTATGATTTGCAAATATTTTTTCCCATTCCATATGTTGCCTTTCACTCTGTTGACTGTCTTCTTTGATGTGCAAAAGTTTTTAAGTTTAATGTAATTCCACTTGTCTATTTTTGCTTTTGGGTCAAAGAGACCTTTTATAAGTAGAAAACTGGTCTGTCAGAAGCTGTGTCTCTAATGCCATCTCTTCTTCCCTGGAAAAGGATTGGGGGCAGTTGTTCAGCTGCCACTAGCAGCTGATTCTCCAAGTGTGATATTTAGACTACTTCTTCCCATGTGTGTTCCAGGTTTTTTATTCTTCTTAGTGCTTACAATAGAGCAGTGTCTCATCTCTTGTTTCTGACATGAATAACAGATCTTTAATCAAACCAGATGAGCTCTTGGTAGTAGCTCATGAACAGATGCTCCCATCATCCTGTTTGTACTGGAGCAAGTTTTTCATCGATGAGCCACAGAGGTAGATAGTCCAGACTATCAGACCAAGTTGTCCTACATAATTTGGCACCTGGCCCCTATCTTCCATCCCCAATGGTCCCCTCTCTCCCAACCTGATATTTTCTAATGCTGTCTTTGCATGCATGGCTCCTTCTGTCTGGAACATTCCATCAGCCCCCCCCCATCTTTTTTTGCCTCCATTCACCTGTAATGCCTAGATATCACTCAAGATTCAGCCCAAGGCCACCTTCTCCCTCATTCATACAAACCCACTCTCACCCCCACCCTCTGTCTGAGTTGGCTACTCTTTTTCTGTTCCCATAGCATCCTGTGCTTTCTCCTAATTTAGCACTTGCCACATTGTCTATCACTATCCACTTACTCCCTGCTCTCTCCCACCACATGGGGAACACTGTGAAGGCACAAGCTATCTTCCTGGACTTTACATCCTCAACACTCAGGTCAGTTCTTGATACACAGTAGATCCTCATCCGTCATAGAATGAACAGAATGAGAAAGACTAAAGCCTCCTGTTTGTTTTAATGTTTTTTTAAATGTCGTTTAACTGACATAATGCCAAAAAATGTATGTGTTTTCTGTTACAACTAATAAATCAGGATGAAGAAGAAAAATGACTTTCATACTGCATAACCAAAGAGGTATGGACAGAGAATATCTCATTCTCTCTTCTTGCCCAGGGAGGGACAACTTTTGATTCTCACTAAAGATCCACAATCCATATATGCAATTCCAAACTACAAAATCCCTGAACACTGAAAGTTTTTTGTAGCAATTTGGCCACAAAATCTGACCTCATTTCAATTTATATGACAACAAAACCTGACCTGAATGGATGTGACACTATTAGTCTTTATTGATTTAATTTAGGAAAAATATTCATGCTTTATATTTGCTTCAGAAATATTGCTGGTTAAAAAGTGCTACCCTTGGGCTTCCCTGGTGGTGCAGTGGTTGAGGGTCTGCATGCCAATGCAGGGGACGCAGGTTCGTGCCCCGGTCCGGGAAGATCCCACATGCTGCAGAGCGGCTGGGCCCATGAGCCATGGCCGCTGAGCCTGCACATCCGGAGCCTGTGCTCCGCAATGGGAGAGGCCACAACAGTGAAAGGCCCGCGTACCGCAAAAAAAAAAAAAAAAAAAGTGCTACCCTTGACCACATGGAAAGTGTTATATAGTACAAGGTATACGCATTGTATTGTCTTTGTAATAACTGACAAATTCCAAAAGCATCTGGCCATTAGGAGTTTAAGTTTAGGACTGTGGCTGGGATTGAATACAATTCAAGAGCCCAAAGAAGCTTTGGATTCTCCTGTGTTGGGAACAGCTAGACAACAACACTTATTAAGCAACGATTGCCGTCAAAAAAAAAAAATGAGTCTTCATTTCACTGCCCTCTACATTTTCCTTCACTAGGCAGCCTTTGGGTCTGTTTTCCATTTATTGTTCAGTCTTTGTTTACTGTAACGCTTTCATCACATGAACTGTTTCTACTGGGTACACACAGTTCTGCAATCAACATGGAGAAATAGCACTTACCTCAATTTCCCAGTTCAGGATACCAGGCTCAGCAGAAATGCCTGTACTCCACACCCAGCAAAGAGCAAGCACATATCAAGGCCACTTGGTGGTCTGAGCATAAGGATGTCAATAAGAACACGGGAATCCAGAGATGAGAAGATTTTTACCCATTTTCTTGGCCTCACATGGCCTCCCAGATTCTTGGGACCTCTCTGAAAAAAAGAAAAGAGTCCAAGTGACTGAATGGAATTTCTACTTGTCAGGCAAATTGGCAGCCTTGATGTAGGAAATAAAAAAGTATATAGCCTTGCCCATTTGAGCCGGTAGACTGAGATCTGTGTAATTAGATGGGAGAGTTTTATTCTATGGACTTAATTCCTCCACTTGCCTTATTCTGCCCCCCGTTACAAATTCTAAGGAGGGAATTCTGATTAAGCCCCTGCTGCCTGGCTCTTGATTTGATCCCTGGAAATGCCCCCAAGTGAATTATTTTGAAGTACCAACAGAGCGTAAAACATGCAAGTACAGTATAACGTATGAGTGCGAAGTAGAATTTACACTTAAACAATGTATATTTATGATGTTCCTCCAACGGGGAACGGAATCACTTCTGTATACTTAATCAGAACACGTTCTAAATCACACCATGTAACAGGCCTTGTGGCAGTCTATGATGGCCAAAGTATATAAAATATGATGAAGTTAAGAAGTTGCAGCTGAACCAACAATATATCCTCCTGGAAGGGAGACATTAAATAAATCTTCACTGTTTTTTGATAGCCTATTAAAGTTCCTTAAGAGCTCCAGTATATTTGACTACATTTTTTTAGCCATAGTGCCTTATACAAGCTTTTGTCATCATAAATATAACACTGAATAAAAGCAAAAACAAAGAATTAGCAATTAAATGTGTCTCTTGCTGGGACCAGTCAATGAACAGGGCCTTCCTCCAAAGGGAAGTAAAGGATTACATAAAAAGCCAGGCTATATGGGAATCATTTTTTTAATTTCTTTTTCCATTTGTGGGGATTTAAGGCCAAGTTTTTATTCTTGCTTGGCAGGGTAGGAGGGCAACACCTTCTGATAAAGACAGGATCATTTTTCTTCATCAGGTAATATCTCTAACAGAAACACTGATGGAGAAATTTCATCTCACCCTGAAGTTAAATTTAGTGTCATTTGTTAAGCAAATGATTTAATTAAAACAATTCATAGTTCTTTTCATATAATAGCTTTTTTACCCTACATATATTAAAACTAGGAATTTAGGAATATAGCAACTCAGTAACTACTGAGGAAAGAAAAGGAGAAGAAACAAATACAAACAAATAAAATTTCATTTAATATACATTTTCTTTTATAAAATATCACAAAAACAATACATCAGCTAAGCACATAACCAAAGTAAAGTGAAATCACTAAAAACTATTGTTCAGTCAGCTGGTTGGTGCTTCTGTCAGGCGCCTCATAATATTTTTAGTTAAGTAATAGACACTGACTAAAATAAGTGATCCAAGCTTCTTTGGGACACAAACAAAATTTTTATCACCAATTACTTTTCTTATATTTTTTAATGGCCACAGACAGGTATTTAGTACAGCTGGATGCCACATAAGTCAGTAACATACTGTGACAGCCAGAGGAGTTTAAAGTACTGGCATACATCTTAATGGTATTGGGACAGAAGGTAGAGGTAAGAAAGACGAGGCCAGATAAAACCTGCTAAGGAGAATAGAGTTTGGAGTGAACACAAATATCGCTAACCCAAAAGAACAAACAAGTCATATGATGGTGACTTCAAATTAGCAGAGCTTCCCTTGACAGAGCTAAGTGGGAAGACCAGAGCTGAAGGAGGTACAGGGAAGCCACTCTCACAGTAAATCTCAAGCCTGGACCAGGACAGGTTAAGGATGAGGTATGGAGGTGCTGCCTACAGGAGGAGGCTGAAATGCTGAACTTGAGAGTGTTGGGGGAAAAGCTCCAGTCAGAACACTGGGAACTGAGAGGGGTTTTTTTCTTTATAAATTTATTTATTTATTTAGGTTTTGCTGGGTCTTTATTGCTGCATGTGGGTTTTTCTTCAGTTGCATCGAGCAGGGGCTGCTCTTCATTGGGTGCGCAGGCTCTGGTAGTTGGGGCACGTGGGCTCAGTAGCGGTGACTCGCGGGCTCTAGAGTGCAGGCTCAGTAGTTGCGTTGCACGGGCTCAGTAGTTGTGGATTGCAGGCTTAGTTGCTCCGCAGCATGTGGGGTCTTCCTAGACCAGGGCTCGAACCCACGTCCCCTGCATTGGCAGGCGGATTCTTAACCACTGTGCCACCTCTCACTATTCCAAAATGGTCAAAATGACCATTCAAAGCATGGCTACTGGTAGGCTGAAGCCATAGAGGTGGGGGAAGGAACTGAAAAGGGAGAGGAATGGAAGCCAACAAACAGAAACCCAGCTATTGCAGACCCATCCAAGTTCTGGTGGGTTAACCCATAAGTCCACTCATGTCAAGAAATGTCTCTTATGTACTCCACACTGGGCTGAGTCTTGACACATAAGACTTTGTTTTATATCTCAAATAAAGAAACTAATTTATAATTTCAAAATTACAGTTTTAAGCTCCAGGAAGACAATGGATTCTCTAATGTATCCTCCAGCTACTTGTAGGCTGAAGCCATAGAGGTGGGGAAAGGAACTAAAAAAGAAGAGTACACCACAGTGGAAAGAACGTGAGCCTGGCTTACTGGAAAATTAGGTTATAGTTCTTTCAGCTATTCACTGTCTCTGGGCCCTTCCGCAAGTCACTGATCCTTGGTCTAAGCTTTCTTGTCTATACAACACTAGCGTAGGACCATTGCATTACTTTCTAACGTGATTTCACAAAACATAGACCCACAGAAAATGTTTTGAGAAACTTTTTTTTATAAACTTTGAGTGGCCAAAAATATTTGGAAAATGATGCATGTTCTAACCCCGTCAGTGGTGCACAGCGCCCACAAGCACGTAAAAACTGAGAAGTCTCACACCAAAGAAGACTTGTAAGACAGTTTTACCCAGCATTCCCCAAATCTCTTTGGCCTGAAAATGCTTTGTTCCATGAAGCATCTTTTAACCTAAGTTTCACATACGTTTCTATGAGGCTCTGAGTGGAGAAGCATAGAAAAGGCTGGAAGCCCAAACTTGCAGTTTCTCTACTAACCCCAGGACTATAAGGTTAGTATAGAGTGATCTGAATCTTGAACTCCCATGAGGAAGTACAGCACAAGTAGTTAATCAGGCAACTCCTAGCTAATGATTATGGAGACAATGGAAATCAATGAACAGAAACCCAGCTCTTATAGACCCATCCAAGTTCTGGTGGGTTAACCAATAAATCCATGTCAAGAAATGTCTCTTTTGTACCCACACTGTGCTGAGTCCTGACATGTAGGACTTTATTTTATATCCCCAATAAAGATACAAACTTATAATCTCAAATTTACAATTTTAAGCTCCAGGAGGACAAGGGATTCCCTAATGTATCCCTAGAGCCCAGGTGTTGACATAGAGTAGATTTATTCACTTATGAATGAAAGTTCCAATGGACAAATATTTATAAAGATGCATTACGTATAATTCCATCCTCCATGGAATTTAAAGCCTGTTTAAAATAACCTCTAAATAGCTTCACTTATTGTCTAGCCAATAACAATTGATGCTAAATGATCATGAAGACACGCTGATTTTCAGCCAGAATATAATGCGGTTATTGACTCTCTCCAGATATATTACTATACCCACAGTACATTGGTACATACAGAACTTTAGATTAAAAGATAATATATTAATAATGAGAAGGATGAAATTCCACTCAATACAAAGGAGATGCAGAACAGACTTACATGTTATTAATTATAACTGACTACAGAAACAAAGTAATTACAAAAGGAGAGAAATAAAGTCACCAAAATAGGTATTCCCCAGTTCTTTCTGTTATTGTCTTTAAAGGAAGAAGAAAAAGCAGATTTGGGTTTGTTTTGCAAATAGCCCAAAGAGGTCCCTGAATTATCTGTAGGCTCCTTGGGAATAGCCTGTGTAAGGAATTCACAGTCTGCCCACAAGCTCTATGACTGGTTCCCCAGCCAGAGACATAGCTTAGCCCTTGGCAATCAACTCATGCCACAGTGGCCATCAGTCACTTGCTCCTATTCAAAAAGGTCCATTTTTGGATGTTTACAATGAAGGTTATTGAAATTAATTATTATTTCTTTAAAATGTCTTGGTCCCCTTGGCTTTTTCTCCTGCATAGATTTGTGTAGAAACCTGCACTTCCTTCTGGCCTCCCCAGTCTGCTCTTAGGCACCCCATCTCCTTAAGCTGGGCTGATACACACCATCCTCACATTCTCAGCTTTATCTCAAAGGCAGTTTCATGTGCTCTCTGCCCCTGTTAAGTGCTCTGCTCCAGTTCTTCTCCTGATCTCAATAGGAAAAGCAGAACAGATATCCCTATAGAACACTGTCATCACCTCAGAAGGCCTGCAGCCTGGAACATAAAATACTTCTGGTTTCTCAGTCTCCTCTCGGTCTGAACAGATTACGAGTAGGGCACTTAACATCAAAAGCCAAGAAGCACCAAACCATGGCTTTGAATGAGAAGTAGAAGCAAAAGTCATGAACTACTTCCAAAAATTGTGAGTTTTTGGAGTCAGAAGTCTAAGTGCCCTACAGGAAATGTGGGTCTGATCATCAGAATATTCCCAAATACAGAAAGCAGGAAGTCAGCCTCTATTTAAAACATGACTTCACAGCATATAGATTTTGACTGTATGAAATGAAAAAAAGACAGAAGCTTGGATGGACTGCTCAAGTGTTATCTGTCTCCAAGAGAGGTACAAAGTATCTCTTCCTTCCAACTCTTCCAATTCATTAATAGATCACATACAGCTCAGTAGCAAGATATGTGAAGTTTTCCACTTCAGAGGATACTTGGATCTAGAAGGCCACCCCATCAGCACTTCCCTACTGATACACGTTAGAGGACCCCAGTGCATTTTTTCTTCAACAGAAGAACAATCTAAGAGTAAGTCAAAATTCTGAAAAAGGTTGCTTGTGAGCACCATTATGATTCTCACTCCTATCCACCATTCTCAGAGTCATGCCCTATCACTGTACCAGCTTGCCACTTGTAGGATATAGAGGAAGGTCCAACTTTCTCTACCACTCACTGTTCAATCAAGGGAGCAAACTCTCTTTGCCAACCATTTCTCTCTTTCTTCTTAACCAATACAAAGAAAAAGATTAATGATCCTTTGCTTTTACAAAGCACTCTGAGTTTAGAAAGAAGTTTAACATGCTTAATCTTTTCTGCTGAGATAATTGGCCACTTTTATCTATTTTCTCACTCCTTGTGATTGGCAAGAATGCCATTGCTTTGATCAGATGAAATTGACTCATGTTCAGCTCTGGATGAGACTTACACCATTTCCTGTTCTGTTAGGTTGATTACCTCTTGGTTGCATTCCCCCAGTATTACATTTAGAGTCTGTTCCCGCTTTATGCAATGTGCTTAAATTCCTGCTAGAGAACTGAAGATTCCAAAAATCCAAGACTAAGTCTATTTGCTGCCTCCAAGTGTGAAAAAACAATAATACTAATTAACAGCATGAGACTTCCGTCTTTCCTCTCTACTCCGTGAACAGCCAAAAGCTCCCCCCACCCCCCAATCTGATGAAAGTCACAAATCTTCCTTGAGTCCCTTCTTTCCTAGGAGAAGAATACTTGGGGAAGACGGGTAGCAAATCAGGAACAATAATCTTCCTAGGCAGACTTTCTATCTCCTATTAGACCAGACCTCAAAAACTCCAATGCCTACAGAGGCTGGAGAGGTCAGTGCAAGTGAGCAGAGCAGGTATGAACTACTAAGCGTGGTGGGGATTGTGGCAAACTAGTAAGTGCAGCCTTACACTTACTAGTAACAGCCCTCACAACATTCCCATCTCTTCAGTTCCAGCCAACAGTTAAATCAAAATGCAGGTCTGGAGTCTCTAGACCTTTAGATTTTCCATGAGGCTCCCAAAGTCTGGATATTGTAATGTGAAATTTCCCAATGTGTAAATGTTGGCAACTAATTAAAAACATTTCAAAACAACATGAAGGCCAAAGAAAACATGTCCAAGGGCCAGATGTGGCCTGTGAGCCTTGGTGTGCAACCTCTGTGATAGACTGAAGGGCTTTTTAAATTCACTAAGACAGTGGGGGTACATAAGGAGGAAAGGGAAATGGCACAACCTCCTGGCTTCAGATGGAAGTTTAACAACCTGCGAGGAGGAAAGGTAGAGCCCTGGGGAAACCCTGGGCAAGCAGCCAGCACTGGTTGGCCCAAGCCTTTTGGACTGACAACTGTTTCACTTTATCCAAGAAATAATCTCCTTACGATAAGTTAGGAGACACAATTGGAAGTCTAATTTAAAGAGCATACCAGGATGGGTTTCCTGCGGGTTTACCAGCCTTTCAGAGTTAGCAAGGTGGATTATTTTGTGCATTTACCGTCTTACCCAGACTCTCTGACTTGACCAACTGAGAACAGGGAAGGCACAGCTAATTGGCCAGCCATGAAAAACTGAGGAGGCACACCTACACCTCAAGTCTCTATGATGTCTTTTCAAGACATTTAAGAAGCATCAGCTATTTTTCAAGCATTAGAGATACAGAGATGAGCAAGTGCTGGCCCACAGGAAGAATATAATATCAGGAAAGAGCCGTGTGGCTGACAGAGTCTTGGTGCTCCAGCCGTGTGTCAGGCCTGAGGCTATAGGTAGGAGAGCCGAGTCCAAGATATTGGTCCACCAGAGACCTCTGGCCCCACATAATATCAAATGGCAAAAGCTCTCTCAGAAATCTCCATCTCAACGCTAAGACTCAGATCCACTCAACGACCAGCAAGTTACCATGCTGGACACCCTATGCCAAAAAACTAGCAAGACAGGGACACATCCTCACCCATTAGCAGAGAGGCTGCCTAAAATTAAAATATGGTCACAGACACCACAAAACACACCACTGGATGTGGTCCTGCCCACCAGAAAGACAAGAAGATCCAGCCTCATCCACCAGAAAACAGGCACCAGTCCCTCCACCAGGAAGCCTACACAACCCACTGAACCAACCTTACTCTCTGGGGGCACACACCAAAAACAACAGGAACTATGAACATGCAGCCTGTGAAAAGGAGACCCCTAACACAGTAAGTTAAGCAAAATGAGAAGACAGAGAAATACACAGCAAATGAAGGAGCAAGGCAAAAACCCACCAGACCAAACAAATGAAGAGGAAATAGGCAGCCTACCTGAAAAAGAATTCAGAGTAATGATAGTAAAGATGATCCAAAATCTTGGAAATAGAATGGAGAAAACACAAGAAACGTTTAACAAGGACCTAGAAGAACTAAAGAGCAAATAAACAATGATGAACAACACAATAAATGAAACTACAAATTCTCTAGAAGGAATCAATAGCAGAATAACTGAGGCAGAAGAACGGATAAGTGACCAGGAAGATAAAATAGTGGAAATAACGACTGCACAGCAGAATGAAGAAAAAAGAATGAAAAGAAATGAAGACAGGGCTTCCCTGGTGGCACAGTGGTTGAGAGTCCACCTGCCGATGCAGGGGACACGTGTTTGTGCCCCGGTCCAGGAAGATCCCACATGCCACGGAGCGGCTGGGTCCATGAGCCATGGCCGCTGAGCCTGCATGTCCGGAGCCTGTGCTCCACAACAGGAGAGGCCACAACAGTGAGAGGCCCGCGTGCCACAAAAAGAAAAAAGAATTGAGGACAGTCTCAGAGACCTCTGGGACAACATTAAATACACCAACATTCGAATTATAGGGGTCCCAGAAGAAGAAGAGAAAAAGAAAGGGACTGAGAAAATATTTGAAGAGATTATAGTTAAAAACTTCCCTAATATGGGAAAGGAAATAGTCAATCAAATCCAGGAGGCACAGAGAGTCTCAAATAGGATAAATCCAAGGAAAAACATGCTAAGACACATATTACTCAAACTATCAAAAATTAAATACAAGGAAAAAGTATTAAAAGCACCAAGGGAAAAGCAACAAATAATTTACAAGGGAATCCCCATAAGGTTAATAGCTGATCTTTCAGCAGAAACTCTGTAAGCCAGAAGGGAGTGGCAGGACATACTTAAAGTGATGAAAGAGAAAAACCTACAACAAAGATTACTCTACCCAGCAAGGATCTAATTCAGATTCGACGGAGAAATTAAAACCTTACAGACAAGCAAAAGGTAAGAGATTTCAGCACCACCAAACCATCTTTACAACAAATGCTAAAAGAACTTCTCTAGGGAGGAAACACAAGAGAAGGAAAAGACCTACAATAACAAAGCCATAACAATTAAGAAAATGGTAATAGAAAACACATACTGATAACTACCTTAAATGTAAATGGATTAAATGTTCCAACCAAAAGACACAGACTGGCTGAATGGATACAAAAACAAGACCTGTAAATACACTGTCTGCAAGAGACCAACTTCAGACCTACGGACACACACAGATTGAAAGTGAGAGGATGGAAAAAGATATTCCATGCAAATGGAAATGAAAAGAAAGCTGGAGTAGCAATTCTCATATCAGACAAAATAGACTTTACAATAAAGACTATTACAAGAGACAAAGAAGGACACTACATAAGGATAAAGGGATCAATCCAAGAAGAAGATATAGCAATTGTAAATATTTATGCACCCAACATAGGAGCACCTCAATACATAAGGCAAATACTAACGCCATAAAAAGGGAAATCGACAGTAACACATTCATAGTAGGGGACTTTAACACCCCACTTTCACCAATGGAAAGATCATCCAAAATGAAAATAAATAAGGAAACACAAGCTATAAATGATACATTAAACAAGATGGACTTAATTGATATTTATAGGACACTCCATCCAAAAACAACAGAATACACATTTTTCTAAAGTGCTCATGGAACATTCTCCAGGATAGATCATATCTTGGGTCACAAATCAAGCCTTGGGAAATTTAAGAATATTACAATTGTATCAAATATCTTTTCTGACCACAATGCTATGAGACAAGATATCAATTACAGGAAAAAAACTATTAAAAATACCAACACATAGAGGCTAAACAATATACTACTAAATATCCAAGAGCTCACTGAAGAAATCAAAGAGGAAACCAAAAAATACCTAGAAACAAATCACAATGAAATCATGATGACCCAAAACCTATGGGATGCAGCAAAAGCAGTTCTAAGAAGGAAGTTTATAGCAACACAATCCTACATCAAGAAATAAGAAATATCTCAAATAAACAGCCTAACCCTACACCTAAAGCAGTTAGAGAAAGAAGAACAAAAAAATCCCAAAGTTAGCAGAAGGAGAGAAATCATAAAGATCAGATCAGAAATAAAGGAAAAAGAAATGAAGGAAACAATAACTAAGATCAATAAAACTAAAAGCTGTTTTTTTGAGAAGATAAACAAAATTGATAATTAGCCAGACTCATCAAGAAAGAAAGGGAGAAGACTCAAATCAATAGACTTAGAAATGAAAAAGGAGAAGTAACAACTGACATTGCAGAAATACAAAGGATCATGAGAGATTACTACAAGCAACTATAAGCCAATAACATGGACAACCTGGAAGAAATGGACAAACTCTTAGAAAACAACAACCTCCAGAGACTGAAGCAGGAAGAAATAGAAAATATAAACAGACCAATCCCAAGCACTGAAATTGAAACTGTGATTAAAAATCTTCCAACAGGGCTTCCCTGGTGGTGCAGTGATTGAGAATCTGCCTGCCAATGCAGGGGACACGGGTTCGAGCCCTGGTTTGGGAAGATCCCACATGCCATGGAGCAACTGGGCCCGTGAGCCACAACTGCTGAGCCTGCGCATCTGGAGCCTGTGCTCCAGAACAAGAGAGGCCGCAATAGTCAGAGGCCCATGCACCGCGATGAAGAGTGGCTCCCACTCAACGAAAGTATAGAAAGAACAAAATAAATAAATAAATAAATAAATCTTCCAACAAACAAAAGCCCAGGACCAGATGGATTCACAGGCGAATTCTATCAAACATTTAGAGAAGAGCTCACACCTATCCTTCTCAAATTCTTCCAAAATATAGCAGAGGGAGGAACACTCCCAAACTCATATTACGAGGCCACCATCACCCTAATACCAAAACCAGACAAAGATGTCACAAAAAAGAAAACTACAGACCAATATCACTGATGAACGTAGATGCAAAAGTCCTCAAGAAAATACTAGCAAAGAGAATCCACCAGTAGATTACAAGTCATACACCATGATCAAGTGGGGTTTATCCCAGGACTGCAAGGATTCTTCAATATACGCAAATCAATCAATGTGATAAACCATATTAACAAATTGAAGGAGAAAAACCATATGATCATCTCAATAGATGCAGAAAACGTTTTGACAAAATTCAACACCCATTTGTTATAAAAATTCTCCAGAAACTAGGCATAGAGGGAACTTAGCTCAACACAATAAAAGCCATACATGACAAACCCAGAGCCAACATTGTTCTCAATGGTGAAAAACTGCAACCATTTCCATTAAGAGCAGGAACAAGACAAGGTTGCCCACTCTCACCACTATTATTCAACATAGTTTTGGAAGCTTTAGCCACATCAGTCAGAGAAGAAAAAGAAATAAAAGGAATCCAAATCGGAAAACAATAAGTAAAACTGTCACTGTTTGCAGATGACATGATACTATACATACAGAATCCTAAAGATGCTACCAGAAAACTACTAGAGCTAATCAATGAATTTGATAAAGTAGAAGGATACAAAATTAATGTACAGAAATCTCTTGCATTCTTATACACTAGTGATGAAAGAGAAATTAAGGAAACACTCCCATTTACCACTGCAACAAAAAGAATAAAACACCTAGGAGTAAACCTAACTAAGCAGGCAAAAGATCTGTATGCAGAAAACTGTAATATACTCTTGAAAGGAATCAAAGATGACACAAACAGATGTGGAGATATACCATGCTCTTGGATTGGAAGAATCAGCATTGTGAAAATGACTCTACTACCCAAAGCAATCTACAGATTCAATGCAATCCCTATCAAACTACCAATGGCATTTTTCACAGAGCTAGAACAATAAATGCACAATTTGTATGAAAACACAAAAGACCCCAAATAGCCAAAGCAATCTTGAGAAAGAAAAACAGAGCTGGAGGAATCAGGCTCCCTGAGTTCAGACTATACTACAAAGCTACAGTAATCAAGACAGTATGGTACTGGCACAAAAACAGAAATATAGATCAATGGAACTGGATAGAAAGCCCAGAGATAAACCCACACACATATGGTCATCTTATCTTTGACAAAGGAGGCAAGGATATACAATGGAGAAAAGACAGCCTCTTCAATAAGTGGTGCTGGGAAAACTGGACAGCTACATGTAAAAGAATGAAATTAGAACACTTCTTAACACCATAAACAAAAATAAACTCAAAATGGATTAAAGACCTAAATGTAAGGTCAGACACCATCAAACTCTTAGAGGAAAACATAGGCAGAACACTCTATGACATACATCACAGCAAGATCCTTTTTGACCCACCTCCTAGAGAAATGGAAATATAAACAAAAATAAACAAATGGGACCTAATGAAACTTAAAGCTTTTGCACAGCAAAGGAAACTATAAACAAGACGAAAAGACAATCTTCAGAATGGGAGAAAATATTTGCAAATGAAGTACCTGACAAAGGATTAATCTCCAGAATATACAGGCAACTCATACAGCTCAATATCCAAAGAAAACAAATAACCCAATCCAAAAATGGGCAGAAGATCTAAATAGACATTACTCCAAAAAAGATATACAGATTGCCAACAAACACATGAAAGGATGCTCAACATCACTAATCATTAGAAAAATGCAAATCAAAGTACAATGAGGTATCAGCTCACACCAGTCAGAATGGCCATCTCTAAGAAATCTGTCAACGATAAATGCTGGAGAGGGTGTGGAGAAAAGGGAACCCTCTTGTACTCTTGGTGGGAATGTAAATTGATACAGCCACTATGGAGAACAGTATGGAGGTTCCTTAAAAAACTAAAGATAGAACATTACCATATGATCTGGCAATCCCACTACTGGGCTTATAACCTGGGAAAACCATAATTCAAAAAAAGTCATGTATCACAATGTTCACTGCAGCTCTATTTACAATAGCCAGGATACGGAAGCAACCTAAGTGGCCATCAACAGATGAATGGGTAAAGAATATGTGTCACATGCATACAATGGAATATTACTCAGCCATAAAAAGAAACGAAATTGAGTTATTTGTAGTGAGGCAGATGGACTTAGAGACTTTCATACAGAGTGAAGTAAGTCAGAAAAACAAATACTGTATGCTAACACATTTACATGGAATCTAAAAAAATAAAATAAAATGGTTCTGGAGGACCTAGGGGCAGGACAGGAATAAAGATGTAGATGTAGAGAATGGACTTGAGGACATGCGGAGGGGGAAGGGTAAGCTGGGATGAACTGAGACAGTGGCATATACTACCAAATGTAAAACAGATAGCTAGTGGGAAGCAGCCGCATAGCACGGGAGATCAGCTCAGTGCTTAGTGAACACCTAGAGGTGTGGGATAGGGAGGGTGGGAGGGAGGGAGATGCAAGAGGGAGGAGATATGCAGATGTATGTTTGTGTATGGCTGATTCGCTTTGTTGTGCAGCAGAAACTACCAAACCATTGTGGAACAATTATGCTCCAATAAAGATGTTAAAAAAAGAAAAAAACAGTACAGTCAACTTAAAAATTGCTTCAAAATTTAAAAGGGTAGATCTCATGTTAAGTGTTCTTACCATAATAAAATTTTAAAAATTAAAAAAATAGGGCTTCCCTGGTGGCGCAGTGGTTGAGAGTCCACCTGCCGATGCAGGGGACACGGGTTCGTGCCCCGGTCCGGGAAGATCCCACATGCCGCGGAGCGGCTAGACCCGTGAGCCTCCACAATGGGAGAGGCCACAACAGTGAGAGGCCCGTGTACCGCAAAAAATAAATAAATAAATAAATAAATAAATAAAGAGCATACCAGGATGAATAGATCAATACACGTGTTTCCATTCTAGAGTCAGAAGGTACAAAAGCAAATGGGGCTGAGGTTTCAGGTCCCAGTTTTTCCAGGAGGAAAGGAGAACGATGGGAAATTGAACGTGCTGCTATTTGGGTTACAGAGAAGTGGGATGAGAGAAAAGGCACAGTTAGCAGTGTCAATCCTGGGGGGAAACAGAGTGGACCCCACAGTAGACAGTGTCAGAGCCCACCTCTCACAGCGCCCTTCCTCCCCTAGTCACTACTCAGGTTCAACCAGGCAGAGCTTTTCAAATGAACAGAAATAATGAGGGTGTCTGTCTCTCTCTGAATCTATGTCCATTGAACAAGTGTCCACGTCAGTATCTTGGGGATACTTTGGGGAACATTGTAAGGGATCCCTAGTACACCAAAGGGTAAGACCATGTGCACAGAGCTGAAAAATAATATTTGCTAATTTACAACTATTAATTAAAAGCCCTGTCACCAATCCAAGCACTCCAGCATGATTTTAACATTTTCCCACAAGGTCGTTTCCAGCTTCTCCAGGGAGGGAGTTGCAGAGAATGCAGAGTAATAAGTGCACAGCACTTAGGCAAGCAGGCTGGGGAGCAGACAATGTCTTCAGGCTTTGGATTTGCACAAACAATCCTGCATCCTCAGAGCTGAGACAATGCCCTGCATTCACTGGGATCTCCAGTGCTCTGCCAAGGAGCTGGAAAAAAACTAGACTTGAATTGAGAATAAATTGGTATTCACTAAATGGCACTTCTGAATTTACTGCAGCCTTCACCTTTGGAGGGAATTGCCAAGGTGCTCATAAAAGGAGAAATGATGAATATGCAGGATGTCTTTTGAATCCATTAGGCAACCGGGGATGAGGTCTCCATATGTAGACCTCTGGTTCCTTCCTGAGGCTGTTAAGGAGACTGCCAAAATGGCCGTCTGCAGGAAAAAATGGACACTGGGTTTGCCAGTGGGGAGAAAGTCTGAATGCCAAAGGTCAAGTCCATGGAAATAAACCAGGTTTAGGAGTTTTTGAAAAGGAAGAGATCTATAAATTTTGGCTTTCTGGACACAGTGAATGAGAGAGTGTGTCTGTCTGTTTGTAGGAACACTGATGAAAATGTAGTAGCAGGCTATTTGTCGTACTGTCAGCGTTTGTTTCACAGGATCAGATGTTCTGCAGATCTAATTGTGTCCACCCCACACAGGAAAACCCAGACAATCTATATAGGGGCCTCCTGTAGTTTTGTCAGCTGGACTTACCAGAAGCGGAATTGTTTGTGCATCCCTGAAGACTGCAAACTATTTGTTCCCCAGTCTGCTTACTTAAGTCTTGCGCACTTGCTCATATAGCTTACGCAAAGAGGAACTGTGGGTTCTTTGTGCTAAAAAGAATTTTAAGAAATAATTAGGCAAAGACCACCAGCTCCCAGAAATACTGAGCATAGGTCAATTAATCTTTAAGAAAAAGGAATTTTTGAAAAAGGAATGACACAAGTGACTTATCAGTTTCCCTGCTTTTAAGATAAAGGAGTAGAGTCAGATTCCAAGCAACAAACATTCATGAAAGTTATCTGTTCACCTGGCGCTGGGATGGGGATAAGACCCTTCTTGTCCTCCAGGCACAGATGCTTTAGCAAGGAAGACACGCAAGTACACATACTCACATACGAGGGAAATATGCACAGAAATATACCTTTAATAGAGTGGCAACACAGCTACATTAAGGTGCTATTTCAACTCAGACAAGAGAATGATTCATTTTGGTAGGGAGAGGTGGGAGGAGAATCAGAGATGGAATTATGACCTAGGCAAGGAGACGTCTGAGCTGAGTCTTGAAAGAGAAGTTCAGGAGGAGGAGAAAACATGAAAAAGATGGAATTCCAGATAAGGGGCCCTACCAGGGTCAAAGCTAGGGGATAGAGGAGCACAGGGAGTGGGTGACCAAGTGGAAAAAACATCTCATTATTTGGTAGGAAACACAAATACCCCTCAGGCAGATCATGTGCCTATCCCTGTGTTCTAAATCAGGAATCAGAAAACATAGTCATGTTTCGCCAAAGTCCCATCCAGAAATAACATTCCGTGATTTTTAGAATTCTAAGTGGCAAGAAAAAGTTGAACAACTCAAGAAACTCCTTGAACTGAATGACCTCTATTCTTTTCTATTTCATGATGAAAAGTGAAATTGGTGGTCGTCAGCAGGATTACCACCTGGGCCCCAGGTTAGCAGTTTATCACTATCAATCTTACATAACCTTCCAATCAGGGAGGACCAGAGCCCACCCATGAGGAGATGGGGTGCAGCCACCTGGTCCAAGTATGCTCAGATGCTTTGGACGCCAGGTTCTGTTTCTGTAGTGGTGTTCCTACTTCCCACAAAGTGCAGAATTTTCTATCATTCTCTGTTTCCTCCACTGTCTCTTCTCTCTCATGTATCATGGATGAGTCTGGGGACAGATATAAATTTTTTTTAAAAAAGAAACATGAAAAAATACATTCACATGAGCATTTACCTGGGTTCATTTTACCTGTACAACAACGATGGGAAGTATGACTAGGACAAGTGGGAAAGCTAAGGCCTAGAGAAGTGAAATGATTATTCTAGTTCCCACAGCTGGTCAAGGCAGACCAAACACCCACCTGGTCTAATTCTCCTTCTGCCCCCAAATCCACTCAAACTTGCCACCCTTCACAGCAAGAGCTGAATTAATATAAATACTTTCTAAAGAGACACTAATGAGTAGCAATATCTAGTTTGTGTCAGAGATCATGAAGAATTAGGACATGAATAGAAATATGAATATGTTATTATAAATGTTAAACTATTTATATAGAGCCAACCCCAATATGGCATATTATCAAGTAGATGAGATATAACTATAACTTAAAAGGTGTGTGTGGCACATTTAAAGTCCAATATAACATACTAAAAGCACAATTCCTGGGCTTCCCTGGTGGCGCAGTGGTTGAGAGTCTGCCTGCCGGTGCAGGGGACACGGGTTCGTGCCCCAGTCCAGGAAGATCCCACATGCCGCAGGGCAGCTGGGCCCGTGAGCCATGGCCGCTGAGCCTGCGTGTCCAGAGCCTGTGCTCTGCCACGAAGAAAAAAATGAATAAATAAGACTATCAAAATTAGAAACACTTGCTCTGCAAAAGACACAATTAAGGGAATGAAAAGACAAACCACAGAGTTAGAAAAATATTTGCAGTTCACAAATCTAATAAAAGACTTGTATCCTGAATATTTTTTAAAGAAACTTAAAACTTAATAATAAGAGAATAAACAACCTAATTATCATTAGGGAAATGCAAATTAAACCACAATGAGATACCACCACAAACATATGAGAATGGCACACACACACACACACACACACACACACACACACACAAAATGAAACTCACAATTCCAAAGGCTGGAGAGGATGAGAAACAGTAGGAGTTCTCATTCATTGCTAATGATTGCAAAACAATAGAGCAACTTTGGAAAAGTTTGGCAGCTTCTTATAAAATTAGACTTAGACTTACCATACAGCTTAGCAATCCCAGTCCTAGGTATTTGCTCAAGTAAATTGAAAACTAATGCTCACGTAAAATACTGAATGTGAATGTTTATTGCAGCTTTATTCATAATTTCCCAAAACTGGAAAAAATCCATAGGTCCTTCAACAAGTGAATGGATAAAAGAAACTGTGGTATATCCATATACCCCGATACTACTCCACAACTAAAAGGAAAAATATATTAATCCATGTAACACCATGAATGAATTTTAAATACATTTTTTAGTGAAGGAAGCCAATCCCCAAATGCTACATATTGTATGATTCTACTTATGGCATTCTGGAAATGGCAAAACTATAAGGATGGAAAAGAGATCAGTGATTATTGAGTGGGAGAGTGTTGAGTAAAAAGGAGCCATACAAGAGAATTTTAGGATATTGGAACTGTTCTTTATGATACTTTGGAGATGGATAAATGACTTTATGGATTTGTCAAACCCCATAACACTGAACAACACAAGAATGAACTTCACCATGTGAAAATTTATAAAAATTAATCAGGATATTCAGAAGAACCCAGGCATAATGCAGATTATGACAAATAAATTCAACTATATTACGAATATATGACAAAGCTTCACTTAAAGGGCTAGAGAAAAAGGGAACATAACTGAGAAACTTGGGAAAACAGTTTTTTGACCCCATGTTGCGAGGTTAAAGGCAAAAAGAAACTGTATTTTAACACTCCTTTCTAGCTGTTTCTCAAGGGGGAACAGGTAAACAATTTTGAAACTGATTTCCATATATTCTTGGGTTGAACAACTAAGTAAATACAAGGTAACTAATGGTCTCTCAGTGTCAGTGAAAGAAGATACAAAAAAACAACAAAGGGAAGTCTAGAATAGATCCTGTGGTACTGACTGGATTGTAATCAATATGCATTCATGCTTAATGTGATATATTTACAGACAGACACATAAATAAATGTAGACTTGTGTATTCATGGGTGAGTATATATATACGTATTTTTCCAAGCTCTCTCTGTTCAGAGGTGCTAGAAGCAGTGACACCCTAATAGCAATGAACACCCCTACTGCCCAGATCTTGATTTCTAAATACCGTTCTCTACCGAAAAGGACCATGAATCCTTAGAGAAATGGCTGACTCTTAAGCTGGGCAGAGAAAATACAAGATGAGCCTGAAATGTCTTGAAGTTCCAAAAAGTAAGGAAGTGCTAAAAGATATATAGAAATAAAAGGATGAGGGCATATCAAAAGGACTTAAGTGTCCGCCTCAAAGAGCTCCCAGTGAAAAAACCTGGAACAATTTGAGCAGCAAAATAACAACTGTATTGGATTATAACCTAAAAATAAAATAAATATCCATAAATCCATTTGATAGACATAAATGCTTGAGGAAATAAATACAGGAAGAAAGTTAAGGACAAATCTTCCTGACAAATGAGTTCCAATTAATAAAGGTAGAAGGAATGAGGAAAATAGACAGTCATCACTAAAACATAATAATTACTGCAGGAAAGATCCACTGATGCATATTAAAATTAGTGAGAGAAACTTTAAGGAGAAACAGGGTAGTGCAGAGCCTCAAAGTACCTCCAGAAAATATTTATTAATTACTGTGGTGGTTTTAATGTACATCAAAATTCTTTGATACTCCTCCTTCCAAAAAAGAGCTTAATTCCCCTCCCCTCAAATGGGCTAGAATTATTGACTCACTTCTAACAGATAGAGTATGAAAAGTGCCTTGACCAAGTAATGAAAGCTAACAACACCAGCAAAAAAAAAAAAAAATCATGTTGATATTTTGTCCCCTGGTATGGTACAAGGAGAAGGGTATTTTGTTTCTGGTGTATTCTTCCCCAACATCTATAACCTCAGTCTAATCATAAGAAACATCAGACAGACAAATGCAAATTTAGGGACAGTCTATAAAACACTTGACCAAAAGTGTCAAGGTCACCAAAGACAAGGAAAGAACAAGAAGCTAACACAGATTTGAAGAGACAAAGGAGACCCGATAACTAAATGCAACATGGTAGCCTGGACTTGATCCTGGAACAGATGAACATTATTAGAGAAACTGGAGAAATTGAATAAAGTCTGTAGTTAGCTAATGTTACTGTACTGATGCTAACTTCTTAATTTTGATAAATGTACCATGGTTATGTAAGATGTTTACACTAGGGGAAGCTATGTGAAGGGCATACAAACACTCTCAATACTATCTTTCTACTTTCTTT